>NC_059117.1:36222135-37422135 GCF_020740685.1 Jaculus jaculus
AAAAGGGGAAAGTGGAGGGGAGAGGGTATTACCATGGGATATTTTTTATAATCATGGAAAGTGTTAATAAAAATTGAGAAAAATGGGCTGGAGAGATGGCTTAGTGGTTAAGCGCTTGCCTGTGAAGCCTAAGGACCCCGGTTTGAGGCTCGGTTCCCCAGGTCCCACGTTAGCCAGATGCACAAGGGGGCGCACGCGTCTGGAGTTCGTTTGCAGAGGCTGGAAGCCCTGGCGCGCCCATTCTCTCTCTCTCCCTCTATCTGTCTTTCTCTCTGTGTCTGTCACTCTCAAATAAATAAATAAATAAATAAAATTTAAAAAAAATTGAGAAAAATATTGTGTGTGTGTGTATACACACACACACACACACACACACACACACCCTGTCAATTTTCATTTTGTTTTGCTTTGATGGAACTTGGTGTGTGCACATCATCCATCAACTATTTGTGAGGCTGTTTATTTGGTCTTGAGGTAGTTAGAATGACTGGGCCCCAGTAGGCAAATTCTCCCTCCCTAGTATATTCCTGAATAAAGATGTAGTGATTTTAATAAGTATACTTCTTAGTCTTGTTTTATGACAGTTCTTCTGGTAAAAACAGACACAAACTCAGGGTTTGGAGTTTTAAAGACTCTGTCTGAACTCCATGACAGTGTGAACAGTACTTCCTATTTGTATGGGGTACTGAAGGTAGGCATTTTATTATCCCCAATATGCACTGTCCAGTCTTCGCACTCATTACTTTTACCTATGTTGCTGTTACTGTCCACGTTAGCCTTGACCTCCTTCTGCAGCCCAGGCAAGCCTTGAACTTGTGATCCTTCTGTCTCAGCTTCCTTAAGTGTTGGGATTCCAGGCCTGATCACCAAGCTTGGCTCACATCTATTTTTCTTGAAGTATTCTTCCTTCAATAGTGTTAAATTCATACATGTTTTATCTTACTAGGTAAAAGAGTATTTTAAGGGGGCAAAACTTGCTGTTATTAGAGACTGATAAGATAGTATTGGACTTTTAATATGCTTTCTGCTGAGCAAATGATCATGTGCAAAGTCTAGTAAGATTCTGTCTTGGAAGAAAGAGATTTAAGTTATCCAGAACAAGGAATACCAGGCAGAAATTTGAATCCAACTTTTATACCTTGTTTTTTGATTTTGCTTTCTTTTGTTTTGTTTTGTTTGTGTGTGTGCACGCACACACATGCGTGGCTGTGTGATTAAGGATTCAACCCAGGGCTTACACATTCTGTACTAGCCCTCTACCACTGAGCTATGTCCCCAGCCCTTTTTTTTAATTTTTATTTGAGACAGGCTTTCTCCAAGTTGCTCAGGCTGGCCTTTAAATCTTTTCATTTGCTTTTCCTTTTTTGTTTTCTTGATGTATATGTGTTCTTTAGTTGTGTTGGACCTAGAATTTTCATACTGATTTTCTTGGGGGCAGAAATAACTGTCTGCCTGATTATACAAAAGATTAAGATTGGAAATCTAAACCATACGGGCTCTATCACCCTACTGCTTTGAAACATTCTTGAAACTCAGGTATAGTGAGATTACTGTGGCTTTTAAAGTTTTTGAACAGGTGGTATAATTTGATAATGATCAGTTATAACTTTTCCATTTACAAAAACATACCCAAGGTCAGGCATGGTGGCACGCGCCTTTAATCCCAGTACTCGGAAGGCAGAGGTAGGTGGATCGCCATGAGTTTGAGAGCACCTTGAGACTACATAGTGAATTTCAGGTCAGCCAGGGCTAGAGCGGGACCCTATCTCAAAAAAAAAAAAAAAAAAAAAAAAAATCCAGGGCTGGAAAGATGGCTTAGCAGTTAGGCACTTGCCTGCAAGTCCTAAGGACACAGGTTTGATTCTTCAGGACCCATGTAAGCCAGATCTACAAGGTGTCACATATATCAATTCACTTGTAGCAGCTAGCAGCTGGAGGTCCTGGTGCACCCATCCCCTCTCTCAAATAAATAAATAAATAAAATTTTAAAAATTAAAAAAAAATGCATCCAGATATGTCTTAAGCAAAAACTTCACCTACTTAGCAGCATATGAAATAATATGTGTTAATATGGAAGCACTTGTATTCAAACTGTACGTTTTCACAGTTTAGTCATCTTAAAATATTTTGTACTTTTATGTAGAAAATAAGATTCCATAGAAACTAACTTTTTCCTCTCTTCGGTTTCCCTTTCTCCTCCTGTGGTTACTACTCTACTTTTCAAGGAAGGTATGTACAATTTGTTTTACTGTGTTAATGTTATACTGTTTTTTAAAGCAGGGTCTCACCCTATGGCCTTGAACTCTTGACAATCCTACCTGCCTCAGTGATTGCATTAACATGGCATATGCCTTTAATCCCAGCACTTGGGAGGCAGAGGTAGGGTGGTCACCCTGAGGCTACATAGTGAATTCCAGGTCAACCTAAGCTAGATTAAGACCCCACCTTGGAAAAAAAAATAGTAGTTTTGGTGTTCAACTGTTGCATTTCTATGGTTACTTAAAATACTGGTAACAGCTTTGTTTAAAGGAGAGTTTTGCAGGTAAAATCTCAGTATGAAGGCTATGGAAAACTTTGGTTATTTAAAGATCAAGGATCAGTTTGCATACTATTCAACAAATTTTAATCTTTTTTTTCTTTTTGAGAGCGACAGACACAGAGAGAAAGACAGATAGAGGGAGAGAGAGAGAATGGGCACGCCAGGGCTTCCAGCCTCTGCAAACGAACTCCAGACGCGTGCACCCCCTTGTGCATCTGGCTAACGTGGGACCTGGGGAACCGAGCCTCGAACCGGGGTCCTTAGGCTTCACAGGCAAGCACTTAACCGCTAAGCCATCTCTCCAGCCCAACAAATTTTTTTTTTTAATTTTTATTTACTTATTTGAGAGCGACAGACACAGAGAGAAGGACAGAGAGAAGGACAGAGAGAGGGAGAGAGAGAGAATGGGCGCACCAGGGCTTCCAGCCTCTGCAAACGAACTCCAGACGCGTGCGTCCCCCTGTGCATCTGGCTAACGTGGGACCTGGGGAACCGAGCCTCGAACCGGGGTCCTTAGGCTTCACAGGCAAGCGCTTAACCACTAAGCCATCTCTCCAGCCCAACAAATTTTTTTAAATTAAATTTTGAGCTGGTTATGGTGGTGCATGCCTTTAACCCTAGCACTCAGGAGACTGAGGTAGGAGGATTGCTGTGAATTCGATGCTAAACAGAGACTACATAGTGAATTCCAGATCATCCTGGGCTAAAGCGAGACCCTACCTACAAAAACCAAATAAATAAATGAACAAACTATACCTTTATCATGACAACCCTTACACAATATGACATGACACCATGCTTATAAAGCCCATGAGATTCTATTCAGAAACTCACATTTTCACACCCTACAGAAGACATAATTAAAGGAAGAAACTCTAGGTCTCCCCTTTGCAATACTGATAGAAATTGGTCAAAATGCCCAGAAACAGGGAAGGGTGGCCGGCAGTAAGAACCAATGCATAGGCTGATCCCAAGGTGCACCAGTGCACACCCACCTGCCCTTTTGGCTTCCTGTCAGAGACACCAAGGACTTAAATTGGTCATTTCTTCCCTGCCAAGTGTCCTAACCCTTTTTAAAACTTTACAGTTAGAAAAAGGATTATCAACTAAATATGTAATTAACAATCTGTACAGGACATTAAAATTCAGTGAACTGAGCTTCAGATTTTAACACCTTGTAAAAATATTAACTACATGTTTTGGAAATGCATATACTTTAAGAATATGTTAAATGGCCAGCACTTTATTGACTGACTTATGGAACTACAGCAGAATGTAAGCTATCAGAACAGACTGCCCATGGGAAGGCAGCACACCAGTACTCCAAGGACTTCTAACCAACAGCTATCTGTCCAGAGAGGTCATTTTTACTTTCACACAGCCTTTATTAAAGCTGAAAAGCTTCACTATGATGACTTGCATCATATACATATGCTGTGAGTTCGGAGCCACTCTGAGACTACATAGTGAATTCCAGGTCAGCCTGTGCTATAGTGAGACCCTACCTTAAAAAACAAACAAGCCAATCAAAAAATGGGCTATGGAGCTAAATAGAGCATTCTCAAAGGAAGAAATATGAATGGCATATAAGCATCTAAAAAAATGTTCTACGTCACTAGTCATCAGGGAAATGCAGATTAAAACTACATTAAGATTCCATCTCACTCCTGTCAGATTGGCCACCATCATGAAAATAAGTGATCATAAATGTTGGCGGGGATGTAGAAAAACAGGAACCCTTCTACACTGCTGGTGGGAATGCAATCTGGTCCAGCCCTTGTGGAAAACAATATGGAGGTTCCTAAAACAGCTAAAGATTGATCATATGACCCAGCTATAGCGCTCCTAGGCATATATCCAAAGGACTCATCTCATTTCCTTAGAAGTATGTGCTCTACCATGTTTATTGCTGCTCAATTTATAATAGCTGGGAAACAGAACCAGCCTAGATGTCCCTCAACTGATGAGTGGATAATGAAGATGTGGCACATTTATACAATGGAGTTCTACTCAGCGGTAAAGAAAAATGAAGTTACGAAATTTGCAGAAAAATGGATGGACCTGGAAAGGATTATACTAAGTGAGGTAACCCAGGCCCAGAAAGCCAAGCGCCACATGTTCTCTCTCATATGTGGATCCTAGCTACAGATGATTGGGCTTCTGCGTGAGAAGGAAAATACTTGGTAGCAGAGGCCAGTAAGTTAAAAAGGAGACATAAAGGGAAGAGAAAGGAAGGGAGGAGGATACTTAATAGGTTGATATTGTATATATGTAAGTACAATGATTGTAATGGGGAGGTAATATGATAGAGAATGGAATTTCAAAGGGGAAAGTGTGGGGGTGGGGAGGGAGGGAATTACCATGGGATTTTTTTTTTTATAATCATGAAAATGTTAATAAAAATTTAAAAAAATAAAAAAATGGGGCACATCTGAAACCTAAGCATTGGGAATTCTAAGTTTCTTCTCTATGGAGTTACCTGTTGGACAACATTTTGTCTGTCTTTTGGCCCCATGCTGACAACTTTTAAGTACAGGAATTTGGGAGGGTTTTAAATCCATAAAGAAGGCCAGACATAGTGGTGCATGCCTTTAATCATAGCATTTGGGAAGCAGAGGTAGGAGGATTACCCTGAGTTCGAGGCTACCCTGAGACTACAGAGAGAATTCCAGGTCAGCCTAGGCTAGAGTGAGACCCTACTTCGAAAAAACAAGAAGTGGCACAAGCCAGGTGTGGTGGAACATGCCTTTAATCCCAGCACTCGGGAGTCAGAGATAGGAGGATCGCTGTGAGTTCGAGGCCATCCTGAGACTAAATAGTGAATCCGAGGTCAGCCTGGGCTAGAGTGAGTCCCTACCTTGAAAAACAAAACAAAGCAAAAAATAGATAGATAGATAGATAGATAGATAGATAGATAGATAGATAGATAGATAGATAGATAGAGGGGGAGATAACAAAAAAATTGTATAACTTTACAAGAAAAATCAATAGTAAAAATATTTTTTAGGGCCGAAATGGCTTAGCGGCTAAGGTGCTTGCCTGTGAAGCCTAAGGACCCCGGTTCAATTCCCCAGGACCCACGTAAACCAGATGCACAAGGGGGCACATACATCTGGAGTTCATTTGCAGTGGCTACAGGCCTTGGCGTGCCCATTCTCTCTTTCCTATCTGCCTGTTTCTCTCTCTCAGAAATAAATAATTTAAAGAAAAAACTTTGTAAAAATCTTTTTTAAAAAAAACATTTTTAAATGTTTTTTTTAAAAACATTTTTATTTATTTGAGAGAGAAAGCAGGCACAGAGAATGGGCATACCAAGGCCTCTAGCCACTGCAAACAAGCTCCAGATGCATGTGCCCCCTTGTGCATGTGACTTACATGTGTATCAGGGAATCAAACCAGGTTCCTTAGGCTTCACAGGCAAGTGCCTTAGCCACTAAGCAATCTCTCCAGTGCGGAAAAATACTTTTTAAGAGCATTAAATTCAGTCATGATAAAAACATGCAACATTAAAACATCCAGCCAGATCAGATATACTTAAAATAAACAACAAGTCAAAAATTTCTACATATCACTGAGCTTGGTGATGGCATGTCTTTAATCTCAGCACTCAGGAAACAGAGGTAGGAGGGTAACTGTGAATTCAAGGCCAGCCTGGGACTACAGAGTAAGTGCTAGAGTCAGCCTGAGCTAGAGTGAGACCCTTACCTTAAAAAAAAAAAAAAAATTACAGAAACTTAACAGCTCCCACCTCTTCTAAAAATTACAAAGTATCTAATCAGATAGTCTGGGGAAAACTCAAGTCTAGCTACTCATTTAAAGTTACTGCCAGTTATGATAACGCAAATATGTTAATGCTCCTATCACTCACATAAATCTGCTCCTGAATTGGGTTTCTGTATAGTTCTGTAAAACATTCATTTTTCTCTTTATTTTCATTTTTTATTTTTTTGGATTTTGGAGGAAGGGTCTTTCTCTCTAGCCCAGGCTGTCCTGGAATTCACAATGTAGTCTCAGGGTGGCCTCAAAGTCACAGCAATCCACCTACCTCTGCCTCCCTAGTGCTGGGATTAAAGGTGTGCACCATCATGCCCAATTTAATCTTTCTCTTTCAAGAACACAGGTTAATGCATTTCTGGCTCCCTACTACCTGGAAAGAGTAGTTGGCAGGACCCAGCAGGCAAGTTGAAAGAAAATAAAACTACAAATAAGCAACAAGAGTCAAGATGCAAGACTCAGGAACTGGGAAGTGGAAACCCTGGCAGATTCATTGCCAGCTGCTAGGAACTGAGGTAAGTTTTTTTCAAGGTCAGTAATAGAGAGTATCCTTTTCTTTTTAATATTTTATTTTTCATTTTTATTTATTTATTTGAGAGAGGGAGAAAGAAAGAAAGAAATAGGCAGAGAGAGAGAAAATGGGCATGCCAGGGTCTCTAGCTACTGCAAATGAACTCCAGATGCATGCGCCCCCTTGTGCATCTGGCTTACCTGGGTCCTGGGGAATCAAACCAGAAAGAATATAAGAGCCAAAGGAAGGGTAGGACTCCTTTACAACATGCTCCCCTAGACACAAAATGACCTGGATATCCATGACCTCACAGTGCCTGACACTACCTACACAAGACCATCATAAAAGGAGGAAAAGATCATGACATCAAAATAAGAGACTGATTGAGATGGGGAAGGGATATGATGTTGAATGGAGTATCAAAGGGGAAAGTGGGGGAAGGGAGGGTATTACCATGGGATATTTTTTATAATCATGGAAGTTGTTAATAAAAATTAAAAAAAAAAACCAATGTGTTGACAGAATCACTGAAAAACTGCTAAGCTCTAAGTCCAATAAAACAGAGCTAAGTGAGGAAGCATAATAGCAAACTACCAACGTTGTTAAACTAGATAAGAGACCAGGCAAGAAAAAGGCTTGGTGAGATACCAAAAGTCACTGTCATAATTCTTTCTTTTTGTTTTCTTTTACTTTTTGTGAGGTAGGATCTCACTCTAGCCCAGGCTGACCTGGAATTCACTATGTAATCTCAGGGTGGCCTTGAACTCATGGTGATCCATCTAACTCTACATTGCAAGTGCTCGAATTAAAGGCATGTGCCACTACGCCTGACTCTGTCTTAATTTTTAAAGGTTAAAAAAAAAAAAAAGTCTAAGAAAAGTACCTCCCAAGTAACAGGAACAAAACTAGTTATTTTCTAAGTTTAGCTAAGGCAACGAGAGCTGGCTAAATACATCATAGGCTGGGCTCTTCATTTGGTTGTCCTTACAAATACAATGAGGCTCCACTATCTTCAGCTTCCAAACATTCAAACTGGGCTGAGAAGGTGGCTCAGTGGATATAGCGCTCACCTTTCAAGCCTGAGTACTCAAGTTCAGGCCCTCAGACACCATGTAAAAAGCCAGAAGTCATGGCAGCCTTCTGGAATGTGGCAGGCACACTTTGACAGCAAGATTGGAGGCACAGACAAAGAAATACCCAAACTGTGAAAAGAAAGTGAGGGCACAATATCTTAACCTGATTTTCCTTAAATATTCCAGTAACTGAGATTCTGTCAGCCTGATGTTAGCGTGGAAGCTGCACTTTGCTTTGCTAAACTGAAAGCAGGACCGTGGCTAGTACCCAAATGTCCACGCCTATTTTATTTCACTCATCCTCACGTCTTGTTCCTAAGCTCTCCTTAACTAGTCTAAATATTTTATGCATTAAGATTTTTTCCTCCTTTTGTGTTGAGAGTTTCCTACATTCTTTATTGTATTTTTCATCTTTCTACATCTATTTTTTGTGTAAAGTTCCTTGTCAGGGCTAGCATGCCATGAAGAGTATAAATCCTCACTTGCTCTTGCCATCTGCTGTTATGATGTAAACACACTCTCACCAGGATTCCTGATCCAGAAAGTTTCAAAGATCACTTTAGTGTGGCGCAGTAATTCTCAAAGTACAGAGAAAGGACACCTGAAGGTCCCTGAGATGCTTTCAAGGAGACCCAAGGAATCAAAATTATCATTACAATATTACATGTCACCTATCCCTTTTCATTGTATCAACATTTATGCTAATGGTATCAACACTGAAGGGGTCATATTGCTGGCAGTTAGCATAAACCAAGGCCAGACCTCTGAATTATACTGGTAATCTCCCTCTTGCCCAGGCTAACACAAAATTCACTACGTAGTCTCAGGTGGCCTCAAACTCATAGCAATCCCCCTACCTCTGCCTCCCAAGTACTGGGATTAAAGGTATGTACCACCATGCCTGGCAAGTTTTGTTTTAAAAGATGTCCTTGGGCTGGGAAGATGGCTCAACAGTTAAAGGTGCCTACTTGCAAAGCCTGCTGGCCTGGGATTCAACTCCCCAGTTCACAGCCCAGGTGAAGCTGGACACAAAGTAGAGCACGCATCTAATCCTAATCTAAAACAGCAGGAGGTAGAGCCGGGAGAAGCTGAAACTCATAGACCAGCCAGGCAGGCATTCCTTTGCATCTGGCAGTTCAGTGCAGCCACAGGAAGAGATCTAGTCTCAAGGAAGGTAGAACACAGACACCTGCAATGTCCTCTGACCTTCGCATGCAAACCATCATACGTGTGCCCATACATACAATTTTTTATTTTATTTTTTTTCCCTCAAGGTAGGGTCTCACTCTAGCTCAGGCGGACCTGGAATTCACTATGTAGTCTCAGGGTGGCCTTGAACTAATAGCAATCCTCCTTCCCCTGCCTCCCAAGTGCTGGGATTAAAGGTGTACACCACCACGTGCCAGCTTGGTTGTTTTGGGTTTCTTTGTTTTGTTTTGTAATGTTTTGTTTTTATTTGTTTGAGAGAGAAAGGGGCAGACAGAAAGAATAGGTATGCCAGGGCCACAAACCACTTCAAATGAACTCCAGACACATGTGCCACCATGTGCATCTGGCTTACGTGGG
The DNA here is from genome assembly GCF_020740685.1 of Jaculus jaculus. NCBI lineage: Eukaryota > Metazoa > Chordata > Mammalia > Rodentia > Dipodidae > Jaculus > Jaculus jaculus. The sequence continues at coordinate 36,231,599 of NC_059117.1, forward strand.
TCCTGGAAAATTGAACCTGAGTCCTTTGGCTTCATAGACAAGCTCCTTATCTGCTAAGCCATCTCTCTAGCTCCTAAATATCATTATTTTAAACAGAGTCTCATAGACCAGGCTGGCCTTGAACTCTTATTTTAGTTTTGTCATTTTTATTTGAGAGACAGAGAACTGGCACTGCAGGGCCACCGGCTGCTACAAACTCCAGATGCATACGCCACCTTGTTCATCTGGCTTACGTGGGTCCTGGAGAATTGAACCTGGGTCCTTTGGCTTTGTAGGCAAGCATGTTAACAAATAAGCCATCTTTCTAGCCCTGTTTAAATATTGTTAGGTATTTGCCCTTGTGTCTTGTTACTGTACACCAACACCAGATACTTGCATCAGCTTTATGTGAGTGGCTATGGAATTAAAGCCAGGCCAACAAGCTTTGCAGGCAAGCAATTTCAACCACTGACCCCACCTCCCAGCCCCTATTTAACTTTTGTTTTGTTTTGGTTTTGACTTTCAAGGTAGGTCTCACTCTAGTTCAGGCTGACCTGTAACACACTTTGTAGTGCCAGGCTGTCCTTGAACTCACAGCAATCCTTCTACCTCTATCGCCTGAGTGCAGTGATTAAAGTCATGCGCCTCTCCACCTAACCCTATATAACTTATTTTTAATATTTTTTTTGTATTTTAATTTTGAAAGAGAAAGAGAGAATTAGCACTCAGGGCCTCAGATGCCACTGAAATCAAATGCCAGATGCTTGCGCCACCTAGGCATATGAGGTCTTGCACTTGCCTCATCTTTGTGTGTCTGGCTTACATGGGATCTGAAGAGTCAAATATGGGTCCTTAAGCATTGCAGGCAAGCACCTTAACCGCTAAGCCATCTCTCCAGGCCCCTACCTAACTTTTAAAAAATTTTGTTTATATGAGAGATAAAATGGGCACTCTAGAGCCTCTAGGTACTTCAAACAGACACATGCACCACCATGTGCATCCATCTGACTCACGTGGATACTGGGGAACTGAACCTATATCCTTAGGCTTTGCAGGCAAGCACCTTAACCACAAAGCCATCTCTCCAGGCCCCTGTTTAATAACTTCTAACAAGTCTCTTGTTGTTTATTATGATTATTATTTTGGTTTTTATTTTTTCCTTTTTTTTGGGGGGGGGGGGTAGGGTCTCACTCTAGCCCAGGAATTTGCTATGTAGTCTCAGGGTGACCTCAAACTCAAGAGAAATCCTCCTACCTCTGCCTCCCAAATGCTGGGATTAAAGGCATGTGCCACCATACTTGACTCAACATTGCAGTTCTTTATAAACTCTGGTTATTAGACCCCTGTCTGAAGTATAAGTGGCAAACATTTTCTCCCATTCTGTAGGCTGTTAATGTTGGTGATGGCTTCTTTTGCTGTGCAGAACATTTAATCTCATGTGGTCCTATTTGTTGCTTCTTGGGACTAAATCCTGTGCTACTGGAGTCCTGATCAGAAAGTTCTTGCCTATGCCTATATCCTGGAATGTATTCCTTATTTCTTCTCTCTAGCACTTTCTATATTTCTGCTTTTAGATTGAGGTTTTAATGCATTTTGACTTGATATGTATAGGGCAAGAGGCAAAGATCTAATTTCATTCTTCAAAGGTGTATATACAGTTTTGCCAGCACCATTTGGTGCATAAACTATATTCCACTAATATTTTTGTCTCACTTGTCAAAGATTAAAGCACTATGGCTTTTTTTCCTTGAGCTTTGATTCTGTTCTATTGGTGTATAGGTCTGTTTGATGCAGTATTATGCTATCTTTATTACTATTGCCCTATAGTATCATTTGAGATCAGGTATCTGTAGAATTGTTTATTTTATTTATTTATTTTGGGGTTTTCGAGGTAGGATCTCACTCTAGCCCAGGCTGACCTGGAATTCACTATGTAGTTTCAGAGTGGCCTTGACCTCACAGCAATCCTCCTACCTCTGCCTCCCAAATACTGGGATTAACGGCATGCACCATCATGCTCAGCCTATCTACAGATATTTAAAACTAGCTTTAAAATCACCATCAATGAGCTGGAGGGATGGCTAAGCAGTTAAGGCACTTGCCTATAAAGCCTAAGGACCTAGGTTTGATTCCCCAGTTCCCACATAAGCCAGATGCCTATAGTGGCACATGTGTCTGGAGTTTGTATGCAGTGGCTAGAGGCCCTGGCATGCCCATTCTCTCCTTCTCTCTCAAATAAGTAAATAAAAATATTTTTTAAAATGAAAATAAAGGGCTGGAGAGATGGCTTAGTGGTTAAGGCGTTTGCCTGCAAAGCCAAAAGATCCCGGTTCCATTCCCCAGGACCCATGTAAGCCAGATGCGCAAGGAGACGCCAGTGTCTGGAGTTCGTTTGCAGTGGCTAGAGGCCCTGGCATGCCATTCTTTCTCTCTCCCTCTTTCTCTCAAATATACAAATAAATAAAATAGTTTAAAAAAATGAAAATAAAACTAACACAAGCCAGGCATGGTGGCACACACCTTTAATCCCAGCATTTGGGAGGCAGAGGTAGGAGGATTGCTGTGCATTCAAGGCCAGCCTGGGACTACACAATGAGTGAGACCCTACCTGGGTGCAGGGGGGTGGGGGGAGGGGAGCGGAGATAATCACAGTAAATCACTACTGCTAGTAAGAACAGCATCACCAGGAATTCAGCCAGGAGCAAAGGGAAAATCATTGTATTCTAGGTACTTTTCTTCAGGACAAGGACTGGGTTCTTCTTTCTAGCCTACAAAACCTACAACGGAATCAACTCTGAGCACCGGTATTCAACTTCTGGGCATGTCATAAGGAAATATATTCATTTCTAAAACTGGAGAAATGCACAAAAAGCCAAGCAAGGTGCTGAACACCTGTAATTCCACACATGGGAAGTAAAAGCAAGAGGAGAACAGCTTGGGCTACACAGCAAGTTCCAGGACCGCCATGACTATACAGTACAGCTCTGTCTCAAAAGCTAAGGAAGGGAAGCCAGGTGTGGGGACACAAGCCTTTAATCCCAGCACTCAGGAGGCAGAGGTGGGAGGATGGTGGAGGCCACCCTGAGACTACAGAGTGAATCCCAGGTCAGCCTGGGCTACAGCAAGTCACTACCTCAAAAAACAAAAAAGAGCTAAGGAAGCAGATTCGAGTACCTAAAGAGCTTGTCTGTAAAGCCTAACAACCCAGGTTCAATTCCTCAGTACCCACATAATGCCAAATGCACAAAGTGGCACATGCAACTGGAATTCATTTGCAGAAGCTGGAGGCCTTGCTGCACCCATTCTGTCTGTCTTTCTCCTGGTTATAAACAAATAAGCCAGGTGTGCCACATACCTTTAATCTTAACACATGAGAGAGGCAGAGGTAGAAGAATCACCATGAGTTCGAGGCCTCCCTGAGACTACACAATGAATTCCAGGTCAGCTTGGGCTAGAGTGAGACCCTACCTCAAAAAACCAAAAAAAAAAAAAAAAAAAAAAAGAAAGAAAGGAAAAGGCAACTGCAAGGCTGAAGAGATGATTCCACAGTTTAGGCACCTACTTGCAGTTTAAAGGCCAGGGTTTAGTTCCCCAGCACCCACATAAAGCCAGATACAGAGTATCACATGCTTCTAGGGTTTGTTTGTATTGGCAGGAGGCCCTTGTAAGCCTCTTCTTTCTTTCTCTCACCCTCCCTCCGTATGTCTCTCTCTGCTTCTTGCAAACAATAAAAAAAAAAATTTTAAGTGGTGCATGCTTTTAATAACAGCACACAGGAGAGAGAGGGAGGTGGTGAATCGTTGTGAGTCTGAGGCCACCCTGAGACTACACATTAAAATTCCAGGTCAGCTGGAAAGTATTATACTAAGTCAGGTAACCCAGGCCCAGAAAGCCAAGCGCCACATGTTCTCCCTCATATGGGGATCCTAGCTACAGATGACTGGGCTTCTGTGTGAGAATGAAAATACTTAGTAGCAGAGGCCAGTAAGTTGAAAAGGAGACATAAAGGGTGGAGAAAAGAAGGGAAGAGGATACTTAATAGGTTGATATTGTATATATGTAATTACAATGATTGTAATGGGGAGGTAATATGATTGAGAATGGAATTTCAAACGGGAAAGTGTGGGGGTGGGGAGGGAGGGAATTACCATGGGATATATTTTATAATCATGGAAAATGTTAATAAAAATTTAAAAAAAAAAAAAATTCCAGGTCAGGGCTGGAGAGACGGCTTAGCGGTTAAGCGCTTGCCTGTGAAGCCTAAGGACCCCGGTTCGAGGCTCGGTTCCCCAGGTCCCACGTTAGCCAGATGCACAAGGGGGCGCACGCGTCTGGAGTTCGTTTGCAGAGGCTGGAAGCCCTGGCGCGCCCATTCTCTCTCTCTCCCTCTATCTGTCTTTCTCTCTGTGTCTGTCGCTCTCAAATAAATAAATAAAAAATTTATTAAAAAAAAAAAAAGATGCATGCTACCACGACTGGCACTCTCTTTTAAAAAAAAAAAAAAATTCCAGGTCAGCCTGGGCTAGAGAGCAAGACCCTACCTTTAAAAACTAGATGTCAGCCTACATGTCTCTCAACTGATGAGTGAATAATGAAGTTATGGCACATTTACACAATGGGGTTCTACTCAGCGGTAAAGAAAAATGAAGTTATGAAATTTGCAGGAAAACAGATGGATCTGGAAAGGATTATGCTAAGTGAGATAACACAGGCCCAGAAAGCCAAACGTCGCATGTTCTCTCTCATATGTGGATCCTAGCTACAAAGGATTGGACTTCTATGTGAGTAGGACTAAAACTCAGTAGCAGAGGCCAGTAAGCTAGGAAGGGGATAGAAAGGGGATAGAAAGGAAAGGAGGTGGGTACCTAGAGGATGGTAATGTATATATGTAAGTAGAAGAACAGATAGATTAATGGGGGTGAGAAGGCCTAAGTGAGGTCAGGGGAAGAGACTGAGTAAACAAAAGATAGAGGGAGGGCTAATCAAAATCTAAAAGGATATGAATAAGTCATATGGAAACCTACTTTTTTGGACAATGGAACATTCAGGTGCCATAGATTGGTACTAGAAAATTTTCAGTGCCAGGGGTGGGATACCTTCCAGTGAGTTATTGGCCAGGAAGGTCCCTGATGGCCCCAAAACAAAACAGGTCATTGACAGGGCCCTTGGTTTCCCACCAGGAACAGATGGTAAGACCCTATTGCTGAAGACTCCACATACTTGGGCTGCAAGGCCACTGAGAAATCCTGCTGGAGCTGAGCTGAAAACTTCCTCCATGTAGATCAGCTGACAGAAAGCTGGAAAAAGCAACAATGCACGCAGCTCAATGGGAGAGAGAGACATCACCAGTGAAGAGACTAAACAGTGGACACTGTAAACTTTATATTTGGCCAGCCAGGCCAAATGAGCGAACAGGTGCAATAGCGGCATGGCTGTTGTGGGAAAAACCAACTGCCCTCTAATTTGACTGAAGGCCACTCCATGGGAAGGAATACATCCCAGATACTGAAAACCTAAAACAGGGGTAGTCATGAGCCCTAGGGCTGTAACATCTGCTGGTATCTAGCTAAATATATATACTATGCGCATCAAACTGCCCAGTAAGCATTTCTCTTAATGTTTATACACATATATAATGCTACTCTCACTTTTGGTAAAGAACCTTCCCTTTACAGATGACAGTGACCTTGGGATGACTCAGAAGGCATCATGCTGCTGGAAAGAAGTGACAGGAGTGCACAGTACTGCAATATCTCTATCACACCTTCTAAGGCTCAGAGTCCATTGAGAAAGGGGTGGCAGAAAGAATGTGAGAGCAAAAGGAAGGGTAGGACTCCTTATAACGTGCTCCTCTAGACACAAAATGACCTGGATGTCTATGCCCTCACAGTGCCTGACACTACCTACACAAGACCATCATATTAAGAGGAACAGATGATGACATCAAAATAAAAATGAGACTGATTGAGAGGAGGAGGGATATGATAGAGAGTGGAGTTTCAAAGAAGAAAGAAAGTGGGGGAAGGGACGAAATTACCATGAGATATTATTACAATCATGAAAGTTGTTAATTATAAAAAATAAATTCAGACTTCCAGTTAAGATGGCAGTGTAAGAACCACGCCAAAGCAGCCTAGGGGAGAAAAAGCAAAAAAAAAAAAAAAAAAAAAAAAAAAACCAGCAAAATACACTTTTACTAAAAAGTAAGGTGTATAAGAAATTAAGGGCTAGAGAAATGGCTTAGCAGTTAAGCACTTGCCTGTGAAGCCTAAGAACCCTGGTTCAAGGCTCGATTCCCCAGGACCCACGTTAGCCAGATGCACAAGGGGGTACATGCATCCGGAGTTTGTTTGCAGTGGCTGGAGGCCCTGGCGCGCCCATCCTCTCTCTCTCTAGCTGCCTTTCTCTGTCTGTTGCTCTCAAATAAATAAAAAATAAAAATAAAAATAATAAATAATAAAAAAATTAAAATGGCAGCAAAGAAGTAGGACAGATCCAGAGCCCACACAGGTAGGCAGAAGCAGCTCCGTCAGCAGCAGCACCAGGTCCACGGGGCCACAGCTGCCAGGCTCAGCTTGAGCCACAGGAAAAGCCAGGTGAGGGGATTTTCCACTCACACTGGAGCTCTTTGCAAACTCAAGAACTGTGAAGGGAGAACCGCAGTGAACAACAGAGGAGCAGATCACAAGGTAGAGGATTACATGGACCAGCAAGAGAACTAGAGCCATCATCAACAGCCTCCTCTCCCCCACCGGCAGTGCAAGTGCCAGCAAGCACCAGAGACCAGCAGAAGGGAGCTCACAGCACCCAGCATTGGTGAACAGAGCAGCGATCCAGCGACCCAGCCAGCCTACTTGAACCCACAGGGCACCACAGAGGGACCCAAGAAGGAGCACAGCATAACTGAGACCAAAATCATCCCAAAACGTAACTGTGATTACACCAGGTCAGTACCTGCCTAATATACCTGATATATAGGCCTGAACTGGAAATGCTAATTGCACCTTCCATGTCAGGATAAATTATATGTTAAATCTGATGGATGGTCAGATTTGCCATTCTTAAATAAACAATATTTTGGGCTTGTTATTTGTTGCTCCTTGATTTATAGTTGCTTTGTTTCCTCTTCTGTTATACATTAGGGAAGGGTCTCACGTGGTCACAAGCTGACATGTAACCCTCAACAGACACAAAATCTTAACCTCCTTGTTGTCAGGATGAAGGGTATGGGTGGGGCACCACACACCCTAAGGGACAGTTAGAGGATCTGGTTGTCATAATACCTACTCTTGCATAAATACTGTGCTGTTTTTCATTGAAAGTGTACATTGTTTAGTTAAATTTTAGAATCTGCCTGTATTTTGCTCCACTCATCCTACTTGAACACTCTCATAGCAGGCAAACCCAACACCTAGGGTCACTTTTGTAGATGCTCTGAGAGTCTTGAGAGCCACACCTAGCACCTTAAGCTCCTATCCTGAAGATATATAGTATCAGATTGATACAACTAATAATACTGCAGCTAACTAGAAAATCCAAGCATCAAATTAATCCAAGATGCAAAAATATATACATTATAACACAATAAATACCAAAAATCAAGACAATATAAACGCACCAAAAAGAATTAATGCATCAGAAATGACCTCCAGTGGGACTGATTCAGAGGAAATGCCTGAGAAAGATTTCCAAAGAATGATTATAAATATGCTCAAAGAGGGCTGGAGAGATGGCTTAACCATTAAGCGAGTTAAAGGAAATGCCTAAGATTTCAAAATATGGTTATAAATATGTTCAAAGAAGTCAAAGAAGAAATCATAGGAATGAAAGAGGAAATCAAAGGAAACAAAGAAGATATAGGACATCAATTTAATGAAATAAAGAGGTCAATACAAGACATAAATAAGGAAACAGAAATAGTAAAGAAAATCCAGTCAGAATTACTAGCAATGAAGAACACAGTTAATGAAATAAAAAACTCTATAGAAAATCTCACCAGTAGAATGGATGAGGGACAGGACAGAATATATAAACTAGAAGACTAGGTGGCAGATCTAATATAGTCCAACGAAGAGAAAGACAAACTAATAGGAAAGTATGAAAGGGAATTTCAAGATATTCAGGACACTATGAAAAGATCAAACATAAGAATTCAGGGTATAGTAAAAGGAGAAGAATTTCACTCGAAAGGCATAGTAGGCATCTTCAATAAAATCAGAGAAGAAAACTTCCCCCAAATTGGGAAAGAGGTGCCAGTGCATATACAGGAAGCCTTTAGAACCCCAGCCAGACAAAACCTGGAAAGAACCTCTCCTCACTAATTAAACTACCAAACATACAACCCAAAGAAAAAATATTGAAAGCAGTTAGAGAGAAACATCAAGTTGCCTACAAAGGCAAGCCCATCATGATTACAGCAAATTACTCAACACAAACTTTAACAGCCAAAAGGGCTTGGAGTGATATATTCCAAGTTCTGAAAGATAACAACTGTCAACGAAGGTTACTTTATCCTACAAAGCTATCCATTCAAACAAACAGAGAAATAAGGACATTCCACAATAAAAGCAGCTCTACAGAAAATACTTGTAAGAATGCACCATGCTGAAGAAAAAGAAAAGCACACATATAAGGATGCGGGGAAAAAACAAACATTGCTCAAATACTAGTTAACACAAGAGAGCAAAGTTAAAACCAGAAGAACAACAAAAAAAAAAATGGCAAAAATAAATAAACACCTTTCAATAATATCTCTTAATATCAATGGCCTCAATGCCCCAACCAAAAGACATATATTTGCAGACTGGGTTAAAAAGCAGGCTCCTTCAATTTGGTGCCTCCAAGAAACCCACCTTTCTACAAACGATGGACACTATCTTAGGGTGAAAGGTTGGAAAACAGTGTTTCAAGCAAATGGGCCTAAAAAACAAGCAGGGGTTGCTATCCTAATATCTGACAAGGTAGACGTCAATCCAACATTTGTTAAGAAAGATGAGGAAGGTCGCTTTATATTGATTAAAGACACACTCCAACAGGAGGACATTACAATCCTAAACATATATGCACCTAACATGGGGGCTCCCAACTTCAAACAAATGCTATTAGAACTAAGGTCACAGATAACACAAACACAGTGGTAGTGGGTAACTTCAACACCCCACTCTCATCAACTGACACATCATCCCAACAAAAAATAAACAGAGAGGCATCTGGACTAAAAGAGGCCATAGAACAAATGGACCTAACAGATATCTACAGGACATTTCACCCAAATGCTGCAGAATATACATTCTTTTCAGCAGCACATGGAACATTCTCTAAAATAGACCATATATTAGGACACAAAGCAAATCTTAACAAATACAGGAAAATTGGAATTATTCCTTGCATTCTATCTGACCACAATGGAATCAAACTAAAAATCAATAGCAAGAAAAGCTAGAGAGCAAGCCGGGCGTAGTGGCGCACGCCTTTAATCCCAACACACGGGAAGCAGACGTAGGAGGATTGCCAAGAGTTCGAGGCCACCCTGAGACTACAGAGTGAATTCCAGGTCAGCCTGAACTAAAAAGTGAGACCCTACCTCAAAAAACCAAAAAAAAAAGCTAGAGAACATACACAAAATCATGGAAACTAAACAATACACTACTGAATGATGAATGGGTCAATGAAGAAATCAAGAAGGAAATCAAAAACTTCATAGAGTCAAATGATAATGAGAACACAACATACCAAAATCTTTGGGACACAATGAAGGCAGTCCTAAGAGGTAAATTTATAGCTTTAAGTGCCTATATTAAGAAATTAGAAAGGTCTCAAGTAAATGACATGATTCTTCATCTTAAAGCCTTGGAAAAAGAAGGACAAGCCAAACTGAACATCAGTAGACAGGAAGAAATAATAAAGATTAGGGCAGAAATTAATGAAATAAAAACCCAAGAAGAAAACAATCCAAAGAATCAATGAAACAAAGAGTTGGTTCTTTGAAAAGATAAACTGATAAACCCTTAGCAAATCTGACCAAAAGAAAGAGAAAAGAGACAGAAATTAATAAAATTAGAAATGAAAAAGTCAACATCACAAAAGATACCAGAGAAATTCAAAAAAAAATCATAGGGACATACTATAAAAACATATACTCCACTAAGTATGAAAATCTGAAAGAAATGGATGATTTCCTTGATTTATATGACCTATCTAAATTAAATCAAGAAAAGATTAATCACTTAAATAGACCAACGACAAGTATGGAGAGCCAGGTAGTTATCAAAAATCTCCCAACTAAAAGAAGTCCAGGCCCAGATGGATTCACTACTGAATTTTACCAGACCTTCAGGGAAGAACTAACAACATTCCTTCTTAAGCTTTCCCATAAAATAGAAAAAGAAGAAATCCCACCAAACGCCTTCTACAAAGCCAGCATCATCCTGATACCAAAACCAGACAAAGATAGAACAAAAGAAGATTACAGACCAATCTCCTTCTTGAACACAGATGCAAAAATTCTCAACAAAATATTGGCAAAAAAAAAAATTTTTTTTAAATATTGGCAAAGAGAAAACAAGAATATATCAGAAAGATCATTCACCCTGACCAAGCAGGCTTTATCCCAGAGATGCAGGGATGGTTCAACATCCACAAATCAATAAACATAATATATCATATAAATGGACTGAAGGACAAAAATCACATGATCATCTCATTAGATGCAGAAAAAGCATTGGACAAAATCCAACCTCCCTTCATGATAAAAGTCCTACAGACACTGGGAATAGAAGGGGCCTATCTCAATATAATAAAGGCTATTAATGACAAGCCAATAGCCAACATATTACTAAAAGGGGAAAAACTGGAAGATTTTCCACTAAAATCAGGAACAAGACAAGGGTGTCCACTATTCCCACTTTTATTTAATATAGTACTGCAAGTCTTAGCCATAGCAATAAGGCAAGAGACGCACATAAAAGGGATACAAATTGGGCTGGAGAGATGGCTTAGTGGTTAAGCGCTTGCCTGTGAAGCCTAAGGATCCTGGTTCAAGGCTTGATTCCCCAGGTCCCATGTTAGCCAGATGTACAAGGGGGTGCACGCATCTGGAGTTCATCTGCAGTGGCTAGAAGCCCTGGCGTGCCCATTCTTTCTCTCTCTCTCCCCCTCTTTCTCTGTCACTCTCAAATAAACAAACAAAAAAAAATTTAAAATGGGATACAAATTGGAAAGTAAGTGATCAATTATCATTATTTGCAGATGACATGATTCCATAAATAAAGGACCCTAAAGACTACCAGCAAACTGTCAGAGCTGATAAACACCTACAGCCATGTAGCAAGATACAAAATCAGTAGCCTTCATATATGCTAACAACAAACACACAGAGGATGAAATCAGAGAATCATTCCCATTCACAATTGCATCAAAGAAAATAAAGTACCTTGGAATAAACCTAACCAAGGAAGTAAAGGATCTCTACAATGAAAATTTTAAAACACTCAAGCAAGAAATTGCAGAAGACACTAGGAAATAGAAAAACAATTCTTGTTCCTGGATCGGAAGAATCAATATTGTGAAAATGGCAATCTACCAAAAGCAATCTACACATTTAATGCAATCCCCATCAAAATTCCAATGGCATTCTTCATGGAAAGAGAAAAAACAATCCAAAAATTCATTTGGAATCACAGAAAAACCTTGAATATCTAAAACAATACTGAGCAACAAAAATTGGGCTGGTGGTATCACCATACCTGATTTTAACCTATACTATAGAGCCATAGTAACAAAAACAGCATGGCACAAAAAACAGACATGTAGATCAATGGAAAAGAACAGAGGACCCAGTTGTAAGTCCAGGTAGCTATAGCCACCTGATATTCGATAAAAATGCCAAAAATACTCATTGGAGAAAAGACAGCCTCTTCAGCAAATGGTGCTGGGAAAACTGGATTCTTCTCTCTCTCCATGCATAAGAATTAAACCCAAATATATTAAAGAACTTAACATCAGACCTGAAACTCAAACTGCTAGAGGAAAAAGTAGGGGAAACCCTTCAATATATTGGTCTTGGCAAAGACTTTCTGAATATAACCCCAATTGCTCAGGCAATAAAACCACAGATTAACTGCTGGGACCTCATGAAATTGCAAAGGACACTGTGAATAAAGCAAAGAGGCAACCTACAGAATGGGAAAAAATCTTTGCCAGCTATACATCTGATAGGGGATTAGTATCTAGTATATACAAAGAACTCAAAAATATAAATAAGAAATCAAACAAACCAATTAAAAAATGAGCCATGGAACTAAATAGAGAGTTCTCAAAAGAAGAAATATGGATGGCATATAAGCATCTAAAAAAATGTCCTACAACCCTAGTCATCAGGGAAATGCAGATTAAAACTACGTTGAGATTCCATCTCACTTCTATCAGATTGGCTACCATCATGAAAACAAATGACCATAAATGCTGGCGAGGATGCAGAAAAAGAGGAACTAAATGGAGAAAAACTTGAAGCTTTTCCATTAAAATCAAGAACAAGACAAGGGTGACCACTGTCCCCACTTTTATTTAATATAGTACTGCAAGTCTTAGCCATAGCCATAATGCAAGAGACACACATAAGGATACAAATTGAAAAGGAAGAGATCAAGTTATCATTAGTTGCAGATGATATGATTTTATACATAAAAGACCCAAAAGACTCTACCAGCAAACTGTTAGAACTGATGAACACCTATAGCCATGAAGCAGGCTACAAAATAAACACAAAGAAATCAGAAGCCTTCCTATATGCTAACAACAAACACAGAGGATGAAATCACAGAATCACTTCCATTCACAATTGCATCAAAAAAATAAATAAATAAAGTACCCTGGAATAAACCTAACCAAGGAAGTGAAGGATCTCTACAATGAAAACTACAACACTCAAGTGAGAAATTGGAGAAGACACTAGGAAAGACATCCCTTGTTCTTTGATTGGAAGAATCCATATTGTGAAAATGGCAATCTTACCAAAAGCAATCTATACATTTAATGCAATCACCATTAAATTTCCAATAGCATTCTTCACAGAAATAGAAAAAAAAAAATCAAAATTTCATTTGGAAGAACAAAAGACCTCAAATATCTAAAACATTTTTGGGGGGTGGAGGTTTCGAGGTATGGTCTCACTCTACCCCAGGGTAACTTGGAATTCACTATGGAGTCTCAAGGTGGCCTCGAACTCACAGTAATCCTCCTACCTCTGGCTCCCGTGTGCTGGGATTAGAGGCATGTGCCACCACAGCCGGCTTTCTTTTTTTTTTTTTTCTTTTTTTTAAATTTATTTATTTATTTATTTGAGAGTGACAGACACAGAGAGAAAGACAGAGGGAGAGAGAGAATGGGCGCGCCAGGGCTTCCAGCCTCTGCAAACGAACTCCAGATGCGTGCGCCCCCTTGTGCATCTGGCTAACGTGGGACCTGGGGAACCGAGCCTCGAACCGGGGTCCTTAGGCTTCACAGGCAAGCACTTAACTGCTAAGCCATCTCTCCAGCCCTCTAAAACAATTTTTGAGGAACAAAAATACTGCTAGTGGTATCACCATACCTGATTTTAACCTGTATTACAGAGCCATAGTAACAAAAACAGACATGTAGATCAATGGAACAGAATGGAGAACCCAGATGTAAGTCCAAGCAGACATAGCCACCTGATCTTTGACAAAAATGCCAAAAATACTCATTGGAGAAAAGACAGCCTTTTCAGCAATGGTGCTGGGAAAACTGGATATCTATTTGTAGAAGGATGAAAATAGATCCTTATCTCTGTCCATGAACTAGAATTAAGACCAAATAGATCAAAGACCTTAACATCAACCTGAAACTCTGAAACTGCTAAAGGAAAAAATAGAGGAAACCCTTCAACATACTGGGGTCTTGTCAAAGACTTTCTGAAACAACCCCAATTGCTCAGGAAATAAAACCACAGATCAATTACAGGGACTATGAAATCACAAAGCTTTGTATAGCAAAGGACACTGTGAATAGAGCAAAGAGGCAACCTACAGGATAGGAAAAAATCGTTGCCAGCTATACATCTGATAGAGGATTAATATCCAGGATATATAAAGAACTCAAGTGCTGCAGAGATGGCTTAGTGGTAAAGGCGCTTACCTGCAAAGCCTTAAGACCCAGGTTTGACTCCCTAGGAGCCATGTAAACCAGATGCACAAGGGGGAGCATGCATCTGGAATTTGTTTGCAGTGGCTAGAGGCCCTGGTGCACTCATTCTCTCCCTCCCTCCCTCCCCTCCTCCCTCCCTCTCTCTCTCTCTCTCTCTCTCTCTCTCTGCCTGCCTATTTCTGTATAGCTCTCTCTCTCTCAAATAAATAAAAATAAAATAAATCCAACAAAAAAGAACTTGAAAAATTAAATAAGAAATCAAACATCCCAATTAAAAAATGGGCTATGGGACTAGAGAGATGGCTTAGCGGTTAAGCACTTGGCTTGTGAAGCCTAAGGACCCTGGTTCGAGGCTCAATTCCCCAAGACCCACGTAAGCCAGTTGCACAAAGTGGTGCATGCATCTAGAGTTCATCTGCAGTTGCTGGAAGCCCTAGTTCACCCATTCTGACTGTCTCTCTGCCTCTCACTGTCTGTCGCTCTCAAACAAATAAAAGTAAACAAAAGCCGAAGGATCCCAGTTCTACTCTCCAGGATGCAAGTAAGCCAGATGCACAAGTGGGCACAAGCATCTGGAGTTCATTTGCAGTGGCTGGAGGCTCTGGCATGCCCACTCTATCTTTCTCTCCCTCTTTCTCTCTCTCTCAAATAAATAAATTTGTTTTTGTTTGGTTGTTGTTGTTGTTTATATTTATTTATTTTAGAGTGACAGAGAGAGCACGCGCGCCAGGGCCTCCAGCCACTGCAAACAAACTCCAGATGCGTGCGCACCCTTGTGCATCTGGCTAACGTGGGCCCTGGGGAATCAAGCCTTGAACCAGGGTCCTTAGGCTTCACAGTCAGCAAGTACTTAACCGCTAAGCCATCTCTCCAGCCCCAAAAATATTTTTTTTTTTAAAAATATTTTTTTTCTACATCCCTAGTCATCAGTGAAATGCAGGTTAAAACTACGTTAAGATTCTATCTCACTCCTCTGAGATTGGCTACCATCATGAAAACAAATGACCATAAATGCTAGCAAGGATGCGGAAAAAGAGGAACCCTTTTACACTGTTGGTAGGAATGCAGTCTGGTCCTGCCATTGTGGAAATCAGTGTGAAGATTCCTGAGACAACTGAAAACAGATCTACCATATGACCCAGCTATACCACTCCTAGGCATATATCCTAAGGACTCGTCTCACTACCTTAGAGATACTTGCTCAACCATGTTTATTGCCATGTTTATTCACAATAGCTGGGAAATGGAACCAACCTAGAGGTCCCTCAACTCATGAGTAGATAATGAAGATATGTTCTACTCAGCAGTAAAGAAAAATTAAGTTATGAAATTTGCAGGAAAATGGATGGATCTTGAAAGGATTATACTAACTGAGGTAACACAGGCCCAGAAGGCCAAGTGTGGCATGTTCTTTCTCATATTTGGATCCTAGCTACAAAGGATTAGACATCTACGAGTAGGACTAAAACTCAGTGGCAGAGACCAGTAAGCTAGAAAGGGGATAGAAAGGAAACAGAAAGAGAGGGAGGTGGGTACTAAATAGGATGGCATTGTTTATATGTAAGTAGAAGAATAGATTAATGGGAGTGAGAAGGCCTAAGTGAGGTCAGGAGAGGAGATTGAGTAAAGGAAAGCTGGAGGGCTAATCAAAATCTAAGGGGATATAAATAAATCATATAGAAGCCTACTTTTTGGGACAATGGAACACTCAGGAGCCATAAATTGTTACTAGAAAATTTTCAGTGCCAGGGATGGGATACCTTCCAGCGAGTTGTTGGCCAGGGAGGTCCCTGACACCCTCAAAACATTACAGGCCATTGCCAAGGCTCATAGTTTCCCACCAGGAATAGATGTTAAGACCCTATTGCTGAAGACTCCACATACTTGGGCTGCAAGGCCACTGAGAAATCCACTAGAGCTGAGCTGAAAACCTCCTTTATGTAGACCAGCCAACAGAAAACTGGAAAAAGCCATGCTACACACAGTTCAATAGGAGAGAGAAACATCACCAGTGAAGATAGACAAGCCTTGTATTTGGCCAAAGAGGCCAAATGAGCCAATGGGTACAATCGTGGCACGTCTGTTATGGGGAAACCAGCTGCTCTCTAATTGGACTGAAGGCCCACTCCATGGGAGGGAATACATCCCTGATACTGAAAACCTGCAACAGGGGTAGTCATGAGCCCTAGAGGTGTAATGTCTGCTGGTGTCTGGCCATGTGTATATACTATGCTCAAGAAACTGCCCAGTAAGCACTTCTCTTGTCCATATCCATATATCAATGCTACTCTCACTTGTGGTTAGAGAAGCTTCTCTTTTCAGATGGCAGTGACCATGGTGCTGAGAAGAAATGACAGAGGAGTGCTCAGCATTGAAATATCTCTATCACATCTTCCAAGGCTCAGGGTCCATTGAGAAAGAGGCGGCAGAAAGAATCTAAGAGCAAAGGAAGGGTAGGACTCCTTACAATGTGCTCCTCCAGACACAAAATGGCCTGGATATCCATGACCTCACAGTGCCTGACACTACCTACAAAAGACCGTCATAATAGGAGATAAAGATCATGACATCAAGCCAAGCGTGGTGGCGCACGCCTTTAATCCCAGGCCTTGGGAGGCAGAGGTAGGAAGATCAGCGTGAGTTCGAGGCCACCCTGAGACTCCATAGTGAATTCCAGGTCAGCCTGGGCTAGAATGAGACCCTACCTCGAAAAAAAAAAAAAAAAAAATTATTGACATCAAAATAAAAGAGAGCCGGGTGTGTGGTGGCACACGCCTTTAATCCCAGCATTAGGGAGGCAGAGGTAGGATTGCCATGAGTTCAAGGCCACCCTGAGACTACATAGGGTATTCCAGGTTAGCCTGGGCTAGAGTGAGACCCTACCTTGAACAACCCCCCCCCAAAAAAAAAAAGATTTACCAAAGAGTGGCTGCTTGAGAGGGGGAGGAGATATGATGGAGAGTGGAGGTTCAAAGCTGAAAGAGGGAGGGAGGAAATTACCATGGGATATTGTCTGCAAGTATGCAATCTGTCAATTAAAAAAAAATACTAAAATAAAGTTGGGGATGTGACTCAGAGTGCTTGCCTAACACGCACAAAGCTCTCGAGTTCAATCCTCCAACACTTCATAACAAGGTGCAGTGTTGCAAACCTATAATGCCAGCACAGTAGTAGCAAGAGGATCAAAGTTCAAGGTCATCCTCAAATACACAGCAAGTTCAAGGCCAGCCTAAGAGACCCTGTCACAAAGTTTTGTAGTGGTTTAATATGCAGCAACAGGTAAGTAAAGCATCATGGTTGCAATAAAATCCACTCCCTAGCCGGGCGTGGTGGTGCACGCCTTTAATCCCAGCACTCGGGAGGCAGAGGTAGGAGGATCGCCATGAGTTCAAGACCACCCTGAGACTGCAGAGTTAATTCCAGGTCAGCCTGGACCCAGAGCGAGACCCTACCTCGAAAGACCAAAAAAAAAAAAAAAAAATCCACTCCCTAGACAACCAAACAGCAGTGTCGGCTCTTCTAAGAACTTGGAGCCTCGTATACTAGTGCACCCCAGTAATGCCTCAGGGTTTGAAGCCAGTCTGGGGTATTATGTCAAGATCTTGTCTCACAATAAACAAACATGAACTTCTTTCATCTTACAGTTTATTAGACTTTTTCTTGACTACCTCTGTGATAATTTCTTTGTGTGTGATCTCTCTCTCTCTCTCTCTCTCTCTCTCTCTGTGTGTGTGTGTGTGTGTGTGTGTGTGTGTGTGTGTGTAGGTCAATAGGTGTGCAGATGCATGTGCATGTGTGTGCATGAGAAGGCCAGAGACTGACATCTGGTGTCTTCCTCAATTGCTATCCACCTTCTTTATTGAGGCTGAGTCTCTTACTTGAACCCAGATTTTGAAGATGTGGCTGGTCTAGCCAGCCAGCTGACCCTGGGCTCCTCGACTCTGCCTCTCAAGTGTTGGCTTACGGGCAGGCCACCACAGTTAAGTTGTTTTGAACCACTAAGTTTTATACTGGTTTATGACGCAGTAATAGATAATTTAGGTGATTTAGAGATCTGAACTCTAGTCCTCACACTCATAGAGAAGCGTTTTATTCACTGAACTACCTCCCCAACCCCTCTGTGATCATTTCAAACTATTTCCTAATCAAGTTAAATGGTCTCAGGATAATTCTCTAAAATATGTATAGTTGATAACTACAAATCCCCCCTTCAGGGCAATAAAAATCACACACCGTGTTACTATTTATTACTGTATTTATTTACCAATACTGAGCACTTGCCAAGCAGCAACTTCAGACCACAATAAATCACACCCTTGCTTTTACTGGAGCACACAAAACTATGCATGCCACCCGCCCTCAAGCGAAATCTTCACAGTCCAAGCCAATTTGTAAACATCAGATTTATGGGGCAGAAATTCTAACTATGAAGGCCAATTCCTTGGTCACTGCTACCACAGTGCCACCTCCTGTCTTGTGACTCTGGAGGCTTGAGTCAGAGGCAACAGCGGATAAAGGAAAGGCAGCTAAGAATAGCACGACTAAACCATCTTTCCGCCTCTCCTTCCTCCCAGACCAAACCAACTGCCAGAGTTTGTGAGTGGATAATTCATACCTTTCAAAATTTAGTTACTGCTAGAAAAACTAAGGGCGAATGTATTGGAGTCACAGACTTAGATTAAAATGCTTCAACAGCTCCACCTCGGTACAAAATCCCTTTAACAACACAATCACAGCGGCAGGGCTCACAAAAGGCATGGCAAAGACAATTTCCCACATGCAAACTGCCTGAAAAGTGGCACAGGAAGAGTGGTCCACTGAAACTATCATACTACATATGACAGAAAAATTCAAGTCAAGCTCCTCAGATGGAAAACCTCAAATCTCTGTAATTCCAAAAGGTATTTTATGCCTAGTTGATAGCCCATCTATTTCAAGAGTAGCAAAACCTCAGAACAAAATATGTCCCTTGTAGATTATAATAGCATCTGGCCTCAACAGCAAATGTCAGTGATCACACAAATCAAAAGCACAGCCAGAAACAGAAGCCAGGATTCTCAGTTCCTACTGGCTCCAGACACACGTCATATTTCCATAACATTTCCTCTGGGTTACAGTGAGCAGCCACATGGTAAAAGCAAATCAACATTCATTTAGTTTCTAAAAAGTCTATTAAGGGGCTGGAGAGATGGCTTAGCAGTTAAGTGCTTGCCTGTGAAGCCTAAGGACCCTGGTTCAAGGCTCAATTCCCCAGGACCCACGTTAGCCAGATGCATAAGGGGGCGCACGCATCTGGAGTTTGTTTGCAGTGGCTGGAGGCCCTGGCGCGTCCATTATATATCTGCCTCTTTCTCTGTCGCTCTCAAATAAAGAAAAATGAACAAAAACAAGGTTAGTTTTTTTTTTTTTTAAGTCTATTAAGGCCACAGTAAGAAATCTCTCGTGTGGGAGGGGAGGGAGGGAATTAACATGGGATTTTTTTATAATCATGGAAAATGCTAATAAAAATTAAAAAAAAAAAAAGAAATCTCTCAAACTTTTTCAAACTACCACACATCGCCAATCTTATATTATGCTGACAGCAAAGATAACTCAGCTTATAACCCTTTGCCAGCTAAGTTTCCTAACATTCAAAACCTGGAGTATCTGCATTGTGACAAACTCCCTAATTCATAAGATACACCTGCCCCTCATGGTAAGGAGCAGTATTGAACGTATTTCAATGTTCAGAACCCAAAATAGCTTTTGATATCCTAAGACTTTGAACTTGGTCCAGCAATAAGGAGTTATGTGGCCTAACTAAAGGGCTCACTGCATCCTCCTATTCTACTAACAACCATTAAAATGCAAAACTAGCTTTTAAATGGCCACTTAAAGTACATTTAAACCCCAGTGACTTTCATTGTTATGTTTTGTTTGTTTTTTCCAGGTAGGGTCTTGCTGTAACCCAAGCTCATCTGAAATTCACTATGTAGTCTCAAGGTGGCCTCAAACTCAACCTCTGCTTCCCAGTGCCAACATGCCCAGCCCCAGTGACTTTTATAATGCTTTATTCAACAGGAATCCGATACAAATGTAAGTTTTCTTTTTTTGTCTTGTATGGTTGTAAGTGGTGTGTGTTCATGTATGTATGCACATGTATGCAAATGCATGAGCACATGGAGGCCAGAGGTGGACATCAGGCGTCTCCCTCAATCACTGTCCCCTCAGTTTTTCTTTTTATTTTTTGGTTTTTGTCGAGATAAGGTCTCACCCTAGCCAAGGTTGACCTGGAATTCACAGCAATCCTACCCCTGCCTCCCCAAGTGCTGGGATTACATGTCTGTGCCACCATGCTCAACTCCACATTATTTCTTTTTAATTTTTTTTATATTTTATTTATTTATTTGAGGGGGGCAGAGGAAAAGGCAGAAATTGGGTGCAGCCTTGGAGAGAGTAAAACCCTACTTCGAAAAACAAAAAGAGGGCTGAAGAGATGGCTTAGCGATTAAGTGCTTGCCTGCAAAGCCTAAAGACCCCAGTTCGAGGCTCGATTCCCCAGGACCCATGTTAGCCAGATGTACAAGGGGGCACATGGGTCTGGAGTTAGTCTGCAGTGGCTAGAGGCCCTGGCACAGCCATTCTCTCTCTCTCTCTCTCTCTCTGCCTCTTTCTCTGTCTCTCTCAAATAAATAAAAATGAACAAAAAGAGAAACACCAAAAAAGACAGAGAGAGAACTGAGTACACCAGGGCCTCCAGCAAACAAACTCCAGATGCATGCCCACCTTTTGTTTACATGGGTACTAGGGAATTGAACCTGTCTCCTTAAGCTTCACAGGCTTTACATGGGTTCTGGGGAACTGAACTTGGAACATCAGACTTTGCAAGCAAGTGCCTTAACCACTAAGCCATCTCGCTCTCCACCTTATAGACAAGGTCTCTCACTGAACCTGGAGCTCACAGACTGAGCTAATCTAACTAGACAGCAAGCCATAAAGATCCTCCAGTCTCCACCTCCTCAGTATTGGGATTACCTGGGTGCTGGATATCCAAACTCAGGTCATCATGCTTGCAAGGCAAGCACTTTATAACAATGGAGTAATCTGCCCAGCCCTGCTTGATCTTGTTTTTGAGGGAGAATGAGCCAGGTAGTGAGCTACAGATAAGTCCAAGGAGAATTCAGTGTTTGATCCAGTCTCGCCCTTTATTTAAGACAGTGCCCCCAAGCAGGTATGCCTGAGCTTGCTAGCTGGCAATTCCTCTCCCCACCCCACTCACTTGGGCCTGAGGGTAAACCCCACCTCAATAGGCTATCTGTAAGAGAGGCTTACCACAGAGACAGCTCCTTCTTCTTGACTGCTCATCTCTCCTCCCCTTAACCTGTGGGGGGGGGGAGGGGGCGGGGGGCAGTACCAGTAAGACCTCATCCATTCAGGCACCCTGGCTGCCAGAATGGAGAAGAGATAATTCTTTTCTTTCTTTCTTTACTCTTAATACCTCTTAGTTTTTCTAAGCTCTGGCCCCTTTTTTTTGTTGTTGTTTTCTTAGAAAGGCCAGCCCCCTTCATGCTTTTCATGAGCCCATGCTCCACTCCCTGTCTCCTCGTGGGTACATATACCCACTCTAGCCTTTTCCCTGGATTAATGAACAACCCTAAATAAATGTAATGACTTAAGATTTATTCTGTTAATTTCAATTCTTTGTTAAAACCATTAAGAAGCCAAAGATTGGGGTTCATAAACTCTTCCAAAACTCCAAGCTCCATTTCAATTTGAGCTTAGGCACAACAGACTGTTCTAAAGGATCCTTATTAGGAAAATACTAACTATAATATCCTACTACCTTTTCTCCTTGATTCAAATATTCTTAATCAAGGCTAAGAGTTGGAACTTAGAAGTGTGATCAAAAGTGTGTTATGGGCATGGGATATTCTGTATAATCATGAAAGTTGTTAATAATAATTTTTTTAAAAAAAAAGTGGGGCTGGAGAGATGGCTTAGCAGTTAAGCGCTTGCCTGTGAAGACTAAGGACCCCAGTTCAAGGCTCGATTCCCCAGGACCCACGTTAGCCAGATGCACAAGGGGGCACACACATGTGGAGTTTGTTTGCAGTGGCTGCAAGTCCTGGCGTGCCCACTCTCTCTCCCTCTCTCCCTCTCCCTCACCCTCTCTCTCTCTCCCCCCCTCCCTGTTTCTCTCTGTCTGTTGCTCTCAAATAAATAAAAAATTTTTTAAAAAAAAGTGTGACGGAAGCTAGGCATGGTGGTGCACACCTTTAATCCCAGCACTCAGGAGGCAGAGGTAGTAGGATCACTGTGAGTTTGAGTCCCCCCTGAAACTACATAGAGAATTCCAGGTCAGCCTGGGCTAGAGTGACACCCTACCTCGAAAAACAACAAAAACAAAAAAGTGTGTTACAGGGCTAATAAGATGGCTTAGTGGCTAAGGCGCTTGCCAGAAAAGCCAAAGAACCCAGGTTCGATTCCCCAGGATCCATGTAAGCCAGATGCACAAAGTGGCATGCATGTGCCTATAGTTTGCAGCAGCTGAAGGCCCTGGCACGCCCATTCTCTATCTGCCTCTTTCTTTCTCAAATAAATAAATAAAAATTATTTTTAAGTGTGCTAGACAAAGCCAGGCACAGTGAGGAAAGCCTTTATTTCCAGCACTCCACTTGGGAGGCAGAGGTAAGAGGATTGCTGTGAGTTGGAGGCCACCCTGAGACTACATAGTGAATTCCAGGTCAGAGCAAGACCCTACCTTGAACAAAACATTATGAAAAATTGAGAATCTGAAAGCTGGAATTTTAACAAAAACCACCATGTCACTGTTCCCCAGCATCAGCAACTTTTCCATTCCCTCTCCCATGCCCAGCAGGCCACAACACAACAAAAAGGGCATCTGCACTACTTTATAAATTCATTAAGGCTTCTACAAGCCCCACAGAAATATCAATGGCTCTTCCAATCAAACTTAGGTACAATCTTTCAAAGTCACAACTACTTCATATTCACCTTTACATACAAGAAAAAACAAAAACAAGACTGTATCTTGAAGTCATCAAGCCTTCCTACACTGTCTCTTTCACGCGAGTGTAATACTAACCACAGATGTCCAATGTACTCTTCTCTTCTGGAAGGTGGGACTTCATTCTCTGTGTGGTACTGCTCTAATCTCCAACTGAAGTCTAGCTGAATGCAGAAAAGCCACATTCCTTCCACATTCCCTTGAGACTTCTGTAATGGGGAACTAAGCTAGTTCAGAACCAAACTCAACAATACCCCTTCCTGAAAGGGTCCCCGCCCAGCTCAGTTTGCAGTTAGAGCTAGGCTAGTCTGCCAAGCATCCAATCACCTCCTGGCCTGCTCCCTTGGAGTCAGTGCAAGCCCATTCATCCATCTCAGAGTGCTGCCATAAGCATTCTTCAGCACCAGCTTCCCAACATGCCTCGCACACCAGGTATAAAGGTCACTGCTGCACAAGTGGGCGTGGCTGCCTCAAATGCCCACATGAAAATGGAATGAAATGACTGCTAAGCACAAAAGAACTCCACCCAAAGTTCAGGCTACCTTGGTTCTGATTGATCTGTGCAATTGAATCACTATCAAAGTAATCCCCACAAGAGGCACTCCTAAGCCTTACCACAGGTACGTGGTATATGGTCACCAGGGTGCCTTCCTACCCTTTTCCAGATAATGGAACAGTCCAGATGAAAACTGCACCTTAACTTCAAGGTTCAGTTCAAACAAAATCATAATATAGATAGATGGCCAGTACATTTCCCAGGAGAGAGAAAAAAGGTTCTATTTTTGTTTAAGACATTTCAGTACAAGCAAAGGATTTATGATAATCAATTGTTCTCACAAATCAGAAAAAGTTATTTCATCTGTTTACTTTGCTACTAAAATATTGTTTAAAACCCTAAACATTTTGGTAGTGAAACAATGAGCCTGAAAATTTAATCTACACTGTTAATAAATTCAAGAAGCTTCCAATGATAAATATTTGCTACCACTAGGAACATTTGTCTTTGTGCTTTCCAGAAGAGGAACTCCTGCTCACTATAAAGTAACAATTAACTGTTTTTAGCGTTTACAAATACACAGGCAGTTGTTACCAATATTCCTAATTTAATTCTCCACACATGGGGAGAAATTAACATCAGGTTGGAAAGAAAAAGAGAACACAATAAATGACATGCAGGTCAATAAATTACACCTGAAAAATGCAAAGACATTTAATGCTTTAAATTTTGAAACCTTCCAAATGTTAAAATGCCAATCCTTTAAATACAATCATTTGAGAGTTGTGTTTTGTTTTGTTTTTTAATGTTGGCAGATAAGAAAACCCAAGTAGTCTACCACTGAACTACATTCCCTGCCTTCATTTGTTTACTTTTAATCTAACACTTGATGAAAGTTAAAGCTTCAGGCATGCATGAAGCCCTGGATTGATCACGAGCATAGGAAAAAACAAAATTGATGAAAACTCAAACACACTGGGTAAACTTGAAACCAACTAGAATTTATAAATATGAGGCTGGAGAGATGGCTTAGCGGTTAAGGACGCAGGTTCGATTCCCCAGGACCTATGTAAGCCAGCTGCACAATGTGGTGCATGCATCTGGAGTTTGTTTGCAGTGGCAGAAAGCCCTGGCACATCCATTTTCTCTCTCTCCCTCCCCATTTCTGTCTCTCTCAATAAAATAAAATACATTTTTTAAAAATTTATAAATATGTTTACTTTTTAATCTCCTCAAAGTAGCCAACTCCCACAATAAGCTAAAGGCTTATTAAAGGCTTATCTTTTTAAGGGGACACAAACTGTCCTTCCATTTTTTAAAATTCCTACTAAGCTAGTATTAATTTAAGCTAGTATTAATTTCAGGACACATCTGTTTATTTTAGAAGCTTTTTAAAACGAATTATATTCTATATGAGATAACTTGCCCCCTACCAAACTTTCCAGATAGAACTAAATGAGGTTACCCAACGATCTATCTTTCCAATTATCATAAGAAAAATTAAGCACATAAAGATAGCCAATGTGGTAAGGCAGAGGTAGGAGGATCACCATGAGTTCAAGGCCAGCAAAGACTACAGGGTGAGTTCCAGGTCAATCTGGGCTAGAATGAGATCCTACCTGGCAGGAGTAGGGAATTAGAAAGACAGACAGGCTCAAAAATCCACACCAGATTCTTCCCAAAACCAATACTTGTGAAAAGTTTCATATGAAGAGGGCTCCATCTAGAACAAGCACAGCATTTTTCTCTTCACAGCCCTTAATCTATGCAGAGCAAATCCTTCAATACTTACACACAGCCCTCGTTTAAATTAACTTCAAGATTATTGTTTGGACCAGATTGAGGGCCTAACCCCACCTTGCAAAATAAATAAAAAGAAAGAAAGAAAGGAGACATAGTCCAACACCACCACCCCAGCCTTTCCAGTTAAGAGTTACAGCGCCTGGACTGGCCTGTGCTAGGGAAAAGAGCCATTTCTCAAAAAAAAAAAAAAAAAAAAAACTTCAGTGTTAAAACAGTCTGCAAATATGCTATAAAATGGCATACTACATATACTGATGTAGTAGGATTCCAGTCACCATTTCTTGGTAGTTATTTGAAAGCAAAAATACACTAAGGGGCAAAGGGGTTGGACAAAGGTTGTGTTTGCAGAAACTCTGGAGTGACTGCAAAGGCACTTCTGGGCTGCAAGCGCCCAGACAGAAAGCTCCTCCTGTGTACCAGGACCCACCGGCGAGGGGCCAGGGCAAAGGCAAACGCGTCCCTCTCAGAAGCGCCCACCGCAGCAGACCAACTCCCTCCCAGCAGAGCAGGGTGCTTCCACCCCTCCTGGACCGGCTTTCAAAATCCAGCAAGTTCCCAACGACTGCCCTTTGAGACTTTGATTTCCTGTTGAAGAGAACGAGCCCTGCTCGGCAAAGGACAAGTAGCTGTGAGAGCCTCCTTGACAGACTTTTTACAACCAGTAACAATAACCCAGCAGCAGGGGCCACAGAGCCGGCAACCCGCGCCCCGCACGCACCTGCCATCAGCTTAGCCCCGCTCACAGCTGTGATGTCTTTCCTCCCCCACCATGCGGCCAAAAGACGAAAGAAACAGCTCACCTTTGCCTTTTGGGGACCGAGTGCTCCACGTCTATGGGTTTCCCGTGCAGTTCCATTTTACCTGTGGACATACAAGGGGTGAGACCGTGGGCCACATTCAGCCGTCCTCCCTCAGAGGCGACAAAGACCGCAGCAGGGACCCTGGAAGGGCCCCAAGGCTCAAGGCCAAGAGAGAGAAGCTGGACACCGCGTGGGTGGGAAGCTGACCCCTCGGGTGGGTGTGGCTTTTGAACTTACACAAGGTTGGGAAGGGAGACCAGCTGTCTGATTTGGGGTATCACCGGTTTCTCGACCCCCGCCCACCTCACCCAACATCCCCATCGGTAAGAGGGGGCAGCCACAGGACCCCCCCTCCGCCGCGGAGGGTGGGCGCTCCTGGCCCTTCTTTGGGGTTCCAGCCCAAGCCGGCTCTGGCACACTGAGAAGGGGGGACTAGCTAGAGATACAGGTCTGCACGATCTGAGCCCGGCGACGAGTCCGAGGTCATCAAGGAGAAGCCGCCGAAGGGCTCGGGCTCCACAGGGGTGCAGATCTCCTCTCGGGCGTCCCGCCCGGCCTGCGCCCCACGCTCGGTCCTCGGGACCGGGCGCGCCCTGACACCCTCCCCCCGGAGGGCCGCAGCCCTGCGCTAGGGCCGGGAGAACGGCGGGCGGGGCAGCCCCTTGGCAGGGCTCCCTTCCTTTCCTGGCGACAGGCGACCACCTCCGCCCACCTGCCCCTTTCGTGAAGTCCGAGCCTCGGGTGAGGTGGTCCCAACCCAAGCCGGCACCCTCGATCCCTCTCCGGCTGGGAGAAAGGGAGGCGCACCGGCCCGCGCGGCCTCACTGGTTTGAGGCCACTTTCCGTCCTCCATGGCCCCGGGGAGGGGTGGAGGGTTACAGAGAAGCCGCCAGCGAACCAGGAAGGAGAGGGACGAACGGACGTCCCTGCTCGGGGCCCCCGAGGCCCGGGGGTGCCGGGGCCTGGAGCACGCGCCTGGGCCCGGGCGCGGAGCGGAGCAGGGCGAGCGCGCCCTCCGCAGCCCCCGCGTCCCGGCGCTCTTGACAGCGCGTCCGCCCTCGCCCTGGCCAAGCCCGGCCCGGGGAACGAGCCGCAGCCCAGCTCCGACCCACTCCACCCCCCACGCCCACCCGGCTCCGTCCCGGCCGGAGGGTGTCCGCCGAGCCGCCCCGGGACCGGCCGCTCGCGCAGGGCCCCACCTGAAAGCGCCTCGATGGCCTTGAGGGCCCAGCTCTCGTCCGGGCAGTCCACGAACGCGTAGCCCGTCTTCACCAGGAAGGGGCCCGACACCGGGATCTTGGCGTCTTTGAAGATACTTTCTAGGTCCGAGGGGGCGGCGTTGTCGCTGAGGTTGCCGATATACAATTTGTTCATTGTGAAGAATGATGTTTTTATTTAAAAAAAAAATTTAAAATTTGAGGAAATAACGAAAAATATTAAAACCACCCACGGTGGTGGATGGATCCGGAGGGTTTTTGTTCCCCGGGTCTTCTCGCCTTTGAAAGCCGCACACGCCGTAAGCCCCGCGAGCGCAAGAACCGCGGGCCAAACAGATCCCGGTGGGTGGGTGGGTATGCGTGTCCCCCTTCTAGGTATTAAAAGGAAGAGAAAAAGAGGGGAAAAAAAAAAAAAAAGCCTGGCTGCAGCCCGAGGCACGGAGCCTTCCTAACTCTAAGGAGGCGGGATTAGAAAGAGAAAGGAGGAGGAGGAGGCGGCGGCGGCGGAGGGGAAAGTACTTTTTGTCTCTTCCTCCCCAGCCCCTCGGGCCGCGGCCGGCGGGCGGTGAAAATATCACCCTCCGTGCGGCAGGCGGGCGGGCAGGCGCCGCCCCTCCCCGCGAGGAGCCCGAGGTTGACTGGCAGGGCCGAGGAGGAGGGGGGGGTTGGAAGAAGCAGGAGGCGAAGAAAAAAAAAAAAATCCGCTCCGAGTGTCCGGCTTTTTGAATGAGCCACGTGTTCAAACTACAAATCAACGTCTCACGTGAGGAATCCTAGCGCGTCAATTAGAGTGGGTTTCGGAGGAAAGAAGGGGGGGGGGGAGAAGAAAAAAAAAAAGCTAGCGAGAGGAAGAGGGGGAGGGGCGACGAGCCGGGGCGAGGGGACCCGGCGATAGAAGAGGGGAGAAAATGTAAATCAGCCGCCGCCAGGGACGCGGGGAGCCGATTGTCACCGGCGAGTTTTGCAAAGGGGCTCGGCGGCCCGGGCGGCTCCGGGGGCGCGCGGAGGAGGTGGAGGAGGAGGAGGAGGAGGAGGAGGAGGGATGAGGAAGGGGAATGGGGGACTCCTAACTCGGTCCGCCTCGCCCCCTCGGTTCCAGAGCCGTGGTTGGATTTGGAAAGAACCGGGTCGTGAATTAAAAAAAAAAAAAAAACAGAAGCGTCCCGACGTGGACCTCGCCTCGGCGGCGTGGCCGGCACGAGAAAGTGGCCGGGGCGGCGGGGGACGCACGCACGCACGCACGCAGGCGCGCGCAGCGGGGCGCGGCGCGGCGCGGGCTCCACCCTGACTCCCCTCGCGGGCCCCGGGCCCCGGCCGCGGCGAGGGGCGGCGTGGGGGGAAGGGAGGCGCGGCGGGCTGGGCGGGTGTCTGCGCGACACCTCCTCCGCCCCCGCCCCCGCCCGCGGTGGCTCTCGGCTTCGCGTTCGCCATTGGTTGCTCGATTCAGAAAAAGCTCCGGGGATAAATGAGGCCGGGGGCGGGCTCGGCCTCCGGTGGGGGAGGGGAGGGGAGGAGCGGGCAGGCGGGCGCAGGGGCGGAGGTTCGGCCGTGGGGATGGGGACGTCGGGGCCTCAAGGCCGAGGGCCCAAGTCGGTACTTAAAGGGAAACCCCTTCTCCCTGTACTTTGGGGGGGGCGGGAAATGGGGAGGGTCTTGGGTTGCCTGGTACTTTTTATTTCAATCATTTTAGTTGGAGAACTTGGGACTCTGCAAAGGAGGAGCAGAGCCCGGCGTGAGCCGGCGGTGTGTATTTGCTCTTCGAAACCGTCCCCGGTCTCTCTGCCTGCGTTTGCCCGTGCGAGCCATTCATAATTTTCCCTATGCATAACGAGTACAATGAAGGGAGGTCTGGGCCCGACGGAGCCTTCCTTCCACAAGATGGGAACTGCAGACCAGGAATACGGAAACGAAGGCAGTGCAGGGGCTCTTGTGGACCTCTCCGACTGTGGTTTAATGCTGGTGTGTGTGTGTGCTCTACTCAAAAAGCTTCGTTTGCAACCAAATACTTGTATATTTTTAACAGGTATCTCATGGAAAAGATATGTCTTAATTTTAATAACTGAGTTAAATTCTATGTAGC
Source organism: Jaculus jaculus (assembly GCF_020740685.1). Classification (NCBI taxonomy): domain Eukaryota; kingdom Metazoa; phylum Chordata; class Mammalia; order Rodentia; family Dipodidae; genus Jaculus; species Jaculus jaculus. The sequence continues at coordinate 36,261,144 of NC_059117.1, forward strand.
TTGAAAATGTAAACACAAATCTTTAATGGCTTGGTAGTAAAATGACTAGATAAAATCGTGTGATTTAAACTGGAACATCTTCAGCAATTGACAATTTAACAAAGTTGCTTCTCTTTGTCAGATTTGTATGTAATACTTTTTCAAAGTGTAGTGTAATATGAAGGGCAGATTTTTTATAATTTTATAAGTAATAATTTATATTTCGTCTTTGAAAAGGAACTCAAAATTTTGTGTTACCGAACCGGAAGGTGTCAGATCATCCATGTAAAATGCAGCTGTACTAACAAGTTCTTCTTTCCTGCTAAGCAAATTCAACTTCATAAGTGTAAACACACTTTCACAGTATTTTCACTTACATTTACTTGGTGAAATGTTTTTAACTGGGGAAAAACATATTCTGTGTTAGTGTTCAAAGCTGAATTATGAGCTCAATCCGCAAAGAATTTTTGGATATGAAACTTGTTTATGGTTAATTTTTAACTTTTCAAAAGAAACTTGGTTCTAAAGGAGAAATACGTATTCATTATAACTTCTGTGACTTTTCAAATATGAATATAAAATTTATGGGCTTATATTTCAAGTACATGTTGCATGGAATCAAAAGCTATTTGGAGCCAGACATGGTGGCACACACCTTTAATCCAACACTTGGGAGGCAGAGGTAGGAGGATCACCATGAGTTCAAGGCCACCCTGAGACTACAGAATGAATTACAGGTCAACCTGAGCTAGAGTGAGACTCTACCTGGAAAAACAAACTATTGGAAAAACTCAACATTTGCTTTTCTGAAGTTCACTTTAAACATTAGAATCTGCTGTTCATCTCTCTTAATTTTTCATAAGAACAAATTTTGTGTGGTCAACTTGTTTCCAAAGCAGATTGATTCTTCTATGTTGACTGCACTTGCTTATTTTAAAACCAAGACAACGAAATAACTACTTTTAAAGCCTGAGATAAATTTTGTTTATTTCCATAAATACTAGCCCATTGATGTCTGTCACGCCAGACCTTACCAGCTGGAGTTTTACCCAGGTGTGTACTGTTTTAGTTCTTGGGGCCCCTGGAAACTTACTCTGTATTATTGTAACAAACTGGATACTCTGTCTAGGACCTTAAAAGCAAACACAAGGGTAATACAAGTTGAGACATCGAAAGAAGTTGATACAGCCCACTTCCAATCTTTTGAACATTTGTGGGTAAGTATATATACTCAATGAGTGGAAAATAAAACCATGGGCAATTTTTTTTTTTTTTGTTACCACTTCTAGCCTTGGAAATATCGTGGGTAAATTTTCCAGAACGAATATGGAGTCAATGTAACTCCTTAACTCCCTAAATTAATTGTGTAATTCATTTTAAGAATTTTCACACAAGTTAACTATGTGGACTCGGGTTCCTGTAAAAACAGTTGTAGGTAGCTCCTAATTAGGAATCCCACGAAGCAAGGACTTTCAGCCATCTGTTTACTCTGGATAGCTGCATCTCCTCTGCTGACCTGAGAAAATTAACAATATTTGTGCTTCTTGTGTTAGATTCAGGAGAAAAAGTACGTCTAGAAGGTCCGTTGGCGTGGCTGTGTCCGCAGGGTGTAAGCACAGGCCGGGTGGAGAACGGGGAAAGCGAGGTCGTGCTGTCGGTCCCTCGGCCGGGCCGCCGGAGACCCTCACGCGGGAGGCCACGCAGAGCCCGCCGCGTCGCCTGGGCCTCACTGGGGCATTTAACACTCTTGTTCTTTCCAACAGCTCTGCTGGACTCTGATCTGTTTAAACCAGCGGCCTGATCGGTGGAAACCAGGATCTGCCCTCGCTCTAGAACCTATGGCTTAGTTCTGTGATTAAAAAAAAATGGTGCCCCAGTGGGGTGGTTTCCTTTTTCCTCTGGCTACCCAGAGAGAGAGAGAGAGACAGAGAGAGAGGAGGGCGGGATCCTCGAAGCTCACACTCGGGAGCGTCTTCCGTGGGCCGCTGAGCGCTCCGACCACTGCGGCCCCTGGCCGGGCCGGGGTGAGCGCGTGGCCCCGCGGGATGTGGGAACCGCGATCCGTGTCTAAGGCTGCCCCGCGGCGCGACCCCACCAGAGACACCGGCCCTTCGCGGGGGCACCCGGCTACGAACCTGGCGATTCTCGCGCGCCTCGGACCTCAGAGGGGCTCGAGGATGCTCGGTACGACGAAGGAATAAAATAAAATAAAAAACCTGGAGCCCTGCGGCTGCCCGGGGCGGGGCGGGACGGGCGGGCGCCTCGCGGGGCCGCGGCGCCAAGACCAAGTTGAGCAGCGGGCGTCGGGAGAGGCCCCGCCCCTGTCGGGGGCTTCCTCTCACCCGATTGGCGGAGGCGGGAAACCTATCATCGTCGGCGGCCTCCGCTGGAGCTGTTTGCTGGTTTCCATCCATTGGCCCCCGAGCCTTCCCATAATTTCCATATTTTGTGGCGCGAAAATAACCCTTTGCTCCCTCGCTGGTCCTGTGGCTGTGGAGAGGTGCGATTCCGCCCGGGAGGTTCTCGCTCTCGTTTTCTGTGCCCTTTAACTGGTGGCCCCCAGCCCCTTCCCCCAGGGACCAAAGGGTGGTGACTGAGCCCGAGTTGTGCGTGCGTGCGTGGGGCCCGCCCCGCCCCCGGGCTGACCGGCCGCGCGGTGCCCCGGGCCGTCCCTTCCCCCAGGCTCGGGCGCCCGCAGGTCCTGGGTTCGCGCCCGGCACGGCTGGCGGCAGGAGGCATCGCCGCTCGTACAAATCCTACGAAATGTGCGTCTTTCTCAGTAAAACCACCACGACAAAATTCGTTTCCAGGTGCCTGAACTTGACTAAGCTTCTAGAGAAATCGTCTGCCCCTTCTCTTTCCGACCCTCTTTGTGGTCCTCAGGGTTGTTTTAAACGAAACCAAACAACCCCTGAAAAAAAAAAAAAAAGAGAAAAAATCAACGAAAAATCCCGAGTAAAATCAACTGTACGGAGACCACGTTTTTTGATGAAGCTGCCTTGAGATCAACCGTGAAGGAATAACGATTTCTGTAGCTGAGATATTCTAAATTTTAGGGACTTATGGTGGAGACGGTGAGAAAAGATAAGTATGAATTGGCCTCGGAAAAACACGAAACGAACGAAATAATGATAACTAACTTCAGTAACTGAAAAGGGTAAACAGTCACAATGGTGTTTGCTAGGTACTGGTACCTTTGGTGGGTTTCTGTTATGTTCCTATTGGTTTTCTCAGATATACTAAGGAGCAGAATTCTGGTTGTGACAGAAAAGAAGGGAGTTTGATATGTCTAAATCCATAACATATTTTTATCAGTCTGTCTTTATCTGGAGAAAAGGAAATGTACCAGTCAGAATGTAATAACTGTTTGTCCACAGATAATTTAATTGCTCTTTTTTTCAGTCGACAAAGTACTCGATTTAATTAAAAACCAGTAAAATGGTAATTACTCAGTAATTATTTAAAACGTTGAAGAAATTAGTTTAAATCAATAAGTTGAGGGCTTTTTTTCCCCTTGTGTTGTTAACTCTTAACATAAGTCATATTATCCTCTCTACAAGTTCTTTTGGAAAAACTGTACTGTATTGTTTAATGCTAGTTTCTAAAAGCTAGTTAAAGTAGCCCAAATCACATGGACCATAATAGTAGAGCAATTTCTAATAAATAAATTTTAAAGGACAGTTAATTTGTAAAAGAACTTTAAAATAACCATTATACATTTTGTATAATTCAAATACATCTCACTAATATGGTTAATAAGTAGTAGTTTTGAAAATTTCATGTAAAATCCTTCCTCAGGGCCATCAGTTAGTTATAAATGATATGAGTTGAACAAATTAAACCTTAGAGATTGAATTTATTCAACACTCAAAATTTAGTTATTAAGATAATGCTTTTGACAACCAAAGAAACTTCAAATGTGAAAGCATAGTTACTTGAAAATTGATTTGGGGCTGGGGTTTATTTTTGTATTTTGAAATGACATAATACAAAGCCTTACTTTTATAGAGAAAATTGTAAAAATGAATTCCAAGATTTTCTAGATAAGCCAAAACTAAATCCTGGGCTACTTTCAAATGTTTCTCAAAATCAGATATTTATACAAACAATATTTTTCTTTAGTAGAAATAAATTGTCTTTTAACATTTCAACTTGTAAGTCAGAAGTGGGAATTTGACAAGCTTATATAGAATTGTTAAAGTGGTAGATATGCAGGATTTTTTATGCAATATTATCTTCCCATGGATGAAAACTGTAGAGAACTCATTCTTCAAGGGAGGGGGAGAGTGAGGCCTTTCATGAAAACGCTATGTGGGGATTGGTGAGTTCATATATATTTTCAGACCAACCATAGAAAACAAAAGAGCTAGGCATTTGTTTTTCTGGGGGGAGGGGCCTGAAAAGACTGTAAAGAGTTGGGTATTTAATCTGTTCGTTTCAACTCATTTATCCTGAAGATTTCCTTGCTGAGAATGTAAGGAAGGGGGTAGAGAGAGAGTATTAACTAAAAAGTGAAATGAAACAGTAATCTAAGCACTAAATCCCACTGCAAAGAATAGTAAGAACCTATGTTTCCCTTACAGTAATATGAAAGCCCAGCACATGCTGAAGTTCTGTTTTTCAGCATTTTCTGTCTCCTATAATTCAAACACACATCTTGGGTTACTATTTGCATAGTTGGACCCTTCCATTCCAGAATCCCATTCCAAAAACCTTAAGAACTTAAGTTCCTTTAAACAGCACAAAGTAGCTCCACCTAGGTGAGTAAATTCTCATGCTGTCTATATATGTAAAGGTAATTTGTTGTTTAATAAACAGAATACTTTTTTTAATCCCTTGCTTGCAAAAAATAATGGGAGAACATTACTATTTCTTCACTGGCTCATTAAAATTCATTTCTTCTTGAGTTGTTAACTTTTTGGTTCTGAGCTTCTCTCCAGGCTGATGATACCAGCTTTCAAGCCAAAATCTCAGACTAGGGGAGGTTGGGGCTTTGGTTTTTCTGGTTTTAGGTAAAAAGAAAAAAAAAAGCACCTGAAATTCATAAAGATTCTAGTACCATAAGATGTAGCAGAAAAAGACAAAACCTAATCTGAAATCTATATCAGTTTGCCTTTCTAATAAACTTTTCTTAAAACCTTTACTTGTTTGTTTTATAGTAGATTGCTTTAAAATATAAAAAAAGTTGGGGGTGGAGATGTGGTTAAGGCACATGCTTGCGAAGCCTAAGGACTAAGGTTCAATTCTCCAGTGCACACATAAGCCAGATGCACATGGTGGCTACAGACCCTGGAGCTCCCATTCATATTCTCTCTGTCTCAAATAAATAAATATAAATCTTTAAATATATATATATAAAGATGGGAGCCAGGCATGATGGTGCACACCTTTAATCCCAGCACTCAGGAGGCAGAGATAGGAGAACTGTGAATTCAAGGCCAGCCTAGACTAAAGGGAGACCCTACCTCAAAAAAAAAAATATATATATATATATATACACACATATGTATATATTGATAGTATTTTTTAGTATGTATTGCTGTTTATCAACTGAGTTGGTTTTTGTTGGTCTTTGTTTTTGAGGCAAGGTCTATATAAGCATAGATTGGCCTCTCCCAGGTACTGGATTTGCATGCATATGCCAATGATCAATTCTTTTCAGTTTGAGAATACTATCATCTTTGAAAGAGAAAATTTTGTTTGAACTGAGTTTTTGTTCATTTTTATTTATTTATTTGAGTGTGACAGAGAGAGAAAGAGACACAGAGAGAGAGAGAATAGGCGTGCCAGGGCTTCTAGCCACCACAAACAAACTCCAGCTGCGTGCACCCCCTTGTGCATCTGGCTAAGGTAGGTCTTGGGGAATCGAGCCTCCCACCAGGGTCCTTAGACTTCACAGGCAAGCTCTTAACCGCTAAGCCATCTCTCCAGCCCTGAACTGAGTTTTAAAAGCATTTTATACAAGTTTTTATCTTTTTGAGATTTACGGTCAATAACTAATGCAATTTTGTTTTATTTATTTTTCCTTTGCAGGGTCAGTGGTTTGTATCTTGTAATCTGCAATGTTTTTCTTAGTTCTTTCCAAGATTTGGTAATTTTTTTTTTTTTTAGTAAATTTAAAAGCAACTAACTCTTACCCTGTAAAAATGAGTGAAGACTTGAAAAGATGTGTACTGTTTGATATAAACAAGTATGAAACATATTACTGTTGAATATCCTCCAATAAGCTAAAACAACTGAATGGTCCTTCTTTTATAAACAGACTAATTCTAGTCCAGCTATTAAAAACTCATTTGTAAAAACAAAATACTAACAAAGAAATACAGGGCATTAAAGTCAAGAAAAATTATCAGAAGCAGGTATGATCTCTATCCCATTGTTCAGTTTTTGTTATGAGACAATTAAGGACAGAAGGATGTCCCCATCTTTTGTTTTTGTTGAAAATTGCCTAGAATTTTGCTACTTGGCTCTACTTTTTTTGCTACCAACATCCACATAACATCTTTGTTTTCATTTCATTGAATGGCCATGTAGTAAATGAATGGCCAAACAAAACAAATTTAAAACGTCTAAATTTTAGCAGGTACTCTGTAGCTGCTTATCTCTGGCAACTGCAGAGGTACATTCATGTTTTATTTTAATGCAGAGCCACTGTTATGACTTTTTAAAACTGATTAAATTGAATTTTTTCGTTATATTTTCACCTGGTGAAATAAATATTCTGGCTAAGCGCAGAATTACTTTGTTCCCTCAACAGCAACAAAGCTTCCAGTGGAGGGCAGTTTTTCAGTACAAATGCAGCTGCATGTGCCTTGGAAGGAAGCTTCCTGCCAGGAAGCCCTTTGTGAGGATGTGTGTACAAGCAAAGCAAGACAGAACTTGTGTTCAAATTCTGTAGTTACAGGTTAAAACAAGCAACTTAAGCACACTTTTTTAAAAAGGTTTTTCTTTAAAAAAAAAAAAATTTTTTTCAACCAAGTGTGGTGGTGCATGTCTTTAATCCCAGCACTCGGGAGGCTAAAATAGGAGGATTGCCATGAGTTTGAGGTCACCCTGAGACTACAGAGTGAATTCCAGGTCAGCCTGGGCTAGAGTGAGACCCTACCTCGAAAATTATATATATATTTGAAAGAGAGAGAGAATGGGCACACCAGGGCTTCTAGGCACTGTAAACAAACTCCAGGTGCGTGTGCCACCTTGTGCATCTGGCCTTATGTTGGAACTGGAGAATCAAACCAGAGTCTTTAGGCTTTGCAAGCAAGTGCCTTAACTGCTGAACCATCTTTCCAGCCCCCAAAGGATTTTTCATAACCATCAGAATATTAACACATGTTTTAAAGCAGGGGCTTAAGATTCACACTGCAGACTAAACTGGAATTGGAAGGCTACAAGCACATCGGCTTTAGAGTTGAAATAATACAAACGTTCTCATTCGTGTCTTTTTAAACCTATTATCTGTTTCTAAATGAACTATGATGTTTTGTTAGTATTGTATATGTGAAATATCCAACATTGTTATTAAGCATAAATGTCACCACCTTAAGTTCAGATAGAAGTTAATTCTGGTTGGATATTTAAAAATGTTAAATTGATCTATAGATCGTGAGGTCACTACAGATCCTTCCTGATTTGTTTTGTCACATCAGTGTATGACAGATCTACATGTGGATAGTTTAACCCAAGTAAACAGCATTATTGAGAATATGTTCCCATGTCTATCATTGTTGTACAAACTGCTTTTTAAAAGCTTTAGTTTTATTTGTTAGAGAGAGAATGGGTTCAAACGCACTCCAGATGCATGCGCCACCATGTGCAGCTGGCTTACGTGGGACCTGGAGAACTGCACCTGGGTCTTTAGGCTTCACAGGCAAGTGCCTTAACCACTAAGTTATCTTTTCAGCCCCACAAACTGTTTTATAAAACAAATGTGGAAGCCAGGCATGGTGTACAAGCTTTTAATCCCAGAATTTGGAAGGCAGAAGTAGAAGGATCACCGTGACTTCAAGGCCACCCTGAGACAAGACTACATAGTGAAGACTATACGTTCAGGGATCATTTCTATAGTTCCTTACTAGAGAAGTTTCTCTGACTCTGTAGAGCACCGAAAACCATGAGGAAGAGGTGCAGCGTTCTCTCCTGAGAGTGAAGCTGGCCTTGGGTGTTGTTTTGTGCAACTGCCCATTGCCATTGATGAGCGTGCTCCTCTCTCCTGGGAGATCCTGGGAGAGTTAGAGGGAGAGAATGCAGTCTGAGTTTAAAAAACAAAAAAAAACAACAACAAAAAAAAACTATATAGTGAAACCCAGGTCAGCCTGGGCTAGAGTAAGACCCTAACTCAAAAAAATAATAATATAAAATAAAATAAAACAAATATGGAGAGGAAATTCAGATTTTAAGTGAAAGCTCGTACCTGTTGGTACTGTTGTTTTTCTTTCTGGGGCCAGGGAAAGTGGAATTCCATACTATGTTACTCCAGGGCAAGACCTCTAATAAAGTTTTTGGTGATTTTACATGAAGAATATTTCCATCAAATGATAGCCCTTGTTACTATTCTTATGACATCCTTTTCCTTTGGTTATTATGTATTCTTACATTATCCCATTACAAAGTGGAGGAAAATTCATATGACATTAGGATAACAAACATTTTAACATTTGAAGCCTTTTACAGATGAAGACTGGCCATTGCTTTTTAGGCAAACCAAACTAATTTTTTTGCTACAATAGCTAATAAATTAGTTTTCTTTACTTATGGTTATAATCTACTTGTACAATATTAAGCTGAATTACTCTCTCACTGTGTCAATTACAGGAAATAAATATACTACAGGCAAGCAAACAAAGAATGTATAAACAAGAAAAATGTTCAAAATTATCAGATAAACTGTGCATGGTGGTGCATGCATTTAATCCAAGCACTCAGGAGGCAGAGGTAGGAGGATTGCCGTGGGTTCGAGGCCACCCTGAGACTACATAGTGAATTTCAGATCAGCCTGGGCTAGAGTGAGACCCTATCTCAAAAAAAAGAAAGAAAGAAAGAAAACTCCTCAGATATAAGAAACTTTTTTTCAATACTTACAAGATTTTTTGTGCTGCCAAATCCAGTAGACAAGCATAGTGTCTAAAATCTATAAGAATACAGCACTTGGGAGGCAGAGGTAGGATTGCTGTGAGTTCAAGGCTACCCTGAGACTACATAGTGAATTCCAGGTCAGCCTGGACTGCAGTGAGACTCTATCTCGAAAACCCAGGGAAAAAATAAAATTTAAATTAAAAAAAAATAATAAGCTTGGTATGGTGGTGCACACCTTTAATCCCAGCATTTGGGAAGCAGAGGTAGAAAGATCACTGTGAGTTCAAGGCCAGCCTGAGACTACATAGTGGAGATACTTAACAGTGGACACTGCAAGCCTCAAATTTGGCCACCCAGGCCAGATGAGCCAATGGGTACAATAGTGGCATGTCTGTCTGTTATGGGGGACACCAACTGCCCTCTAATTTGACTGGAGGTCTGCTCCAAGGGAGGGAATACATACCTGATACTGAAAACCCACAATAGGGGTAGTCATGAGCCCTAGGTGTGTAACATCTGCTGGTGTCTAGCTAAATGCATATAGTATGTTCACCAAACTGCCCAGTAAGCACTGCTTTTAATGTTCATACCCATATATTAATGCTACTCTCACTTTTGGTTAGAAAAGCTTCACTTTTCATATGGCAGTGACTTTGGGATGACTCAGAAGGCACCATGATGCTAAGAAGAAATAACAGAGGAGTGCTTAGCACTAAAATATTTCTATCACATCTTCCAAGGCTCAGGGTCCATTGCAAAAGAGGTGGCAGAAAGAATGTAGGAGCCAAAGGAACGGTAAGATTACTTACAATGTCCTCCTCCAGAGACTAAATAGCCTGGATATTCATGACCTCACAGTACCTGACGCTACCTACACAAGACTATCATAATAGGAGAAAAAGATAATGACATCAAAATAAAAGAGAACCCAAGCATGCCTTTAATCCCAGCACTTGGCAAACAAAGATAGGATTGCTGTGAGTTCGAGGTCACCCTGCACTACATAGTGAATTTCAGGCCATCCTGAGCTAGACTGAGACCCTACCTCGGGAAAAAACAAATAAAAGAAAGACTGATTGAGAGGGGAAGGGGTATGATGGAGAGTAGAGTTTCAAAGGGGAAAGTGGGGGGAGGGATGGAATTACCATGAGTTATTGGAAATTGTCAATAAAAAAATAAATTTAAAAATAATAAATTAAAAAAAAAAACCTGAGCCGGGCATGGTGGCACACACCTTTAATCCCAGCACTTGGGAGGCAGAGGTAGGAAGATTGTCGTGAGTTCAAGGCCACCCTGAGACTACAGAGTGAATTCCAGATCAGCCTGAGCTAGAGTGAGACCCTACCTTAAAAAAATTTAAAAATTTAAAAAAACGCCTAACAATTGGGGCTGGAGAGATGGTTCGGTGGTTAAGGCACTTACGTACAAAGCCTAACAACCCTGGGTTCCCCGTGCCCCATGTAAAGCCAGATGCACAACTCTGGCACATGTGTCTGGAGTTCAGTTGCAGTGGCTGGAGGCCCTGATGCACCCATTCTCTCTTTCTCTGTCTCTATTTATGTCTCTGCTTGGAAATAAATGCATATTTATGTTTTTAATAAATATTTTTTAAACATAAAAATTACCAGGTTGCACATGCCTTTAGTCCCAGCCCTCTGGTGGCAGAAGAAGGAGGATCTCTTTGAGTTCAAGGCCAGCCTGGGACTACAGAATGAGTTCCAGGTTAGCCTGGGCTAGAGTGAGACCTTACCTTGAAAAAAAAACAAGAAAACATAAGTCTGTCTGGGCATGATGGCTTGTGCCTTTAATCCCAGCACTTGGGAGGCAGAGGTAGGAGGATCACCATGAGTTTGAGGCCACCCTGAGAATACAGAGTGAATTCCAGGTCAGCCTGGGCTAGAGTGAAACGCTACCTTGAAAAACAAAAATAAAATAAAATTTATGCATGTAAATGGGCTACCACATTTCTTTATATTTTATTTATTTGAGAGAAAGAGGGAGAGAGAGAATGGGTGAACTAGGATCCCCAGCCACTGAAAACAAACTACAGACATATATGCCACCTTGTGCATCTGATTTACATGGGTCCTGATAGTAGTTTGCCTTTGCAGGCAAGCACCTTAACGGCTAAGCCATCTCTCCAGCCTTAATAGTTCAATACATATGTACATTACATTGTATAAGTCAGGTTAGATATATTCAGCTCCTCAAGTATATCATTTCTTTTTTGCTGTTGTTTGTTTTTGTTTTTCAATGCAGTATCTTGCTCTAGCCCAGGAATTCACTATGTACTCTCAGCGTGGCCTCAAACTCACAGCAATCCTACCTCTGCCTCCTGAGTGCTGGGATTAAAGGCGTGCACCACCACATCCGGCTTTATATCATTTCTTTATGGTAAAGTATTTGAAATTATTTCTTCTAGCTAGTCAATTTCCTGTGTGATATCATGCTGAAATAATCTCACTATGTAACTGTAACCAATTTAGCAGTTGGTTATACTTTTTGTTTGTTTGTTTGTTTTTGGTTATTCAAGGTAGGGTCTTGCTCTAGCCTAGGCCGACCTGGAATTCACTCAGGGTGGCCTCCAACTCATGGCATTTCTCTTGCCTCTGCCTCCTCAAGGCTGGTATTAAAGGTCCACCACACCCTCCTACAGGAAAGGGACACATGAACCCAAAGGGATCTAGATTCAGCATAGTGAAGAGAATGTTCCAACTTCTCAAAAATGTAATATTGAAGCCGAGCATGGTGGCACATGCCTTTAATCCCAACACTCAGGAGGCAGAGGCAAAAGGATCGCCATGAGTTCGAGGCCACTCTGAGAATACAGAGTGAATTCCAGGTCAGTCGAGGCTAGAGAGACCCTACCTTGAAAAAAAAATAAAGAAGTAATATTGATAATTTAGGCTTTATTCTTAGAAATGTACCAGCTTGTAGGCTTTGCCAGCAAGGGCCTTTAACCTCTAAACCATCTCCTCAGCCCCTGTGAGCACTTTTTTATGTAACAGAAAAGACAAATGTCATAGAAGACTCCAAGTGCGAAAATGTCTACCACTTTTGATATATATTCCAAATCACTGCATACTTTGTACAAAGAAGCTGTTCAATAACAAATGTGTTACAGAGTATGTCCTTTTCTACTTGGCTTTCACTGAACCTGTTTCATAGTAAGATATTTCTATAATGTGAGGGCTAGCAAGATAATTAGAGATCTACACATTCTGCAGTTGAGGAAATTGAGGCTGGGAAGGTCAGTACAGGCAGACATACTGCTAGCTCAGTGGCAGGGACTGAGATGTGTTGTCACTGTGACATCATGTGACAACCTGATTGGGAGATGGGAATAGCCTTTTGTTGTGTGTTTGTTTGTTTGTTTTTGGCTTTTGTGTGGTTTTTCGAGGTAGGGTCTCACTCTAGCCCAGGCTGTCCTGGAATTCACTATGTCATCTCAGGGTGGCCTTGAACTCACAGTGATCCTCCTACCTTTGCCTCCCGAGTGCTGGGATTGACTTTTGCTTTATAAAAATGTCCAGAGAGGGTGGACATGGTGTACTATCATGTACATGTATGTGTATTCACTTCGTATAGCTCAGACCCTCCTCATGTTCTTCCTAACATTATTTACCTATAAGTCACTGTTATCCTCCGCTGTGGATGCCACTATGGCTCCTGTTTCTGTGGACAAGCTGTGACCCTAGCTCTGTTGTTTTCACATTCGTATAGCTGTAAAAAGAGCTAAAATATTTATATCACTGTTGCAGTCAGGTTCTGGTAGAAATCAACAAATCAAGAGCAGCTTGTGGGGGAAAAAAAAGAGGTTTATGGCTTACAAGCTCAAGGGGGAAGCCCCATGATAGCAGGGAAAATGACAACATGAGCAGAGGGTGGACATCACCCCTGGCCAACATAAGGTGGACAATAGCAACAGGAGAGTGCCAAATACTGGCAAGGGGAAACTGGCTATAATACCCATATAATACCCATAAGCCCACTTCCAATAATACACTCCCTCCAGGAAGCATTAATTCCCAAATCTCCATCAGCTGGGAACCTAGCATTCAGAGCACCTAAGTTTATGGGGGACACCTGAATCAAACCACCACAACCACCTTTTTTTTTTTTTTTTTTTTGGTTTTTCGAGGTAGGGTTTCTCTCTGGTCCAGGCTGACCTGGAATTAAGTCGTAATTTCAGGGTGGCCTCGAATTCATGGAGATCCTCCCACCTCTGCCTCCTGTGTGCTAGGATTAAAGAAAGGTGTACACTACCACATCCAGCTTTTCTTTCTTCCTTCCTTTCTTTTTTTCTTCCTTCCTTCCTTCCTTCCTGTCCTTGCCTTTCTTCTTTTTTTCTTTCTTTGTTTTCTCACAACACAAGAGCACTGAGTAGCCTACAACAAATATTTAGTTTTCAGCAAAGGGACTAAAACAGGGAATATAAATGTCATTTTTGGAGCTCATCACTTTAACTTCACTTTAAGGAAAGTTTGCAGACAGTTCATAACATAGATTCTGAAAGCAATAGTCCCTGTAAAACTTTAAAACATCACAGGTGAAGCCAGCAGCCAAATCTCTTTCAGTAAGTGAAGCGGTTGAGTGCTGGCCTCACTGGGTGTAAACCACTGGGTTCAATACCCCAACCCCACCCCAAAAGAAAAGCAACAAAAACCTCCACTTTTTAATTTTTTTTATTTATTTATTTGAGAGAGAAAAAGAGGCAGAGAGAATCAATGGGCATGCCAGGGCATCTAAGTCACTGCAAATGAATTCCAGATGCATGGGCCACCTTCTACATCTGGCCTTGTGTGGGTCCTGGGGAATCAAACCTGGGTCCTTCTTTTAAATAAACAAAGAACAAAAAAAAAAAAAAAAAAAGTTGTTGCTAAATCACTGTTTGGTCCATCAAGCTTCATTTTCTGTATAGACATTCAACAGAATGTTCATAAACAAAATTCAAGAGAGAAAGGAACTGTTATTGCTTGAAACTAGGAAATAATGAAGAATGAATAAAGTGGAGAGGAAAAATAATAAATGCCACAGCAGAGTCACGGTTTGTGAGGAAAGCAGAATAAGAACTCCCTGAGATAGAATCCTTGACTGATGCCAAGTGCTGACACAAACCCATGTGCTGATGGAAAATTCTAACTTTTCCCTTTACTCTCCAAGTAAAACAGCTCATCCTCATAAAAGGGTTTCTTCTGCTAGACTCAGAACCCATGCCTCATATATATTTAGATAAGAAATTACTGTAGTCCAGAACTTAGAATGAAAGACAATGAAAACAAAAACACTAAAAATTTTAAGACTTAGTCAAATGTCCAATTTCTAGGTATCAGTAGTATTTATATTTAGTAATGATTATACTTAGAACTGACTTTCTGCTTGTGGTTAGATTTATTTTGTTGTTCTTTTGTAGATTTATAACATAGATATTAACTTAAAACATTTCAGGTGCTCATGACAGATATCTGTGTTCACTTCTATCTCAATGATTTCTTAAAATACTGTGTAAGAATTGCTGTGAACAAAAAGATAACAAATTTTCATTTATGAATGAGTGACTATTCCTGGCTTCAATTTTCCCTCCTTACTTAAAATTACAGTGTTTGACCAACACTTAAGAATTGTGAATTTTTTCCGTAGAATTAAAATTTTTCAACAGTTATTCTTTCTTATAAAGTAGTTTTAGTAGTGATACACTTGAAAACTGCCAGAACACTGGGAGGAGCAGGGCAGAGAGAGAGAGAAAAAGAGAGAGAGGAGCCTTAGGTGGCTCTTCAAGGGTCAGAAGTGTAAACAGGCATAGGGTTCAGTTCAGCCTCTGCCCAGGAGGCCCCTGCACACCTAATCTGTTGAACTCGTTCCCACAGTGACACAGAGGGAAGCTGGAGGACTCAAGGAGTGATTGAGGAGCCATTTCTCCTTTTACACGTACTAAAAATTATAAGTACAACTTATTGGAATTTATTGAAAGTAATTTAGCTGCTAGTTGAACCTATTATATCTCACATTTTTATGGAGACTAAAATTTTCAGTGTCCAAGCAAACTGAGAAGAAATTTCGTTAACACAGATTTTATAATGTAAACATAAATGAAGTTTCCCAACGATAACCTAGTAGAAAAAATTATTTAGCTTAGTTAAGTTATAGTTCCAAATACACATAAAAATAGAAAAAAGAATCTTACTACTATTTTGGAGTTATTAGTAATATAAATATAGAATAAGTTTTTTATTCTATAAAACTTATTCCACTTCAAAATTTTAGATATATTTTGTTTGTCTGTTTTGGGATAGGTCTTGCTATATAGCCCTTAAATATATTTCTAATGAGAAAAATCATTATAGTAGAAAATCAGAACGAATTTTTTTGAAAAAAGGAAAAATAACCAAACTTGTATTTATTTCTCTTTAATTGTAAAAGCTGTTAATTTTTGAGCTGTAAACTTTCAATTTGGAAATCTTTCAAATCCAAAACACATTCAATGTAGCATGCTGTGCACTTTGAATCACTGGCTGCTTTTTTTGTTCTTTTTATTTTGTAATATAATAAACTTTAAAAACAATTACACATTATCATTGCATAGCTTATACTCATTTCAACTGAGTTATTTTCCACAAAGGCTTCTCTGGTCTCATCTAAAAATAATATCTCCCTCACCTGATGTTAGAATTTTAAAGTGAATTTAACATTTTAAGGTGTAGATTTCTTTGCATCCTGCAAAACATTTTTCATTTAAATGTTTTCATCCATCTCTATTAGAGCCTAAACGAATTAGCAAGCCTGATTTTCTTGGTATATAAGTAAACTTCATGAGGACAGGGTGTTTTCATCTGTGTGACTTAAGTTTATGGTTGGCACAAAGTATATACGCAACAAATATTTGTTAACGAATGTGTGATACTATTTAACATCCAGCTTTCTATGCATGTGTTCCTAAGAAAAGTTGCTGAACATGTAATTGCTGATGCATAAATCTGCAAATGCATGCCCCCCTGCCTTCTAAAAGGCATGTGGTGCCTTCTGTTTTAAACCAGATGCAGTGGGACATGTCTGAGCACCAGCCTTGCATGAGGAGCACTGGACTTATATATACAGAGAGAATGGGTGTGCCAGGGTGTGTAGCCACTGCAAACAAACTCCAGATACATGCATGGCTTGTGCATCTAACTTTATGTGGGTACTGGGGAATCAGATTTGGGTTGTTAGGCTTTATAGGCAAGTGCCTTAACTGCTAAACCACCTCCCCAGCCCTGGAGCCTTGAGCAATAGAAAAACCCTGACTCCTCAGAGGGAAATTAAAAAAAAAAATTTTTTTCCAAATTTTTATTAACAACGTCCATGATTATAAAAAATACCCCATGGTAATACCCTCCCTCCCCCCACTTTCCCCTTTGAAACTCCATTCTCCATCATATCCCCTCCCCATCTCAATCAGTCTCTCTATCTTTTAATATTTTTTATTTTATTTATTTTTTTTTTTTTGAGGCAGGGTCTCACTCTAGCTCAGGCTGACCTGGAATTCACACTGTAGTCTCAAGGTGGCCTCAAATTCACTGTGATCCTCCCACCTCTGCCTCCCGAGTGCTGGGATTAAAGGCAGGTGCCACCATGCCCGGCCCTCTCTCTCTCTCTCTCTCTCTTTTTTTTTTTTTTGGTTTTTAGAGGTAGGGTCTCACTCTAGCCCAGGCTCACTTGGAATTCACTATGGAGTCTCAGGGTGGCTTCGAACTCACGGTGATCCTCCTACCTCTGCCTCCCGAGTGCTGGGATTAAAGGCATGCACCACCATGCCAGGCCCGGCTCTCTTTTGATTTTGATGTCATGATCTTTTCCTTCTCTTATGATGATCTTGTGCAGGTAGTGTCAGGCACTGTGAGGCCATGGATGTCCAGGCCATTTTGTGTCTTGGAGGAGCACGTTGTATGGAGTCCTACCCTTCCTTTGGCTCTTAAATTCTTTCTGCCACCTCTTAAAACACTTTAGACCCTGAGCCTTGGAAGGTGTGATAGAGATATGATTACAGTACTGAGCACTGTGGTCACTTCTTTCCAGCACCATGATACCTTCTGGGTCGTCCCAAGGTCACTGCCATCTGAAAAGAGAAGATTCTCTACCAAAAGTGAGAGTAGCATTAATATAAGGGTGTGAACATTAACAGAAGTGCTTACTGGGCAGTTTGATAAGCATAGTATATACATTTAGCCAGATAACAGCATACATTACACCCCTAGAGCTCATGACAACCCCTGTTTTAAGTTTTCAGTATCATGGATGTATTCCCTCCTATGGAGTGGGCCTTCCAGTCCAATTAGAGGGCAGTTCATTTCCACCATGATAGATGTGCTACTATTGCACCCGTTGGCTCATTTGACCTGGCTGGCCAAATATAAGGCTTGCAGTGTCCACTGTTGAGCATCTTCACTGGTGATTTCTCTTTCTCCAACTGAACTATATGCAGAATGGATTCTTCCAGCTTTCTGTCAGCTGGTGTACATGGAAGAGGTTATCAGCTCAGTTCCAGCAGGATTTCTCAGTGGCCTGGCAGCCCAAATCAGAGGGAAATTTTTCCCAAATTTGGGATTAAGAATCTCTCTCTTGGGCTGGAGGGATGGCTTAGCAGTTAAGGTGTTTGTCTGCAAAGCCAAAGGACCCAGGTTGGATTCCCCAGAAACCACGTTAGCCAGATGTACAGGGGGATGCATGCATCTGGAGTTTGTTTGCAGTGGCCAGAGGCCCTGATGCGCCCATTCTCTCTCTCTCTCTCTCCCTCTTTCTCTGTCAAATAAAATATTTTAAAAGATGAAGAAGAATCTCTCTCTTAGTCCCCAGACAGTTAGCTCTTCTAGTGCCAGAAGGTGCTACATGAGTGACTGGGGGAAAATAATCAACATCTGTTCAAGCAACTCCTGTCTAAGCTACTCAGCAGCAAACAACCTGACGTGATGCTCACACAAGTGCAAATGTGGCTCTTGATTTGGCTAATGGATCTGCTCAGTGGAACGGAACCCATAGCTGGTTCTGGGAAACAAGTCAGAACCATATCCAAAAAATGAGCTCATTCTCCAATATTAAGCTCCCACCAATTGTGAGCCACAAGAGGGTCTACATATATTAAATTCTCTCTAAAATAATACTGGTTATCCCATTTATCTGGTGCTGACTTCAGTCTCCACTGGAGAATTTGCTTCTCTTTTTCAGATGGACGCAGATCCTGACGAGAGAATCAGCCCATCACACCTCACCAGGGCCCCAGCTGAAGCCATAGAGTAATTGGGGAACTGAGTAAGAGTGTTGCTTTCTTGGTGAACCTGATAACAGCACAAGGGTGAAGAAGATAGACACAGAGAACACTCAGCTCCTACCAAACCAGATATCCAGTGACACAGAAGCTCCCAAGACCTCATCACTGAATTAGACCTAAAACAAACCCAACATGGCTCAGAGAATTCTGTGGAAGAGGGGGAGGAGAGATTTTTAGACCAGTAAATTGGAACATTGCACAGAGAAATTGCCTCCTACCCATTACTGATGGCTAACCCCACAATGCATGACCCACCTTCCCCAACAAGGAGGGTAACTATGGAGGGGGCAGGGCAGGGAGGAAGCTAACAATGGCACCGACATGACTGTATACACACTGTGTACATAACTAACTAAAAAAATACCTCTTGCCGGGTGTGGTGGCACACACCTTTAACCCCAGTAGGAGGCAGAGGTAGGAGGATCACCATAAATTTGAGGCTACCCTGAGATGACAGTGAATTCTAGGTCAGCCTGGGCTAGAGTAAGACCCTACCTCAAAACAACAACAAAAGAATCTCTCTCTTGGCCAGTTTACACACACCTTTAATCCCAGCATGTGGGATTAAACACTGAGTATCTGGGTTTGCCTGCAGTTTCTGAAGTGTGCTGTGGCTTTGGGGGTTATTTTGCTTGGGGCTTCTCTTTCTCTGTTTGGACCTGTGAAGGCAGGCCAGCTTCTTCTGCCATTATGGAACTTTCCCTGGATCTGTAAACTTCAATAAATATCCCTTCCTCCATAACTGTGACTGGCTTAGAAGTTCATCTCAGCAACCTGAAGCTGTCCAGCACACCCTTTACTATATATTTATTTTATTTTACATTAATTACAACAGGTTATTCTCTTATCCCCTTGATCCTAGCTCTCGTTACCCTGGAGACCCTCCTCAGTGGGATTATGGTATTTCCTGTAGGGTCATGAAGGCCTCAGTAATTTCCCTGTAGGGTAGCAGGGGACTGTACCTCAGGATATTTTTACTCACTCTGTGGCTTTTATAATATTTCTGCCCCCTTTTCCACAATATTCCCTGAGCCATAGCAGGCCAGTTAGCAGTCTAATTTAGTGTTCTCTGTAGTTTCTGGATTTCTGCTTGATTTATCACCATCAACCTGGGGCTGGTTGTCAGGTTAGTAGTAAGAGCAATGCTTATATAGTCACTTCCCCTGCAGTTTCTCTGGGCCCTGGCAGATGTGGTAGAGGTAGCACATTTCACGGTGGGCAGTCAGCCAACTTCTTGTCTTACTGATCTTGCTTGTCCTCTGTGTTCTCTGCCATCTGCAAAATAAAGCAAATTCTCCAAACAAAAGTGAGTGCAGCTTGAGTTGAAGGGAGGTATGCAACTGAGAGAATTTTAAATTTTTTTATTTAATTAGAGAGAGATAAATACAGGGAGAGGAGAGAATGGGCATGCCAGGGCCTCTAGCCACTGAAAATGAACTCCAGATGCATGCACCACCATGTACATCTGGCTTATGTGGGTTCTGGAGAATGGAACCTAGGTCCTTAAGCTTTATAGGCAAGCACCTTAGCCACTAAGGCAGGGAGTTTGTTTATTGATTTTACTTATTAGAAACAGGAGGAGAGAAAAAGGGAGAGAATTGCCATGCCAGGGACTTTAGCCACTGCAAATGAACTCTAAATGCATGTGCCACCTTGTGCATCTGGCTTACATGGGACCTGGAGAATCAAACCTGGTCCTCAGGCTTCACAGGCAAGTGCCTTAACTGCTAAGCCAGTTGTCCAACTCTTTTATTGATTTTATTGACAACTTCCATAATAGACAATAAACCATAATTTCTCCACACACATTCCCCTTTGCAATCCCACTCTCCATCATATCCCCTCCCCCTCTCAATCATTCTTATTTTTTGTATTGATGTCTTTCCTCCTATTATGAGGGTCTTGTGTAGGTAGCATCAGGCACTGTGAGGTCATGGATATCCAGGCCATTTTGGTTCTGGAAGAGTGCATTGTATAGGAGTCCTACCCTCCTTTGGCTCTTACCTTCTTTCTGCCATCTCTTCCACAATGGATCCTGAGCCCTGGAAGATGTGATAGAGATGTTTTTCAGGTAGTCCCAGGCCAGAAATCAATAGAGGACCACCCAAATAAAATTTAAAAAGGAGAGTCATTTCTCAGCTGCCCAGAGACTGTCCCTTCACATCAAGGAGGAGAGCAGCCCCATCCTACTTTTACAGAGAGTTTTGTTGCTATTATTGTTGTTGTTGTTGTTTTCAAGGTAGGATCTCACACTAGTCCAGACTGACTTGGAATTCACTTTATAGTGTCAAGGTGTCCTTGAACTTGTGGGGATCCTCCAGCCTTTGCCTCTCAAATGCTGGGATTAAAGGCAGGAGCCATGATGCCTGGCTACGGTGAGTTTTTAAAGGTAAAAAACCTTATTCCTTGACAGTGATCTGAAAAATCCCCACCCAGCCCTCTCTACACACAATTGTCTTTAGCAAGACCAACAAGCAAACATTATTACAAAAGCAGATTTTTGCAGTTAGCACCAGGTATGAAGTATATACAAAATATCAGGACACCTTGACCTCAGGGCGAGAGCAAACACCAGATGCCTTACTGGGACCCATCCACATTCTTGTAATTAATGCTCTATGCTAATCTTTAATCTTCTATGGCTCCTTGAGAATGTCAAGATGGCTGAGTGGCCTAAGATGGCTTCCCTTAGGTCTGTTCACTAGAGGTTGTTTCATTCCCCACTGATTTTAGTAACTGAGTCAAATATTAGTCTCACCAGTTACCATAGCCTCATACTTGGCCCTGAGAACCACTAATTTTACTGAGGAAATTCTCTGTTCTTCATTAGAGCATTTAAAATGCAGGGGGAACTACAATCAATCCTAAAAGTAGCAGCATTTTGTGTCCAGAGAGGGCAGTAATCAGAGTGGTGTGCCAGGGTAACCAAGAAAACAGATTTTCATACAAGCAAATGGGCAGCTGATTAGTCAGCCACTGTTGCCTTTAAATGAAAATTGCAAAAATTGTACTCACTGATTACGTTTACCTGATAGCTATTTATTTGTATTATATATTGGTTTACAGAAGCAGGATGTGGCAGTTAGCTTGTGCAGTCTACATGATTCAAAACAATTTTTCAAAACATATCTATAAACCAACATGCATATGAATCAGTAGTTGGGTCACTCTAATCATAAACTCTATTTTATTCTATTGTAGTCTAAACAGTCTTTCCCTCTTATCATCCCTCTGGATCCCCCTCAAACAGTTCTTTCTTTGGGATCCCTTCAGCTACTGATAGAGATAAGTTCAGCTTCTTAGCAGGTAACTCACAGTGACTTAGTGCATCAGTCCAGCTTTCAGCTTTTCCATTATATTTCCCTCATCTTCCCAATCATAATCCCTTACATTCTAACATATAACTTTCCCAGCCAGGCACAGTAAACACCAGTAGGACTGGTGTACATCATGTCCATTTTTTTCTGTTTTGTTTTTGTTTTTGTTTTTTTTTATCATTATCACTAGGACTTTATTTGTTTTTGTTTTTTTGAGTAGGGTTAAAGGCGTGCATCACCACGCCCAGCAAGTAATTTCTTAAACAAGTGTCTTTAACCATTGAACAATTTTACAGCTTAACTAAAGAAATATTCAAGACTGTTAGAATATGTAAAGCTTCAACAAACTATATTGTTTATATACAGATTGCCCTCAGAAATGAGGAGCTTCCTGAGTTTTTCTAAGAATAAAGTCACAATGACTAAATCACTTCTTCTTTTTTTTTTTTTTTTTTTTTTTGGTTTTTAGAGGTAGGGTTTCAGTCTAGCCCAGGCTGACCTGGAATTCACTCTGTAGTCTCAGGGTGGCCTCGAACTCACAGCGAATCCTCCTACCTCTGCCTCCCAAGTGCTTGGATTAAAGGCGTGCGCTACCACACCCAGCTTCTGTTTGTTTGTTTTTGAGGTAGGATCTCACTATAGCTCAGGCTGACCTGGAATTTACTATATAGTCTCTGGGTGGCCTCAAACTCATGTCAATCCTCCTACCTCTGCCTCCCGAGGGCTGAGATTAAAGGTGTGCGCCACCACACCTGGCCTAAAACACTTTTTATAAAACTTAGATTATAACCTCAGTGATAACCACCCAGAAAAACCAGCATGAGCAAGACAGGAACCATCTCAAAACTACAGGGTTTTAGCCAGACAGTGGTGCATGCCTTTAATCCTGGCACTTGGGAGGCAGAGGTAGGATCACTCTGAGTTTGAGGCCAGCCTGGCACTATAGTGAGACCCCCTACATCAAAAAAAAGTGAATAAATAAAACATCCTAGACTTTAACTTTATTTAAGAGAAAAAAAAAAACACATTAAGAAAAATTTTAGCCAGGCGTGGTGGAGCACATCTTTAATCTCAGCCCTCAGAAGGCAGAGATAGGAGGATTACAATGAGCTTGAGGCCACCCTGAGACTATATAATAAATTCCAGGTCAGCCTGGGCTAGAGTGAGACCCAATTTTGAAAAAAAGAAAGAAAGAAAGAAAGAAAAACTTTAGATAATTTTCAAGGATTTTTAGTGATCTGAGTGGCCAAAATTAACATTAAGCAAATGAAACATAAGATATAAAAGTTTTCGTCGGGCGTGGTGGTGCATGCCTTTAATCCCAGTACTCAAGAGACAGAGGTAGGAGGATTGCCATGAGTTCGAGGTCACCCTGAGACTCCATAGTGAATTCCAGGTCAGCCTGGGCTAAAGTGAGACCCTACTTTGAAAAACAAAAACAAAAACACAAGATATAAGTTTTCATTTTCTTTTATATTCTATTTCTACTGATTGGTTCAGCTGAATAGTTTTGTTTATTGATAGCCAAACATCATGGATTTTGTATAAATCAAATTACGATGTTCTGATATCTGGAAAAGTCTGATATTGACAAAAAGTAGAGTTCACATATTTAAGGCACATGAGGCTACACAAAAGATGAACAAAAGATGTGCTAATAGAATTCAAAATAAACAAAAAAACCTATATTATGTAGTAACATTTTTGGCTTAAAAACTTTACAATTTTTAATATTATTTTTACTTATTTATGAGAAAGAGTAAGAAAAAATGGACTGTCAAGGCCTCTAGCTACTGCAAATGAACTCCAGATGCATGTGCCACCTTGTGCATCTGGCTTATGTGGGACCTGGAGAATAGAATCTGGGTCCTTAGGCTTTGCTGGCAAGTGCCTTATCAGCTAAGCCATCTCTCTAGCCCAATTTCACAGTTGGTTTTTTTGGTTTTTTTTTTTGGTTTTTCAAGGTAGGGTCTCACTCTAGCTCAGGCTGACCTGGAATTCACTATGTAGTCTCAGAGTGGCATCAAACTCACAGTGATCCTCCAACCTCTGCCTCCCAAGTGCTGGGATTAAAGGTGTGTGCCACCATGTCTGACTCAACTTTACAATTTTTTAAATAAATTTTTATTTACTTGTTTTAGTTTTTTTTTTTTTAATTTTATTTACTTGTTTGCAATCAGAGAGAGAAAGACAGACAGAGCGACAGAGAGAGAGAATGGGCATGCCAGGGCCTTTAGCCACTGCAAACAAACTCCAGATGTGTGTACCCCTTGTGCATCTGGCTTATGCGGGTCCTGGCGAATCAAACCTGGGTCCTTTGGCTTTGCAGGCAAACACCTTAACCACTAAGCCATTTATCCAGCCTGACTTTACAACTTTTAAAGTTCATCAGAATCAAGACATCTTTATACAATATATACACTCTAGCCCAGGCTAATCTGGAATTCACTATGTGGTCTCAGGTTTGCCTCAAACTCATGGCGATCCTCCTACCTCTGCCTACCAAGTTCTGGGATTAAAGGTGTGTACCACCATGTCCAGCTTAATTTTCTTATATATTTTTTTTCTTTATGAGGAGATTTAGCACTTTCAAAAGCTAAATAAGATGTCCACCCAATCTATAAGTCAGTTTCTGAAATTAATTCAGCTATATCTAACATACTCAAAGAAAAGAGGAACTGGACTAAACTGGCATGATCTAATGAAAAAGGAGACAAGTCTCATGGAAAAGAGAGGAAATGGGCACATCAGGGTCACTTGCTACTGCAAACTCCAAATGCATGCTCCACCATGTACATCTGTCTTTATATGGGTACTGGGGAATCAAACCCAGGCCATCTGGCTCTGTAAATAAGCACCTTTAACTGCTGAGCCAGAAGGAAATATTTTCAATTCTCTTACAAATCAATTTTATAGAACTATAGTGAATCCAAACATAGACAAAATTTTATGACATAATCTATAACTACTCAAGCCTTAATCATTTCTATAATCCTGCCTGTGGCACTTTGGTAAACTTGCTCAGTAATAATGTAACTTAAATCTAATTATTGGAGGGATTGAGGAATTAGATCTTCAATCACAATATAACTTTGTTTAGAATTTTCTTTTACTATTCACCATGAAGTAAATGATTTCCAAACGTATGACAGATAAATGCTGTTTGGTGTCTCCAAATATGATCTTATAAAATAGGAAAAGAGAGTAAATAATTGTGAGGTTTTTATTTTGAGGCAGAGTTTTAGATATAATTACCTCTAGTCACTGCAAACGAACTACAGATGTTCTGTCCCCTTGTGCATCTGGTTTATGTGGGACCTGGGGAGTCAAACTGGGGTCCTTTAGATTTGCAGGAAAATGCCTTAACTGCTAAGCCATCTTCTCCCACCCTAGGATATAGGATTTTATAGTACCATTTCCAATTGGGTCTAGTTTTATGTCTCCCCCACCCTTACCCTTCCGTCCTGCCCCACCCTCCCTATTGTCTGGTCCTCGAGATGCTTATTAGGTATGTCAGCATCTCAGGCAGATCCAGGTTAGGAGCCACAGATGAGTGAGATCATGTGACAAGTATCTTTCTGTGATTGGGTGAATTCTCTGAGAATGGTCTGTTCCAAGTTTAACCATTTTTCCTCAAATTTCATTGTGTCAATTTTCCTTACTGTTGTGTAGAATTCTATCATGTAGATATACCACATCTTGGTTATCCATTCATCTAATGATGGACATCTGGGTTTGTTCCAGCTCTTAGCTATTATGAATTGAGCAGCTATAAACAAGGTTGAGCAAATCTCTCTGAACTGAGGCATGGAGCTTTGAGGGTAATGTCCAGTAAGAGAATAACTGGGTCTGTTGGTAACTCTGTACTCAACCTTTTTAGGAGTCTCCATATTGCTTTCCATAGTGGTTGTACCCTCTTACATTCCCACCAACAATGAATGAGGGTTCCTATTTCTCTGCATCTTTGCCAGCATTTGTTTCCACTTATTTATTATTTATTTATTTTTTGGTGTTTTGAGGTAGGGTCTCATTCTAGCCCAGGCTGACCTGGAATTCACTATGTAGTCTCAGAGTGGCCTCGAACTCACGGCGATCCTCTTACCTCTGCCTCCCAAGTGCTGGGATTAAAGACGTGTGCCACCACACCCAGCCCTCATTTGATTAATGTTTGCTATCCTCACTGGGGTAAGGTGGAATCACATAGTTGTTTTTACTTGCATTTCCCTGATGGTTAGGGATGATGAATATTTCTTAACTGTGTGTTTGCCATTTGTAGTTCTTCCTCTGAGAACTCTCTGTACATTTTTCTGCTCCATTTTGTGAATGGGTTGCTTGGCTTTTTACTGTTTAGGACTTGAGTTCTTTGTAGATTATAGAAATTAGGCCTCTGTCAGTTGTATAGCCGGCAAAAATTTTCTCACATTCAGTGGGTAATGTATTGGCTCTGCTTATTGTATGTTTGTCTGTGAAAAAACTTTTCAGCTTCATGAGATCCCAATAGTTGAGTGATTGTTTAAATTCCTGAGCCACTGGGGTTTTGTTCAGGAAGTCTTTTCCCACTCATATATCATGGAAAGTTCCTCCTATTTTTTCTTCTAGTAATTGCAGAATTTCCGGTCTTATATTGAGGTCTTTGTTCCATTTGGACTTGATTTTTGTTCATGGCAAGATAGATGGATTGAGTTTCATTTTCCTGCACATAGTTATCCAGTCTGTCCAGCACCATTTGATGATGCTGTCTTTTTTCCAGCCAACATTGTTAGGGCCTTTGTCAAATATCATGTAGCTCTAGTTACTTGACCCCAAATCTGGGTCCTTGATTCTGTTCCATTGGTCTACAATCTTGTTTTTATGCCAGTACCATGTTGTTTTTGTTACTATGGCTTTGTAATATAGCTTTAGATCAGGTATGGTGATACCTCCAGAGGTGTTTCTTTTGCTGAGGATGTGCTCAGATATCCAAGGCCTTCTGCCATTCAATATGAATTTTGAGATCATTTTTTCTATCTCTGTGAAGAAAAATGTTGAGATTTTTATTGGTATTGCATTAAATCTGTATATTGCTTTTGGTAAGATTGCCATTTTCACAATATTAATTCTACCTATCCAGGAGCATGGGAGGTATTTCCATTTTTTTCAAGTCCTCCTCAATTTCTTTCTTGAGTGTTTTTATGTTTTCATTGTATACGTCTTTCACATCCTTGGTTATTGTTATTTCGAGGTTTTTTTTTTGTTGTTGTTGCTATTGAAAATGGGATATTGAATCACACATAGAAATGCTACTGAGTTTTGTGTATTGATTTTGTATATTGATACTTTGCTGAAGGAGTTAATCACCTTTAAAAGTTTTGAGATGGAGATTCTTGGGTCTCTTATGTATAGAATCATGTGGTCTGTGAATTGGACTAACTTCTTCCTTTCTAATGTGTAGCCCTTTTATTTCTTTCTCCTGTCTTATTACTTGAGCTAGGACTTCTAGTACTATTGTGAAGAGCAGAGGTGAGAGTGGACACCCCTGTCTTGATCCTGACCTCAATGGGAATTCCATCAGTCCCTCCCCATTAACTATTATTTGGGCTATAGGAACTTTATATATAGCCTTTTTTATGTTGAGATATGAACTATCCATGCCTATTCTCTCCAATGTTTTGGTCCTGAAGTGATGTATTTTTTTTCTTCCAAAAAAAATTTTTTTTTTAAGGAGGTGGTAATGCCCTCCCTCCCCCCACTTTCCCCTTTGAAACTCCATTCTTCATCATAGCCCCTCCTTATCTCAATCAGTCTCCCTTTTAATTTTGATGTCATGATATTTTTCCTCCTCTTATGATGGTCTTGTGTAGGTAGGTAGTGTCAGGCACTGTGAGGCCATGGATATCCAGGCCATTTTGTGTCTGGAGGGAGCATGTTGTATGGAGTCCTACACTCCCTTTGGCTCTTACATTCTTTCTGCCGCCTCTTCTGCATTAGTCCCTGAGCCTTGGAAGGTGTGAGAGAGATATTGCAGTACTGAGCACTGCAGTCATTTCTTTCCATCACCATGATACCTTCTGAGTCGTCCCAAGGTCACTGCCTTCTATAAAGAGAAGATTCTCTACCAAAAGTGAGAGTAGCATTAATATAAGGGTGTGAACATTAACAGAAATGCTTATTGGGCCATTTGATAAGCATAGTATATACATTTAGCCAGACAACAGCATATGTTACACCCCTAGAGCTCATGAGAACCCCTGTTTTAAGTTTTCAGTATCATGGATGTATTCCCTCCCATGGAGCGGGCTTCCTGTCCAATTAGAGGATAGTTGGTTTCCACCATGACATATGTGCCACTATTGCACCCGTTGGCTCATTTGGCCTGGCTGGCCAAAATATAAGGCTTGCAGTGTCCACTGTTGAGTATCTTCACTGGTGATTTCTCTTTCTCCAACTGAACTGTATGCAGAATGGATTCTTCTAGCTTTCTGTCAGCAAAGTGATGTAGTTAGTCAAAGGCCTTTTCTGCATCTACCAAAATAATCATGTGGCTTTTGTGTTTAAGCTTCTTTATGTGGTGTATTGCATTGACAGATTTCTGTATGTTGAACCACCCCTGTGATCCTGAGATAAAGCCTTCTTGATCAAAGTGTATAATGCTTTTGATGTGTTGTTGAATTCAGTTTGCAAGGATTTTGTTCAGGATCTTTGTGTCTAAGTTTATAAGGGAAATAGGCCTATGGTTTTCTTTTTTTGTGGCATTTCTGCCTGGTTTTGGTATTAGGGTGATATTAGCTTGATAGAAGGAGTTGGGGAGCTTTCCCTGTTCTCCAGTTGTATGGCACAGTTTGAGAAAAATTGGTTTCCATGAAGGTTTGGTAGACTTTAGCTGAGAAGCCATCTGGTCCTGGACTCTTCCTTTTGGGGAGGTTTTTTATTCCCTTTTCAATCTTGATGGATTTGATAGGTTTGTTTAGGAGATTAATATGCTTTGAGTTTAGCTTTGGTAGGTGGTATGTGTCCAGAAATTCATCCATTTTCTCCATGTTATCCAGTTTTGCATAGAGGTTTTTGAAACAAGTCCTGATGATTCTCCCAATTTCACTTATGTCTGTTGTGATCTCATTTCTAATTTTGATAACTTGAAGTATCACTTTTTTTTTTTTTGCTTGATCAAATTGGCCAGAGGTTTATTAATCTTGTTTATTTTTTTCAAAGAACCAGCTCTTGGCCTTGAGAAATGGCTTAGCAGTTAAGTGCTTGTCTATGAAGCTTAAGGACCCTGGTTCAAGGCTTGATTCCCCAGGACCCACGTTAGCCAGATGCAAAAGGGGGCACACGTGTTTGGAGTTTGTTTGAAGTGGCTGGAGGCCCTGGCACACCCATTTTCTCTCTCTCTATCTTCCTCTTGCTCTTCCTCTTCCTCTGTCACTCTCAAATAAATAAAAATAAACAACAAAAAATAAAAAAAAAATAAAGAACCAGCTCTGTGTTTTCTTAGTTTCCAATTCATTAATTTCTGCTCTGATCTTAATTATTTCTTTCCATCTGGAGTCTTTTGGGTTGGATTCTTCTTATCTTTCCAATGCCTTTAAGAGGATGATTGGGTTATTGATTTGGGATCTCTCTGTCTTTGTTATGAAAGCATTTAGTTCTATGAATTGTCTCCAGAGGGCCACCTTCATTGTGTCCCATAAGTTTTGGTATGTTGTGTTCTCATTGCCATTCACTTCTAGAAATTTTGCAATTTCATTTTTTATTTCATCTACTACCCATTGATTGTTTAAAAGTGTGTTGTTCAGGGCTGGAGAGATGGCTTTGCAGTTAATGCACCTGCCTGTGAAGCCAAAAAGTTCATTTGCAGTGGCTGGAAGCCCTGGCGTACCCATTCTCTCTCTCTCTGCATCTTTCCCTCTCTCAAATAAATAAAAATAAAATATTTTTTAAAGTGTGTTGTTCAGCTTCCAGGAGTTAGTGGGATTCCTGGCACATCTTTTGTTAATTTCTAGCAATATAGCATTGTGATCTGATATCAAGCAGGAAATCGTGTGGATCTTCCTAAATATATGGAGGCAGGCTTTATGACCCAGTATATGATCTATTTTAGAGAAGGTTCCATGCACTACTGAGAAGAATGTGTAATGTGTGGATTTGGGGTAGAATATTCTGTAGATGTACATTACTTCTAAACTGATCTATAGTTTTGTTGAGCTTTCTTACTTCCCTGTTGGTTTTCTGTTTGAATGATCTATCTATTGCTGATAGTGGAGTATTGAAGTCTGACTATGATGGTGTTGGTGGTTATTTCTGGTTTGTTTCAAGTAGATTTTGTTTTATGAATTGTGGTGCATCTGTGTTTGGTGCATAAAGATTGAGGATTGTGATATCCTCTTGTTGGATCATTCCCTTGATAAGAGAATGGGCGTGCCAGGGCTTCCAGCCTCTGCAAACGAACTCCAGACGCATGCGCCCCCTTGTGCATCTGGCTAACGTGGGACCTGGGGAACTGAGCCTCGAACTGGGGTCCTTAGGCTTCACAGGCAAGCGCTTAACCGCTAAGCCATCTTTCCAGCCCTTCTTTGTCTTTTTTGATTACTTTTGATTTGAAGTCTATTTTATCCGATATTAGTATAGCTAAGTCTGCTTGTTTCTTATTTCTGTTTGCTTGGAATATCATTTTCTACCCTTTCACCCTGAGGAGGTATCTGTCTTTAGTGGTGAGGTGGGTTTCTTTTCTTGAAGACAGCAGATTGAAGGGTCTAATTTTCTGATCCACCCAGTTAACTTATGTCTCTTGATGGGTGAATTAAGGCCATTAGTGTTTTGGATAGTAACTGTGAGGTTTGATTTAATCCCTGTGATATTGTCGTGGTTTGGTGCTTTCTTATTTTCCAAGACTTTGTAGTTTTTTGTGACTTCTCTGAATTTGGTCATTGTGATCTGCTTCTTTTAGGCCCTTGAGTTTGGTTATTTGATTCTTCTCTGTGGAGAATTCCCTGAAGTACTCTCTGTAGGTTTGGCTTTGTGTTCATATAGTTGTGAGGCTGAGTTTTATCATGGAAAGTTTTACTTTCACCATCCATTATGTACTTTTTTCTCGGTAGGGTACTTTGTGTTGGAAGCCTTAAGTTTTTAGATTTTGTAGTGTTCCATTCCAGGCCCTTCTGGCTTTCAGGGTTTCCATTGAGAAGTCTGAAGTAATTCTGATGGGGTTGCCATTATATGTAATGTGTTGTTTCTCCCTAGCTGATTTTAGGACTTTGTCTTTTAGCGTCTTAATGATAATATGTCTTGGAGAATTTCTATCAGGGCATCTTGACCCCAGGGTGAGAACAAAGCCAGATGCCTTAGGAGAACCATATCATCTTTCTTGTACTTCATGTTTTGTGCTAATCTTTCATTTCCTATGGATTCTTGAGACTGTCAAGAAGAGTGAATGGTCTAAGATGGCTTCACTTAGGTCTATTCACCAGAGGTTGTTTCTGTTTCAGTACTGAGCATTCCTCTACCAGTTATTCTCAGCATTATTGTGCTCTTTTTTTTATTAGTCATTTATTTATTACATTTTTTGAGGTAAGCTCTCACTCTATAGGCCAGGCTGACCTGGAATTCACTATGTAATCTCAGAGTAGACTCCAACTCACAGGGACCCACCTACTTTTGCTTCCTGAGTGCTGGGATTAAAAGTGTGCACCTCCACACTCATCTTTATGGTACTTTTGTGAGTTATCCCAGATGTCACCACCATATGAAAAGAGATGCTTCTCTAATCAAAAGTGAGAGTAGCATTAATATATAGCTATTAATGTTGAGAAGTGCTTACCAGGCAGTTCGGTGAGGATAATATATGTAGTTAGCCAGACAAGTGCAGGTATTATACCCCTAGGGCTCATGACTTTACCCATCATAGGCTTTCAGTTTCTGGCACCTATTCCCTCCTGTGGAGTGGGCCTCCAGTCCAATTAGCAGTTAGTGTGCCCATGACAGATTTTTTTTCTCCTGGTGTGACAGCCTTACTTTCTTTTCCAGGGAACAGTAGTGGCTTCTTTATATAGAGTCTATGAGTTTCCTGACAATGGGATTCTGACTTGGTTTCCAGTACCAAATGAGTTCTCTCCCACTGATAGGGCCTTATGGCCAATCAGAGAACAGCTGGTTATTCAGAGGTGTGCCACTATTGCACAAGTGTGTACTTTTGTTTTTCAAGGTAGGGTTTCACTCTAGTCTAGGCTGACCTGGAATTCACTTGTTGTCTCAGGGTGGCCTTGAACTCAGTGATCCTCCCACCTCTGCCTCCTGAGTGCTGGGCTGGGATTAAAGACGTGTGGCACTGTGCCTGACTTGTACTTCTTGACTGGAGGGTTGATTTCATAGTCTGTAGAGTCTTCTGCTTATTAAATATCCCCATTTTAGGGCTGGAGAGATGGCTTAACACTTGAGCACTTGCCTGTGAAGCCTAAGGACCCCGGTTCGAGGCTCGGTTCCCCAGGTCCCACGTTCGCCAGATGCACAAGGGGGCGCACGCGTCTGGAGTTCATTTGCAGTGGCTGGAAGCCCTGGCGTGCCCACTCTCCTCTCTCTCTCTGCCTCTTTCTCTGTCTGTCACTCTCAAATAAATAAATAAAAATTAAAAAAAAATCCCCATTTTATAAAAGTAATTTTCATGAATTTTTGTTTTTTAGTATTTTATTTGAATGAGGGAGGAACATGCAGATGGGAGCACCAGGACCTACAGGCACTGCAAACCAACTCCAGACCTATGCACCACCTCGTGTACCTGGCTTACGTGGGTCCTGGAGAATCGAACATGGGTCCTTAGGCTTTGCAGACAAGCACCTTAACCAATGCTAAACTATTAATGCCCTGTTTATTTATTTATTTGTAAGTTCTTACTGTAAATTAGGCTAACATGGAACTCTGCAGCTCAGGCAGGCCTCAAACTCATGGCAATTCTCCTACCTCAGCCCCCTGAGGTATGACACCCTGCAAGTCTTTTACTTTCAAGGTAAGGACTCACTCACATTGTCTGGCCCATGCAAATTTTCTAAAGACAAAGAGTGTTTGTCTTAATGAATACATCAGTATCTCAGGTGGGATTAAAAGCATGCATAACCATATCCAGCTCCATCTTCAGTTTTTATTCAGATTGCACTATTTAAACTTCTATCCCTTTTCTTATTTTTTTTTCTCCAAATTGTATCAATGAAACATCTACAGATCTTTTTATTATACTCTTATATGAAAATGAGAGAGGGAGAAAGCAGCAGAAAGAGAGAGGACACTCTAGGGCCTTCAGTCACTGTAAATGAACTCCAGACCCATGTGCCACCTTGTGCATCTGGCTTACGTGGGTCCTGGGCAATCGATTCTGGATCCTATGGATTCACAGGCAAACAGTCTGTTAAGCCATCTCTCCAGCCATCTACAGGTCTTTATTGCCTCTTCATAATTAATTCTCGAGATTGTAGCTAATGTTTTCATTAGAGTTTTTTTTTTCTCTTTTATTTTGATGTCATGATCTTTTCTTCCTATTATGATAATCTTGTGGAGGCAGCATCAGGCACTGTGAGGTCATGGATATCCAGGCCATTTTGTGTCTTGGGGGAACACATTTTAAGGAGTCCTACCCTTCCTTTGGCTCTTACATTCTTTCCACCACCTCTTCTGCAATAGACTCTGGTATTACTACTTTTATAAAAATGGGGATATTTAATAAGCAGAAGACTCTACAGACTATGAAATCAACCCTCCAGTCAAGAAGTACAAGTCAGGCACGGTGCCACACGTCTTTCAACCCAGCACTTGGGAGGCAGAGGTGGGAGGATCACTGAGTTCAAGGCCACCCTGAGACAACAAGTGAATTCCAGGTCAGCCTAGACTAGAGTGAAACCCTACCTTGAAAAACAAAAGTACACACTTGTGCAATAGTGGCACACCTCTTCTGCAATAGACCTTGGTAGGTGTGATAGAGATATTGCAGTACTGAGCACTGTGGTCATTTCTTTCCATCACCATGATACCTTCTGAGTCGTCCCAAGGTCACTGCCTTCTATAAAGAGAAGATTCTCTACCAAAAGTGAGAGTAGCATTAATATAAGGGTATGAACATTAACACAAGTGCTTACTGGGCCGTTTGATAAGCATAGTATATACATTTAGCCATACATCAGCAGACGTTACACCCCTAGGGCTCATACTTACCCACTTTTAAGTTTTCAGTATCAGGGAGGTATTCCCTCCCATGGAGCGGGCCTCCAGTCTAATTAGAGGGCAGTTGGTTTCCACCATGACAGACTTGCCATTATTGCACTCATTGGCTCATTTGGCCTGGCTGGCCAAATATAAGGCTTGCGGTATCCACTGCTGAGTATTTTCACCGGTGCTTTTTCTCCCTTTGAACTGCATGCAGAATTGCTTCTTCCAGCTTTATGTCAGCTGGTCTACATGGAGATTATCAGCTCATTTCCAGCAGGTTTTCAGTGGCCTTGTAGCCCAAGTATGTGGAGTCTTCAGCAATAGGGTCTTACCATCTATTCCTGGTGGGAAACCAAGGTTCTTGGCAATGGCTTATAATGTTTTAGGGGCACATTTTTTTTTGTGGTTGTTTATTTTTGAGAGTGACAAAGAGGCAGATAAAGAATGGGCATTCCAGGAACTCCAGCCACTGCAAATGAACTCCAGATGTATGCGCCATCTTGTGCACCTGGCTTACATGGATCCCAGGGAATCAAACCTGGGTCCTTTGGCTTTGCAGGCACTTGCTTTAACCACTAAGACATCTCTCCCTTTTTTTTGGGGGGGGGGCGGTATGGTCTCACTAGCTCAGTCTGACCTGGAACTCACTAAATACTCTCAGGGTAGCCTCTAATTCATGGTGATCCTCCTCCCTCTTACGTGTTGGGATCAATGGTGTGTGTCACCATGCCCAGATGATGACACTTTTTGCTTAAGCCTTTTAAGTACAAGCATGGTGTATTGTCTTTAATAGTAGAACTTAGAAGCCTTGAAGCAGTTAACATTAGACTACAAAGTGATCCTGTTTCAAGATGGAACCAACCCCAAAAGAAAAATTACCACAGTACCAGATAGCTATTAATAATAAATAAATAGTTACAGCTCTACATACTGCATGTGTGGCTGAGACAGCTTTATGTGACCCATGCTGACCTATCTACTCATCCTTCTGCCTCCATTTCTCTAACTTTAAGGATCCACCTACTTTCCTAAGTGCTGAGTTTATAAGTGTATGGAACCAAACCTGGCATTTTACTTGGAATAGGAGTCAGGCTGTCATCAAAGCAAGCACTTGATTGAATCATCACCCCAGTTCCTGCAAAGGTATTTTGAGATATGACCAGAATAGCTAAACCTGGCAGATTATAACTATTTTTTTATAGTGAGCAAGCCTTGCCTCCATCATCTTATCACTTTTCAAAATAATGCATTAATTACCACACCAAACAACAATCTCTTCCTTTCCCCTGACCACTTGTTTTGCAGTTACACAAACTTCTGAAGTCAGAGCTTTGCAAAAAAAAGCATTGTACCGAGCAACATCCATACTCCTTTGATGTTTTGGGACAGGGGCTTAGTAAATGGTCCAAGCTACCCTTAAATTTGTGATCCTCTTGAGTCAGGCTGATGAGTAGCTACAATCAAAAGGCATGTATAGTTATGACCAGCTTGCTTCACTCAGTACAATGTGACCACAGTTCATCCATATTGTAAAGTCTTTTTTTTTTTTTTTTTTTTGAGGGTCTTATGCCAGCCTAAGCTGACCTATAACTCCCTCTGTAGCTCCAGAATGGCCTCATGGCGATCCTACCTTTACCATCCTGCACCTGCCTAAGGGCTTGTTGTTGTTTAGTGGTAGGGTTTCACTCTAGCCCAGGCTGACCTGGAATTCACCATGTTGTCTCAGGGTGGTCTTAACTCAAGGCAATCCTTATACCTCTGCTGGGATTAAAGGCATGCACATCACTCCCGGTTTTCCTAAGGGGTACTACTTTTGAGATGGAGTTTGTTCTGATGTCCCAGTTGGATTCCAGCTCCCAGAGTTCAGTAAATTCTGCTTTAGTTCCAGAGCAGCTGTGTCTTCATGTTCAGGTTACATGAGCCATTTTCTTTATCTAATCAACTGTTGAGCAATACTTAGGATCCCCTATCTTGCATACTGTGTTAAAAAAAACTGCAGTAAACACTGTTATCTCAACATACTTTTCAATTCCTAAGGATATACCCCTAAGTAGTGGGACTGTTAGAACTGTCCTTTATTTTATGTGGGGTTTCCATTCTTTTTTTCAAAGTAGGGTCACACTCTAGCCCTGGCTGACCTGGAATTCGCTATGTAATCTCAGGGTGGCCTCAAACTTGTGACAGAACTTCTATCTCTGCCTTCCTAGTGCTGAGATTAAAGGCATGCACCACCACACCAGGCTTCATTCTTTTGTCCTATTTGAACATGTTTAACTTTCACAACAGTCAAAATGTCAGAACAATGTTGCTGAGGCTGTAGCTTCACAGATGGGCTTTAGCTTTGTAGTGAGACTCCCAAGCCCCTAGGCTGCAAGCCCTGCCTTGCCACTTCCCCATCTCCATCAGCATCCTTGAAGTCCAGCAGGTGGCACTCTTGCCTTCTGTGGCTCAAAACATGACTAAGGGCAGACAAGGTATAGCTGGCAGTGAGGGAACTTGAGACCCTGAGGACATGCTACTCCCTACTGAGAAAAGACATCTCAGCTTGAAAACCTTCCAGGGAAGTATGAGGTGAGGTTGGGATAATAGAATGGTGTGCAAAACACTCACCCAAGAAAGATAAGGAAGGAATCCAGAGGCAGAGCCCTGTATTTGTAACTTTCTGTTTAAGGGGGCCTCTTTTCACTGCACCAGCAAACCCAGATCAACCCTTCCCATCTTCTGGTTGCAGGCCCTTTGTCAAGGGAGTGAGAAGACCTTGGCCTGTCTTGGTGCCTAGGTCCAGTTTTTATCGCAGTTGCTATTGCTCTTTAACAGCCACTGGAAAGCAGGATTTGCAGTAAAATTCATTATGCAGAGCTGCACAGCCCTAGGCTGTGCTTGGTGTGGCACTGCTTAAAATAAGTTATTTTGCACAGATCTCCTTCAACCTAAGCTTGTACACTGAAAGACTTAGTGCATGGATGGTACAGCTGCCTTTGCCTTTCATGAAAGCGGTGGCCTGTGTGGTTCTGGTGCCTGAATCATGGCTCACCAAAGATACTGGTGGATTTCCCCACAACAAAGTCCTAAGGAGGAAGACGGAAGTGGAACAACGGTCCTGCAAGCATAGTAGCTGCTAGGCTGGGAAGCCAGATCCATTCCCACCAGAATGTGTATTTCTTAGGAGATATCAACTATTTGTTATACTGGTAGTTGAATGTATGTCCCCCATAAAGGCAGGACCTCACTTATATCCAGGCTAACCTGGAATTCACTATATAGTCTCAGGGTGGCCTGAAACTCATGGCAATCCTCCTACCTCTCTCTGCCTCCAGAGTGCTGGGATTAAGAGAGTGTACCACCACACCCAGCTTCAGGTTTTTTTTTTTTTTTTTTTTTTTGGACAGGCAGAGTGAGAGAGAATGGGTGCACCAGGGCCTTTCAGCCACTGTGAACTCCAGATGTATGACCTTGTAGTGAATGTGCAACACTGCATTCTTGCATCACTGTGTCTGGCTACATGAGACCTGGAGATTTGAACATGCATTCTTGGGATTTTCAGGCAAGCACCCTTAACCCCTAAGCCATCTCTCCAACTCCAGGTGTATTAGTATTAAAGCTTGTAACTTGGGCCTCCAGTTGCTAGGCTGGAGGTGTCATTGATAGCGGATCCTGAGATAAACTCTGAAGGTGCTTGGGGGCAGATCTGAATTCCATCCCAAAGGTAGCAGCAGCCAGAGCTCTGGGGATCCTACTTGCTGCCAGTGCTGACTGTTTGGTGGTATTTCTCTGGTAGTATTTGGATTTATGAACAAGAGCCACCTTCTTCTGCCATTTGAAGGAACTTCCCCTGGATCTGGAAGCTTCCTTTTCTGTGTTTGAGTTTTCTTTCAGATTACAGGCATATTCTACCATACCTACTATAGTAGTTTTTATATACTTATGAAAGCTGTTAATAAAAAGATTAAAACAGAGCTAGGCATGATGACACACACCTTTAATCCCAGCACTTGGGAGACAGAAGTAGGAGGATCACCATTAATTCAAGGTCACCCTGAGACTACACAGTAAATTCCAGGTAAACTTGGGCTACAGTGAAACTCTACATTGAAGGGGGGAAGAAGATGATTAAAACAGTTTTTGAAGATTAAGGAGGCCAGTTATGGTGGCACATGCTTTTATAGCCAGCACTTGGGAGGCAGAGATAGGAGGATTACTGTAAATTCAAAGCCATCCTGAGACTACATAGTGAATTCCAGGTCACCCTGGGCTAGAGCAAGACTCTACTTTGAAAAACCAAAAGATTAAGGATACCTGAATTGCACACTCAAATATAAAACAAAATATTAGGAAAAAGGTAATGCAGTATTAGAAAGCTAATCCAGAATAGTAACCCCCCCCCAAAACATACAGAAGAAAATACTTACCCAGAAAACAAAACAACGTATAAATAAATATATATAGTAGAATGTGGGGAAAAGCAAGACTAGTTCCCAAATCTATCCCATTTATTTTCCATTGTATCAACATAAGAGACAATCCAATTTTCAAATTAACTTTTATTTGAAAAGAAATTACTTTTCCCCACATGTATCTTCTAAAGACTCTATACATAGCCTGCTTAACCAATGTCCCAATACCAAAACTGCGAACAGCAAGTTATACAACTGTTTAGGTAATAAATAAAGGTTGTCCCTTTCACTGATTAAGGGAATAGTTAAGCATCAGTAAGTTCAACACACACACACACACACACCGCACAAAAAAGAAAAGAAAAAGAAAAACAAAACAAAAAAATCACACTTTTGGTTTGTAAAGTTTAACAGTTGTATTTCAAATACATGTTTTATAAGGAATCTACAAGCTTTTCATCTCTAAAAAGTTACTTAATTTTTAGGTTTCAAAAGTCACATTCATCTAAAGAAATGTCCAGTATTTTTTCCTATAACTTTAGACTTTCTACATTCAACTAATTTGACTGTTCCATGCCACTCCAGACAAACCTGACAACTGAACTACTTAATGTGTTATCTTCCACAAAAGAAAAGCTAAAAAAGGAGTTCATCATAAATGCAGATCTCTAATAAACATCTACAGTTTCTGACACAAAAGCTTCAAAAAGATCATTTCTGTCTTCATATGATTGATTAGCTATGAATTCTGTGAAGGCAAAGAAAATTCACAAAGCCTAACACCAGGCTTCCTTTTTTACTCAAGATGTTTAATGACTCAAAATGGCAATTACATCTGTAAGAGTATACAATA
This sequence comes from Jaculus jaculus, assembly GCF_020740685.1. Classification (NCBI taxonomy): domain Eukaryota; kingdom Metazoa; phylum Chordata; class Mammalia; order Rodentia; family Dipodidae; genus Jaculus; species Jaculus jaculus. Next base: position 36,300,225 of record NC_059117.1, read on the forward strand.
AAAAGGTGGAAAGCAGCAACACAACTGACCAAGTATGGATGCTAAATAAACCGGGGATGGATGTTTTGAAAGACTATAAAGGGTTAGAAGCTTGGGAAAATCCACAATTAAAAAAGAGATAGGAAATAACATCCTCCGTCGCAACCCTCTATTATCAATAGCGTCCTGAAAAAGAAAAGAGCAACAAGTTAGAATAACAATTACTTGGTTAATATTTTCACTATTATCTATCTGAATACCTGAATATCCCAACTCAATGTCTAAGTTACTAACTACAACCAAGGTGCTGGAAAAAAAAAAAGTTTACATACTTGGGCTGTAGGAACGAGATCTTGATCGTGATCTGTATCGGCTATAGTAAGGAGAAGGTGATCTTCTTCTATAAGAAATAATATCAATTAGTACTCCACTGAGTCAGATGAAAATGAAATCAACATCAATAAGATAAAATGACACTAGAAGAGTAAGCATACTTTAAATACAGTATCTCTCTCAATATCACTATTTTTAATTAAAAAACTTTAATCAGCCTGGACCAGAAAAACCTACCTCAAAAAACCAAAAACCAAACCAAACCAAACCAAACAAACAACAACAACAACAACAAAAAAAAAAAACAAAAAAAAAAAAAAAACAACTTTTTTAAGGCAGGATATCTTGCACTCGGACCAGGCTGACCTGGAACTCACTATATAGTGTTAGGCTGGCCTTGAATTCACAAGGATCCTCTTAACCTCATCCTCCAAAGTGCTATGATTAAACGCGTGCATCGCCATGCCCAGCTACAGAGAATAGGTACACTAGGGCATCCAGCCCCTTGCACACAGACTCCAGATGCATGCGCCACTTTGTGCATCTGGCTTTACATGGATACTGGGAACTGAACTCAGATCACAGCCTTTGCAGGCAAGTGCCTGAACCACTGAGCCATCTCTCCAGCCCCAAATACCACATTACTTTAACAGTGCTAGAGATGAACACAGCGCCTAGCACATACTAGAAGTACACTACCACCTAGTGACACTCCTACGTCATAAAGTTTACTTCAAATATCAAGGTTGCCTCCTATGCCCTCCCTTTATATTGGCTCTACAGGGCTCAAATGATCCTTCCATTGTCCGGGTAGCTAGGACTAGTGCACGGTCACTATGCCTAGCACAACTCTCTGCTTTTTATTTGTATATATGAAACACACAAAATACCAAATTTCATCGCTATCCAATGCAGGGTAGACATCTCAAGTTAAAACATTACCTGTACCGGTAATCATAATCTTCGTATCTGTCATATCCTCGATCGTATCCTCTATCATAGTAAGAGTCTCGACGTCTACCACCACCGCCACCGCCGCCGCCACCTCCGCCGCCACCGCCACCACCACTACTATAGAAAAATGAACAAAATACACATCAGCAAAAAATGACTATTTTCCAGGATCATTTAATACAAATTGATATCTTTAAAAATTAGAAAAGGAGCTAGAGGGCTGGAGAGATGGCTTAGCGGTTAAGTGCTTGCCTATGAAGCCTAAGGACCCCGGTTCGAGGCTCGGTTCCCCAGGTCCCACGTTAGCCAGATGCACAAGGGGGCGCACGTGTCTGGAGTTCGTTTGCAGTGGCTGGAAGCCCTGGCGCGCCCATTCTCTCTCTCTCCCTCTACCTGTCTTTCTCTCTGTGTCTGTCGCTCTCAAATAAATAAATTAAAAAAAAAAAAAAAAAAAAAAAAAAGAAAAGGAGCTAGAGATGGGTCAATGTTAAGGTTCTTGTTTGCAAAACCTCACTGTCTGGATTAGATTCCCCAGTACCTATGTGAAGTCAGAGGCAAAGTGGTGCATGCACCTGGAGTTCATGTGCACAGGCAGGAAGCCCTGGCCCACCCATTCTCTCTCCGTTTGCAAATAATCAAACAATTTTCAAACAGCCTGGCATGGTGGCCCATGCTTTTAATCCCAGCAACTGAGAGGGAGAGACAGGATCCACTGAATTGGAAGTCAACCTGGGTTAGAATAAACCTTGCCTCACAAATACCCCTGCCCTCTCCAACCTAAGCTGGGCATGGTCTCACATGCCTTTAACTCCAGCACTCAAGAGGCAGATGTTAGGACTGCTGTGAGTTCCTGGTCAGCCTGGGCTAGAGTGAGACCATACCTGGGGGAGGGGCATGGGGGGACAGGGCAGGGAGTGGAAGGACTAAAAATAAAACAAAAAAAACCCCACAGCAAACTGTAACAAAAGGGCTGGGGAGATGATTTAACAGTCAAAGTATGCATGCTTGCAAAGCCTGACAACCATGATTTGATTCATATAAAACCACAGGCACAAATGTCTGGAGTTTGCTTGTAGCGGCTGGAGGTCCTGGCATGCCCATTCTCTCTATTTGCCTTTCCCTCTCTCTCACACACACAATAAAATATTTAAATTTTTTTCCAAACCAAACTATTCAAATTACTCTTTATTAATACATTGCCCAACTTACCAAAAACCTTTTCAACCAGTGAAATGAAGCTCTATGTTGGGGAATAGTACTAACATACTAAGCTAGCACCTATGAGCAATTGAAAGGCAATTAAATATTTTAAAGTTTTATTTACTTATACTTGTGTGTGTATGGGTGATGGGTATGCCTAATTTATGTGGGTAGCTTGGGAATCTAAGTGCCTTAACAGCCATCTCCCAGGCCCTAATAACCTCTAACTCTTCTCTTCCGGCTAACTGAAATTTAAAAACATTTCTGATAGATTTCTGACTTTTATAGTTTAGCCTAAGAAATTTAAAATCTTTTGTTTCTAGTACTGAGGCTTGAACCAGAGGAAGTCTTATAGATACTAGGCAAGTTCTTTACCACTGGCCCATACACATCAGACCCATGAAATAGGAAATCTTACTGAGTGGGCCTGCCCATGTAGATGCCTGGTGTAGGTGTGTGTGCTCTCTTGGTGATTGAATAATCCACACGAATTCTTCTACCATCCAGTTCCATTCCATTTGCCCTTTCCATAGCCTATTAAAAAAAAAAAAAGGCACAGAAAGTCATTCATAATGTACCATACTCAGAGAAATTATTGCTTAAAATTAATCACAAAGTATTTGTAATCCAAATAAACTTCAATATGAAAATGACATAGTAGCACAGCATTTACAAGGCCTCAACATTGTCAGAACACATTTACTCAACTGGCCAGGTATGGTGGCTCACACCTTTAATCCCAGCACTTGGGAGGCAGAGGTAGGAGGATCACCATGAGTTTGAGGCCACCCTGAGACTACATAATGACACAGTGAATTCCATGTCAGCTTGGGCTAAAGCAAGACCCTACCTCAAAAAACAACAACAACAACAACAAAAAACAAAACAAAACAAAAAAAAACCCCTTCAGTCATTTCCTATGCCATACAATCAACAAGGGAAAGAGGATGTATAAATTGTTTTTAAGCTGAAGTTTCTATTGATTGCTAAGGCAGGCCACCATCTGATATATGTTTAATCTCCAGACATGACTTTAAACAATAAGTCCTAGGGGTTGGAGAGTCAACTCAATTGGTCAAGTTCTTGCTAGGCAAGCATGAGGATCTGAGTTTGCAATTCCAACACCAGGCACAACCAGTATGCATCTGTAATTCCACTGCAGTGAAACACATTTTTACCTCTAGCACTAATGAGAATGACGCAGAATACTGCCTGTAAGGCCAGACAGGGCTTTAAGGAGACAGCCCTTCTTAAACAATAAAGCCTAAACACTGCCACCTAGTGATATCAAGCATAAAGGCTCTTAATCTCAGCATAGGCAAAATTTCCGGTTTGCTGATTCTGTGCCTGTGTGGGAGGACTTCTTTTACACAGTAGCTACTTAGGCTGGCCTCAAATTAGTGGGCACATGTACTCTCATCTCAGCAGCAAGGAACTATATAGCCAATATACCCAGTGCACTGTAGAGTGGTCAGTGGTTTCTCCACTAAAATACTACATATCCCCTGGGTGATTGTTTTTTTGAGGCACAGTCACTCTTGCTCAGATTGTATGTCAAGAAAGGCCTCGTACCTCAGCCTCCAGAGTGCTGGGATTAAAGATGCATGCCAACATACCAGGCTCTACGTATTATTTTTAACAGATGTGTCTTTTTGTTAAGACTGCATATGTGCAAATATAAATATATCTCAATTATAGGACAAAGTAACCTGTAGGGAGCCAATGCAGACGCCATTCTCGCCAGTCTTGAGGTAAATACTTCCTCATTTAGGCAGCAACCTCCCTTGAGGTTGTGCATGCGCTTGATGCACCTTGTCCTGAGCCTATCCCGTGGCTCCTGTGGGTGGGTGAGCCTATGGCAGCCAATCAGCAGGCGTCCCATAGTATTCTGCCCTATAAAAGCAGCTACACTCCTGCGCCCCTCGCCCCTCGCCATCAACTTTTCTGTTAACCAAGAGGCTCTCCAATAAAGTGTGATCGAGAAGGATCCTTGTTTGCTGGTCGTGCTTTTCCTGTGGGACAGGGGCTCGCCGCAGTAACCCAATACATTAAGAACAGAAAAACAAAGTACTGGGCCTGGTGTGGTGGCACACAACTTTAATCCTAGCACTTGGGAGGCAGGGGTAGGAGGATCGCCATGAGTTTGAAGCCACCATGAAACTACAGAGTGAATTCCAGGTCACCCTGAGCTACAGCGAGATCCTACCTTGAAAAACCAAAACAACAATAAACCAACAAAACAAAACAAAACAAAACAAAAAAGTTCTTTATACATGGGCAATGTTAAAACTAAATAGATCCAATGTAATCTTAACAGTCTGTTCAAAGTATCCATATGGCTTATTCAAAGAAAACTACCTTCCTTTTTCCCTTTTGATTTTTTTTTTCAAGGTAGAGTCTCACTTTAACTCAGGCTGACCTGGAACTAACAGTGATCCTCCTATATCAGCCTCCTGAGTGTGGTATGCACTGCCATGCATCCTTCCTTTCCTCCCTCCCTCTCTTCCTTTTCTATCAGTAGGATTCCACTCAAGCCCAGGTCAACCTAGAATTCATTCTGTAGTGAAGGCTTCAAACACATTGCAATCCTCCTACCTCAGCCTCCCCAGTGCCATCAGCATGACTCACACTTATTTTTGTATCACCTATCATTTACTTTATGAGGCTAGATTTCTATCACATGTAGCTGTACTAGAAAGCAAAGGCTGAAAAGTAAAACTGGTTATTCTAATTGTCCCCTTGTAAGGCTAAATTTGAATCAGGTTACAGTTAGGGAGGATAAGTTTGCCTAAGTATGAATTAACTTTCTTTTAATAGCTGTGCCATACTATTATCATGTACAAAAACCTATCGAAAGGAAAACTTTAAAAACAAATTTACCTCCTTGGAATCATCTATTCTCTCAAAATACACAAAAGCAAATCCACGTGATCGCCCAGTTCGCTGATCATAAACCACATTGACACCACTCAATGGTCCGTATCGAGAAAATACTTCACGAAGATCTCTCTCTGTTGTGTACAAACTGAGGCCAAACACTCCCAGACAAGTGTTGGGATCTGGATTCGCCTATTAAATAAAGATATTACACTTTTAAAATATTTACTTGCAGGGAGAGAAAAAAAAAACCTCCACATTAAAATCAAAACAAGCACATTTAGATATTACTTCATAGCTACAAACTGTATAAAAACATACTCTCCATACCAGCAATTTTCAGAACAAACTTTAATCTTTTATATTCTGAATAGACTAAAGCCCACTCATTTAGAATCACTGATCTGCCAACCTCAGCCCCTTGAGTTCTAGTATTACAGACATGTGCCACCATACCCAGGTAATTTTCATTCATTCATTTTTTTTTTTTTTGGTTTTACAAAGTAGGGGCCCACTCTAGCCCTGGCTGATGGAATTCACTATGCACTCTCAGGGTAGCCTCAAACTCAAGGTGATCCTCCAACCTCTGCCTCAAGAGTGCTGGGATTAAAGGTGAGTGCTACCACACCCATCTTGTTTTTCATTTTTTGAGATAGGGTCTCACTCTAGCCCAGGATGACCTGAAAATTCACTATGTAGTCTCAGGGTGGCCTTGACCTCCTACCTCTGCCTATAGGAGTGCTGGGATAAAGGCATGTGCCACCATAACTGGCTAATTTTCATTTTTTTTGAAGGATATATTTTCAGTGTTTCTATGGTTCAAATTTTAAGATAAAGTGTACATAAAATACATTTCAATTATTAAATCACAACATATGCCAGGAATGGTAGCTCATACCTTAAATCTCAGTACTAAGGAGGCTGAGGGAAGGGATCACTATGAGTTTCAGGCCAGCCTGTACTAAGGTCAGACCCCGCCTCGGGTGTCAGTATCACGTGAGAGAAGTGCAGCAGGTAAGAACTTAATACTAGTAAGGTTCCCTGGCCCAAATCTAGGCTCTGTAAGCCAGAAAACAAAAACAAGAGGTCAATGTCATACAACCAAGACTTAAGCCATCCCTTCAACCCTCATTAACTTTTATACACATACCCGGCTACCAGTATGTCTTCTCCGGTTAGACATTGGAGAGTGACTTCGGCTCCTTCGTCTTCGATATTCTGGTGTATAGGACCTACTTCGAGATCGTCTCCTATGAGAGTGGGACCTGGATCGAGTGTAACGTCTATGAGAATGCCTCCGTGACCTTGACCTTGCGAAATAAAAAGTATAAATACTGAATCATTGGATAACAGTTCTTCCCAGGTCATATACCTATAACCCTGGTCCGTCCTCCCTACTCTGTTCCCCTCACCTCTACCCATTTGGTGGTAGTACACAGTTCAAAGCACTTGACCACTGAGATATACTTCCAACCCCTCCTTTTTCCTAAGAAAAATGTTCTTGTATTATATCATTATAACCCCTCTTTATGAAGTCCTTCCCTTCTATACTCTCTTCTTTTGATTTTTCCTTTCACCTTCTTAGAAAAATGTGAATGCTCTTAATAAGTACCAAAATAAAATTGACAACCAGAAGCTGGCACACCCCTTAAATGCCAGCACTCAGGAGGCAGAGATAGAACTGCTGTGAGTTCAAGGCCACCCTGACACTACAATAGTGAATTCCAGATCAGCTAGAACGAGACCCTACCTTGAAAAACCAAAACACTGCCATTTGTTTTGTGTACTTTTATTTTACATTTTTTTTTTAATTTTGAAGTAAGATCTCAACTCTAGCTCAGGCTGATCTGGAACTCATTCCACAGCTCTAAACTGGGCATGAACTCACAGCATTCATCCTAACTCAGCCTCCCCAAGTGCTGGGATTAAAGGGATATAACACTGAGATCAGCTACTTAAAAAAAAAAAAAAATCATCCATGCATGTGTATGTGTGTTTGTAAGAGAAAGAGAGAGAATATACATATATGGGTGTGCCAGGGCCTTTGGATTCCAGACACATGCGGCCACTATTTTATGTACCTGGCTTTCCAAGTAAGTGTCTTTAACCACTGAGCCGTCTCCTCAGTCCTTCATGTGCTTCTCTACTCCCTTCACTGCTAAGTACCATTTCCTTTCTGATCATTAGCACCAGAAACCTAAATGTTAGATTCTTATTTATTCCACCTTTTTAAAAAGTTTACCTATGTAGGGTCTTGCTCTAGCCTAGGCTTTAGAATTCATTTTGTAGTCTCAGGGTGGCCTTGAAGTCATGGTGATCTACCACCTCTGCCTCCCTACTGCTAGGATTAAAAGCTTGTGCCACCACAGCCAATCTACATCTACTGTAATATATACGTTTAAATTTTTGACATTTCCTACATGTTCTCTCCCATCTTGTCCATTACTGCTCCCTGCGCCTCTTGCCTTGTGTGGAAGGACAGCATAACAGACAAGTACTTTGCACGGCACTTGATTGGCCCCTCAACCCCAAGCTTAATGAAAATTTTTTCCCTTTACTAAATTTTGCAGTTTGAGTCTTACTCTAGCTCCTGAAATTCGCCATGTAGTCTCAGGGTGGCCTCAAGCTTACAGCGATCCTCCTACCTCTGCCCCCCAAATGCTAGGATTAAAGACATAAGTATTATTTTAAACTTACCTGGACTTTGATCTTGATCGAGAATGGGATTCAGAGTGTTTGGAAACCCTTGATGGACTACGAGAGCCTGACCTGCTCTCCGATTTTACACGAGCAGGAGTTCCCGTTGGAGATTTTGACTGAGAGCGAGACTCCTAACAAAGAAGACAGTATTACAAATGGCACTGGTCATGTAGATGCCTAACACCTAACATTTTAAGTACCGTAATTATTTATATTGATTGCTCCTGAAAAACAAATGGTTAGGCAATACCCTCCAGAAAAAATTTCAGCTCATTAATAACCCATTGTTAATACTGCTAACTGTCCTCAATAATTCCCTACTTGAACCAGATCACCAATTTTCTATTAACTAAGTAATCATGCAAATTCATCTACAACTTGATCATACAGACACTGGAACATAAACCATACATTTACTTAACCTAGGACCCATTCATTCTTCCAGATTCTTTTAATTCTACTTCACTCTTGCTTTCTACTTCTCTTCATTCTTCATTGAGTTTTTCATTTTTCATACTTCGTGTATTCTTCCCCAATTCAAACAATTCAAAATAGCCTTAAAAATATTCAAGTGCTTCTATCTGACCAATCTTCTGTTCAATTTTTTCCCCCATTCAATTTTAATTTTCTGATCTTTAATACTTTTCATTAGCCTTCTTTTATCTTGATTTATCTTCCACATTCTTGGAAAAAACTCTTCAATTTCTTCACGAACATTAACCTTAATGGAAAAAGAACATTTAGTATATTTAAGCACGTGGGGATTATAAAACTCTGCTGGAGTTCAGAATGTTATCTACCAAATGGAAAGGCCAGCAGGTAAAGTGCAAATAACTAATTTAAAAAAACACCAAAAAACCAATTTTATAGTTTTTTTTTTAAAAATGTTCAAAGGTGTAGTTTCTAGCAGAGAATTTACTGAATTTCTCTAAATGATTTTTTAACCATACTCTTTACCCTCCTCCCCTTTCATGTTCCACCTAGTCCCTAAAATGTGAACAATTTTAATATAGAGTTAACTAAAGTTTCAACTAAATTCTGAACCTCACTACTTATAATCTGAAGATTCCTACTGACTTAGAGTAAGTTTTTAATAGACCACTCTAAGAAATATAGACATAATGAAAGCAAAGCTTCTCATGTCAAAATAATTATACACAACCACCTAAACTCACAGTATGGTATACATGCTAGGTCAAAGTTAAAAAAAACCTGAGACCTTCCCCCAATTTTGACTACCATCTTTACTCATTCTGAACTGACCAGAGAGGTATGGTTTGAAACAAGCATTTTTGGTAAAATAATAATAATAATAATAATAATAATAATAATAATAATAAAAAATAAAGGAAAGAGCAAGCACAAGTTCTCTGAAGTTCCCTTTAGCTCATAAATTCCTAAAACCAATTTTTTTTTTTTTTTTTTTGGTGCAGGTCTGAACTCCGCAGTGAGACCAGGCTAGCTTTGATTTCATGGCAATCACCCTGCCCCAGCCTCCCAAGTATTTGGATTACAGTTGTGAGCCACCATTCCTGGCCCTTGCATCACTTTAAATGCTATACTAGGAGCCTGAGAGATTGCTCAGCAGTTAAAGGTACAGGCTTGCAAAACCTGACAACCTGAGTTCTATTCCACAGTACCCACATAAACCAAGATGCACCAAGTGGCATCTGCATCCTGAGTTTGTCTGCAGTGACAAAAGGCCTTGGTGTGCCCAATTCCTTCTCTCTCCTTGCAAATGACTAAATTTTTCTCCTTGTTTTTTTTTCAAGACAGGGTCTCCACTCTAGCCCAGCCTGACCTGGAATTCAATAAGTAGTCTCAGGGTGGCCTTGAACTCATAGCGATCCTCCTACCTTTTGCCTCCCAAGAGTGCTGGGATTAAAGGTTTGGGCCGGCCACTAGGCCCAGCTTTAAAAAGTCCTATACTATCCAGTAAATATAATGTACATGAAGTTATAAAATTTGTATCACTGTCTGACTCTCTACCTCTTTCATTCAGTTTTCACCTCTTTTACAAACTTATGTACACTTCTATTGCTCTCCGCGACATCTGAGCACACTGAGAAATCCCATTCATAGCTGCTTTCTGAAAAACTGGATCTACATAAAATTTTTCAGGCTGGAGAGATGGCTTAGCGGTTAAGCGCTTGCCTGTGAAGCCTAAGGACCCCGGTTCGAGGCTCGGTTCCCCAGGTCCCACGTTAGTCAGATGCACAAGGGGGCGCACGCGTCTGGAGTTCGTTTGCAGAGGCTGTTAGCCCTGGCGCGCCCATTCTCTCTCTCTCTCCCTCTACCTGTCTTTCTCTGTGTCTGTCGCTCTCAAATAAATAAATAAATAAATTTTATAAAATTTTTTTTTTTCAAATGTCACTTACAACTGACTAATGTAACTGGGTAAAGTGTTTGATATTTTGACCAAAACAGAATGGACAACTGGGTTTTCCTGTCCATTTAAGACTTGATTATTAATGTGTATAATTAGAGGCTCGATTCTCCAGGACCCACGTTAGCCAGATGCACAAGGGGGCGCACACATCTGGAGTTCATTTGCAGTGGCTGGAAGCCCTGGCACGCCTATTCTCTCTCTGCCTCTTTCTCTCAGTCTATTGCTCTCAAATAAATAAACAAAACAAAACAAAAAAAACCTTCAAGTTTAAGGGCAAAAGACCCATTTAATAAGGAATGGATTCATTATTTTTCACATAAAAGCAAATCTTAAGCATTTTCCTCCCTCTTCAATAAGCTTTACATTCTTCCCACTTAGCTACCTATATTTAAGTCTTCCATATTTTACACTATAAATTCCTATGCAGATACCAAAGGCATTTTAGTACTTTAAAATAAATAGGTAATTTAGCTTATAATTTAAGTCTCAGACTGGCTCACCAATTAAATTGAAATGTCTTTCAGCTCTCCTTTATATCTAACAGATCCTCTGGTATAACATTCATTCATATTATTACTGAACAGCAGAGGACAGAAAATTATCTATGAACACTGCCAGCTTTTCTTAATGCATACTTAACCAGAAGGCTTTGCTCTGAAACAATGTAAACCTTTAGTCTTGCTAGGACAGAAATGGAAATTTAACGCCTAACATTTATTCTAAATATTTATTTGCTATTTTCTAGTATATGACAATTTAATGACCCAAGTATACTTATCTCCAAGTCTTAGAAGCTTTCAATAGTTATGCACTATACCACTGACCTACTATCTGTAGGAAATCTAACCATGCCTATGTAAACATTTTTATAGAATAGCCCAAAGTTATCAAGTAGCCCTCTTAGCTTTCCATAACTCATATATAAGTGTCATAAGCTAAACCTACATAAATAAACTACTAACACGAAGTATTTTTCAGGAAAAATTTTAGTGTGATAAAAAATGTCTACCAAAAGAACTAGTAGTTATCTTTGTACATAAAGATGGTCAAACTACTGTTACTTTCAAATAGTTCATTTCTCAAGCACTCAAACAAATGCTTTTTTGCTAAGCTGTTTTTGAACTCAGATTATAGTAAGCCCTTTTAAGAAAGATTGTCAGATCATTCTTTTTCTATCTCTAAATTTGACTATCATTATTGTATAATAATTTCAACTATTTACGTGCCTAAAATTTTTTGGTTGTTTTGCTTTTGAGATGAGCTTTCATTATGCTGTCTAGGCTGGTTCCAAACTTGTAGCATCAAGCATTCTTCCCTTTTGACTCTCAAGAAACCAAGACTAAGCACTTGCCACCACAGGTTGTGGCTAATTTAAGTCCTCCCCCCACCCCAGGTTCTCACTCTAGCCCATGCTGGCCTGGAACTATCAGTGATCCTACCTCTCTGCCTTCCAAGTGCTTGGATTAAAAGATGTGTATCACCAAACATGGCTACTAATTTAAACTTTTTAAAAAGAAATTTACCAGATTATTTAAAAGACGGGAATGTTGTTTCTTGCCTAACATGCACAAAGCCCTGGATTTGATCCTCTGCACCTCATAAACAAGAGTGCCCGGCTTCAAACAGGTTTTTGCTTAGGTGTTTATTACATGTAAAAGTTGTTGTAGAACAGGAATAAAAAGAAAATAAGTTTTGGCTGGGCAGACGGCTTAGTGGTTTAAGGTGCTTGCCTGCAAAGCCAAAGGACTCAGGTTTGATTCCCCAAGATCCAAGTAAGACACATGCCCAAGGCGCATGCATCTAGAGTTCGTTTGCAGCAGCTGGAAACCCTGGTGCACCCATTCTCTCCCTCTACCTGCCTATTCTCTCTCAAATAAATAAGATTACTGGGCATGGTGGCACACGCCTTTATTTCTAGCATTCAGAGATAAGCCAGGGACTACATAATCACTTCCAGGTTAGCTTGGGCTAGAGTAAGACCCTAACTCAAAAAACTAGAGCTAGAACAAAAAATTCTAACAAAATATGTAGATTTAGTACTTTATAACCATTAAAAAATAAACACAAACTGGGCTGGAAAGCTGACTTATTGGTTAAGGCATTTGCCTGCAAAGTCAAAGGACCTAGGTTCGATTCCCCAGGACCCATGTAAGCCAGATATAAGGTGGCACATGCATATGGAGTTTGCAGCAACTGAAGGCCCTGGTGTGACCATTCTCTCCCTCTGCCTCCTTCTCCCTCTCAAATACAAACTAATATAAACACTACACTACAACCCACCATAAGTAACATTAAACACAGGTAAATGCTGCCAGGTCATACTGCCAGCTTTACATATATGTAGTCAAGTCTATATGAATATAAGCATATGAAACTTTTTGTTTCCTGAGATAGGGTCTCACTCTAACCTAAACTGACCTGGAACTCACAGCGATCCTCCTACCTCTATGCCACTACAGCAAGGATGTGAAACTTCCTAAATTATTTCCTTGGTACTTATAAAAAAGTGAAGTTTTCCATAGAAATATCCTTGTGAATTTGAATTGTGTTGCCCAATGGGAAGAAATGGAATTAAACGACCCATTCGTTCAGGGTATAATAGGGTACTTTTTTCATACAAGTTAAGCTGATACTTTGTCTTTTCTTAAACCTGTTATTAGAACCCCTTTAAAATAAAATATACACTACTCATAATTTCACCTCCTTTAAGATAGCCTGTAAGTGGTACATCAGAAAACTAATTTATTTTCAAAGACTCAGATATTCTTTATTATGAATGTCTGAATATTCAAGTTTGGAATAATTTTGAGCACTTCTAATCATATTTACACTCACAATTGTGAAATTCTCTGTACCTTTAATGTGACCCATAAACATCTATCTGGATTTTTTTTTTTTTTTTTTTTGAGGTAGGGTCTAGCTCTAGCCCGGGCTGACCTGGAATTCACTATGTTGTCTCAGGGTGGCCTCAAACTCACCGTAATCCTGCTACCTCTGCCCCCAGAGTGCTGGGATGAAAGGCATGTCACCATGCTCAGTGTAGCAGACAGATTCAGGTTCGCTGAGATGAACTTCCAGACCAGGCACAGTTAGGGAGGAAGGATATTTATTGAAGCCTACAGATCCAGGGGAAGTCCCATAACGGCAGAAGAAGCTGACCTGCCTTCACAGGACCAAGCAGTGAGAGAGAAGTACAAGCCAAAAGCCAAAAGCCAAAAGCCAAAAAGCCACACAGCACAGTACTCTTCAGCAACTCCAGCTAGGTACACGTTGCATATCTTTAGATTGAAATCTGAAACCCACCACACCTAAAGATCCACTCAGTGACACTGCCTCCAGCCAGGTGGCTACAGAATGCAAACTACAAAAAAAAACAACAACTGAATATATTGGGGGCCATCTATTCTATTCAAACCACCACATTCCGGCCCTGGCCCCCAAAAGATTTATAACCACCACACGTTGTAAATTGTACTCAGTTCAATTTTAAAGGCCCCCACAGTCTTGACCAATTTAAGATATTAAGACCTCTAAAATCAAACAAGTTAAACATTTCTATCATCTAAAGGCACAGAGTAAACATTTTCAACTGGTATAAGGCATAGCAAAGAGAGACTAGAACAATGCAAACTCAACCATCAAACAAACATCAAACTTCTGCAGTTCAAGTCCAATACAACCAGACTGACAGTCTCCAGATTTTCCAATTCCGCCCCTCCAGCTGAGCAGAGTAGCCAGGGAATACTTCCATCTCAGGCCAACAGTGTGCCCTATGGTAGTGCTTGCAAAATCCTGGTATATCCAAAACATCTTAAGGTCTTCATGCAAACCATGGTCCATCTTTCAAAGGCTCTTTCAGCCTATCAGGGCATCAGGCCTTGCCTCATGCTGCATCTCAGCAGCAGCTCCTGGAACCCTGTGCAATTCACAACCACTCCTCACATTTTTCATGCTTCTGAAACCAATACCAGGTGTGCAGGACACAGCCATATTCTTAACTCACAGACAAAATAAATCACAACCTTGAAAAGCAGGTTCCTTCTCCAGTCAACTCTTTCCAAAAGTATTTGCATTTTTATGATAGTCTTTCCTCAGGCATCATTTCCATGGTAAAGCAATTGGACCATCTTCCTTTAAGACTGCTAATGTGTTTGACAATAGCGGATTTAGTAACCTAAAACCAGTCTCAGCACCTGTAATTTTAACTTGCTTGAGGTTTTCCAGCTTAAAATCTTAAATCTCTCAGTCCAATATCTCTAGCCAAGCACATCAGTCCATTACAAATTTAACCTTGATCAAACTCTCTGTGCCTGGGCAGCAGGATGCAGTCAGCCCTTATGCCAGTAGCCCAGTTCCAACAAAGTCCTCTGCAGTCTTTCCTTCTCCTTAGAAAGCTCATAAGCCAAGCCTTGAAATTCAATATTGTCTACACTTAGAATTCTCAAACTCTCATCATAATGGTCCATAAAACTTGGCTTACCACTCCAGAAGGCATCTTCATTTGCAAGCATCAAGTCCATGCCCACTTCTCCAAAACAAAGTTTCCAAAAGATCAACATCCACATGGTCAGGATCATCTCACCCCACTCCCGGTACCAAGTTCTGTAGCAGACAGCTTCAGGTTCACTGAGATGAACTTCCAGACCAGGCACAGTTAGGGAGGAAGGGATTTATTGAAGCTTACAGATCCAGGGGAAGTTCCATAACGGCAGAAGAAGCTGACCTGCCTTCACAGGACCAAGCAGAGAGAGAGAAGTACAAGCCAAAAGACAAAAGCCAAAAAGCCATACTGCACAGCATACTTCAGCAACTCCAGCTAGGTACAAGTTGCATATCTTTAGATTGAAATCTGAAACCCACCACCATACCTAAAGATCCACCCAGTGACACTGCCTCCAGCCAGGTGGCTATAGAATGCAAACTACAAAAAAATAACAACTGAATATATTGGGGGCCATCTATTCTATTCAAACCACCACACTCAGCTTGATTATATATTTAAAAAGCTGCTGCATAAGTGATAAAAATAATTTTAAAGATGGAGAAAATAAATTTAAGGCTGGTTGGCAGAGTGCTTGCCTAGCACACACGAAGCCCTGAGTTTCATCCCTAACACTGGCACCTGCCAGCATCCCAGATTGAGGAAGAAGTATTAGAAGAGTTCAAAGCCATCTCTGGCTACCTAACAAATTCAAGGTCAGTTTGTGTGTTACCTAAGACCAGGCCTATGTCAAAAACAAAACAATCCACAAGTTTTTATGGTCTCAAGTGGGGTCTGGATACATTAAAAGCCAACTGATTGTAACTAAAACTAAATTACTAAAACCCAATTACAATCTTTTCTATTTGTATTCTAATCTTTTGTGTCACATTGTACACAAGCATATGCAGTTCACCAGAAGGAGCAAAGAACTACACTACCTTTTAGTTTTTTTTTCCCTGCTCAAGTTTCTACTGTTTATAATCTCTTGTACCTCTAATACTGTCATACTAAGTCTGTTAAGACACATGAACAGTCTTGTTAACAGAAACTGATTTTGTATGGGTATATATACTTTCTTCAAAGGTCCCAGGGTTATTATGTGATGCCTGAGGGCCTTCAAGATATTAAAGGTTTTCCAGTCATCCTGATCCTAGTAAATTATCATGATTATTCATGTAATTTCATTCTCATTACACAAGCTATACATAGGATAAGAAATAAAATGAGTTTACTTACAAAATTATATGGTTTTTTGTTTGTTTTTGTTTATCAAGGTAGGATCTCGCTCCAGCCCAGGCTGACTTGGAATTCACTTAAGTAGTCTTAGGGTAGCCTCAAACTCAGAGATCCTCCCACCTCTCTGCATCCCAAGTGCTGGGATTAAAGGTGTACACCATCACACCCAACAAAAGTTTGTCTTTTAAGTAAATGACACCATTAATTAGACTCTCTTTTTTCTTGGGGTGGGGGAGTAGAAACAGGGTCTTACTGTGTAGCACACTACATCCTCCTGCCTCCAGACCTCCCACATGCTGGGCTTACAGTTAAGTACTTCCACACCCAACAAGGCTTTTTTTTTTTTTTTTCATTTTGGGAAGCGTAGAATGTGTAAACATTTCACAGAAGTCTATAAAAATTATAGTTATGCATTGTGGGTAGAATTACTTGTATTGCTTCTTTTCAAAAGCCTGCCTTTTATACTGAACAAATTAACACCCTTCAGTGGAAAAAAATCCTCAAACATAAAAATTCCCTTAAGTTTACCAATTCTTTCTTAACTGAAAGTGGGGGAGGGATGAAAGAACACCCCCAACGACATTAAACTGGATAAATGATAGCACTTAATAGCCCAGGTCTTCCTAGAATTCATTATGCAGTCCCAGGCTGGCCCTGCACTCACAGAGATCCTCCTAGCTTTCTGCCTCTGGAATGCTGGGATTAAAGGTGCGTGTCATCACACCTGGCAGCACTTAACTTCAATCACCCTGTGTCCGCATTCCCAGGTGCTGGGATTACACCCTACACATTTTTTGTTTTTAGATTATTTTACCTCAAAAACTTTAAAAAGTACTATGACCTATCTCACATTTGGGATCACAGGCATGTATTACCATGTCTGGCAATCTCTTCTTTTAACAAAATACTTCAATATATACAACATTCAGCTGCACAAAGTACGAGTTTACTTTACTTATTTATTTAAAAAACTAAAAAATTTTATCCATTTTGAGAGAGAGAGATTAGGCACGCTCGGTAATCCAGCCACTGCAGATGAACTCCAGTCCCAGGCACCTGTGCATCTGGCTTACATCAGTACTGGGGAAGTGAACATTAACAAATGCCTTCAACCGCTAAGCCATCTCTCCAGCCTCAAATGAACTTATGTTTGCTTTTCATTTTCATCATCCAATCATTTCATACCAAAAGGAAGGACTTGGTGTCTTTAAAAGAATATTTCAGCTTTCCTACAAGCTACAATAAGCCTAAAATGGAAGGAGTAAACAGAACCAAACAAAGCTTCATTCCCATTTACCCAATTCCTACAGTGGGCACTAATTAATGTAAGCCCGAATTTGGCAGAAACTTTATGAAACAATTCATTACTTTTGCTAAGATGGCATAGCTCTAAAAGGATATTTTTGACCAGATATGTTGACACATATGCCAGTGACCTCAGCACCCACAACAGGCTGAAGCAGTACACTGAATTTGAGGCCAGCCTGGGCAACAATGATACCCCATCTCAAAGAAACAGGACATTGTCTATTTACAATGTTTATTAAATTTGATATATGTGAACCTTTTTTTGTTTTGTTTTGTTTTTTGCCAGGCAGGGTCTCACCCTAGCACAGGCTGACTTGGAATTCACTGTGTAGTCTCAGGTGGCCTCCAATTGCAGCTACCTCTGCCTCCCAAATGTTGGCATTAAAGGCAAAGGCCATTATGCCAGGTTTAACAAGTCTTTTTAGAACTTGGGTAGTACCCTCAGACACCTTGTGATGGAAAGGGCATACAACTGTGTTATTAACTGCTGATTATGGTGAGCCAAGTCCACCCCCGCCAAACAAAATCCCCAAAAGTTGTGTGGTGTCACATGCCTTTAATCACTGCTCTTGTTGAGTTGAGGTCGGCCCAGGACTACAGAATGAGCTAGATCCAGGTCAAACAAACAAAAAATAAAAGCCAACAAGCTAGAGCTGAAGATGAAGATAACTAGTTCTCCAACCCTAGCATAGTGCAAAAAAGTTTTCATAGGCTGGAGACATGGCTTAGTGGTTAAAGCACTTGCCTGAGAAGCCTAAGGATCCAGGTTCAATTCCCCAGTAACCACTTAAGCCGGATGCACAAAGTGCACAAGTTTGTTTACAGTGGCCAGAGGCCCTGGTGTGCAAGCTCTCTCTCAATAAATATATTTTAAAAAGTTTCTAGCATTCAAATTTCTTTCCTCTTCAAATTCTTCAAGGAATTACAAGTAAGAGTTACAACTTGGAGCCGGGCGTGGTGGCTCACGCCTTTAATCCCGGCACTCAGGAGGCAGAGGTGGGAGGATTGCTGTGAGTTCGAGGCCACCCTGAGACTCCATAGTGAATTCCAGGTCAGCCTGGGCTACAGTGAAACCCTACCTCGGAAAAAACAGAGTTACAACTTGAAGCCGGGCATGGTGGTACACGCCCTTAATCCCAACACCTGGGAGACGGAGGTAGGAAGATCACTATGAGTTCCAGAGCACCCTGAGACTATATAGTGAATTCCAGGTCAGCCTGGGCTAAAGGGAGACCCTACCTCGAAAAACCAGAGTGTTACAACTTGGGCTGGAAGGATGGCTTGCCAGATGTACAAGGTGTAACATACTGGAGTTCGTTTGGAGTGGCTGAAGGCCCTGGTGCACCCAATCTGTCTAACTCTTTCTCAAATAAAAGAAATAAATGACTATTTTTTGCTTAAATTACAACTTAAAAAAAAATTAGTTGGGTGTGGTGGTGTATGCATTTATCCCAGCACCTGGGAGGCAGAGGTAGGAGGATCGCCATGGGTTCGAGACCACCTTAGACAACATACTGAATTCCCCACTTTTGTCTTTCAATGCAGGGTCTCAATCTATCCCAGGCTGACCTGAAATTAGCCTCAAGGTGACCTCAAACTCATAGTGATCCTCCTACCTCCCCCTCCTGGGGGCTGGGATTAAAGGCGTGTGCACCAACAGGAATCAACATCAAAATCTATTTTCCTAATTACCTAAATATCTTCACAAAAAACTATCAGTACCGCTATGCTTTTATTTCATATTAAAAGTTTTTTTTTTGGGGGGGGGCAGAGGGATGGCTTAGCTGTTAAGGTGCTTCCCAATAAGGCCTAAAGACCCCCTTTCTGTTCCCCAAGTAAGCCAGATGCACAAGGAGTGCAGTAGCTGGAGGCTTTGGCATGCTTATTCTTTCTCTCTCTCTGTCTCAAAAAAAAGAAGTAGCTGGGCATGGTGGAGCACACCTTTAACCCCAGCACTTGGGAGGCCAGCCTGTGAATACAGAGTGAATTCCACGTCAGCCTGGGCTAGAGCGAGACACTACCCTCAAAAAAAAAGTATTTTTGGACAATAGAGCAGACTAAAAAATGAGCAGGTTCAACAATATCCATGCTCAAATTTCCCCCAAATAAAGTTACATGTAGTTTTGGGGTTTTCTTTTGGGGGGGCTCCCTATCTTTTTCTACTGCTTTAAATCTTCCTCAAAAGGAACAAAAGTCCAAATCGACCTTGTGGTTTGACTGGCAGGCTCCAGGTGTTTATATTACGGACTTCTAAAAAGGACAAATCATTCCTTCCAGCACACACACCCCTCAAGTGTTTCTTTCCCCCCTAGCGACTAGAATGAATACCAACACAACAGCCAGGAACGTGTTGCCTGGGGCTTTTGTTTTCTTTTCAAGATTTCACACACTAACATTACAGCCAATTTCCACTAGTGGGGTTAATTTCAGAAATAAAACCCGAACACCCACAATTCTAGTATATTTAGGCTGAGGATTAGCGTATTATTTGTGATGTTCATATTCATCGGACCCCGAAAAATGAAATCCCTCTGAGCCCTCTTTCCTTGGAGCGCGAGGGGGAGGGGAAGGCTGGGGGGGAAAGACCTTAATTTTCTGCTCAAATTTTGAATTCATACTGATTATTTTTAAAACATCGAGCCATGAAATTCGTTCAGTTATGTAAGATTTAAGCAAGGCTCCTTGAAATAAAACTTACATATATATATATACACATACATACATGGATATACATATATGCATATATGTGTATGTATATTTTGGCTTTTCGAGGTAGGGTCTTGCTATAGCCCAGGCTGAACTGGAATTTATATTCTCAGGGTGGCCTGTAACTCACAACAATCTAACCTCTGCCTCGGGAGTGCTGGGATTAAAGGAGTGCGCCACCACACCCGGCTAAAAATGTGGGTTTTTAAAATTATTTTTTATTATAAAGATCTGTAAAGGAGCGACATGAGAGGTCACAGGAAGAAAAAGCATTAGAAGTTGAGGTGTGAAGAAGAGAGCCCCGCGTCAGGAAGGAGTTAGGAAAACAAGGCGTTACTGCATGTCCACGTTCGTTTCCAAGCGAAAGGGAGAGAGGGAACGGGGGACACGGGGGGGGGGGGCACGCTCCCGGCGGGGGGCACCACGGCTCGCTCTCGTGTCAACAGCACTTTTAAGCGTCGGTGCCACCGGTCGCCGGCTAGCCGGTCACTTCCTTAGGCTCGTCCCACCTACAACCTGTGCTAGACGCGGCCGCTCCCTGCAACGGAGCCGAGCGGACACAGGCCCCGGGCCCGGGGGTGGCCCCGGTGTCACCGCCGCAAGCACCTGCCACCCCCGCCCTCCGCCACGGGCACCACCGGCCCGACGGGGAAGGAAGGTGGCCGGCTCGTCGAGTCTGGAAACCAGAAGCCATCTTGGGACGCGAGGAAGCAAGCAAGCAAGCAAGCAAGCAACCGCGAGGGCGCTCTCTCTCTCTCTCTCTCTCTCACTGGCTTCCCGCAACCTGGCCCGAGCGCGCATGTGCCCGACAAACCCCGGCACCGGGCCGCCGCCGAAGACGGCTCCCGCGGCTTTGTACTCACTCTGCCCTCGAAGTTGTTCTCCTCCACATCACTCATCGTCGGCCGCGCGGGTCCCCAGAACTAAACGAAAGACAACAACAAAACAATCTCGGCTCGAGGGCCGACTGCCTAAGCAACCCCTCCGCCGTCTGGACTGTGGGGAGGAGGAAACAGTCGGCAACAACGGCCGCGCTGCGCTCCACTCCCGCCGGCTCCCAGGCTCCGGCAAAATGGCGCCCGCACCGCCACAAGTCTTCTGGCGTCTCCAGAGCGCCGCGGCGGCAGCGACAGCGTCGGGGAGGCGGGCTCTTATGACGTCACGAAGCCCCGCCCCTCTGGCTTTGTATCCGGCGGGCCTGCGCGCGGGAGCGCCTGACGAGCGCGCCGGGGCCCAGATTGCAGAGCCTGTGGTGTGCTCTGAGGCTTCGTCTGCGCATGTGTTACATGCAGTTTTGTCTTTACTGCTTTAAATCTGGTTCTGCTGTAAGAAAACAGAAAACAACTGGAATATGTCATTCATAGGCTTTGTTTTGGGGTCTTTGGGTTTTTTTTGTTTTTTTTTTTTTTTGCTCTTTCGAAGTGAGGTCTCACTCTAGCCCAGGCTGACCTGGAATTTACTGTGTAATCTCAGGGTGTCCTCGAACCACTCATGGCGACCCTCCTACATCTGCGGAGATTAAACGCGTGCGCTACTACGCCCAGCTGTTTACTTTTTTAATCAGAAAATTCTATATTTGCCCTATTTTTCCTCCTTCCTTCCTTTTTTTTTGAAGCAGGATTTCACCCCAGCTCTCAGGCTGGCGTCCATCTCAGCAATCCTGAGGTGTCTACCTCGGGAGTGCTGGAATGAAAGTCGTAAAAAGTTTCCACACCCAGGCAGACATGAATACATACATTTTGTTGTTTTTCCTGGGGGGGGGGTTTCAAGGTAAGTCTTCATTCTAGACCAGGAATTCACTATGCAGTCTCAGGGTGGCCTGGAACTCATGGTAATCCTTCCTCTGCCTCCCCCATGCTGGTATTAAAGGCGTGTGCCACCTCACCCGGCTATCTGTCTATATATTTTTATTTGTGCTGGAGAGAAGGCTGAGTAAAGGCTTGCAAAGCCTCACAACCCTGGTTCAATTTCCCAGTAGGCACGTCAAAGTGGTACATGTGTTTGCAGTTCATTTGCTGTGGATGGAGGCCATTGGGCGCCCATACTCTCCTATCTGCCTCTCTCTCATTATGTCTCTCAAATCAATAAAAATATTTTTAAACATCCCAGCACTACATAGTGAATTCCAGGTCAGCCTGGGCTAGAGTGAGACCCTACCTTGAAAAACAAAAAGACTTCTAGTCAAAAAATATGTTTTTCTGGCCACTTGGGAACTTCCAGCTGTGGGTGAGTTTTCCCCTCACCTAGTAGCAAGGTTGAGCCACAGGAAGAGCTCCTTATTCTTCGAATGGGTTCTTTACCCCCTCCACTCCCCAAAAGGCAGGAGGAGTTCCTTAAACTTTCTTTGCTCATTTCTTTTCATAGTTTCCCCAGGTCCTCCAAATGGGATCTCTAGTCACTTGGATGCCTTTCCTTGGCTCTGTACTTCCCTCATTAAATATAAATTAATAATTTAAAAATATAGCTGAGGGCTGGAGAGATGGCGTAGCGGTTAAGCACTTCCCTGTGAAGCCTAAGGACCCCGGTTCGAGGCTCGATTCCCCAGGACCCACGTTAGCCAGATGCACAAGGGGGTGCACGCGTCTGGAGTTTGGTTGCAGTGGCTGGAGGCCCTGGTGCACCCATTCTCTCTCTCTCTCTCTCTGCCTCTTTCTCTGTCTGTCACTCTCAAATAAATAAAAAAAAAATATATATATATACCTGAGTGTGG
The DNA here is from genome assembly GCF_020740685.1 of Jaculus jaculus. Classification (NCBI taxonomy): domain Eukaryota; kingdom Metazoa; phylum Chordata; class Mammalia; order Rodentia; family Dipodidae; genus Jaculus; species Jaculus jaculus. Next base: position 36,323,100 of record NC_059117.1, read on the forward strand.
TGGTACATGTCTTTAATCCCAGCACTCAGGAGGCAGAGGTAGGAGGATTGCTATGAGTTTGAGGCCAGCCTGGGAATACATAGTGAATTCCAGACTAGCTTGAGCTAGAGCAAGCCCCTACCTCAAAAAAAGAAAGAAAGAAAAAGCATAAACAAATATTCATATTTTTGCTTTAGTGGTTAAGGTGCTTGTCAGTAAAGCCTAATGGCCCAGGTTCAATTCCCCAGTACCCACATAAACCAGATGCACAAGGCGGTACACGCATCTCAAGTTTGTTTGCAGTCAGATGAGATGGGGAGGGGGTATGATGGAGAATGGAGTTTCAAAGGGGAAAGTGTGGGGAAGGAGGGTATTACCATGGGGTACTTTTTTATAATCATGGAAGTTGTTAATAAAAATTTGGAAGAAAAATAAATAAATAGGGCTGGAGAGATGGCTTAGCGGTTAAGCGCTTGCCTGTGAAGCCTAAGGACCCTGGTTTGAGGCTCAGTTCCCTAGGTCCCACGTTAGCCAGATGCACAAGGGTACATACGCATCTGGAGTTTGTTTGCAGTGGCTGGAAGCCCTGGCGCGCCCATTCTCTCTCTCTCCCTCTATCTGTCTTTCTCTCTGTGTCTGTCACTCTCAAATAAATAAATAAAAAATGAAAAAAAAAATAAATAAATAAAGCACATTTGCAGAGGCTGGAGCCTGTGGTGTTCTCTCTGCTTCTTTCTCCCTCACTTTCTTAAATAAATTATATATATATGAGATAGGATGAGTAAAGGCCAGCCAGGGTCTCTTGCCACTGGAAACAAACGCTAGACACACTGGGTGGGTGCATCTGGTTTTATGTGGGTACTGGGGAATTGATCCCTAGCCATTACATCTGTAAGCGAGTGCCTTTAACCACTAAGCCAATTCTCCAACCCCATTATATTGCTTGTTTGAGGTAGGGCCTCACTGTAGTACAGGCTTACCTAGAACTCACTCTGTATACAAGCTGGCCTTGAATGATCCTCCTATCTCAGCTTCCCAAGGGTTGGGATTAAAGGCTTGCACCACTGCACCCAGACTTTTTTTTTTTTTAACTTAAACTTTTTATTTTTGTTTTTGTTTGTTTGTTTTGAGCTAGGGTCTCACTCTAGCTCAGGCTGACCTGGAATTCACTATGTAGTCTCAAGGTGGCCTCGAACTCATGGTGATCCTCCTACCTCTGCTTCCTGAGTGCTGGGACTAAAGGGATGCAACACCACGCCAGGCCTTTTTATTTATTTATTTATTTTTTTATTAACAACTTCCATGATTATAAACAATATTCAATGGTAATGACCTCCCTCCCCCCACTATCCCCTTTGAAACTCAATTCTCCATTATATCCCTTCCCTTGCTCAATCAGTCTCTTATTTTTTATTTTAATTTTTTGGTTTTTCGAGGTAGGGTCTCACTCTAGCTCAGACTGACCTGGAATTCACTATGTAGTCTCAGGGTGGCCTTGAACACCTACCTCTGCCTCCCAAGTACTGGGATTAAAGGCGTGCACCACCATGCCCGGCTTCTCTCTTTTATTTTGATGTCATCATCTTTTCCTCCTATTATGATGGTGTTGAGTAGATAGTGTCAGGAACCTGGAGGTCATGGGTATCCAGGCCATTCTTTATCTGGGAAAGCACACTGTAAGGAGTCCTACCCTTCCTTTTACTCTAACATTCTTTCTGACACCTCTTCCACAATGGTCCCTGAGCCTTAGAAGGTGTGATAGAGATATTGCAGAGCTGAGCACTCCTGTCACTTCTTTCCAGCACCACAATGCCTTCTGAGTCATCCCAAGGTCACTGTCATCTGATAAAGAAGGTTCTCTACCAAAAGTGAGAGTAGCATTAATATATAGGTATGAACATTAAGGGAAGTGCTTACTGGGCAGTTTGATAAGCATAGTATATACATTTATCCAGACACCAGAAGATGTTACATCCCTAGGGCTCATAACTACCCATTTTAAATTTTCAGTATCAGGGATGTATTCCCTCCCATGGAGCAAGCCTCCAGTCCAATTAGAGGGCAGTTGGTTTCCACTATGAGAGATGTGCCACTATTGCAACCAGTGGCTCATTTGGCCTGGCTGGAAAAATATAAGGCTTGCAGTGTCCGCTGTTGAGTATCTAAACTGGTGATTTCTCCCTCTCCCATTGAACTGCATGCAGAATGGCTTCTTCCAGCTTTCTGTCAGCTGGTCTACATGGAGGAGGTTATCAGTTCGGTTCCAGCAGGATTTCTCAGTGGCCTTGCAGCCCAAGTATGTGGAGTCTTCAGCAATAGGGTCTTACCATCTATTTCTGGTGGGAAACCAAGAGCCTTGGAAAACCAAGGGTCTTGGCAATGGCCTCTAATGTATTGGGGACATCAGGGATCTCCCTGGCCAACAACTCACTGGAACATATCCATCCCATCCCTGGCACTGAAAATTTTCTTGTAACAATATATGGCTCCTGAGTGTCCCATTACTGAAAATTTTCTTGTAACAATATATGGCTCCTGAGTGTTCCATTATCCAAAAAAGGAAGTTTCCATAGGACGTATTTATATCCTCTTAGATTTTGATTAGCCTTCCCTCCACCTTTCCTTTACTCAATCTCTTCCTCTGACTTCACTTAGGCCTTTTTGCCCCCATTAATGTGTTCTTCTTCTTGCATATATACAATACCATACTATTAAGTTTCCCCTGCTTCCCTTTCTATTCCCTTTCTTGCTTACTGGATTCTGATACTGAGTTTTATTCCTACTCACATTAAAGTCCAATCCTTTGTAGCTAGGATCCACATATGAGAGAAAACATGTGACATTTGGCTTTCTGGGTCTGGGTTACCTCACTAAGTATAATCCTGTCCAGATCCATCCATTTTCCTGCAAATTTCATAATTTCACTTTTCTTTACTGCTGAGTAGAACTCCATTGTATAAACATGCCACATCTTCATTATACACTCATCTGTTGAAGGACATCTAGGCTGGTTCCATTTCCTAGCTATTGTGAATTGAGTGGCAGTAAATATGGTTGTGCAAGTATCTCTAAGGTAGTGAGACAAGTCCTTAGGATATATGCCTAGTGGTAGTATAGCTGGGTCGTGTAGTGAATCTATTACTGTCCAGGAACCTGCACACTGATTTCCACAATGGCTGAACCAGACTGTATTACCATCCACAGTGTAGAAGGCTTCCTCTTTATCTGTATACTCACCAGCATTTATGGTCATTTATTTTCATGATGGTAGCCAATCTGACAGGAGTAAGATAAAATCTCAACATAGTTTTAATCTGCCTTTCCATGATGGCTAGGGATATAGAACATATTTTTTCGATGTTTATGTGCCCTCTATATTTCTTCATTTGAGAACTCTCTATTTAGTTGCATAGACCATTTTTAATTGGGTTGTTTGATTTCTTATTCTTTTTTTTTAGTTCTTTGTATATCCTAGATATTAATCACCTGTCAAATGTTTACCTGCCAAAGATTTTCTCCCATTCTGTAGGTTGTCTCTTTGCTTTATTCACCACACTTTGTTTTTTAAGACCAAGCCTCATGTACTACAACTTGATGGACGCTGGCCTCGTACCCCTTGCTTCTACCTCCAGAGTGCTGTTGTGCTGGAGTTGCATTATGGGAGAATAGATCTTCATGTAGATGCAGGCGAAGTGCTTGGGAGACAGAGAGATAGGAGCATCACTGTGAGTTCGAGGCCAGTCTGAGAGTACATAGTGAATTCCAGGTCAGCCTGGGCTTGAGTGAGACTTTGCCTCAAAAAGGAAAAAAGGGCTGGAGAGATGGCTTAGCGGTTAAGCACTTGCCTGTGAAGCCTAAGGACCCCAGTTTGAGGCTCGGTTCCCCAGGTCCCACGTTAGCCAGATGCACAAGGGGGCGCATGCTTCGTTTGCAGAGGCTGGAAGCCCTGGCTCGCCCATTCTCTCTCTCTCCCTCTATCTGTCTTTCTCTCTGTGTCTCTCGCTCTCAAATAAATAAATAAAAAATTTAAAAAAAATTTAAAAAAAGGAAAAGAAAAAAGGAAGAAGCAGGAGAAGGAGGAGAAGGAGGGGAGGGGGAGAGGGTAAGAGGTGGATGGGGGGCAAGGGGGGGGAGGAGGCAGGGGGAGAGGTAGGAGAAGAAGGAGTAGTAGAAGAAGAATCATTGAGGGCTAGAGGGATCCCCCTCCAGGAAAGAGCAAGCTAAGAGTGCTGTAAGGGGCCTAGAGAGGTTAAGAGAGCTAAGACCAAGAGTTTAACCACAAGGGCAAGAGAGGGTCACACAGGTCGTCAGGCCCATTTCTATCAATCAAACATCCAATTTTAATTAGCCCCATCATCTGACTCAGGTGTGTAAAAGAAACCTAATTGGGTGGTGGGCTCCCGATAATGACTTGGGAAGGGCCAGCTCACAGGTGTGCTAAACTGAGGACGAAGCAATGCTGAGGAGTTGTCGCATGTAGGTATGTTGGAGGAAACTGGATGAGATGTGGGTTCTCTGCCCGACAGGGAAGGCAAGGTGGCATCCATGTTTCTGTGGGTCAGCCCCTAGTTAACTACTTACCAGAAAAAAGCTATCTTACTCCTGACCTATATCAGTGGGATTACAGATACGTAGCACCAGAGGCTCATAGTTGTAATTTTTTCCTTTTCTTCTTCTTTTTTTTTTTTTTTTTTCCGAGGTAATGTTTCACTCTAGCCCATGCTGACCTGGAATTCACTATGGAGTCTCAGGGTGGCCTCAAACTCATGGTGATCCTCCTACCTCTGCCTCCCCAGTGCTGAGATTAAAGGCATGCACCACCACGCCTGGCTCTTTTTTTTTTTTTTTTTTTTTTTGAGGCAGGTTCCCACTGTAGCCCAGGCTAATCTGGAACTCACTCTGTAGTCCCAACTTCAACTCACAGTGGTCCTTTTACCTCTGCCTCCCAAGTGCTGGAATTAAATGTGTACGCCACCATGCCCAGCCTTTTTTTCCCTCAATTTTTATTAACATTTTCCATGATTATAAAAAATATCCCATGGTAATAACCCCCACACACTTTCCTCTTTGAAATTCCATTCTCCATCATATCTCCTCCCCATCTCCATCAGTCTCTCTTTTATTTTGATGTCATCATCTTTTCCTCCTCATGATGGTCTTGTGTAGGTAGTGTCAGGCATGGTGAGGTCATGGATATGTATGCCATTTTGTGTCTGGAGGAGCATGTGGTAAGGAGTCCTACCCTTCAATTGGCTCTTACATTCTTTCTGCCACCTCTTCTGCATTAGACCCTGAGCCTTTGGAAGGTGTGATAGAGATGTTACTGAGTACTCCCGTCACTTCTTTCCAGCACTATGATACCTTCTGAGTCATCCCAAGGTCACTGCCATCTGAAAAGAGAAGATTCTCTACCCAAAGTGAGAGTAGCTTTAATATAATAGTGTAAATATTAAGAGAAGTGCTTACCTGGCAGTTTGATAAGCATAGTATATACATTTCTCAGACATCAGCAGATGTTACACCCCTAGGTATCATGACTACCCCTGTTTTAAGTTTTCAGTATCAGGGATATATTCTCCCCCATGGAGCGGGCCTCCAGTCCAATTGGAGGGCAGTTGGTTTCCACCATGACAGACGTGCCACTATTGCACTCATTGGCTCATTTGGCCTGGCTGGCCAATTATAAGGCTAGCAGTATTCATTGTTAAGTATCTTCACTGGTGGTATCTCTTTCTCCCATTGAACTACATGTAGAATGGCTTCTTCCAGCTTTGTGTCAGATAGCCTACATGTTTTTGTTTTTGTTTTTAAAGATTTTAGCCTGGGTGTAGGGGTGCTGGCTTAAATTCATGATAATCCTAACTCAACATCCCAAAGCAAAACTGGTATTAAAGGCATGTACCACCATGCCCTGCTTAAAAATATTTTTATTGACTCTACCAGCAAACTGTTAGAGCTGATAAACACTTTTAGCAAAATAGCAGGATCCAAAATAAACACACAGAAATCAGTAGCCTTCTTACACACTAACAACAAACATGAAATCAGGGAATCACTCCCATTCACAAGTGCCTCAAAAAAAAAAAAAAAAAAAAAAGACGGGCATGGTGGGGCATGCCTTTAATCCCAGCACTCAGAAGGCAGTGGTAGGAAGATCACTGTGAGTTTGAGGCCACCATGAGACTCCATAGTGAATTCCAGGTCAGCCTGAGCTAGAGTGAGACCCTACCTCAAAAAACCAAATTAATTAATTAATTAAAAAAATAATAAAATACCTTAGAATAAACCTAACCAAGGAAGTGAAAACTTCAAAACACACAAGACAGGAATTGCAGAAGACACTAGCAGATGGAAAGACATCACATGTTCTTGGATTGGAAGAATCAATATTGTAATAACGACAGTCTATCCAAAAGCAATCTACATATTTAATGCAATCCTAATCAAAATTTCAAAGTCACGGGCTGGGGAGGTGGCTTAGTGGGTTAAGGCACTTACCTGTGAAGCCTGAAGGACCAGGTTCAATACCCCAGTATACACGTAGACCAGATGCACAACATGGCACATGCATCTGGAGTTCATTTGCAGTGGCTAGAGGCCCTGCCATGCCCTTTTTCTCTCTCAAACAAACAAACAAACAAAATTTTTAAAATTCCAAAGGTATCCTTCATGGAAATAGAAAAAGCAAGTCAAAAATTAATTTGGCAGCACAGAAAACCTTGAATATCCAAAACAATTTTGAGCAACAAAAAGAACTCTGGTGGTATCACCATATCTAATTTTAACCTATATTACAGAACTATAGAAACAAAAACTGCATGGCACTGGCACAAAAACAGACACATAGATCAATGGAACAGAATAGAGGACCCAGATATAAGTCCAGGCAGCTATAGCCACCTGATCTTATTCCCATGACCCCTATGAGCAGCTTTTCATGTTTACTATTGGTATGCATTACTCTCAGGTAGACCATCCCAAGATACCCAATGGTCCAATGGTTGCTTAAACCCACAGCTAGTAACAAACCACAAACATACTATGCTTTTCATACATATGATAAAGTTCAAGTTAAAAATTAAGCACAGGGCTAGAGAGATGGCTTAGTGGTTAAGCACTTGCCTATGAAGCCTAAGGACCCCGGTTTGAGGCTCGGTTCCCCAGGTCCCACGTTAGCCAGATGCACAAGGGGGCGCACGCGTCTGGAGTTCGTTTGCAGAGGCTGGAAGCCCTGGCGCGCCCATTCTCTCTCTCTCCCTCTATCTGTCTTTCTCTCTGTGTCTGTCGCTCTCAAATAAATAAATTAATTAATTAAAAAAAATTAAGCACAGTAAGGGATTAACCCCACATATTAATCGTACACTAGAATAATTATAGTAATATACTGTGTGGTGGTTTGATTCAGGTGTCCCCCATAAACTTAGGTGTTCTGAATGCTAGGTTCCCAGCTGATGGATATTTGGGAATTAATGCCTCCTGGAGGGAGTGTATTGTTGGGGGCGGGCTTATGGTCTTTATAGCCAGTTTCCCCATGCCAGTGTTTGGCACACCCTCCTGTTGCTGTGGTCCATCTTCTGTTGGCCAGGGGGTGATGTCCACCCTCTGCTCATGCCATCGTTTTCCCCTGCCATCGTGGAGCTTCCCCTCAAGCCTGTAAGCCAAATAAACCTCTTTTTCCCAGAAGCTGCTCTTGGTTGGGTGATTTCTACCAGCAATGCGAACTGGACTGCAACAGTAAAGTGGTACCGAGGAGTGGGATTGCTGCTAGACACCTGACTATGTGGCTTCAGCCTTTTGTAGCTGATTTTCAAGAGGAATGTGGAAGGAGTTGAAATCTTGGCCTAAGAGATGCCTTGCAGTACTGAGCTGAAAGACCTGAATGCAGTAAGAACTATGGACTGTGAGGTTTGGCTTATGAGGGTGAGAAAGAGCTGTGCCTGGACTGGTCTAGCAGTTTGTGTGAGAAGCTTGCTCTTGTGCCTGTGTCCTGAGAAGTTGTGCAGGGTTGCTTTGCGTAGAAATGAACTGGTGTGAGCAGAGGGATATGGCACAGAAAGAAAAGTCTTTGGGTGAACTGTTGCCTGTTCAGCTGCAACTGAGAGATTACAACCTTTGAGACTGGGCTAGCTGACCTGCGCTGGGGCAAAAGAAGAATGTAGACTCTTTTGAAGGGGCCTGAGTGCTCAAGGAGTGTCCTGTTCTTCAAAGTCTGCAATATTCCCCCCTGGATTAACAAATTGGCACCCTACCTGGTATTGTGGAGTATAAGAAATGCTGGAAAGAGGGTCATTGAGTTTGCAACACGGTCTTGTGTTTTGGAAATGGCCATGGGCAGTGTGAAGCGGGTTTGCTGGTTGCCTGCATAGAGACCCCATGGGGCCATGAGGATGAACCGTGGCTTGCAGTGGAGACCCAGTGGAGATGCCGGGACCATGAGATGGCTGCCGAGGAGCTGCCGGCCCCGGTGAAGTTTCCCAGGACTGTGAGTAGCCTAGCTGGAGGGGCAGAATTGGAATGCCAGAGACTTGTTGCTGGTTAGAATTATCGGACTTGAAGACTTGTCACTGGCTAGAGTTGCTGGACTTGAAGCTACAGAGTTTGATGTTTGCCCTGGTTGTTTTAAATCTTGTATTGGTTGAATGTTTCTTTGCTATGCCCAATGTCATCTTTTGTAGTGTGAATATTTATTCTGTGCCATTATGGGTTTTTTGAGGTTATATTTTGGTATTATGGCTCAGTTAAAAGATCTTGAACTATGGGGATGTATGAACATCTTTGGGATTGATAAAAACTATGGGACTTTTAAAGTCAGACTGAATGCATTGTATTTTACATCATGCACGGATATCAGTTTATGGGGGCCAGGGGCGGAATGTGGTGGTTTGATTCAGGTGTCTCCCATAAACTTAGGTGTTCTGAATGCTAGGTTCCCAGCTGATGGATATTTGGGAATTAATGCCTCCTGGAGGGAGTGTATTGTTGGGGGCGGGCTTATGGTCTTTATAGCCAGTTTCCCCATGCCAGTGTTTGGCACACCCTCCTGTTGCTGTGGTCCATCCTCTGTTGGCCAGGGGGTGATGTCCACCCTCTGCTCATGCCATCGTTTTCCCCTGCCATCGTGGAGCTTCCCCTCAAGCCTGTAAGCCAAATAAACCTCTTTTTCCCAGAAGCTGCTCTTGGTTGGGTGATTTCTACCAGCAATGCGAACTGGACTGCAACATACTGGAACATATTGAATGTACTATCACTGGCTGATTGTGTGGATTTAACAATCTTACGATGCTATAAGATGATGTTCTATATGATGAGATAAAGTAGACTGAATGATACAGGTGTTGTGATGGTCATCTGGCTACACTGAACTTTTGTTGGTTTGCTGGTTTTTCTTTTTTGTTGTTGTTGTTGTTTTGTTTTTTGAGGTAGGTTTTCACTCTAGTTGAGGCTAACCTGGAATTCACTGTGTAGTCTCAGGGTGGCCTCAAACACACCGTAATCCTCCTACCTCTGCCTTCTAAATGCTGGGATTAAAGGCATGTGCAACTGCACAGCTATGCTCTCTTTAATTTGATGTCATCATCTTTTTCTTCTTTTATGAAGGTCTTATGTGTAAGGAAAGTGTAAGAGAAAAGCTAAAGAGAACACAGGACTTGATCTCTACAGACTGTTTATTGAGGTACAGCAATGGGTAGCAGCCTTCCTGTGGAATGAAGGCATAAGTACTGGGCTAGACTGTGGTTCAAGTTTACAAGGAGGCTCCTAAGAAAACAGACTATACCAGGTGCAGGAGGTAGGGAACTTGTAGATGTTTCTGTCTTTGTTCATAATAGGCTTCTTCAGCCAAGATTGTCTGAAGGAGGATACCCAGATAGTTTCTGTACCTTCAATGGCCATCTGAGCTAAGGGGAGTACATCAGTTGGGGGGGTGTGTTATGCTTATCTGGGGCTGAATGCCTATGGTGTTTCTTTAAGACCTTCTAGTTTTAGGCATAGTTACTAACTCTTTAGTTCCCTCTGGTTTTCAGGGAAAGCTATTAACCCTTCATTGTGTAGGTAGTGTCAAACACTGCAAGGTCATGGATATCAAGGCCATTTGTGTCTGGAAGACTGCATTATAAGCAGTCTTACATTTCCTTTGGCTCATACTTTTTCTTTTTTTGAGGTAGGGTCTTGCTCTAGCCCAGGCTGACCTAGAATTCTCTCTGCATTCTCAGGGTGGCCTCAAACTCACGGTAATCCTCCTACCTCAGCCTGTCTAGCGCTAGGATTCAAGGCGTGAGCTACTATCCTCAGCGTTCTTACATTCTTTCCCACCTCCTCCACAATGGACCTGAGCTTGGAAGGCGTGATAGCGATGTCTCAGTGCTGAACACTCCACTGTCACTTCTTCTCAGCCCTATTGTGGCTTTTGAGGAATCCCAGTGGTAACCAGCCATCTGAAAAGAGAAACTTCCCTAACCAAAAGTGAGAGTAGCTTTAATATATAGGTATAAACATTAGTTAGGTGTGGTGGCACATACCTTTAGTCCCAGGACTCAGGGGGGCAGAGGTAGGAAGAGTGCTGTGATTTTTTTTTTTTAATTTTTATTTTTTTCAAGGAAGGGTCTCACTTGAGCTCAGGCTGGCCTGAATTCACTGTGTAGAGTCAGAGTGGCCTCAAACTCACAGGGATTCTCCTATCTCTGCCTCCTGAGTGCTGAGATTATAGGTGTGCACCACTACACTTGACTTTATCTGATTTTTAAATATCTTATTAATTTATTTAATGGGGGGGGGGAAATTCACTTCAGGTTCATACACCACTTTGTGCATCTGGCTTTCTGTAGGTACTGGGGAATTGAATTCAGAACTGGTTTTACAAGCAAGTGCCTTTAAATACTGAGCCATCCTCTGTCACTAGAACTAGTTTTTAATTTTTAGTGGGTACCAGTCATTGATATATCTAATCCTATATTGTATAGAATAAACCAACATTTATTGTATTAAGCAAGGAAGTATCTAAACCCAATGTGAGTGGCACTAAGTTAAACTGGTTGCCTTGAAGGCACTGCTTGTTCTGTAGCCTTTCCAATGTCTGCTTAGACCACTGGCCTTAGGGTTAGTATGGTGGTCTTTCTTCCTTCGTGTTGCTCTCTAACTTAAAAAATATATTTATTTTATGATTATTACTATTTTTGAGGTAGAGTCTCACTCTAGACCAGGTTGACCTGGAATTCACTATGTAGTCCTAGGATGGCCTCGGACTCACAGCCATCCTCCTATCTCTGAAGCCCCAGTGCTGGGATTAAAGGCATGTGCCACCACACCCAGCTATTATTACTTATTTATTTGAAAGAGAGAAAGAGGCAGATTAGATGTTATAAAGATGATAGATAGGGCTGGAGGGATGGCTTAGCGGTTAAGCACTTGCCTGTGAAGCCTAAGGACCTCGGTTCGAGGCTCGGTTCCCCAGGTCCCACGTTAGCCAGATGCACAAGGGGGTGCACGCATCTGGAGTTCGTTTGCAGAGGCTGGAAGCCCTGGCGCGCCCGTTCTCTCTCTCTCCCTCTATCTGTCTTTCTCTCTGTGTCTGTCGCTCTCAAATAAATAAATAAAAAATTTTAAAAAAAGATGATAGATAGATAGACAGACAGACAGACAGACAGACATAGAGAATTGGTGCGCCAGGGCCTCTAGCCACTGCAAATGAATTCCAGACATATGTGACCTCTTGTGTATCTGGCTTACGTGGGTCTTGGGGAGCTGAACCTTGTTCCTTTTCAGGCAAGTGCCTAAACCGCTCATCCATCTATCTCTCCAGCCCTCTAACAACAGCAACAACTTTTCCGTTTTTTGTTTCTATTTGAGGTGGGGTCTCATTGTAGTCCAGATTCACCTGGAATTATCTAAGTATTCACTATGTAGTCTCAGGGTGGCCTCAAACTCAGCAATCCTATTACCTCTGCCTCCCAAGTGCTGAGATTAAAGGCATGTGCCACCATGCCCAGCTCCTCTAACTTCTTTAAAAAAAAAAAAAAAGCTTAGTTTTGAATTTCATGTCAGATGTGTTCCTTATTTATCTTTATTGTAATCATTGGGAGGTTTTAGTTAATGGCTGATGGAGGAGGGGCATTTTCTTCATTGATTCTTCCCAGCATTGGTAAACTGCCCATGTTCCTGCAAGTAACCCAAATGAAGGGCACGAGCTCACACACACACAAAAGAAGAACATGAAAGTAGAAGACGGGCATTTAGGGAGGAGGCAGGTCATCAGGAGTGGGGGAGGGACACAAGAGACTAGTGAAAAAGAAAGAATGAAAGAAAGGAAAAAGGGATGATGGGCCAGTTGTGGTGCAACATGCCTTTAATTCCAGACTGGGATGCTGGGATAGGAGGATAGATGTGAGTTTGAGGCCAGTCTGAGATAATTCCAGGTCAGACTAGGCTAGAGTAACACCCTACTTCGATAAACCAAATCAATAACAACAGAATCCCAGAGACTAATGAGGGGTGAATATGATCAAAATTCACTTACTTGCATGAAAATGTCATAATGAAAACTATTATTATGTAAAATTAATATATGCTGATAAAACATTGAAGTTCTTTTAGAGCTATGATGTATGTGGCTCACTGGTAGAGCGGAGGCATAGCACGTGCAATACCCTGGGTTCAAACATCAGCACCTTTCCCTCCCCAAAAATTGCCTGCCATGATGGTGCACACCTACAATCATGGCACTTGGGAGGCAGAGGCAGGAGGATTACCACAAGCCAAAGCTTGGCTTAGGCTGCACAGTGAGTTCCAAGCCAGCAAGTGCTACATACATCCTGTCTCAAACAATAACATTTGAAGCTGGGCGTGGTGGTGCACGCCTTGAATCCCAGCACTTGGGAGGCAGAGGTAGGAGGATCACCATGATTTCAAGGCCACCCTGAGACTACATAGTTAATTCCAGGTCAGCCTGGACCAGAGTGAGACACTACCTTGAAAAATGAAAAAAATAATTAGGCCAGCCTGGGCTAGAGCAAGACCCTACCTCAAAAAACCAAAATATATAAACCATTTTAAATTACATTTTTAAACTTAAAAGTATTTATTTTTTTTTATTTATTTGAGAGAGAGAGAGGCACAGACAGAGAGAGTGAGAGAAAAATGGGTGCACCAGGGCTTCCAGCCAGTGTAAACGAATTCCAAACACATGTGCCACCTTGTGCATCTGGCTTACTTGGGTTCTGGAGGATTGAACCTGGGTCCTTTGGCTAATCAGACAAGTATCTTAACCACTAAGACATCTCTCTATCCTTAAATTAATTGTTTTAAATTTTTATTAGCATTTTCCATGATTTATAAAAAAAATCCCACGGAAATTCCCTCCCTCCACCCCCACTTTCCCCTTTGAAATTCCATTCTCCATCATATTACCTCCCCATCTCAATCATTGTACTTACATATATACAATATCAACCTATTAAGTACCCTCCTCCTTTCCTTTCTCTTCCCTTTATGTCTCCTTTTAACTTACTGGCTAAATTAATTTTTTAATTAGTATACAAAATACAATCCTGCTGGAGCTGAACTGAAAAACTCCTTCCTATAGATCAGCTGACAGAAAGATAGAAAAAGCTACACTGCATGCAGTTCAATGGGAGAGAGAGAAATCACCAATGAAGATACTCAACAGTGCACACTGCAAGCCTTAAATTGGGCCAGCCAGGCCTAATGAGCCAACAGGTACAATAGTGGCATGTCTGTTATGGGAGAAACCACCTGCTCCCTAACTGGACTGGAGGCCTGCTACATGGGAGGGAATACATCCTTGATGCTGAAAACCTACGACAGGGGTAGTCATGATCCCTGGGTGTGTAACATCTGCTACTGTCTGGCTAAATGTGTATGCTCACCAAACTGCTCAGTAAGCACTTCTGTTAATGTTCATACCCATATATTAATGCTACTCTCACTTTTGGTTAGAGAAACTTCTCCTTTCAGATGGCAGTGACCTTGGGATGACTCAGAAGGCACCATGGTGCTGACAAGAAGTGACAGAGGAGTGCTCAGCACTGAAATATCACTATCACATATTCCAAGGCTCAGAGTCCAATGTGGAAGAGGTGGTGGAAAGAATTTAAGAGCCAAAGGAAGGGTAGGATTCCTTACAACGTTCTCCTCCAGACACAAAATAGCCTGGATATTCATGACCTCACGGTACCTGGCACTACCTACACAAGATCATCATAATAGGAGGGAAAGATGATGACATCAAAATAAAAGAGAGGCTGATTGAGAGAGGGAGGTGACATGATGGAGAAGGGAGTTTCAAAGGGGAAATTGGGGGGAGGGAGGAATTACCATGGGTTATTGTCTATAATTATGGAAGTTGGCAATAAAAAATAAATTAAAAACAATTTAATTTTTTAACTTAAAAATATTTATTGGCGTTTATTTATTTGAGTGAGAGAGAATGGGTATACCAGGGCCTATGGCTGCTGCAAAGGAACTCCAGAAGCATGTGCCATCTTGTGTATCTGGCTTATGTGAGACCTGGGGAATCAATCCTGGGTCCTTTGGGTTTGAAGGCAAGTACCTTGACAACTAAGACACCTCTCTAGCCCTTAAATTAATTAAAAAAATATTTTATTTTTATTTATTTAATTAAGAGATGGAAAGAAGGAGAGAGAGAGAGAAAGAGAGGGAGAGAGAGAGAATGAGCACACCAGAGCTTCCAGCCACTGCAAATGAACTCCAGATACATATATCACCTTGTGCATCTGGCTTATGCGGGCACTGGGGAATCGAGCTGAGGTCCTTTGGCTTTGTAGGCAAGCTCCTTAACTGCTAAGCCATCTCTCCAGCCCTAATTTTTAAGTTAGTATACAAAATCATATGTTTCATGTCATTTTGTATACATATATAAATATAATTGAACTCTGTTCTTAGTTTCTCCTTGTACTCTACTTCCTCTTCCCTGCCCTCCTCCCCCTGGTCCTCTTTCTCCCCCCAAATAGACATAGATAATTCCATTCTGCTCTCATGTTATATATATACTTATATGCATATACAACATATATACAATCTACGTTATGTATATGAAAGAAAACAATGTGGCATGTTTTCTTTCCTCCATTGCCCTCTCTTGTTCCCCCTTCCTTTCTCTTTAAGCCCTTTGCTCCCTATTCATAGTTCCCCTTATACTTTCATGTCATATGTATTCTACATATGATAGGAAACGTCTTTTTGGCTTATTTTTGCTTAATTGAATGGTCTGGAGTTGCATACATTAACCTGAAAAAGACACCATTTAGTTACTTTTTTAAAAATATATTTACTTATTCTTTTCTTTTATTCTGTTTTTTCAAGGTAGGGTTTCACTCTAGCCCAGGCTGACCTGCAATACCCTATGTAGTCTCAGGCTGGCCTCAAACTCATGGTGATCCTCTTACCTCTGCCTCCCAAGTGTTGGAATTAAAGGCATGTGCCTCCACACCTGGCTAATTTATTTATTCCTTTGAGAGAGAGAGAGAGAAAGGAGGAGATAGAGATGATAGAAATAGATAGATAGAGAGAGAGGGTGGGGGGGAGAGAATGGGCATGCCAGGGCTTGTAGCCACTGCAAACAAATTTCAGACACCTTGTACATCTGGATTTATGTGAGTAAACCTGGGTCCTTAGGCTTTGCAGGCAAGCACCTTAACTGCTAAGCTACCTCTCCAGCCCATAATTTCACTTTTTTTGGTTTTGTTTTGAGGTACAGTCTCACTCTAGCCTAGACTGACCTGGAATTCATGATGTCATTTTAGACCCCCCTTGAACTCTGGCAGTCCTCCTACCTCTGCCTTCCAAGAGCTAGTACTAAAGGCATGTGCCACCACGCTGGACTCATCATTTCATTCCTGATGGTGGAACAAACATTGTTTTTGTATAGCATATGTTCTTTATCCATTGTTCTGTTGATGTGCATCTAGGCTGTTCCACGTTTTAACTATTGTGAACAGTACAGCAATAAACATGAATGTGAAGATATGAATTTCTGTTTGTTTTATTCTCTGCTATATTAGTAGCTGAGACATTGCTTGGTTATTTGGTGGTTACTTCATATTAATGCTTTGATTTTTCAAACCTTCAAAAAAAGAAAATCCATCTTGCATACTTTTTCTAACCAGAAGAGGGCAAGCTAGGAAGGAAAAAACAGATCTGCAATTGGAAACGACCTCAGTGTAGGACTCTGCATAGATTGGAGAACTGATGGCCACCAGGTGGCAGCAGCAGCTCGCTGACATTTCAGGCTCCCAGGTATTTGAATGCAGGTGGGTGTTGCAAACACACATTTTCCAATTTACCAATTCAATTTGCCTTTCAAGCACAATGTGCTTAATCACTTGGCCACTACTGTGACCTAGTTTGCTTTTAATTTTACTCAACTTTTCTTTCTTTCCTCCTTTCCTTCCTTCTTACCTCCTCTCTCTCTCTCTTTCTTTCTTTCTTTTCTGGTGTTTGAAGGTAGGGTTTCACTCTAGCCTAGGCTGACATGGAATTCAGTGAACTTTGTAATTACGGGGTAGCCTTGAACTCAAGGCGATCCTCTTACCTCTGCCTCCCAAGTGCTGGGACTAAAGGTATGTGCCACCAAGCCCGGCTTTCAAAGTTTACTTTTTCTTTTAGGTTTCACTGTAGCCCAGGCTGACCTGGAATTCACTAGTCTCAGGTTGGCCTCGAACTCATGGTGATCCTCCTACCTTTGCCTCCCACGTGCTGGGATTAAAGGTGTGCGTCACCACGCCTGCCTTCAACATTTCTTTTATTAACCTTATTCTTCTAAAGATGTATGTAGATGTATGCTTTATATTTGCTTTTACATTTCACAATACTCAATTTAAAATGCTGAAGCAGGGGCTCAAGAGATGGCTCAGTGCTTAAGGCAGTTGCCCATAAAGTCTAAGGACTGAAGTTTGTTTCCCTAGGACCCACATTAAGCCAGGTGCACAAAGCGACGAATGCGTATGCAGTGGCTGGAGGCCCTGGTGCACTCATTCTCTCTCTCTTCTTGAAAATAAATAAATAAAGAAAACTAGGCAGCTTAAAAACAAATAAAATGTTGAAGTAGAACAGATAAAACTAAGATAAAGCTGACACTATATTAAGGCCAGCCAGGCATGGTGACACACGCCTTTAATCCCAGCACTCGGGAGGCAGTGGTATGAGGATAGCTGTGAATTCAAGGGCACACTGAGACTACTTAGTGAATTCCAGGTCAGCTTGGACTAGAACGAAACCCTACCTCAAAAATATATACATATATGTATATTTATATATGTGTGTATGTATTTAAATATTTTATTTATTATTTATTTATTTGGTAGAGAGAGAGAGAGAGAGAATAAATGGGCATGCCAGGGCCTCCGGCCACAGCAAAGGGACTCCAGACACGTGCTCCCACTGGTGCATCTGGTTAACATGGGTCCTGGTGAATTGAACCTGGGTTCTTCGACTTTGCAGGCGAGCATCTTAACCACGAACCACCTCTCCAGCCCACTAATGTGACTTTAAACAAATATTTTTATATATTTATTTGCAAGGAAAAAGAAAGGGGGACCGAGAGAGAGAATGGATACACTAGAGTCTCTTGCCACTGTAAGCAAAGTAAGGACACATGCACCACTTTGTGCATCTGGCTTTACATGAGTACTGGAAAATCAAATCCAGGTTGTCAAGCTTTGTAAGCAAGTGTCTTTATTGCTTGCACTGCCTAATGAATGACTTGGATTAGATTCCCCAGCACCCACATCAATCCAGATGCACAAAGTGGCACATGCATCGTTTGTTTGTAGTGTTAAGAGGTTCTATCATGCCCATTCTCTCCCTGTCTGTCTCTCTCTGCTTGCCAATACATTTTTTAAAATTTTTTATTATTTTATTTTATTTTTGTTCTTTATTTATTGGAGAGTGACAGAGAGAGAAAGAGAGACAGAGAGAGAGACAGAGAGGGAGAGAATGGGCGCGCCAGGGCTTCCAGCCACTGCAAACGAACTCCAGATGCCTACGCCCTTGTGCATCTGGATAACGTGGGTTGGGGAATTGAGCCTCGAACCGGTGTCCTTAGGCTTCACAGGCAAGCACTTAACCGCTAAGCCATCTCTCCAGCCCACAAATAATTTTTTTAAAAAACAAAGCAAGTATCTTTAAAGGCTGAACAAACTCTCCAGCTTCACAATGTGATATTTAAATGCATAAATACAATGAGGAATAATTAGTTATCATCTTTTATCTTCTGCCATTTGAAATCCACTCTTTTGAAATATACATGGTTACTGCTTCAGTCACCCTGCTGTGCAGCTGGTCTCATAACTATTCCTCTCTTCTCTCTGAACCTTTTCATCAACCCCCATTTCTCCCCTCCCCACCCTCTGATAACCATGAGACTATTTTCTTTTTAGTTCAAATTTACTGACTTCCACATGTACGTGACACAGTTCAGTAGCTGTCTTTCTCTGCCTGGCTCATTCATTCTATAATTTGGTTATTGTGAATCGTTCTGCATGAACATGGAGGTACAGATACCTCTTCAACAGACTGATTCAAGAGAGTGATTTCAGTTTCTCTGGATATGAACCAAACCCCAACAGTAGCATTCCTTGCTCCGTGAGCCGCTCACTAGCAGGGGCCCCTCCAGCTCGGGACTGAGCGTGCCCCCCCATACCCCGTGGGCATGCATGCCTGGGTGAGTACTGCTTTGGAATCTCACTTTTGAGCTAAAGGGGGCAGGGAAAGCAGATCTACCCTGATGGTGCCAAGTCAGGATAAAGGTCCCAGTGAAGCTTAGTGGCAGCTTTCAGACCTTCAGGAACCTGAGTCTCATCTTCACTGTACCATGACGTTTCTACCATAGCATATAAAGGACACTTAAAGATGATGCTTCCAGACCCTTAAACACAGAGCTAAAGTAAAATGAAACCTAAAATGCAGGTAACTGTCTATGGCTAGGTATGCTCACATTGAAGAGAATACTGTCCTGGTAGTGCGTGCACATGTGATGTATACAAGTTGCCACAAGCCTCTGTATTTCATTTATTTATTTTTTTGTTTATTTTATTTATTTGAGAGTGACAAAGAAAGAGAGAGAGACTGAAAATAAATAATAAAATAGAAGTACTGGTACAATGCACACCTTGTGCAGCTGGATTTATGTGGATTTTGGGGAACTGACCCCGAATCCTTTGGCTTAGCAGGCAGGTGCCTTAACCGCTAAACCATCTCTCCAGCCCCACTGTACAGTTTTAAATATAGAAAACAAATTCTCACAAACTCAGGGTGACTGACCTATAACTCTGGTCATAATTACAAACCTATTAAATCAGTGTCTAGTGGTGCAAGTCCCCAACCAAACCATATCAGTTGACTTGTTTCTGGAGAGACAGCCAACCAGAGAGAAACATGCTGCAATCAGCGTGTCTTGAGTGTCAACCAATCAGCAAAACGCTTTCCCTTGACTGGCCAGGTCCCTGTGGGTATCAGGCTGTTTACCTTTTTCCTGCTTTTTCTACATGGCTCCCCGCTTACCTTCCCAAAGTTGACCAAACTCTAAGCGCCACCCTTTGCAACACTGTATATAAGTTCAGCAGGATGCCGTTTTAGAACCGACCCCACAAAGCTCTCTCCAGAAAGCAATGTATTTACTGTTTTTCTTGGTTTTTTTTTTTTTCAGATATTGAAGTCTTTCAATTCATTCACAGTAGTTTGGCTACTAAATTACTCAGTATGCTTTCTCTCAACAAACAATAAATATTTTTGACATTCCTTTTGTCTATCTGGTTATCCTTGAAGCAATCATAAATATAGGTGAGAAACATATAATGGTATCCATTTGATGGCATTTTTCTACCTAAGTGGACAAGCACAAATTTCAAGATCCTACAAAATATCCAACAACACATACATTTGAATGTTAAAATACTTTGAACTGACCTGCAGCTTTGAGACTTGACAATTAGCCTAGTGTTTAAAACAAAACAAACAAAACAAAACAAAACAAAACCAAATCTCAGGGTCATCAAATTTTGGTTAGGATTTTATAGCAGTAACCAGACAAAATCCTACTGAAAACTGTTATGTGCAGCAATAATAGATAAGGCAGATTGCCAAAATAAATACCGTGTTACATGAGGGGGACAGGGAAATATTTTTCTTTTCTTTTTTGAGGTAAGGTCTTGCCATAGCCGAGACTGACCTGGAATTCACTATGTATTTTTAGGCTTGCCTTGAACTCACAGTAATCCTGCTAAGTCTGCCTCCTGACTGCTGGGTTTAAGGTGTGCATCACCACACCTAGCAAGAGAAATGCTTATTTTTTTCTTTGGTTTTTCAAGGTATGGTCTCACTCTAGCCCTGGCTGACCTGGAATTCACTATGTAGTCTCAGGATGGTCTCAAACTCATGGTGATCCTCCTACCTCTGCCTCCCAAGTACTGGGATTAAAGGCATGTGCCACCATGCCCAGCTCTCCTCACTTCCAAGAACGTTTGTCACTGTAGCCAAGACAAGCCTCAAACTGGCTATGTAGCCAAAGATGAGCTGGATGAACTGGAGCTTCTGGGGGGCAGTTACATCAGGATTCACTGAAGAAGCAGAAACAAGACGACCAGCAGAAGGAGCAGGCAAATCAGGGCCACTGGGAGTATCAGGATCATCATGGGTTTGCATGTTGAAAGCTTGGTTCCCAGAAGTTGACACCATTGTGAGTGATAGTAGAAACTTCTGAACTTGGGTCCTAGCTGAGGAAGGAGGCACTGAAATGCATATCTTGTTCTCTCTCCCTCTGGCTGCCATGTCATTGATGAGCAGCTCTGGCCCATCACAGGCTTCTGCCTTAGGAAGATGGCTCTGTGATCATAGCATGCAGGATGCAGACTCAAGATCAGGAGCCAAATTGTATAGCAAGTTTGAGTACAGCTTGGGCTACATAGCACCTGTCTCCAAAAATTCATATGAACCCAACAAGAACAAAATCAAGTAAGAAGTGGTACTGAGGATATAGCTTATGGGAAAGCACTGGGATAGAATGACAAGACCCTAAGAGGAGTGCCAGTACATGGGGTGGGGGCAGGGCGGGGTGGCGGACAACCCAGTGTAGCTGAACATGTGGCTGGCTGAATGGTAGTCCACTTGCCTACCATGCATGAGGCCCGAGGTCTGAGCCCCATCCACAACACACACACACACACACACACACACACACACGAAACTAGCTCAGGGATTCCAGATAATGAATTCCAAAGCACAAATGTAATTAAAGGAATCATAAATGATAACTATGTTTATCTCAATAACATTTTTGTAAAATACATGGATTTTTTGTTCTTGTAAATTCTCTCAGGAGGATTATGTCTTGAGTTCTGAATTAAACATGAAAGAGTCTTCAGAGGACCTCGGAGGATCTGAAGCAGCAACTAGAAAGAGAAAATGAGAATTATATTCTTTATTTCAAAGACATCAAGATTACTAGCACACAATAGTTAGAAAGTGTGAGAGCAATACCAGTGTATATAAAAATACAAATATGCACGTACCACTAGAATCCAACATCGGAATGAAACACAATGTGCCCAACTTTCACAAGGAATTCATTCTCATCAAGGGTAAGTATGAGTGAATTTTTTCACTCAGCAATTTAACAGACACATGCTAAGTGAATAGCACACACTGGAACCAGGAAAAAGGGCTCAAACTATAGGGGAGTCGGCTAGAAAGATGGCTTAGTGGTCAAGGAGCTTGCCTGTGAAGCCTAAGGACTCATGTTCTACTCTCCAGATCCTATGTTAGCCAGATGCACACAGGGGAGGCAAGCACCAGGTCTACTAGGTGGCATAAGCATCCGGAGTTCAATTGTAGTGGCTGAGGCCCTGGCATGTCAAATCTCTGTCACTCCTCTCTCTCTCTAGCTTGCTCTCTCTGTAAAACAACAACAACCAAAAAACTATAGGGAAGTTATACTTGCACTCACATATTGGTTAAAACTGTAGAGGCTATTGTCATTCCCAGAGTTCTTGCCATAAGAATAGTTTTAAAAATCTTAGTAATTAATGCAGACTCTAGGTGTATCTCCACATCTTGCACTCTGCATGAAGCAGTGTGGAAGGACAGAGGACTCTTAACAGGCTAGGGATCACTCAGGAAACATGCTCATTTTACTCTACCGAAGAGACAGGCTGTCTTAGGCTACAGTTATCCATGGCAAGGCCCATCAAATAATTCAGTCCATAGAAGTACTGAGAGAGAACAGTGTGGATAAGGAAGGGAAAAAGGATGTTGGTTACCATATCCCGATGACTGAGGCCCTTGTTGGCTCAATCATCCCCAATCATAGCTAAAGGGAGGAGAACAGTCTAAATAGTGAAAGGAGTTCACAAAGGCCCATGGGTGCCCTTGCAAGGGAGTACTATTCCTCCTGCCAGTGATGAAGGGAATGCCTCTACCAACACCCGAGTCCTTCAGTATCCTGAGCAGGCCTCTTCACAAGTTCACTACTCCCCTCATCCACTGGCCAGCCTGGGAGCTAAATTATGAACTGCTCTACGCAGCTCTGTCAGTTCTCAGGGGCATCTCACGCCACCACCTTCTTCGACCAGTCACCACTTGAAGGGACACTTACCTCAACAGGACAGGCAAAGTATTCACCATATGCACAAATGAAATGCTAACACTCTCTCATTCACTCTTCTGGACACTTGCTCAACATAGCTCCAATCCTTCCCAGTGAAAGTATCAAAAGCTCAGAAGTTACCCAAGTTCTTGTACAAGAGATCCTGCCTGCCTCGGGCTCCATACTTCTCTCCCAACTGACGATTACTGCATGATTATCTTGGTCTCCAAAGTAATTTGACAAGTCTCACAAGCTTACTTATCACCTTTGAACTCTCCTCTGCTTATGACTCTCCATCTTTGGGAAGAATCGAGAAGGCACACTGCACCTTAATGCCTCACTATGGAATCACTTGAAGTTCCACAAAGGCTTCCTCAACTCCTGGCTTTCACTCCTTAAAGATTCCAAGCCACTCCTCAGGCACTTCTCCTCCACTTGAGTGTCCCTACCCTACACCCTCCAGTGAAACTCAATCTACCCTCCTTAGAGCTAGCTAGGAACAGCCCTCAACATTCCCCAGGTCTTAAAATTTCAGAAATCCAGTTAATGACAAATATAATTCCTTCAGCACCTTTCTAAAGGACAGTTTCACGTTATTTTCAGCACTTCCACTACAGTCAACTTTTAGGATTCCCACGTTGGTTCCATCAGTCTACACTCAAGCTGAGCTCCAACTCTGCTAATGGAATGAGATGTCACTATACCAGTTGATCATGGACACTATGACTGTGAGCCTAGAAGTGAACTCAAGCTGCTCTTCCAAAAGGACAAGTCTTGGGCTGGAGAGATGGCTTAGCGGTTAAGTGTTTGCCTGTGAGGCCTAAGGAGCCTGGCTCCCCAGGATCCACGTTAGCCAGATGCACAAGAGGGCGCAGACATCTGGAGTTCCTTTGCAGTGACTGAAGGCACTGGCAGGCCCATTCTCTGTCACCCTCTAATAAATAAAACATAAAAAGGAAAAGTCTTGCTCCATCACTACAGAACTTCTACCTGCTTCTCTCTCTCCATAACCCAATAATTTACACACAGATTAAGCTATTGACGTCCTAAATCTGGTGTAAAAATAAAAGAATCCACAGTAGAGTTTCTGAAAGTACCTTAATTGTGGGCAACAATTACCACTCTAATATGAAATGGAAGTGTAGTGTTTGAAAGGAGGTTGAAATGTTACAACAGTTATAAGTCAGAATTCTTTTAAAAACTAAACTGTAGTGATTTTAGAAACTAAAAATGTATACATTCTGTATTTGTGACAGACTACCGTGAATTTGTTTAATGTGTATGAGCCAAAGAAAGCCCACAACATAGTCTAAGTTGTGTCTATTGTAGAAAAACGTGCAACTCACAGGCGTCTGAAGTTTTTTGTGGTGAATGAGAGAAATCGTCTGGTCCTTCCATCAATTCGTTCGCCCACCTGTAAAATTATACAATCTCAAAATTCTCCCAACTATTTTTACCACATATGCAACGTGTAGAAATCGTAGTTTTATGTCTGAAGTTAAAAATTGATGCATAGGTATAGGGACCTTGAGAAGAATTGACTTTTGTAAAAGGGAACCTGGAAGATTTTGTTTCTTCAAGTGAATGTCTTTATGTAACATAATATTTCCTTTTTCTCTATGTGACCCTTTTTCATGTATCTTTAATTTATACTTTGATAAAACATCACATTGCTGATTAAAAAAATCTCCAATAATTCAGATCTTCCAACACTGTGTGCCTATTTCATAGCCATGTTGACAGATATTTGTAGTTTGTTACATGTTTATTAATCTAGTGCAGAGCTTATGACAAGTCCAATTCTTAAAATGCTCAGCTGGACCAGATATGGAAGACGTTAACGTTTGAAGTTGCAGAGAGAGTAAACAATCCTGAAAAAACACACAGTTGATAACACAAAAGGAGATGCTTTCACTCTAAAGTAATGATTATCCTGTGTCATGGTCAGCAGGAGAGACCATTTCTTCACTAGCTCCTGCAGTGATTCCCAATACTTCCAGTTCACTGAGGATGGAACATGAGGCTGGCGGAGATGGGGAGCCTGCATTTCCTCAGCCCCAGTGAGCTGGAACTCCACCAGACATGGAAAATTAGCTGACTGTATAATCTTTCCTCTTTTAACTCCATCAAACCTTTTCTCCCCTGCCCTTGAAATGGAGTTACTTCCTGATTACTAATCTAGGTTCTTTGTTATCATTCCTCCTTGTTACCCACATTTTCCCTAACAATGAGACATGTTTGCAACATTTTCTTGCTAATGTTCTCCTGTTCCAGCTGGCAGGCCCCAAGCATGTGAGTCCACCTAGACCTCCACAGCCCTGTTTCTCCATGTGGGTCGGCAGCACTGGCAGTGGGGTCCTGTGTAGCTGCTGGTCTCTGCGTGACTGTGCAGGGTTGGAAGGCTGCCGATGGGAGGCCATGGCAGCCGCAGATCCTCCCTCTTTGTGTGCTCAGTGGGTCTGCGTTCTCGAATACATCTCACAGTTCTCTGTGGTGTGCAATGTCCCTCTACAGAGCTATTATTTATTTATTTATTTATTTTTTGGTTTTTCGAGGTAGGGTCTCACTCTGGTCCAGGCTGACCTGGAATTAAGTCTATAGTCTCAGGGTGGCCTTGAACTCATGGCGATCCTCCTACCTCTGCCTCCCGAGTGCTAGGATTAAAGGCGTGCGCCACCACGCCTGGCTCCAGAGCTATTTTTTAAATGATTACTTGAAATACCTTGTGGAGTTCGTTAGACGTATTCTTTGCAGGCCTTTAAAACAAACAGAAAAAAAATAATTTCAGACTATTAGATAACAAATCACATACACCGGTATATACTTGTTTTTTTTTTTTTTCAAGGTAGGGCCTCATGCTAGTCCAGACTAACCTGGAACATACTATATAGTCTCAGGGTGGCCTCGAACTCTCAGCAATCCTCCTACCTATAGCTTCCGATTGTGGGATATTCCTTTTAGGTAACAACATGAGGTTGAAATCTATGTAACACATTCCTAACGGTTATATGGTATTTAAGGTCCAACCATTCTTTACATAGGGATTGATGTGAAATTTAGCAAACAGATAATAGTACTATCATCACCAAGAAACAAACTTACATCAAACTTTCTGAAGGCTAAAGCCAAAGAAAAATATCACTTGCATCATTTTATTTTCTACAAATAGACTATATTATTGTTCTTATTAAAAACAGAAGCAAGACAGGCATGGTGGTGTACGCTTTTAATCCCAGTACTTGGGAGGCAGAGGTAGAAGCACCGTGAATTTGAGGCCACCTTGAGACTACCAAGTGAATTCCAGGTCAGCCTAAGCCACAGTGACACCCTACCTCAAAAAACAAAACAAAAAAAACACAAATAAAATAGAAACAAATACTCACAGGCACTAAATCCCTAGACTAAACTATGATTTGAGTCTTAGACACGATGACATTCAGGGTTTTGTAGACCATTATAGGGGTTATCATCCTCAGGAACCCCTATGCAAATTTACTATTTATTTATTGTAAGCAGTGTACATGTGTTGTTCTCCCTTTATACCTCACAATAATTTTCTAACATAAGTGATATATAGATGTTTCATGGAGAAGGATATAGGCAAGAAAATGCCATGTCAATTGTCTGAGGATACAAGTTGGTTAGAGGCAGACCCAGAATTTAATCCTGTGAATTTGGCTTTATAACATGATTCTCACAATGTGTCAGGAAAGTACCCCTTGTATTCTGGCATTATTAAGTACTGACATTACCACTCACATTATCACTCACTTGCCATTTATTATGACAGTCAAGAAAATACTTTTGAAAAATAAAACAACCTAACCCTACTCAATTTTAAAATCCTACTTTCAGTATAAAAACGTTATACTTATTGCTGAAGGAGGTTGAAAAGTAACCTTCTTCACTTCAACTTTTAGAGGAAAAAGCATACTAAATGGTGAATTTTATAACTCCAAATTCTGCTCTCTGACAGACTGTTAACAGCTTACTTCTCTATCATACACTAATAACATCCTCGCTCTCTCTGAAGAATGCACACCCATCTTAATGTGTTCAAAGCTCTCATTTGAAAGAACCTTTCCTATCATCACTACTGATTAGACAAAGCACAAGGAATGATTGAATTATGTCCAGTGTTGTCTCAATGATTTTAATTTATAACTTAAGTCACACTCTCCTTGCCTGAAAAACAGGCCCACATATAATAAATCAAGGCTTCTTATTATTTTCTTTGATTAACTTTGAGTTTTTCAAGGTAGAGTCTCTTCTCTCTCTCTAGGCCAGGCTGACCTGGAATTCACTATGTAGTCTCAGTGTGGCCTCTAATGCGAGATCATCCTACCTGTGCCTTGGATGCGCTTGATTAGAGGTGTACGCCATCATCCCACCCAGGAAGGCTTATTTTTATTACAAAACAAAGAATTAGATTTTAAGGTGGTGCTTGTTAAACACAGTCTATTTCTGTTTCCTTCACTCCTATTCTACACACCACCACCTCCAGAATGGTGTCTCCCCTCCACCTGGCCTCCTTTCCCCTAACATCCTCTTGGACTTCCGACACCTTTGCTCAACATCTCTGCTTCCATCTCATGGTCTCCTGCCCAGTTTCGCCCAAACTTACAAATGCAATCAACATAGATATCCACCAACTGATGACTACATCATGAAAATATGTAGCACATATACAAAGGAAATTTTATCCAACTGTAAACAAAATGACCTCCTGAGATATGCTGGAAAATGGACATAAGTGCAAAACATACCTAAAGAGGTAACTTGGGCTCATAAAATCAAACACTGCATGTTCTCCTTTACATGTAGATGTTAACGTTTGTGTCAGCATGTATGCAGAAGAGAAAATATGTGCACAGGAATGGGCATTAAACTGCATGGACCAAGACACAAAAGACAAACACCGATATCGTAGAAACACACACTTCCCTCTCTACTGGATCACTTCTAAGAGCTTGCAATCTTCGGTCAAATGCAGGATGTAAGAGAGAAACCGCTTCCGTTCTCCATTTCCCTTCACTTTCTAACTAGTTTGAATGCTTTTCTGAGGAAACCTTGTCCAAGGCATCAGGTGCCATTATCCACAACAGCCAAGCTTCCATCATCACTACTACTGCTCGTCAGTGTGCCTGGTGTCCATCTTCCTCCACCCTTCAGGTTTGTGATGGAGATGAGCTTCCTCGTACATTGAAGGAAGAGTACATGAATCTGAACAATTTCCAGAGAAACTGAGCAGTGTAAAATTGCTGTCCAGGGAAAGGACGATTCGGTGGTCTTACCTTCTTCCGGTGTGGTGTAGGTTACCTGGCACGTGACTGCTGCCAACTTGTGACGCAGTATCCCTTTCAACTGGAGACCCTTCCCAGGTTGAAGTAGACATGCACTCCTTTACACTGAATTTACATTTTTCACTTTTCTTTTCGTCTGCCAGAGGGCAGGGGGGTTCACTCCTTTAAGAGATTCATAAGAGCAATGATTTCTACTATTTTATTCTCTGACACGATTACAAAACAATTTGGGAACATTCCCACTCTTCTACAAGGAGAGATGGCTTAGTGCTTCAGGCACTTGCTTACAAAGCTAAAGAACCCAGGTTTGATACCCCAAGACACATGAGAGCCTGATCCCCAAGCGGGCCTATGCATCTGGGTTCGTCTTTAGCAGCTGAAGGTACAGGCGCACCCACTCTCTCGATATATGTATTTATCTGACTCTTTTTCTCTGTCTTTCAAATATAATAAGTAAATAAACAAATAAAAGTAGGATATAATACCTTATACTGTATTTCTTATGTGTTTTTCCTCGTTTTAGATTGACTTGCAAGAAAACTTCAGGTTTTTCCATCTCTTCAATTTCTATTATAGTTACATCATTTTCAGTACTATTAACTTCCATTAGGCTTCTGTAAGGAAAGGCTTTATACTGGTTTTCCATTCCGACCGTGGATTCTGTATCATGGATAAAAAGAATTTAAGTAATACATGAGTACTTTTTATGGATGTGGAATATACATTTTCGGATTCCTTCATTCATGCTGTGATAAAAGGTCTACCAAAGGTGTGCGTACAATGTGCAACATATTTTTTCCACATAGCTAATTCAACAGAGGAGACCTTGGCTCTCGTGTAGCTTAGTCTAGTGGAGAATCCTTGATAAATAATAGGTATAGGTTCAGGTAGATGGTATAAGAAATAAATCAATAGGCCAAGGAGATATTTCAGAAGCTAAAGGTGCTTCTCCACAAAGGCTGCCATCCTGGCTTTATTCCCTTGCTCCCCATTAAGCCTGTTCCCTGTGTGCTGAAGGTCACCTGATGCGGAATGACCGTTGGATTCCATCAGTGTGTCCATTTCTGCAGTAGATGTCTCAGGTGTTGCTGTTCTCACCAACTCTCTCTCTTGACCTTTTGAAATTTCACCTTTGTTTCCTTTCCCAAAACGACAGGCTCTTTCATTTCTGTAAGTCAATCACACAAAACAATGTTTTCTATTAATTCTGCTCATCAAGGTTACAAACCAATTTGGGAAAAATAACCCACAATTCCCCAATTATACATTTCCTAATTTTCACATTTTTAGTTTTTTATCATATATTATGAGGGAGGAGAAGGAGAGAGAGAGCAATGTCAAGCCAGAGCCAATGGCCACTGTGAAAGACAGGCAGACACCTGTGCCCCTTTGTGCATGTGCAACATTGTATGCTTGCGTCACTGTGCACGTGCTACTCAGGACCTGGAAGTTTGCCCAGGATTTCATAGGATTTACATGGAAGCGCTTAAACTACTGAGCCATCTCTCCACACTTCCCAAAAATCTTTTAAGGTAATTGTTACTCATTACAACATGTTGCAAGAATGACATGATTCTATCTAGTGTTGTCTGAATCCGTTTAATTCCATAATTCCAAATCCTCCATGCCTGATAGTTTCATGTCATCACATCATTTGCATGTTAAATTCCATTAAGATATTGTCTTTGAGTACTACTCCAGAATAATCAGTTACCAACAATTCGATTCTGATTTAACTGACTAAACATGCTCAGACACAGTGAAAAGAATATTTCAATGTGGTGGGGTTTTTCTATTTTTTCTTTTAGTTATTTCAAGGTTGGATCTTGCTGTCAGCCCAGGTTGACCTGAGATTCACTATGTCGTCTTTGGCTGTACTCAAACTCACAGTGACCCTCCTACCTCCAACTCCCATGAGGAGGGACTGAGGCTGTGCTATACCACACCCAGCTAGGCAAATGGATTCTTTTGAGATATGCTATCAACACCTCCAGATTCCTTCTCACGGTCTCCAATCCATTTTAACTCAAACTAAAAAAGAGAATCTCCTTAAAAATCTATCTACTGATGATTGAACAGAAATTCGGTATACATACACAAAATACACATATATGTATAATTGGATTTTACTCAACTCTAAATTTTATGAATTATACAGGGTAATGGATGGATGGAGGTGGAAAATATTATACTAAAGGAGTAACTCAGGTTCAGGAACAGAGCATGGGCATGTTCTTCCTAACATGTGGATCCAACCTTTCATGTGTGTACAGATGCAGTAAGGAATGATGTCCTCAGGCATGTGCATGAAACTGGATGGATCTAGGTCTCTAACACTTGGAAATAAAATGTCAGATTCATTAGAACACAAATTTCTTGCTCTATTGTATCACTTCCAAGAGGTTGCAATCATCCTTCCAATGGATGAAGTAAAAAGAGAAAGCTCTTCCATTGTCCATTTTCCTTCACTTTCTAAGAAGCACTTTAATGCTTTTGTGAGGAAACCTTGTCCAAGGCGTTTGGTGTCATTATCCTCTACAGCCAAGCTTCCATCGTCTCTGTTCCTGCTCGTCAGTGTGACTGCTGTCCATCACCCACCACCTTTCAGCAATGAGATGGAGCTGAGTATCCTCATACTTTGAATGACGAATACATGAATCTGCACAATTTCTAGGGAAATCGAGCAGTGTGAAATTCTTGTCCATGGAAAGGAATATTTGGTGGTCTCACCTTCCCTTGGTGTGGTGTAGATCACCGGGCACGGGCCTGCTGTAAACTTGTGGCACAGTGTCCATTTCAGCAGTTTTACCAGGAGACCCTTCACTGGTTGATGCAGACACGGATTCGCTTATAGTGAATTTGCTATTTTCACCTCTCTTTTCATCTGCCAGAGGGCAGGGGTGTTCACTCCTTTAAGAGATTCATAACAGCCAATAATTTCTACTATTTTATTTTCTGACAAGATTATAATTTGGGACCATTCCCACTCTTCCACAAGGAGAGATGGCTTAGCACTTAGGGCACTTGCTTACAAAGATATAGAGCCCAGGTTCAATTCCCCAGGACACATGTAGGCCTGATCCCCAAGGTGGCCTGTGCATGCGGAGTTCAACTGTAGTAGCTGAATGTACAAGCTCGCTCTGACTCCTCCCCCCATATATATACATATATATATATAGATATCCAACATTTTTCCTCTCTTTCAAATATATTAATTAAAGAAACAAACAAAACTAGGATATTATACCTAATATTGTATTTCTTAGGTGTTGTTCCTAGTTTTGATTTACTTACAAGAAAACTTCAGGTTTTCCCATTTCTTCAATTTCTATTATACTTATATCATTTTCAGTACTATTAACTTCCATTAGGCTTTTGTAAGAAAATACTTTATAGTGGTTTTCCATTTCGACAGTGGAATCTGTATCTCAGGAAAAGGAATGAAAATAATTTACATGAATACTTTTCATGTATGTGTAATATACATTTACAGATTCCTTCATTCATGCTCGGAAGAAAGGTGTACCAAAAGTGTGCATACAATGAGAAACATATTTTTTGCGCATAGCTAATTCTACATATGAGACTTTGGCTCGCGTGTACCTTATTCTAGATGAGAATCCCTGATAAATAATAGTTCAGGTAGATGCTATAAAAAGCAAGTGACAATGGGAAAGGGAGATGTTTCAGAAGCTACAGAAGAGTGCTTGTTCACAAAGCCTGCATCCTGACTTGATTCCCTTGCTCACCGTTAAGCCTGCTCCCTGTGTGCTCCGGTTCACCTGAGGCAGGATGACCATTGGATTCCATCACTGTGTCCATTTTGGCAGTAGATGTCTCAGGTGCTGCTGTTCTCACCAACTCTCTCAATTGACATTGTATAATTTCACTTTGGTTTACTTTCCCCAAAGGACAGACTCTTTCCTTTCTGTAAGTCAATCACACAAAACAGTGTTTTCTATTAATTCTACTCATCAAGGCTAAAACCAATTTGGCAAAATTACACACACTTCCCCTATTTAAAGATCTCTTAATGTTAACATTTTTTGTTTTGTTATCATTTATTATGAGGGAGGAGAGAAAGAAAGAGAGAGAGAGAGAGAAATGGTAAGCCAGAGCCTTCGGCCACTGTGAATGACAGGCAGACACCTGTGCCCCTTTGTGCGTGTGCAACGTTGCATGCTTGCGTCACTGTGCACGTGCCACAGGGGACCTGGAGTTTTGCACAGGATTTCTTAGGCTTTACAGGCAAGCGCTTAATGTACTGAGCCATCTCTCCACCCTCTCCAAAAATCTTTTAAGGTAATTGTTATCCATTAAAACATGTTCAAGGAATGACATGATTCTCGCTAGTGTTGTTTCAATCCTTTCCATTCTATGATTCAAAACCCTCCATGCCTGATAGTTTCATGTCATCACTTCATTTGCATGTTAAATTACATTAAGATACTGCCTTTAAGTACTACTCCAGAATAATCAGTGACCAACAATTCCATTCTGATTTAACTGCCTAAACATGCTCAGATAGAGTGAAAAGAATATTTCACTCTCGTGTATTTTTCTTTTTTTCTTTTTGTCATTTCAAGGTTGGATCTTACTCTCAGCCCAGGGTGACTTGCGATTCACTATATAGTCTTTGGCTGTCCTCAAACTCACAGGGATCCTCCTAATCCCACTCCCATGTGGAGGGATTGAGGGAGTGCTCTCCAATACCCAGCTAGCCAAATGGATTCCTTGGAGAACTTTTATCAACACCTCCAGATTCCATCTCATGGTCTCCAATCAAACATAACACAAACAAAAGGGGAATCTCCTTAAAAATCTATCTACTGGGCTGGAGAGATGGCTTAGCGGTCAAACGCTTGCCTGTGAAGCCTAGGGACCCCGGTTCGAGGCTCGGTTTCCCAGGTCCCACGTTATCCAGATGCACAAGGGGGTACACGCCTCTGGAGTTCGTTTGCAGAGGCTGGAAGCCCTGGCACGCGCATTCTCCCTCTCTCCCTCTCTCTGTCCTTCTCTCTGTGTCTGTCACTCTCAAATAAATAAAAAAAATTAAAAAAAAAAATCTATCTACTGATGATTCAACAAAAATTCGGTACATATACACATACATACACATATATGTATAACTGTAGTCAATGGTTTCTGATATTTTATTCTCTGAAAAGATTACAAATGAATTTGGAAACATTCCCACTCTTCCACAAGGAGAGATGGCTTAGAGCTTAAGGCACTGGCTAACTAAGCTAAAGAACCAAGGTTTGATTCCCAAGGACACATGTAAGCCCGATTCCCAAGGGGCTCATGCATATGCAGTTCGTCTGTATCGGCTGAAGGTACAGGCGCACCCAATCTCTCTGTGTATATATTTATCTAACACTTTTTCTCTCTCTTTTAAATATAGTAAGTAAAAAAAATAAATAAATAAAAAAATAAAAGTAGGATATTATACCAAATAATGTATTTCTTATGTGTTGTTCCTAGTTTTGGATTTACTTACAAGAATATTTCAGGTTTTTCCTTTTCTTCAATTATTATTATAGTCACATCATTTTCAGTACTATTAGCTTCCATTAGGCTTTTGTAAGGAAATACTTTATAGTGGTTTTCCATTTCAACAGTGGAATCTGTATTATGGAGAAAAGGAATGTAAATAACATATGAGTAGTTTTTATGGATGTGGAATATACATTTTCAGATTCCTTCATTCATGCTGTGATAAAAGGTCTACCAAAGGTGTGTGGACATTGCGCATCAGTTTTTTTACACATAGCTAAATCAACAGATGAGACCTTGGCTCTCCTGTAGCTTAGTCTAGTGGAGAATCCTCGATAAATACTAAGTATAAGTTCAGGGAGACGATGTAAGAAACAAGTCACAAGGGGACGGGGAGATGTTTCAGAAGCTAAAGGTGCTTGTTCACAAAGCCTGCATCCTGGCTTGATTCTCTTCCTCCCCCGTGAAGCCTGTGCCCTGTGTGCTGGAGTTCACCTGAGGCGGGATGACCGTTGGTTTCCATCACTGTGTCCATTTTGGCAGTAGATGGCTCAGGTGCTGCTGTTCTCACCAACTCTCTCAATTGACTTTGTATAATTTCACTTTGGTTTACTTTCCCCAAAGGACAGGCTCTTTCATTTCTGTAAGTCAATCACACAAAACAGTGTGTTCTATTAATTCTACTCATCAAGGCTACAAACCAATTTGGCAAAATTACACACACTTCCCCTATATAAAGATCTCTTAATGTTAACATTTTTTGTTTTGTTATCATTTATTATGAGGGAGGAGAGAAAGAAAGAGAGAGAGAGAGAGAGAGAGAGAGAGAAATGGCAAGCCAGAGCCTTCGGCCACTGTGAATGACAGGCAGACACCTGTGCCCCTTTGTGCGTTTGCAACGTTGTATGCCTGCGTCACTGTGCACGTGCCACACGGGACCTGGAGGTTTGACAGGATTTCTTAGGCTTTACAGGCAAGCGCTTAATCTACTGAGCCATCTCTCCACCCTCTCCAAAAATCTTTTAAGGTAATTGTTATTCATTAAAACAAGTTCAAGGAATGACATGATTCTCGCTAGTGTTGTTTCAATCCTTTCCATTCTATGATTCAAAACCCTCCATGCCTGATAGTTTCATATCATAACTTCATTTGCATGTTAAATTACATTAAGATAATACCTTCAGGTACTATTCCAGAATAATCAGTGACCAACAATTCCATTCTGATTTAACTGCCTAAACATGCTCAGATACAGTGAAAAGAATATTTCACTGTTGTGTATTTTTCTTTTTGTCTTTTTGTCATTTCAAGGTTGGATCTTACTCTCAGCCCAGTGTGACTTGCGATTCACTATATAGTCTTTGGCTGTCCTCAAACTCACAGGGATCCTCCTAATCCCACTCCCATGTGGATGGATTGAGGGAGTGCTCTACAATTCCCAGCTAGCCAAATGGATTCTTTTAGAACTTTTATCATCACCTCCAGATTCCATCTCATGGTCTCCAATAAAACATAACACAAACAAAAGAGGAATCTCCTTAAAAATCTATCCACTGGGCTGGAGAGATGGCTTAGTGGTCAAACGCTTGCCTGTGAAGCCTAGGGACCCCGGTTCGAGGCTCGGTTTCCCAGGTCACACGTTACTCAGATGCACAAGGGGGTGTACGCGTCTGGAGTTCGTTTGCAGAGGCTGGAAGCCCTGGCACGTGCATTCTCCCTCTCTCCATCTCTCTGTCCTTTTCTCTGTGTCTGTCACTCTCAAATAAATAAAAAAAATTTTAAAAAAAATCTATCTACTGATGATTCAAGAAAAATTCGGTACATATACACATACATACATATATATGTATAACTGTAGTCAATGGTTTCTGATATTTTATTCTCTGAAAAGATTACAAATCAATTTGGAATAATTCCCACTCTTCCACAAGGAGACATGGCTTAGAGCTTATGCACTGGCTTACAAAGCTAAAGAACCAAGGTTTGATTCCCATGGACACATGTAAGCCCGATTCCCAAGGGGCTCATGCATCTGCAGTTCGTCTGTAGCGCCTCAAGTTACAGGCGAACCCAATCTCTGGGTGGATATATTTATCTAACACTTTTTCTCTCTCTTTTAAATATAGTAAGTAAAAAAAAAAAAAAAAAAAAAAAAAAAAAAAAAAGAAGGATATTATACCAAATAATGTATTTCTTATGTGTTGTTCCTAGGTCGGATTTACTTACAATAAAACTTCAGGTTTTTCCATTTCTTCAATTTTTATTATAGTCACATCATTTTCAGTACTATTAGCTTCCATTA
Organism: Jaculus jaculus; assembly: GCF_020740685.1. Taxonomy (NCBI): domain Eukaryota; kingdom Metazoa; phylum Chordata; class Mammalia; order Rodentia; family Dipodidae; genus Jaculus; species Jaculus jaculus. The sequence continues at coordinate 36,358,792 of NC_059117.1, forward strand.
GGCTTTTGTAAGGAAATACTTTATAGTGGTGTTCCATTTCAACAGTGCAATCTGTATTATGGAGAAAATGAATGTAAATAACATATGAGTAGTTTTTATGGATGTGGAATATACATTTTCAGATTCCTTCATTCATGCTGTGATAAAAGGTCTACCAAAGGTGTGTGGACAATGTGCATCAGTTTTTTTACACATAGCTAATTCAACAGATGAGACCCTGGCTCTCGTGTAGCTTAGTCTAGTGGAGAATCCTCGATAAATACTAAGTATAAGTTCAGGTAGACGATGTAAGAAACAAGTCACAAGTGGGCGGGGAGATGTTTCAGAAGCTAAAGGTGCTTGTTCACAAAGCCTGCATCCTGGCTTGATTCCCTTCCTCCCCCGTGAAGCCTGTGCCCTGTGTGCTGGAGTTCACCTGAGGCGGGATGACCGTTGGTTTCCATCACTGTGTCCATTTTGGCAGTAGATGGCTCAGGTGCTGCTGTTCTCACCAACTCTCGAAATTGACTTTTTATAATTTCACTTTGGTTTACTTTCCCCAAAGGACAGGCTCTTTCCTTTCTGTAAGTCAATCACAGAAAACAGTGTTTTCTATTAATTCTACTCATAAAGGCTACAAACCAATTTGGAAAAATTACACACACTTCCCCAAATTAAAGATCTCTTAATGTTAACATTTTTTGTTTTCTTATCATTTATTATGAGACAGGAGAGAAAGAAATAGAGAGAGAGAGAGAGAGAAATGGCAAGCCAGAGCCTTCGGCCACTGTGAATGACAGGCAGACACCTGTGCCCCTTTGTGCGCGTGCAACGTTGTATGCTTGCGTCACTGTGCACGTGCCACACGGGACCTGGAGGTTTGCACAAGATTTCTTAGGCTTTACAGGCAAGCGCTATAATCTACTGAGCCATCTCTCCACCCTCTCCAAAAATATTTAAGGTAATTGTTATTCATTAAAACATGTTCAAGGAATGAAATGATTCTCGCTAGTGTTGTTTGAATCCTTTACATTCTATGATTCAAAACCCTGCATGCCTGATAGTTTCATGTCATCACTTCATTTGCATGGTAAATTACATGAAGATAATACCTTCAGGTACTACTCCAGAATAATCAGTTACCAACAATTCCATTCTGATTTAACTGCCTAAACATGCTCAGATACAGTGAAAAGAATATTTCACTCTCGTGTATTTTTCTTTTTTTCTTTTTGTCATTTCAAGGTTGGATCTTACTCTCAGCCCAGGGTGCCTTGGAATACACTATACAGTCTTTGGCTGTCCTCAAACTCACAGGGATCCTCCTAATCCCACTCCCTTGTGGAGGGATTCAGGGCGTGCTCTACAATACCCAGCTAGCCAAATGGATTCTTTTAGAACTTTTATCAGCACCTCCAGATTCCATCTCATGGTCTCCAATCAAACATAACACAAACAAAAGGGGAATCTCCTTAAAAACCTATCTACTGGGCTGGAGAGATGGCTTAGCGGTCAAACGCTTGCCTGTGAAGCCTAGGGACCCCGGTTCGAGGCTCGGTTTCCCAGGTCCCACGTTATCCAGATGCACAAGGGGGTGCACGCGTCTGGAGTTCGTTTGCAGAGGCTGGAATCCCTGGCACGCGCATTCTCCCTCTCTCCCTCTCTCTGTCCTTCTCTCTGTGTCTGTCACTCTCAAGTAAATAAAAAAAAATTAAAGAAAATCTATCTACTGATGATCAACAAACATTCGGTACATATACACATACATACACATTTATGTATAACTCTAGTCAATGGTTTCTGATATTTTATTCTCTGAAAAGGTTACAAATCAATTTGGAAACATTCCCACTCTTCCACACGGAGAGATGGCTTAGAGCTTAAGGCACTGGCTTACAAAGCTAAAGAACCAAGGTTTGATTCCCAAGGACACATGTAAGCCCGATTCCCAAGGGGCTCATCCATCTGCAGTTCGTCTGTAGCGGCTGATGTTACAGGCGCACCCAATCTCTCTGTGTATATATTTATCTAACACTTTTTCTCTCTCTTATAAATATACTAAGTAAAAAAAAAAATAAAGAAAGAAAGAAAAGTAGGATATTATACCACATAATATATTTCTTATGTGTTGTTCGTAGTTTCGGATTTACTTACAGGAAAAGTTCAGGTTTTTCCATTTCTTCAATTTCTGTTATAGTTACATCATTTTCAGTACTATTAACTTCCATTAGGCTTTTGTAAGGAAGTACTTTACAGTGGTTTTCCATTTCAACAGTAGAATCTGTATTATGGAGAAAAGGAATGTAAATAACATCTGAGTAGTTTTTATGGATGTGGAATATACATTTTCAGATTCCTTCATTCATGCTGTGATAAAAGGTCTTCCAAAGGTGTGTGTACAATGTCCATCATTTTTTTTATGCATAGCTAATTCAACAGATGAGACCTCTCCTGTAGCTTAGTCTAGTGGAGAATCCTCAATAAACAATAGGTATAAATTCAGGTAGACGATGTAAGAAACAAGTCCCAAGGGGCAATGGGGATGTTTCAGAAGCTAAAGGTGCTTGTTCACAAAGCCTGCATCCTGGCTTGATTCCCATCCTACCCCGTGAAGCCTGTGCCCTGTGTGCTGGAGTTCACCTGAGGCGGGATGACCGTTGGTTTCCATCACTGTGTCCATTTTGGCAGTAGATGTCTCAGGTGTTGCTGTTCTCAACAACTCTGTCAATTGACTTTGTATAATTTCACTTTGGTTTACTTTCCCCAAAGGACAGGCTCTTTCATTTCTGTAAGTCAATCACACAAAACAGTGTTTTCTATTAATTCTACTCATCAAGGCTACAAACCAATTTGGAAAAATTACACACACTTCCCCTAATTAAAGATCTCTTAATGTTAACATTTTTTCTTTTCTTATCATTTATTATGAGACAGGAGAGAAAGAAAGAGAGAGAGAGAGAAACGGCAAGCCAGAGCCTTCGGCCACTGTGAATGACAGGCAGACACCTGTGCCCCTTTGTGCGCGTGCAACGTTGTATGCCTGCGTCACTGTACACGTGCCACACGGGACCTGGAGGTTTGCACAGGATTTCTTAGGCTTTACTGGCAAGCGCTTAATCTACTGAGCCGTCTCTCCACCCTCTCCAAAAATATTTAAGGTAATTGTTATTCATTAAAACATTTTCAAGGAATGATATGATTTTCGCTAGTGTTGTATGAATCCTTTACATTCTATGATTCAAAACCCTCCATGCCTGATAGTTTCATGTCATCACTTCATTTGCATGTTAAATTACATAAAGATAATACCTTCAGGTACTACTGCAGAATAATCAGTGACCAACAATTCCATTCTGATTTAACTGCCTAAACAGGCTCAGATACAGTGAAAAGAATATTTCCCTCTCGTGCATTTTTCTTTTTTTCTTTTGGTCATTTCAAGGTTGGATCTTACTCTCAGCCCAGGGTGACTTGCGATTCACTATACAGTCTTTGGCTGTCCTCACACTCACAGGAATCCTCCTAATCCCACTCCCATGTGGAGTGATTGAGTGCGTGCTCTACAATACCCAGCTAGCCAAATGGATTCTTTTAGAACTTTTATCAGCACCTCCAGATTCCATCTATGGTCCCCAATCAAACATAACACAAACAAAAGGGGAATCTCCTTAAAAACCTATCTACTGGGCTGGAGAGATGGCTTAGCGGTCAAATGCTTGCCTGTGAACCCTAGGGACCCCGGTTCGAGGCTCTGTTTCCCATGTCCCACGTTATCCAGATGCACAAGGGGGTGCACACGTCGAGAGTTCGTTTGCAGAGGCTGGAAGCCCTGGCACGTGCATTCTCCCTCTCTCCCTCTCTCTGTCCTTCTCTCTGTGTCTGTCACTCTCAACTAAATAAAAAAAATTTTAAAAAAATCTATCTACTGATGTTTCCACAAACATTCGGTACATATACACATACATACACATATATGTATAACTGTAGTCAATGGTTTCTGATATTTTATTCTCTGAAAAGATTACAAATCAATTTGGAAACATTCCCACTCTTCCACAAGGAGAGATGGCTTAGAGCTTAAGGCACTGGCTTACAAAGCTAAAGAACCAAGGTTTGATTCCCAAGGACACATGTAAGCCCGATTCCCAAGGGGCTCATGCATCTGCAGTTCGTCTGTAGCGCCTGAAGTTACAGGCGCTCCCAATCTCTCTGTGTATATATTTATCTAACACTTTTTCCTCTCTCTTTTAAATATAGTAAGTAAAAAAAAAAAAAAAAAAAAAACAAAAAAAAAAACAAATAAAAGTAGGATATTATACCAAATAATGTATTTCTTATGTGTTGTTCCTAGTTTTGGATTTACTTACAAGAATACTTCAGGTTTTTCCTTTTCTTCAATTTTTATTATAGTCACATCATTTTCATTACTATTAGCTTCCATTAGGCTTTTGTAAGGAAATACTTTATAGTGGTGTTCCATTTCAACAGTGGAATCTGTATTATGGAGAAAAGGAATGTAAATAACATATGAGTAGTTTTTATGGATGTGGAATATACATTTTCAGATTCCTTCATTCATGCTGTGATAAAAGGTCTACCAAAGGTGTGTGGACATTGTGCATCAGTTTTTTTACACATAGCTAATTCAACAGATGAGACCTTGGCTCTCCTGTAGCTTAGTCTAGTGGAGAATCCTCTATAAATACTAAGTATAAGTTCAGGTAGACGATGTAAGAAACAAGTCACATGGGGACGGGGAGATGTTTCAGAAGCTGAAGGTGCTTGTTCACAAAGCCTGCATCCTGGCTTGATTCCCTTCCTCCCCCGTGAAGCCTGTGCCCTGTGTGCTGGAGTTCACCTGAGGCGGGATGACCGTTGGTTTCCATCACTGTGTCCATTTTGGCAGCAGATGTCTCAGGTGTTGCTGTTCTCACCAACTCTCGAAATTGACTTTGTATAATTTCACTTTGGTTTACTTTCCCCAAAGGACAGGCTCTTTCATTTCTGTAAGTCAATCACACAAAACAGTGTTTTCTATTAATTCTTCTCATCAAGGCTACAAACCAATTTGGCAAAATTACACACACTTCCCCTATTTAAAGATCTCTTAATGTTAACATTTTTTGTTTTCTTATTATTTATTATGAGAGAGGAGAGAAAGAAAGAGAGAGAGAGAGAGAGGAATGGCAAGCCAGAGCCTTCGGCCACTGTGAGTGACAGGCAGACACCTGTGCCCCTTTGTGCGCGTTCAACGTTGTATGCTTGCGTCACTGTGCCCGTGCCACATGGGACCTGGAGGTTTGCACAGGATTTCTTAGGCTTTAGAGGCAAGCGCTATAATCTACTGAGCCACCTCTCCACCCTCCACAAAAATAATTAAGGTAATTGTTATTCATAAAAACATGTTCAAGGAATGACATGATTCTCGCTAGTGTTGTTTGAATCCTTTACATTCTATGATTCAAAACCCTGCATGCCTGATAGTTTCATGTCATCACTTCATTTGCATGGTAAATTACATGAAGATAATACCTTCAGGTAGTACTCCAGAATAATCAGTGACCAACAATTCCATTCTGATTTAACTGCCTAAACAGGCTCAGATACAGTGAAAAGAATATTTCACTGTTGTGTATTTTTCTTTTTTTCTTTTTGTCATTTCACGGTTGGATCTTACTCTCAGCCCAGGGTGCCTTGCGATACACTATACAGTCTTTGGCTGTCCTCAAACTCACAGGGATCCTCCAAATCCCATTCCCATGTGGAGGGATTGAGGGCGTGCTCTACAATACCCAGCTAGCCAAATGGATTCTTTTAGAACTTTTATCAGCACCTCCAGATTCCATCTCATGGTCTCCAATCAAAGATAACACAAACAAAAGGGGAATCTCCTTAAAAATCTATATACTGGGCTGGAGAGATGGCTTAGCGGTCAAACGCTTGCCTGTGAAGCCTAGGGACCCCGGTTCGAAGCTCGGTTTCCCAGGTCCCACGTTGTCCAGATGCACAAGGGGGTGCACGCGTCTGGAGTTCGTTTGGAGAGGCTGGAATCCCTGGCACGCGCATTCTCCCTCTCTCCCTCTCTCTGTCCTTCTCTCTGTGTCTGTCACTCTCAAGTAAATAAAAAAAAATTAAAGAAAATCTATCTACAGATGATCAACAAACATTCGGTACATATACACATACATACACATTTATGTATAACTCTAGTCAATGGTTTCTGGTATTTTATTCTCTGAAAAGGTTACAAATCAATTTGGAACATTCCCACTCTTCCACACGGAGAGATGGCTTAGAGCTTAAGGCACTGGCTTACAAAGCTAAAGAACCAAGGTTTGATTCCCAAGGACACATGTAAGCCCCATTCCCAAGGGGCTCATGCATCTGCAGTTCGTCTGTAGTGGCTGATGTTACAGGCGCACCCAATCTCTCTGTGTATATATTTATCTAACACTTTTTCTCTCTCTTATAAATATACTAAGTAAAAAAAAATAAATAAAGAAAGAAAAGTAGGATATTATACCAAATAATATATTTCTTATGTGTTGTTCGTACTTTCGGATTTACTTACAAGAAAAGTTCAGGTTTTTCCATTTCTTCAATTTCTGTTATAGTTACATCATTTTCAGTACTATTAACTTCCATTAGGCTTTTGTAAGTAAGTAATTTATAGTGGTTTTCCATTTCAACAGTAGAATCTGTATTATGGAGAAAAGGAATGTAAATAACATATGAGTAGTTTTTATGGATGTGGAATATACATTTTCAGATTCCTTCATTCATGCTGTGATAAAAGGTCTACCAAAGGGGTGTGTACAATGTGCATCATTTTTTTTACGCATAGCTAATTCAACAGATGAGACTTTGGCTCTCTTGTAGCTTAGTCTAGTGGAGAATCCTCGACAAACAATAGGTATAAGTTCAGGTAGACGATGTAAGAAACAAGTCCCAAGGGGCCATGGGGATGTTTCAGAAGCTAAAGGTGCTTGTTCACAAAGCCTGCATCCTGGCTTGATTCCCTTCCTCCCCCGTGAAGCCTGTGCCCTGTGTGCTGGAGTTCACCTGAGGCGGGATGACCGTTGGTTTCCATCACTGTGTCCATTTTGGCAGCAGATGTCTCAGGTGTTGCTGTTCTCACCAACTCTGTCAATTGACTTTGTATAATTTCACTTTGGTTTACTTTCCCCAAAGGACAGGCTCTTTCATTTCTGTAAGTCAATCACACAAAACAGTGTTTTCTATTAATTCTACTCATCAAGGCTGCAAACCAATTTGGCAAAATTACACACACTTCCCCTAATTAAAGATCTCTTAATGTTAACATTTTTTCTTTTCTTATGATTTATTATGAGACAGGAGAGAAAGAAAGAGAGAGAGAGAGAGAGAGAAATGGCAAGCCAGAGCCTTCGGCCACTGTGAATGACAGGCAGACACCTGTGCCCCTATGTGCGCGTGCAACGTTGTATGCTTGCGTCACTGTGCACGTGCCACACGGGATCTGGAGGTTTGCACAAAATTTCTTAGGCTTTACAGGCAAGCGCTTAAACTACTGTGCCATCTCTCCACCCTCTCCAAAAATCTTTTAAGGTAATTGTTAGTCATTACAATATGTTCAAAGATTGACATGATTCTCTCTAGTGTTGTCTGCATGCTTTTAATTGCATAATTCAAAGCACTCCATGCTTGATAGTTTCATGCCATCACATCATGTGCATGTTAAATTCCATTGAGATACTGCCTTTAAGTACTACTCCAGAAAAATCAGTGACCAACAAATCTATTCTGATTTAACTGACTAAACATGCTCAGATACAGTTAAAAGAATATTTCAGTGTGGTGTTTTTTTCCTTTTTTTCTTTTTGTTTTTTCAAGGTTGGATCTTGCTCTCAGCCCAGGGTGACATGAGTTTCATTATATAGTTTTTGGCTGTACTCAAACTCACAGTGATCCTCCTAATACCATTCCCATGTGGAGGGATTGAGGGTGTGCTCTACAATACCCAGGTTGCCAAATGGATTCTTTTGAGAACTTTATCAACACCTCCAGATCTCATGGTCTCCAATCCATTTTAATAGAAACTAAAAAGCACAATCTACTTAAAAATCTATCTGCTGATGATTGAAGAAAATTTTGGCATATATACACATATATGTATAATTGGATTTTATTCAACTCCAAAGGTAATGAAATTTTACGAATTATACCAGGAAATGAATGGATGGAGGTAGAAAATATTATACTAAAGAAGTAACTCAGGTTCAGAAAAAGAAAATCTGCATGTTCTTCCTAACATGTGGATCTGACCTTTCATGTGTGTAGAGATCAGTAAGGAATGATGTCCACAGGCATGTGCATGAAACTGGATGGATCTAGGTCTCTAACACTTGGAAATAAAATATCAGATTCATTAGAACACAAATTTCTTCCTCTATTGTATCACTTCCAAGAGGTTGCAATCATCCTTCCAATGGATGAAGTAAAAAGAGAAACCCCTTCCGTTCTCCATTTTCCTTCACTTTCTAAGAAGCTCTCTAATGCTTTTGTGAGGAAACCTTGTCCAAGGCGTTTGGTGTCATTATCCTCTACAGCCAAGCTTCCATCGTCTCTGTTCCTGCTCGTCAGTGTGCCTGGTGTCCATCTCCCGCCACCTTTCAGCAATGAGATGGAGTTGAATATCCTTGTACTTTCAATGAAGAATACATGAATCTGCACTACTTCCATGGAAACCGAGCACTGTAAACTTCTTGTCCATGGAAAGGAATATTTGGTGGTCTCGCCTTCCCTTGGTGTGCTATAGATCACCGGGCACGGGCCTGCTGTAACTTGTGGCACAGTGTCCATTTCAGCAGTTTTACCAGGAGACCCTTCAGTGGTTGATTCAGACACGTATTCGCTTATAGTGAATTTGCTATTTTCACCTATCTTTTCATCTCCCAGAGGGCAGGGGGTTACACTCCTTTAAGGGTTTCATAAGAGCCAATGATTTCTACTATTTTATTCTCTGACAAGATAATAATTTGGGAACATTCCCACTCTTCCACAAGGAGAGAAGCCTTAGTGCTTAAGGTACTTGCTTACAAAGCTAAAGAACCCAGGTTCGATTACTCAGGATACACGTAGGCCTGATCCCCGAGGGGGCCTATGCATCTGGAGTTCGACTGTAGCAGCTGAATGACAGGGGCACCCTCCCTCTTATATATATATGTGTGTGTGTGTGTGTGTATGTATGTATGTATGTGTCTGTGTGTGTGTGTATGTATGTATGTATGTGTATATATATATGTATGTGTATATATATATATGTGTGTGTGTGTATATATATATACTATATATACACACACACACATATATATATCCCACTCTTTTACTCTCTTTCAAATATATTAAGTAAATAAACAAATAAAACTAGGATATTATACCTCATAATGTATTTCTTATGTGTTTTTCCTAGTTTTGGATTTACTTACGAGAAAACTTCAGGTTTTTCCATTTTTTCCATTTCTATTATAGTTACATCATTTTTAGTACTATTAACTTCCATTAGGCTTCTGTAAGGAAATACCTCATCTTCTTTTTCCATTTCAACGGAGGAATCTGTATCGTGGATAAAAAGTATGTAAGTATTACATGAGTGCTTATTATCGATGTGGAATGTACATTTTCAGATTCCTTCATTCATGCTCTGATGAAAGGTGTACCAAAGGTGTGTGTACAATGTGCAACATAGTTTTTATGCATAGCTAATTCATCAGGAGACCTTGGCTCTCGTGTAGGTTAGTCTAGTGGACAATCCTTGATACATGCTATAAGAAACGAATCACAATGGGCCGGGAAGATGTTTCAGTAGCAAAAGGTGCTTGTTTACAAAGCCTGACATCCTGGCTTGATTCCCTTGCTCCCCCATTAAGCCTGCTCCCTGTGTGCAGGAGCTCACCTGATGCGTGATGACCATTCACTTCCATCAGTGTGTCCACTGCAGCGGTAGACGTCTCAGGTGTTGGTGTTCTCACCAATTCTCTCAATTGACTTCTTGCAATTTCACTTTTGTTGCCTTTCTCCAAAGGACAGGCACTTTCATTTCTGCAAGTTAGTCATAGAAAACAGTGTTTCCTATTAATTCTACTCATCAAGGTTAACAAATTTGCGAATATTACAAAAATTTCCCTTTTATATTTTTAACAGATTTTTAAAATTTATTGTTTATTTTGAAAGAGATGGATAAAGGGACACAGAGAGACCAGGTTCTTGAGCCACTGTAAACATACATCAAATGCCTGTGGTTCCTTGTTTCCATGTGCCACATTGCATGTTTGCATTACCACAGCTGGCTACATGGGACCTGGAGATTTGTGCAGGAGTTCTTAGGCTTCACAGGCAAGTGTCTTAACTGAAAAGCCATCTAGATGGTCATTAGTTTATCATCATGAAAACGAGCTCAAATCAGAATGAATTTTTCTAACGAAAGAGTTACCTAGCCTAAATTATTGCCATCATCTTACTTATCATGTTTCTCCTTAGCAGGAAACTCTCTGACTGCTTGTACAGCTTCTTCTCCATCATCACAGTCAGCCGCATCAGAAGTATGAGCATCAGGAGGAGTAGGAGGAACAGGAGCAGGGGCAGGAACATTAGAAATCACAAAAAAAGGAGGATCAAGAAGGCCAACAGGAGGAGCAGAAGAATCAGGGCCATCCTGAGCATCGGGACCATCAGAAGTGTCTGGATCATCAGAAGTTGCTGGATCATCAGAAGTGTTGGGACCATCAAAGGTATGTGGACCATCAGGAGTATCAGAAAAATCAGAAGTATCAGGACCATAAGGAATATCGGAACCATCGGGAGTATCCAGACCATCAGGAGCATCTGAGCCATCGGACATATCCGGACCATCAGTTGTATTAGGTGCAGAAGAGGCAAGGAGAGCATGAGGGTCAGGAAACAGCATCACCAGGAACACCAGGACCAGCAGGGGCAGGTGGAATAGCAGGGCCAGGAGGAACAGGAGAAGCAAGAGGAGGAGGAGGAGGAAGAGAAGGTGCGGATACATAGGAGGAGAAAGTGGAGCAGGAGCAGAAGGATCAGCAGGAGTATCAGGATCATCCACAGTTTTGGGACCATCCAGAGTATCAGGACCATCCAGAGTATCAGGCCTATCTGGAGTATCAGGACCATCTGGAATTTCAGGCCAATCCAGACCATCAGGATTATCTGGAGTTTCAAGTCCGTCTGGAGTATTAGGATCATACAGACTATCGGGACCACCTGGAGTTTCAGGTCCATCTGGAGTATCAGGATCCTCCTGAGTATTGGGACAACCTGGAGTTTCAAGTCCATCTGGAGTATCAGGATCATCCGGAGTGTCAGGACCATCCAGAGTATCGGGAGCATCTGGACTTTCAGGCCCATCTGGAATATCTGGATCATCTGCAGTGTCAGGAACATGCAGAGTATCAGGACCATCTGGCGTTTCAAGTCCGTCTGGAGTATTAGGATCATCCAGACTATCGGGACCATCTGGAGTTTCAGGCCCATCTGGTGGATCAGGATCCTCCTGAGTATCAGGACCACCTGGAGTTTCACGTCCATCTGGAGTATCAGGATCATCTGGAGTGTCAGGACCATCCAGAATATTGGGAGCATCTGGACTTTCAGGCCCATCTGGAATATCTGGTTCATCTGCAGTGTCAGGAACATGCAGAGTATCAGGACCATCTGGCGTTTCAAGTCCGTCTGGTGTATTAGGATCTTCCAGACTATCAGGACCATCTGGAGTTTCAGGTCCATCTGGAGGATCAGGATCCTCCTGAGTATCAGGACCACCTGGAGTTTCACGTCCATCTGGAGTATCAGGATCATCCAGAGTGTCAGGACCATCCAGAATATTGGGAGCATCTGGACTATCAGGCCCATCTGGAATATCTGGATCATCTGAAGTGTCAGGAACATGCAGAGTATCAGGACCACCTGGAGTTTCACGTCCATCTGGAGTATCAGGATCATCAGGAGTGTCAGTAACATCCAGAGTATTGGGAGCATCTGGACTTTCAGGCCCATCTGGAATATCTGCATCATCTGCAGTGTCAGGAACATGCAGAGTATAAGGACCATCTGGCGTTTCAAGTCCATCTGGGGTATAAGGATCATCCAGAGTGTCAGGACCATCCAGAGTATTGGGAGCATCTGGACTTTCAGGCCCATCTGGAATATCTGGATCATCTGCACTGTCAGGAACATGCAGAGTATCAGGACCATCTGGTGTTTCAAGTCCGTCTGGAGTATAAGGATCATCCAGACTATTGGGACAATCTGGAGTTTCAGGCCCATCTGGTGGATCAGGATCCTCCTGAGTATCAGGACCACCTGGAGTTTCACGTCCATCTGGAGTATCAGGATCATCTGGAGTGTCAGGACCATCAAGAATATTGGGAGCATCTGGACTTTCAGGCCCATCTGGAATATCTGGTTCATCTGCAGTGTCAGGAACATGCAGAGTATCAGGACCATCTGGCGTTTCAAGTCCGTCTGGAGTATTAGGATCATCCAGACTATCAGGACCATCTGGAGTTTCAGGTCCATCTGGAGGATCAGGATCCTCCTGAGTATCAGGACCACCTGGAGTTTCACGTCCATCTGGAGTATCAGGATCATCCAGAGTGTCAGGACCATCCAGAATATTGGGAGCATCTGGACTATCAGGCCCATCTGGAATATCTGGATCATCTGAAGTGTCAGGAACATGCAGAGTATCAGGACCACCTGGAGTTTCACGTCCATCTGGAGTATCAGGATCATCCGGAATGTCAGTAACATCCAGAGTATTGGGAGCATCTGGACTTTCAGGCCCATCTGGAATATCTGGTTCATCTGCAGTGTCAGGAACATGCAGAGTATAAGGACCATCTGGCGTTTCAAGTCCATCTGGAGTATAAGGATCATCCAGACTATCGGGACCAACTGGAGTTTCAGGTCCATCTGGAGGATCAGGATCCTCCTGAGTATCAGGACAACCTGGAGTTTCACGTCCATCTGGAGTATCAGGATCATCCGGAGTGTCAGGACCATCCAGAGTATCAGGAACATCTGGATTTTCAGGTCCATCTGGAATATCGGGATCATCTGGAGTGTCAGGACTATCCAGACTATCAGGACAATCTGGAGTTTCAGGTCCATCTAGAATGTCACAATCATCCGGAGTATCGGGACCACCTGGAGTTTCAGGTCCATCTTGAGTATCAGGATCATCTGGATTATCAGGGCCATCTGGAATTTCAGGTCCATCTGGAATATCAGGATCATCTGGAGTGTCACGACCATCCAGAGTATTGGGATCATCTGGAGTTTCAGGCCCATCTGGAATATTTGGATCATCTGGAGTGTCAGGACCATCCAGAGTATTGGGATCATCTGGAGTTTCAGGCCCATCTGGAATATTTGGATCATCTGGAGTGTCAGGAGCATCCAAAGTATTGGGTTCATCTGGAATTTCAGGCCCATCTGGAATATCAGGATCATCTGGAGCGTCAGGGCCATCCAGAGTATTGGGATCATCTGGAGTTTCTGGCCCATCTGGAATATTTGGATCATCTGGACTGTCAGGACCATCCCGAGTATCACGACTATCTGGAGTTTTAGGTCCATCTAGAATATCTGGATCATCTGGAGTGTCAGGATCACACAGAGTATTGTGACCACCTGGAGTTTCAGGGACATCTGGAATATCAGGATCATCCATAGTATCAGGACCATGTGAAGTTTCAGGTCCATCTGGAATATCAGGTTCATCCAGAGTGTCAGGATCATCAAGAGTATCAGCACCATCTGGAGTTTCAGGTCCATCTGGAATATCACAATCATTTGGAGTGTCAGGACCATCCAGAGTATCAGGACCAGCTCGATTATCAGGAACATCTAGAGTATCGGGACCATCTGGAGTTTCAGGCCCATCTGGAATATTTGGATCATCTGGAGTGTCAGGACCATCAGGAATATCTGGATCATCTGTAGTGTCAGGACCTTCCAGAGTATCACCACCATTTGGAGTTTCAGGGACATCTGGAGTATTGGGATCATCCAGAGTATCGGGACCATCTGTAGTTTCAGGTCCAACTGGACTACCAGGATCATCCAGAGTGTCACGACCATCCAGAGTATCGGGACCAACTGGAGTTTCAGGTCCATCTGGAGTATCAGGATCATCCGAAGTATCAGGACCATCTGGAGTATCACGAGCAGAAGGAGCAGGAGAATCAAATGGATCATCATCAGGAGTAGTAGAGGCAGGAGTAGGAAGTGGATCAGGAGAAGCAGTAGGGGCAGGAGCAGGAGGATCAGTGCCATCAGCAGCAGCAGCAGCAGTAGAGGCAGGAGCTGCGGCACCAGAACCAGCAGAAGCAGGGTTGGCAGCAGCAGAGGCAGAAGCAGTAGCTGCAGGTCTATGATGTAACTTTTCTGAGTCTTTCAGTAACTTCCTTGCCATTTCCTTCTCCATTCTTTCAACCTTTAATGACAGTTTCAGTTGTGTTACTTTTCACGAAAAAGAAATTCTATAGCTTTCCTAAGGTTCTTTTTTCTTTTTCTTTTATGTTATTGTCTTTTTCCAGGTAGGGTCTCCCTATAGCTCAGGCTGACCTGGAATTCACTATGTAGTCTCAGGGTAGCCTAAAACTCATGGGGATCCACCTAGTTCTACCTCCCGAGTTCTGGGATTAAAGGTGTGTGCGACCATGCCTGTCAGCATTCATTAGTTTTATCACTTGTCAATTCCTTTCCTTGACTTAATTATAGTAAACAAAATTATGTTTTAAAATGTTTATCTATTTGAGAAGGACAGAAAGCCACAGGCACATAGTGTTGGCTACGGGTGCACTAGGGTCTCCAGACACTGCAAACAAACTCCAGATACATGTGCCACCTTGTGCATCTGGCTTACATGAGACCTGGAGAATTGAACCTAAGTCCTTTGCCTTTGCAGACAAATTCCTTTACTTCTAAGCCATCTCTCTAACCCTACAACATGATTTTTGTGTCTTACATTGATTTTGTCATTTTAAGTCATTGAGTTTTTAAATCAATTTTGCTTCATTTCTACGAGAGTAAAAGAACCAAAGTGTTCAGTGGTCTCAACAAAGCATATGCTTCATTCCGTGTCTTCCGCTGTATTCTACCTCACCTAACATGGCCAGTTTCTGTTTATTGGGACAGGAGTAAAGGTATTAAAAATACAAAATGCAGCTTCTTCCACTATGACCCCAATTTCACATTACAGAGCTCAACTTAGTGAAGGCAGCTTGAGAATGTCAGGAACTGAAGAAACTATTTCCCTCTTGCACCTGGTTAATCCCTTTTCTACAATGCCTTTTACATTTTTTTATTGGGAACCTAGGATATCAAAAGAATGTGATTCCTGAAATGCATGAAACAGTATGCACCCACAAGAGGCCTTGTGGATCTGCTGGGGCATAAGCATGGAATTCAGGAGAGGCCTTCCACATTACACATATGTAATGTAACATTCTACTCCTGGGCTAGGGAGATGAATCAGCAGTTAAGAGTGTTTGCTATTTAAGCATTAGGGCCTCTCCTGACAGAGACCGTGAATTTCAAACCCCCAATCCCACATGAAAAGCTGGGCATAGTCATTCACACCTGCAGCCCTGGTCTGTAGCAAGAGGACATGAAAGAATTGCTGAGGCTTGCTAACAGACAGTAGCTTCAGATTTGAATGAGAAATAGGGTCTCAAGGAAAGTCCTAAGTGGAAGTGCTATAAAAGCAGAAAGTGGGTGTTCTCTCTGGCTTCTGCTTGAATGCTCACGTGACATGAGCTTCACACACATATACATAACACACACACACACACACAAACGTTACCTGAAGGACCTTCAAGGCCAATGAATTCTGGATGATTCAAAGCCATTTACAGGCTCTACCCAGCATTTTAAGTCACCCAAAATGATGAAATTCCGTAACACTGACTCAGATAAACTACCCGATGTGATTAAACCAATGAATTTAGGAAATGTGAGGTTTGCAAACGAATTCCTACTTGGGGGATGGGATTGCTTTGCAATACTGTATCTAGATCCTTTGTCAGTCTTAGTATCTTAGTGTGTGTCACGATTCAACATTCTAACATAGTCAAATAACAAATTTACTAATTTTCATGCTACATATGAAAAAACATCATGCATTATAAAACCTAATACATAATAAAATCTGGAGATCATTGAGCAACATTTTAAGGAAGTATCCTAAATGTTTCCTTTTATTTAAGGTAGGGTTCCTCTCTAGTACAGGCTGTCCTCGACTTCACTATGTAGTCTCAGGGTGGCCTCAAACTCCCGGTGAACCTCCTACATCTGCTTCCCAAGTGCTGGGATTAAAGGCATGAGGCACCATGCAAAGCAAAACATGTTTCTTTAGTTACAGAGTCAAACACATTCTTTATGGAATCAAATAGAAAACATGGGACAACCCCTATGTAATATAGATTTTGAGAGACTAAATGTTTAGCTTTCTGGAACTTCTTAACTATGTTAGTGTAAGTATTTTATTTATTTATTTATTAGAGTGACTGAGCAGGCAGATAGAGAATGGGCATACCAGGGCCTCTAGCCATTGCAAAAAAACTCCAGATGCAGGTGCCACCTTTTACATCTGACTTACATGCGTAATTGGGAATTGAACCTCAGTCCATCGGTGTTCCAGGCAAGTGCCTTAACCTCATCGTATTAAGGTACCTTAAGGGATCTCTGCAGCACTCTTTGACAAAATAGACAGGCAAAGAAAAAGAATAGGGAAGAGGTTCTTCTAAAAGGTGCAGGTCTTATGATGAGACTCCAGGCCTCAGATCATTTCCAGAGTTGCATTTATTAATTATTGGATTGAGTAAGGTTTCATGGGGGAGGGGGAATAGCTCAGTGATTAAAAGACACTGGCACGCTCATGCCTGTGTGTGTGTTTAATTAATTAGTAGATTTATTTAGGCATGAGTCATGTCAGTGTAATGTCAAAAGCCCTGTAAAGTACATTTCTACAAATAATCCTTTATAGAATAGTTAATGTCCTGTACTATGGGCCAAGTATCCCTAATTTAATTTTCTAGTACCTGTGGCCTTTCAAACTCATTTTCTTCCTCATCCATTACTACCTCAATATTTGTACTAGTCACGTTTAATTTTATCAAAGTAATAAGTAATTAAATTGGTCTTAACATTACAACTTTCCAAACAAATGATACTGGGCATACAACTGCTGGATTTTAAAAGTAATCACTACCAAAACAAAATTCACAACAAAAAGATTAATTTCAGAAAGGGGCATTTTACCTGGGCATTAAAATCTTCATTTTTCTTGACTCTTTTTTTAGTTTTAGGAGCAGGTCTGTTGGTCGCCCTTCAGAGTGAGAACATTCGATGAGTAACTTTGGTTATTAAAATAAAGTTCGGTAAAAGGTCACTTGTCTGCATAATAGATAGGAGTTCTTCATTTATGTAAGAAAAGTTGACTTTTTAGAGCTTCTAGATATTTATGCCTTTATGTACTTGACTCTGCGGGATGTTCAATGGACACCAACCAGGTCCATACAGAACACCTACAGCCCCAATGTCGGCAGAGTCTGCACTGTGTGTGTCGGTATAGAGTACTTCTCTTGAAGATTTAACGGAACACCCCTAAGTGGACTTAGCACATTTGGTATCTAAATAGGAGCAAATTTCTTACTAAAACAAGGCAAAAAGATAAAGTAGGCCCTCCCAGTTGTCTGTTCTTTGCTAAAGACTAACTGAAGATCTATGTCTGTAAATAGAGGCATGGGACCGACAAGACCACAAGCCTATCTTATACAGACAACCCTCCTGGGAGTATATTTAACACGCTTCAGAGACTGGGAAGTTTCTCAGTTGGGAAAATTAAATCATGAAGTTATCAAAACAGAAACCACCTTCTCTAGACTCCCTTCACAGCTACCGAGTTCATGAAAACCAGGTTAGGAAGCACAGATGTTTTGTAAGCCTGTTGTGATGGTTATAAGCCAATACACAAGAAGTACGTAGATGATGTATATCTGCAACAACACTCAATGATCACAAGTGACTTCTTTGTGTGTTGTCCATGACTCCAGAATATTGAAGGTCAGAGAACTCCTACCTGCGATAGAAGCTGGGAGATGTACTGCAAGCTGCATCTGAAGAGAAAGGAAAGTACATTGTACAACAGCAATACAAAATGGAACATAGTAAAATGACATGACTGAGATATTGGTAGAACATTCATAAATATGAATCTAGAGTGAGCATTCACTAGAATATTAATAGGCAGGTGATCATGCTCTGAACTCTTACTTCCATTACTTTGTGTAATGAAAAACTATAAGGAGAAGAAAGAAATCAATGAAGGATTAACACGTGGAAGTAAACTGCTGTGGGCAATGACCGCCATCCTAACTGAGCACTGTCACCCTCACATAAGGTGCTCTGCCAGCAGAATGACCACCACAAGGTGACAGCGTCAAGCAGCTGGCATGTTGCTGTTCTGGACTTGGTGGCTTCAGGTACACTTCTGTGTTCTTTGTTGGCCAGAGAAAATTATCTCCAGCTCCTCCTTTGAAATTGCTCAGTTTAGGATGAAAGTCTCTCACAAGGAAGGTAGAGCTACAGTCATTGTGCCGTTCAGCATAAAAAAACAGGAAACAGACCAAGAACCAGGATGTATGGAATGAATTTCCAGCTGTCAGTGCAGCAAAACTCAAGAGAGGGCAGAGTGCTTACCCTCCCGACTCCTTCTCTGGGAAAGATGCTAGTGGAAGTGTGTAGTTCTAGCTCTGCTCCCTATTTGATGTGTGCTCATCCTCCACTTCATCTCCCTTTAAAGGAACCATTGAAGGCCATTTGGTTTGGTGATGAAAGGTGCTCATTTGGAAAGCCTGCCAGCCCAGGTTCCTATCTGCAGTCACATAATGCAGCATGGACATTCTCTTGGAGGGGCAAGGGTCACTGTTAGCTTCCCTTCATTCTGCCACCATGCAAGTAAAATAAATAAATAAGTAAAAAGAACTCTGGGGAAGGCCACTGTCTTTGGAGTGAACACCGCTGAGCTGTATGATCTCACAGCGAGAGATGGTGAAGGAGGCACTGGGGACAGAGCGACAAGCCTCCACAGAACCGCCTGACACCAAGCACACTGATCCACGCACGTGCTTGTCCCATGCCTGCAGGTGGCTCTCACTAAAAGAAACAATAATTCATTCTCACTTCACTTGAAGTACACAAACACCCAGTGAGACCTCCCTGGTATTTCCAAAGACGAGAGTTGAGGGTTTTCCAAAAAATAGTCTAGGCTGAGGTGATGATGGTGGAGCACTTCCTCAGCCAACAGCCAATACTGATCACCACAGATAGTGAAGAAAGGGTTATTAACAAAATGGTACCTAAGAAAATAAGCCCTCTTCTAAAAATACTGAATCTCTGCATAGTCATGAATGCCAAAGATTATTACAATTTATCTACAACATTTATTTCCTGGTCTTATTTCCAGTAGAAATGTAGGTATGAAAGATGTTGTAGAGAGTTTTTAAAAGTGCAAATTCTTGAGAGTGTTTCTACACATCTGGACAGACATGGTAGAACATGGTATGTTCCTGCATGATGCGATCTTTGTCAGCACACATGATGTGGCAGATCTCCCTGAAAAGTATACTTTGAGCATGTTATGTAAGTGGCTCTATATTCTACTTTAGCCCACAACAAGGCAAGGTCTGTGCAGACTGAGAGGTTAAAGGTTATACTATACAATTGTAATAGTAGGAACAAGCAATAAATTAATAAAATGTTTCATGTTGTATCTTACTGTATGTCACATATACTGTTTGAAGGTATTCATGGCTTCATGATGTCATCAAGTAGTATTTTACACATGCAATCATTATTAAAATTCCTTGTGCAACTACAGAGAAACCACTACACAGATAAATCGTAATTGTAGAGTAATAGTCATCAGATACAAAATAAATGTATTTATTATACACATGGCCTTAAAATACATTTTTACACCCTTTTCACCTTGTAATGGCAAAAGAAACACAAAATGTTTAACATCTTTCTCAAATATTTAACTTAACATCATTCTCATAGTTGTAAAGGATTGTATCGGTGTGTCTAAGTTTGTTTTCAGGAATCAAAAATCAACCAAAAATTCTGATTTTGAATAATCTAGGAAGAATCTTAACTCACTTTGAACCTCCAGTCACTTGGTAAAGAAATGAACAAAATGTATGATGATAATTGGTATTTGTTTTCCCATGTAAATTCAGAGCACCAGGCATAATGGACGTCAGCACTCTTCCCCGGAGCTGGGGGTGTGGGTCAGTGGTGGAGCATGGGCCTCACATGGGTGAGACCCTGCATTTATCCACAGTGTGGGGAAAAACAAAACAGTCCAGGACTAGAGAGATGGCTTAGTGTTTAAGGTGCTCACCTGAGAAGTCTAAGAACTGTGATTCGATTCTCCAGGTCACAGTGGCACGTGCATCTGGAAATTGTTTGCAGTGGCCACTCACTGTCTCTCTCCTCCTACTCTCTCTCTTAATAATACAAAAGCAGTCTTACCTGGACGTCGTCCTGTATGCTTGCACATCTTCCTGTGGTGTATCTTACGGTGTTTTCTAAAAAGAAATGATAATTACTTTTAAAATTTATTAAAAACAACTGATGATGTGTCCTTCAGCAATTAGTTCTGATTGATGAGAGCGTTCCTTACATTCTCCTCTTGTGTCCAAGAAAGGAACAGAATTTTCCCCTTCATTAAAACATAAAACCACACACGCCATACTTACGTACAGGGAGACACACATAGGGAGAGCCCCCTACCCCCAAGCACGGAGGATAGAGGATGATCTGAAGCGGCTCACTCCCCATGGTCACACTCTTGCTGCCAGTGTTCCTGGCTGGTTGTTCTCCATGCATTTTCTTTTTGCGGCTGCAGGGACTGAGTGTTCCCTACTCGCAACACACAGTTCCGTGTACCTCTCACTACTAAGGAGGAACTAAGGACTGTCCAGGTTCCTAAAGAACCACACCATACCATGGGCTCAGCCTCGTAAGCATTTCGGGGAGTCTGAGCCTACTTCACACACAGCTGGTGTGGGAGATGATGAGGTGATTTCGGCCTGTAAGCATACCTGCCACCACACACACAACACAACACACTTTGGGTATTTTGAAGATCTTTCCTTTTTCTTTTCTTTTTTTTTCGAGGTAGGGTCTCACTCTATCCCAGTCTGACATGGAATTCACTATGGAGTCTCACGGTGGCCTCAAACTCATGGTGATCCTCCCAGCTCTGACTCCCGAGTGCCGGGATTAAAGGCGTGGGCCACTACGCCACGCTGAAGATGTTTTTATCAGGAAATTGGTGATTGGATGTTGAAACTATACCCTCACTATGTCTATGCTCAACCACCATGTCTCTGTCATGCTGAGTTCTTACAGCACACACCCTTGCCAGGACTCCCAGGAGGGCTACACGCCGCACGACTGCTCCCCTCTCCTGGATTCCACTTTGGGCTTCACCACTGGGATGAACATTTGAGAGGCTGTGATCCTGCTCTGGAGAACCCTGACCAAGGGGCCATCACGCAAGGGGTCTCTAGCAAAACTTAAGAACCCTGATCCTGGCTTCCATTTGTCTCCGGCCCTCAGTCTTCTCAAAGTATACTCATCTCAATTCTCTGTGCTCAGCACCGTGTACTTTGAGTAAACGAAGGGGAAGGAGTCAGAAGCAGAGAGAAGCACACAGAAGGAAAGAGATCCCTGTGATCTAAGGGAACGTGACCCGTTCTGAGTCTCAGCTCCGTAACCAACGATGCAGAGCACAAAGACCCCAAGTCAGCAGGGTGAGAAGGGACAGGAACCTCCTACGCATGCCTTGTCGCTTCATCTGAGCAGTGACCGTTCTTACTAAGCCTTCCTTGCATTGCCTCCCCTGTATTCGTGAGAGGTGAGTCAAGTCTTCCTTCCTGCCACCTTGCTGCTTCTGACTTCTGTGAGTGCCATCACTCAGGACAGCACAGAGGTGACAAAGAGGGTCCCATACCTGTCCAGCAACTCCTCCGCATATATATCTGCGCCCATGTCTTCCAAAAATTCTGCGATAAGATCTTTGTTTTCCTGTAGAGCAAGGAGGTATGGCGTGAAGCCTTCCTACAAAAGTAACAAATCAATCAATAAATAGGCACCCCAACAAGCAAGCAAAATAAAATAATACAGATAATTTACAACTTATACAATTTATGCATTTCTCCACACAACTGTAAATATTATGAAAGAGGTCTTGAACACAGTGAGGAGTGTAGACAGCAACTAACAAGTCCCTCTTGTCCTTGCCCCTGAGCCGCTCCAGCCCACAGGCTGCTCCTGCGCCGGGACATGCGCTGCCCATGCTTAGTATCCACATGTGCACTCCACTTCTCTCAAGAACTCACCTCAATCACCCACTGGCTCTAAGTAACTTCACTTTTAGGGACTTGTATGAACTTTTTCAACAAAAACAAGAACTGTTTGAACGCAGGTATTCTACCTTTTATCTTTTATGCATCACTGTGTATCTTGCTACATGGGATCTGGAGATTTGAACATACATTCCCAAGTATTGTAAGCAAATGCCTTCATCACTAAGTCATCTCTCCAGCTCCTAATTTCCCTTCTGGTAAAAAAATTACTTATTTTTTTATAAACAGAGAATGATAGAGAATAGAGATAGAATGGGCACTCCAGGACCTCGGGCCTCTGCATATTAACTAGACACATGTTCCTATTTTTGCATCTAGCTTCATGTGAATACTGGAGAATCAAACCTGTCTTGTTATGATTGGCAATCAAGGTCCTTAACTGCTGAGACATCGATCCAGCCCTAACTTGTAAACTTCAATCCAATTTTTAAGCTTCTAACAGAAAGTGTAGGCTAATGTATTCCTATACATTATTATCAACCATATCTCTATAAATTAATATAAATGAAGTTGATAAGCTTGCAATACTCGACAGTAATCATGAGTCATGTGAAATATTTGTAGTTGAAAAGCAGTAGGTGTGAGGTAATATCCTGTCATGTCCCTAGAAAACTGCATCTCACATGGGCCCCACCATATAAGTAGTCTGTTCCTCAAACACCAGAATGCCACAGGAGACTGCATTCAATTATTTCTTTTTCAAGGTAGGGTCTCGCGCTAGCTCAGGCTAACCTGGAATTCACTACGTCATCTCAGGGTGTCCTTGAACTCACGGATCCTTCTACCTCTGCCTCCTGAGTGCTGGGATTAAAGGCGAGCGCCACCATGCCCGGCTGTGTTCCATTTTTAATAGCAAGTTCTTTTAGAAGTTTCCATCAGTTCAAAGGTGGACCTGAGCCATGCAGGCAACTCAGTGATTTTATGAGCCACGTGGAGCCCACAGCCCTTGAGATTTCCCTCTGCTGTGGACATTTCCACATGCTTAAGGAAAAGCAAGTGTGTGACTATGGACTCTTCTTCCTTTTACCAAAAAGTCAAGTGCTAACAAATTAAGTGTAATGAAAACGGTGACAAACACCCTCTACAAGGATTTCTTCAACACATTAATTTCCACTGCATTTGCACCAATAGGTATATCCCCAGCTTCTGAATCAATGCATTGTGAAGCCATCATATGGCTGTTCATAGTAACTGACAAAGTTGACTGCTCTGTGTTCTTTTACACTAATTACAAAGTCCTTGGTGAAAAACATATTTAAACAATGTTTCCCTTTGAAAACTTCAATGTCTCTTCAACCATTTGCCACAAATGCATACAAAAAAATGCTGTAGCGCCTAAAACTTCTTTAAAAGTTCTAATATTAAAAGAATTATCTGTCAGGAATAAAATTTCAAAACATTTCACTCTGTTAACACTGGAGATTCCACATATGAGAAATGGAACAACATGTGCCTTTGTTAAAATAAACCTATTTCCATTATTGTGGAAATAGAGTTGTGTCATCTTACCTTTGTTCTCGCCTCGATGTTTGCATCATAGGCAAGCAGTAGATCTGCCAGTTCTAAGTCATCATTCAGCGCTGCGTAATGGAGGGCGGTGTTCCCATACTTGTCTGCAGCATTTGGATCTGCTCCATTTCCTAACAAAGTATCGGCACACAAGGCAAACTCCCGCTGGCTGGCCTGTGGACAAAGAGTTCCCCAATTTAAAAACGTCCAGATAGTTTCACAATTACTTCCCTAGAAATGAGATACATTCATTTTTCCTCTAAGCATGTTTTGTTACCATGTTGACATGAGGTCTCTTCATGTATCCCAGGCATTTCTGGATTCAAAAGCTACTTGTCCCAGTTACTCACGTGCTGAGATGACAGGGCTGAGTCCCCACCTTGATATTCTAGGCATTTCAATGACCTTGGTCTCACACTGAAGTTGTTGGCTGTTACCTACCTTAATCAGGGGAGTGCAGTGCTCCTTGTCAAATATGTTGACGGTGCAGTCATAGGTGAGTAAGAGATGCACTACTTCCCTTTGCCCATAGGCACAAGCATAATGAAGAGCCGTTCTATGCAAACGAGAGGGCATTTTAGGAAGTTATACAACACTATGTGAAAACACATCAATTGATATGATTATAAAAATCAGATAGTGTTCTTATTTTTATTTACCCTTTGTTTGTGGGTGCTTTTATGTAGTGAGTGTGTGTGTGTGTGTGTGTGTTGAGCTACAAGTACATCTGATGCAAAGCCTTGCGACCCCACCCCCCCCCCCCCCCCCCCCCGCTGCAGAGGCCGGTGATCATCGTGCAACCCCTCCATCTCTTCATTAGATACTCTTCTTTTTCTTTTCTTTTTTTCTTTCAGAAGTACGGTCTCACGCTAGCCCAAGCTGGCCTGAATTCACTAAGAAGTCCCAACCTATACTATGGATCCTTGGAACTCAAGCTGGAGCAGTGTCAGGCTTCTCAGGCCCTCATGCTTGTGTGAGAAACACTCTTAGCCACCGAGAGATCTCCACCGTCTGTCCATCTACTGATTTGTGGTCCTGGGGTTACAGCACACGGCTCTACCAGTGTTGCATCCTTGCTCAGAGCAGCCTTTACAGTGAACTGAGCTTGGATTCGAATACTACTGGATATCTTGGCTTCTTTAGGAGCTCTACTCATTTTTTTTTTTCATCCATAAAATGGGGATTGAAAATAGTAGTTACCCTAAAGAATGTTAGTGTGAGCCGGGCTTGGTGGCACACGCCTTTCATCCCAGCACTCGGAAGGCAGAGGTAGGAGGAGTGCCGATAGTTCGAGCACACCCTGAGAGTATATAGTGCATTCCAGGTCAGCCTGAGCCGGAGTGAGATCCTACCTCGAAAAAGCAAAAAAGCAAACAAACAAACAAAAAAACGAACAACAAAAAAAGAATGTTAATGTAATGCTCTAATGAGAATCAACTCAAAGCTTCTAGACTTGTTTAAAATGCCTGACTGTTCAGTATTTGTTAGATATGATACCTAATACCATTCACTACCCGGTGTGGAGGTAGATTCCTTTAATACCAGCACTTGGGAGGCAGAGATAGGAGAATTGCCATGAGCTCAAAGCCTCCCTGAAACTACATAGGGAATTCCAGCTCAGTCTGGGCTACAGCAAGACCCTACCTGGGAAAAACAAACAAACAAAAGTAACATTCCCAATATGTGAAACAGAATCATAACTAACTTTGTAGATATAAGGATTTATCTATTTAAATAACCAGAATTATTTTTTTGTATTTTTAGTAAGAGAGCAAGTGAGCAAAACAGACAGACAGAGAATTGGTGTGCCAGGGCTTCAGCCACTACAATTGAACCCCAAACACTTGCACCACCTAGTGGGCATGTGTGAGCGACCTAGCACTTGCGTCACCTTTGTGTGTAATGTGGGAGCTGAACAGTAGAACATGGGTCCTTCGGCTTTGCAGGCAAGCACCTTAACCACTGTGCCATCACTCCAGCCCTCAATAACCATAGTTGTTAATGTGAGAAAGTGTCAGCTTTGTTGCCCATCTCGGCCTTCATCTTGCAATCCATGACTCTCAGCCTTTTAGTAGCTGGGATTGCAGGCCAGTGCCACCCTGCCAGGCATTTTATGGTGCTCTTCATCTCACATTTTGGCATTTCTGGCATTCAAATGCCACTTGTAACTGCCAATGTTTTACAAGTGTGAGTGGCAGGTATTTTTGTAAATTTATTACTACACAAAATAAAATATCATCACACAAGACTCAGTATGATGTGCTCATGACCACAAGGCAGCACGGACTGTGTGATGAACTTCAAGAGCAGCCACCCCGTCTGTATGGATGAACCCACCCACACAGGTGACACAACTCCCCGAGGACGATCAGTACGCCGGGCACTCCCTTGCCCCTCCGGGCCTCTTACCTGTTCTTTATGTCAGTGGCATTCACACTGACTCCTCCACTCAAGAGCAAACCCCGTACTGTGTCCACCAAGCCTTCACTGGCGGCTTGGTGGAACAGCCCTACAGGCTTGTAGGCCCGGAGGTACTTTGGGGTTTTGCCCCGGTCAGGCTTCAGGCACCTGCAGCAGAAGAAAGCCCCGCACAGGCTGGTGCAGGAGCTCGGCGGCTCAGGGCTCCTTGGGGACCCTGACACCCTCCTCATGACAGAGGTCAAAGGCCTCACGGGGCCCTTCCCCCCATCGATCTGGGTTTTGCGTGGCCTCACGGCCACGCTCCGACGCCTTTCTAGCAAACAAAATAGAAAGCTGCCCACCACAGTACCAGAACTGCGCCCAAGGAAGACCCTGGGCTCAGTAAATGGTAGGAGCAGTTGGCTGCCAGGCAACGCAGGTAAACAAGAGTGATGTCACAAGCGCACGTGACCCCCAGCCTCAACTGAGGAGCTGGATGCCAGCCACGCACAAGCAAGTGCTCGAGCCGGCCTGCCACGTGGCGGCCCTGCGCCCAGGATGGCTCGGGGTCTGGGTGTGGGGGCAGATGGAACGGTTCTCCCACGTCCTGTGGGGCACAGTGGACTTTGCTCCGCAGCCTTTCTGGGCGCGGGGACGCGGCGTGGCCCGGGGGCAGCACATTGTCCCGGGCGGGCGGGCTTACCTGGC
The DNA here is from genome assembly GCF_020740685.1 of Jaculus jaculus. NCBI lineage: Eukaryota > Metazoa > Chordata > Mammalia > Rodentia > Dipodidae > Jaculus > Jaculus jaculus. Next base: position 36,385,890 of record NC_059117.1, read on the forward strand.
CTGTGTCCGCAGCCTTCTCTTCCTCCTCCTCCTCCTCCCGGTGTCGTCTCAGGAGCCAGCACTGCGCAGAGCAGAGAGGAGCCCTAAGGGCACCTTGGTGGTGGTTCCCAGCCGAGTGTCTCTGGCCCATGGTGCAGGAACACAGGCCTCCTCGCACGTAGCCCTGGGCTGCCCCGCGGCCAGAGCATCCTCGGAGGGCCTCGGCCTTCCTCCAGACCCGGCTCCGTCCTCTAGGCCGAGGCTAGAGCCCGGTCAGGCCAAACCCGAGGTCCTCTGCCTGATGACCTTCGCCTGTTCCGGGAAGTCGCTCCCAGTTATGCAGGGGGAAGAGCAGGTCAGCTGCTGGGGGAGAAGCACAGGCCTTTTGAAGGAGGGCCCAATATGCATGTCAAGCCCCACCCTCTCTCGTGCCAATGGGACCCCCGGGGTCCTTTCACTTGCCCAAAACCCTGCCAATCACTTGCCAGACTGCCCCTGGCCTGCCTGCCTTCAATCTTCAAGACTGCAGGCCTAGGGGCCTATGCCTTTAATCCCTGCACTCAGGAGGCTAAAGTAGGAGCATTGCTGTGAGGTCGAGGCCACCCTGAGACTACACAAATCAGCCTGGGCTAGAGTGAGATCCAACTTGAAAAACCAATATTAATAAAAGGGGCGGCGGAGGGGCTGGAGAGTTGGCTTGGCTGTAAGCCGCTTGTCTACAAAGCCAACGGACCCAGGTTTCATTCCCCAATACCCACATAAAGCCAGATGCACAAGGTGGCACATGTGTCTGGAGTTCCTTAGCAATGACTAGACAGCCCAGTGTGCCCATTCTCGCTCTTTTTCCAATTAATTATACATTAAAAAATTACCATTTCAGAGAAGTAAATGTGCTTTTCTTTTTGGCATTAGTGGGGATTAAACCTAGGTCCTGAAGTATGTTAGGCAACTACACTACCACTGAGCTAAACCCTCAGCCATTCTTATGTTTTTGATATATTTTAGTTTATGTTTTTAATAGAGAGAATGAGACAATGACAGTGAAAATGGATGTGCCAGGGCCTCAGCCACTGCAAACCAACTCGACATGTGGTACCTATGCATCCGGCTTACATGGTCCTGGGTAATTAAAGCGAGGTCCTTTGGTTTTGCAGGCACGTGCTTTAAAGGCTAAGCCATCTCTCCAGCTCAGCCCTTCTTATTTTTAAGTTAGTATACACACTAATGGGTTCCACTATGGAATTTTCTGTTTTTAAAAAAATTTTGTAGTTAACAACTTCCATGATGGTAAACAATATCCCATGGTAATCCCTCCCTCCCTCTACTTTCCCCTTTGAAACTCTTCTCCATCCTATTCCCTCCCCCTGGCAATCAGTCTCCCTTTTACTTTCATGTCATGATCTTTTCCTCCTGTTATGATGGTCTTCTGTAGGTAGTGTCAGGCGCTGTGGGGTCAGTTATATCCAGGCCATTTTGTGTCTGGAGGAGCACGTTGTAAGGAGTCCTACCCTTCCTTTGACTCTTAGATTCTTTCTGCTACCTCTTCTGCAATGGACCCTGAGCATTGCAAGGTGTGATAGAGATATGGCAGTGCTGAGCATTCCTCTCTCAATTCTTCTCAGCACCGTGAAATATCTCATACTTTGCTGTAAATCATCCTATCACCCAGTTTATTTATTTTATTTATATTTTGGTTTTTTTACGGTAGAACCTCACTCTAGTCCAGTACAACCTGGAGTTTACTAGGTAGTCTCAGGGTGGCCTTGACCTCACAACAATTCTCCTTCCTCTGCCTCCTGAGTACTTAGAGCAAAGCTGAGTGCCACTATGCCTTGCCGAAGTTTACTTTTCATTTTGAGGGGAGGTCTTCCTTAAATTCCCCTCGTTGAATCCACCCTGTAACCTCAGCCGCTGACCTTGAACAGCAGATCTTCCTGCTGAAGCCTTCCAAGTATCTGCGATCACAGGCCTGTACACGAGACTATGACAGAAAATAAATAAATTAATTAATTCTCTGACTGAGAAAAATAAGGCCCAAAGCAACATTAAATCTGAATTCAAACTAAAAATCTCCTTTGGCTGGACATGATGGTGAACGCCAGAAATGCCAGCACTTAGGAAGCTGAGGGAAGAAGACAGTGAGTTTAAGGTCACCCTGGGCTACATTGTGAGACCATGTCTTTTCAACAAAAAATAAATAAATAAATGGCTGAGGACGGCTCAGTGAATCAAGCACTTGTCAGATAAGAATGTGGAACTCAGTTCAGATTCCGGGCACTGACATAAACCTGGCACAGCAGCTCATGCCTGAAGTCCCAGCACTGGGGAGGCAAAACAGGATGAACCCCAGGGCCTGTGAACTAGTTAGGCTAGCCCAGTCAGTGAGTTCTAGGTTCAGAGCAAGATCATCTCAAAACGTAAGACGGGTGGTGGGCTAGGGGGATGGCTCAGCAGTTAAGACACAACCTGCTGGGCCCAGTTCATTTTCCAGCACCCACATAAAACTGGTTACAGGGCTGGAAAGATGGCTTAGCAGTTAAGGTGCTTGTCTGAAAAGCCTCAGGAGCAAGGTTCAATTTCCCAGTACCCACATAAGCCAGATGAACAAGGCGGCATATGCGTCTGGAGTTCGTTTGCAGTGTATAGAGGCTCTGGCATGCCCATTCTCCTCTCTCTCGGTCAAATAAACATTTTTTTTTTTTTTTTTGAGGTAGAGTTTGGCTTTATCCCAGGCTGATCTGGAATTCACTATGTAGTCCCAGGGTGGCCTCAACTCACGGTGATCCTCCTATCTCTGACTCCCGAGTGCTGGGATTAAAGGTGTGCACTACCACGCCCCAATCAAACAAAGTATTTTTTTAAAGGTCTGCAGAAATGGCTTAGTGGTTACGGCTCTTGTTTGCAAAGCCTAAGGGCCCATGTCAATTCTTCAGATCCTACTTAATGAGATGCACAAGGTTACACAAGCCCTCAAGGACCTATAAGCACACAAGGTGGCACACATATCTGTATTTCAGTGACAGTGGCTACAGGCCACAATTCTTTCTCTCTCTTGCACTAACACATTAAAAAAAATAAATATAAAGACCAGTTTGTCGGGGTTGCTTCAAAAAAAAAAAAAACAACTAAAAAACAACCCAAGTGTCTTTCATCTCAATACATCTATGGTATGGGAGGCAGAGTTGGAAGAATCTGGAAGTTTACAGGCCAGATAGACTAACCTTCTTAGTGGCAAAACAACAGAGACCCTGTCACAAATGAAGTGGAAAGAGAGAACCAACACGCCAAGATGTTCCTTTGAATGCCACATCCATACCATAGCATGTGCATGCTGTTATATACACATACACACACAAAATTAGCCATCATAGTAATAGTGTGGGGAATGGCAGGGGAAGACACTCAGCTTCAAAATCTGGCCTCCACATGCACATGCACACTCATGCACTCACATATCAACACACATGCACGGTAAACACCCAGAGACACAAAATCTCTTTAGAACGTTGCAAGTAGATGAAAAATGCTATTGAGCGGTCTTAGGACGGCTAAACATCTGTTCACAGGATGATATTCAGATCATTTTGGGCGGAGGAAAGTGCAACCCCCTTGCTAACATGCTCTCCATTGGTCTTCCTGGGAGAATGCACTACTCAGTATTGCTGCCACCACTCCCTATTACTGTTGTTAGCATCATTACAAAGGAGAAACAGTTGCAGTCAGTATATAAAATAATACTATTGGGCTGGAGAGATGGCTTAGGCATTAAGGCCTATGAAGCCCAAGGATTCAGGTTCAGTTCTCCAGTCCCCACATAAGCCAGATGCCATAGGCGGTGCATGCAAGTGAGCTATGACTGCAGTGACTAGAGATCCTGCCATGTCTGTTCTCTCCCAAACCCCCTTGAGCGCTCTCGCTCTCTTCCTCTTTCATAAATAAAATGAATTTATAAGTTAAAAAATAGGGCAGGAGAGATGGTTAAGAGCTTTCCTGTGAAGCCTAAGGATCCCGGTTCCAAGCTTGATTCCCCAGGACCCATGTTAGTCAGATGCACAAGAGGGCGCATGCGTCTGGAATTCTTTTGCAGTGGCTGGAGGCCATGGCAGGCCCCATTCCTCTCTGTCTCTATTTGCCTCTTTCTCTCTCTATGTCCACCAATTTCAAATAAATAAATAAAAATAAACAAATAAAACAATTTGCAAAACATTAAAAAATAACACGATCTAGCATAGAGTTTAATATTTCTCTCATACCTGGTGCGGAAGGCACTGGCAGTCACCAAGATGCCTGGATTTAGAATCAGGGATTCTTCACCTTCACGTGCTGAACGCTGTCAAATTCATTCTGTAATAAGCTTTTCTGTTTTGCAGGTATTTATGTATGCGTAAAGCTGATTTATCATTCCTCTACTTAATACTCCCAAATAGGCCAGGCACGGTGGCACGTGCCTTTAGACCCAGCACATGGGAGGCAAGAGGTCAGATCATTGCCATGAGTTTGAGGGCAGCCTAAGACGACCTAGTGCATTCCAGGTCAGCCTGGGCTGGAGCGAGACCCTACTTGAAAAAACAAAACAAACAAACAAGTAAACAAACCTCTCGACTGGAAAGATGGCTTAGTAGTTAAGGAGCTTGTCTGCAAAGTCTTAGGGCCCAGGTTTGATTCCCCAGAACCCACATAACCCAGGTGCACAAAGTGGCACATACATGTGGAGTTCACCTGAAGCCGTGGTACACCCATTTTTTTTCTCTCTCTCCTCCCTCCCTCTCTCACAGATTAAAAGAAAAGAGCTCTCAAATGCCAACCCCCTCTCTCCTGGCTGGATCTGACATCTGTCCACTTCCCTGAGCTCTGCTCGGCACAGTATCTTTCCCCTGGGCCTGTTACATTTAGATGGTTCAGGCTCAGTATACTAGTATACATGCTGACCTCAAACACCACCAAGGTTAATTGTCCCCAGGCTTTTGTAGTTACTGGCCCTTTTGCTTGGCACAGACCTCTCCCAAAGGTTTGTAGAACTGCAGCTCAACTCAAATACCACGGGTGGGGGTTGGGGACATGGCATCGTGGTGAAAGTTGCTTACTTGCAAACCCTGCTAGCATGCGTTTGATTCCCCCAAACCCAAGTAATGCCAGATGCTGAAAGTGACACAAGCATTTCGTGTTCCATTGCAGCTGCAAGAGAATTTGGTGAACCCGTACACACACCACCACCATACCTAACTAAGAATATTCTTTAAATATCAAAATGTTGGGCAAGGGAGATGGCTCAGCAGCTAAAGGCACTTGCTTGCAAAGCCTGATGGCCTGAGTTCAGTTCCCCAGTACTCACTTAAAGCCATATATACACAAAGTGGCACATGTGGCTGGAGTTCACTTCTAGTGCCAAGACAGCCTCACACACCTGTTCATTTACTCTCTCTCTCTCTCCTCTCTCTCTCCCTCTCTCTCTCTCTTGCTCTCTGCTGAAAAAATAAAGATCAAAAGAGCTCATTTTGTTAACTTCAAGTTACAAGAGGTACAAAGAGGGCGACTATTATCAAAGCACATTGCATGCATGTATCAATGTGTAACAGTGAAAGCTACTATGTTGCACAGTTCGCACGCACTAATAAAAAGATAAGGACACAGGAACAAGGCACTTAAGGTTTTCCCATTCTGAGAATATATTCAAGATCAGAGCAATTTTTCTCTCCCTATTACAAACCAGGATTAAAGATCCAATATTTCATCCCTCAAGGTAGGATCTCGCTACAGCTCAGGCTTACCTGAACTTCACTATGTTGTCTCAGCGTGGCCTGAAACTTACTGCGATCCTCCTACCTCTGGCTGTCTAGTCCTAGGGCTAAAGGCATGTGCCACCATGCCTGCCAATTTTATTCATTTATTTGAGAAAGAGACAAAAGAGTAGGTGAATATGGGTAAGCCAGGGCCTCTTGCTGCTACAAAAGAAATCCAGACACTCGTGCATCTGGATTTATGTGAGTACTGGGGAACCAAACCTGGGCCAGTAGGCTTTGCAAGCAAGCACCTTTAACTTTAGAGCCATGTCCCCAGCCCTAGTGAACATTTTAAGAAGGAAGTCTGGCTCGGCATGGTGGCTCTCATGCCTGTAATCCCAACTAAGGCAATAAGCCTGTAAAAAGCTCGCACCCTGACACCCGTGAATGGATCCTCTACTCATTCTTTTCCAGCTCATCTCTATTTGTTGTAGAGCTAGAGGACTAACTCAGGACTCCATATGTAAGCACTCAAGGCAGAATCTGGACAGCACCCTGGACAGCGAACTGGCAGTGCTGTGGGCCTTCGTGAGGAATCCACCAGAGGAATCCTGATCCTCTCCCTTCACCTTCACTGTCACCAGATCCAGACATGTACACGGGCCTCAGGGAAAATCCTGAGAAGGCTGTGGGGTCCGGGCCGGGGGAAAGCCTGTTCTGTGCTGGAGTCCACACCACCCTTCGCCTCTCCTGCTGGGCAGCAGTGAGCAGTGCTGCGGAGCTGCAGGGCCTGCAGGAGGCCAGAGCAGGGGCTACAACCACGAAGGTAGCAGGCTGCGCTTAGCTGGCCCTGCTGCCTGAGAAGGACCAGGTGCAGCGCACCGTTAGGGGCTCTGGACACTGAGGCGCTGCAAAGATGCGGGGCCTGGGCAGACCCATCCTGAGAGACTGCTCCGCCAATCCCCAAAACCATGTGCACAGCGATGCTGAGAGGAAGGTGTTGAGGAACCACTGCAGGGAATACTGGCACAAGGTGTCCACGCTGGCCAGGTCAGACACAGAGGAGAATCTGCGTCCAGCCAGCCGCAGGTGCACCCACTCATGTGACAGCAATGTGTTTTTTTTTTTTTTTTTTTTTCTGTAGGAGGGTCTTATCTTGCCCAGGCTGACCTGGATCTTACTCTGTAGTCCCAGGCTGGCCTCAAATTCCCAGCAGTATTACCTCTGCCTCCCAAGTACTGGGGTAAAAGGATAAAGGTGTGGGCCAGGACAACTAGTTCTGGGGGAGAGAAGTGGGGAACACTAAGTCTTCTGTATTCCAGGCTGTCCTCAAACTGACAGTGAAGCTGAAAATCTTGAACTGTTGATCCTCCTGTCTCCACTGCTGCATTGTAGGCATGCACCACCACCCATCCCCAGTTTATGCAATACAGTAGGTAAACAATCTACCAACTGAGCTACGTCCCTCATGTTTAAACTCATAAATGCTACTGTGTAAGACTGCCTAAGGTAACATGCTACCAGATTTGTAGGTACAATGACTACATGGCCTAACTATGTCGTAGGCTATATACAGCTTCCCGAAAACGCCAAGGCCTCTTTCCCTAAGGAGTTTTAGCTTATAGCAGAGGTTGCAGGTCTAAAATTTCTCTTGCCCACACACATACAGTGCAGCAGAGCATGGCTTTACTGGGGACTCAGTCACATGGGCCAAAGAGTCTCTGAAGGACTTGTGAGGACGCACACTCTGTCAATCATGCTCTGGTGGGTTGGCCAGTGTGCCTTGTCCAGAAGGGCAATCATGCCCAGCAGAGTGGATCCTCTGCGAAAGGCATAGTGCCCAATACGGATCACAGCCAGCCCTCTGCTCCTGGCCTCCTCAGTCTACCAGGTAGCCTGGGATCCCAATTCTCCTGAAGGACAGAAGGACAGTTTGCTGCCATAGGTAGCCCTGCCACCAGCATGGGCTGTAAGGACTGCATCACAGATCTCATCATCACCCATCAGGGCTCCTGGTTGCCTTAGTTTGCCTTGAAGAAGGATGCTAAGGGAAGTACCTACTATACCTGCTCATGCAGCAAAAATTACATAAAGGAAGCCAGACAAGCCTTGAATCCCAGCACTGAGGAGGCTGAGGTAGGAAGACCGCCTTGAATCTTCCTTGAGTTCAAGGCCACCCTGAGATTTCATAGTGAATTCATGGTCAACCTGGACTAGGCCACAATCCTACCTTGAAAAAACAACAACAAAATTATATAAAGGGTTCCAATGTCTTTGTGGTTAGTTGAGAATCATCAAGTGTTAAGAACACAGGTAGAAGGGCTGGGCTCCAAAAAACCAGAGTGAGGTAGAAGAGCACACCTCACACTGAGCTCCGTAAGCACACAGCTTACCCTGGCTGACTTCCGGTACTTTCCATTTACACCTAACTATACACATGGCAACGCAGGAGTCAAAGTTCACTTTGCTATTGTACTGAATGAGTCTAAGGTACTCAGTACAGACCCCTTTCACACTCTACAATCACTGCACAATGGGCAATTTTACTCACCACACACACAGTGTCTATCGCTGTTCTCCATGAGCTTACTTAAACAGCTGTGCACATTATTTCCTTGACCTTACCTCTGAACCCTAACTGCATCGTAGGGTTTCTATACTGTGAGCACTTCACAAATACTGCCCCGTGCAATTAAGAACCTACACTACTCCTCCTTATTTGTTGTAATGAAATGACCCAAGAAGAGCTCACCTAATTACACATAAAATACGGGTTTCTAAGCTTAGGAGCTCCAAAACTGGTAACTTTTTATATCATCCACTATCAGTTTTACAATTTCCTAGTTTAATTTCTTTTGCTCAGCTATACAAAACATTATCCCCATCTCTGACATGGCTCTATTTAAATATACCCTTATCCTAATTACAATAGCCTAATACTACTTACTTATCCTGGTCACAGAACCATTATTTCTACATGCATAGTATGGCTCGGGGCTCTGGGGATTGGGGCCTGGGGGCAGATGGAATGACTTCTCCCACCTCCTGTGGGGACAGTGGACTTTGCTCCACAGCCTTGAGCCCTCGGGTGGAAGCACTTGGCCCAGCATGCCGCAGAGGCCCAGGGGCCCCAGGGTGGTCCTGCCCTCCTCCACCGTGGAGCCTGCCTGGGTCCCGCCAAGGATGGCCGAGGGGGGAGGGTCTCTGGGCGCGGGGGCGCGGTGTGGCCCGCCTCGCTGCACGTCGTCCCGGGCGGCCGGGCTTACCTGGCCTGTGTCCGCAGGCTTCTCCTCTTCCTCCTCCTCCGAGGGTCGTCTCAGGAGCCGGCAGCCCGCAGGGCAGGGAGGAGTCCTAATGGCCCCTCGGCGGTGGGTCCGAGCCGAGGGTCTCCCGGCCCGGGGTGCGGGGACGCGGGCCTCGCCGCACGGAGCCCCGGGCAGCCCGGCGGCCGCAGCATCCTCGGAGCGCCTCGGCCCCGCTGGGCCCCGGCTTCCTGCAGGCCCCGGGCTCCGCGCTGTGCGCCGAGGCTGGAGCCCGGCCAGGCCAAGGCCCCGCGGTCCGCAGCCTGACGACCGTCGCCCGTCCCACGACGCTGCTCCCCGCACGCTCCGGGTGCGCAGGAGGAAGAGCCGGACAGCTGCTTCTGGGGAGCACAGGCCTTTTGAAGGACTCCCGTGCGCATGTCTAGCCCCGCCCTCCCTCGTGCCCATCGACCCCGGGGTCCTTTCACTTGTCCAAACCCCTGCCAATCACTTGGCACACTCCCCCTGGCCTGCCTGCCTGCAATCCTCAGGACCTCAGGAATCCCTGCCCTCAGGAGGCTAAAGTAGAAGGACTGCTGTGAGTTCGAGGCCACCCTGAGACTACACAGGGAATTCCAGTTCAGCCTGGACCAGAGTGAGACCCTACCTTGAAAAACCAAAAATAAACAAACAACCCCCCCCAAAAAAAACCCCACAATTATTTTGGATTGTCAGTCAGTGCACAGACTTCCATTCTTTGGAGGCTGCCAATAGAAAATGATGATGTTGATAGTGTCATGACTTTTTTCATTTCTCATGTTTGTTTTTCTGTTGATTCGATACATATGATGGTGCAGTCAGCTATTGCAATTTTCACAGGCACATTTTTGTAGGGAGTTTCTCCTACAGATGTCTGTGAAGGTGCTGCTTGGGTGGGGTTTGTGTTTGAGCTCTGGTGAGGGTGACCTTCAGTAGTCTCTGTGTTGTCCTGTCAGCTGAGTTCACTGCTGGTAATGACGTGAGTGGCCAGGCAGCCATAGCTGTGGGCACCTGCAGTGGAAGTGTGGTCAGTGTCTTTGCTGGTGAATGCCTTCCAGATCTCTGTTGTTTGGGAGGAATGTACTTTACAGGGGATGTCCTCTCAGCAGTGACTCCAGATCATGTTCTTGCTCAGGTGATAGAGTACTCCTAATGTGGTGCGTCTTACCTGGGATCTGAAACGCATGGAATAGTGGCAGCAGGAGCCATAGAGCAAGCACATATGTACCGCGTCTGCAGAAATCGGGGCGTGAGTGTGCGCAGTGTGGCCATTGCTGTGCAGTATAGGGTTTGTGCAGGGATGGAGAGGGCCACGATCTAAGTCTTAGGGCAGCACACCACTGGCTCTTTTGAGAGGGGTGGGCACAATTTCTCCCTCTTCAGGGCCTTGTAGCAACCATGCAGCTGTGATGGAGCCACCCTCTAGCTTTTGCCAGTGGTTCTGTGTTCCTGGCCTCCTCTATGTATGTTAACTTCCCCCATTTGCCCCGGCAAGCCTTTCTCTGCGGTTATCTTTCCTTTAAAAAAGCTACTATGTTCCTGAAAGATCTAAATTTTAAATTCATTTTCCTAAGGTATTTTCATTCACAGGTAGCTATGTAAATGTCGGCTTTGAGGGGGGAAAGGATGCTATCTCCTACCCTGCCACAGTTAAAATTCCCTCTTTGCAAAACTTAACATGGTGGTGATTCAATACAGTAAAAGTACATTTGAATAGCATTTATTTAATAGTCATATGTATTCATTGTACACTCAGTGGGGCTTGCTGTGGCATTTCCACATATGCATACATTGTACATTTTCCACCTGCTTAAACATATCATTTTCAGTACTCTTTCAGTGACTAAGAGGAGGCCTCGCTCCTACCACACACCAAAGAAAACTCTACCGATGAGATTGTATTTACAAAAGCAACCAAATGTGGTATCTAATTTGTACAAAATCCTGGCTTATGCATGGGTAAAGCACCCTATGGCTATGGGAGATGGAATACCCTCTCACCCCCAGCAAAGCTGGCTGTATTAGAATCCCTGGAGCCTGGGATTGTGTCACCTATAGGGGAGTGAGCTGTTGGGATTGTAGGCAGAATTCATGCTACTAAGAACTTTACTTAACATCTATATGACCTTGGTTTCTTCTGTTGGGTCCAATTAATCACAAGAGTCCTAAAGAGGAATAATTGAGACAGAAGAAAAGCTTAAAGTGATGGTCATGAAAGGGCTCAATTCATGATTGCTGGTTTTTGAAATGGGAAAAGGGAACCAGCATTCAAATTCCAGCATTGCTGGGCTAAGATGGAAGAAGGAATTACGGACCTTCCAGAATGAAGCTCAGCCCCACTGTTGCCTTGATGTGGGCCCATGAAATCCATACCAAATTTCTTTTTTTTAATTTATTAAATATATTTACTTATTTATTTATTTATTTTAGATCGACACAGAGAAAGAGGAAGATAGAGATAAGGAGAGAGAATGGGCGTGCCAGGGCCTCCAGCCACTGCAAACGAATTTCAGATTTGTGTGCCCCCTTGTGCATCTGGCTAACGTGGGTCCTGGGAGTTGAGCCTGGAACTCAGGTCATTAGACTTCACAGGGAAGCGCTTGAACGCTAAGCCATCTCTCCAGCCCGCATACCAAATTTCTAACCCACAGAACTGGCCAGTGATAAATCTGGGCTGACTGAAGCCACTAAGTTTATGGTGATCTGTTACAGCAGCCATAAAAAATGAAGCAATGGTTTATAAGATGGGAGCAAATGGTGAATGACAAGCTCAGTGAAACTTGGAAAATGCAGGAATTCCATTGCTCTCAGCCACGAATAGAGGGACAGGACCATAGCACCAAGGTGCAGAAACAAGCGTTTAATCTGAGAACTAATCTGTGAAGGATTCAGGTTTCTGGTGAGGTTTTACTGATGTGGGAAACATGACTGTGTTTTGCCCCTTTGTCAGAAAGGGAGATCTGCTAGTTTGCTCAGGAGGAAGCAGTGCATTTTCTAGGAGGGAGAAGGGAGGACGCACGACAGAGTGAAGGGCCCATGGTAAGGTAATGGATGAAAGCAGTGCATGTGATAACAATCTCTCACCCAATCATGTTGTCTATCATCAGAAACGCATCTATGCCAGGTAGAAGGATAGCATGTACTGAAACTAAACAGCAACCAAGGAAAATTTATAACACAATATAAACAATTAGTTCTGGTTTTACTTGATTTATTGATGGATGAATAAGAATCTATGATTTAAAAAAACATACAAGAGCCCGGTGTGGTGGCGCATGCCTTTAATCCCAGCACTCGGGATGCAGAGTTTGGATGATTGCCATGAGTTCGAGGCCACCCTGTGACTACATAGTGAATTCCGGGTCAGCCTAGGCCAGAGTGAGACCCTATTTTGAAGAAAAAATAATTCAAAGGAGAAAATAAGAGAAAGAGAGAGGGAGGCAAAAGTAGAGAGAGAGGATGGCAAAACAACAAGAAAATAGGAAAGAGAACATAAGAGGCCCCCAGAAACAAAAGGATTCAGTTCTTCCTGGGTGTAGTACTCTTGATTCTTGGCTGGTTTCCCATGGGCAGGCAGCAGTGTTGCATATTTAAACATCTCCCAGCATTGACTTCTGTTTGTATGCAATACTTTTGACCGGACCCATTTGGGTGTGCACAGATCTCCTTCAAGTTGCCCCTGTCTGCACGGAAAAGAGAATTGATGATAACCAGTTATTGGTATGGATAAATTTTTGCTGAGTACATGGGTGCTAAGAGTATAGTATCTGTAGATAATTTTCTGTGTATGCTATTACTTGATTTCTTGCATTCATCCTTAGGAATCTAACATTACACAAAATTTGAATTTTCATCACTCTGTTAATATTGGATACTCTTGAAGAACAAAAGGGAGGAGCTAATTAATGGATGTCTCTGTATGGATCCTGGGCACACACGCAGCATTTCATTCATGGTTTTTATTCTGATACTAAGAGAAGAGCTGAAATTAGTTCTGCTTAGAATGATTTCTTTACCAGTAAGTTTCCTAGAGTTGAAGAGCATTTTGGAGGATAGGGATTTGGCTCTGCACTCAAAGACGCAAGAGAAACCAGTTGGTGTAGTGATGACTAGATATTTAGATGCTTAGTGAATCTTTATTTCTCAGACTTACTGGAATCGGCCCAATCACTCTGTCAGTTCTCCCATATGCTTTCTTATGCTGAGTTTACTGTAGTGTATACTAGTTTGTTGAATGTATTTGCTTCTGCCACTAATATGTGAATATTCTGTTTCTAAGACCTTGCTGTATTCTTCAGAGATTGGGAAGGAGTTGAAAATGTGGTTATTTATTCCCAAAGCTTTACCATCAAGTCAAACACTATGAGGCCAGTGAAACATGATTGTGCATGAAAGCAGAAGACCTGGATTTTAAATTTCTAGATCTGATAGTAACTGGAGGTATGGGCACAGGCAGGAAAATTTCTTTCTTAAATCTCAAGGGCACCTCCATACATCTGGAGATCTTGATTCTGCATAAGGAGAATCCAACTTGCCTCTGTACAAAAAATCAACTGAGAAAGTTGCGTTAAAATGAAGATACCTTGTTTTATTCTACAAAGTTTTTATACCTTTTAAAATTGATCAAGAATTCTTATTAATTCATGCAAATATCCTTGGTGATCCTAGCATAAAAAAGGTTTGAGTTATAGCATAAAAATCATTAAATAAGAATAACCATATGGGGGCTGGAGAGATGTCTTAGTAGTTAAGGCATTTGCCTGCGAAGCCAAAACAACCCAGGTTCAATTCCCCAGGACCCACTTTAGCCAGATGCACAAGGAGCACACGCGTCTGGAGTTTGTTTGAGTGGATACAGGCCCTGTCATGGCCATTCTCTCACTGTCTGTCTCTGTTCTCTCTATCTCAGACTCTCTGCTTGCAAATAAATAGGCCTTCCCCTAAGCATGATCTTCTTGGACCTGCTGTTTGGGCCCTGCATTCTCAACATTCCATATAAGTTTAGCAGGAATCGGACAGAGACAGTAAAATTGCAGGTGGTAGGCCAAGAATTCAAATGACTTCCCACAAGATAAGGTAAGCTGCTGGGAAAGAAGGTCTGAGGCTGCTATGGCAAACCCCTTCCCGCCCAAAGACAAGAGGCCGGCCAGCCCTGCTTTCTGTAGACAAGAACTGCACGTACTGGAATTTGCAATTTCTCCCTTGTCCATCCCCTCCCCATCTCTTTGTGAGAATCGCAGACACTGACCACCACTGTCTGCTTCTGAAACACCCGCTTGCCTGCTAACTTGCCTCTGCTTATTGCTGGAACTCTGAATTGAAAGGACACTAACTAGTGGGGGCCTCCTTGCTGAGGACCGTGCATGACACACCCTCTCCCTTCCATCCTACTTGGCGCCGGGTTGGTATCTGTAGGGCGTTTCTACAGCAATAGTAGCTTCTTCTACCCTGTCAGTTTAATCAGCACCTTCACTGGAAATTTAATTTAATTTAAATTTAAATTTAATCAGTTTGCCCTCACTGGAAATCATCATGATGCGTGTTATCAACACAGTTTTTAAGAAAAATGAGTAGACAAAAGTTTCATTTATATTTTATTTAAAAGAAATAGGGCTGAAAAGATGGCTTAGCAGTAAAGGCATTTGCCTGCAAAGCAAGAGGATCAAGGTTCAATTCCCCAACACCCATGTAAGCCAGATGCACAAGGTGGCCCATGCATCTGGAGTTCATTTGCAGGCACTGCAGGCCCCGGCATGCTTATTCTCTTTCTCTCTATCTGCCTTTCTGTCCTCCTCTCTCTCTTTTAAATAAATAAAAACTTTTTTAGAAAAAATACAACAAAAACACTATAGGAAGCTTTGTATCAGCACCATCAGGTTTATAATGCACTAATTATAAATTGTGTATATTTGGTGCCAAGCACAACTTGAACAAAGAAAAAAACAACCCACAAACAGAAACAAAAACACAAATAAAAACAGAACCAGTATATCACAACAAAGATTAAAAAAAAAGAACCTTAGAGGAAAGCCAGATACAAGACAGATTTAAGATCAAAATGTTTGATAATTTCTTTTAAAAAACATTGATTTAATAAGTATGTAGTTTTATTTTCACTTTAAAACAGCATAAGTAGTTAATTGTTTTTTAAGAAAATTTAAGTCACCCAAAATAACAAAGTCTCTGTATAAAAAACTGCTAATAATATAGGACATTTCTGTTAAGTGTTACATGATGTCCTTTTGTTCTCCTGTCTGTTGTCAAAACAAAAGCTGTTAAACTAAATCTCTGTGAATTTATTTGATTGTTGAGACAACCAGTGATTGAGAACAGAACACATACAAGTTAACCTGGGAAAGTTAAAGTGACTTTAAGCATTAATATCCTCATGGCAATATGGGGAAAAATATAAAATGCAGAACAACTTTTATCTTGACTGACTTAGTAAAATGGCTGTCATTTTCAAATTGTTCTTAAAAATTGTCTTTGGGATCTATATTTAATACGTATATAATTTATACTGTTTTATGAACAGAAAACTAGTTTAAAAAAAATAAATGACAAAAAAGTAAGAGAATAGGGAACACACCTAATAGCAGTATTCTGGATGACAGACATCACTGTGTAATGACACCAAGAAGTAGTATTTGAGGCTGGTGAGCAAAGACCCAGGACCATCGTGTGAGCAAATGTGTTTCCAAATGTGACATCCAGTGTTTTACCATGGGGCCAAGCCATAGTTCATGTAAAAGCATTTTATAATATTCTCACAAATGTTAAACATGTTTTATCCAAAAAAATTTAAAAGATGGACAGATTCTTTCGGAATGCATAGGCAGTCCTTTGGTGAGAACAAATGTAGGCAGTTATAGTGGAGATAGGACAGGCAATGCCTCAAACAGGAGTTAGGAAGCTGTACCTAAGCAGCTGTAGTTTTGTAACTTTGAGTTTTAAACATAACAGGCTGGATTGAAAAGACTGCTCAGTGGTTAAAGATGCTTGTCTGAATAGCCTAAGGACCAGGGTTCAATACCCCATTACCCATGTAAAGTCAGATATATAAGGTGGCACGTGTGTCTGGAGTTCGTTTGCACTAGCTAGAGGCCCTGATGTACACATCCTCTCTCTCTCTCTTTCCCCCCTTTCTTCCCTCTCCTCTCTATAATAACTAAATAATTGAATAAAATATTTAAAAAAGAAACTCAGGATAACACAACCTGAGGTAGTGTCCTCAGGATGGAAGGAACCATACGCAAGGATGGCACCCCTGCAAACAGGATCCTGAACAAATCGCTCTGCAGTTATTCTTGAGGCGGCCACTCCATCCAGCACAACATTCAGGCTTGAAGAGGGACACAGCAAGTTCTTCACCCGCCTTCTTCTGGCCATAATCATGAATTGCATGTTGTTCACTGGTGGAAATGAACATCTAACACACCTGATGATTTTGTAAGTGAAAGGTAACATTGTGGAAAGAATGATAGAATGATTTGTGTGGGAATGGTTAAATGCAGACATGGGTGTGAACTATAAAGCTATGCCTAATGTTAAAATTAATACAACTTTTTATATCTATCTATGACTGATCTTTGTGCCTACCTATACACCTGTCTTTCTGTCATGATTAGGGATACAAATTGAAGGTTGGATAACGTCACATATGTACTCCCGTTTTCAAGTGAATACCTCACAATAAGCTAATACAGCATACTGCTGAACAACATTAGCCATAGGAGTATGATTTAAATGTAGATGAAATAAAATAAACAGATTACTCCTTGGAGATTTGACAGATCTAGTGTGGGAAAGGAGACAGTCAAGATGATCACCAATGCTCTCAGAGTCCCCAGTGGGAAGAAATTGTTAATCATCATGCACACTAACAGAGAGTAGCTACATCAAAGGAAAACCAGAGCCCAGAGAAAGAGGCAGCAGGGGCCAAAGGTACAAAAATAAATAAATAAATTTAGCAAATAATAATTGGAATAGTGCTACAATATAACCCAAATTAAATCTGTAAGCATCCCTTCTTTCAATATTAATTACTAGCTAAGTAAACAAATAGAAGGATTTTTTTTTCTTTTTTGGTTTTTCAAGGAAGGGTTTTCCTGTGGCTCAGGCTGACTTGGAATACAGTATGTAGTTCAGGGTGGCCTCGATCTCATGGCAATCCTCCTACCTCTGTCTCCCGAGTGCTGGGATTAAAGGCATACGCCACCATGCCTGGCCAAATAGCAGGATTTAAAAAATTTAAAAAACAAAAATCCCAGCACAAATTCTTTAGAGAAAATTCAGATAGGTGATCAGTGATCACAGAAGTGGAGCTAAACTGCACATTCCTGAATGTCTATGCACAGTGATCTCTTTCCACAATGTACTTCTTGGACAGAGAAAAATTAAGGGAGAAATAGGATTTGTGAGTCCATCTGAGAGGCACACCAATATCAGGCAAACTGCAATCGAGATATTCCACAATCATCCTGAGCAGTACACAGCAGGTTGAGCACTCCACACACTCACTGGGAGACTCTGAAAGCAGCATATTTGCCTAGGGAGGCTGGGCTTGTTCTCTATGATTTCCAGTTCAGCATCTGCATTTCCTGGACCCTGAAGTTGACTAGATCATCTCCTGGATACAGGAAGAGATAGGAAGATGTGCAGCCATGTCCTTTAGGCCCATGGAGAGTCATCCCAGCAGGGAATTGATAAAAAAAAATAAAAAGTTCCTCAGATGGGAAAGTCATGGTGACCAAGATCAGAAGTTATAGGCAATCCTTAGCTAGATGTCAAGAGTATCTAAAAATATGAAAGTTAATTAATTAATGCATGGAAAGCTATCCTGAAAAGTTCTAATCTATATAATCAATCATTCTGAAGTTTTCAAATACATTCATCATTTTTCTTGTTCTAGTGAGAAATGATCTTTTTGCATGACAAATATTTTATGACCACTTAGTAAATATGGTCCAGTGTGTCTTATGATTGCTATGCATGGATGGAGAAATGGCTCAGCAGGTAAGAGCTCAGACATGAGGAGCTGAATTCAAGCCCCAGGACCCATGTAATGAAACAAGCAATATCACACATGCTTAGAACCTCAGCACTGAGTGAGGCAGAAACGGAAGGATTGCTGGGGCTCCCTGGATCAGTGAGAGTCTCTGTTTCAGGGATATAAGTGGAAGAGTAATAGAGGAGACCACCTGATGTCTACATCTGTCCTCCGTGCATGAGCACAGAGACTCAGCCCATCTGCACACACATGCATATACACTGCATGCACCAGCACACACACAAAACACACATACTATCCATGCCCGAAACAAAGACTTCTATATGGCAAAGAAAAAATTTTGTTTGAATAAATTTAATCTCTCTGTTCACTGACATGGTATCTACTATACAACAATCATTGTCGAGATCCTACCTCGTGAGTCTCCAATTTCTCTTGCCTATCCAGCTTTAAGGAACTGAGCCCTGGCTGGAAGACTTGACAATCAAGCTCCTTTCACTTCAACTATCTTGCTCGCAGGCCCTTATTGTCAACTTAAAATCACTTAAAAAGATTGTTTTTGGTATGTGCAGCATGTGGTGTGTGTGGGACTTGTGACCATGTATAAGCAGTGTGTGTAAAGATGTGCACACTTCCTCACCTACCTTCCACATCCCCAGCCCATCAATTTTTTAAACAATTTTAAAGGGAATGGGGAGGTTGCTTAGTGGTTAAAGGTGCTTGCTTTCAAAGCTTGCTGGCCTTGGTTTATTCCCCCAGCACCCATGTAAACCCAGGTATGGAGCAGATTCATTTGAAGTGGAAGAGTCTCTGCATCAAAGAAGTCAGAGCACAGACAATGCCACTGACCTGCCATGTGCTTGCACACACACATTAATAAGTAAATAAAAATTTGGGGTTAGGGATAAGCTCAGTTGTTATAGTGCTTGTCTAGGATGCATGAAGGCCTGGGTTCCATCCAAAGCACTGCTCCAGAACGGGCAAGGAAGCACATGACTGTAATCCAATAAATTGGGACGTGAAGAAAGGAGGATCAGACATTCGAGTCACCCTCTGTTACATATTAAGTGTGAGGCCAGCCTGGGCTATGAGACCCTGGCTCAAAAAAACACAACAAATCAGGGCACAGGGGTGCATTTCTTTAATCCCAGCACTCTGGGGGATAATGTAGGAGGACCGTCTTCAATTCCAGGCCAACCTGGGCTACCGTGAATTCCTGGGCTACAATGAGACCCTGCTCCAAAAACCACAGGAAAACCAAAACCAACCAACTAACCAACAAAACAAACCAAAACCCTGATGTCTCTCTGTCCCAGCTCTGCATAAACTATAACAGACTTACCGTACCAACAAGTGCAATGTACAGGAACATTCCTCCTGCCTGTGCACGTTCCAGTTGGTAGAGCAGTGGCTATCAACCAGGATGCCAAGGGCCAGGCCCACTTGGCAGCAGTAGGCAGGAAGGAAGTTGAAGAAGAGTGCCTGCTGGATGCTCATCCCCAAGTTGAGCAGGATGACAAAGTCTCCTGCAGCAGGGACAAGAGGGAGAAGGAGGTTGAGTCAGGAGACAACACTGGTTGAAGCCCCAGACTCAAGACTGACAGGACAAGATGGAGGCACCTTCATTTTCCTGTTTGGAAGCTGCCTCCACTGTCCACCCTGGCCACAGACTCCAGCCTGGAGGCTAGAAATACTCTGCAGGATTAAGACAGTAAATGACTTACTAGTAATACTAGTAAGTTGTCCTCTTGAAACACAAAAATTCATATGATTCAGAGAATTTTCAAATTAGATAACCTTAGGCTGGGTGTGCTGGTGCATGTCATTAATCCCAGCACTGTGGAGGCAGAGGTAGAAGGATCACTGTGAGTTGGAGGCCACCCTGAGACTACATAGTAAATTTCAGGTCAGTCTGGACTAGAACAAGACCCTACTGTGAAAAAGCAAAAACAGAAAAAAAAAATTGAAAGTAGATAATCAAGTAGAAATGGATGAATTGTTTCTCTATCCCAGGCTGACTTGGAATTCACTATGGGTCTCAGGCTGGATGAGAACTTATAGTGGTCCTCCTAACTGAGCCTCCCTAGTGCTGAGATTTAAGGTGTGCACCACCACGCCTGGTAAGTCCTGGCATTTTACAATCTCACAACATATAGCTATGTCTTTAAGCTATGGCTCACGTACTTCATACACCTGCCCAACACAGACTGCCAGCCTCTGAAAAATGAAATGTCTGTAAGAGAGTTCCTTTATACGTACTTAGAATAGTGTGTGGCACCTGGTAAACCTTTCCAACATGTGTTTGCCTGTAATACTCCTGGGTTCTAAAGGGTGCATGCTTTTATTAACCACACTTTATCGGGGGAGGGGGGGAGTTGAACCAGAGTATGATATGGGGCTAATAGGAGAAAAATGCCTTTGTAAAAATTTCCATCATTCTAAGACATGATCAGTAGTTAGATGTCACAGCTGGGTCAGTATGTTAATTAACTGCAGTGAGACCTATGAGTTGTGTGATGTGTGTCTGGTGGCCTGCAAAGGACTATCCATATGAAGGATGCCTCAGCCCCAAATTGAGGGAACGAGTTCAGAGGAACGATGAATGTATGCTCACCTAGCTCATGAGAAGCTCCTCACAGAGGATGGCCTCAACCTGCTGATGCCTTGGTAAACAGGCACAGTGAAGGATGCACCAATAGCCAGGCCATCAATGAAATTGTCAAGGCCTTTTCTCAGGGTGATCATCCAGGCCAAGGTTCTGATATCAGAATAGGTGACACTTTGAGCTAGTACCAGGCACTTTAGGATGCCTGCAAGTCCCAAGAGAAAACATATTTCCACAGGCAGGCCTGAAATATATGATCAGGGAATAATTTAGATCAAAATACAGGGAAGATTTATCATTGCTATTGGAAAGGGCTCACTGGCTACATCTATATATACCTTCTTCACTAGGTTTTAATCTTTCATTGCCTTTTTCCTTCCCCATGTTTGGTCTTTCTGGTATTTTATATGAAGGGGATCTTTAGCTTGTCATGGTTTGCATTCTAAATGTGGGTATGGGCACTTCACCCAGAGCCTGTTTACCCCCAGATATTTCTATTATGGAGATGCTATGTGTCTTTCTTCTCTCTTCTCAGCTTGATTGCATCTGCTATTAATCCTGTTAACTAGGAGGCTGAGATTTCTAGTGTGAAAAGGTTCCCAAATCAGCCTGGGGCCAGTCAGTCCCTGCCCCCATAATGACAGAAGAAAAAGACAAAGGCCCTAAAATTCAGGAAACATCAAAGGCAACAATATTCAACACCAAGATTCAGCTTACTTGAGAAGGGTAAAACCAACCAAGAATATACCATTTGCATGTAATACATAACCTCCTGACATAGAAAGGGAGTTTAGCACTTCCAGTGCAGGCTGATGTATCTGGCTTTGTAGAAGTAGGCCCGGTTGCCTTTTGGGATGGCTTCCAATCTCACCAATGCTGAGTGCCCACCTTGATCCCTCTTGGTGCTGGGTGGCTGGGGGTGAATGAGTTCTCCAGCCATCCATGGCCGTGATGGTTGGGGGATGGGAGACTTCATGGTGCCGGAGTCATACCAGAGCTGCTCAGCTGGTCCTGTTTGCATATTCTTTTTATTTATTTATTTGAGAGAGAGAAAGAGAATGGGTGTGCCAGAGCCTTCAGCCCCTGTAAGTGAACTGCAGATGCATGTACCACTTTGTGCATCTGTCCAAAAATATTTTAAAACAAATGCCAAAACATGATCCGGCATTGGTTGCCTTTGTTAATAATTTCTAGATGCTTACCAGCTCTCCATTAAATTGATTAATTAAAATCTATTGATAAAAGTGTCTCAAAAGCCAGGCATGGAAGCACACACCTTTAATTCCAGCACTCAGGAGGCTGGGGTAGGAAGATTGCTATGAATTTGAGGTGAACCTGAGACTACATAATGAATTAGCCTGGGTTAGAGTAGACTCTGCCTTGAAAAACAAAAACAAAACAAACAACAACAACAAAAGTCTCAAAATATTGCTAAAGTAAGAGACCCATGTGGGCTTCCAGCAGGTTGTGATGCAGCCAGTTCCCATCATACCGTCTGGATTTCTGCCCTCCAAAACTGTGAGCTAAGTAGACCTTTTTTCTTCATAAATAAACTGGTACTGGAATGTGGCTATTACAATTATTATCCCTAAAGATAGTTGAATTTTAGAATTTGCCAGTAATTTTCTTCACCTAGTCTACTACAATACTTGAATAGCAAGCAAACTCATCTCCTAGGGCCACTTCTGCTGTTTCTCATGGAGTATAAGTGCTATACCTGGCACCTTAAACTCCTACACTCAAGATTATATATAAAGTCAGATTTACACAGCTAAGAACACTACAGATAATTAGAAAACCCAACCAGAAAGAGTCTGGGGGAGTAGGCTAGAGAAATTCTGGAATACTATGTGCTGAGCACGGCAGGCAGTTTTGTTGAGGGCTCTGATAGGAACATGGGTAGGAATGGCAGTGTGAAGAAACTGGACCATCCTTGTTACCTCATGGCAGAGCGTTTGGTTTTCTGTGTCCTTGTCCTAAGACTCTGGGAGGCGGAAGTTAAAAGCGATGGACCAATACATGTGGCAGAGGAGTTCAGGCTGCTGCGTGGCTGCTGTTCACTACTTAGAGTCAATTGAGAAAGTCAAGAAACGAGCTGAAGACAGAGAGCAGAGAGGACAGATTTGGGGTGTTGCTTGAAAAGGAGAAAACAAAACAAAAC
This sequence comes from Jaculus jaculus, assembly GCF_020740685.1. NCBI lineage: Eukaryota > Metazoa > Chordata > Mammalia > Rodentia > Dipodidae > Jaculus > Jaculus jaculus. The sequence goes on from NC_059117.1 coordinate 36,408,646, forward strand.
AAAAAAATGGCACCTTTAATCCCAGCACTTGGGAGACAGAGGTAGGAGGATCGCTGTGAGTTCAAGGCTACCCTGAGACTACCTAGTGCATTCCAGGTCAGCCTGAGCTAGAGTGACATCCTACATTGAAAAAGCAAAAACGAAACAACAACTACAAAAAGTGGTGGAGAGGTGTGGAATGAGGGATTCATAGAATAGCCTATGGCAAAAAAGATTAGACCAGATAAAAAGAAGGTAAGTGTGAGGCCTGAGAGGTGGCTTAGGGTTAAGGCACTTGCTGGCAAAGCCAAAGGACCCAGTACTCACATAAACCAGACACATAAGGTGGTACATGTGTCTGCAGTGGCTGGAGGTCTATTCTCTCTATATATAAATACATAAACAATGAGACATTAAAAACAGAAGTGTGTTGCATCAGGACAATAAGAAAGATGCCTTGAGTTGCACCTCAGAAATCTTCCAGGGCAGAATTGCTCCAATTAAGGATCCTGGCGTTTGCTGGGGATTCTGAGTGGCTGGCAAAGCATTCCTTGGGTGAAGTCAAGGGCCCAAGGGGACAAATTGCAGCTCCTATAAAAGGGAATCATCCACATGCAGCAGGCTTTGCAAGCATACTCTTGTTATGGGGTCATGATGGCTCTCACCAAGACTTCAAAGGAAATTCAGGGGGGCTGGGCAGAAGGCTGCCTTGAGGTTGGAGCCCCTCTATGGAAAATGCCCATTGGGGGCTGGGGAGATGGCTTAGCAGTTAAGGCGCTTGCCTGTAAAGCCTAAGGATCCAGGTTCAGTTCCCCAGTACCCACGTAAGCCAGATGCACAAGGTGGAGCAAGCATCTGGAGTTCATTTGCAGTGGCTGGAGGCCCAGGCACACTCATTTTCTCTCCATCTTTCTCCCTCTCAGTCTCAAATTTAAATTAATAAAAAGACTTAAAAACTTTTTTTAATAGAACAACCAAGGTAGGGCATTACTCTAGCCCATACTGACCTGCAATACACTAGATACACCATGGAGTTGAATTCGTCTCCCACCTCTGCTTCCACTACGCCCACTTACCAGCGCTTATAACAGTGACTTACAAAGACTCCATTTTCTGTCCTTCAACAAGTGAAGCCTCTAATAACCTATAGTTTGTATCTAAATACTAGGTTTGTATATTTTCCCATTGGGTAAATCTCTTGTTTGTTTAACCTTCGATGCTCCATTTATGCTTAGACACTACTCTGATCTCATATTGTTTCCTACCAGGTAAAACCTTATTTGTTTGATAAACTGAGCTTGGTGGCCCATGCCTCTAATCCCAGCACTTGGGAGGCAGAGGGAGGAGAATCTCCATGAGTTCGAGGCCGCTCTGAGACTACTTAGTGAATTCTAGGTCAGCCTGGACTACTGCAGACTCTACCTTAAAACCCAGCCCCCAAAGCAAACAAAACAAAACAAACAAAGAAAAAAAATCACAAAACAACAAAAAAACTTTATCTAACAGTCAAAACTTGGACCTAGTTACACAAATTTTCTGATTCTTATGGCTAACTAAACTGACAATAGTGAATTGTTAAAACTAATCAAAGCTTTTAGCTTTTCCAGCCTGACACACTTTCACTAATTCCTCTAAATCTAAGACCTTTAGAGCATACCAAGTAAGTAGAAAACTTTTGCTTAAATTCTAGTCCCTTATACTTTCTACTTTACCTAAACTAGAGCTTCATATTTCCAGAAATTTCAATGAGCTCTTATCTAAACTAAAAATTGCTTTCTACCCTTCTGTAGACTCTCCATCCCCTCACCTACTGCCTATGCTGATTGCTATTCTCAACCTAAGATATAATGGTCCTATTAAATGTCATATGTAAATATCATGGCACAAACAAAACTATATTTGTATACGAAAAGACAGGATCATAATGGCTAATAGGTTTAACATAATCCAGGAGTTTCTTTCCTTAATGTCTGTGTTAACTGTCTCTCCTGAAGGGCTGCCTTTCTGCCTCATAGCCACATAGCACAATAGCCTGCCACATGACCCAGATGCCACATGATGCTGGGCTGGTAGGAAACCAGAAGCTGGAGCCCAACAATGGCCTGAAGCCACAGTGGAGAATTAAATGTTACAAGTTCAGAGCCAAAATTGCCTTTGACTGTATTATTAGTCTTTTTTTTTTTTTTTCTTTTTGAGGTAGGGTCTTGCTGACCTAGAATTCACTATGTAGTCTCAGGCTGGCCACAAATTAATGGTGATCTTTCTACCTGTGCCTCCTGAGTGCTGAGATTAAAGGTGGGCACCACCATGCCCAGCCTGGCATCATGTGTTTTAATTAATTTACTTATTTTTTTAAATTTTTGTTTATTTTTAGTTATTTATTTGAGAGTGACAGACAGAGAGAGAAAGAGGGAGGGAGAGAGAGAGAGAGAGAATGGGCGTGCCAGGGCCTCCAGCCACTGCAAATGAACTCCAGATGCATGTGTCACCTTGTGTGTCTGGCTTACATGGGTCCTGGAGAACCGGGGTCCTTAGGCTTCACAGGCAAATGCTTAACCACTAAGCCATCTCTTTAGCCCATAATTTACTTATTTCAGAGAGAGTGAGAGAGAGAAAGAGGCAGATAGAGGGAGAGAATAGGCATGCCAGGGCTTCTAACCACTGCAAATGAACTCCAGATGCATGGGCTACCTTGTGCATCTGGTTTTATGTGGGCACTGAGGAATCAAACTCAGGTCCTTAGGCTTTGCAGGCAAACACTTTAACCACTGAGTCATCTCTTTATCTGTTTTTCTCTATATCTTCACTACTAATTCCCATCTTTGCCTTCTCTTTTCTCTCTCAGTCTGTTTTTTTTTTTTTGGGGGGGGTGGTTGAGGTGAGGTCTTGCTCTAGCCTAGACCAACCTGGAACTCACTGTATTCTCAGGCTGGCTTCGAACTCACAGCCATCCTACCTCAGGCTCCCAAATGCTGGGATTAAAGGCATGCTCCACCATGCCTGGTACTCTTCTGTTTTGTTTGTTGTTTTCTATTATAGTCAGAGCCACATGCAACCTAGGTTGGCCTCAAACTACATAGCAGAGGATGACCTAGAATTCCAGATACTCCTACCTCCACTTCCCAAGGGCTAAGATGACAGGCGTGCACCACCAAGTCGGGCTTCTCTCTGCTTTTTGATAATTTGATAATCCTCATGCTGGCCCTGTCTCTGCAGCTCTCCGCTGTCTCTCTCTTTCCTCAGCCCTGTCTCGGCTGTTCTGCATCTCTCTGGCTATCTCCTTTGCCATACGACACTTTTCTTTGTCTCCAAATCACCCTCTGTCTGCTTGGCTCTGCAGGTCTCTCCCTATCTTCCGTCCATCCTCTCTCCTTCCACATTCCTTTCTCCAACACCCTTCTCTCCTCCAGAGCATCTCAGTCTCCTGCCTATACTATTAGTCTTTTAAAGTTGCCAGCTACTATCTTTTAGCTAGTAACTTATCACGTCTGTTACTAGCTAAGACATCCTTTGTCTTGGGTTAGTTCTACTCCTCTTAAGTTAGATCTATACACAACATTGCTTATTTCTCCTGAGGTCTCTCATTCCCTTATATGGCAACTCCCTCATGTTATTGAGATTTTTTTCTGCTTTCTGATGGCATAAGTACAAACAGACCTCTCTAAGAATGGCAGTTCAGTCTGCTATATGCCTACCTGTTTACACAATCCATTTCAGCAGATTCAGTTGGTGTTGCCTCAATAGCCATTCTTGCTTCTTTTTTTAATAGCAGTTTGGAATTTATTAAATTTATTTTATTTATTTGAGAGAGAGAGAAATAGGGAGAGAGAAAGAATGGGCACCCTAGAGCCTCTAACTGTTGCAAATGGACTCCAGATGCATGCGCCACCTTGTGTAGCTAGCTTACATGGGTCCTGGGGAATTGAACCAACGTCCTTTAGCTTTGCAGGCAAGCACCTTAACCATTTAACCATCTCTCCAGTCCTATAGCACTTAAATATTATTTTTACTTATTTGCAAGAAGAAAGAGACAGAGAGAAGAAAGATAGAGAGAATGGGCATGCCAGGGCGTCCAGCCACAGCAAACAAACTCCAGATTCATGCACTATTTTGTGCATCTGGCTTTATGTGAGTTTCTGGGGAATCAACACTGGGTCATTCGGCCCATCTTAACTGCTGAGCCATCTCTCCAGTCCCTATTCTTGATACTTATATGCATAGGCCCTTCTCTAGCCCTCTGTTAATTTATCCAAACCACCCAATATACCACATGGACTTCCTTTTCCTACTGATGTGAGACTACAGATATGAACCCTGACACTGCATAATGGGGAAACCTTCAGCACAACTTTGCCCAATTCTCAGCTAGAAGAATTTAAAGATATTACCATTATGTCTTAACCCGAGAGGATCCTCCTAATTTATTTGTTCTTTAAAAATAATATTATTTATATTTATTTATTTATGAGAGAGAGACACACAGAGAGAGAGAATGGGTGCACCAGGTCCTCTACCAGTTGAACTCCAGACACATGCAACACCATGTGTATGGCTTATGTGGGTTCTGGAGAATTGAACCTGGATCCTTAGGCTTTGCAGACAAGTGCCTTAAACTGCTAAGCCATCCCTTCAGCCCCTTTATTCTTTTTAAAACAAATTTTTAAAATTTATTTTCAAGGCCAGTGTAGTGGCACATGTCTTTAATCCCAGCACTCAGGAGGCAGAGGTAGGAGGATCGTCATGAGTTCAAGGCCACCCTGAGACTACAGAGTAAATTCCATGTCAGCATGGGCTAGAGTGAGACCCTACCTTGAAAAAAATTTAAGGAGAGAGCGAAAGAGAGACAGAGAAAGAGAGAGAGAACAACAAGACTTCTAGCCACTGCAAATGAACTCTAGATGCATGCTTCACTTTCTGCATATGGCTTATGTGGGTCCTGGGGAATGGAACTGTGGTCCTTTGGCTTTGCAGGCAAGCACCTTAACCACTAAGCCATCTCTCCAGCCCTCTTATTTTTTCAGAGAGAGAGAGAGAGAGAGAGAGAGAGAGAGACTGGGAGAGAGAGAGAATGAATGCACGCCAGGGCCTCTAGCTTCTGCAAAGAAACTCCAGATACATGTGCCACCTAGTGGCTTACATGGGTACTGGGGAATTGAATCTGGGTCCTTAGGCTTCAAAGACAAGTGCCTTAACAACTAAGTCATCTCTCCAGCCCCTGTTCTTTTTTTATATAAGAAAAGATGCTGGAATGTTAGAGTCTCTGAGCATCCATCCCACCAAAAGTCAACAAGAGATCTAGCCAATGTGACTCCTTCCCTGAGCCCCAGCCAACATCTCCACAGGGCCTGCCCCTACTGGGAAGTCACCCCTTCCCCAAGTGCATAGGCATAAAAGCCCCCAGATGCTCTCCCTCTCTGACTTCAAGGCTAGACCCAGCTACCCTTGGCCTTTCCTCCCAGTTTACCCCGAGCTTTGCTACACTATGGTGGCAGCTGCATTCTCTCTCCCCACCTCTCTCAAATGACGGCCCCCTCTCCTCCTGAACCACCTATACCAAGAAAATTCTTGGCCTCAGCCCTCGAATTCAGGCCCAAATATCGTGCTATAACACCGACCACTTGGCAAAGCTATACCAGGGACTCTGGGACCACCTGATATAGAAATTGAGACTTCAAAGGTATTCTTTCCCCAAAGGAGCTTGATGGGCAGTCCAGTGAGCCTGGTGAGGCTCCTATGGAATCCTCCTGCAGCACCTTGCAGAGTCACCCATGCCCTCCACTCTCACCCAAGGGGGCCAAAAACCTTCCTCATATGCTATTACTGTCTCCTCAGCTTCCCCCTGGTCTAACATGTGTGCTTCTCTCTCTCTCTGTAACACCTTTTCTTCCCCTCTGTCTCTCCCTTCCATTTATTTTCTCTTTCATCCTCTTTCTTGGATTCAGATCCCTCTTTTATGCCCCCCCACCCCCCAGCTATGTGCCACTCTCCTGCTGACACTGCTCCCCTGCTTTGTCTTGTTTGGGGGACACAGGTCTGAAATTACAGACAACACGAATGTTCTCAGCTTGTCAATGTAGCCAGGCAGGCTCTTGCTGGCGGAGGTCTTACAGCTCTTTTAAACAGGAGAAGCTGGGCGCTGTCCTCTGCCTCCTCCTTCCTTGGCCGAATGACTTCAGCTCTTCCACTTGGCTCTGGAGGTGTTGGTTTGTAGGCATTCAATTGTTTCCATGAGGCTCTCAATGCCTCACCATGAAGCTCTGCTGTGAGCGACTAGCTCCCGATTGGTTTCCTCCAGCTCCCTTGCTATGACATCAGACTGCTCACAAGCTTTTGCATGTTGTCCATTGCTCCACCTGCTTGGTGAGATAGTCAATTTTCTGTAACTGCTCCTGATTGGTGTATACATCGGTTAAGGGTATCTTCCAGTTCTGTGTTCCCATCCAGCAACGTCTTCCCAAGTTCAGCAGCAAGCTGGAGGTCCCGGTGATTGTACCACGGCTCGTCCTGCCTTCCAGTGAGCTGTTGGCCGGGGAGGTCCCTGATGTCCCCAAAACAATACAGGCCATTGCCAAGGCTCTTGGTTTCCCTCCAGGAATAGATGGTAAGACCCTATTGCTGAAGACTCCACATACTTGGGCTGCCTGGTCACTGAGAAATTCTGCTGGAGCTGAGCTGAAAACCTCCTCCATGTAGATAAGCTGACAGAAAGCTGGTAAAAGCTATGCTGCATGCTGCTCAATGGGAGAGGGAGAAATCACTAGTGGAGATGGTCAACAGTGGACACTGCAAGCCTTAAATTTGGACAGCCAGGCCAAATGAGCCAAGGGGGACAATAGTGGTATGTCTGTTATGGGGAAACCAACTGCACTCTAATTGGACTGGAGGCCCACTCCATGGGAGGGAATACATCCCTCATACTGAAATCCTACAACAGGGGCAGTCATGAGCCCTAGGAGTGTAACGTCTGTTGGTGTCTGGCTAAATGTATAGAGTATAGTCACCAAACTGATCAGTAAGCACTTCTCTTACTGTTCATACCCACATATCATTCCTACTCTTACTTTTGGTTAGACAAGCTTCTATTTTCGGATGGTAGTGACCTTGGGATGAATCAGAAGGCACCATGGTGCTGAGAAGCGACACAGGAGTGCTCGGCACGGAAATATCTCTATCCTGTCTTCAAGGTTCAGGGTCTAATGCTGAAGAGGTGGTGGAAAGAATGTAAGAGCCAAAGGGTAGTAGGACTCCTTACATCGTGCTCCTCCAGACACAAAATGGCCTGGATATCCATGACTTCACAGTGCCTAACGCTACCTACACAAGCTCATCATAATAAGAGGAAAGGATGATGAAATCAAAATAAAAGAGAGGGCCGCTGGCCGGCCAGCGCCTTCCCGCTCCGCACACACCCGGAGGCTCCCTCGCTCGGTTCCGCGCCCTCGGCCCCGAGCCTCGGCTGGGTGGGGCTTCCCGGGGTGCCCTCGCCCTCCCGGGGCGGGCGAGATGTGGCGTCTGGTGCAGCCGAAGCTGGGCCCCCCGTCGAGCTCGTTGAAGCTGGCGGCGCTGGGCGGCCTGTTGGTGCTGATGGTGCTGCGCTCGCCGTCGCTGCTGGCCTCGTGGCAGCGCAACGAGCTCACCGACCCGCGCTTCCTGCAGCTCCATAAGTGCCCGGCGTGCTTCGGCACGAGCTGGTGCCCCCGCTTCCTCAACGGGCAGGTGAGCTTCGAGGAGTGGGACGGCCTGCGCCTGCTGGGCTTCCCGCAGGCGAGGAGCGTGTACCTGGCGCGGTACAGCGAGCCGGGCGAGGACGGCCGCCGCCCCGTGGTGCTCAAGCGCCTGGGCTCGCCGGGCGAGCTGGCGCAGCTCGACCAGACGGTCTGCAAGCGCGCCACCGGCCGGCCGCGCTGCGACCTGCTGCAGGCCGTGCCCCGCGCCGAGTTCGCGCGCTCCGCCGGCCACGCGGGTCAGCTCACGCCCGTCGCGGTCCGGGGCTGGTCGGCCCTGGTGCACTGCCCCTCGCAGCGCCTGCTCGACCGCCTGGTGCGCCGCTACGCCGAGACCCGGGACTCGGGCAGCGGCCCGCTGCGCCGGCTCCGGGACTCCGAGCGCCTGCAGCTGCTGCTCACGCTGGCCTTCAACCCCGAGCCGCTCCTGCTGCAGAGTTTCCCACCCCACGAAGGCTGGCCGTTTGCAAAATACCTTGGGGCGTGTGGAAGAATGGTGGTTTTAAGTTATGTTGGAGAAGAACTGTGGCGTTACTTGAATGCACCATGGGAGAAGAGAGTTGATCTCGCTTGGCAGCTAATGGAGACAGCAGAACAGTTGACAAACAATGACTTTGAATTTGCCCTCTACCTCCTGGACGTCAGCTTTGACAAATTTGCAGTCGATCCTCGAGATGACAAGGTAATCATTGTGGATGCTGGAAAAATTTTAGTTGCGGACAAAAGATTAATTAGACAAAACAAGCCAGAACATTGGGATGTGCGGTATGAAAGCAAATTTGATGGCTGTGATAAGGAGGCTTGCTTATCATTTTCAAAAGAAATTCTTTGTGCTCGTGTCACTGTGGACCACAACTATTATGCTGTTTGTCAAAATCTTTTATCCAGACATGCCACCTGGCGTGGCTCTTCTGGAGGACTTCTTCATGATCCACCAAGTGAAATTGGCACAGATGGCCGACTGGAGGCCTTGCTCAACGAGTGTGCCAACCCAAAGGAGCGCTATGGCCGATTCCAGGCTGCACAAGAGCTGCGTGACTATCTAGCACAATTAAGTAACAATGTAATGTAGTCTATGGTGAACTCTTTCTCTCTCTCTCTCTCTCTTTCTTTCTTTCTTTTTCTTTTCACAGAATAGCACTGCTGAAACTAAACCACCAAAAACTATCTGGAAAAGCAAAGTTTGGAAGTGTTACATTCAGAAGACGCTGAACTTGCATTGATAAAATTTACATTAACATCTCTCAAACATTATACTTCAAAGTTCACATGTTGCTTCTGCAAATAAGTATGTTCTTAGACTGTTGAGACTTGAGACATCATTGACTGCCGCCTTCCCAATGCCTGAGTGGATTACTGAATATTGTTAAGCTATTAGAAAGGAGTCTGACAGTTATATGGCTTGTGTACCAAAGGGTACTTGGTACTTAGTTTGCATTACTATCATGAGTTTGAGAATCTCTTGCATTTATTTACTTTGAATGTCAAGTTAAATCGGCCTGTTTTATAGGCCACTTTTTCCTTTGGATGTAGAGTATGATTTTCCATTTTAAAATATTTTACACACTCAGGTTACCATAGGTGTTCACTTAAATTTTAACTAGCTTTCATTCAGTGCTATGTGGCACATATTTACTGTTAGGGCTGGATTCCCAGGTTTACTGTGCTTTTTACAGACAGTTGAATATTTCATTCTGTAAATAATGCCCCCTTTCCCCAGCTTCTGTGATTTCACCATTGCATGATGCCACTTCAAATTACTTAAGGAGTACATGTCTCTATGCCAGTTATTAGAAGTACACTGAACATGAAGGTCAGCTGTGCTGTGACATGTCATTGTGTCCTTTCCTAGCGGTTTTCAGAAGCATAGCAGTCTACACCTTGTTGCTAATTTTGGTTGAGAAAAAAATATAACCCATTATTTTTTAAATGCTGACTAGTCCAAGATAGTAACTCATATGCCAAAGAAATATTAGACATAGTTCAATGTTTAGAATTTAAAATAGAATTGATCACCTTATCTTACTTCCAATATTTTAGCTCTTGTCATTCTTAAGTGGAAATCTACCTGCTTCATCCTCAGTGTTGCCTCTTAAGGTACTGCTTTCAAAAATATATAACTAAAGATACTCTACCCTTTCATTCACTGTTAGTTTTGTAAAATTAATGATAGTGTTAGAGTTTGATCAGGTATCAGAATCTTAATTTTTAGATGTACCAATAACTTTTTTACTGTAACACAAATAATTACCTATCTTCCCACAGAGGTTTCCTTTACCCAGTTGGTAAACATTAGAACATCAAATTGAAAGATGTGGATAAAAATTAACACTGTGTAAAATGTGTGATACATTTTACAATGATCTATAAGATGACTATCACTAGACTAGGCAGTATTTTTCTGCTTAAAGTTACTACTTGTGTTTACAGCAGTTTGGGGTAGTGTGCAATAGCTAGTTCTGGACCGGCCTTCTCTAAATCAGAAAGTTATTAAAATATGCACAACCAAAGCCAAGCTTTTCCATTTCATTCCTTCTGCAACTATTTATTGAGCATCAGCTCCATGCCAGGCACGCTAGTAGCTGCTCTACACCGTCTGAACATGACATGGCTAAATGACTTTATGGACTATTTCAATGTAAGTACTCATCGGAAGCAGCATGACTTAGGTGATGCCTTCATGTTGTTCTGGCGGACATTCTGCTTGGGTCATCGAAAATTAGCTTGTTATGGAAGGAGGGTGAAATCAGTCAAAGTTAATCCCAGTTTAAAAACTGGGAAGAATCGTGTAAGGGATCTCCATTGCCTACTAGATTGAGTTATGTTCATTTTTATGCATCAGAATCTTGCATAGCTCTCAATGAAACATTTTAAGTGCTAACTTTTTACAACTTTGTAGTTTTTGAAGGGAGTAGGAAAAACCACCCAACCTTCATTGGCTTCGTATTCAAATCTATAATACATAATTTCAGCCAGGTGTGGTGGCGCATGCCTTTAATCCCAGCACTCGGGAGGCAGAGGTAGGAGTATCGCCATGAGTTCAAGGCCACCCTGAGACTACATAGTGAATTCCAGGTCAGCCTGGGCTAGAGTGAGACCCTACCTCGAAAAACCAAAATAAATAAATAAATAGATAGATAGATAGATAAAATACATAATTCCAAACTAGAACACCTTTTCTGTTTCATCTATCTTCACAGCACACCTTAGAGTGGCACTCAAAGGAACTATCTCTACTTCAGAAACATCTTTCTTTGGAAGAGTGACTGATTTCTACTGCAGAACAGGGTGGGAGAAAACACTGTCAACAGCAAGTGCTTTGGGTTTGGTCAATTTTTTTTTTTTTCGTAACTACATTTTCCCCTTATTATATTATTGGAATTTTTTTTTTATCTTTGGAGAAGATTGACAAGATAGTAAAATTAGAAATTAAAAATTATAGGGAAAATATGTATGTGAAAAGCAATAAATATTTTGTTCATTTTGCTATCAAGATGTTCACTATTACATCTTTATTATATAGCAGCAATTTATATTTTAATCATTGCCCGTTAATAATTGCAGTAAAATATTTTTGAATCAGACATTTGGGGTTTGTATGTGCATTAAAGTCATCTTTTGGGAGCTGGAGAGATGGCTTAGCAGTTAAGGCACTTGCCTCCAAGGCCAAAGGACCCAGGTTCAATTCCCCAGGACCCATGTTAGCCAGATGCACAAGGGGGCACACGCGTCTGGAGTTTGTTTGCAGTGGCTGGAGGCCCTGGTGTGCCCATTCTCTCTCTCTCTCTCTCTCTCTCTCTCTACCTCTTTCTCTGTCAAATAAATAAAAATAAAATATTAAAAAATTGTCTTTTGTACTATAAGTTACTATTTAATTTGAATATTTTATCAGCTCTGTCTCCCTGTGCCTTTATAATATAAAGTTGTTTCTCCAACTTTTAATGATCTTAATAAAGAGTATTTTTAAAAAAATTTTTGTTTATTTTTATTTATTTATTTGAGAGCGACAGACAGAGAGAGAAAGAGGCAGAGAGAGAGAGAGAGACAATGGGTGCGTCAGGGTCTCCAGCCACTGTAAACAAACTCCAGACGCACGCACCCCCTTGTGCATCTGGCTAACGTGGGTCCTAGGGAATAGAGCCCTCAAATTGTGGGTCCTTAGGCTTCACAGGCAAGCGCTTAACTGCCAAGCCATCTCTCTAGCCCAATAAAGAGTATTTTAAGAACTGTAAAAAAAGAAAAAAACAGAGACTGATTGAAAGAGGGATGGGATATGATGGAGAGTGTAGTTTAAAAGGGCAATTGGGGGGAGGGAGGAAATTACCGGACATTATTGTCAATAAAAAAAATTGAGTTACAAAAAAAAATCAGTTTGTAGCCAGGTGTGGTGGCATATGCCTTTAATTCCAGCACTTGGGAGGCAGAGGTAGGAGGATCACCATGAGTTTGAAGCTACTCTGAGACTACATAGTGAATTCCAGGTCAACCTGGGCTATAGTGAGACCCTAACTTAAATCCTATCCCTCAAAAACCGAAAGAATCAGTTTGTGATTGCTGGTTCTGCTGTTGCTGATGTCTCTCTGCTGTGGGTGTTTGATGAAGTGAGCCAGTTTTTTCCATCATAATGAAGCTTCTCCTCAAAACTATAAGTCTGTGGTCTGGAGAGATGGCTTAGTGGTTAAGGTAAGTGTGAAGCCTAAGAACCAGGTTCAATTCTGCAGGTCCCACATAAGCCAGATGCGCATATTGGCACATACATCTGGAATTCGTCTGCAGTGGCTGGAGGCCCTGGTGCACCCATTTGCTCTCTGTCTCTGTCTCAAATAAGTAAATAAATAAAAATAAATCAGAAAAAAAAACCCTATAAGCCTGAAATAAACTCTTTCATACATCAGCTGCTTTTGGTTGGGTGCTTTGCCCCAGCAATGAGAAGATAACTACAACACACAGCAAAATTCCAAGAAAATTTACGTGTGAGGTCCATATGAAACATTCCCATAGATCCTTCCCATGGCTCATCCCCATATTTCATTCTCATAATTCACTCCCAAAGTTTGTCCTTCCAGTTCATCCTCACAATGCCTCTTTCCTCTTGGCTCAGTCTGGCATTCCCCTCCCCGCCTTGCCTCTAAACGACCCGTTCTGAATCTCTCAAAATATACTTCACTACCTCAAGAAAGCCTTGTCTCAGCCCTTTGTCTGAATATAAGACTTATTTATAGAGCATGGGTGACGGGTTACTTATAGGAACTTGGGTGACTCAAAGACAACTGTCTCACCATAAATCCTACCTCACCCTAGACAGTGACCTCATGGAAACTGAATTATTAAGCCCCACTTCTAATTGGCCTTCTTTTATAATCTAGCTTCTCCCAGGATAATTTGCAGCTGAGGGGAGGGTAAGAGGAAACAATTGCTGGAATTGCATGTGAGGGTCTTGTGCTCCTCCCCACTTCTACCTACTAGGGAGCTTCAACAGTTCTCTTGCCATGGCCAGAGACCTGGCTGTTATTTTATTGTTCTGCTCCAAAGTTGCCATGGCTACAGAGTCAAGGCATTCTCTATCCCATGATGGCTTCATGTTATACCTGGAGGAAAAACACAATACAACACAAACTTTTCCTCAAATACTGCACAAGGTTGACTTTGTCAATGTTCATTGAGGACACCTCATATGAGCCAGGCAGTGGTGTGGGTGCTGGGAAACATTGGGGAGAAAATGGGAACTTTTGGATACCATGAAGCTAATATCCCACGGTTGATTCATATACAGGGAAAGGGAGGGAAACGACATCTTTAAAACATTCATCCTTGGGCCGGAGAGATTGCTTAGTGGTTAAGGCACTTGCTGGCTCTGGGTTCAATTCCCCAGAACCCACATAAAGACAGATTCACAAGTGGTACAGGCATGTGGAGTTTACAGCAGCAGGAGGCTCTCAACTAAGTAACTAAAGTATTAAAAAATAAAAAGTTCATCCAATTTCACATATTTCAAGAATTGAGAATTGTGCTAATATTGAAAGGGTATCATTGAATACTAGCTGAGATGTCAAAAAAGCTAACATATCTAATTTTCACTCCTCATTCTGCTACCTGCATGTTGTCTTGTTGGCAAAATTGTCTCATGAGTTTGAGCTTTAGTTTTCTTGATGAAGTTGATGATAAAAATATTGGTACTCAGGTGAGAGAGATGGCTTAGTGGTTAAGGAACTTGCCTGTGAAGCCTAAGGACTCAGGTTTGATTCTCCAGGTCCTACGTAAGCCAGATGCACATGCGTCTGGAGTTTGTTTGCAGTGGCTGGAGACCCTGGTGCACCCATTCTCTCTCTCTCTCCCTCTCTCTGTCTTAAATTAATTTTAAAATATCAGAAAAAAAATACTGGTACTGTTTTTTTGTCAAGATATTATAATAATTAGAGATAATATGATGATAATGAGATAATACAAATTTGAAAATTATTCAAAGGTAGCCAATATGTTGTTTCTGTAGATCCCAAAGTATCTGTCAGTTGTATAAAACATTGTGATCATGAATCCCCACCAATATTAATGGAAAGATTCCATATTTGATATATATATGTATCTATATATGCATATATATACATATGCATATATATGTATATATGCATATATATGCATACATATATATGTATGCATGCATATATATGTATGTATGTATGTGTGTGTATATATATATATATATATATATACACACATATATATATATGGCTTTTTTGTTTTTGTTTTTTGAGGTAGGGTCTCACTCTGGTCCAGGCTGACTTGGAATTAACTATGTAGTCTCAGAGTGGCCTTGAACTCTCAATGATCCTCCCCACTTCTGCCTCCCAAGTGCTGGGATTAAAGCCATGTGCCACCACACCCGGCATTTTTTTGTTTTTGTTTTTTGAGGTAGGGTTTCATTCTAGTCCAGGCTAACCTGAAATTCACTATATAGTCTCAGGGTACCCTTGAACTCATGACAATCCTCCTACCTCTGCCTTTGGAGTGCTAGGATTAAAGGCATGCACCACCACGCCTGGCCAAATTTGATATGTTTTAATTTTTTGGGCGGGGGGAGCATTGATGGGTTCTCCCTCTAGCCCAGGCTGACCTGGAATTCACTCTGTAGTCTCAGGGTGACCTCGAACTCATGGTGATCCTGCTACCTCTGTCTCCCAAGTGCTGGGATTAAAAGTGTGCACCACCACACCTGGCCACGCTCAGTTTTTTATGTGGGTCCTGGAGAGTGGAACTGAGGGTGATTCAGGCCCTCATGCTTGAGTAGTGAGTGCTCTTTCTGCTGAGCCAGCTGCCCAGCCCCAGCAATGCCCTTTTGTGATTGAACGTTACCTATCCGACACTTACACTGTATAACTGTATAACCTTGAATTCTGCTCTACTCATCTCTACTACATCCCATAGTAATAGCTTGTATTTCTCTTTGTTTTCCTTGATGGATATATTTTCCTAACCTCTTTGTAAGGTCACAAAATGTGGGTCAGTGCTTGCAGTGCGTTCTCTAGGCACCAGGCATAAACCTGGGCGGTTGGCATTCTGGAAATAGTTGTTGACAATGTATTTGAATAGAGAGGAAACTATTAGTATGAAAACTGAGTCTATACTCTATTTGTTATCCTCAGCCAAATGTGGAGACAGTGGTGTTAATGCCTACCAGATTTCCCTCCACCCTTCTTTTCCTCCTTACATTTTTGTGGAATCTGAGAGATGGCTGACAGGACGTGGGTGGGAATAGATGGATCAGACAGGGACTTGACTTTCAAGGCTGCCTCTGGGTGTTCTGCTAAAGGACTATCTGTTCTGCTACAGGATTGATCTGAGTCGCACAATGAGGAGTGCGTTGGAATGTGTGAATTTTGATCGAACTTGCGTCAGTGGAACAGATGACAGACAAAGCTCTTGGGAATATAAAAATTAAATATAATAAAGTTAGGTTAATATGTAAACTAAAATATTAATACAGTTTGGCAGTATGTAACATTTTTTCCTCTAAATTCTCAGTGCCATCATCTTTATTTATTTATTTGCAAGGGGAGAGAGAAGAAGAGTATGCACACCCCAGGGTTTCCTGCCTCTGCAAACAAACTCCAGATGTATGCACCATTTTATGCATCTGGCTTTATATGGGTTCTGGGGAATTAAACCTTAGCCAGCAGGCTTTACAAACGAATGTCTTTAACACTGCACCATCTCCCCAGCTCCCCCCTTTTATTGCACAGAGTTCCATTCTATTGCTAAAGCTGGCCTGGAATACACTATGGAGCCCAGGTTGGCCTTGAATTCACTATCTTCCTGCCTCTTCTAAATGCTGGGATTACAGACAGGCATCACCATGGCCAGTGGTATCATTGATCTTGATTGATCAGAGTTCATAATTTATTTGAAGGATAAGTCCAGTGGTATCTATAAATTTCATAATAAATGAGTAAACTAAGACAGTGCTAAGTCAAATGATCAAACACAATTCTTCAAAATTAAATCCGTTTTAGGAGATTTTCCATAGTTAGCAGGCACCTCTTACATTCACAAACACCAAGGAAGAGGACTAGATGAGGGCCCTTTGTTTCCAATCTGTCAGACCCCTCCAGCCCAAATGCTCTGAACCACTATGTGGAAAAAAAGAACTTACCTGCAAAGGGTCAGGCCTCCCTACAGCCCAATAGAAAGGACTTCAATAGTTTGGCCTTCCCAACAATGGCTTCTTCCAAGGAGTTTCCCTCTTCCTCTTTCTTCTTTTCTGCTTATGGTACTGGGGTTGGAAGCTAGGAACTTTTTTGTCTGTTTGTTTTTGTTTTTTGAGGTAGGGTCTCCCTTTAGCCTAGGTTGACCTAGAATTCACCATGTAATTTCAGAGTGGCTTCAAACTCATGGCGATCCTCCAGTCTCTGCTTCCCAAGTGCTGCACGATTAAAGGCGTGCACCACCATGCCGGGCTGAAGCTAGGATCTGCTTTGGGTTAGAAATGAGAATACAGGGCTAGAGAGATGGCTCAGAGGTTAAAGACACTGGCTTGCAAAGCTTGCCTGCCCTGTGTAAAACCAGATGCACAAAGTGGCCCATGCACCTGGACCTTGGTGACAAGAGGTCCTGGCATTTCCATGCCCCCTCTCTTTCATTTTCTGTTTGCTTACAAATAAATAATTAATTAATTAAAATATTTAATTTATTTACTGATTTAATATTTTAAAAATTATTTGTTTATTTATTTGTGAGAGAGAGAGAGAGAGAATGGGTGTGCCAGGACCTCCAGTCACTGCAAACAAACTCCAGACACATGTGCCACCTTGTGCATCTGGTTTATGTGGGTCCTAGGAACTCAAACCTGGGTCCTTTGGCTTTGCAGGCAAGTACCTAAACTGCTAAGCAATCCTTCCAGCCCTATTTACTTGTTAAAAAAAAATTTTATTTACTTGAGAGAGAGAGAGATAGAGAATGGATGATCCAGGGCCTCTAACCACTGCAAACAAACTCTAGCTGCATGAGCTACCTGAACATCTGGCTTTATGTGGGTACTGGAGAATTGAACTTGGGTCCTTTGGCTTCGCAAGCAAGCACTTTAATCACTAAGCCATCTCTCCAGCCGTTATTTACTTATTTTAAGAGAGACAGAGAGGGGCATGCCAGGGCCTCCAGCCACTGCAAACAAACTCCAGATGCATGTGCTACTTTGTATACCTGGCTTACATAGGTATTGGGGAATTGAACCTGGGTCCTTAGGTTCATAGACAAGCACCTTAACCACTAAGCAATCTCTCTAGCCCCTCATTTCTTTCTGTTTTTATTTTTTTTTGGGGGGGTAGCATCTTGCTCTATCTAGCCCAGGTTGACCTGGAATTTACTATGTAATCTCAGGGTAGCATGGAAATTCTCTTACCTCTGCCTCCCAAGTGCTGGAATTAAAGGCATACACCACTACAACGGCTTTTTTTTTTTTTTTTTCTTCCTTAAGGTAGGATTTCACTCTAGCTTAGACTGACCTGGAATTCACTATGTAGTTGCAGGGTGGCCTTGAACTCACGGCAATCTTTTTACCTCTGTCTCCTGAGTGCTGAGATTAACGGTGTGCAGCACCGTGCCTGGCTTCATTTCTTTTTATTTTATTTTGTTTATATACTTTGTTTTTGGTTTTTTGAGGTAGGGTTTCACTGTAATCCCGGATGATCTGGAATTCACTATGTACTCTCAGGCTGGCCTCGAACTCATGGCAGTCCTCCTTCATCTGCCTCCCAAGTGCTAGTGCTGAGATTGAAGGTGTGTGTCACCACACCCATCTCTCATTTCTTTCTTTCTTTTTTTTTTTTTTTTTAAATATTTTGGGGCTGGAGAGATGTTTAGCAGTTAAGGTGCTTGCCTGTGAAGCCTAAGGACCCATGTTCAACTCTCCAGGTTTCATGTAAGCCAGATGCACAAGGTGATACAAGTGTGCAATGTTGTAAATATACACAAGATGGCACACACATCTGAAATTTGATTGCAGTGGCTGGAAGCCCTGCCAATTCTCTCTTTCTCTCTCTGCTTAAAAAAAAAAAATACAAAAAAAAAATAGAAAAGAAATGAGGTGGAAGAGAGGAAATTTGTCATGGTTTATTGTCTACCTATGTAGCAGACAGCTTCAAGTTTGCTGAAATGAACTTCCAGACCAGGCACAGTTATGGAGGAAGGGATATTTATTGAAGCCTATAGATCCAGGGGAAGTTCCATAATGGCAGAAGAAGCTGGCCTGCCTTCACGGGACCAAGCAGAGAGAGAAGCACAAGCCAAAAGCCACACAGCCCAGCACACTTGAGGGACTGCAGCCATGCACACTTTGCATATCTTTAGATTGAAATCTGAAACCCACCACCACATCTTAAGATCCCCCCAGTGACACCGCCTCCTGGTAGGTGGCTGCAGATGCAAACTACAAACAAATAAAAAACTGAATATATTGGGGGCCATCTATTCAAACCACCACAACCTATTATGGAAGCTGTCAATAAAATAAGTTTTAAAAAAGAAATGAGAAGATAAGTAGAAGGTGCAATTCCACTTCTCAGACTTCCATTGATACCTCTTTTCCTTAAAGATTGCATCATTAAACTCAGGAATGACTCTTTTTGTTAGCATGTTATTGCTGTATTTGCCTTTCAGTAATAGGTACTGTTCTGCCCTCAAGTTGTTGACGGCTGTGGCACTTGCATACCAGGAGTCTGATCCTAGGTGGCTGTGGTCTTTTTATTTTAATCTTGGATTCCAGAAAGGAATGGCTTCAACTGATTATATTCACTTGAGCAACCTAACTACATTCTTTTGATTTTAGGTCTGTCTTTGACAGGTGAGTAGGAGGAGTTTGGCAATACATCCCACTACTCCTAAGAAAATGGTTTCTGAGTTGAAAAGGCCTATTAAAAAAAAGATAACAATTATTATTATTTTTAATCTCTTAAGTCTTTCAAATGAATTTACTCTTTGTCTCCCAGGATATAGAATAGAATGGAGACAATGGGAACTCCTGAACATAGGATGCGATGAACCCTTCCAGAGTCCATGGAGACCTCTGATGAGAGACATGCAGCACTTATCAAACCTATGCAATGTCCAGAGATTAGTGTGCTGAAGCCAGGGGGAGGATTTATTCATTTCCCACGATTTTACTGAGTGATTCTGCCATTGTTTGGAAACACTGAATTTTAAGTTCTTTACAATGAGATATAGAAAACTACTTTCACATACATAAGTCATAGGTAACAAAAAAAAAATCTCAAAGACAAATACAGATTCATCCCTCACATTTTTCAGGGGCTCCTTAAAATGAGAAGTTTGGCACCTTTGTTTCTCTAGATTGATTCCTTTCTATAACGTTGACTTTTTGGACTTCTTTCCTTTCTGAAGGGCCTGTTTGAATGTCTTCTTTACCCTTCTCCTTTTTTTTGTTTTTGTTTTTTTTTTTTTTTTTTTGGTTTTTCAAAGTAGGGTCTCACTCTAGCTCAGGCTGACCTGGAATTCACTATGTAGTCTCAGGGTAGCCATGGTGATTCTCCTACCTCTCCCTCCCGAGTACTGGGATTAAAGGCATGTGCCACCATGCCTGGCTCTCCTCCTTTTTCTCCTCCCTTTTTCCTCCCTTTCTTCTTTCCTGGTGGTGTTGGGGATTAAATTCAGGGCCTCACACATGCTAGGCAAGCATTCTATCACTGATCTATATTTTTGCCTTTGAATTTTTTTCCACTGGAATCTTTTTCGTTTTATGATTTTTCGAGGTAGGGTCTCACTTGAGGTCAGGCTGACCTAGAATTCTCTATGTAGTCTCAGGGTAGCCTAGAATTTACGGTGATCCTCCTACCTCTGCCTCCTAAATGGTGGGATTAAAGGTGTGCACCACTATGCCCAGCTGGAATTTTTTTTTTTTTTTTTTTTTGAGGTAGGGTCCTGCTCTACCCCAGGCTGACTTGGAATTCACTATGTAGTCTCAGGGTGGCCTCGAACTCAGGGCAATCTTCCTACTTCTGCTTTCAAAGTGCTGAGATTAAAGGCGTGCACCTCCATACCTGGCAGGCATGTTTTTTTTTTTGTTTTTTTTTTTTTTGTTTTAATGACTGAAGTTCTTTCTTTCTTTTTTTTTTAAAAAGATTTTATTTTCGTTTATCTACTAGAGAGAGAGAGAATGGGCATGCCAGAGCGTCTAGCCACTGCAAATGAACTCCAGATGCATGTACCACCTTGTGTATCTGGCTTACATGGGACCTGGAGAATCAAACCTGGGTCCTTAGGCTTCACAGGCAAGTGCCATAATCGTTAAGATGTTGGTCTAGCCCCTGAAGTTCCTTATATATTTTGAATACAGACTTTTCTTTATTATATACATTATAAACTTTTTATTCTACTCTGGGGCTTGCATTTTTTTTTCTTTTTTTCTTTTTGGTTTTTCAAGGTAGGGTCTCACTGTAGCCCAGGCTGACTTGGAATTCACTATGGAGTCTCAGGGTATCCTTGAACTCATGGTAATCCTCTTACCTCTGCCTCTCAAGTGTTGGGATTGAAGGCATGTGCCACCACGCCTGGCTGGCTTGCTTTAAAAATAAATGCTACAAAAAAAAAACCCGATATGTTTTATTTTTATTTATTTGAAAGAGAGAAAAAAGGCACATAGAGAGAATGAGTGTTCCAGGGCCTCTAGCTGCTGCAGACAACCTCCAGATGTATGTGCCACCTTGTGCATCTGGTTTATGTGGGTCCTAGGGAATTGAACCTGGATCTCTTGGCTTTGCAGGCAAGCGACTTAACCACTAAGAAATCTCTCCAGCCCTGTGACTTGCTTTTTGTTTGTTGCTGCATCAGTGTGTAAGTATATAGCCCAGGCTGGCTTTGATCTCCAGAGCTTTTATTCTTAACTTTAAAAAAGTTATTCTATTTTCGCTGGGCATTGGTGGCGCATGCCTTTAATCCCAGCACTCGGGATGCAGAGGTAGGAGGATCACTGTGAGTTCGAGGCCACCCTGAGACTACATAGTGAATTCCAGGTCAGTCTGGGATAGAGTGAAACCCTACCTTGCCCCCCCCCAAATATATATAAAATTTTTATTTTAAAATTATTATTATTATTATTTATTTGACAGAGAAAGAGAGAGAGAGACAGGGAGAGAGAATGGGTATGCCAGGGCCTCCAGCCACTGCAAACAAACTCCAGGCACATGCGCCCCCTTGTGCACCTGGCTAACATGGGTCCTGGGGAATTGAATCTGGGTCCTTTGGCTTTGCAAGCAAATACCTTAACAGCTAAGCCATCCCTCCAGCCTTTATTTTTATTTCTGAGAGAGAGACAGACAGAAAGATGTAGAGAGGGAGAGAGAATGGGTGTGCCAGGGATTTTCAGCCACTGTGAATAAACCCCAGATGTGTGTGCCCCTGTGTGCATGAGTGACGTTACATGCTTGTGTCTGGCTACATGGGACCTGGAGATTTGAACAAGTGTTCTGAGGCTTTACAGGCGAGCACCTTAACTGCTAAGCCATCTCTCTCTAGCCCATAACTTATGTTTTTGATAATTTTATCCATGTATATAAATGCATTTTGATTGTACTTGTATCCCCCGTTATCTTCTCTTATCTCCTCTCACTCCTGCCTTTTTTTTTTCCTTTTCCCAACGAGACCTCTTCTGAAGGCAGTGATTCACTGCCCCCAAGTGACCATTACCTGCCAATCGTTTCTCAGGGAGAGGTAGGGCTTGATGAGCCCCTTCCTGACTCATGATGGACTATGTCTTGATGAAGTCTCGGGCAGGTAAAAACAGCTACTATGAGTTTATGAGAGTGATGGCCATGCCACGTCTGGAAGATGGTGTTCCACAGTGTTGCAGTTACCTTTTCACTGCTGGGACGAAAACCTGACCAGAAGCAACCTGTAGGAGGAAAGTTTTTATTTTGGCTTACAGGCTTGAGGGGAAGCTTTATGATGGCAGCGGATAGCATGGAACGAGCAGAGGCTGGACATCACCTCTGCCACATCAGGTAGAAAACAGCAGCAAGAGAATGAGCTGAATTCTAGCAAGGGGGAGCTGGTTATACCATCCCTAAGCATGCCCCCAAAACACACCTCCTCAAGTAAGGTTCTACCTCCCAAATTTCTATCAGCTAAGAAACAAGCATTCAAAACACATGAATTTATGGAAGACACCTCATTTAAACCACCATACACAGCACTCCTCCTCATCCTCTTGCCCTTATATTCTGCCCTCCATTCAAAGATGTTCTCTAAGCTTTGGAGGAGGTGATGTTGACGTCCCAATTAGGAGCGAGCAGTCAATAGTTGCGTATGCTCAGTACTTTGACCAGCTGTGGGTCTCTTTAGTAACTGTGGCCCACTGCAAAAAGCAGCTTCTCTGGGGCTGGAGAGATGGCTTAGTGGTTAAGGCGTTTGCCTGCAAAGCCAGAGGATCCTGGTTTGATTCTATAGGACCCACATAAGCCAGATGCACAAGGGGGTGCAAGGGTCTGGATGCTCTGGTGCACCCCTTCTCTCTCTCTTTCCCCCCTTAAATAAATAAATAAAATATGTTTTTTAAAAAATTTTTTTGGTTTATTTTTATTTATTTATTTGAGAGCGACAGACAGAGAAAGAGGCAGAGAGAGAGAGAAAGAATGGGCGCGCCAGGGCCTCTAGCCACTGCAGACGAATTCCAGGGCCTCTTGTAAATGAACTCCAGATGTATGTGCTACTTTGTGCATCTGGCTTTACATGGGTCTGAGGAATGGAACTATGGTAACCAGGCTTTCAAGCAAGTGCCTTTAACAGCTGAGCCATTTCTCCAGCCCTGGATTATTTTAAAAATGTCTATCCCTTACTCTTGAGGTCATGGATACATATTCTCCTAAACTATCTCTAAAACAATGAGACAAGTTGTTGTTTTGCCTTTCAAATTTTTGTCTATTTTCCTTTTTTTTTTTTAAGTGACTTTTTTGGTATTTTGAGGTAGGATTTTAGTCTAGCTCAGGCTGACCTGGAATTCACTAAGTAGTCTCAGGGTGGCCTTGAACTCATGGTGATCCTCCTACCTCTGCCTCCTCAGTGCTGGGATTAAAGGCGTATGCCACCATGACTGGTTTCTTTTCTTTCTTTCTTTTTTTTTTTTTTTTTTTTTTTGTTTTTCAAGGTAAGATCTCAGTTTAGTCCAGGCTGACCTGGAATTCACGATGGAGTCTCAGGGTGACCTTGAACTCACGGCAATCTTCCTACCTTTGCCTCCCAAGTGCTGGGTTTAAAGGTGTGTGCCACCACGCCCGGCTTTTAAAAATTTTTTTATTTATTTAGTTGAGAGAGGGAGAAGCAGATATATAGAGATGGGTGTGCCAAGGCCTTCAAGTGCTGCAAACAAACTCCAGATGCATGTGTCACCTTGTGCATCTGGTTTATGTGGGTCTTGGGGAATGAAACCTGTGTCCTTTAGCTTTGCAGGCAAGCACCTTAACTGCTAACCCATCTTTCCAGCCCTCAAATTTTTATTTATTTATTTATCTATTTTTGGTTTTGTTTTTTCAATGTAGGTTCTCACTTCAGCCCAGGCTGACCTGGAATTCACTAAGTAATCTCAGGCTGGCCTTGAACTCATGGCGATCCTCCTACCTCTGCCTCCCAAGTGCTGCAATTAAAGTATTGCACCATCACACCTGGCAAATTTTTGTTTATTTTATACTTGGTATTGATTTTTGTGTACAGAGAGTCCAAATTCATGCCCACACCCCAATGTAGAAGTGTTCTTCCTGGCATCAATGACTAAAAACTGTTCAGGCATTCCTCTACATCACCAGCCACCATGACAGCATAAATGAAATTGCCATATTTGGGGAAGATTTTTGGGGCCATTCCATTCTATTAGTTTATTCTGTTCCATTGTCCAACACCTCATTAACTTACTGTGATGTCATAAGCAAGCATTATATCTGGTAGCATGCATGTCTTTCTTCTTTTCATCCTCCTGGATGCTTGTCTTCACTCTTCCATAGTTGTAAATTAGCTCGTTGAGTTTCTCTGTCTCACACACAAATATATTGAGACTTTATATTGAACTGTACTGGATTTGGAAACACAATGTCCTCAATATTGGATCTTCTAATCTATTAACATTATAGTTTGATTTATTTAGGTCTTCTGCTGTGTGTTCATGTTTTCTTCATATACTTTGCATTCATCTACTTTCTTTTTTAAAGATTTATTTTTATTTATTTATTTGAGAGCATCAGAGAAAGGGAAAGAGGCAGACAGAGACAGAGAGAGAGAGAGAGAGGTCTCCAGACACTGCAAATAAACTCCAGATGCGTGTGCCCCCTTGTGCATCTGGCTAACATGGGTCCTGGGGAATAGAGCCTCAAACTGGGGTCCTTAGACTTCACAAGCAAGTGCTTAACCCCTGAGCCATCTCTCTAGTCCCATTTACTTTATTCTTATGCACTTATGTATTTGTTTGTGGCAACTATAAATGGTGTCTTTAAAAAGTTAATGACCTTTTTTTCATTACATATAGGAATGATTTTTTAAAGTATATTTATTTTAGTGTGTTGGGCATTTAACCTAGGACCACATGCATACTAGGAATGTGCTACTGATCTACACCTGGAGAACCCCCCTTTTTTGGTTGTTGTTTTTCGAGGTATGATCTGGCTATAGGCCAGGCTGACTTGGAATTCACTATACAGTCTCAGGATGGCCTCAAGTTCACAGAGACCCTCCTACCTCAGCCTCCCGAGTGCTGGAATTAAAGGCATGTGCCACCAAGCCAGGCAAGTTCTTGATTTTTAAAAAATATTTTATTTATTTATTCATTTGAGAGAGAGAAATAGGCAGGGAGAGAGAGAATAGGTGTGCCAGGGCCTTCAGCCACTGCAAACGCACTCCAGATGTGTGCGCCCCCTTGTGCATCTGGCTTACATGGGTCCTGGGGAATTGAACCTAGGCCCTTTGGCTTTGCAGGCAAGCACTTGAACCTCTAAGCCATCTCTACAGCCCCTGTATTTTTTTTAAAATGTATTTTGTTGAACTTAGAAAAGATATTGAAAAAGTTTAAATTTTATATATGCTTGTACATGCATGGGCATACCAGGGTCCCTTGCTGCTAAAAACGAAAGCCCTTCAGGCTTTGTGTGGGGGTGGCTGCGGAATCCAGGCCCTCAGTGGCGCTTTGCAAACAAGCACCTTTTAGCACCCATCCCCCCAGCTGCTGTTGAACTCCTTTTTACAATTTATCTACAGATTGTTCTGGATCTGTCACGTACATAATGATATCCATGAAAAGAACATTTCTGTTTCTTTTGATTTAATCTTTGTTTTTAGAGGTAGGGTTTCACTCTAGCCCAGGCTGATCTGGAATTCACTCTGTAGTCTCAGGGTGGCCTCGAAGTCACAGCGATCCTCCTACCTTTGATTCCCAAGGACTGGTATTAAAGGTGTTCGCCACCACACCTGGATCAATTTAATCTTTCATTTTTTAAAACTTTTATTTATTTATTTGAGGGGGGGAGGGAGAGAGAGAGAGAGAGGCAGAGGCAGAGGCAGAGAGGGAGAGAGAAAATGGGTGTACCAGTGCCCGTAGCCACTGCAAACGAACTCCAGACGCATGAGCCCCTTGTGCATCAGGCTTATGTGGGTCCTGGGTAATGGAACTAAGGTCCTTTGGCTTTGCAGGTAAACACCTTAACCGCCAAGCCATCTCTCCAACCCTCGATTTAATCTTTTGTTGGTTTTTTTGTTTTGTTTTTTTTTTGTTTGTTTTTCAAGGGTTTCACTCTAGCCCAGGGTGAGATCTGGAATTCACTGTGTAGTTTCAGGGTGGCCTCGAACTCACAGAGATCCTGCTACCTCTGCCTCCCAAGTGCTGGGATTAAAGGCGTGCGCCACTGTGCCCCGCTGGGCTCGATTTAATCTTTTAGTACTTTCTTCTTGCGCTACCGCACTGGCCAAGGACTGTACGTGGCAAGAACGGGCACTCTTGTAAGGCGTCATCACAAAACCCTCGGGCCTAGAGTTAACAGCGTGGGGAGGGATGCTACTCCGGTGGAAGGTCGATGGTAGTCCCCAGAGCCCTCCTTCAAGTGCCTCCGGTGATCAAGGGCACAGGGTGCGCCAGTGGCAAGCTCGTTTCCTTGGGGCAGGGGAGCCGGCTGGCTCTGCACAGTGCGTCGCGCAGAGTTCGTGCCCAGCCGCCGGTAGCACGTGCAGCCTGGTCTGGGCCGGAACTACATCCCCCACAATGCCGTGCGCCGCCGGCCGCTGGTCCCCGGCGTGGGGTTGGGGGGGAAGGGCAGGGCCGGGGAGGCGGGGCGGAAGCAGAGTGCAAGAAGAGTAAAATCTCCACGAGCCGGGCACCGACCTCGTCCGGGACTCCCCCACGCGCGGCCGTTCTGCATCGCGAGCTGGAGCTGCAGCAGACCGCTGGCGAGGCATCGCGGACGCCGGGCCGAGCGGCTGTGGCTGCGTCGCTCCTGCTAGGCGGAGGAGCCGAGCGGCGGCGGCGGCGGCGGCGGCGGCGGCGGTGGTTACCCTGAGGAGAAGCCATCCGGGAAAGGTAACGGGGACGGGGCGCGAGGGAAGCGGCGGGAGGAGGCTCGTCCGCTGCCCCGCGCGGGCCGCCCTCCCCCGCCGCGCCCCCCGCGGCTCGGGGACGCTTGGTTCGTCGGGTGTCCGGGCCGCGACCCTGCCCTTGGCCGTGAGGCCGGAGGAGGAGGAGGAGGAGGAGGAGGAGGAGGAGGAGCAGCAGCAGCGGGACTCGGCCGTGGCCGGGAGCTGGTTGGGGATGGAGCAGCCCGCGGCGGCCGCGCGCGCTCGGGTCTCTGCTTTTGACAGCTCCCTTCCCTTCCACTTTGGGAGGAAGAGGAAGCCAGCATGAGCATCTTATAAACTCCCTCTTCAAAGCTCGTCTCCTGGGTCAGGAGACCAGCAAGGAGAAACTTAAAACCACCGTGGGGCGGTGCAAGTGGCTGGTGCGCGGCGGGGTTCGAACCCTCATTGTGTCGCCGCCTGCATCTGTGATGTTGGCTGAGTCGAAGGTTCCCAGCCTGCGCTGTCTCGTCCGGCAGATGGAGATGACACCCGTCTTTAAAGTTGTTAGACGGACACCCGAGCTCCGCCTGCACCGCGTCGGTTCGTTTGCGAGAACGTGAGAGTGAAGTTGTATATTTTCTTTTGTTTACTGTAAAGCACTTTAGGTTTGCGTGTTCTTCACCGCATCCTTTGTTCGCCTTAAATCCAAGGAAAAAAATTTCCCCAAATAAGCCTTCTTCCTAATTCCCACCCTTTAAAGATGGCTGGGAATGTTACAAGGAAATTGATGACTCTGCTCTTCTGGGGATCAGCTGTGGAGATTCTGTACAAGGACTTATTCACCTCTCCCTCCCCCTCCCAGCTGTGTCCTATCAGGGAACGCTTGGAGGAGCTTAAAGGTTTTGTCTGAGTAAGCAGTCTTGACCTGTCAGCACCCCCTGCCTACCTTCCTGTACACTTTCTTGAAATGGTTCATAATTTTTACCCCTTTGGGATTTGTGTTTCCCAGTTGTTTTTCTTCCCAAGACAAGTTGAATGGATGCAATGACTTTAAGAATGACTTGAGTATTTTCACTCCCACTTCTGTTTCCTTTCACTGCCCTCCTCCCTTAGTTTTATTGACAATACTGATGGGTTTTTCGTCAAGGAAATCTTTTTTTTTTTTAATTTAATTTTGTTTGTTTGAGATAGAAAGAAAAGGAGAAGAGAGGGAGAGGGAGGGAAGGAGAGAATGGGCACCCCAGGGCCTTCAGCCGCTTCGAAGGAACTCCACCATCTTGTGCATCTGGCTTACATGGGTCCTGGGAAATTGAACCTGGGTCCTTTGGCTTTGCAGGCGCCTTATCTGTTAAGCCATCTCTTCAGCCCTCATTTTTTAATTAAATTTTTTTAATTTTTCAAGGTAGGGTCTCCCTCCAGCTCAGGCTGACCTGGAATTCACTATGTAGTCTCAGGATGGCCTTGAACACACAGGGATCCTCCTACCTGTTCGTCCTGAGTGCTGGGATTAAAGGCTGATGCCACCACACCTGGAAAGGAAATCTTTATAGCCTTGAACTGTTTTTTTTTTTTTTTAATTTAAAATGTTTGTTTTGTGTTTCCTTGAGCTCAGACACTATTGTGTAATATGGGAAGTAATTAAGTAAGTGTGGTTTTAAATGCACAATTAGTAGGTGGAAAAAGCCAGCAGGCCTGATAAATTGTCTGTGTAATGTCTTTAGTGATAGATGACTTTTAAAGAAACACAAGAAAAAAGGGACACTTGATTGCATCTTATAATGGTAACAGAGACTAAATAACTTTTAAAAACTTATTTAAGTTGTGGAAGAAGGCTTATGCATTTACAGGTTTCTGGTTCACTTGAAGATGTGTGGCAAAAAGATACTCATTTTGAAGAAATTGCTTCTATGTTGGTGTTTCGTATAGCTTGGGAGACAGTAATGACTATGGGAAAAAGAAAAAAAACATATTTATTTATTTACTTGAGAGAGACAGAACGAGGCACAGAGAGAGAGAGCGAGAGAGGAAGAGAGATTGGGTGCCCCAGGGCCTCCTGCCACTGCAAACAGACTCTAGCTGCATGTGCCACTTTGTGCATCTGGCTTTACTGGGTAATCGAACCTGGGCTGTTAGCTTTTCAGGCAAGCTCCTTAACCACTGGGCCATCTCTTCAAGCCTGAAACTTTGGTTCTGTCCTAGCCCTGCCCCTGTCTGTATAACCTTAGGTTATGCTGTGCTCTTCCATTTCCTTATGTCCACTACAATGAATTGCTCCAATTCCAGGGACTCTTGGAGCTCAGATTTTCAATGCAGAGGGTTTTGAAAAGTCCTTTTGAATGTGGGGAAAATGGTGTAAACCCTCTTCCTCATTTCTTTGTGTGTGAGGGTTCATTTTTCTGTTGCATGTCCTATAGTTCTCTCAGTGTACTATGGTGTAAGAGGTGTGCTTCACAGATCTAGAGCTAACAGGATCAGAGTCTCTAGCAGCCTGCTCTTCCCTCTGTCTGCTTATGTTTTCTCAGAATTTTTTGTTTGCTTGCTTATTTATTTATTTATTTGAGAGCAACAGACACAGAGAGAAAGACAGATAGAGGGAGAGAGAGAGAATGGGCGCGCCAGGGCTTCCAGCCACTGCAAACGAACTCCAGATGCATGCGCCCCCTTGTGCATCGGGCCAACGTGGGTCCTGGGGAATCAAGCCTCCAACCGGGGTCCTTAGGCTTCACAGGCAAGCGCTTAACCACTAAGCCATCTCTCCAGCAGTTTCTCAGAGTTTTTGATATGCTTGGTTTTCTTCTGCCCAGTTCTCTTTTGCTCATAGCTCTCTATGTGCACATTTCTTTATAACTTTCATTTGTCATTCCCCAAACTCAACTTCATTTTTGCTTTTTGTGAATTTTGCTTTAGCTCTTTTGCCAATCCCTTGGTTTACTCTGTGGCCCCATTTTGTAGAAGACCTCTGGCAAGGGTGCTATCCCTGTCTAGTTAATTGTAGAAGGGGATCCAAATTTATATCAGTTATGACTAGTTGAAGCTATAGACAGATCAGGCTGAAATGTCTTAATACTGTATAATATACTTCAGATTAAACTTTCATGATAACAGTGATTAGGTACTTTTTTTTGCGGTAGCACTTTCTAATTTTAGTCCCTGCCTTTATCCTTTTAAAAATCTGCTTTTGTAGTTTTCAGTGTTTTTGTCTTTTCCCTTTTCAAAGATACCATCTACAGATGATAAAATATCATTGACATTCATGTTTGTTAGCAGGACTTCTGTGTAGCTTTCCTTAACACAGTACATTATTATTATTATATGTTTATTTTCTGGAGCTGGGGATTGAATCCAGTATCCATACCCTCTCAGATCCAAAGCAGTGTATTTTACAACTTAGACCCAATTATGGAGATGGTAGAATTGGTAGCTGTCTTTTTTAAACCCTCTTACCCCATATTTGCCTCAGGAGATATTATGTATAGAAAATATTTTAGGAATGGACCTTTCCCCTGGAAATTCCATCCCAGGGTCAAGTCTGTGGGAGACTTATTCAGAATCTTTTTCAAACAGAACTCCCTGCACCTCTGAGTTCTGGGAACACAGTTCTCTGGAGTGAATTCCCTGGGAAACTCTGCAGGCACCAGGGCCTCTGGCTGTGGATGAGCTGCTGCGCTTGCTGTTTGCCGCTGTTGTTACCGTTAGCTATAATTCAGAAGAGCACAGAACAGCACTGAAAAAAGACAAAGTGGGGTTTGAATGGAGATTTTAAGGTAGGATTAGCCATCTGTTAATGTTTTTAATGCTGTACCGTCTGCATGAAAATGCAAGACAAGGTCCCATTTCATTAAATGTACCTCCCCCCCCCCCCAGGTAGGATCTCTGTGTAGTCTCAGGGTGGCCTCCTCGAACTCATGGTGTGCCACCATGCTTGGCTTTTTTTTTTTTTTTAACTTTATTTGGGAGAGGCCAAGAAAAAGAGATCATGGGTGTGCCAGAGCCTTCAGCCACTGCAAATGGACTCTATATTCATGTGCCACTTTGTGCATCAGACTTCATGTGGGTACTGGGGAACTGAACCCTGCAGGCAAATAAATGCCTTATCCCCTAAGCCACCTCTCCAACCCTGGTGTTTTTTTTCCCCCCTTCTCTTTTACCTTGATAGTTGCAAAGTAAATTAATTTATTTTTTGTGCCTTTTAAAAATATTAGAACCCTGGGTTGAGAGTTTAGATGCCTAGTTTTTCACTGTTTGACGTTGGAAATAGTTTAATCCTTTCTGTGTGATACTTTCCTTATTTCCTTATATGAAGGTGTTCTAGTTTAAATAATAATGCTGGAGGAATGTGTTTATCTTCTGGGTTAGGGCTAGAGAGAAACCACTGAAATTTTGCTCAAATATTTGGCTGTTTGAATGATGCAGTTTGGTGAAACCTATAATAGAGCTTTGAACATTATTTTCCTTCAAAGATCTTACAGATACCAAGGCCCAGAATAAGTAGAGAAATTAAAAAAAAAAACCAAAAACCATGTACTGTGTTTGTTGTTTCCCTTTTGTGTTTCTTGAATAGTTTGACAAATTGTACTTAAAGTGCTTAATAACAGTTTGAGTTAACATCCTGGCACACGGCTACCTAGACTTTACTGTGCACCTCACCTAGCCACTGCTCCCTTCCTATTAGGAAACAGCCTTCAGACCTTGTTTTTCTGTTTGGAAAGGTCATTTCTGTTTCAGTATGTTCGTCAGTGTAACTACACTTGCCCAAGAAAGAGAATGGGAAGCTTTCTCTGCTTGGGCTTCCTTCTGTTCACTTGGGAGGATTTCTTTAGACCCGGCAGAAATCTTTTTTTTTTTTTTTTTTGAGTTAGGGTCTCAGGCTGACCTGGAATTCACTATGAAGTCTCAGGGTGACCTCGAACTCATGACAATCCTCCTACCTCAGCCTCCCAAGCACTGGGATTAAAAGGAATCTTTTCACCTTTCATACTGTTGGTCGGTTCCTGGTGCATGGTCAGTGCTGTCGATGCAAAAGACACAGCTCTCATCTCAAAGAGGTTAAGAGAGAGTTTATTCTGGAGCCAAATATGAGTGACCATGGCATGGGAACACAGATTTAGTTTTCCCCAAATTCCATGTTCCAACGTTTTTAATAATTTCATGGAAGTTCTATAGTTACAGAAAAAAAAGTTGTAAATCAAGTTTTTTTTTTAATTTTTTTTTATTTGCAAGGGGGGAGAGAGAGAGAAGAGAAGAGAAAAGAGAGACAGACAGGGAGAGTGGGCACACTAGGGCCCACTGCAAACAAACTCTACATGCATGTGCTACCTTGTGCATCTGGTTTACGTGGGACCTGGAGAATCGAACCTGGTTCCTTAAGCTTTGCAGGCAAGTGCCTTAACCACTGAACCCCAGCCCCAAGGTGTTTTTTAAATACATTGTCTGACCATCAGGCAGGTTATAGCAAAGAGGGGAAATCTTCACTGTAGGCTTCAGATGCTATCTGATGACATTCTTAGCTTTTGGGTTGGTGGAAACTAGTCCCTCAGTACATTCCAAAAAGGTTGTACCTAGCTGGGTGTGGTGGCACATGCCTTTAGTCCCAGCACTCCTAGGCAGAGTTAGGAGAATTGCTGTGAGTTTGAGGCTAGCCTGGGAGACTCTCCCCCACCCCCCCCAAAAAAGAAGGTTGTACCTCATCAGCTGATAGTCACATGGAGTTTAGGTTAGACGCAGGAGTGGGTAATATTGGCTCTTGAGGGACTAAAGGTAGCCCAAGGTAATTTGGCTCTAAACTTGCAACATTCCATCTCTCTGTGATTACAGGAGTGTTTATCAGTTCATTCAGCCTTGCTGGAAGTAGGGTAGCAGATGTTGTTTTTTGGGGGTGGGGGAGGGGAACTTTAGTTCATAGTGCTTAAATAGCCATTGTGAATGAACAGGTGAACAAATGAATGAGTAATTCAAGTTTTTTCATGTTGAAAGTTAAACAAACTTGACATAAAGTCTGGATGATTACTGGTCCTCCAAGTTCTTTTTTTCTGGAAGTATGCTAATATGTTTGCTGACCATAATGAAAGGACTACCTCTAAAAGATCTTACCTTTATATTTGGTTTACTTCATGGACTTTATATCCTAGTTTTGTAAAACCTGTATTAGAGATTCATATACAAAATTTATCTTTTTTTTTTTTTGTTTTTGTTTTTGTTTTTTTGAGGTAGTCTTGCTATAGCTCGGGCTAACCTGGAATTCATTATGTACTTTCAGGATGGCCTCAAACTCATGGTGGTTCTATTACCTCTGCCTCCCAAGTCCCAGGATTAAAGGCCTGTGCCACCAAGTCCAGCTTTTTCATTCTTTTTGTTTTCTTTTATATTTCATCCAACCATTTGTTCTTGACCACATTGCTTGTTAAATATGCTTGCTGTAATTGCATTTTGGAATTCTGCATCTGGAGTTTCCTCTTAAGTCTTCTTTTTTAAAATTTTTTTTTGTTTATTTTTATTTATTTATTTGAAAATGACAGGACAGACAGAGATAGAGGCAGCTACACAGAGAGAGAATGGTGTGCCAGGGCCTCCAGCCACTGCAAACGTCAGACGCGTGCGCCCCCTTGTGCATCTGGTTAACGTGGGTCCTGGGCAATCGAGCCTCGAACTGAGGTCCTTAGGCTTCACAGGCAAGCACTTAACCGCTAAGCCATCTCTCCAGTCCTCCTCTTAAGTTTTCATTGGAGGTTTCCACTATGGGACTAGACATTCCTTGTGGGGATATCTTACCTAGGTTTCTTGCGTTGTTTTACATTGGGGTTTACCTATCCCAAGATAGTTCTTTTGTCTTGTTGAGAATGCAGCAATGGTGGATCTTGTGGAGTCTGTGTTGAGTGACCTTGTCAGTCTTTTTTTCTGTTGTTGTTTTTCAAGGTAGGGTCTTGCCCTAGCCCAGGCTGTCCTAGAATTCACTGTGTAGTCTCAGGCTGGTGTCAGACTCACAGCGATCCTCCTATCTCTGCCTCCTGAGTGCTGGGATTCAAGGCATGCACCACCACGCCTGGCTGGCCTCGTCAGTCTTGATTGAAGTGGGTGTGAAATGGAAGTCTATCTGTAGGTTTAGGCTTGGTACACTGGAATCTGAGCAGGCTCCTCCTGGTGTCTGCAGTCTCCAGGCAGATCTGGGCTAGACCCTGGATGTCCTGGCTTATTCAGTGCCAGGGCCTGAGGAGTGAGACCAGTTTGGGAGTCCCGACTCAGGGCTGCAGTGGTAGGCAGGCCAGGGAGTCAGTTCAGTGTCAAATGGGGCTGATCCTCAATCCCAGCAAGTAGGGGCCGGGGCTGTAGCTGCAGGGGTGCAGGGAGCTCACTTGGGCTCTGGTTGGCTGTCCCTATTCAGTGCCTGGGGCTTTGGAATGTGATCAGCTCCCGAGTCTATACTCTGCTGCTGGTGGTAGGCTTAGGGAGCATTCTGGGTGGGAGTTCAGTGTCTAATGTGGTTGATCCTCAGTTTCATCCAAGTGGGTGGTGGCGTTTTATCTGCAGGAGGTCACTCGCCTAGGCCCTGATTAGCCTACCCTATGCAGTGCCTGAGGCTTTAGAGAGCTATTAAAAGAGAACTTCTATGTCTTTTTTGACATGTCTCATAATCTAAAATGTATTTTTTTTAATTTTTAATTTTTAATTATTTATCTATTTTGAGAGAGGGAAAGAGGGAGAGAAAGAGACACAGAGAGAGAATAGGCATGCCAGGGCTTCCAGCCACTATGTTGAACTCCACATACATGTGCCACTGTATGCAGCTGGCTTAGGTAAGTCCTGGGGAATCGAACTGAGGTCCTTTGGCTTTGCAGGCAAGCACCTTAACTGCTAAGCCATCTCTCCAGCCCTGTATTCCTTTTTTTTTTTTAAATTATTTATTTATTTGAAAGGAGAGAGAGAGAAGAGAGACAGGCAGAAAGAGAATGGGCATGCCAGGGCCTCTAGCCACTGAAAATGAACTCCAGATGGATGTGCCCCTTGTGCATCTGGCTTACATGGGCTATGGGGAATTGAACCTGGGTCCTACGACTTCACAGGCAAATGCCTTAACCACAAACCCATTTCTCCAGCCCTAAGACTTATTCTTAAATCTCTCATATATCAACTTTGTAGCTTTTAAAAAATTTTTATTTTTATTTATTTGACAGAGAGAGAGAATGGGCGTGCCAGGACTCCAGCCACTGCAAATGAACTCCAGATGCGTGTGCCCCCTTGTGCATCTGGTTAATGTGGGTCCTGGGGAATTGAACCAGGGTCCTTTGGTTTTGCAGGCAAATGCCTTAACTGCCTAGCCATCCCTCTAGCCCTATTTTTTTTTTTTTTTTTCCTGAGGTAGTATCTTGCTGTAGCCCAGGCTGACTTGGAATTCACTCTGTAGTCTTAAACTGGCCTCAAACTCATGGCCATCCTTCTATTTTGACCTCCTGAGTGCTAGGATTAAAGATGTACATAACCACGGCCAGCAGCTTATCTTTATTATTTTTATTTTTTTATAATTAACAACTTCCATGATTGTAAACAATATCCCATGGTAATTCCTTCCCTCCCCCCACTTTCCCCTTTGAAACTCCACTCTCCATCATATCCCCTCCTCCTCTAAATCAGTCTTTTGTTTTGAGGTCTTCATCTTTTCCTCCTATTATGATGGTCTTGTGTAGGTAGTGTCAGGTGTTGTGAGGTCATGGAGATCCAGGCCATTTTATGTCTGGAGGAGCACAGTGTAAGGAGTCCTGTACTTCCTTTGGCTCTTACACTCTTTCTGTCCCCTCTTCTGCAATGGACCCTGAGCTTTGGAAGGTGTGATAGAGATATTGCAGTGCTGAGCACTCCTTTGTCACTTCTCAGCACCATGATGCCTTCTGAGTCATCCCAAGGTCTCTGCCATCTGAAAAGAAAGTTCTCTAAGGAAAAAGTGAGAGTAGCATTAATATAAGGGTATGAACACTAAGAGAAGTGCTAACTGGGCAGTTTGATGAGCACAGTATATATGTTTAGCCAGACAGCAGCAGACATTACACCACTAGGTCTCATGACTACCCCTGTTGTAGGTTTTCAGTATCAGGGGTGTATTCCCTCCCATGGAGCAGGGCTCCAGTCAAATTAGAGGGCAATTGGTTTCCCCCAAACAGATGTGCCACTATTGTACCCATTGGCTCATTTGTTCTGTTTGGCCAAATAAAGGCTTGCAGTGTCCACTGTGGAGTATCTTCACTGGTGATTTTTGTCTCTCCCATTGAGCTGCATGCAGTGTGGCTTATTCCAGCTTTCTGTCAGCTGGTCTACATGGAGGAGGTTATCAGCTCAGCTCCAGCAGGATTTCTCAGGGATCTTGCAGCCCAAGTATGGGAGTCTTCAGCAATAGGGTCTTTCCATCTATTCCTGGTGGGAAACCAAGGGTCTTGGCAATGGCCTGTAATGTTTTGGGGGCATTAGCGACCTCCCTGGCCAACAACTCACTGGAAGATATCCCATCCCTGGCACTGAAAATTTTCTAGTAACAATCTATGGCTCCTGTGTATTCCATTGTCCAAAAAAGTTGGTTTCCATATGATTTATTTATATCCTCTTAGATTTTGATTAGCCTCCCTCCATGTTTCCTTTACTCAATCTCTTTCCCTGACCTCACTTAGGTCTTTTACCCCCATTAATCTGTTCTTGCACTTACATATACACAATACCATCCTATTAAGTCCCCCTCTCCCTTCCTTTCTATTCCCTTCATATCTCCTTTCTAGCTTACTGGCCTCTGCTACTGAGTTTTCTTCCTACTCACACAGAAGTCTAATCATCTATAGCTAGGATCCACATATAAGAGAGAACATGCAGCGTTTGGTTTTTTGGGCAACTTATCTTTAATTTATGTGAAAAAATATGCTTGAAACTAAATGGAGTAGCATGATAATTAATGAATAGCCCACACTGGGCAACTTCTTGATTTTATGATCATCGTCCCAAACTGGCTTTACTATTTTCTTGTTATTTTTTAAGTGAAAAAAATTCATTTAAATTTATAATTTATTTAGTATTCACCTCTAAATTTCCATGTTTTGCCTCACTACGCCCCAATAAACATTATAAGGAGTACATTGCTGCTTGGCAGGTGAGGTTAGACCCTCAGGGGTATGTTTAAGGAGTGAGATTTTTCTCAGTGCCTGCTGGTTGTTCACCAGGCTCTGTGAAAGACTTGGCAAGTTATTCGTGATGTTAAGGGATCTGGGAATTGAGGAAGGAGACAAGGCTCACACACACGATTGGACAGTATGAGGTATCAAGTAGTGTGTTGGAAGTTATAAGATCAGTGTGGACTAGAATCAGTAAGTAGGTGAGGTTCTGAAATCCTCCTAGCAGAAGCAGCATTTAAGCAGCATTGGAATGGATACTTCACCAGCTATGGTAGCTTACTTCTCTATTCTTGCACTCAAAAGGAGGATTGTTGCACTTTTAAGGCCTGCCTGGTCTACATAATGAGTTCTAGGTCAGCCTTTTTCTTAAAAACCAAACCAAACCCACAATAAAACAAACACAAGGGCTGGAGAAATGGCTTAGCGGTTAAGCGCTTGCCTGTGAAGCCTGAGGATCCCGGTTCGAGGCTCGGTTCCCCAGGTCCCACGTTAGCCAGATGCACAAGGGGGCGCATGCGTCTGGAGTTCGTTTGCAGAGGCTGGAAGCCCTGGCGCGCCCATTCTGTCTCTCTCCTTCTATCTGTCTTTCTCTCTGTGTCTGTTGCTCTCAAATAAATAAAAAACTTAAACAAAAAAAACCCACAAAGTCCCAGATGCTTTATGGAGTCTCCTGTAGGCTATTTGGCAGATGAGCATTTATCAACACTATGTTGTTAATGTCATCTTTTAGGACTAGGAAATAGTTCATGTTGTCTACACATTTTGAGCAGAAATAGCTCATGAGTACTCATCAGAAGTCTTACTTGAATTTCAGATACCTTCTATCTTGACTTTTAAAAGATATTTTTATTTATTTGAGGGGAGGAGAGAGGGGGAGAGGAAGGGAGGAAGAGAGAGAAAGAATGGGCGCTCCAGGGCCTCCAGCCACTGCAAACAAACCCCATATGCATTGACAACCTTGTGCATCTGGCTTACCTGGGTCCTGGGGAGTCGAATCTGGGTCCTGGCAAGCACCTTAACTGCTAAGCCATTTCTCCAGCCCTTATCTTGACTTCTTAATGAGATTATCAAGAATTAGTAACATTGTCCAATAAGAGCCTGGCATTGATAATAAAGGCTGATATTATTTAATTTGTTGTTTCATTCTATATGTGAGGATATTAGGGCTTAGATAAAACTACTTACTTGAGATTTTGTAAAAACTTGTTTATTGGTAATAGATTCTGCCATGGTGTACTGCAGCCAGGGCCATACGGTGCAGAAAGTGGTGGTGCAGCCCATCAACTTGATCTTCAGGTATTTGCAAAATAGATCATGGATTCAGGTGTGGCTCCATGAGCAAGTGAGTATGCAGATAGAAGGTTGTGTTATGGGGTTGATGAGTACATGAACCTCATGTTAGATGATGCAGAGAAATTCTTTCTAAAACAGTCAAGAAAACAACTGGGTTGGATGGTGCTGAAAGGAGATACTGTTTCCCTGCTACAAAATGTTTCCAACTAGAAATGAGAACATAAGAGTTTTTTTTTTTTTTTTTTTTTTTTTTTTTTAGGGTGACTTCTTTTGGGAGTATAATTCTGAACATTGTTTATGTTGTT
Source organism: Jaculus jaculus (assembly GCF_020740685.1). Classification (NCBI taxonomy): domain Eukaryota; kingdom Metazoa; phylum Chordata; class Mammalia; order Rodentia; family Dipodidae; genus Jaculus; species Jaculus jaculus. Next base: position 36,447,115 of record NC_059117.1, read on the forward strand.
TTGATGACCCTTATGTTATTACTGTGTGACAGTAAATGTTATGAGGTTGTTTTAGTTATAAATTTGTTTATTGATAATTTTCATATATGTACATTTTTTTTAAATTAAAAAGTAAACTTGCCGGGCGTGGTGGCGCACGCCTTTAATCCCAGCACTCGGGAGGCAGAGGTAGGAGGATTGCCATAAGTTCGAGGCCACCCTGAGACGCCATAGTGAATTCCAGGTCAGCCTGGGCTAGAGTGAGACCCTACCTCGAAAAACCAAAAAACAAACAAACAAACAAAAAAGTAAACTTTATTTGAGAATAGTGAAGATTTAGGAAGATAAGCCTTTACAAAACACACTTAGGTTTCATAACCACATTATTAGGTTTGAATAAACAGTTTGTTTTTATGTGATAAATAATAAGAACCGAAGGTGAAAATTTAGAGCATATTTTCTTGGACCTTAATTCACCTATTACATGTACATATTTTGATCATAATCTCCTCCCATTATCTTCTTTTGTCCCTCTTCCCTTGTCTCCCTTCCATTAAATATCTTTCTACCTAGTCCCTCTTCTATTTAATACTTTTATTTTTATTTATTTATTTGAGGGAGAGAGATAAAGAGAGAATGAGTGATCCGTGGCCTGTTGCTACTGCAAACGAACTGTAGACCCATGTGCCATCTTGTGCATCTGGCTTACATGGATCCTGGGGAATTGAACCTGAATCTTAAGGAGACAAGCGTCTTAACTGTTAAGCCTTCTGTCCAGGCCCCTCTTCTATCTTGATGTCATTTTTGCCCTCATGTATCATCCATAATAAAATGTTGATAGACCCAATATTATGCAGGTCTTGTGCAGGTAATCACAATCCCTGTGAGTTCATAATTGCAATGACGACATCATGTCTGGACAATAGAATTTCAAGGCACTCCTTCCCATTGTCTGGCTCTTACATCCTTTTTGCCTCCCTCTTCTGATGTGTTCTTTGAGTTTTGGAAGGCATAATAGAGATGCCTTATTTAGAGCACTCAATGGTCATTTATTTTCAGCACTTTAATGAGTTTTGAGTGTCTCTAGAAGTCATTGCCATCAAGAAAAAGTAGCTCTGACCAAAGGTGAGAACAGCAATAATTTCTGGGCAGAAGCATCAATATTTAGAGGCAATTTGATAGGAACAGCTATCCATTTAGCCAGATAATAGTTGTAGCTTCCTTTCTAGGACTTATGACCCTCCCAGCTATAGGCTTTTGACTAGGTTTTCAGTACCAGTCATGAATTCACTCTGATGGATTGGACCTCAGATCCACTTAGAGATAGTTGATGTGGTAGTTTGAATAGATGGCCCCTAATATATTCAATGTTTTATTAGTTTTTAGTTTGCATCTGTAGCCACCTGGGTGGAGGCAGTGTCACTAGGTGGATCTTAAGGCGTGGGGGTGGGAGTTGAGATTTCAATCTAAAGAGATGCAAAGTGTGCCTAGAAGGAGTTCCTGAAGTGTGCTGTGCCATGTGGCTTTTGGTTTTTGTTTGTCTCTCTCTCTCTGCTTGGACCTGTGAAGGCAGGCCAGCTTCTTCTGCCATTATGGAACTTAAGCGTCAATAAATCTCTTTCTCCATAACTGTGCCTGGTCTGGAAGTTCATCTCTGCGAGCCTGAAGCTGTCAGGTGCAGAAGTTGGTACCAAAAGTGAGGTGAGATGAACCTGACCATGTGGATGTTGGTCTTTTGGAACCTTTGTTTTGGAGGAATGGGCATGGACTTGGTGCTTGCAACTGAAGATGCCTTCTGGAGTGGAAAGCCAAGTTTTATGGACTATTCTGATCAGAATTTGAGAATTCTAAGTGCAGACAGCATTGAACTTCAAGGCTTGGCTTATAAACTTTCTAAGGGGAAAGAAAGACTACAGAGGACTTTGTTGGAACTGGGCTACTGGCACAAAGGCTGACTGCATTCTGCTGCCCAGGCCCAGAGAGTTTGATCAAGGTTAAATTTGTAATGGACTGATGTGCTTGGCTAGAGATATTGGGCTGAGAGACTTAAGAATTTTAAGCTGGAAAATCTCAAACAAGTTAAAATTACAGGCACTGAGACTGGTCTTAGGTTACTGAACCTGCTATTCAAACTTTAGCAATCTTAAGGAAAATGGCCCAAGTGATTTACATTAAAACAATGGAAAAGATGCCTGAGGAAAGACTATCGTAGAAATGTTAAACTCTTTTGGAGAGAGTTGACTGGAGAATAAACCTGCTTTTCAAGGTTATGATTTATTTTGTCCCTAAATTAAAAATATGGCTGTGTCCTGCACACCTGGTACTGGTTTCATAAGCATGAAAAATGCGTGGAGTAGTCGTAAATTACACACAGTTCCAGGAGCTGCTGCTGAGATGCGGCATGAGGCAGGGCCTGATGCCCTGATAGGCTGAAAGAGCTTTTGGAAGATGGACTGAGGTTTACATGAAGACCTGAAGATGTTTTGGATATATCAGAACTATGCAGGAGCTACCATAGAGCACACTATTGGCCTAGGATGAAAGTGTTTCCTGGCTATTCTGCCTAGCTGGAGGGACAGAATTGAAAAATCTAGAGACTGTCAGTCTCTGGTTATATTGGACTTTAACTGCAGAAGTTTGATGTTTGTTTGATTGTGGTTGAGTTGGCATTGTTCTAGTCTCTCCTTGCTATGCCTTATACCAGCTGAAAATGTTTATTCTGTGCCCTTATATGTTGCAAGTATTTAACTTGTATAATTTTACAAGACACTATCTTAAGCTGGTCCAGACTATGGGGGCCGTTACAGTTGGACTGAGTACAATTTACATTGTATTATGTTTATGAATCTATTGGGGGCTGGGGCAGAATATGGTAGTTTGAATAGATGGCCCCAATATATTCATTGTTTTATTAGTTTGTAGTTTGCATCTGGAGATAGTGTCACTGGGTGGATCTTAAGGTGTGGTGGTGGGTTTGGGATTTCTATCTAAAGAGATGCAAAGTGTGCCTAGCTGGAGTTCCTGAAGTGTGCTGTGCTATGTGGCTTTTGACTTGTGCATCTTTCTCTGCTTGGACTTGTGAAGGCAGGCCAGCTTCTTCTGCCATTATGGAACTTCCCCTGGATCTGTAAGCTGTCTGCTACAGTTGGTTACCCCATGACAGTCATGCCTCTATTGCACCAGTGGGCATATCTTGTGGTTGGTCAGTTGTATAGCTTGCAGGGTCCGCTGCTGGTTAAAACTATTGACATTTTTTTTCCCCTCAGCAGCCTGCATAGCTCTTTCCAGCACCGTAATAGCTAGCCAACAGGGAGGAGACTTCTAGCTCAGTTCCAGATTAATTTTTTTAAATTGTTTTTAGTTTACTCTTTTTTTTAAATTAGAGACAGAGAGGTGGGTGGAGGGGGAAGAGAGAGAGAGAGAATGTGTGTGAGAATGGGTGCACCAGGGCCTCTAGCCACTGCAAAGGAACTCCAGACACATGTGCTACCTTGTGCTTACCTGGGACTTAGAGAATCAAACCTGGGTCCTTAGGCTTATCAGGCAAGTACCTTAACCGCTATGCCGTTTCTCCAGCCCCAGATTAATTTCTTAAAAATATTTTTACTTATTTATTTGACAGCTACTGCAGATGAACTCCAGACACATGTGACTTCTTGTGCATCTGGCTAACGTGGGTCCTGGGGAATTGAACCTGGGTCCTTTGGCTTTGCAGGCAAATGCCTTAACTGCTAAGCCATCCCTCCATCCCATCCAGCTTAATTTTTCAATGTCCTGCAACCAAAGCATATGATGTCTTCAGCAGTAGGGTCTTACCATTTAGTTCTAGTTGGCAACCAAGTACATTGGCAATAACCTGTATTGTTTTGTGGGGGGGGGGAGGGCTCAGGGATCTATGTGAACAAGAACTCACTGGGAGGTGTCCCATCCTGGCAGTGGAACAAATTGTGGCATCTGGGTGCAGCATTATGCACCGATGCAGGGAACTTCAGTTTAAGGCTCAGGATCTTAAAGGGGCTGTGGAATAGATCATTGATGCTTTTCTAGCATGTGCAGGCCGTGGATTCAGTTCCCAGAAAATAAGTGTGGTGGTTTGATTCAGGTGTTCTAAATGCTAGGTTCCTAGCTGATGGATATTTGGGAATTAATGCTTCCTGGAGGGGAGTGTATTTTTGGGGGTGGGCTTATGGGTGTTATAGCCAGTTTCCCTATGCCAGTGTTTGGCATGTTCTCCTGTTGCTATTGTCCATCTTATGTTGGCCGGGGGGTGATGTCCACCCTCTGCTCATGCCATCGTTTTCCTCTGCCATTATGGAGCTTCCCCTCGAGCCTGTAAGCCAAAATAAACCTGTTTTTCCCACAAACTTCTCTTTGTTGTGTAATTGCTACCAGCAATGCGAACCTGACTGCAACAATAAGTAAATGCGCAACTAATGAAAAATACTTTAAAGGATAGGATATGTAATTTCCTATAGAGAATGTTAGAGTACTTTGTGGCTGGATGTGGTAGATAGGAGAATGTTTCTTTCTGAAGAGCTGGCATTTGAGCTAAGTAATGTATTAAAGGATGAAAAGGAGCAAGCCACAGAATAGCATTCCAAGCTGAAGAACAGTAATTGTCGAGAGCCTGAGGTCAGAGGAAATTGAGTGTTTGGTCTGCTGTGGGCACAGTGTAGTGAGCAAGATGGTGCTGTGAGATTGAAACAGAGACATGGGTAGAAGTCAGACCTTGGGGAGCCTTTGGGCTGCGCAGAAGAATTTTGGGTGTCTCTTTGGGTGCCATGGGAGCATTCAAGGATGTGTGTGATTATGTATTATGGTTGTTTTCATGTAAGTGAGTCCAGGTATGTGCGTACCAGAGCATGCATATGGAGGTCAAGACAGCTTCCAGGTGTCAGTAATCATCTTCCACCTGGCCAACTGGCCCATGAACCTCCTGGAAATTCTTGTCTCTACCTCCCTTCTCATAGGCATGCTGGGATTAGAGACACCCACTCAGCAGCTGGCTTTTTATGAGGGTTCTGGGGATCGGAACTTAGGTACTTATCCTTGCAGAACAAATGCTTTATTCACTGAGCCATCTTCCCAGTCCTTGTTGAAGGATTTTTTAAAAATTTATTTTTGCTGGACATGGTGGCACACTCCTTTAATCCCAGCACTTGGGAGGCAGAGGTAGGAGGATCACCATGAGTTTGAGGCCACCCTAAGACTACATAGTTAATTCCAGGTTAGCCTGGACCAGAGTGAGACCCTGAAAAACCAAAAAGAAAAAATATTTTTATTAGTTATTGACATATTTAGTATATAAACAACACATGTTGGTATCATTCTTTCCTTGCTTCTTTTTCAAAGGTACTGTCCTCATTTGGGATGCCAGTCATTCCCATGGGGATTGTGGGTCATGTATTGTGGGGGCAGCAGTCTGTTGTGGGGGTGAGGAAGCCTCTGTGCATAATATCTCAACTTGTTGCTGTAACAATCTTTCCACCAAATTCCCCGAGCCATGTCAGGTGTGTTTAAGTCTACTTCAGTGATGGGCTCTCAAGGAGCCTCTGGATCTCTGCTTTGGTAGGTGTTGAGTATCCTCAGTGTCTGTCTTCTTCACCCTTATGCTGATATCAGGTTTACCGAGAAAGCAGTACTGTTGCTCATTTCCCCATTTCCTCTGTGGCTTTAGCTGGGGCCAGGCTAAAGTGCAATGGGTGGTTTCTCTCCTCCGGTACCACTCCCACTTGAAAAAGAGAAGCAGATTCTCCATGGAGAGTGAAGTCACACAGGTTAAATGGGATAAGTGTTATTAGTTTAGAGAGAATTTAAGGGTTATAGACCCTCTTATAGCCCAAGATTAGTTAGAGCTTGATATTGGAAAGCAAAATCATTATCTGGACATGATTCTGACTTGTATCCCAGTTCCAGATAAGGGTTCCTTTCCACTGAGTGGATCATTTAGCTAATCCAAGAGCAGCTGGTTACCCACCATGGCTGTGTACCACTATTGCACTTGTGTGAGCATCACACCAGGTTGTTTGCTTCTGGGTAGGTTAGACCTCGAGTTGCTTGGACAGATGTTTGCCACTTTCCCCTGGTAGCTCATGTAGCAACTTCCAGCACTAGATACCTGTTTGGAGGCTGGCTCTCTTCTGGGTTCCAGCCAGGTCTCTCCATGTCCAGTGCCAACAGTATATGGTGTCTTCAGCAGTAGGGTCTTACCATTAATCTCTGGTGGGTAACCAAGTGCTCTAACAGAAGTCTGTCTTTTGGGGAACCTTGTAGGTCTCTTGGATCAACAGCTCATTGTGGGTGTTAACTTCACCCTGGTACCGGGGGATATGGATTTTTTTGTTTGCTTTTTTTTTTTCAGGCAGGGTTTCACTCTAGCCCAGGCTGACCTTGAACTCTGTAGCCCAGGCTGGCTTCAAGCTCACTGCACTACACACATTTAATTGAACCTCAACCAGTATTCCCAGTGCTGGCATAAAAGGTGTATACTGCCATACCCCAGCCAAATATTTTGGTCTTTTTGGTGGACCAAACAGTTTATTGGGGTTACTTACAGAGAAGAATTAGGGCTTCTTACAGGAGCAATAGATGACTCAAAGGCAGCCATACCAGAAGTCTCATCTTGGATGACTTCCCCATAGTTGTTTCGACTGCATCACCAGAGAACCCACCTCAGCATAGGTGAGGACTCATAGAATCTCTGTCTCAGGAGCAGAGTCTCTAGCACAATACACCCCAAATATTTTTTTTCAAAGGGTGTGACTGTTTTGAGAAGAATCCAGAAACCACTTGTGAAGCAGCTGTAGGAACCAGTCAGAGGTGGTGATGCTGGGCTGCTTATTCTTCTTTACAGACACTCATTTCAAGTGTGTGCTTCTCCTTAAGTCCTATACCTTTGCGCCAGGAGACTGTGTCAGTTCCCTTCTTGCTGCTTTGGATAAGTACTGACCAGAAGCAACTTACGGAAAGAGTTTACTTTGGCTTACAGTTCCAAAGGGGAAGGATGGCAGGCCATCACATCAGCAGGCAGGAAGCAGAGAACAAACAGGAAGTGGAAGCATGCTATATAAAGCTTCAAGGCCCCATCCCAGTACTCCACTTCCTCTTGCACGGCTCTACCCACCTCCTAAAGGTTCCACCTCTTAAAGGTTCCACACCATGTGTGCAAATGACATGAGCCTATGAGGAGGGACATTTTACCTTCAAACTGTAACAGATTCTATTTCCTTTAGTACTTTTGCAGTTGAGAGCTTTTCCCCCTGGGAATATTAAAGTATTTTATTTATCTTAAGTAAAAATGATAATAAATATGAAGGTGATGATTTCATTTTGCCTTAAAAACTTCAGTTGTGGGATGCAGAGATGACTTAGCGGTTAAGGCACTTGTCTGCAAAGTCAAAGGACCCAGGTTCAACTCCCCAGTACCCACATAAGCCAGATGCACAAGGTGGCACATGTGTCTGGAGTTCTTTTGCAGGGGCTGGAGGTCATGACTCGCCCATTCTCTCTCTCTCTGCCTCCTTCTTTCTTTCTCCCTTAAAAATATTTTTTAAAAATTAAAAATATCCACTTCAGTTGTGGGGCTGGAGAGATGGCTCCGTGGGTAAGAGCATTTGGTAGACAAGCATGAGGACCTGAGTTGGATCCCCAGCATCCAGCAGGAAGCCGGATGTGGCTGGCCGTGCATACCCGCAAGCCTAGCACGGAGGCGGGCAGAGACAGGAGCACCTCTAGGCCTCTCTGATGAGCCAGTCTGACTGAAAAATGACGCACACTGTAGGGCTAGTAAGAAACCTTGCCTCAAGGGGTTCAGGCACAAGAGTGGCAGAGGATACTGACATCCTCATCTGGTCTCCACGCGTGGTGCACACGTGCTTTTACCATGCTTGTGCATGCATGTGTGCACACATGCACAACATGTTTAAAAAAATCTCCAGTTGTGGGCTGCAGGGATGGCTTAGCAGTTAAGGCATTTGCCTGCAAAGCCAGAGGACCCAGGTTTGATTCCCCAGGACCCACGTTAGCCAGATGCACAAGGGGGTGCACACATCTGGAGTTCGTTTGCAGTGGCTGGAGGCCCTGACACGCCCATTCCCCCATCCCTCTTTCTCTGTCAAATAAATACATAAAAATAAAATACTTTTAAAAATCTCCAGTTGTTACTTGGGGTGAGTTTGAGGTTTTGTTTACTTACTTGATTTTGTTTTTTTGCCAGGTAGGATCTCACTCTAGCCAAGACTGATCTGGAACTCACTTTGTAGTTCCCAGCAGGCTTTGAACTCACAGTAATTCTCCTACCTCTGCCTCCCAAGTGCTGGGATTAAAGGCATGAGCCACAATGCCTATCAAGTTTTTATTTTTCTTTTTACAGTCATTAGTAGACAGTACAGTGTTTTAGAAGTCAAGATTAAAAAACTTTCAGCGGCTGGAGATATAGCTCAGAGCACTTACCCCCTGTTCTTTAGTTCTTTTATTTATTTATTTATTTTTGTTTTTCAAGGTAGGGGCTTGCTGTAGCCCAGGCTGACCTGGAATTTACTATGTATTTTCAGGGTGGCCAACGCATGGCAATCCTCCTACCTCTGCCTCTCAAGTGTTGGGATTAAAGGCGTGCACCACCGCACCTGGCTTGTTCTTTAGCTCTGATAATATGCTAAGAATTTTTGAATTCAATATAAATTTTTAGGTCGTAAGATGAATATAAATAGAGCAAAAATAATTTCTCCAAGTTGTGAAAACGCTCACCTTCAGAAGTTTCCATTAGGTAAATCTGAGTCGTAGCAGAGCCTTAGCAGCTGGACACTGCAGGCATGGCTGGGTGCGAGAAGTGAGTCTGTAAGCTTTTTTTCATTCATTGAACAGACATTCATAGGGTTCTTAGTGAAAAAGAGGCATGTGTGATCTGTTGAAGATCTTGAGCACTGTCTTATGACAAGAAGTCTTTTGTCTTAGCTTCGTCTGCTAAATCAGAAGCCAGTTGTGGGTTAAGCAGAAATATGCTATGGCTTAAGCATAGCATTTATTTCTCGCAGGTGGTCAAAGCACCAAGGTCTAAGTTCTGGCAGATACAGTGTCTGCTGAGGGTCTTTTCATGTGAGGAAATGGCCATTTTCCTGTTGTAGTCTCACATTCTTTTTTTTTTTTTTAATATATATATATTCTGTATTTATTTATTTGACAGTGAGAAAGAAGGAGAGAGAGAGAGAGAATGGACATGCTAGGGCCTCTAGCCACTGCAAACGAACTCCAGACACGTGTGCCCCCTTGTGCATCTGGCTAATGTGAGTCCTGGGGACTTGAACCTGGGCCTTTTGGCTTTGCAGGCAAATGCCTTAACCTCTGAGTCATCCCTCCAGCCCTGTAGTCTCACATTCCTTCTACCACCTCTTCACAATAGTCTCTGAGCCTTGCAGTGCATGATTGAGACATCACACTTGGTGCTCTGTATTCAACTGTCTCCTCTTAGCACTTTGACAAGTTTTGAGTTTCCCCAGCAGTCGCCATCACCCAGTCTTCCACAAATGAATAAAGTGGCATTACTTGTTTGAGCAGTAACTAGAATTTCAGGAGTAGTTCCTCTCCAAACTCTTCTGTCATGTCATGCCTGTCAGTCAAAACATAGGTACCTCGATTTCCTCAGAGTAAAGGTTCTGTGGAGAAGGGCTTATGTGCTGCATGGTAAGTCATCTGTTTGTCTCCTCACTCTGCTTCCTTCATGGGTTTTGGACCCCCAGAGATTGCTGCCTCAGGCCTATATTAGTGGTATTTTTTTTTTAATTTTAATTTATTTATTTGAGAGCGACAGACAGAAAGAGGCAGAGAGAGAGAGAGAGAGAGAGAATGGGTGCACGAGGGCCTCCAGCCACTGTAAAGGAACTCCAGATGTGTGCACCCCCTTGTGCATCTGGATAATGTGGGTCCTGGGGAAATCGAGCCTTGAACTGGGGTCCTTAGGCTTCACAGACAAGCACATAACCACTAAGCCATCTCTCCTGCCCAAGTGGTATTGTTTTTATAACACTGAAACAGATTTATTCCTCAGATGGCAACGACAGAAATCTGTAGATGTAGCAGCGCACTTAGGAAGGAGTTAATTTCTAAAAAATTTAGTGCAGCTATTATTTCACGACAATAAATATTTGAAAGCATCTCTGCTAGGAAACAACTTTTTATGGTAAAATTATAGTATCCATAATGTGTAGCTCAGTAAGTAGTGAATGAAAGCTCTACAAGATTTGGGTGGTTCCTCCACCACCCCCCTGTTTTCATTTTCTTTTGGTTTTTTGAGGTAGGGTCTCACTCTAGCTCAGGCTGACCTAGAATTCACAGTGTAGTCTCAGGGTGGCCTTGAACTCATGTTGATGTTCCTACCTCTGCCTCCAGAAGGCTGGGATTAAAGGCATGCGCCACCATGCCAGACTTTTTTTTAAAAAATTTTTTGAATTTTTTTTATTTGAGAGTGACAGACATAGAGAGAAAGACAGATAGAGGGGGAGAGAGAGAATGGGCACGCCAGGGCTTCCAGCCTCTGCAAATGAACTCCAGACGTGTGCGCCCCCTTGTGCATCTGGCTAACATGGGACCTGGGGAAGCGAGCCTCGAACTGGGGTCCTTAGGCTTCACAGGCAAGTGCTTAACTGCTAAGCCATCTCTCCAGCCCACTTTTTTTTTAAAAAATACAGTGTCTTGTTGTGTATCATGAGCTAACATATAGATAGATCTCTGTGTAGCCCAGGTTGACCTTGAACTCCCCATCCTCCTGCCTTTGCCTGTCATGCTGAGATTACAGATATGCACCACCACGTCAGGTTTTTTACCTCCACACTACACTGCTGTGTTCATCTTATTCTCAAAGTACCTTTTTTATTTTCTAGTTTTGTTATTATTCCCTAGTAAATTGATTATAACTGAGATGCTTTATTTACTTATATTATAGATATTAAAACATTTCTAAAGATTTTTTAAGTAAACTGTGAACTATTTTTGTGAATACTAAGAATTTATACCTGTTTTTTTTTTCTCCAAATGATATAAATTAAAGAGTTTATGTCCCTGGTGGATAACAACAGTGGTTCATAACATTATGATTTCCAAGGAATTCAAAATTTCATGATTTTTTAAAACCTTTTTATTTAGTTAAAAGAGAGCTGGAAGTATGGCATAGTGCTTCAGGCATTTACCTGCAAAGCCAAAGGACCCAGGTTTGACTCCCCAGGACCCATGTAAGCCAGATACACAAGGTGGTACATGCGTCTGGAGCTCATTTGCAGTGGCTAGGGGCCCTGGCAGGCCCATTCTTTATCTGTCTCTTTCTCCACCCCCCCCCCCCAATTAAAAAAATTAAACAAAAACAAAGTTAAAATAGGGCTGGAGAGATGGTTAGGGGTTAAGGCACTTACCTACAGAGCCTAATGACCAAAGTTCTATTCCCCATTACTCACGTAAAAAGCCAGATGCACAAAGTGACACAGGCATCTGGAGTTTCTTTGCAGTGACTAGGAGTCCTGGTGTGCCCATTCGTTCATTCATTTTCTTGTCTCTCTCTGCTTGAAAATAAACTTTAAAAAGCCAGATGTGGTGGTGTATGCCTTTAATCCCAGATCTCAGGAGGCAGAGGTAGGAGGTTTGCTGTGAGTTTGAGGCCACCCTGAGACTACATAGTGAATTATATCTAAGTCAACCTGGGCTAGAGTGAGACTCTACCTGGCCCCCCAAAAAGTTAAAATATAGTGCTGGGGCATGTAGATGAATGCTTGGTTGCAGTTACAAGGCCCAGATTAATCCTCAACACTGCAAACAAGAAAAAGAAAAAAAAGGAAGGAAGGAAGGAAGAAAAATGTTAAAATATAATCAGTTTTCTTTGAAATTATGTGTACTTTCATTTAAAATGTGGAATTCTGGGCTGGACAGATGGCTCAGTGATTAAGGCACTTGCCTACAAAGTCAAAGGACCCAGGTTCGTTTCCTCAGGACCCTTGTAAGCTAGAAGTACAAGGTGGAACATGCATCTGGAGTTTGTTTGCAATGGGTGGAGGCCCTGGTGTGCCCATTTTCTGTATCTCTTCTATTTGCCTCTTTCTTACTTTGTCTTTCAAATCTCTCAAATAAATAACAATAAAAATAAAAATAATTTTTGAAATGTGAAATTCAAAATTTGGAAATATAGAAAAATGTGAGCTGGAGATGTAATACATTAGGAAGAGTACTAACATGCATGAAACTCTGGATTTGATCTGCTAGATCGCATAAATGGGGCACATGCCTATAATCCCACCACTCAGGAAGTGGGGGTAGGAGAATCAGGACTTGCAGGGGGAGCTACATAGTGAGTTTGAGGCCAGCCTGGGCTGCATGAGATATATAAATAAATCAGATAAAAGACAAGAAAGCTTGATGAGTGGCAGAGAAAATTGTCAAAGAAGATAGAGTTCCAAATCAAAACTCTAGGATTTCTTGTCATTGTTTCTTCTGTTACTTATATGTAGGTTGAGTCTAATCACCTTTTCTCTTAATTTTACAGAGTTAATGTAAGAGAGAAGGCAGCCTTGCTGAGGATGAAGAATCATTAGAGAAGATTTTTTAAAAAAGACTTTCTGTTTCAAAAGTCTTGATCATTTGGTGGTGTCTCCAATTGCTACTTCTCAATCAAGTCATTTTGCTTCACCAGAATGTTTTTTACAATCTCAAGAAAAAATATGTCCCAGAAGTTGAGTTTATTGTTGCTTGTCTTGGGACTCATTTGGGGATTGATGTTACTGCACTATACTTTCCAACAACCAAGACATCAAAGTAGTGTCAAGTTACGTGAGCAAATCCTGGACTTAAGCAAAAGATACGTTAAAGCTCTCGCAGAGGAAAATAAGAACGCGGTGGATGTGGAGAGTGGTGCGTCGATGGCAGGATATGGTAAGATAATTCCTAGGCTTCTCACACTCTGTTCCCATTGAAATACAGTCACAGAAGCTGAACTCATTACTTCATGTGCAGGCCTTTGCAATTTTATTTCTGACTTTTTATTACAAGCAGTTTCAAATGTACTAAAAAGTAGAAATTATGATACTGATGTTCACTCAAATTTATAATTAATGTTGTACACTAACAGTTTTAGTCATTGGATCATATTTAAAGGACCTTAAACTGTTAAGTTTCACTACTACATTCTTATCTCTGTAAAAATACACATTAAAGCATATTGTATATATTTTAAAATAATTATTTCTATATAAAATAATACCATTATTATACCTCATTTATATTTTAAGTTTTCTTGCTTTCCCAGTATAACTCATCAAATGTACAACCTTTGTCCCAAGAAGCAGGATTTACCTCTGGCTCCAGCATTGTGCATGGCCTCGCTTCCTTTCACATTATTGTGTCCTGCTGTCTTAACTTGCGCCTGAAGTGTTCTCCGTTCCCCATAGGATTTGGGGAGGTGTAGCCAGGCCTGGCAGTGTAGAACTTGCCTGTAGTCCCAGAATTCTAAAGAGCGAGGGAAGAGGGGTCAGCAAGGCCTGTGTGGGCTACAAAAAAGAATGAATGAATGAATGAATAAAGGAACAAAAACTAGTGGTAGGGTGGAGCAGAAGGGAGATAGAAAAGGGAGAAAGGGAGGAAGTGAGAGGGGAGCAGGATGATTTTTGTCTAGAATACTGAGTGTACATGAGTGTGGAAAGAATCAAAATATGTTGAGTCTTATAATGAAAAGAGCAATTCTTTCTAGTGTCGGTAGTTCTCAAACTTTCTGTTCCTCAGAACCCATTTTAAATTCTTTCATTTGTTCAGTGACTGCCTCCATATCTGAACAGCACACTGTAGGAGCCGCTTCTTGACTTTCAGGTATGGCGCCATCTGTTTCCAGTGTGCCTCCTGCCCCTTCGTCTTGTAAGCACTGCACGCTGGCATGTACCCTTCTATTTTAAAATACCTTCTACCACCAATGTGGCTTTTTCAGACACATGCCTTCATTTCTAAACAAGTATTTCATAAGCAGAGAGAAACAGACAGAAAGAAAGGGTGCATCAGGGCTCCCAGCCACTGCAAAGGAACTCCAGATGCATGTACTACTTTGTGCATCTGGCTTTATGGGGGTACCTGGGAATCAAACCCAGGCTGTCAGGCTTTACAAACAAGTGCCTGTAACCACTCTGCCATTTCCCCAGCTCCACATGCCCTTCTTGTCCTGCCATTTTCCCTGCAGAATTTTGCTTGGAATGACAGTGTTTGCACTATTATACCTACATTAGTGGTATTCATTATAGAGTCATATGGTACATATAATCTCCTTTCTTGTCTAACTTTCCTCCCTACAATTAATTAATTCTCAAGTAGAGATAAAAATAGAAAGTGAGAGAGAATGGGCGCACTAAGGGCTCTTGCCACTGCAAACAAACTCCTGATGCATGCAGTGTCTGTGCTTTTTACATGGGTGCTGGAGAATCGAACCCACGCTATTAGACTTTGCAGGCAAGTGCCTTTAATCATGGAGACATCTGTCCAGCCCCATCCTCTCTAGAATTAATAACTGTTCATTTTTCTTTCTTTGCCTAGTTTCCTGTTGTCTCCCTACACCTATTTAAATATCCTCCTGGTGCATTCTGATACATTAGGTATTTTATCACATTATTTGGAAGTATCCTTTCCTGGAGCTACCCCTCCCCCCCCAATCTTAACTGTGTCTCATATATGAACTAAACTTCATTGTATGTATGTATGTATGTATGTATGTATGTATGTATGTATGTGAGAAAATATTTAAGTTTAGTACTATATGTGTTTTTAGTCATTCACTGGGGTCTTGGAATATATTTCTTGAGAATAAAAGGAGTTACCATATCAGAAAATGTTACTTTGGGGGATTATCTTTTCTATCTGTGTATCTGGGCTTTTCTTCTGAGCTGGTCAGATGGCCTCAAGCAGTGCTCTCCATCTTTTGCTGAGGCAGACCTGTAGTTGTTCTGGGATATGAGTAGAGAATAAGGCAGGAGCTGATGTGGTGACACATATCTTTAATTCCAGGATCCGGGAGGCAGAGGTAGGAGAATTAGTTGCTGTGAGTTTGAGGTAACCCTGAGACTACATAGTAAAGTCTAGGTCAGCCTGGGATAGAGTGAGACCCTACCTCGAAACCCATCCTCCCCCTCAAAAAAAGACAGAAAAAGACAGGATGAGGAGGCTTTGTCTAGCACTCCCTGTATAAACTCCTATCCACTCTTCACCACTCAGTGTGGTCCCCAGATCCTCACAGTGTCTTCCCTACTTCAGAAAACACACCTTGGCTTTTCTGCAGTAGGGGAGGCTCTGGAGCAGAATCACATGGCTTCATAAATAGATTTACACCCAGTCTTTCTATTGGTGTTTTGTTAGTTAGTTAGTTAGTTAGCTAGTTTATTTGTTTTTTGGAGGTAGGGTCTCACTCTGGTCCAGGCTGACCTGGAATTAACTGTCATCTCAGGGTGGCCTTGAACTCATGGCGATCCTCCTACCTCTGCCTCCCAAGTGCTGGGATTAAAGGCGTGTACTACCACACCCAGCTTCTATTGGTGTTTTTTTTTCACTATGTAGTCTCATGGTGGCCTTGTTCTATGTAGTCTCATGGCATCCTCCTACCTCTCTCTCCCAAGTGTTGGGATTAAAGTCATGCACCACAACACCTAGCTTTATGAGTCCTTTCTCTGTTTTTTAAAAAAAGTTTATTGACAACTTCCATAATTATAGACAATAAACCATGGTAACCCCCCCCCTACTTTCCCTTTGCAACTCCACTCTCCATCATATTCCCTTCCCCTCTCAATCAGTCTCTCTTTTATTTTGATGTCATGAACTTTTATTCCTGTTATGATGGTCTTGTGTAGGTAGTATCCAGGCACTGTGAGGTTACGGATATCCAGGCCATTTTGTGTCTGGAGGAGTGCATTGTAAGGAATCCAACCCTTCCTTTGGCTTTTACATTCTTTCTGCTACCTATTCTACAATGGATGCTGAGCATTGATTGGAAGGTGTGATAGAGATATTTCAGTCCTGAGCACTCCTCTGCCACTTCTCAGGATCATGGAGCCTTCTGAGTCATCCCAAGGTCACCACCATCTGAAAAGAGAAGCTTCTGTAACCAAAAGTTTGAGAGTAGCATTAATACATGGGTATGAACATTAATAGAAGTGCTCACTGGGCAGTTTGGTGAGCACAGTATATACATTTAGCCAGACACCAGCAGACATTACACCCCCAGGGCTCATGACTTCCTCTATCATAGGTTTTTAGTATCAGGCATGTATTCCCTCCTGTGGAGTGGACCTCCAGTCCAATTAGAGAGTGCTTGGTTTCCCCCATAACAGACATGCCACTATTGCACCCATTGGCTCATTTGGCCTGGCTGGCCAATCTTAAGGTTTGCAGTGTCCACTGCTGTTTATCTCCACTGATGACTTCTCTCTCTCCCATGGAACTGCGTAGCTTTTTTCCAGCTGTCATCTGGACTACAAGAAGGATGTTTTCAGCTCAACACCAGCAGGATTTCTCAGTGACCTTGCAGCACAAGCATACAGTCTTAAGCAATAGGGTCTTTCTCCTCTCTTGTTCTTTCTCTCTTTTTTTTAAAAAAAATATTTTATTTATTTGACAGAGAAAGAGGGAGAGAGAGAAAGAAAATGGGTGTACCAGTGCCTCTAGCCACTGCAAATGAACTCCTGATGTGTATGACCCCTTGTGCATCTGGCTAATGTGGGAATGTGGGTCCTGGAGAATCGAATCTGGGTCCTTTGGCTTTGCAGGCAAACACCTTAACCGCTAAGCCATCCCTCCAGCCTTCTCACCCCCGCCCCCACACACACACACTTGGTTTTTCAAGGTAGGATCTTGCTCAAGACCATCTAGGCTGACCTGGAATTCACTATGTAGTCTCAATGTGGCCTCAAATTCATTGTAATCCTCTTACTTCTGCCTACTGAGTGCTGGGATTAAATGTGTGTACCACCATGCCTGGCTAATCTGTTCTTTAACCTTCATTTCAGGAATACATGGTATAAAATTCCTGGGCATTATGGGGGTAGGGTCCTGTGAGAAAATACTGGATTGCTTCTTGGCTGTTTTGTTGTTGTTGGAAAATCAACCTTTTGCAGGGGGATATGTTAAGTATTACCATTTATCAGTCTGCTTTCTAGCTTCTAAAGTGTTTTTGTTTTTTGGGTTTTTTTTTGTTTTGTTTTGTTTTTTTTGCTTTTGAGGTAGGGTCTCACTTTAGCTCAGGTTGACCTGGAAGTCACTGTGTAATCTCAGGGTGACCTTGAACTCATGGCGCTCCTACTTCTGCCTCCAAAGTACTGGGATTAAAGGTTTACACCACCACACCCGGTAGCTTTTAAAGTTTTGTTGCTATTGTCTTCTTTCTTGTTACTTTTGCTTTATGGCTTTATACTTAATAAGGAAGAGAAAAACAACTTGAGTTCAGTGAGGTATACAGAGTCAGTATAGGTTAAATGCCTGTGTTGTGGATGTTATCTTTACCTGGGACTGTACTGGGCAGATTGTTATTTTTCTTTATTGTGATAATTTTCTTTTAAAAAATTATTTATTTGAGGGAAAGAGAGAGGCAGATAGAGAAAATGGGTGCATCAGGGCCTCCAGCTACTGCAATGAACTCCAGATGGTGCGCTTCCTTGTGCATCTGGCTTATAAGGGTACTGGAGAATCGAACCTGGGACCTTGGGCTTTGCAGGCGAGTGCTTTAACCACTAAGCCATCTCTCCAGCCTGTGATAATTTTCTTGAAGTGATGAGAGTTGGTCTGCATTTGTTCTTAAGGATCACATATAGATGATCTGAGCTGAAACACTGGGTGTAACCTGAGATGGGCAAGTACTTGTCACAGATGCAGATACAGTTGATCGAAGGACACCAAACAGAAACAATGAAGAAGAGCATTTTATTTACTTATTTGAGAGAGAGAGAAAATATGGGCACACTCCAGATGCATGTGCCACCTGTGCACCTGGCTTACATGGGTACTGGGGAACTGACCCTGGTTCCTTAGGCTTAGCAGGCAAAGGTCGTGACCACTAAGCCATCTCTGCACCTTAAGAAGTGGATTTTTACCGAAGAGTAAATATATTTGAAATAAAACTTGCCCTTGAGTATTTAAAAGGCAACATCTATGCTACACTGCCCAGCTGTGTGGAGTGGCACGGCATTCTGCAGATGCCCTCATGGAGAAAACCCTCTTTACAGAATTATTGCTCAAATACATTCCACTTTTTTCCCCTTTTCTATACTATCTCCAGCTTCAGGTCCATGTGGAACTCACTAAATTAGGATGATATTAGTGCTAGTCTCTTAAAATATGAAATAACTGTTGACCATAGCATGATTTAGGGACATAGAAAGGTAAATGGTATACATTTACAAAGAATTCTAGGGCTGGAGAGATGGCTTAGCGGTTAAGCACTTGCCTGTGAAGCCTAACGACCCCTGTTCAAGGCTCGGTTCCCCAGGTCCCACGTTAGCCAGATGCACAAGGGGGCGCACACGTCTGGAGTTCGTTTGCAGAGGCTGGAAGCCCTGGCGCGCCCATTCTCTCTCTCTCCCTCTATCTGTCTTTCTCTCTGTGTCTGTCGCTCTCAAATAAATAAATAAATAAAATTTTTAAAAAAAAAGAATTCTAACATTTGTTTTATTTTGGTTGTAATAAGATATTTTTATAATTAATATATATTTTAAAATATTCTTATTTATTTAAAAGAGATTATGGATATATCTGGGCCTTCTGTCATTTTCAACTCCAGATGCATGTGCTAGTTTGTGCATCTGGCTTTATATGTGTACTGGGGAATCAAACCTGGTCGTCAGGCTATTGCCAGCAAGAGCCTTTCACTACTGAGCCATCTCTCCAGCCCCACCCAAACAATTTTTGACTGTAAAAATATTATGGTTGGGGTTGGAGGTGGGTAAAGCGGCCTGGTCTACAAACATTGACCTGGATTCAGTCCCCCTCACCCATGTAAAGCTAGATGCAAATTGGTTCAAATGTCTGCAATCTCAACATGCCTTTGACAGTGGGAGGTGAAACCAGGAGAATCCCAAAGCTTTCTGGCCAGCGGCATTTCCAGCAGCAAAAAGACAAAAACAAGAGAGATCTTTGTCTCAAAAACAAGGTAGGAGGAGAGAGTCAATACTGCGAGGTTATTCTCTGACCTCCACATGCACTCTCTGACACACACACACACACACACACACACACACACACACACACACAGTGTTTATAAGTATTCAAATAATATATATGTATGTATGTATGTATGTATGTATGTGTGTATATATATATTTACCCATTATGTGTGTGTGTGTGTGTATATATATATATATATATATATATATACACACACACACACACACACACACACACACACACACAATGGGTAAATAAAGAAGATGGAATTTCAGTTAATTTGGATAAATCAGGGATTTGCATATTTTTTTCTTAAAAGAGTAAATAGTAAATATTTTCAGCTTTGTTGGTTATATAGTATCTTGTGCAATAAGTGAACATACCTATGTTCCAATAAACTTTATTTTACACAGATAGGTAGCCAGCTGTACTATGTTAGCTCTTAGATATGGTATATATTCATATATTTCAATACATCTTGAACCATGTGATAGTATTCTTAATATTAGTGTGTAACTTATTTAATTGTTGTAGACATATTTCCACTTTCAAATAGTGAATAGTTTAGCAGTAACATTTTTTGGTGTTTTTTTATGTGCTGTGATGATGAGGGGAATTGAACCTGTAGTTTAAAGTCCTTTCTATCTCTAGGCCTAAATGGCTTTGCTGGGTGATTCTTTCAAAAGTTTAAAAAATTAGGGCTGAAGAGATGGCTTAGTGGTTAAGGTGTTTGCCTGTGAAGTCAAAGTACCCAGGTTCAATTCCCCAGAACCCACGTAAGCCAGATGCACAAGGTGGTGCATGCATCTGGAGTTTGTTTACAGTGGCTGAAGGCCCTGGCACACCCTTTCTCTCTCTCAAATAAATAAAACAAACTTTAAAAAGTTTAAAAAATTAACATAATTTTTATGAAGCTAGTTTTTACTATTCTACCAAAATCAAGGACAATAAAAGATTAAAAACCACAGTTTAGCTGGGCGTGGTGGTGTATGCTTTTGATCCCAGCACTTGGGAGACAGAGGTAGGAGGATTGCTGTGAGTTCGAGGCCACCCTGAGACTACATAGTTAATTCCAGGTCAGCCTGGGCTAGAGTGAGACCCTACCTTGAAAAACCAAAACAAACAAACAAAAAAAACTTCACAATAGTCCTATAAGAAAATTTGTTTCTGGGGCGAATTAGCAATTAAGTGGCAGGTGGGAATGAGAAGGGGGGGGGGCAGAGAGAAATGGGGGCACCAGAGCCCCCAGCCATTTCAAACAAACTCCAGACGCATGCCCCACCTTGTGAATCTGGTCTATGTGGGTTCTGGGTCCTTAGGCTTCACAGGCAAGCACCTAAATCGCTAAGCCATCTCTCTAGCCTGAAACTGTAACTTTACAATTCCTATCCATCTCAGGGTGGTATCAAACCTCCTAAAGGTTTAGGTTCATTTTATGTTTATGTTCTGGTAATTCCTCACCCTACACTGTTATCCTAAGGTTCAGATATAAAGAAGGTGGATGTCAGGGACAACCTGGGTGCAGTATTTATCCTTTAGTTTTGTCACTGAGGGGGTTTAAGAATTCTTCCCAATTTACCACATACCTCAGCTCTTCACTGAAAGCTCTCAGTAAAGAAATATTTCTTACCCATTTTTATTATTTTGAAGAATTTCAAAATTCAGAATTAAAAAATTATATGGGGCTGGAAGGATGGCTTAGTGGTTAAGGCAAGTGCCTGCAAAGCCAACGGACCCAGGTTTGATTCCCCAGGACCCACGTTAGCCAGATGCATAAGGTGGCACATGCGTCTGGAGTTTTTTGCAGTGGCTGGAATCCCTGGTGCGCCGCTTCTTTCTCTCTGTCAAATAAATAAAAAAAAAATATATTTTAAAAAAGTTACATGGTGTGGGATAGGGATGTAGCTCAGTGGTACAGTGTTCTCAGCCTTTAACAGGCCTTGGGTTCAGTCTCCGATGCACGTGTTGGCATGTACAACTACAAATTAGATAGCAGACATACTTTTTGTGGAGTCTTGCTGTTTGCTATCATCTTTTTTCTGTATAGGTTCAATATTTTTTTTTAGGTTCAGTATTTCTTTATAAAATCTTATTTATTTACTTATTTATTTGAGAGAGAAAGAAATGGAGAGAATGGTTCCAGGGCCTCTTGCCACTGCAAACAAACTCCAGACAAATGCATATTGATGAATCAAGTCTGGGCCATCAGGCTTTACAACCAAGTGCCTTTAGCCAGCCATTTCTCCAGCTCCAACATTTCTTTTCTAAATTATATATATATATATATATATATATATATATATTTTTTTTTTTTTTTGAGGTAGGGTCTGCTGTAGCCCAGGCTGACCTGGAATTCACTATGTAGTCTCAGGGTAGCCTTAAGGTCATGATGATCCTCCTATCTCTGCCTCCCAAGTGCTAGGATCAAAGGTGTACACCACCATACCCAGTGCTTTTTAAACTAATTTTTAAATTTTTACTTATTTATTTATAAGCAGAGATAGAGGGAAGAGAGACAGACAGGGATGGTGGCAGGGGAAGAAAGAGAGAATGTATGGATATTGCCAGGGCCTCCAGCCACTGTAGGTAAATTCCAGATGCATGTGTCATTTTCTGCATCTGGCTTTTGCATGGATACTAGGGATTTGAACCCAAGTAATTAGATTTTGCAGGTAATTACCTTAACTTCTGAACTCTCTCTCCAGTCCAGGTTCAGTATTTTTTAAATTATTATTTTTTTTAACAACTTCCATGATTATAAACAATATCCCATGGTATTGCCCTCCTTTCCCCCACTTTCCCCCTTGAAACTCCATTCTCCATCATATTCCCTCCCCATCTCAGTCAGTTTCTCTTTTATTTTGATGTCATGATCTCTTCCTCCTATTATGATGGTTTTGTGTAGGTAGTGTCAGGCACTTTGAGGTCATGGATAGCCAGGCCATTTTGTTTCTGGAGGAGCACATTGTAAGGAGTCTTACCCTTCCTTTGGCTCTTACATTCTTTCTGCCACCTCTTCCACAATGGACCCTGAGCCTTGGAAAGTGTGATAGAGATATTGCAATGCTGAGCACTCCTGTCACTTCTTTCCAGCACCATGATACCTTCTGAGTGATCCCAAGGTCACTGCCATCTGAAAAGAGAAGGTTCTCAACCAAAAGAGAGAGTAGCACTAATATATAGGTATGAACATTAAGAGAAGTACTTACTGGGCAGTTTGATAAGCATAGTATATACATTTAGCCAGACAGCAGCAGATGTTACCTTTAGGGCTCATGATTTCCCCTGTTTTAAGTTTTCAGTATCAGGGATGTATTCCCTCCCATGGAGCGGGCCTCCAATCCAATTGGAGGGCAGTTGGCTTCCACCATGACAGACATGCCACTATTGCACCCGTTGGCTCATTTGGCCTGGCTGCCCAAATAGAAGGCTTGCAGTGTCTCTGTTGAGTATCTGCAATGGTGATTTCTCTCTCTCCCATTACATGTTCAATATTTCTTATTTGAAATGCTTACGACCAGAAATATTTCAAATTTAGAAATTTTTTCAGATTTTGAAATATTTGTATACATATAACACAATCATCTTTGGGGTTGGGACCCAAGTCTAACATAAAATTGGTTATGTTTCTTTTTTTTTAATTTTAATTTTAATTTTTAAATTTTTATTAACATTTTCCATGATTATAAAAAAATATCCTGTGGTAATTCCCTCCCCCCCCCCCCGACACTTTCCCCTTTGAAATTCCATTCTCCATCTGGTTATGTTTCTTATATGCCCTGTGAACATTATTTTCAGGTAATACACACACTTTTAGTGCACCTAAATTTGACAGTGACCTACAACATGAAGTAAGGCATAGAATTTTCTATTTGTGGCATGTTGGTACCCACAACATTTCAGATTATCATAGCAGTGATAGTAACCTTTGTTGCTTGCTTTATCTCCTTGTGTACCTTTGATTTTTTTTTTCTCCCGAGGTAGGGTCTCACTCTGGCTGACCTGGAATTCACTATGTAGTCTCAGGGTGGCCTCAAACTCACGGCAATCCTCCTATCTCTGCCTCCCGAGTGCTGGGATTAAAGGCGTGTACCACCGTGCCCGGCTGTACCTTTGATTTTTTAAAAAAATGCTGAATTATTTGAAAGAGAAAGAGGATGTATGAGCACACTATGGCTGCAAACAAACTCCAGATACATGCTCCACTTTGTACATCTGTCATTACGTGTGTATTAGGGAATCAAACCTGAGCTAACAGGCTTTGTAAGCAAGTGCCTTTAACTGTTGAGCCATCTCCTCAGCCTCCCAGCACTGCTTTGTATAGAGTAACAGTCATGAAAGCACACTTGCCTTCCGAACATCTCCCAGAGTATCCCCTTTGGTGTTTTTTGTTGTTGTTTTTTCAAGGTAAGGTCTTGCTGTATCTCAGGCTGACCTGGAATTCACTATGTAGTCTCAGGGTGGCCTCGGTTACCTCGGCCGCTCAAGTGCTGGGATTCAAGGCATGCGCCACCACGCCCAGCTCCCTTTCTGGGTAGCTCAGGCTGGCCTTGCACTGAACATCTTAGCCTCCCAAATTCTGGGATTATAAGCCTAATCTTTCTTTGTATAAATATATTTGCTCTTTTGGAGGGACAGTGGGAGGGTAACTGTTGTATTCAGGTCCGCATTGCTGTTGGAAATCACCCTACCAAGAGTGGCTTGTGGGAAAAAGGTTTATTTTGGCTTACAGGCACAAGGGGAAGCTCCACAAGGGCAGGGAAAACGATGACATGACAGGGTGGACATCACCCTGTGGCCAACATAAAGTGGACCATAGTAACAGGAGAGTGTGTCAAACACTGGCATAGGGAAACTGGCTATAACACCCATAAGCCCGGCCCCAACAATACACTGCCTCCAGGAGGCTTTACTTTCTAATTGCCATCAGCTGGGGAACCTAGCATCCAGAAAACCTAAGTTTATGGGGGCACCTGACTCAAACCACCACAGTGACATTTGAAAGAAGTTGTATATATTTGATGATATTTCATCCCTAAACATTTCCTTTAAATTTCTTTTAAATGACTTCCATAATTAGACAATAAGCCATGAAAATTCCCTCTCCTCACCCGCATTCCACTTCACAAATCCACCTGCCATCATCCTCTCCCCCTCTCAATTAGTTTCCCTTTCATTTTGATATCATCTTTTCCTCCTCTTATGAGATTCTTGTGTAGGTAGTGGCAGGCATTGCAAGGTCATGGGAACCCAAGCCTCTTCTGCAATGGACCCTGAACCTTGGGAGGTGTGATAGACATGTCTCAGTGCTGAGCATGCTTCTGTCACTTCTTCTCAGCACCATGGTGCCTTCTGAGTCATCTCAAAGGTCACTGCCATCTGAAAAGAGAAGCTTCTCCAGCCAAAGGTTAGAGTAGTGTTAGCATATGGGTGTGAACACTAAGAGCTTACAGGGCAGATTAGTGAGCATAATATTTATGTTTAGCCAGACACCTCAGGCGTTACATCCATAGAGCACATAACCTCCCCCACTATGGGCTTTTGACTAGGTTTTCAGAATCAGCCATGTATTCCCTCCTGTGGAGTGGGCCTCCAGTTCAGTTAGAGAGCACTTGGTTTCCCCTATAACAGACATGCTGCTATGGTACCTGCTGGCTCATTTAGCCTGGCTGACCAAATCTAAGGCTTGCATGTCCACTATTGTTTATCACCACTGATGATGTCCAGCTTCCCATCTCTTTTTAAAAAAATTTTTTTAAATTTTTTATTTATTTGAGAGTGACAGAAACAGAAAGAGGCAGATAGAGAGAGAGAGAGAGAGAAAATGGGCATGCCAGGGTTTCCAGCCACTGCAAACGAACTCCAGATGCATGCGCCCCCTTGTGCATCTGGCTAACGTGGGTCCTGGAGAATTGAGCCTCAAACCGGGGTCCTCAGGCTTCACAGGCAAGCACTTAACCACTAAGCCATCTCTCCAGCCCCCCATCTCTTTTTGATAGCAGTGGTACCACTTTATACTCCTACTAGGAATGTGTGAGGTTTTGAGTTCTCTTCCTCCCTCCCCACCATCTTGCTTTCCTTTCCTGCTTGGGCATAGCATCCTAGTAGATGTCAAGCAGAGTCTCATTGCATTCTGACCTGCATTTTCTCTAATAGAAGCAGTATTGGGCACTGATTCTTGTACTTACTGACCTTTTCCATATCTTCTTTGGAGAAATGTCTGTTCAAGTCCTTTCGTCATTTTTAAACAAAAGTATGTGTCCTACTTTATTTTTCTTAGAGGATAATTTTCCCTTCAGTCCTTAAGGATCAGTTCTTTCCATGGGCTTTGGTGGAGGTTTTTTTTGAGGGGGTGGGGCAGCAGCAGGAGGTCTAACTCGGAGCAGGATTTTATGAGATTGCTTCTAGACCCCACTGTGAACAGCACAGTTCCCATGGTTTTGTGAGCTCACAGAACTTCATGTGCTCTGCAAGCACATAGGTACTATGGAATCTGGCCTCAGCCAGCCTGATAGCTGTGACCCCTGCTGCGCTTGAGCCTCTGATGAGCTTGTCCTTGGGCAAGCATGGTTGTAGCTCTGGAGAGATAGGCTGTCCTCTTTGGAGCACTTGCTTGTATCTTAAAAGCAAGGACCTTTGCCTGTTTTTAAAATGGTGTTATCTTTCTTATCAGATGCATGATTTGCAAAGATTTTCTCTCATTCTGTAAGCTGTTCTTTTGCTTGCTTGCTTGCTTGCTTTTTTTAAGTATTTTATTCCATTTATTTATTTGAGAGAGAGAAAGAAGCAGCTAGAGAGAGACAGAATGGGCGTACCAGGGCCTCTCACCCTGCAAATGAACTCTAGACACCTGTGTCACCTTGTACATCTGGCTTATGTGGGTCCTGGGAAATGGAACCTGGGTCCTTTGCCTTTCAGACAAGTGCCTTAACTGCTAAGCCAGCTCTCCAAACCTTTTTGATTACTTTTTTTTTTTGTTTTGTTTTTTTTGTTTTTCGAGGTAGGGTCTCACTCTGGTCCAGGCTGACCTGGAATTAACTCTGTAGTCTCAGGGTGGCCTTGAACTCACTGCGGTCCTCCTACCTCTGCCTCCCGAGTGCTGGGATTAAAGGCGTGCACCACCACACCCGGCGCTTTTTGATTTCTTAATAATGTCCTGGGATGCACTAAAGCTTTTAGTTTTAAGGCCATTTATTTTTCTGGCTCATACTTTAAAAAATGTATTATTTATTTATTTGAGAGAGAGAGTGAGAGTGAGTGTGGGCCTCCATCCACTGCAAATGAACTCCAGATGCATGTGCCCCTTTGTGCATCTGGCTTATGTGGTCCTGGAAAATTGAACCAGGATCCTTTGGCTTTGCAGGCAAACACCTTAACTTCCAAGCCCAGGTCATACTTTTTATAACAACACTGGGATCAACAGCAGATTTTTCAATTGGTATTGTATGATTTTTCCTTGATGAACACAGGTTAAGGCTTGAGCGTCCATTTTGGCCAGGCCTTCCTTTGGGAGACCAGATGAAAGAATTTTAGGAAGGAAAATGATCATAGTTACTCTTCTGAAATCCTCCAACCTTCCAAAGAGGTTAAGAACTGTAGTCTCCTCATCATCTCTGGAAGAAATTCAAGTCAAATTCAAGTCTTGGATGCATCACTGCTCACTTGTATGATGAGCATGCTGTCAGAAACTGATGTTTGTGTCTTTCTATAATGTTGAAATTTGTTGAGTAACAGTCACAAGCTCTGTCAACTTCACTGGCTGCAGTTTATCAAGGAATTAATCCCGATTTCCCTTGATAGTGTGCCCATTGGCAGTCTCAGGTTTTTGTGAGTAACATTGCTAGTAACTCTCAAATCGCATGTTGTACTTCACTGTGTGTGTGTCAGAATGGCTGCAAGAGGGTTAAGAGGTCAGAGTTCAGAGATCTTACTGAAGGCAGAGGGCGAGAGCTGACACAAAATGCAGAGCCGCTGCAGGGCTTAGGTCAGATACTAAGGGGCTCCGTGGAAATTGCTGCAGCGTCATCTGTGGAGGAAGAGCTTGAACTTGACCATGTAGTTGAGGCACAGACCAAGTCTAGAAGGGTGGATGGACAGACAGTAGCTTGTGTGGGTAGTGTCAGGTAGTGGGGAACTCTTGCTGAGCTAAAGCCTCAGGGACATTTTGGAGTTGTGTGGCTGATCTCTTGACGCAGGCCGTGGGAAGGTTGAATGACAGATTGGTGAGGCCTTCATCATTACAGTGTTAGGTATTTCTCTGGCTTTGGGATCCACATAAGAGTGTTATGTCCTTCCTTGATCAAGTATGTTTCATAAGTTAATGTGTCTGAATTTTGGTTATGGTTTTAATATTCCCAAGGTTCTCCTGTGTTCCAGTCTACATTAAAAACTCATAGGTGGTCTTGTGCTTGTGCTGGACAGGTGGTGATGCACATGCACGAAGAGGTTGCAAAGTCATCCTATTTCTGTCTTTGTACTCAAAATGGAGCCAACTGCTGCTTTGTAAAGTGGAGTCACGCAGGTCAAGACACAGCCTGCAATCAGTGTTCAGTACTGTGTGAAGCAACTTAGAGCATGGCAAGAAGTTGGAGCAGGGCACAGCCTGATGATCACCATGCCAGGTTCCTGGTGTTTGCCCTGAACCTGAGCACCCCCCCCCCCCCGCCCCCCACGTGTTTCAGTCTGCAGAGGGTCCAGGTTTCTTGGCCTTTTTTTTTTGGCTTCAGTAAACTGCTGACTTAGCTGTCCTTACCTACCTGCTCCATGGTGTGCTTTATACACTGCTTCGAAAACCAGTATAAACACACTCCTTACTGAGGGAGGGGCTAGTACTCTGAGTCAGACTTGTATCCTTTCTGTTACAGTGGAAAAGAGAGAGTTGCTCTATCTCTTCAAGTCTGGCCTTCTCTTTGGAAGAAGGCATGTGCTGTGAATAAAAGAATCAGGCTTTCTCTGTGCTATGGGTGTCTTCTCTCTAGTCTATTTTCTTTTTTGGTTTTTCAGGGTAGGGTCGTACTCTAGCTCGGCTGATCTACAACTTACTATGTAATCTCAGGCTGGCCTTGAACTCCTACCTCTGTCTCCCAAGTGCTGGGATTAAAGGTGTGTGCGGCAATGCCTGGATTAGTATATTTTCTTACAGATGTCCTAAGAATTGTTCACCTTTTTAATCTCAAAACTGTAACAGCTCTGTTGTTGTTTAATGTGGTTTATTCCATTTTTTTTTTCCCCCTTAGCGGATCTGAAAAGAACAATTGCTGTCCTTCTGGATGACATCTTACAGCGCTTGGTGAAGTTGGAGAACAAGGTCGACTATATTGCAGTGAATGGCTCAGCAGCCAACACCACCAATGGTACTAGTGGGAGTTTGGTGCCAGTGACTCCAAATAAAAGGATCAGTGTGTCGGGCAGCATCAGATAGCAGTCGAAGACCACCTTGTGCTACTACATCCACCGTGGGTTTCATCCCATCACAGGAACCCTTTCCTTGCTGGCTAAGACAGAATAGTATTCGACAATAAAAGCTCTGCACATTTTCAAGGAGTTTGCTGGATTTTGAAACTCTAGTTCTGTACATAAAATTTCAAGCATTATTAGTTTGCTTTCATGTAAGTCTCTTCAATGCTGTTCTATATGCTTAAAGGGAATTTTGTAACGAGGTTGATGTAGTAAGCAGAGAGGTGATCTTTGTATAAATCTTTTGTGTTTGAGATCAAGCTGAAACAAAAACACTAGAAAGACATGGATTTGTTTCTATAAAATATTTATTTAAATATATAACATGTTTTTCTGATAAATGAATAAAATATTGTTATTGAATCATTCCTTCTGTTCTCAGTAGATGTAATTGTTATTAGAAAATATGCTCACCTCCAGTACTGTATTTTATTACTCAGATTATGAACAGAGAAAGAAAGTGTAATGGTGAAAATAATGCTTTGAAATCATGACCCAAAGAATGTCTTCATTTGCACTATCCTTCAAAATAATTGAAGGTTAATTGTATATTTTTAAAATAACATTTGTAAGAGTATAATTTTGAAATGGGTAGCAGCCACTGTCCATAACTTAAACATTGGGGCAAATTTGAAATAGTAACGTCTAATCTCATACAAAAACTTTCTTATATATATTCTAAAGAATAATATTTTTATGATAAAAATAATTATTCATGATTTTTCACATGCATGAATGTGGATTTAAAAGTCAAATCCCAGTGTCATATGCCTGTTGCCCAGCGCTCAGGAGACGGAGGCAAAAGAATTACATGTTCAAGGCTAGTCTGGGCAACATAGACCCAACAAAAATGAAAGGAAAAAGAAAATGTTTAACCTGTTGAGTGTTTCTGCTGTCAGGAAAGCACATTATTTCCATATTTTAATAATGTCTGCTGTGGTTATGTTGGAAGGAGATGAGAATACTTGAGGACTTTAGCCAGATGTATATAATAAATGTATTTGTGCTGCATCAAATTGCTTGAAAATATTAATATTACTTTATCTTATATGAGTATTCTGCTTTAGAAAATTTTGGATTAGATATTCATTTTATATAATGACCACTTAAAATAACATTTAAAACATAAATTATGAAGATTGACTATCATTTTAGGAAAATAGCTACTGTACACAGCACAAGAAATCTTAATCTTGGATAATTCTAGTATAGAACAAAATCTTCATTTAAATACCCTTGAGCAAATCTAATTGCTATGTGGTACCCTATATTTCATAATATTTATTCTATATAATAACTGCTTAAGTGCAGCTAGCTTCTAGATTTAGACTATATTTGAATTTAGTTTCCAGTATTTCATTGTTATACTGTGCTACAAGTAGTAGCAGTAATTATATTTTGTTGAAATAAGTATGAGAAAATACTGTGTCATGAAAGGTAGCTTTCCATACCGTCATCTCTGTACTTTATGTGAAGAAATGACATACCATTGCCAGGTGAAGTTTGGAGTAGTTGTTCAGTCTTTGATTAGATGTGGAAATTTTTATTTTTTTGTTTCAGGGATAAAATAAAGTATATTATTTGTACTTACAAAATGTTACATGCTTTTTTCTTTTTTAAAAAAGTATTTGTTTATTTGAGAGGCAGAGATAAGAGAGAGTGGGTGCGCTAGGTCCTCCAGCCACTGCAAATAAACTCGAAAAGTATGCGCCACCTTATGCATTTGGCTTATGTGTGTCCTGGGAAATAAAACCTAGGTCCTTTGGCTTTGCAGGCAAACACCTTAACCACTAAGCACCTCCCAGGCCCATATGCTTGTTTCTTAATCGTGGTTATGCATTTGACAAATGTAGTTACCTTCTCATTGCTGGCACAAAGCACCCAACCAAAAGGAGATGATGGGAGGAAAGGGTTTATTTCAGCTTACAGTCTCCAGGGGAAGCTTCATGATGGCCAGGCAAAGCATGGCGCTGGCAGAAGCTGGACACCACTCTTTGCAGCAACAGGTTGAAGAGCAGCAAGAGAGAAGATGGACTGTAACACCCCAAAGCCTGCCCCCAGCGACACATCTCCGCCAGCAAAGCTCCACTTCCACAGATGCCACCAAGCATTCAAAACACATTAGTTTATAGGGGACATCTGATTCAAACTACTACATGGTAAATAGTTTAATTTTGATTTTATGGTTTGGGAAATAGAATCTAGGACACACATGTTGGGCAAGCTTTGAACCAGTACTTTTTTTAAAGGTGTATTTTATTTACTTATTAGAGAAAGAGAGAGAGCGTGTGCGCGCATGATAATTGGCATGCCAGGGCCTCCAGCCACTGCAAACTACAGATGTACATGCTACCTTGTGCATCTTGCTTGCATGGGTCCTGGGACATCGAACCTACGTCTTTAGACTTTGCAGGCAAGCACCTGAACCACCAAGCCATCTCTCCAGCCCCCACTGCTTTCTTTCACAGCTTTTAATAGTCAATGATTAAAAAGGTTTTAAACATAAAATTGGCTTTTATTTTGACTCAACTTTTTTTTGTTGTTGCTGTTTTGGTTTTTGAGGTAGGGTCTCACTCTAGCTCAGGCTGACCTGGAATTCACTATGTAGACTCAGGGTTGCCTTGAATTCTGGGCCATCCTCCTACCTCTGACTCCCAACTGCTGGGATTAAAGGCATGTGCCACCATGCCTGGCTCAACTCAATTTTACAGATTAAAATGGAAGGTTTTCTAGTACTTCTATTTTATGATAAGGTAGGATAAAAATCTTAGTGTAGAGACAGATGAAAGCAGTGGTGATTGTAACTGAAGATGGATTGCAGATTTCTTTTTTTCTCTCAAATACATAAATTTATTTGTAAGCAGAGAGGAAGAATGGGCATGCCAGGGCCTCCTGCCACAGCAAACAAACTCCAGATGCATGTGCACCACTTTGTGCATCTGCTTTTATGTCGTTAGTGAGGAATTAAACCCAGGCCTTGGGGCTTTGCAAGAAAGCATCCTTTAGTTGCTGAGCCATCTCTCCAGCCCCAAATTTTTAAACTTGTTTTGAAATTTATTTTTGAGAGAGAGAGAATTAGCATACCAGGGCCTCAGCTACTGAAGTCGAACTCCAGGCGCTTCTGCCACCTAGTGGGCATGTGTAACTTTGCACTTGCCTCACCTTTGTGCCTCTGGCTTACATGGCATCTGGAGAGTAGAACATGGGTCCTTGGGCTTTGCAGGCCAGTGCCTTAACCACTAAGTAATCTCTCCAACCCTTTTTATTTACAGCTTCCATTCATGCACATAATGTACCATGGTTGTAATAGCCTTCTGCCACCCTCTTTTGTTCCCCCGTCCTATCTCCCCTTCAGTGAACCCCTTCTTTCTTATTATTCTCCCCTATTGTTTTGCCCTCATAAAGATCTTGAGTAGATAGCATCAGCCACTGTAACATGAGAGTAGATTTCTATTCTCAAGTTGAAATTTACAGTTGACTTTTCAAAAGTCAAATCTTTGTATATCTCATTTACTTTTAATTCGATTGAGAGAGGAGAGAATGTGCATGCCAAGACCTCTAGCAATGGCAAATAAACTCCAGATATATGTGCCCCCCTTGTGCAGCTGGCTTATGTGGGTCCTGGAGAATTGAACCTGGGTTCTTTGGCTTTGCAGGCAAGTGCTTAACCACTAGACCATTTCTCCAGCCCATAATAATGTTCTGTTTTTAACTAAACAAATGGAGCGTGATAGCAAGCAATATAGTTACCCTGTTTTCTCTTTCAGTAAAAATTTCATGTACCTGAAAAGGAGGCATGGGTACACTGAAATACACATAACACATTGAAATCATGTTTTCATCATGCAAAGTTGAGAATTAATGATTCTTTTTGTTTGTTTGTTTTTCGAGCTAGAGTTTCACTAGCCCAGGCTGACCTGGAATTCACTATGTATTCTCAGGGTGGCCTCGATTTTATGGCTATCAACCTACCTCTGCCTCCTGGGTGCTGGGATTAAAGGCGTGCACTACCACACCCAACTCTAGAATTAATGATTTTTTTTAAATTTTATCTTTATCAGAGAGAGAGGGAGAGAGAAGAGAGAGAGACATTAGGATCTCTAGCCAGTGCAAATGAATCAGATGCATGCACCACCATGTGCATCTGGCTTACATGGCATCTGGGGAATTGAACCTGGGTCCTTAGACTTCATGGGCAAGTGCCTTAACTGCTAAGCCATCTCTCCAGCTCCAAAATTAATTATTCTTAAAAAAGTATTTATTTGAGTGTGGGAGAGAGCAGGACCTCTTGCTGCTGCAAATGATCTCTAGACACATGTGTCGCTTTGTGCCTCCAGCCTGGGAGGTTTTGCAAGCAATCACCTTAAACTGCTGAGCCATCTTAAGGCTCAATGACATAAGAATAAGTTTGATTTATTTATTGATTGGTTTTTCAAGGTAAGGTCTTGCTCTAGCCCAGGCTGACCTGGAGTTGACTACGTCGTCTCAGCGTGGCCTCAAACTCACGTTGACCTCCTACCTCTGCCTCCCAGGTGCTGGGAGATAGTAGATAGATAGACAGACAGACAGACAGATAGATAGATATAGATGATAGACAGATGATAGATTTTATTTGCCCTACCCACATTTTCTATTCCACTTAAAATATATGCGATTTCCCTCTCTAGTGATCAATATCAAACTCCAGGGACTGTAAGCATAGGCAGGCGCTCTATCGCTAAGCTATTCTCTCCAGGCCGATACTTTTTTTTTTTTTTTGAGGTCCACGTGAACCTGGAATCCATTCTGTAGTCTCAGGGTGGCCCTGAACTCATGGTGATCCTCCTACATCTGCCTCCTGAGTGCTGAATTACTGGCAAGTACTGGAATTAATGGCATGTGCCACCATGCCCGGCTACTTGACACTAGAGTTCTTATGTCACCTTCCAAGTCCTAACTTTTTTATTTTTTATTTTGTATCCGATCCTTCCCGACCTGGAGTCTTATCACACTTTTTTTCTGCCTTGCTGTTGTAGAATTGGCACACCGGGACTTCTAGCCACTGCAATTGAACTCCAGATGCATGTGCCACCTTGTGCACATGTGTGACTTTCTGCACACGCACAACCTTGTGCATCATGGCTTATATAGATTCGAGGGAGTTGAACATGTGTCCTTAGACTTCACAGGCAAGTGGCTTAACCAGTAAACTATCTCTCCAGCCCATGTTCTTTGAATTATTATTATTATTATTATTTTTTGGTGAGTAGGGGTATTTTCAGTGTTGTGGATTAAACCCAGAGTCCTGTGTATGCTAGGTTAACAGTCTATCAGAGCTACACATCCTTTTTCTTTTTTTAGTATTTTTATGTTTATTTATTTGAGAGAGGGAAAGAGGCAGAGAGAGAGAGGGAAAGAGAATGGGCACACCAGGGCCTCCAGCCACTGCAAATGAACTCCAAATGCATGTGCCACCTTGTGCATCTGGCTTTACATGGGTCCTGGGGAATTGAACCTGGGTCCTTATGCTTTGCAGGCAAGTGTCTTAACCACTAAGCCATCTCTCTGGCCCCAGAGCTGCATTTCTAGCCTACACATGTATGCCCATTCTCCTCCCTCACTTTTCTCATAAAGAAAGAAAAATATTTAATAATAATAAAGAAGAAGAGATGAAGCTGGAGCAGTGACTTCCTCCTGAGTGGCAGCAACCAAGAGAGCAGCCACAGCACCAGGGAAGCTGAACAGTTGCAGAGAGCAGCCGGGGCGGGAATACGGGGAGGGAAACGGAAATGAGGATGGGGAGCTGAGGCGAGACGATGCAACAGAGCCAGAGAAGAGAAACTGCAGGCCCTGCAGCCCTTGAGCCAAAATTGTACAGTTTAACAAACTTTAAATAATGTTTACACACCCTAATTTGATGCCTTGATGTTTATTCTCAGGAGTGGGGAAATCGGGGTCTCTAGGAGAAAAACAAAACCCAATAATTTCTATAATTGCTATAATACATTTACAGCCCAGAACAATTTTGTGGAGCAAGTGCACGGGCCAACTCCCACTCACCTGTCCCCACTGCAGATGCCAATCACAAGTCTCAGGCTCTGACTAACTGACTAAAACGTTTGAGGTTCTGGGGCTGAAGAGATGGCTCAGCAGTTAAGGTGCTTGCCAGCAAAGCCAAAGACCCAGGTTTGATTCTCCAGTACCCAATACAGCCAAAAGCACAACGTGGCACCTGTGTACGGAGCTCATTTGCAGTGGCTGGAGGTCCTGACACACCCATTCTCTTTCTCTTACCTGCCACTTTCTCTCCCTCTCATTTCCTCCCCCCCTCTCTCTCCCCGTGTGTGTGTGTGTGTGTGTGTGTGTGTGTGTGTGTGTGTGTATGTGTGTGTGTGTGTGTGTGTGTGTTGGCTTGATTCAGGTCTCTGCCATAAACTTAGGTGTTCTGCATGCTAGGTTTCCAGCTATGGAGATTTGGGAATTAGCACCTCACGGAGGCAGTGTATTATTGGGGTTGAGCTTATGGGTGTTATAGCCAGCTCCCCCTTGCTAGTGTTTGACACACTCTCCTGTTCCTGTTGTCCATTTGATGTTGACCAGGAAGTGATTGATGTCCACTCACTACTCATGCCATCATTTTCCTTGCCATCCTGGAGCATCCCTTCGAGTCTGTAAGCCAAAATAAACCCCTTTTATCCCAAAAGATGCTCTTGATTGGGTGATTTCTGCCAACAATGTGAACCTGACTGCAGCAGTAAAGTGGTACCAAGGAGTGGAATTGCTGCAAGATAGACTGTGTGGCTTTGGCCTTTTGGAGCTGATTTTCAAGAGGAATGTGGAAGGATTTGAAACCTTGGCCTAAGAGAAAGCTTGCAGTGCTATAAGTACAGCTTGATGGACTATTCTGGTCAGAGGTGAAAGACCTTAATGCAGTAAGAACTATTGACTATGAGATTTGGCTTATGAGGGTGAGAAAGAGCTTTGTCTGGACTGGCTAGAGGCAGTTTGTGTGAGAGGCTTGCTATTGTGGCCGTGTCCTGGGAGGTTGTACAGGGTTGTGTTGTGTAGAAATGGACTGGTCTGAGCAGAGGGATATGGCACAGAAAAAAATAAAATCTTTGAGTGAACTGCTGCCTGATTGACTGTAATTGAGAGATCACACTATTGAGATTGAGCCAGCTAACCTGCACTGGGGCAACAGGAAGAATGTAGACTCTTTTGAAGGGGCCTGAGTGTTCAAGGAGTGTCCTGTTCTTCAAAATCTGCTTGATTCCCCCCCCCCCTGGATTAACATATTGCACCCTATCTAGTATTGTGGAGTATAAGAAATGCAGGAAAGAGAGGTTCATTGAATTTGCAGCCCAGTCTTTGTTTTGGAAATGGCTATGGGCAGTGTGAAGCAGTTTGCTGGATGCCTGCATGGAAACTGGATGGACCCATGATGATGGACCATGGGTTACAGTGGAGACCCAGTGGAGATGCCAGGACCACTAGGTGGCTGCTAAGGAGAGCTGCCAGCCCTGGATGAAGTATTCTAGAACTGTGAATAGCCCAGCCAGAGGGATGGAATTGGAATACCAGAGACTTGTTGCTGTTTAGAATTATCAAACTTGGAAATTTATCATTGACTAGATTTGTTGGACTTGAAGCTATAGAGTTTGATGTTTTCCCAGTTTGTTTTAAATCTTGTATTGGCTGATTTATTTCTTTGCTATGCCCAATACCATCTTTTGCAGTGTGAATGTTTATTCTGTGCCATTATGGGTTTGGGGGGGATTTTTTGGTAATTATGTCTCAGTTAAAAGATCTTGGATTATGGGGATGTATGACCATTATTGGGATTGATAAAAACTATGGGGACTTTTAAAGTTGGATGAATGCATTGCATTTTACATCATGTATGGTTATCAGTTTGTGGGGGCCAGGGATGGAATGTGGTGGTTTGATTCAGGTGTCTGATATAAACTTAGGTTTTCTGAATGCTAGGTTTCCAGCTGATGGAGATTTGGGAATTAATGCCTCTTGGAGGTAGTGTACTGTTGGTGGGCTTATGGGTGTTATAGCCGGCTCTCCCTTGCTAGTATTTGGCACACTCTCCTGTTCCTGTTGTCTACCTGATGTTGGTCAGGAAGTGATGTCCACCTTCTGCTCATGCCATCATTTTCCCTGCCATCCTGGTGCATCCCCTCGAGTCTGTAAGTCAAAATAAACCCTTTTTTTTTTTTCTCCAAAAGCTGCTCTTGGTTGGATGATTTCTGCCAGCCATGTGAACCTGACTGCAACACTCTCTTTCTCTGAAATAAATAAAATATTTTAAAAATTTGAGACTCAATTCATGCACTAAAGCCATTCATAGCACTCAGAGGAATACATTATATCTACCATTTATTAAAGAGAATATCCTGAAAACTATTAACATCCTTCAGCCCTTGTCACCTTGGAGGCGGGAAGGCAGGATTTAGGCCTCTACCTAGTCACTGGCTGTTTCCCCTGAGAGCAGCCTCTGCAGCCTGTGCTGTCCAGGAGCTCCCAGTCCGTCATCTCATTATTATTCAGAAGGACATCATTCCATGTATTCCTAGGATTCAGGAGTGTGTGTTAGGAAACAAAGCAATGAGCAAATACATATTTCCAATTGGTAATCACATCACAGTTTTTTTCTTTTTTGTGTTTTTGAGATGTGGTCCAGCTAAGTGTCTCAGGTTGAATTGAATTTGCAGTCCATTTACCTCTACCTCTCAAGTGTCCATGTTGCATGATGTAATAGTTTATTTCTCTTCATTGCTAAGTATTTCATTGTATAGATGTGGTATATTTTATTTACTCTTTGGGTGGTAGATATTTGGATTATTTCTGGTTTCTGATGCTTATTAATAAAATGAATGTAAACATTATATGTAGGTCTTTGTGTTTACATGTTTTTTAAAGATTTATTTTTATTATTTATTTATTAGAGCCAGAGAGAGAGAGAGAGAGAATGGGTGTGCCAGGGCTTCTGGCAACTGCAAATGAACTCCAGATGCATGTGCCATCATGTGCATCTGGCTTATGTAGGACCTGGAGAATTGAACCTGGGTCCTTAGGCTTCACAGGCATGTACCTTAACTACTAAGCCATCTCTCCAGCTCTATATATGTTATGTATTTATTTTTAAATTTACCTTTTATGTCTCATATTTGTTTGAGAGAGAGAAAGAGGCAGATAGAGAGTGAGAGAATGTGCACACCAGGGCCTTTAGCCACTGCAAACGAACTCCAGATGCATGTTCTGCCTTGTACTTATGGGAGTTCTGGGGAATTGAGTCTGGGTTCTTAGGCTTTGCAGGTAATCGCTCTAACCATTAAGCAATCTCTCCAGCCCTGTTTTTTTCTTTTCTGGGTTCTGCTGAACTCAAGGAAGATGAGTTAGCAGCTAGTTACTTAGATGCAGCTTCTTGTCACATGTGGAAAAATGCTGGGTTCTGGGGAGGTGGTTCAGTGGTTAAAGGCACTTGCTTATAAAGCCTGATGGCCCAGGTTGGATTCCCCAGTAATCACATAAAGCCAGATACACAAAGTGACATATATGTCTGGAGTTTGCAGTGGCAGGAGGCCCTGGTACACCCATACTCTTTCTGTATCTGTCTCTCTCTTTCTCTCAAATAAATAAAAATATTTTAAAGCTGGGCATGGTGGTGCACACTTTTAATCCCAGCACTTGGGAGGCAGAGGTAGGAGGATCAACATGAGTTCCAGGCCACCCTGAGACTACGTAGTGAATTCCAGGTCAGCTTGGACTAGAGTGAACTCTACCTCAAAATAAAATAAAATAAAATAAATTAGTAAATAAATAAAACAAGAAATGCTGAGTCAAAGGAGGGAATGTAGTCTTGCAAAGGCGCGGCCACTATTACATAATTATGTATGACTAATTATTCTAGCCAATCATTGTATGAGTTGCTTTTCTCTCTGTGACTAAATGTGTGACAACAGCAACTTAAAGGAGGAGGGCTTATTGCAGCTTACAGTTTGGGGGCTTACAGTCCATCATGGTGGGGAAAGGATGGGAGCAGGAGCCTACAGAAGCTGGTCACATTCAATCCAGACTAAGGAAGTAGTGATGACTGCTGGCGCTCAGCTCGCTTTCTCCTTTTTTACTGTCTGGGATCCAGCCTGTGGAATTGTGCTGCCCACAGTTACGGTGGGTTATCCCATTACAATTAACCTCAAATATTTGCTTAGGGCTAGATTTCTTAGGTGATTCTAGATCCTGTCAAGTTGGCAGTATTAACCACCATGATCTTTCTGAGCAGTTCGCAGCTGAATGCAGACGAACGAGATCTCTGCATAGGTCTACCCTGTACAGGGCTCTAGTTCACAAACTCTAGCTGTATCAGCCTCCCAATATTCTCAAAAATATCTCTTCAACCTAAAGAGAACATCTGGCCCCGTTGTGGTTCTTTCCTGTCTGTGCTGTGGCTTGGACGCTTGTGCTGACAGCCAAGGGCAATGGTGGGGCTCACCTTCTCAGTCTTTCAGGGACCAAGGTCCCATGCTTCCTCTGCTCCTGCTCCTGTGTCTACAAACTGCTATTTCACGTATTTTGTCCTATTGTTTTATTTACTTGAAGGGTGAGTGGTATGTTAGTTTTTGATAATTGCCAAGAAAAGTGCCACAGGTTTGGTGGGTTAAAACATTTATTCCCTTAGAGTTCTTTTCTGGAGTTCAGAAATCCGCAGTTGGTTTCCCTGGCTGAAATCAAGGTGCAGGCAGCACTGTGCTTCCTCTGCAAGGGCTGGGAAAGAAGACACTTCCCGGTCCTCTCCAGCTGCCTCCTTGCATTTCTTGGCCCAAGGTCCTTCTCATTTCCAAAGCCAGCAGTATAGCAGACTATTTTCAGCTACCACATTGCCTTTTTCTGTAGTCTCTCTGCTTCCCTCTTATGAGGCATTAATTACATATATAGACTACAGTTTCCCTATTTTAAGATCCTTAATTTGATCTCAAAGTCCTTTTTAATTTTTTTATTTTTTGCCATGTGGACGTTAACATTCACAGGTAACATGCCCAGGTTCCAGGGACTTGGGGCTTGGTTATTTTGGGGGAGGTCATTACTCAGCCAACCCCAGGAGGTAAATCCAATTCCCATTGCTTCATCATAGCTGAAAGCGGAAGTCCTCTTTTCAAATATGAATGGCTTTTTAAAAACAGGACTGGAGGGGCTGGAGAGATGGTTTAGCAAATAAGGTATTTGCCTGTGAAGCCAAAGGACCCAGGTTTGATTCCCCAGGACCCACGTACACCAGATGTCCAAGGTGGTGCATATGTCTGGAGTTCTTTTGCAGTGGCTGAAAGCCCTGGTGTGCCCATTCTCTCTCTATTTGCCTCTTTCTCTCTTCAAAAAAGTTAAAAAAATAAAAGCAGGACTGGAGGTGCAGGCTGGTGGTATAGTATGTGCCTAGCCCTGGATTCATTGCCCTCACTAAACTGACTAGAGTTTTATTTTTCTTCTCATACATTTTTCTTTTTTGTTGTTGTTGTGCTTTAAAAAGTAATAATAAATGGGTAGGTGAGATGGCTCAGTCCTTTAATCCCAGCATTTAGGAAGCTGAGGTAGAGGATTGTTATGAGTTCAAGGTTAGCCTGGGTTACAGAGTGAGTTTCAGAACAGCCTGAGCAACCTCAAAAAATAACAATAACAAACATAAACAAATGATAATAAATGTTATTATTTCATGGTCTCTAAGCCTAATAAAACCTTTTTTCCCTCCTCTCTGGTATTAGGGATTGAACCTAGAACTTTATGCACATTAGGCAAGATTTCTACCCTGAGTTATATTCCCAGTTCTTTACTTCTCTTAAATTTTATTTTATTTTTATTATTATTATTTTTGTTTTTTAAGATAGGGTTTTGCTCTAGCCAAGGCTGACCTGGAATTCACTATGTAGTCTCATGGTGTCCTCGAATGCACGATGATCCTCCTACCTCTGCCTCCCAAGTGCTGGGATTAAAGGTGTGCGCCACCACGCCTGGCTTTTGCTACTTTTGAATTTTGAGACAGGGTTCTTCCTGCCTAAACCTCCCAAGTAGCTGGGATTACAGGCCTGTGCCTCAGGGCTCAGCTGAGAAACATAAACTTCTTTGTGGTCTAGTCCCATAGTTTATTGTGACTACTGATACTCATCCACCGTAGATTGCCTTTCTTTTGAAATTTGAACTGTGCCCTTATGTTCAGTGTGTCTGGTGCAGTGGCAAGGAAGGGATAATGGCTGGTGGTTTCCTGAGGAGTGTGGATAACCTATTTCCTCATGTCTCTGTCACCATATGGTGACTCCATTTTGGGAGCCTGTCTGACCTAACATTCCAGCCTTTTGTTAATAAGAGACGAAGGTTACCTTTTTAAAAAATGTTATTTATTTATTTGAAAGTGACAGAGAGAAAGAGGCAGGTGGAGAGAGAGAGAAAGAGAGAGAGAGAGAGAAAGAGAGGGGGGGGGAACAGATTGGGCCCACCAGGGCCTCCAGCCACTGCAAACGAACTCCAGACACATGCGCCCCTTGTGCAGCTGGCTAACGTGGGCCCTGGGGAATTGAGCCTCGAACTGGGGTCCTTAGGCTTCACAGGCAAGCGCTTAACCGCTAAGGCATCTCTTCAGCCCCTAATTTTTTTTTTTTTTTTTTTTGATGTTGACCTTTTAAAGGCTATAACTTCTTATGGGAGAGGCTGGGTAGTGCAGTCGATGGGTCTCCCTTCAGGGCAGGTGATGAGGAGGCAGTTTCATGGTGGCCAGAGGTGGCAGGGTGGTGAGATCGATAGCGCCTGTGTAGCGTGTTGTTACGACTTGGTCCTGAGCAAAGCAGAGACTTCTCTCGTACATCCCTGTATTGAGCTGGCTTTAGGGCAGTCGCTGGCAGATACCTGTCCTAGAGAAAGCGAGGGAGATGGGCTCTGTGCACTCCTTGAGAAGACAGAAGGGAGAATAAAGGAGCTTGTTACTCTTGTCAATAGCTATGTCATCAAAACGCCAGGTGTAAAGGGAGGATGAGTATTCAGAGGTGAGAAATAGAGGGCTTGGTGCAAGAGAGAAGAGGCAGAGGGGCATTTTGGGACCAGGGGAAGAGTAGGAACACAAGAGAGTTTAAGTTTGAGAGTGTCTATTGGGGTGGCGGTGTACTTATCCCTGGATGAGATAGGGTAAGGGCTATGGAAGGAGGGGGCCCAAGGAGTAGCTCTGATTCTGGCTGAGGCAAGTGGAAGGGGAGAGAGAAAGAGAGAAAAGAGATAGGACAGAGGAGAGAGAGAATTATGAGTGCACCAGGACGTTTAGCCTCTGCAAACAAACTCCAGATACATGCACCATTTTGTGCATCTGGCTGTATGTGGGTACTGGGGGATTGAACCTGGGTCAACAGGCTTTGTAAGCAAACACACTGAACTGCTGATTCTTATACCCAACCCTGAAAATATGTAAGTTTTAAAAATTAAAAAAGTATGTTTATAAACTGGGCATGGTCGTGCACACCTTTAATCCCAGCACTCGGGAGGCAGAGGTAGGAGGATTGCTATGAGTACAAGGCCACCCTGAGATTACAGAGTGAATTTTAGGTCAGCCTGAACTACAGTGAGACCCTTCTTTGGGAAAAAAAAAAAAGTAAAAAGGATGTTTATATTAGTATTAATGCCTATAATTCAAGATGTCTGTAATTTCTCCTCCTCCACCTTTTAATTTAGCCTTTTACCTCAGCCTCCTGAAGTTGCAGCTGTGCACCCTCATTCCACCTACAGTTTAAGATTATAAGTTTTTTAAAAGTAATCTTTTCCTGCTGAATATTATATTTAAATGCCTTTTACATAGTTTTTAGTTCCAGTTTCTTACAAATATGTAGAGTTAAAAATCATACTAGCATGGCTGTTAGCAGTAAAAGTATAAAATAAAAGGGGTTAATTTGCTATCCGTTTTCCTTTTTACCTTTTGCCCTAAGAACGCATCCCACTAAGAGGTGTACAATTAAAATATTTTGTTTCAAGGTCAGGTGGAATAACTCTTCTTTCTGGGATTTTGTCACCAAA
Source organism: Jaculus jaculus (assembly GCF_020740685.1). NCBI lineage: Eukaryota > Metazoa > Chordata > Mammalia > Rodentia > Dipodidae > Jaculus > Jaculus jaculus. Next base: position 36,489,733 of record NC_059117.1, read on the forward strand.
CTGGTTTACATTCATTTGTTTCAGTTTATTTTCTGGTTCTGGGAGTTGGCTTTTCTTTTCTTTTTCAAAGTTAGTTTTATATTTTTGCTGACTACTTCTTCTTGAAACACCTCTTTATCTTCTCTCACATTGCTTTTCCTTATGCTTCACTGTTTCCTTGCTGTGGGCTCCTACTCCGTCTCCTTTCCTGTTTTGTCTTCCACTGTCAACATGAGAGGGTACCAGGATCTCTCTCGTTCTCTCTGTTCTTCCCCAGTTTGCATTCATTTCCTAATAAACTGTCCTGTCCATTTCCCTTTGTGGAGATAGAAATGTAGCCCAGGTTGGCTTTGAACTCACAGTCCTCCTGCCTCAGCCTCTCAAGCAGTAAAGTTACAGGCATGTGATACCATGCCTGGCTGACCCTGTGGTGTTAAGTACACCCACTTCTTGACCTCTCTCAATCTTATATCTCTGGCTTCTACTTCTTCCCTTAATTGCAGATTTGCATATCCAATGGTTTATTCACTATTTCCACTTGGATCTTGAATAAACTTAACATGTCAAATCCAAAGTCTTGGTCACCCAACTATTCCCTGGTTGTCTCCCCTGTTTCAGTAAAAGGCAGCATTATTGTTTTGCTTAGGTCCAATATCTTGGTAGCATTATTATTCTTAGGGGCTTTCACACATGCTTTTTTTAAGTTTTTTTATTTTATTGGCAGCTTTCATAATTATAGACAATAAGCCATGATAATTTCCTCCCCTTCCCCACTTTCCCTTCACAATCCACTCTCTATCATAGACCCTCCCTCTCTCAATTGGTCTCTTTTATTTTGATGTCATTATTTTTCCCTGTTATGAGGGTCTTGTGTAGGTAGTGTCAGGCACTGCAAGGTCATGGATATAGATACCAACTTATGTCAATGATTGCATTGTAAGCAGTCCTACCCTTCCTTTGGCTCTTACATTCTTTCTGCCACACCACCTCTTCTGCAATGGACCCTGAGCTTTGGAAGGTGTGATAGAGATGCTTCAGTGCTGAGCACTCCTCTGTCACTTTTTCTCAGCACCATGGTGTCTTTTGAGTCAGCCCAGTGGTCACTACCACCTGAAAAGAGAAGCTTCTCTAACCAAAAGTGAGAGTAGCATTAATATATGAGTATGAACATTAAGACAAGTGCTTACAGGGCAGTTTAGTGAGCATAGTATATGCATTTAGCCAGAGAGGAGTAGGTGTTACAACCATAGGGCTCATGACCTCCCCCACCATAGGCTTTTTATTTTTTATTTTTTCTGTTTTTTCTAGGTACGGTTTTGCTGTAGCCCATGCTGACCTAGAATTCATTATGTATTCTCAGGGTGGTTTTGAACTCACAGTGATCCTCCTACCTGTGCCTCCTGAGTGCTGGGATTAAAGGTGTGTGCCACCATGCCCAGCCACCATAGGCTCTTGATTACATTTTCAGTACCAGGCATGAATTGCCTCCCATGGAGTGGTCCTCCAGTTCAATTAGAGAGCAGTTGGTTTCCCCCATAGCAGACATGCCACAATTGCACCTGTTGGCTCCTTTGGCCTGACTGGCCAAATTTAAGGCTTGCAGTGTCCACTGTTTTCACTGTTGATGACTTCTGTATCCCATAGGGCTGCATACAGTATAGCTTCTTCCAGTTTTCTGCCAGCTGTTCTATAGGGAGGAGGCTTTGAGCTCAGCTCCAGCTTGATTTCTCAGTGACCTTGCAGCCAAAGCAACACACATGTTTTTTTGTTTTGTTTTGTTTTTTGAGGTAGGGTATCACTCTAGCTCAAGCTAGACCTGGAATTCACTATATAGTCCCAAGGTAGCCTCAAACTCACAGTGATCTTCCTACCTCTGCCTCCCAAGTGCTGAGATTAAAGGCGTGCGCCACCACGCCCAGCACACATGGGTTTTTGAAGGACATCCATATCCAAACCATGACATATATTTTTGATAAATAAAATAAAAACTCTTCAAAAGCACTGTGGTTTTATTTTTAAAATATTTTATTTATATTTATAAGCAGAGAGAGTATGTGAGTGAGAGAGAATGTGTGTGCCAGGGCCTTTTGCTCCTGCAAAAGAACTCCAGATTTATGTACCTCTTTGTACATATGGATTTATGTGGGTATTGGGAAACAGAACCCAGGCTGTTCCCCTGTTTACCAGCCTCTCCAGCCCAACTTTATAGATTTCTACAGTTGCCTGGCAAAGTATGATAGCTAATAGCTATATTGTGGCAAATGGGTACCTGAAATATGGCTAGTTGGAATTTAGATATGCTGTGAGTATAAAATCCATATTGAACTTTAAAGATTTAGTAAGAAAGAAATGAGGGGTGGGGAGAAGGCTCAGTGAGTAACTGTATAAGCAGGAGGTCCTGAGTTCAATTCCTAGCATCTGTGAAAAAAAACAAAAACAAAAACTGGGAGCAGCCATGTATACTTGTAACACAATCTTGTGGGGGCAGAGACAGGAAGATCACTGGGGTTTGCTAGTCACCCTGTCTGACTGGAGAAAAAAAAAAAAAACAAAAACACATCCCAGCAGCTCTGAGTTAGTGAGACTCCATCTCAGTGATACAACGCAAAAGCATGATAGAGAGGAAAGAGTTATGAGACCCCGCCCGAAGGCTCTGATGGAGCTGCCTGCAGAGTGTGTAATGAGTTGTAGAGATGCAGCCTCTGTGACTCGTCATCTCTGCTGAGGTGGGCTTTCTGCTAATGCAGTTGCCTTCGGGTCGAAGCAGCTATGGAGAGGTCGTCATCCAAGATGGGATGAGACTTCTTGAGTTGAATTTGAGACATTTAGTCCTTTGGTAAGCACTCAAGAGGCAGAAGTAGGGGAATTGCCACGAGTTTGAGGCCACCCTAAAACTATATAGTGCATTACAGGTCAGTCTAGGCTAGAGCAAAAACTAAACCAAACAAAAAAAGCAGCTTGTGGAAGGAAAGGGTTAATATTGGCATACAAACTCAAAGGGGAGCTCCATGCAGGCAGAGGAAAGATGGCATGCACAGCAGCTGGCCATCACCTCCTGACCAATATCAGGTGGGTAGTAGCAGCAGGAGAGCGTGCTGAACAAGGGCAAGGAGAAGCTGGCTATGACGCTCATAAGCCGGCCCCCCAACAACACACCTCTTCCAGCAAGCCCCAATTCCCAAATTGCCATCAGCTGGGGATCAAGTGTTCAGAACACATGACTTTATGGGGCACATAATTCAAACCACCACAGTCATTAAAATTTACTTGTTTCATTTTACTTTTCAAGTATGGCTATTTGAAAACTTAAAATAACATGTCTTCTTTCTATTTGGCTCTATCAGGGCCTTTGTGATCTGAGTTCTCTGATTTCATTACTTACTATGGTCTCTTTCTCTCTCCCTCTTCCTCTCTCTCTTTTTTTTTTTTTCTTTTCAATGTAGGGTTTCACTCTAGCTCAGGCTGACCTGGAATTCACTATGTAGTCTCAGGGTGGCCTTGAACTCACGGTGATCCTCCTACCTCTGCTTCCCGAGTGCTGGGATTAAAGGCATGTGCCACCACACCTGGCTGCTCTATGTTTTTAAAAAATATTTTTATTTTACTTATTTTAGAGAGAGAGAAAATGGGCATGCCAGGTCCTCTAGCCACTGCAAACAAATTCCAGACACATGAGCCACCTCATGCATCTGGCTTACATAGGTACTAGGGAATTGAACCTTCACGGCTCAACTGCTTAGCTGCTAAGCCATCTCTCCAGCCCCATATGATCTCTTGTTCATACTATTCCAACCACAATAGCTTCTTTGTTTAGAACAGGAAAAAATATCTGCCTCAAGTTATTTCTACTTGTTAGCCTCAAAATGCTCTTTATTGCTTAAATGGCTCATCCTGTCACATTCTTTAGGATTTTGCTCAAGCCACTACCTTTATTAGAGACACTTCCTTGACCTATGTAACACTTCATCACTGTATTAGTTGTTTTCTTTGTTTCTGTGACAGAATACCTGATACGAAGCAACTTTAAGGGAGCACAGTTTGTGGTGGTTTGAGTGTAAAATGTCCCCCATAGTCTCAAGTGTTTGTGATTAAACTTCCTATTTGATCCTCAGCTGTTGTAACCTTTGGGAGGTGGCGCCTTGCTGGGGGAAGTGTTCACTGGGAACAGGCTTTGGGGTTTATTAGCCTGGCCCACCAGATATTCAGAGTTGGCTCATTCAGACTTCTCCCTTCCTGCTGCTGATGTGTGAAAGTGTGAACTATTGTCTGCTCTGCCCTGTTTTCTCCACCATGATGAAACTTCCCCTGGAAACTGTGTACCTGAAATAAACCCTTTTCTCCCATAAGCTCCTTTTGGTCTGGTGTTTTGTTCCAGTAATGAGAAGGCAACTGCTCTACAGTCTGGGGGAATTCAGTCCATCATGGCAGGGAAGACATGGTAGCAGCAGCATAAGGAAGCTGATCGTACTTAATCTTAGTCAGTAGCACACAGAGGGATGAATGCTGGCCTCAGCTCACTTACTCCTTTTTTTTGTTGTTTTTTTTTTGAGGTAGAGTCTTGCTCTACCCAGGCTGACCTGGACTTCACTCTATATTCACAAGGTGGCCTCAAACTTACTTATGTGATCTCACATAAATGTCTCACTTTCTCCTTAAAAAAAAATTGTTTTTTTTTAAATTCATTTGAGAGCAACAGACAGAGGGAGAGAAAGAGGGAGAGAGAGAAAGAGGCAGAGAGAAGAGAGAATGGGTACACTAGACCCTGCAGCCACTGCAGATGAACTTCAGATGCATGTGCCACATTGTGCGTCTGGCTTACATGGGTACTGCTAAATCAAGCCTCAAACCGGGGTTCTAAAGCCTTCACAGGTAAGTGCTTAACTGCCAAGCCATCTTCTCTAGCCCCTCACTTTCTCCTTTTTATTCACACATGGAATGGTACTGCCCATTCCATCCCAATTAACTTAGTCTAGAAACTTCTTCTCAAAAATATGGCCAGAGATTTGTGTCTTAGATGATTTTATATCATGGTAAGTTGAAAATTAGTATTAAACATCACAATCAATTTCACTCTATTCCATATAATCTCTCTCTCTTACTCTCTTTTTTTTCCTTTGGTTTTTTTCAAGGTAGGGTCCCACTCTAGCCCAGGCTGACCTGGAATTCACTATGTAATCTCAGGGTGGCCTTGAACTCATGGTGATCCTCCTACCTCTGCCTTCCGAGTGCTGGAATTAAAGGCGTGTGCCACTATGCCCGGCCATCTATGGTTTTTCTGTATGTGCTTTTTCACTTTTTGAGGTAGGGTCTTACTCTAGCCTAGGCTGACCTGGATTCACTATGTAGTCTCAGGGTGACCTCAAGTTTATAGTGAATTCTCCTACTCTGCCTCCCGAGTGCTGGGATTAATGCATGTGCCACTATGCCCAACTTCTTTTTGGAGTTTTGGGGGCATGGCGTTGGTATCAGCTCCCTTGGCTGTACTATATCATGGGAAAAGGTAACATGAGTGGAGGGCATGTGAGAAGGAGAGCTCATATAGCACTCCTGGAAGCTGGAGATGGAGCCGGCTTGCCATTTTCTCTTGGTTCCATGAGAACTTTGTTAATGTCATCTGAGAGCGGCACCCTGAATGACTAGGTCCAATCTCTAACACTTATTAAAGATTCTACAACCTCAGCTCTGCCACAGAGGGGGCCAGGCTTCCAGTACATGAGCCTTTAGGGGACACAGTCACACCACAGCTAAAGACTTCTGTTTTGTTCCTTCATCTTCCTATAGTCTGAACACCTAGAATAATCCTGCCATTGTAATACAGAACAGGTATATGGTAACATTTGTGGATGATTGGCTCAAGAATGAGGAAATACTGATTTCAAGTTCAAGATTTGCCATTCAGTTTTCCTAAGCATATACGGAGTGAAAGTTAGGGTGAACTAATTTGTAATTATAACTACATGAAATCCTTTATATAAGAAAACAATGTTTTCTTATATGAGGTAGAATGGCTACTTTATTTCTTTAGAAGGAGTTAAGGTAAAACAAAGGATTCAACAACTAATAAACTAGGGAGTTTTAGAGCTGTGAGGAATTGAAGAAGGAAATAAAATACAGATGAAGTTTAAGAGCCATAGATGTCTTTTATATAATAAGTAAAAAATCTCATTTTTCAAGGGAATTCTCCAAATTATTTTTTATTTAATTTTATTTATTTGAGAGAGAGAATGGGTATGCCAAGGCCTTCAGCCACTGTAAATGAACTCCAGACACATGCCATCTTGTGCATCTGGGTAATGTGGGTCCTGGGGAATCAAGCTGGATCCTTTGGTTTCACAGACAAACACCTTAACCGCTAAGCCATCTCTCCAGCCCAAATTCTCCAAATTCTTTTGTTCCAGTATTTTTTATTGTAGTAATAGTCACCCAGTAGATTGAGACATGTAAAGAAGCTTAGAAGCTCTGTTTGGACACCAGCCCCTAAAAATTTAAGAAATACTTTTTTTTTTTTTTTTTTGGTTTTTCAAGGTAGGGTCTCACCCTGGTCCAGGCTGACCTGGAATTAACTATGTAGTCTCAAGGTGACCTCGAACTGTCGGTGATCCTCCTACCTCTGCCTTCCAAGTGCTGGGATTAAAGGCGTGTGCCACCACACCCGGCTAAAAAATACTTTTTTTTTTTTTTTTTTTTTTTTAATGGGAGCACATATGCCACACATGCACCACTTTGCATTCAGCTTTGTGTAGTGTGGGGAATTGATCCTGGGCCAACAGACTTTGTAAGCAATCACCTTTAACCACTAAGCCATTTTCTCAGTCCCTTCACTGAGATTTTTGTGATGCAAATAACGATAACAAAACTTGTTCTGTTTATGAAATAATCATCATCCTTTATTCAAAACTCACATGGTCATGGCAGTGGGGGAAGCAGCTGGCATTGCCAGCTGCACAGGCTGAGGGGCCCCTGAAGGGTTGAACAGGGAACATGACCTGGATGAATCAGAGTCAAGCAAAGGTAGTGAGCATGGACTAAACAGAAGGACAGACATACCTGAAGAGAGCCAGGTGCAGACTTGATGACAGGAATACACCCCAGTGCTTCAGCAACAGCTGCTACAGTGATCTGAGGAGTTTTGGAATTACAGTGCCTAAAGTAGGTAGCCTGCAAGATGGAGGGAGGAAAAATAAAGGGGGTTGGCCTATCTATTTCTTTAGTATAAGAAGTTTTGTAAATAAACAAAACTATAAGGTTTTATAAAGTTACTGGCAGATTTAAATGGAAAAAAGAAATGTAGTTTAGATATTGTTACTCAAAAAGAAAAACAAAACAAAACAAAAAAAGCCAGGTGTTGTGGCACACTCCTTTAATTGCAGCACTTGGGAGGCAGAGTTAGGTGGGTTTCTGTGAGATCAAGGCCATGCAGACACTACATAGTGAATTCCACGACAGCCTGGACTAGAGCGAGACCCTATCAAAAACAAAAAAAAATTGTGCCAGGCGTGGTGGCGCACGCCTTTAATCCCAGCACTCGAGAGGCAGAGGTAGGAGGATCGCCGTGAGTTCGAGGCCACCATGAAACTCTATAGTAAATTCCAGGTCAGCCTGGGCTAGAGTGAGACCCTACCTCAAAAAAAAAAAAACAAAAAAAAAAACAAACAAACAAAAAAAAAAAACCTGCTATAGTTATACCATACAAAGAAGTTAGGATGTGTTTTGGTCCCAAGCATGGCTCCCTGCTCATCTGAATAACCCTGTTTGTGATATTATCAGGAAGAGACTGTGGTCCACATGGATGTAGTCAGACTCCCCAGAATTGCGCTGACTTTGACACTCAGAGACTTACGTCAGGTCCAGGTGGTGAGAGGCTTTTCTCTTTTCCATGTCTTTCTATCTTCCCATCCTACCTCAGTACTATGAAGCAAGGGAAAGAATTTAAAGAGAGAGAGGAAAAAGGAAAGAAACCTATTTTTATCCTTTTGTCTTAACTTTGAAACGTAAGAGGTCTGTGGTGGCTTGAATGTGAAATGTCCCCAGGCTCCTATGTGTGCATGCTTGGTCCCTGGCTGTGTGGCATTGTTAGGGAAGGTAGTGGGACCTTTAGGAGGTGGAGCCTCGCTGAAGTGGCTTGCTGGGGACAGGCTTTGAACTTGGATAGCTGCTTTCTCTTTGCCTTCTGTCCCTGGCTGTGGCTCCTGCTCCTGTCACCTCGCCTTCCCCCATGATGAAATGTATCCCCACAAAACTGTCAGCCAGAATAAACCCTTTTCTTCTTAAACTGCTTCCTTCAACTAACTGTCAGGTATTTGGTTATAGCAGAGGGTAAAGTAACAACATCTCCATATACTAATGAAATAAGTTAAAAGCAAGGAGATCTTTTTCATATCTGTTTACTTTTTCTGTGTTAATTTTCAAAGTCTTGAGCACAGCATTCCTTTCAAAACTAACATAACATGAACATGGTACTTAATGGTTAAGATTGTGAAATGTCAACAGGCAGTGCTGACAGATCAGGGCTAATATTATATTAAAGACTTAATTGAGGTTTTCAGAGTATCTTCCTGATAGGGTTCCTTGATATCAAATTTACTAGTTCATCAAATATTTACTAACCGTATGTTCTGTATGTTTATGTAACACTGTGGCAACCATCCAAAGTTGTAAAATGACAATTTTATAGCAGCTGTCCTATTGTGAGTGCTAATAAGTATCAAGGGGTGATCTTGCTTTGTTCCCATAAGAGAGGTACTTCAGGGGCTAGAGAGATGGCTCAGTGATTAAGGCACTTGCCTGAAAAGCCTGAGGATCAGAGTTTGATTCCCCAATACCCCCATAAATGCCACAAGGTGGCACATGCACCTGGAGTTCGTTTGCAGTGGCTAGAGGCCCTGACACATTCATTCTCTATCTGTAACTTTCTCTCCCTCACATAAATAAATTAATAAAATATTTTTAAAAAGAAAGGTACTTCATTACTATCAATATACAAATGGGGAGACAGTAGTTTACCAAAGAGTTCTACTTACAAAAATGTCACCACCTACAGGGCTGAAAATAGTACATATGATGTGATGTGTTATATAATCCAATGGATGGCGCCCAGGAGTTGACTTTACAGGGTGGCAATGAGGAAAGGTCTTTCAGAGGACAGGGCACTTGTCCCAAATTCAAAGGGAGGGAGGGGTCTGCTAAGTGGAGGAAGAAAGTGGAAAGTAATGTTTGCATATATGAAGACCTTGAAATCTGAAGTGATCGGAGTATTAGTGAAAACTTTTCTCTGCACATCTGATTTATTTATCACAAAGCACTCCTTCTGCATTTCCTTATTTAAACAAAAGCCTGGCTGCAGCCATGAGGGATCAATCGCTTAGTCATTGGTGAGGGCACTGGAGTGCTGCCAGGGCTTGTTCACATCCGAAGATTGATTAGCACTTCGTGTCCTCGGCTTGGCCTTCACCTCACATGCCTTTCAAGGTCGAATTCCATGTAGAATAGCACAGAAACTGAAGAGCACCGTTCTGGGCGAGGGTGGGGCAGGTTGCTTGGGTGCTGTGTGTGAGATCCTGCTTGTGATCCCCAGCACTGGAAAGGAGGAATAAAGGAGAATGATTTGTGGAGAAGACCAAGATCCTCTAGACTTAGAGCAGGATGAAAGAGTCGGCTGGCTGGGGAGCTGCCCTCCTTGGTGGCCTGATGAATGCATTCAGTATAAGATATCTGGTTGGGAAGAAGTGTATGCTGGCATTATCAACTCAAGTGTGACCTGTGAAAGACCCTGTGTGATGGGCATTGGTTAGATTTTCAATCTAAACACATTTCTAATTCTCTCCTTCCCACTCAAGAGCCTGGAAACTAAAACTTGTTTTTTTTCTGCTATCTATCTATCTATCTATCTATCTATCTATCTATCTATCTATCTATCTATCTTTTATCATCTATCTATATATTGTTGTCTACAAAGGTAGAGGCTTAGTCTAGGCCAGGCTGACCTGGAACTTATTCTGCATTTCTATGGCTGGCTTTGAATTTACTTGTGATCCTCCTACTTCAGCCTCCTGAGTGCTGGGATTAAAGGTGTGTCCCATTACCTTGGTTACCTTTATATCTTTTTTTTTTTTTAATTTTTATTAACATTTTCCATGATTATAAAATATATCCCATGGTAATTCCCTCCCTCCCCACCCCCACACTTTCCCGTTTGAAATTCCATTCTCAATCATATTACCTCCCCATTACAATCATTGTAATTACATATATACAATATCAACCTATTAAGTATCCTCCTCCCTTCCTTTCTCCACCCTTTATGTCTCCTTTTCAACTTACTGGTCTCTGCTACTAAGTATTTTCATTCTCACACAGAAGCCCAGTCATCTGTAGCTAGGATCCCCATATGAGAGAGAACATGTGGCGCTTGGCTTTCTGGGCCTGGGTTACCTGACTTAGTATAATACTTTCCAGGTCCATCCATTTTTCTGCAAATTTCATAACTTCATTTTTCTTTACTGCTGAGTAGAACTCCATTGTATAAAGGTACCACATCTTCATTATCCACTCATCTGTTGAGGGACATCTAGGCTGGTTCCATTTCCCAGCTATTATAAATTGAGCAGCAATAAACATGGTTGAGCATGTACTTCTAAGGAAATGAGATGAGTCCTTTGGATATATGCCTAGGAGTGCTATAGCTGGGTCATATGGTAGATCAATCTCTAGCTGCTTTAGGAACCTCCACACTGTTTTCCACAATGGCTGGACCAGATTGCATTCCCACCAGCAGTGCAGAAGGGTTCCTTTTTTTCCACATCCCCGCCAACATTTATGATCATTTGTTTTCATGATGGTGGCCAATCTGACAGGAGTGAGATGGAATCTCAATGTAGTTTTAATCTGCATTTCCCTGATGACTAGTGACGTAGAACATTTTTTTAGATACTTATATGCCATTCGTATTTCTTCCTTTGAGAACTCTCTATTTAGCTCCTTAGCCCATTTTTTGATTGGCTTGTTTGATTCCTTATTGGTTAACTTTTTGAGTTCTTTGTATATCCTAGATATTAATCCTCTATCAGATATATAGCTGGCGAAGATTTTTTCCCATTCTGTAGGTTGCCTCTTTGCTTTTTTCACTGTGTCCTTTGCGGTGCAAAATCTTTGTAATTTCATTAGGTCCCAGTGGTTAATCTGTGGTTTTATTGCCTGAGCAATTGGGGTTGTATTCAGAAAGTCTTTGCCAAAACCAATATGTTGAAGGGTTTCCCCTACTTTTTCCTCTAGCAGTTTCAAAGTTTCCGGTCTGATGTTAAGGTCTTTAATCCATTTGGACTTAATTCTTGTGCATGGCGAGAGAGAAGAATCTATTTTCATCCTTCTGCAGATATTTATCCAGTTTTCAAAACACCATTTGCTGAAGAGGCTGTCTCTTCTCCAATGAGTATTTTTGGCATTTTTATCGAATATCAGGTGGCTATAGCTACTTGGGCTTACATCTGGGTCCTCTATTCTGTTCCACTGATCTACATGTCTGTTTTTGTGCCAGTACCATGCTGTTTTTGTTACTATGGCTCTGTAGTATAGGTTAAAATCAGGTATGGTGATACCACCAGCCTCTTTTTTGTTGCTCAGTATTATTTTAGATATTCGAGGTTTTTTGTGATTCCAAATGAATTTTTGGATTGTTTTTTCTATTTCCATGAAGAAAGCCTTTGGAATTTTGATAGGGATTGCATTAAATGTGTAGATTGCTTTAGGTAAGATTGCCATTTTCACGATATTGATTCTTCCAAGCCAGGAACAAGGGATGTTTCTCCACTTTCTAGTGTCTTCTGCAATTTCTCGCTTGAGTGTTTTAAAGTTCTCATTGTATAGATTCTTTACTTCCTTGGTTAGGTTTATTCCAAGGTATTTTATTTTTTTTGATGCAATTGTGAATGGGAGTGATTCTCTGATTTCATCCTCTGTGTGTTTGTTGTTAGCATATACGAAGGCTACTGATTTCTGTGTATTTATTTTGTATCCTGCTACATTGCTGTAGGTTTTGATCAGCTCTAACAGCTTGCTAGTAGAGTCTTTAGGGTCCTTTATGTATAGAATCATGTCATCTGCAAATAATGATAACTTGATTTCTTCCTTTCCAATTTGTATCCCTTTTATGTGTGTCTCTTGCCTTATTGCTATGGCTAAGACTTCCAAAACTATATTAAATAGAAGTGGAGACAGTGGACACCCTTGTCTTGTTCCTGATTTTAGTGGAAAAGCTTCCAGTTTTTCCCCATTTAGTAATATGTTGGCTGTAGGCTTGTCATAAATAGCCTTTATTATATTGAGATATGTTCCTTCTATTCCCAGTCTCTGTAGGACTTTTATCATGAAGGGATGTTGGATTTTGTCAAATGCTTTCTCTGCATCTAATGAGATGATCATGTGGTTTTTGTCCTTCAACCCATTTATGTAATGTATTACATTTATAGATTTGCGTATGTTGAACCATCCCTGCATCTCTGGGATAAAGCCTACTTGGTCAGGGTGAATGATCTTTTTGATATACTCTTGTATTCTGTTTGCCAATATTTTGTTGAGAATTTTTGCATCTATGTTCATGAGGGAGATTGGTCTGTAATTTTCTTTTTTTGTTCTATCTTTGCCTGGTTTTGGTATCAGGGTGATGCTGGCCTCATAGAAGGAGTTTGGTAGGATTCCTTCTTTTTCTATTTCCTGGAAAAGCTTAAGAAGCAATGGTGTTAGCTCTTCCTTAAAAGTCTGGTAAAATTCAGCAGTGAATCCATCCGGGCCTGGGCTTTTTTTAGTTGGGAGATTATTGATAACTGCTCGGATCTCCATGTTTGTTATAGGTCTATTTAAGTGATTAATCTCATTTTGATTTAATTTAGGTAGGTCATATAGTTCAAGGAAATCATCCATTTCTTTCAGATTTTCATACTTTGTGGCGTATATGCTTTTATAGTATGTCCCTATAATTTTTTGAATTTCTCTGGAATCTGTTGTGATGTTACCTTGTTCATCTCTGATTTTATTAATTTGTGTCTCTTCTCTCTTTCTTTTGGTCAGATTTGCTAAGGGTTTATCAATCTTGTTTATCCTTTCAAAGAACCAACTCTTTGTTTCATTAATTCTTTGGATTGTTCTTTTTGTTTCTATTTCATTAATTTCTGCCCTAATCTTTATTATTTCTTCCCGTCTACTACTTTTTGGTTTGCCTTGTTCTTCTTTTTCCAAGGCTTTAAGGCGAAGCATTAGGTCGTTTACTTGCGACCTTTCTAATTTCTTAATATAGGCACTTAAGGCTATAAATTTACCTCTTAGAACTGCCTTCATTGTGTCCCAGAGATTTTGGTATGTTGTGTTCTCATTATCATTTGACTCTATAAATTTTTTGATTTCCTTTTTGATTTCTTCATTGACCCACTCATCATTTAGTAGTGGATTGTTTAGTTTCCATGATTTTGTGTATGCTCTATAGCCTTTCTTGCTACTGATTTGTAGTTTAATTCCATTGTGGTCAGATAGAATGCAAGGAATTATTTCAATTTTCCTGAATTTGTTAAGATTTGCTTTGTGTCCTAATATATGGTCTATTTTAGAGAATGTTCCATGTGCTGCTGAAAAGAATGTATATTCTGCAGCCTTTGGATGAAATGTCCTGTATATGTCTATTAGGTCCATTCCTTCTATGACCTCATTTAGTCCAGATGCCTCTCTGTTTATTTTTTCCCGTGATGACCTGTCAATTGATGAGAGTGGGGTGTTAAAGTCACCCACCACCACTGTGTTTGGTGTTATCTGTGACCTTAGTTCTAATAGTGTTTGTTTGACGAATTTGGGAGCCCCCATGTTAGGTGCATATATGTTTAGGATTGTAATGTCCTCCTGTTGGAGTGTGCCCTTAATCAATATAAAGTGACCTTCCTTATCTTTTTTGACTAACGTCGGACTAAAGTCTACCCTGTCTGATATTAGGATAGCAACCCCTGCTTGTTTTCTAGGCCCATTTGCTTGAAACACCGTCTTCCAACCTTTCACCCTAAGATAATGTCTATCCTTTGTAGAAAGATGAGTTTCTTGGAGACAACAAATTGTAGGATCCTGCTTTTTAACCCAGTCTGCAAATCTATGTCTTTTCGTTGGGGCATTGAGACCGTTGATATTAAGAGATATTATTGAAAGGTGTGTATTTATGTTTGCCATTTGTGTGTGTGTGTGTGTGTTACTTGTTCTACCTGTGCTCTCTTCTGTTAACTGGTATTTGAGTATAGCTTGCTTTTTCTAGGTTCCTTATATGTGTGCTTTTCCTTTTGTTCAGTATGGAGGATTCTATCAAGTATTTTCTGTAGAGCTGGTTTTGTCTTCAGATACTCCTTTAACCTGCTTTTGTCATGGAATGTCTTTATTTCTCCATCTATTTGGATGGATAACTTTGCAGGATAAAGTAACCTTGGTTGACAGTTGTTATCTTTCAGAACTTGGAATATATCACTCCAAGCCCTTCTGGCTTTAAAAGTTTGTGTTGAATAATCTGCTGTAATCCTGATGGGCTTGCTTTTGTAGGTAACTTGATTTTTCTCTCTAACTGCTTTCAATATTTTTTCTTTGGTTTGTGTGTTTGGAAGTTTGAGTATAATGTGGCGAGGAGAGGTTCTTTCTGGGTTTTGTCTGGCTGGGGTTCTAAAGGCTTCCTGTATCTGTATTGGCACCTCTTTCCCAATTTGGGGAAAATTTTCCTGTATGATTTTGTTGAAGATGCCTACTATGCCTCTGGAGTGGAGTTCTTCTCCTTCTACTATGCCCTGAATTCTTATATTGGATCTTTTCATAGTGTCCCGAATATCTTGAAATTCCCACTCATACTTTTCTATAAGTTTGTCTTTCTCTTTGTTGGACTGCGTTAGGTCTGCCACCTGATCTTCTAGCTTAGATATTCTGTCCTCTCCCTCATCCATCCTACTGGTGAGATTTTCTACAGAGTTTTTTATTTCATTAACTGTGTTCTTCATTGCTAGTAATTCTGACTGGTTTTTCTTTATTATTTCTATTTCCCTATTTATGTCTTGTATTGCCTTCTTTATTTCATTAAATTGGTGTCCTGCCTCTTCTTTGATTCCTTTGATTTCCTCTTTGATTTCTTCTTTGATTGTTTTCATGTGTTCTTTGACCTCTTTGAACATATTTATAATTATTCTTTTGAACTCTTTCTCAGGCATTTCCTCTAACTCTTTCTCACTGGAGGACATTTCTGATGCATTAATACTTTTAGGTGGATTTATATCGTCTTGCTTTTTAGTGTTTCTTGTGTTATAATGTATATATTTTTGCATCATGGATTAAGTTAATGCTTGGATTTTCTAGCTAGCTGTGTATTCTTAGCTGTATCAATTGATTTGATGTAATATATTTTCAGGGTAGGACCTTAAGGTATTAGGTGTGGCTCTTAAGACTCTCAGAGTATCTACAAAGATGTTCTTAGGGGTTGAGTTTCCCTGCTATAGGAGTATTCAAGCAGGCTGAGTGGAATAAAATACAGGTAGATTCTAAAATTTAACTAAAGACTGTACACATTCAATCAAAAACAGCCCCGAGTATGTATGCAAGAGTAGTTATTATAATGACCAGATCCTCTATCAACAAAGAGGTTTAGATTTCTGGTCTGTTGAGGGATCCAAGTCAGCTTGTGACCAAGTGAGACCCTTCCCTGGTGCAATCCCAGTTACCTTGGGTGATTTTGGTCTCAGTCAAGTTGCTGCCTGGGTCGTCGGGCTGCTGTTCTGATTTCTGGAGCTGGGCACTTGCTTTTCCTATGGGGCAAACTGAGCCGCTGCTGCTGCCTCTGCTGCTGTTGTAGCTGCCACCACCGGAGCCACCACCGCTGCTAAAGCTGCCGCTGCCGTGTCCACCGCCGCTGCTCCCCCCGAAACCGCTGCTGCGGGATCTGCCGCTGCTGCCGCTCCTGGGTCCGCTGCTGCTGGGGCCACTGGTACCGGTGCTGGAGCCGCTGAAGTTGCTGCCGAACTCTGCTCCTGCTTGGGTCCTGCTGTCAGCCCAAGTTGGTGTGGCTGGGTCCCGGGCCGCTGCTGTGTTCGCTGGAGCTGGGTTCAGGCGGTGGGGAAGGGGAGGGAGCCGCGGCTGCTCTGGTTGTATCGCTGTTCCACGTGTGCTTCTACCTCGCGGTCTGCTCTTCCCTCCGTTGCTCGCCGCCGCTCTCCCCTCACGTTTCCCGAGTTGCGGAGAGCGCGGTGTGAGGGGAAAATCCCGCACCTGGCTTGTCCTGCGGCTCGAGCGCAGAGACCGGCGGCTTTCTGCCGCTCCGCGGCTGCAGCGGGTGGCCGAGCCGCCCCGGAGCCGCTGTTCCCGCCTGTGCAGGCTCTGGATGCTCTGGAACTCTTCTACTTCTCCGCTGCCGCCTCAATTTCCTATACACCTCACTTTTTAGTAAAAGTGTGTATTTTGCTGAGTTTTTTTGGTCTTTTTCCCCCCTAGGCTGCTTTGGCGTGGTACCTACGCCGCCATCTTAACCGGAAGTCCTACCTTTATATCTTAAGGTGACCTCGTGACCCAGTTCTGGTGGTCTTTTGCAGGGAGTGCTTTAGGAAACTATCTAGGTTGATAAAAAGAACAGTTGATGTTGGAAGTCCTCTTTTTCCTTTCCTTGAATTTGGATATAGTTTCTGGAATGTTAATGGCTCTTGTAGTCATGGGAAAAGTACCTTGAATCATCGTAGCAACTGCTTATGTTTCAAGGAATGGACTCACTCTAGCCCAGGTTGACCTGGAATTCACTATGTAGTCTCAGGGTGGCCTCAAACTCACAATGATCCTCCTACCTCTGCCTAACAAGTACTGGGATTAAAGGTGTGTGCCACCACACCCAGCCCTACCTACATTCTTAAAATATATTTATTTATTATGTGCAAGCAGAGAGAGCTAGAGAGAAGAGAAACTAACAGAGAGAATGGGTGCACCTGGACCTCCAACCCCTGCAAATGAACTCCAGATGCACATGTCACTCTGTGCATGTGGTTTTACATAGGTGTTGG
This sequence comes from Jaculus jaculus, assembly GCF_020740685.1. Lineage (NCBI taxonomy): Eukaryota > Metazoa > Chordata > Mammalia > Rodentia > Dipodidae > Jaculus > Jaculus jaculus. The sequence continues at coordinate 36,506,754 of NC_059117.1, forward strand.
GATTTGAATCCCAGTCCTTAGGCTTTGCAGGCAAGTGCCTTAACCTTTGAGCCATTTCTCCAGCCCCCATACCTTTCTTTCTATCTATTTTTCTTTTTCTGTGAATTAAAAAACTTTTTATTGACAATTTCCATAATTATAAACAATATCCCATGGTAATTCCCTCCCTTACCTATCCCCACTTTCTGCTTTGGAATTCCACTCGCCATCATATCTTCTCCCCTCCCCCAATCAGTTTCTCTTTTATTTTGACATCATCATCTTTTCCTCCTATTATGATGGTCTTGTGTAGGTAGTGCCAGGCACTGTGAGGTCATGGATAGCCAGGCCATTTTGTGTCTGGAAGAGCATGTTGTAAGGAGTCCTACCCCTCCTTTAGCTCTTACATTCTTTCTGTCTCCTCTTCCTCAATGGACCTTGAACCTTGGAAGATGTGAGAGAGATATTACAGTGCTAAGCACTCCTCTGTCACTTCTTCTTAGCACCATGGTGCCTTCTGAGTCATCCCAAGGTCACTGCCATCTGAAGAGAGGCTTCTCTAACCAAAAGTGAGAGTAGCATTAATATATGGTATGAACATTAAGAGAAGTGCTTACTGGCCCGTTCGGTGAGCATAGTATTTACATTTAGTCAGACATCAGCAGATATTACTCCTCTAGGGCTCACAACTATCCCTGTTGTAGGTTTTTAGTATCAGAGATGTATTCCCTCCCATGGAGCGGGCCTCCAGTCCAATTAGATTGGTTTCCCCCATAACAGACATGCCACTATTGCACCCATTGGCTCATTTGGCCTGGCTGGCCAAACTTAAGGCTTGCAGGGTCCACTGTTGAGTATCTTCACTGGTGATTTCTCTCTCCCATTGAATTGCATGCAGCATAGCTTTTCCCAACTTTCTGTCAGCTGGTCTACATGGAGGAGGTTTTCAGCTCAGTTCCAGCAGGATTTCTCAGTGATCTTGCAGTCCGTATGTGGAGTCTTAAGCAATAGGGTCTTACCATCTATTCCTGGTGGGAACCCAAGAGCCTTGGCAATGGCCTGTAATGTTTTGGGGATATCAGGGACCTCCCTGGTCAACAACTCATTGGAAGGTATCCCATCCCTGGCACTGAAAATTTTCTAGTAACAATCTATGGCTTCTGGGTGTTCCATTGTCCAGAAAAGTAGGTTTCTATATGATTTATTTATGTCCTCTTAGATTTTGCTTAGTCCTCCCTCCACCTTTCCTTTATTCAATCTCTTCCCCTGATTTCACTTAGGCCTTTTCACCCCCATTAATCTATCCTTCTACATACATATATACGATACCATCCTTTTTTCCTTTTTTTGGGGGGGGGAGTGCAGGGGTGTTTCAAGGTAGGATGTTGCTCCAGCCCAGGTTGACCTAGAATTCACTACATAGTCTCAGGCTGGCCTTGAACTCAGGGCACTCCTCCTACCTCTGCCTCCCAAGTGCTGGGATGAAAGGCATGCACCATCATGCATGGCTTTTTCTTTCTTTATTTCTTTTTTAAAATGTTTAAATTTATTTATTTACAAGCAGAGAGAGATAAAAGAGAGAGAATAGGCACATCAGGCCTGCAGCCACTGTAAATGAACTCTAGATGCATGCACCATTTTGTGCAACTGACTTTACCTAGGCATTGGGATATTAAACTTAAGTCATTAGGCTCTGCAGGCAAGTACCTTGACAGCTGAGCCATCTCTCCAGCCCCATTTCTTTCTTTTTTTTTTTTTTTCTTCTTCTTTGCTTTGTTTTTCGAGGTAGGGTTTCAGTATAGCCCAGGTTGAGCTATGAAGTTTCAGGGTGGCCTTGAACTCATGGTGATCCTCCTACCTCTGCCTCCCAAGTGCTGGGATTAAAGGTGTGTGCCTCATGCCCAGTTTTTCTTTCTTCTTATTTTTTTTCAAAGTATTTATTGATTTCCAAGGACACAGAGAGGGAAAGAGAGAGTGAGAGAATATGAATGGGTGCACCAGGGCTTCTAGCTACTGCAAATGAACTCCAGCTGCATGTGCTACCTTGAGCATCTCATTTGATATGGATATTGGGGAATTGAAACCAGGTTGTCAGGCTTTGCAGGAAAGTGCCTTAGCCACCGAGCAATCTCTCCAGACCCCTGCTTTTTTAAATTTTGAGGTAGGGTCTCACTCTAGCTTAGGCTGACCTGAAATTCACTAAGTGGTCTGAGGGTGGCCTTGAACTCATGGCAATCCTCCTACCTCTGCCTCCCAAGTGCTGGGATTAAAGGTGTGTGCCACCATGCCCAGCCAGACCCCTGCTTTTTGTGTTTTGAGACATTGTCTCACACTAACCCAGGCCAACCTGAAACTCATGGAAATCCTCCTATCTAAGCCTCTTGAGTGCTGGGGTTATAGGCATGAGTTGCGATGCCTGGTTTACTTCTACATTTCTTTTTTTCTCTGTATATACTTTATTATTATTATTAACAACCTATTTTGTATGGATACATCATGTGTTGGTACCCTCTTTTCCCTTGTCCCTGCCCCCACTCCACTGAGGACCCTCCTCAGTGGGGGTATTCCCACATTTCCATTGAAATCCAACACAGACTGTAGGCTTCGCAGGCAAGTGCCTTGATCTGGTGGGCTAGTTCCCCAGCCCCAGATTATTCTTTTTATTGTTTGCCTTGGCAAGTATTCTACCACTAAGCTATATTCCCAGCCATTATATAACTTAAACAGGCATACCCTAGAGATGCTGTAGATTCAGTTTTAGTTTTGCAATAAAGTGAATTTTGCAATAAAGCAAGTCACATGGTTTCCCAATGCTTATGAAAGTCTACTGGAGCTTATGAAATGTAGAAAAGCATTATATGTCAAATACTAGTGTACCTGCCTTAATTAAAATACTATATTGTTAAAAATGTTGGTGCACGCCTTTAATCCCAGCATGTGGGAGGCAGAGGTAGGAGGATCACCATTAGTTCGAGGCCACCCTGAGACTACAGAGTGAGTTCCAGGCTAGCTTGGGCTACAGAGAGACCCTACCTCAGGAAAAAGAAATGCTAAGATTAGCTCAGCCTATTGCTGGTGAAAGGTCTTACTTTTACGTGGATGGCCACTGACTATCCAGGATGGTGGGTGCTAAACACTGTGGTAGCTGTGGCAATTTCCCAAACCAAGACAGTGAAGTTTGCTTTGATGATTGACTGCTTCTTTCACAAAATATTTCTTCGTAGCAAGCAATGGATTTTGAAAACATGTCATCAGCCGTAGAACTTCTTTCAGTGTTGGCAACAGTGCCCTCACACTCCCACGGCTTTCTCAGTTGCCTGTATGCAATGCCAGGAATTTTTCCTAGTTATTTCAACGCTGTTTGTGGCATCTTCCCTAGAACAAATTCCATGCCAGTAACCCACTTTTGACTTCTGGGTAAGATGGCAGACTAATACTGCCTCCATGTGACCCAAGGAAAAAGAGTCAGGATGAATAAAAATAAACTCTAGGGGCTGGGCATGGTGGTGCACGCCTTTAATCCCAGCACTCGGGAGGCAGAGGTAGGAGGATCATCATGAGTTCCAGGCCACCCTGATACTACATAGTGAATTCCAGGTCAGCCTGAAGCAGAGTGAGCCCCTACCTCGAAAATAAATAAATAAATAAGACAAACTGTAGGGGCTGGAGAGATGGCTTAGTGGTTAATGCTCTTGCCTGTGAAGCCTAAGAACCAACGTCCGACTCTCCAGATCCCATGTAGGCCAGACATACAAAGGTGAGGCAAGCATAGGGTCGCACATGCCCACTAGGTGGCGCAAGTGTCTGGAGTTCAATCACAGTGGCTGAGGCCCTGGTGCACCAATTCTCTCTCACACACTCTCTTGTCTCTTTTAAAAAGATAACAAACTTATTAAAAAATAGACTATTGTATAGAGCAAAAGGCATAGTTCCAGAAACTCCTACAGCGGGCATCAGGATGGCCAGAAAGTGCAGGGAAAATGAAGGGTCATGCACCAGAAGGAAGAAAGCCGAGCCACACACAGCTCCTGCATGTTTATCTGTCAGAAACGAGCGGCGGAGGCAGAAGCCTCACCCAAGGGATAATTCGGGAAGTAGACTGGCAGTCGTACTCCCAGGACAAGCCCAAGCCTTTCGTAAACTTCAAATCCAGTTGCAGTTCGGTGAGACACGATTCCATCTGCAGACAGGTCAGCAGTGCAGAGGAATCCAATTTGTTACTAGATATAGATTCAAAGAGCCTTAGCCTAGAGCTGTACAGAGACAGATTCTATTGCTTAAAACCGGAGCTGCCCTGGAGTCTCCAGAACGGGGAACAAACAGAAGTCAGGCAACTCCAATTTAATGGTAATAGCCACAGGGCGAGACAGCCCTGGAGGCATCCTGAAAAATGAAAAGTTCGAGCAGCTGCAGGCTGGGCTCAGGCAGGGCGCTGCATAGAGCATCCTCCGCAGTGAGGCCAGCCCTCACCAACAGAGAATTAACTCTGGAACTTAGGTATCTCCGAGTCTGAGCGGCATCCCTCCAGCAGGGCCACTCGAGATTGGTGGGTTTTGAAGGTACGAAGACAGAACTTCTGCCCGTAGGGCTGTCAGTGCCGTGGTTGCCTTCGCGGCTCCTGACACCCTTGAGAGACACTCCAAAGCTAGCACCATGGCCATCCCCTGGGGTGTGACGCACGGATTCTTAGGAAGGTGAGAACCGGCCCAGCCAGGCTGCAAAGCTGAGTGTGGCCAGCAGAGGGCCCTGGTATGCAGAGGAGGGACGCTATGGAAGCGAACCCAGCTCTGGCAGACACTGGACACACACAAGGGTTCCCTAGTTCAATTGATGCTCCCATCCATGTATTTACCCAGACGCCTCTATTTTTTGAGGATCCAATTAATAAGTTGTTCTAACCCTCCCCCGCCCACCTCCAACTCCTTGGGCTTCCCTTTTTTCTTTCGATTGCACTTCTATTAGGGTTTTAATTAGCATATTTTAAAACATCTTTGTGATTTTATTATTTATTCCCCCATATACATTTATTTTTTTATTTTTATTTTTAAATATTTTTTATTTATTTATTTGAGAGCTACAGACACAGAGAGAAAGACAGATAGAGGGAGAGAGAGAGAATGGGTGCGCCAGGGCTTCCAGCCTCTGCAAACGAACTCCAGACGCGTGCGCCCCCTTGTGCATCTGGCTAACGTGGGACCTGGGGAACCGAGCCTCGAACCGGGGTCCTTAGGCTTCACAGGCAAGCGCTTAACCGCTAAGCCATCTCTCCAGCCCCATATACATTTATTTTATTTTTATTTTTAAGTTTAAGTTTTTCGAGGCAGGGTCACTCTAGCTCAGGCTGACCTGGAATTCTATGTAGTCTCAGGGTGGCCTCGAACTCATGGTGATCCTCCTACCTCTGCCTCCCCAGTGCTGGGATTAAGGGCATATGCCACCACACCCGGCCCCCCTTATACATTTATCCACAGGTTTTATTCATTATTTGGCAATATTTTTCTTTTCTTTGCAAGGCCAATATGTTGAAGGGTTTCCCCTACTTTTTCCTCTAGCAGTTTCAGAGTTTCAGGTCTGATATTAAGTTCTTTGATCCAGTTGGATTTAATTATTGTGCATGCAGAGAGAGAAGGATCTATTTTCATCCTTCTACAGATATGTATCCAGTTTTCCCAGCACAATTTTCTAAAGAGGTTGTCTTTTCTCCAATGAGTATTTTTGGCATTTTTGTCAAATATCAGGTGGCTGTAGCTACTCAGGCTTACATCTGGTCCTCTATTCTGTTCCACTGATCTACATGTCTGTTTCTGTGCCAGTACCATGCTGTTTTTGTTATTATGGCTCTGTAGTATAGGTTAAAATCAGGTAAGGACACCTATTTTTTTTTTTTTTAAATTTTTATTAACATTTTCCATGATTATAAAATATATCCCATGGTAATTCCCTCCCTCCCCACCCCCACACTTTCCCGTTTGAAATTCCATTCTCAATCATATTACCTCCCCATTACAATCATTGTAATTACATATATACAATATCAACCTATTAAGTATCCTCTTCCCTTCCTTTCTCCACCCTTTATGTCTCCTTTTCAACTTACTGGCCTCTGCTACTAAGTATTTTCATTCTCACACAGAAGCCCAGTCATCTGTAGCTAGGATCCCCATATGAGGGAGAACATGTGGCGCTTGGCTTTCTGGGCCTGGGTTACCTGACTTAGTATAATACTTTCCAGGTCCATCCATTTTTCTGCAAATTTCATAACTTCATTTTTCTTTACCGCTGAGTAGAACTCCATTGTATAAATGTACCACATCTTCATTATCCACTCATCTGTTGAGGGACATCTAGGCTGGTTCCATTTCCCAGCTATTATAAATTGAGCAGCAATAAACATGGTTGAGCATGTACTTCTAAGGAAATGAGATGAGTCCTTTGGATATATGCCTAGGAGTGCTATAGCTGGGTCATATGGTAGATCAATCTCTAGCTGCTTTAGGAACCTCCACACTGTTTTCCACAATGGCTGGACCAGATTGCATTCCCACCAGCAGTGCAGAAGGGTTCCTTTTTTTCCACATCCCCGCCAACATTTATGATCATTTGTTTTCATGATGGTGGCCAATCTGACAGGAGTGAGATGGAATCTCAATGTAGTTTTAATCTGCATTTCCCTGATGACTAGTGACGTAGAACATTTTTTTAGGTGCTTATATGCCATTCGTATTTCTTCCTTTGAGAACTCTCTATTTAGCTCCTTAGCCCATTTTTTGATTGGCCTGTTTGATTCCTTATTAGTTAACTTTTTGAGTTCTTTGTATATCCTAGATATTAATCCTTTATCAGATATATAGCTGGCGAAGATTTTTTCCCATTCTGTAGGTTGCCTCTTTGCTTTTTTCACTGTGTTCTTTGCGGTGCAAAATCTTTGTAATTTCATTAGGTCCCAGTGGTTAATCTGTGGTTTTATTGCCTGAGCAATTGGGGTTGTATTTAGAAAGTCTTTGCCAAGACCAATATGTTGGAGGGTTTCCCCTACTTTTTCCTCTAGCAGTTTCAAAGTTTCCGGTCTGATGTTAAGGTCTTTAATCCATTTGGACTTAATTCTTGTGCATGGCGAGAGAGAATAATCTATTTTCATCCTTCTGCAGATATTTATCCAGTTTTCAAAACACCATTTGCTGAAGAGGCTGTCTCTTCTCCATTGAGTATTTTTGGCATTTTTATCGAATATCAGGTGGCTATAGCTACTTGGGCTTACATCTGGGTCCTCTATTCTGTTCCACTGATCTACATGTCTGTTTTTGTGCCAGTACCATGCTGTTTTTGTTACTATGGCTCTGTAGTATAGGTTAAAATCAGGTATGGTGATACCACCAGCCTCTTTTTTGTTGCTCAGTATTATTTTAGATATTCGAGGTTTTTTATGATTCCAAATGAATTTTTGGATTGTTTTTTCTATTTCCATGAAGAAAGCCTTTGGAATTTTGATAGGGATTGCATTAAATGTGTAGATTGCTTTAGGTAAGATTGCCATTTTCACGATATTGATTCTTCCAAGCCAGGAACAAGGGATGTTTCTCCACTTTCTAGTGTCTTCTGCAATTTCTCGCTTGAGTGTCTTAAAGTTCTCATTGTATAGATTCTTTACTTCCTTAGTTAGGTTTATTCCAAGGTATTTTATTTTTTTTGATGCAATTGTGAATGGGAGTGATTCTCTGATTTCATCCTCTGTGTGTTTGTTGTTAGCATATATGAAGGCTACTGATTTCTGTGTATTTATTTTGTATCCTGCTACATTGCTGTAGGTTTTGATTAGCTCTAACAGCTTGCTAGTAGAGTCTTTAGGGTCCTTTATGTATAGAATCATGTCATCTGCAAATAGTGATAACTTGATTTCTTCCTTTCCAATTTGTATCCCTTTTATGTGTGTCTCTTGCCTTATTGCTATGGCTAAGACTTCCAAAACTATATTAAATAGAAGTGGAGACAGTGGACACCCTTGTCTTGTTCCTGATTTTAGTGGAAAAGCTTCCAGTTTTTCCCCATTTAGTAATATGTTGGCTGTAGGCTTGTCATAAATAGCCTTTATTATATTGAGATATGTTCCTTCTATTCCCAGTCTCTGTAGGACTTTTATCATGAAGGGATGTTGGATTTTGTCAAATGCTTTCTCTGCATCTAATGAGATGATCATGTGGTTTTTGTCCTTCAACCCATTTATGTAATGTATTACATTTATAGATTTGCGTATGTTGAACCATCCCTGCATCTCTGGGATAAAGCCTACTTGGTCAGGGTGAATGATCTTTTTGATATACTCTTGTATTCTGTTTGCCAATATTTTGTTGAGAATTTTTGCATCTATGTTCATGAGGGAGATTGGTCTGTAATTTTCTTTTTTTGTTCTATCTTTGCCTGGTTTTGGTATCAGGGTGATGCTGGCCTCATAGAAGGAGTTTGGTAGGATTCCTTCTTTTTCTATTTCCTGGAAAAGCTTAAGAAGCAATGGTGTTAGCTCTTCCTTAAAAGTCTGGTAAAATTCAGCAGTGAATCCATCCGGGCCTGGGCTTTTTTTAGTTGGGAGATTATTGATAACTGCTCGGATCTCCATGTTTGTTATAGGTCTATTTAAGTGATTAATCTCATTTTGATTTAATTTAGGTAGGTCATATAGATCAAGGAAATCATCCATTTCTTTCAGATTTTCATACTTTGTGGAGTATATGCTTTTATAGTATGTCCCTATAATTTTTTGAATTTCTCTGGAATCTGTTGTGATGTTACCTTGTTCATCTCTGATTTTATTAATTTGTGTCTCTTCTCTCTTTCTTTTGGTCAGATTTGCTAAGGGTTTATCAATCTTGTTTATCCTTTCAAAGAACCAACTCTTTGTTTCATTAATTCTTTGGATTGTTCTTTTTGTTTCTATTTCATTAATTTCTGCCCTAATCTTTATTATTTCTTCCCGTCTACTACTTTTTGGTTTGCCTTGTTCTTCTTTTTCCAAGGCTTTAAGGCGAAGCATTAGGTCGTTTACTTGCGACCTTTCTAATTTCTTAATATAGGCACTTAAGGCTATAAATTTACCTCTTAGAACTGCCTTCATTGTGTCCCAGAGATTTTGGTATGTTGTGTTCTCATTATCATTTGACTCTATAAATTTTTTGATTTCCTTTTTGATTTCTTCATTGACCCACTCATCATTTAGTAGTGTATTGTTTAGCTTCCATGATTTTGTGTATGCTCTGTAGCCTTTCTTGCTACTGATTTGTAGTTTAATTCCATTGTGGTCAGATAGAATGCAAGGAATTATTTCAATTTTCCTGAATTTGTTAAGATTTGCTTTGTGTCCTAATATATGGTCTATTTTAGAGAATGTTCCATGTGCTGCTGAAAAGAATGTATATTCTGCAGCCTTTGGATGAAATGTCCTGTATATATCTGTTAGGTCCATATCTTCTATGACCTCATTTAGTCCAGATGCCTCTCTGTTTATTCTTTCCCTGGATGACCTGTCAATTGATGAGAGTGGGGTGTTAAAGTCACCCACCACCACCGTGTTTGGTGTTATCTGTGACCTTAGTTCTAATAGTGTTTGTTTGACGAATTTGGGAGCCCCCATGTTAGGTGCATATATGTTTAGGATTGTAATGTCCTCCTGTTGGAGTGTGCCCTTAATCAATATAAAGTGACCTTCCTTATCTTTTTTGACTAACTTCGGACTAAAGTCCACCCTGTCTGATATTAGGATAGCAACCCCTGCTTGTTTTCTAGGCCCATTAGCTTGAAACACCGTCTTCCAACCTTTCACCCTAAGATAATGTCTATCCTTTGTAGAAAGGTGAGTTTCTTGAAGACAACAAATTGTAGGATCCTGCTTTTTAACCCAGTCTGCAAATCTATGTCTTTTCGTTGGGGCATTGAGACCGTTGATATTAAGAGATATTATTGAAAGGTGTGTATTTATGTTTGCCATTTGTGTGTGTGTGTGTGTGTTACTTGTTCTACCTGTGCTCTCTTCTGTTAACTGGTATTTGAGTATGGCTGGTTTTTTCTAGGTTCCTTATATGTGTGCTTTTCCTTTTGTTCAGCATGGAGGATTCTATCAAGTATTTTCTGTAGAGCTGGTTTTGTCTTCAGATATTCCTTTAACCTGCTTTTGTCATGGAATGTCTTTATTTCTCCATCTATTTGGATGGATAACTTTGCAGGATAAAGTAACCTTGGTTGACAGTTGTTATCTTTCAGAACTTGGAATATATCACTCCAGGCCCTTCTGGCTTTAAAAGTTTGTGTTGAATAATCTGCTGTAATCCTGATGGGCTTGCTTTTGTAGGTAACTTGATTTTTCTCTCTAACTGCTTTCAATATTTTTTCTTTGGTTTGTGTGTTTGGAAGTTTGAGTATAATGTGGCGAGGAGAGTTTCTTTCTGGGTTTTGTCTGGCTGGGGTTCTAAAGGCTTCCTGTATCTGTATTGGCACCTCTTTCCCAATTTGGGGAAAATTTTCCTCTATGATTTTGTTGAAGATGCCTACTATGCCTCTGGAGTGGAATTCTTCTCCTTCTACTATGCCCTGAATTCTTATATTGGATCTTTTCATAGTGTCCCGAATATCTTGAAATTCCCACTCATACTTTTGTATAAGTTTGTCTTTCTCTTTGTTGGACTGCATTAGGTCTGCCACCTGATCTTCTAGCTTAGATATTCTGTCTTCTCCCTCATCCATCCTACTGGTGAGATTTTCTACAGAGTTTTTTATTTCATTAACTGTGTTCTTCATTGCTAGTAATTCTGACTGGTTTTTCTTTATTATTTCTATTTCTCTATTTATGTCTTGTATTGCCTTCTTTATTTCATTAAATTGGTGTCCTGCCTCTTCTTTGATTCCTTTGATTTCCTCTTTGATTTCCTCTTTGATTTCTTCTTTGATTGTTTTCATGTGTTCTTTGACCTCTTTGAACATATTTATAATTATTCTTTTGAACTCTTTCTCAGGCATTTCCTCTAACTCTTTCTCACTGGAGGACATTTCTGATGCATTAATACTTTTAGGTGGATTTATATCGTCTTGCTTTTTAGTGTTTCTTGTGTTATAATGTATATATTTTTGCATCTTGGATTAAGTTAATGCTTGGATTTTCTAGCTAGCTGTGTATTCTTAGCTGTATCAATTGATTTGGTGTAATATATTTTCAGGGTAGGACCTTAAGGTATTAGGTGTGGCTCTTAAGACTTTCAGAGTATCTACAAAGATGTTCTTAGGGGTTGAGTTTCCCTGCTATAGGAGTATTCAAGCAGGCTGAGTGGAATAATATACTGGTAGATTCTAAAATTTAGCTAAACACTGTACCCATTCCATCAAAAACAGCCCCGAGTATGTATGCAAGAGTAGTTATTATAATGACCAGATCCTCTATCAACAAAGAGGTTTAGATTTCTGGTCTGTTGAGGTATCCAAGTCAGCTTGTGACCAAGTGAGACCCTTCCCTGGTGCAATCCCCGTTACCTTGGGTGATTGTGGTCTCAGTCAAGTTGCTGCCTGGGTCGTCGGGCTGCTGTTCTGATTTCTGGAGCTGGGCACTTGCTTTTCCTACGGGGCAAACTGAGCTGCTGCCGCCGCCTCTGCAGCTGTTGTAGGCGCCACCCCCGGAGCCCCCACCGCTGCTGAAGCTGCCGTTGCCGTGTCCACCGCTGCTGCTCACCCCGAAGCCGCTGCTGCGGGATATGTCACCGCTGCCGCTCCTGGGTCTGCTGCTGCTGGGGCCACTGGTACCGGTGCTGGAGCCGCTGAAGTTGCTGCCAAATTCTGCTCCTGCTTGGGTCCCGCCGTCAGCCCAAGTTGGCGTGGCCGGGTCCCGGGCCGCTGCTGTGTTCGCTGGAGCTGGGTTCAGGTGGCAGGGGAGGGGAGGGAGCCGCGCTGTTCTGGTTGTATCGTTTCTCCACGTGTGCTTTTACTTCGCGGTCTGCTCCTCCCTCCGTTGCTCGCTGCCGCTCTCCCCTCACGTTTCCCGAGTTGCGGAGAGCGCGGTGTGAGGGGAAAATCCCGCACCTGGCTTGTCCTGCGGCTCGAGCCGAGAGTCCTGCGGTTTTTCTGCCGCTCCGCGGTTGCGGCGGGTAGCCGAGCGGCCCAGAGCCGCTGTTCCCGCCTGTGCAGGCTCTGGATGCTCTGGAACTCTTCTACTTCTCCGCTGCCGCCTCAACTTCCTATACACCTCACTTTTTAGTAAAAGTGTGTATTTTGCTGAGTTTTTTTTGGTCTTCCCCCCCCAGGCTGTTTTGGCGTGGTACCTACGCCGCCATCTTAACCGGAAGTCCTCCTATTTTTTTTTTTAACAAAGATATCAAAAAACATACATTGAAAGAAAAAAGACACCCTCTTTAACAAATGGTCCCAGGAAAATGGCATAAAACATGTTAAAAATGAAACTAGATTCTTATCTCTCATCTTGCAGAAAAAAAATCAATTCAAAATAGATCAATGATCATAATGGGAGACCTGAAACTCTGAAATGGCTAAAGTAAAACATTGATAAAATTATTCAGGATACAGACTTCATGGGAAAAAAAACCCACCAACTCCAATAGCACAAGAAATAATTCCAAGAATTTCAAATGGTATTGCATGAAATGTACAAGCTTCTATATAGCATAGGAAACAATCAGCAGAGTGAAGAACAGAATGGGAGAAAAATCTGGGTAGCATCTGTCAAGACTCCAAAAATTAAACACTCTGAGACACACATGATCCCATCAATAAATGGGCTAATGAATGGAGTAGACAGTTCCCAAAGGAAGAAATAAAAAGGCTGATAAATATTTGAAAAAGTCTTCAATATCCAAGCTACCAGGGCAATGTAAGTTAAAGTTCCATTGAATCCAGGCGTGGTGATGCTGCCTACAAGCCCAGTACTTGGGAGGCGGAGACAGAAGGTTGAAGAGCTCAAGATCATACTTGGCTACATACCATGTTCGAGGCTTGCCTGGGCTACACCAGACCCTGTCTAAAAACAAAAACAAAAAAAAAACCCCAAACACAATAAATCCAAAATAAATTAAAACAAAACAACCCCCCAAAGCAACAACAACAAAATTATAGCTAGATTTCATTTCACTCCACTCAGAATTGGTCACCACCAAAAAGTGGCAATAAAGGAACCCTCATTCAGTGCTGGAAGGATTGTAAACTGGTACAAGCATTAAGGAAATCAGTATGGAGGATACTCAAACACTTAGAAATGTATCTGCCATATGTTCCAGCTATTCCACTCCTATGAATATACCCATAGGATTCTGAGTCACTGTACCACATCCATTATTTATTTATTTACTTATTTGAGAGACAGAGAGAATGGGTGTGCCACAGCAGATGAACTCGAGATGTATGCACCACCTCATATATCTGGTGTTATATGGGTAGTGGGGAATCGAACTCAGGTCCTTAGGCTTTGCACTTATCTGTCAAGTGCAATGAAACAAAGAGCATGAAAGTGATTTAAAAGGATGATAAATGTCTGGAGAGATGGCTTAATGGTTAAGGCCTTTGCCTGCAAAGCCAAAAGTTCCCGGTTCGACTCTCCATGACCCACATAAGCCAGATGCATAAGGGAGCACATGGATCTGGAGTTCATTTGTAGTGGCTGGAGGCCCTGCCATGCCCATTCTCTCTCTCCCTCCCTCTTTCTGTTTCTCAAATAAATAAATAAAATATGTTAAAAAATAAAAGGATGATAGAACTCATCAGTGTTCAAGGATTATTTTTTAAATATTTAATTTATTTGAGAGAGAGAGAGAGAGAGAGAGAGAGAGACAGGCAGATAGAGAAAGAATGGGTGCACCAGGGCTTCAGCCACTACAAACGAACCCCAGACACTTGGGCCACCTTGTGCATCTGGCTTACATGGGTTCTGGGGAATTGAATCTAGGTCCTTAGGTTTCACAGGCAAGTGCCTTAACTACTAAGCCTCAAAGATTCTTTTCTTCTGAGTAATGAGGGATTTCCTACCTTCCTTTCAGCTTGCTAACCCAACTTACTGCTAAATTACCAATAAGATGATAAATCTACCTTTTATGAGCCCAGGGAGATTCTTTCCAAATGTAAAAATAAACTTAATTTGGAGCTAACGATGCAGTTTGGGGTGGGAGTAGAACACTTGTGTACCTTGGTTCCATCCATTTTAGCAATGAACTTGACTCAATTGTTTGTACTCGTTTCTTTAAAATACTTTCTACTATCTTTGAACAGTTTTCTTATCCCCAGAGAGGACACAGGCACCCTGGACTATTGATTTCCTAACCATTTCTGGTTGTTGCTGTTAGCGATACTGAGGCTGAACCCATGGTCGGAATACTAAATTCTCGGTATACCACTGAACTACGCTCTCAGTTCCACCATCAGGTTTTCAATGCTAATTTTGAAAACACAAAGGTGGTTATGGTGAAGCCAGCCTCAGACAAACCAGAGCCTTCCTGAAGCCACTTGGATTTCAACAGACTTGTTGTACAAAAAATTAAGTCATAGTAGGGTGGAGAGATGGCTTAGTGGTTAAGGCATTATATTCTCCAGAACCCACATAAGCCAGATATACAAGGTGGCCCATATATCTAGAGTTGGTTTACAGTGGCTGAAGGCCCTGGCACGCCCATTCTCTCTCTTTTGTATTTTAAAATTTTTGTTTATTTGAGAGAGCGAGAGCGAGCGAAAGAATGTGAATGAATGAATGGGCGTGCCAGGGCCTCCAGCCCCTGCAAAGATGCGGGCTACTTTGTGCATCTGGCTTATGTGGGTCCTGGAGAATTGCACCTGGTCCTTTGGCTTTGCAGGCAAGCGCCTTAACCACGCAGTCATCTCTCCAGCCTCATTCCTTCCCCCCCCCCCCCACCTTTCTGCCTCTTTCTATGTCTCCCTCAAATGAACAAACAAGTAGAATTAAATCATTATGAACGCGTGGTACGCAGGTATTGCACTGCCTTGTTACTTATCCAGGAGACCTTTGGGAAGGGCCCAGTGTCAAGGGCAAGTTTGTGAAGGGCTGCAAACTGCATCCGCTGCCAGCCGTCGGGGGCCCTGGGCTTGAGAAGCACGGGAGGGGGGGGGGGCTCCCGTAGGACATCAGCTCTTTGCAAGACACAGGGGAGACCTTTAGGGTAGAAGCGGGCCTGCAGCGCAGCCATTGGTCGCGGCGGGTCTTGGGCCTGGCCAATCAGAAGCGGCGCGGGCGATGGGCGGGGCGGGGCGGGGCGGGGCTGGCGGGCAGGTGGCGCGCCGGGGCGGGGCGGGGCGGGGCGGGGCGGGACGGGGCGGGCCGGGCGCGTTGGGGCGGCTCCCCCGTGGCGCGCTCCGGCTCGGGGCGCGGACTGCCTTCGCTTGCCCGCTGCTCATGGAGCGGCTGACGTTGCCTCCCGGCGGCGCGGCGGCGGTGGACGAGTACCTGGAGTACCGGAGGTGAGGCCGTGGGCTCGGCGCCGGGCCTGCACCGCGGGGCGAGGACTCGGCAGCGCCGGGGTGTGGGGGGGAGACTAGCAGGGACCCTGGCGGGCGCGCCGAGGCTCCGGGAGTCCGTCCCGCGCTGTCGAGGGAGGCCTCGATTAATTTCAAGTTTCATTTTTTTTTTTAAATTTTTTCGGTAATTAAATACGCCGACACGCAGGTCGGTTCGCTAAGGAGACTCTTCCGAGACCACTCGAGCGCCTCCCCTTTCCAAGAGAGATGGTTAAGCACATTATTTTGCTCGGCTCCATTTCCGCCCTCCTTTATAAATGAGTTTTGCAGGGTTACCCTTCGAGGCCTGCGGAAGGTAGACATGAAGTTGACGCGTTAATTCCGTGCTGGCTAAGCTGTGATCTTCCACGCGGCCTCCAAAGCCGGGGTGCTGGTCCCAAGATGTAGCTTGGGTGGCTTTGGAGCCTCTTATCCCGATGTAGGGGACGCAGCTGCTCCTTTGGCTTGAGGACAAAGGTACCCGAGACAAAGTCCCCATCGTCTAAAGAAAGATTCCTTTTTGACAGGTGGGAGAATGGGAGTTAAACGAGGGTTGGCAGGAGGATGTATGTGTGCGTACCAAGAAAGACGTCAGCCGCTCTGCTTTGAGGCGGTCATGCCAAGTCTTCTCTGGGTGCCAGGTTTCCCAGCATCCTGCCTCATCAGGGTAGTTTTGGGATAGCGCTTAGGACTTTCTGAAAATTCCGAGCACAAGTGAGACCCAGGAGCTTGTCTTCCACGCCCAGTCACCACCCCCACGTCCACAGCAGAGCTGGCTCTGTTAGCTTTGGGTTTTCTGGTTTTCCGCTGGGAATGAGTCTGTGGACCCTGGTGTTAGCTAGTTAGAAAAGTGGATTGTGGGTCCCCGGTTATCTTTTGCCCAGAAAATGTAAGGGATGGTTGCCAAGGGAGGGGGAGACATGTTCTTCTGTGGTGTAGCCACTGGGAAGTTGTCCATGCTCTCATGAATAACCCCCTCCCACACTTAGGACAAGCAACCTTAATTTAACCTTAATTTAACTCAATGGAACACACACACACACACACACACACACACACACACACACACGGCATGACAGTAGGAACTAGAATAATTTAGAATAAAAAGAGGGCTTAGCAGGAGTGGGATAAGAGGGTAATGGGGAGGGGTGAAAATGATCAAAACACATTATGTTTGAAACTGTCTGAAATAAAATAAAATGGTGAAAAAAGTGTTATAAGCATGATCCGGTAGCACAGGCATCACCTGGGAGCTTATTAGAAGCAGAATATCAACTCACCCATAGATAAAGTTAATTTAAATCCACATTTGAACACAATACACTGGAGATGATGAAATTCAGAAACGTTTGAGCTGCACTGATTTAGAATTTAAATAACAGTGATCTCTTATTTAAGAGATCTGTATTTAAGACCTTTCTCATACTGGCTAGTATTCTTGGTAGTTCGAATAAAGTGAAACTGGCCCAAACCTTAACTCAGATTAAATGCACTTTAGATTTTACTATTATATGTTTGGACTGCTCAATCAAGGGAGAAGATTGCATTGATCGTGTAGCCTATGTATTAGATTTCTGCATTAACTCATGATTTCAAAACATGGAAAAATATGTATTATTCAAAATAGTATGTACCATTCTACAAACAGCACTTTTCAGAAGTTAAAGGGAAGTAATTTCCAGGGGGGCAGTTTTTCCCCTTTAATGACTTAGTTATATCTCCTTTTCCTACAAGGGAACAAATTGTTATTTAATTTTTTTTCATAGAAATAGGAGCAGCTTACTTTTTCTCCATAAAATTTTTGGGTCTGAAATTAAATATTAAAGCCCTTGATTTCTCAATACATACACATGAGTTTGAGCCTGTGCAATCCAAACATGTCTTCAGAGCCTATATGAGTTGAAACTTCTGACCAGGACTTGGGGTCAGGTATGGGAATCAACATTGTTGGCTCTTTATATGTGCATATATGTATGTATTTATGGTACTATTTTTTTGAGTCAGGGTCTCACTGTAGCCCAGGCTTACATGGAACTTACCCTGTAGTAGCCCCAGGCTGGCCTCAAACTCACTGCAATCCTCCTACCTCAGACTCCTGAACTCTGGGATTAAAGGCATGTAACACCATGCTTGGCTATATGGTACTATTTTTAAAGGATGAAGGCAGAATTTTTAGTTGTTTAGGATCCATTTTATTTTGTTTTTATTGTTTTGGTTTTTCAAGATAGGGTCTTGCTATAGTCCAGGCTGACCTAGAATTCACTATGTTGTCTCAGGGTGGCCTTGAACTCACGGCAATTCTCCTACCTCTGCCTCCCAAGTGCTGGGATTAAAGGCATGTGCCACCATACACAGCTAGGCTCCAGATTTTTTTGAGACAGGGTTTTGCTACGTTGCTAAAGCTGGCTGCAGACTCACAGTCGTCCTGCCTCAGCCTCCTCAGTGCTGGGATGGCAGGCAAGTGCCACCATGCTTGGCTTAGTTGTAGCTTTTAATAAGAAGAATGAATGTTTATTTTAGAATCAAAGGAGAAATTGAGATGAATCTGTGGTAATACTTCATTGGTAAATCTTGACTGGTAAAATTGTTGTAAAAGTAACAAATAATATGAGACAAGTAGGGGATAAAGATTTTTTTCCTCACCAAACTAGGTTCATGGCTAAGGTCTCTATAATAAAAGACAGATTAATAAGAAAAAAGCTTGCAAGTTTAAGTTTTATTTGGCACAAATAAACAAAGAGCCTCTAAAGCAACAAGAAGTCCTGTATGTTTATACATGAGGGTTCATGAAGGACGAGCTGGTTGTGGAGAAATGTGGTTGAAGGACAAGAGGATATGGCCCCATGGCAACAAACTGGGGTACTTAGCAAGGCCTGTTGGTCTAGTTTCTTCTCTGTGCTTCTCTTCAGAGATAAGCATGTTCCTTCCCTCCACGTACAGGGAGGTACCTCTGGAATGAGGGTTGTATGACCTGCTTCAAGGAAGAAGGATGTGGGGAAGGAGAGAGTAGCAGTCCTCCTTTAGTTGTTTTCTCAAATGCTAAGGAGCCTGCCAAGTTTTGGGGTAGTATGTTCTGACTTTATAAGAAGCAAAAGTTTCATTGTTATTGTTTGTGATCTGGTATTAATGGTAGCCATAGTTGAAAACTAAAGTTCAAAGTCAAAACAGGCTTTCCTTTAAATAGACAAGGACAACTTAATTTTAGTTTAGTACTTTTAAAGTTAAAAATATTAATATATTTGCAAGGAGAGAGAGAAAGAGAGAGAGAGAGAGAGAGAGAGAGGGAGGGAGGGAGGGAGGGAGGGGGAGAGAAGGAGACAGAGAGATAGTGGGTGTGCCAGGGCCTCCAGCTGCTACATACAAACTCCAGATCTCTGTGTCCGTTGTGTATCTGGCATTACATAGGTACTGGGGAATCGAATCTATGCCATCAAGCTTTGCAAGCAAGTGCCTTCAACAGCTTAGTGATCTCTTCAGCTCTAGTTTAGTATTTTTAACCTGGAAGATAGTCAAGGCTTAAGATAATTTTCTTTGTTTGTTGTAGAATTGTAGGGGATGATGATGGAGGGAAACTGTTTACTCCTGAAGAATATGAAGAATATAAAAGAAAAGTTGTCCCTATGCGTCTGCAGAACAGATTATTTGTGAGTTGGCGGTCACCAACAGGAATGGATTGCAAACTTGTGGGCCCAGAGACACTGTGTTTTTGTACTCACAGGTAAAATATTTTATTACTGTTTTCTGATGAAAGATATTGATAACTTTTTTAGTTTTTTTTTCCTCCAGTTTTGGTGGGGAGCAGAGACTGCCAGTCCCACTGTTAGATAAGGTAAGAGGATGGGTGGTTGGTTTGGAGCTTGAAATGAACCACACAAGTCATGCTGCCCATCTGTAAATAGATACATTTCTCCTCAAATTTATTGATCATTGTTTAAAGGCCACAGGAGAATGTTATGTGTCCTCTTCTATCACTCATCTGAGAGTTTCTAAAAAATATTTTGTTTATTTGAGAGAGAAAGACAGAAAGAGGGAAGGAGAGAGAGGAAAGAGGCAGGTAGAGAAAATGGATGCATCAGGGCCTCCACCCACTGCAAACAAACTCCAGACACATATGCCATCTTGTGCATCTGGCTTATGCGGGTACCGGGGAATCGAACCTGGGTCCTTAGGCTTCATAGGCCTTAACTACTAAGGCATCTCTCCAGCCTGACTAATCATTCTTTTTTTTGAATGACTTATAAGAGCAATTTTATTCACTTTATATAAGAAATTTTATCTTGTGGGTTATTTTTTCAGTGCCTGTATGTGCATCTGCATGTGTATGAGTGAACGTGTATGTGGAAGCCAGAGGACACTCTCAGATGTCAGCCTCAGCAATGCCATCCACCATGCCTTTCTTTTTTTCCCTGGGTTCTGGGGATCGAGCCCAGCTCTATATGTTTGGAAGGTAGACACTTTGCTGACTGAGCTGTCTCTGCACTCCCATGTTTTGCAGTTTTCTATAACTTAAAAAATACTTTTATTTATTTGTAAGCAGAGAAAGGTAGAAGAGAGACAGAGAATGGGTACACTAGGGCTTCCAGCTGCTGCAAATGAACCCCAGATGCATGCCCACTTTGTGCATTTGGCTTTACGTGGGTTCTGGGAAATCAAACCCAGGTCAGTAGGCATTTTATCCCATGTATTAGTTTATTTAGTTCTTGCAACAATCCTTCAAGCTGAACAGCATTGTTTGCTTTAAAATATATTTTATTAATTTATGAGAGAGAGAATGTGTATGGGCATGCCAGAGCCTCTTCTCTCTGCAAACAAACTCCAGATGCATGTGCCACTTTGTGCATCTGGTCTTATATGAGTACTAGGGAATCAAACCCAGGCTGGCGGGCTTTCTAAGCAAGAGTCTTTAGCCGGGTGTGGTGGCACATGCCTTTAATCCCAGCACTTGGGAGGCAGAGGTCGGAGGATCGCCATGAGTTCGAGGCCAGCCTAAGATTCCATAGTGAATTCCAGGAGAGCCTGAGCTAGAGTGAAACCCTACCTCAAAAAAAAAACAAAAAAAAAACAAAAATAAAGAGCCTTTAGCCACAGAGCCATCTGCTCAGCACCACATTGTCCCCCTTTTAACCTGTCACTGAGCTGCTTCTCCATCCAGGGCTGCTGGCCCTTGTGGGACTAGTCTCTGTCCTTATAGCAATGAAGAATGCATAGAGCCAACTGTGTGTGTGTGGGAGGGCACTACCCCAGCAAGGGCACTGTTGCCGGTCCCCCTGGTTGGGTAGAGTGGAGGAGGAAGGGCCTGCTATTTCTTCCAGCCCCACTGTGTCAGTGCTCGTGTTTGGGTGGGTGCTGGTGGAAGATGACTATTTCTCTTTTCTGTTGGAGGGGAACCAACCCATTTCAATAACCATGTTTGGGGCTCTTTCGTGAGGGACTCTGTGTAGTTGCTGTTTACGTTTGCAGTTTTCAAGGGTGCTAAGAAGTTGCTAGGATGAGTAATGTTATGTACAGGTCGGCCTGAAGTTTATCTAGCAACCTTAACTGAAAACAGTGTGGAGGAGGGGGATGTGTTGATGTCTATCAGAACTGAGGAGAGATTTGAGAGAGCTGTGGTAGTTTTTAATTTTGTCTCATGAAAATTTAATGCCAGTTTCTTAATTATGTGGAATTTGTACTGCGTGGAACTGACTCTCAAATTTTCTGTAGTACTCATCACTTAATGAAATTTCTATCAAAACTTGTTTTTTTTCTTGTTATAAAAGTGAAACATGGTTCTTAAGGAAAATGGGGAATATATGGAAAAGTAGAACATCTCACCCAAATCCTGCTGCTGTTATTACTTCTTACCTTATCTGTATTATTTTCACTTGCATTGTTTATTTAGTTGTATAAAATGTATAAAGTAGGGCATTATTCTTTCATGACTAAATCACAAAAAAATATGTTACCACAGCTTATCAGTAATCTCAGAATTTTCAATAACTACTCCCTAGTCCAGCTAGTGTGGACCCATTCATTGTGTGTTCTCTGCAGTTGTGAGCAATACTCAGGGGTGCACCAGGCAGAAAGGCAGGTTATAGGAAGCAGTAACTAATTCCTGCCCTTCCCCTGGCTTTGACCTATTTGTTTTTATACATTTTACATATAGTATTTTTGTTCTTTGAAAGTTATTTGAAAAAAAGTGTTTCACTGCTGAAAGTTTGAAAGCTGGGTTGAGGAGATAGCTCACTGATTAAAAGTGCTTGCTTGCATAGCTGGTAGGCCCAGGTTCAATTCCCCAGCACACTCATACATCCAGAGATCCTGTCTCAAAGAAAGTGGAGCAGAGACAACTTGAAGTGGCACACATGCCCTCATCCCACATACGGATAAATACATAACAAAGTTAAAAAGAGTGGTAGACATTGAAAAATCTTTGAAAGTTATCCTATAGTAGTTTATCCATTTCCGTATGTTTATGTCTGTACACACACATTTGATATTGTGCTATTGCTAATAAATGCTGTCTATACACGAAGTCAATTATATATGTGGAACTGTTTTCTTAGCATATATTTTACGAGATGAATGTCTTGGGTTAAAGGATGGACTTTTTAAGGTTTCTTGAAGCATCATTACATGGAGTTGTTTTCTGGTAGCACAATTCACAACCATTATATATAACTGTAAATTATATATCTTTTGGCTCTTTTTGCTGTTGAAAACTGGCCATTGATAGTTTAAGTTTCATTTTTTAGATCACTATTAAAAGCAACATATTTAATGTTCTTTAACTACCTAGTACTCTGTAAGAAGGAAGCACGTGACCTACTTTATGCAATCACTTATAAGCCAGGCAGGGTATATAACTCAGTGGTAGAGTGGGCGCTTGCCTAGCATGCACGAGGCTCTGGGTTTAACCCCAGTACTGCAAAAGGGAAGAAAAACAACAATTCATAAATCTTTTACCAGAGCCATTAAGAAATTTAGATGTTGAAAGTGGAAAATTAAATTGTAGCCAAGGAAATTACAAAAAAAACACTAAGCTATTCTCCAGCCTTATTTTTTGAGATAAGGCCTCAAATCGTGATCTCCCTTCCTCTACCTTCCAAGTGCTGGGATTGCAAACAGGTACCACTATGTCTGGCTTGATTTAAAACATTTTTAGAGGACTGGAGAGATGGCTTAGTGGTTAAGCGCTTGCCTGTGAAGCCTAAGGACCCCAATTTGAGGCTCGATTCCCCAGAATCCACGTTAGCCAGATGCACAAGGGGGCACAACGCGTCTGGAGTTCGTTTGCAGTGGCTGAAGGCCTTGGTGTGCCCATTCTCTCTCTCTTTCTTCCTGCCTTTTTCTCTTTCTGTCTGCTGCTCTGAAAACAAATAAAACAACAATGACAACAACAAAACATTTTTAGAGCCTGGTGTGGTGGTCATCTTTAATCCTAGCACTGGGGAGGCTGAGGTAGGAGGATCACTGTGAGTTCAAGGCCAGACTGAGACTACATACTGAATTCCAGGTCAGCTGGACTAGAGCAAGAGCCTACTTCGAAAAACCAAAATAAGAAAAAAAAAATTTTAGAAAGAAATTTTTGGGGGGCTGGGTATGTTGCTTTGTGGTAAAGTGTTGGGGGGGGTGTTGGGGGATGTATCTCAGTGGTAAAGTGTTTGCTTAGAGTGTGTGAGGCCCTGAGATTTGATCTCCTGCATTGAAAAAAGTAAACTTTTTTTTTCCATACACTTGAGATATGTATACAAACTAAAGAACTTCAATGACAAGTATTTTTTTTCAAGGTAGGATCTTACTCTTGCCCAGCCTGACCTGGAATTCACTATGCAATCTCAGGGTGGCCTCGAACTCACTGCGATCCTCTACCTCTGCCTTCCGAGTGCTGGGATTAAAGGCGTGCGCTACCATGCCTGGCTCCAATGACAAGTATTTTAAGGGAATTATATTTCTTTATTTTGCTGTGAAACTTCTCAAATAACTAAACATAACAACCCAAAAGAGGGTATGGGAAGATGGTTCGGCAGTTAAAGGCACTTGCTTGCCAGCCTGTATTCAGTGCCCAAGCCACCATGTAAGCTGGATGCAAAAAGTGGAACAGGTGTCTGGCATATGTTTGCTGTGGAGAGACCCTGGTGTTCCTGCACTCATAGACAGAAAGAAATAAAGTAAACAGATACCAATAAAGTAAATTTAGAAAAATTAATTTCTTTTTAAAAAACTTTATTTTTTATTTTTATTTGAGAAAGAGGGAGGGAGGGAGAGAGAATGAATGGGCATGCCAGGGCCTTTAGCCGCTGCAAATGAACTCCAGAAGCATGTGCCACCCTGTGCATCTGGTTTATGTGGGTCCTGGGGGATTGAACCTGGGTCCTTTAGCATTGCAGGCTAGTGCCTTAACTGCTTAGCCATCCCTTCAGCCCAGAAAAATTAATTTCTAAAAGGGTAAAGACTTCCTCTGACTAAATATTGCTCATAGTGGACATTTTTTTGCCTTATTAATGATAACAAAAGTAAAAAAGAATCATATTTGAGTTTAATAGAAAAGGAATTGCAATTTTTTGGTAATACCTGCATTACATCTGTGTTTCTTTCCTTCTATGTTTTTAGGTATAAACAACATAAAACAGACTTTGAAGTGCTCCCACAGCAGCGCCCTATTGATCTGCCGTGCCGAGTGAGCGGGTGTCTCTGCAGGGCTTACCATTACGTCCCTTTGAACGGGACCCAGCCCATCCGCTGCAGGTGCAAACACTTTGCTGATCAGCACAGTGCTGCGCCTGGCTTCACATGCAATACCTGTAAGTTCCACTAGGGTGCACACACAGGGAAATGCTTCATCTATTGAATACTTACCATATTTTCAGTTTATTTAGGTTCAAACTTAATATTAAAACAACAAAGCAAAATTCAATGGTAGATGCTCAGTTCTTGGTTTCCTTGATAATAATATACACCTATGTCACATAGTTTAAATAATTTAGTTAATAGTGATAGATTCCAAAGAATTATTAGAATCATTTAATTCAAAATTTTAATGTGAAAAAAATTTTAATGTGGAAATTTAATCAACTTGATTTTTTAAAGAATCTTTTATTCGGGCAGGAGAGATGGCTTAGTGGTTAAGCGCTTGCCTGTGAAGCCTAAGGACCCCGGTTCGAGGCTCGATTCCCCAGGACCCACGTTAGCCAGATGTACAAGGGGGCGCATGCGTCTGGAGTTCATTAGCAGTGGGTGGAAGCCCTGGAACGCCCATTCTCTCTCTCTCTTTGTCTCTTTCTGTCACACTCAAATAAATAAATAAAAATGAACAAAAAAAAATTTTAAAAAAGAATCTTTTATTCATTTATTTGCAGTTAGAGAGAGAAAGAGAGATAGTGAGAGCAAGAGAAAGATGGAGGAATGGGCACGCCAGGGCCTCCTGCTACTGCAAACAAACTCCAGATGCTTGTGTCACTTTGTGCATCAGGCTTATGTGGGTAATGGGGAATCGAACATGGGCTATCAGGCTTTGCAAGAAAGCCTCTTTAACCACTGAACAATCTCTCCACCCCTCAACTTGAGTTTTTATGGGGTGTTTTGGTGATGGGGATTGAGCCCAGAACCTCTTGAATGCTAGGAAAACCGTCTACAACTGAGGTATGTCTCTAGCTTCAACTAAATTCTTTACATACTTTTAAAGGATTTTAAGGCTGAGGAGAGAAGGTTCAGCAGTAAGAGGCATTTGTTTACAAAGCCTGCTGGCCCATGTTCGATTCCCCAATATCCACATAAAACCAGATGCACAAAATGGTACATGTGTCTGGTATTCATTTGTAGCAGTGAGAGACCCTGTAGTGCCCATTCTTTCTCTCTTGTGAGTAAATAAAAATATTTTTTTAGCTAGGTGTGGTGGCACACACCTTTAATTTTTTTTTGTTCATTTTTTATTATTTATTTGAGAGCGACAGACATAGAGAGAAAGGCAGATAGAGGGAGAGAGAGAGAATGGGCGTGCCAGGGCTTCCAGCCACTGCAAACGAACTCCAGACGCGTGTGCCCCCTTGTGCATCTGGCTAACGTGGGACCTGGGGAACTGAGCCTCGAACCGGGGTCCTTAGGCTTCACAGGCAAGCGCTTAACCGCTAAGCCATCTCTCCAGCCCGGCACACGCCTTTAATGCCAGCACTCAGGAGGCAAAGGTAGGAGGATTGCTGTGAGTTTGAGGCCACCCTGAGACTACAGCAAAACCCTACCTCAAAAAAAAAAAATTAAAAAAACAAACAAACAAACAGGTTTTCTAAGTAAAAAAGGTTCTTCTAATTTGGCATAAAATGTTTCAAACTTTTAGATTAGGGATGCTCAGCAGTAGTCTATGCATATATTCCAATTCTGGAAACTCTAACACACAAGCATTTTTGGTGAGGGATACTTGATTTGTGAAACCTGGTTTTTTTTTTTTTTTTTTTTTTAAATCTTTCCCTCTCTCTCTGTGTGGGCAATAGAGGTTGGAGGACAACCTCAGTTGTTGGTCCTTGCCTTCCACCTTGCTTGAGGCAGGGTCTCTTGTTCATCATTGTGTTCTCCAGGCTAGCCAGCTAAAGAGCTTCCAGTCTCCTGTCTCCACGTCCCATTTCACTGCAGGAGCACCAGGATTACAGATGCTCGTGCCCCTGCATCCAGCTTGAAGTGGACTCTGGGAATCTAAGCTCAGGTCCTCATGCTTGCTTAACAAGGGGTTTTTCAGCAGGAGTAAATGTGTTTCAGTGGCTAAGTATAGAGTTAGTTGAATAAAACTTATGTACGTTGGTTCCCATACACAGGTGTCTGTGGTATGAGTTGGTGAAGAATTTGTCAATTATATATTCTGACCTCCATTCCAATATACTTTGCATTTTATTTTTTTGGGGGGGGGTTGAGGTAGAGTGTCACTCTAGCCGAGGCTGACTTGGAATTTACTAGGTAGTCTCAGGGTGGCCTCAAACTCACTGTGATACACCTACCTCTGCCTCCAAAGTGCTAGGGTGCTTGGATTAAAGGTATACACCACCACAACCAGCTTATTTTGTATTATCATTATTATTATTATTATTATTATTATTATTATTTTTTGCAGAAAGATTAATTTGAGAGGTAGGAGAATTGCTGAGAGTTTGAGGCCACCCTGAGATTACATAGTGAATTCCAGGTCTGCCTGAGCTAGAGTGAGACTCTACCTCAGAAAACAGAAAAAAAAAAAAAAAGATTAATTTGGCTATATGTGGTACATTTGTTATAAAATGTCTCTATATAGGCATACATACTAGAATATTAATGACAATTGTATAAATTAAGCAAAGAACAAGCTAGCATATTTGGCTTTTATATACTAACTTTTTGTTAGATAGGTAATATGATGCTTTATTTTGTAAATTTATTCAACAGTGACTGTGCACTATGAGTCAGATATACAAGCATACTGGATCTGCGTGAGTCCAAGAACAGACTCTTCATTAAGGACTTCATATTTGAATATGATTTGAATATATAAGCTTATAGTATTAGGACATCCAAAGGTTAAGTGAAAATGCACATTTCTTAGAAGATAATGAAGATTTAATGAAATATCATGCAATTTTTAAAGAAATAGCTAGCCATTTAGTAAAATACTTGTTTTATAGCCAAATAGTGTATGATTAAAATATTTTAGTTATTTACCAAATCTAGCACTTCATATGGCTTTAAATTGAGAACTTTAATATACTATTAACATATGATTATATTTTAACATAGAAGTATAATAAGAACCTACTGTAATTTGGTCATATTCTTATCATGTTATTCTCTCTCTTCCCCTCTCCCCTGACTCCATTCCACTGAGGACTCTCCTCTTTAAGATAGTCCTTCCTGTTTGTTTGTCCCCTGTCCTCTATGTCAAAATGTTGATGGGCTGAGAACAGTGCAGGTCTACTGGGGAATCAGTAGTCACTGTGGAGTCATGAATGAACCAGTTGATTCATGTAAGGAGGACAGTATGCCTTTCCACCCTTTGGCTCTTACATTCTTTTTGCTCTCTCTTAAGCCTAGCAGGCATGATAGGAGTCTCTTTTAGTATTAAGTTCTTTACAGCCTCTTGTTTTCTGCTTTAATAAGTTTTGAGTCTCCTCAGTGTCTTCTGATATCTCCACAGTGAAGGTTCTCTTGGCTAGCAGTGAGAGCAGCATTTAAATTCTTTCTACAACAACCTTTGCAGTGTTTCCTGAGTCCTGGTAGGTGTGATAGAAATGACTGGTCCATTGCCAGGTATTTCTCCTTGTCATTTTCATGAGTCTTCCTGTATTTGCCTTCATGGAGGCACAGGCCTGTGCCTGACAGCCTGGTCCTCCTGGTTCTGGGTGGGCTACCTACACACATCTCATGGCTTACTTTTTTTTTTCTGAGGTAGGGTTTTACACTAGCCAAGGCTGACCTGGAATTCACTGTGTAGTCTCAGGGTATCCTTGAACTCATGGCAGTCCTCCTACTGTAGGAAAAAACCCCCGCAGAGGCCCCCCACGCTCTGCCTGGATAAGGCGACACCCCAAATCACTCACGAGAAGCGGTCTTGATGCAAACTGCAAGAGGATTTTATTCCAAGCGTGCTGGGGCCCACAGTCGTACACCTCACAGGGGTAGAGGACTGCAGAGCCCCGAATGCAGGAACAGGACAGTTTTTATAGGGTTTCTAACAAAGCCTGTGCATTAGACCAATCATTTTCTAATATTAGGAGCCCTCAGGGTGTTGGCCAGTCAGTTTGTGCCACTCCATAATTTCTAAGCCAATTAGTTTAATTTGTTCAAGCCCCTCGTGGGCCAATCATTTTCTTATGACCTTGGTGGTCGGCATTTGCGCAGGTCCTTGGGTGGGAGTAGCAGAGTGTGGTACCAGTCTCCTATGACCTTGGAGGTCAGCTTCTGCGCAATTCCTTAGGTGGGGGTAGCAGAGTGTGGTATCAGCCTCCTATGACCTTGGTGGTCTGAGGCAGGCTGCTACAGCTTATGGTGCGAGCTACTAAGGCTTACAGTGTGGGCTATTAAGGCTTATAGTGTAAGGCTATTTACAGAAATCAAATAAGTGGTTCACTTCATTACTCATTCCCCATCCTTGAGGGCTATCTCATGCCCTTTCACCTAGTTTTATATTAGGAGCAGGCTCTGTTATAATGAGAAGAGGGATTCTTCACTTGCTTTCAACAGAGAGTAAAGCCTGGAGTTTGAAGTATGCAGGGAGCCCGCTTAAGCTCCCCTTGGAGCATGATAGTATTTCTTAGCTTCTGAATTCTTGGGCCTTTCACTACCTCTGCCTCCCAAGTACTGGGATTAAAGGCGTGCGCCACCACACCTAGTTTATGGCTTGCCTTTTTTTTGTTTATTTTTATTCATTTACTAAATAATGGCAGGCGGGGGGGGGGGAGAGAGAGAGAGAGAATGGGTGCATCAGGGCTTCCAGCCACTGCAGATGAACTCAGATGGATGCATAATGGATTGCTTTTTATATAACAACTTTATTAAGATATAATTTTTATAGCATACACATATTCATTCATGTATATGATTTAGTAGTCATAAGTGTATTAATCAGAGTGAATGTGCATGTGTACAGTCAACAGTACAATGAATTTTAGAACATTTTTATCACCTTAGAAACTTCATATTCACTAGTCATTTTTTGTTGCTCCCTCCTTCTTGGCTGTAGGCAACCACTAATCTACTTTCTATGTCTTTGGATTTACTCCTTCTGGACATTCCTTGTGAATAGAATCATTAAAATATGCATTGGTGGCAGGTTTTTTTCACTGATTGTGTTTTATCCTTGTGGCATATCATGGGTCAATCCTTTCTTCCTTTACCTCCTTGCTGGGGGTATAGGTCAATGTTGCCGTCAGGTTCGCATAGCTGGTGGAAATTACCCAACCAACAGAGCAGCTTGTGGGAAAAAGGGTTTATTTTGGCTTATAGGCTCGAGGGGAAGCTCCATTGTGGCAGGGAAAAATGATGGCATGAACAGGGGAGATATCACGTCCTGGCCAACATTAGGTGGACAACAGGAACAAGAGAATGTGCCAAACAATGGCAAAGGGACACCTGCTATAATACCCTTAAGCCTGTCCCCAACAATACACCCCCTCTAGGAGGTGTTAATTACCACATGTCCATCAGCTGGGAACCTAGCACCTAGACCATCTAAGTTTATGAGGGACACCTGAATCAAACCACCATAGTCAGTTTCCAATATGGATTTTGTGGTATTCATTTCCACATACTATCCTTACTTGAACTCTTGGTCCTGGCTACCAGGGCTGTCCCTTTCATGCCTGCTTTTAACTGTTGTTTTTTTTTTTTAAATATATTTTTTATTTATTTAAGAGAAAGAGGCAGATAGAGAATGGGCACGCCAGGACCTTTAGCAACTGCAAACAAATTCCAGATACATGGGCCACTTTGTGCAATTGAACCTGGCTCCTTAGACTTTATGAACAATTGCCTTAACTGCTAAGTCATCTCTCTAGCCTTTAACTGTTTTTTTTTTTTTTTGAGACAGGGTCTGGCTGTATATTTTTATATGAGTTACTTTCTCATTGCTGTAAACAAATACTTGACCAGAAGCAATTTAGAGAAAGGAAAGAGTTAATTTGGCTTATTGTTTGGAGGGGAAGTTTCATGGGGGCAAGGTGTAGAAGCCAGGCAGGATTGGTCATCACATTGGCAGATAGGAAGCAGGCTGAGAACAGGAAGTTGGGCTGGGCTATAAAATGTTCAAGGTCAGCCCCTAGTGACAGCTTCTTCCAGCAAGACCATACCTCCCAAGTTTTGTCAACCTTCACTACCATCACCCAGTACTAGGGCCCAAGTACTGAAACACATAAGTCTGAAGGGAATTTTACATTCAGTCGATAATAAGCCTAGTCTGGCCAGGAACTCATGACCCTGCTCTCTTAGCCTCCTGTGTGTTGGTATTACAGAAGTATAGCACTATGGCCAGCCTTAACTCAGTGTTTTATTTTTCGAGGTAGGGTTTCACTCTAGTCCAGGCTAACCTGGAATTCATTATGTAGTCTTAAACTCACAGTGATCCTCCTACCTCTGCCTCCTGAGTGCTGGGATTAAAGGAATGCGCCACCATGCCTGGCTCTTTAACTCAGTTTTTGAGGAGAGGATTTGTATTTTTTGGCACTCCAGTGTTCAATCTATTTTCCTTTAGGTTCAGTTTTTTAAAAAATTTTATTTTTTATTGACAATATCCATAATTATAGACAGTAAACCATGGTAATTCCCTCCCTGCCTGTTGGGCACTGCCAGGCACAAGTTAGAGCCTTCAGGAGACGGGCCTGAGTTGCCAGGCATGGCTAAGGACCCCTGGGCTACAGAAGCCACTCCCTCTCCAAGCCTGGCACACCTGAATTTAGGCTTGGCCCATAGCACTGTGACCTTTGGCCAGTTGCCTAGGAAACTCTTATCAGCCAGCAGCCTTCACACACCCCATCCCCCTGCGACCCTCTTCCTGCCACTATGGAGATCACCTGACTCCCTCCCTACTGCTGGAATGAACGTCCCTAGGCATCAGCTAGCAACCTTTGACCACCAATCCCCTTAGGACCCTCTTCCCACCCTCAACTGCTTATAAACCCATTTCCATATTGAATAAACGAGCTGTTCACAGAGACTGCCTCCAAAAAGTGGTTCTTTGATCGTGCTCACAACAGTTGCCTGGATGCCTTTGGGGAATCCATGGCCCCGAGGACCTAGGGACCCACACCTGCCCCCACATTCTCCTTTGCAACTCCACTCTCTATCATATTCCCTTTCCTTCTCAATCAGTCTCTTTTCTTTTTGATGTCATCATCATTTCTTCCTATTATAATGGTCTTGTGTAAGTAGTGTTGGGCACTGTGAGGTCATGGATATAAATATAAATATATATATATATAAATATTTTATTTATTTTTAAACTTTTTTATTGATGATTTCCATAAATATAGACAATAACCCATCGTAATTCCTTTCCTCTCCCCACTTTCTCCTTTGCAATTCCACTCTCCATCATATGCTTCCCCCCCTCAATCAATCCCTCTTTTATTTTGATGTCATGATATTTTCCTCCTGTTTTGATGGTCTTGTGTAGGTAGTGTGAGGAACTGTAAGATCATGGATATCCAGGCCATTTTGTGTCTAGAGGAGCACATTGTAAGGAATCCTACCCTTCCTTTGGCTCTTCCATTCTTTCCGCCACCTCTTCCGCAATGGACCTTGAGCTTTGGAAGGTGTGATAGAGTTGTTTCATTGCTGAGAAGTCCTCTGTCACTTCTTCTCAGCCCCATGGTGCCTTCTGAGTCATCCCAGGGACACCACCATCTGAAAAGAGAAGCTTCTCTACCCAAAAGTGAGAGTAGCATTAATATGTGGGTATGAACATTAAGACAAGTGCTTACTGGGCAGTTTGGTGAGCACCATATATGCATTTAGCCAGACACCAGCAGACTTTACACCCCTGGGGCTCATGACTACCTCATCATAGATTTTCAGTATCAGGCATGTATTCCCTGTTGTGGAGTGGTCCTCCAGTCCAATTAGAGAGCTTTTTGTTTCCCCTATAACAGACATGCCATTATTGCCCCTGGTTGGCCAAATTTAAGGCTTTCAGTGTCCACTGTTTATCTCCACTGGTGAATTTACTCTCTACCATTGAACTACATGCAGCATGGCTTTTCCCAGCTTTCTGTCATCTGGTCTATATGGAGGAGGTTTTCAGCTCAGATCCAGCTGGATTTCTTAGTGACTTTGAAACCCAAGCATGTGGAGTCTTCAGCAATAGGGTCTTACTATTTATTCCTGGTAAGAAACCAAGAGCTTTGACAATGGCCTGTAATGTTTTGGGGAACCAGGTACCTCCTTGGCCAACAACTCACTGGAAGTTATCCTAGCCCTGACACTGAAAATTTCCTAGTAACAATCTATGGCTTCTGGATGTGCCATTATATAAAAAAGTAGGGTTTCCTTATGACTTTTTCATACCGTTAGATTTTTGTTTTTGAGGTAGGGTCTTGCTCCAGCCCAGGCTGACCTGGAATTCACTATGTAGTCTCAGGGTGGCCTCAAACTTATGGAGATCCTCCTACTTCTACCTCTGGAGTGCTGGGATTAAAGGCGTGCGCCACCATGCCCGGCTCTCCTCTTAGGTTTTGATTAACCCTCCCTCCACCTTTCCTTTACTCAATCTCTTCTTCTGACCTCACTTAGGCCTTTCCACCCCCAGTAATCTGTTCTTCCACTTACATATATACAATACTATCCTTAAGTAACCCCCCCATTGGTTTTTGATTTTGTTTTTTAGGGTCTCCCTGTAGCCCAGGCTGACCTGGAATTCACTATGTAGTCTTAGGCTCGCCCCATTGGTTTTTGATTTTTGTTTTTTAGGGTCTCCCTCTAGCCCAGGCTGACCTGGAATTCACTATGTAGTCTTAGGCTGGCCTCAAACTTACATCAATTCTCCTACCTTTGCCTCTGGGATGCTGGGATTAAAGGTGTGTGCCACCATGCCTGGCACTGGTTTTTGATTTTTTTTTTTTTTTTTTAAATAAGAAGCAGCTTAAGGAAGGAAAGTTTTTTGTTTTTTGTTTTTTTTTTTTTCCATCTTATAGTTCCAGGAAGTATACCATCATGGCAGGGAAGGCATGTGGGCTAGAACAGGAAGCAACTGGTCACACAGCATCCTTAAATCAGGAAGAGAGACCAAACAGGAAGTGTAGCTAAGAACTCGAATCTCAAGGCCCACCCCCAATGACCCACTTCCTCCAGCAAGGCTTCACCACCTAAATGTTCCAGAGCCTTCTCAAACAGCACCACCTGCTGAGGACCAAGTGTTCAAACACATGAGCCAATAGGTGTCATTTCACAATCAAACCATCAGACCTCCTTAACCACTTGTTGGTCTTCTAGATGTAAGAACAGTTGCTGGCAGGGAAGTCATGGGCTAGAGATAGGAGATGCAGGGTCAGAAGAACTAGATTCAGCTGGCTTTGGCCAAGTTAAAGTGTCATAGGGTGGGCAACTTAGTAACCGGGCTTAACGTTTTTCATCCCTTCCCCTCTTGATTAAGGCTCAAAGTGTTCAGGATTCCACAGCTGCTATACTTGTGCCTGCGGTCAGCCTGCCTATGCCCACGACACAGTGGTGGAAACAAAGCAAGAGAGGTTGGCTCAGGGAAAGCCAGTGGGCCGGGATGTTCCTTATGCAGCAATGGGGGGTCTGACTGGCTTCAGCTCGCTGGCAGAAGGATACATGCGCTTGGATGACAGTGGGATTGGTAAGTGATGATACATGAAACGTGAGCTGGTTGCATGGGTTTATGTGTGCTGACAGTAGCTTAGCACTTTATATTCATCAAGTTCCCCCCCCCCCGAAAATATTCCTGTACTTAGTTTTTAAACTTTTTAGACTGTATTGCCATTATATAATATATTACTACTATGGAAAATTCAGAAAACATGAGGGAAAATATTATTATGCCCACTTACAATACTAATACCCAAATCTCAATTCATGTTAGTATTAGTTGTAAGAATGGAATAATATATATATTTTTTTTAATTTTAGAGAGGAATTGAGAGAGAGAGAAAATTGGTGTGCCAGGGCCTCAGCCACTGAAGTCGAACTCCAGATACTTTTGTTACCAAGTGGGCATGTATGACCTTGTGCTTGTCTCACCTTTGTGTGTCTGGCTTATGTGGGATCTGGAGAGTCAAACATGGGTCCTTAGGCTTCACAGGCAAGCACCTTAACTGCTAGGCCATCTCTCCAGCCTTACTTCTTTTTAAAAATATGGCATGGTTTATTATTTTATTGTGTACAGTTTTTTGCTATGTAATCCTATCCTTTCCCCAGCTATTGCCTCCTCTTTTTCCATTTTCTTTCTTTTTTTAAATTTACATTTTTTTATTGACAATTTGGTGAGTGTAATATTTGCATTTATCCAGACAAAAGCAGGCTTTATACCCCTAAGGCTCATGACCTCTCCTGCCATAGGCTTTTGATTAGGTTTTCAGTACCAGGCATGTATTCTCTCCCATAGAGCGGGCCTTCAATCCAATTAGAGAGCAGTTGGTTTTCCCCAGAGCTGACATGCCACTGTTGCACTTGTTTGGTCATTTGGCCTGTGTGGCTGAACTTGAGGCTTCTGGTGTCCACTGTTTCCACTGCTGATGACTTATGTCTTCCATAAGGCTGCATACAGTACAGTTTTTTCCAGCTTTAAGTTGGCTGGTCTACAGGGAGAAGGTTTTCTGCTTCACACCAGCTTGATTTTTCAGTGATTTTGCTGCTCAGGCATATTAAGTCTTCAGCAATAGGGTCTTACCATCTGTTTCTCCATGGAAACCAAGGGCCTTGGCAGTAGCCTCTAATGTTTTGTAGGCAACAGGCAAAATACATATATTCTGGGCTGAGGGATGGCTTAGTGGTTAAGGCACTTAACCTGCAATGTCAAAGACACAGGTTCCATTCCTCAGGACCTATGTAAGCCAGATGCACAGGTGGCACATGTATCTGGAGTTCGTTTGGAGTGGCTGAAGGTCCCGGTGTACTCATGCTCTTTGTATCTGTTTCTTTCTCTCTCTCAAATAAAAAAATTGAAAAATACATATTCTGTAAACCACTTCATATTTTGTAGTGATTTTCTTCCAATCTATCACTTACCTTTTAGTATTAACATTTAAATACTGGTTTTTAAAGTTTATAGATAGGTCTTCCATACTTCAAAATTTTTATTCTGATTTTATAAATATAGTTTAAAAATTTTATAATTTTTTATTTTTATTTTTATTTTTTATTTTTTTAAGGTAGGGTCTCACTGTAGCTCAGGCTGACCTGGAATTCACTCTAGTCTCAGGGTGGCCTTGAACTCTCAGCAATCATCCTATCTCTGCCTCCCAAGTGCTGGGATTAAAGGCATGCGCCACCACACCTGGCTTTATAATTAATTTTATAAATGTACTGTTTTCCTTTTAGTTTTGTTTTTTTTTTAGGTAGTGTCTCATTCTAGCCCAGGCTGACCTGGATCTCACTCTATGTAGTTCCAGGCTGGTCTTGAACCCATAGCCATCCTCCTATCTGTGTCTCCCAAGTGCTGGGCTTAAAGGTGTACACCACCATGCCTGACCACTTTTTTATTTTTATAAATGTATCTGGAATTTTTTTATTTCTTTTTTCTTTTACTTCTTCTTCTTTTTTTTTTTTCTTCAAGGTAGGGTCTCACTCTAGCCCAGGCTGACCTGGAATTCACTGTGTAGTCTCAGGGTGGCCTTGAACTCATGGCAATCTTCCTGCCTCTGCTTCCCAAGTCCTGGGAGTAAAGGCATGTGCCACTACGCTGGCTCCTACCTCTGCCTCCCAAGTGCTGGGATTAAAGGCGTGCGCCACCATGCCTGGCTTCTGCTGCAGTTTTAATGGCACATGGTTATTTTAGGTTCATGTAACAGTGACAGAAAACCCAAACACAGGTGCAAAACTGATAATGATTGAAGCTTTGTACTGACAAGAGTTTTGCAGCCACTTCATGTATATTTTTCTATTTGTGACTTACATTATTACTCCTATTTTGCACACAAGGAGTGGAGAAGTAAAATAACTTGCGTTCACCAGCTAGTAGGATTGGGTTTAACTTAGTCATTGCTATTAACTCCTGAGTCTCCCTCATTGTCAAGTATTTCTGTTCTTCTGTTCTTTTTTGTTTTCATTATTGCTGGCTTCTAGTAAATACTTAAATATGTATAATTGACTTATGGTTTAATTTGATTGCTTCAGAATTTTCCTGAATTACTACTGTTTATTTTTTCAGAACTGTGACATAATCTTATGGTAATAAAGACATTACATTAATTGATATCACATTGACTACGTAGATGAATGTAGACAGAACTGGTATTTTTTTTTTTTATCATTTTTGGTTTTTTGAGGTAGGGTCTCACTCAGTCTAGCCCAGGCTGACCTGAACCTCACTATGCAGTCTCAGAGTGGCCTTAAACTCATGGCAGTCCTCCTACCTCTGCCTCCCAAGTGCTCGGATTAAAGGTGTGAGCCACCATGCCCGCCTTCAGAACTGGTATTTTAATATGTTTTTAGTGGCTATTAATAAAAGAGCAAATGCTTTCTGCTTCTTTTATTACATAGTTATTACTTAATCTTAATATTTTAGATAAATTTTCAGTTTAGTTTGCAAATAATATTTTGGGGGCCATGGAGATGGCTGGGTGGTTGAGGCACTTACTTGTTTTGCAAGCCTGCTGACCTGAGTTTGATCCCCAGCACTCATTTAAAGCTGGACACAAGGTAGTACATACATCTGTGATCCTAACACACCTGTAGAAGTAGAGGGTAGGGCCAGGGGAATCCCAAAGCTCCAGGGCCAGCAAGACTGGCCTTCCTAGCAGCAGAACAGCAAGGGAGACCCTGTCCCAGTAGTGGTGGAAGAAGGTGCTGGAGAGATGGCTCAGTGGCTAACAATGCTTGCTTGTTAAGCCTACCAGCCAGGTTCAGTTCTTCAGCTACCATGAAAAGCCTGAACCCAAAAGTAGCAGCAATGTCTGGGATTCTATTTGCAGAGGCAAAAGCCTTGGCATACCCATACACAGACATACATGTGACACACACACACACGCACACACAGATTTAAAAAAAAATTAATGGGCTGGAGACATGGCTTAGTGGTTAAGGCACTTGCCTGCAAAGCCACAGGACCCAGGTTTAATTCCCCAGGACCCATGTAAGCCAGATGCACAAGGTGGTACATGTGTCTAGAGTTCATTTGCAGTGGCTGGAGGCCCTGGCATGCCCATTCTCTCCCTTTCTCTCTTTCTGTCTCTTTCCCTCTCTCTCTGCCTCTTTCAAATAAATAAAAAAGTAAAATATTAAAAAAAATTTAAGGTGGAAGAAGAGGATCCACACCCCAAGGTTGTCCTCTGATCTCCATACATATGCCATGCACACCCACCCACACACATATACATAATAAAAATGACATTCTTGCATCTACTTTTCCAAAATTTATGACCCTTTTCTCTTTTGATTAATGTAATGACTAGTAGTTTCATATCATTTCTAGATAGTAATTGTAATGTCTTTGCCTATTTGGGATTTTAGGATTTTTATCCCTTAAGTACCTTCACTTGGTAAAGAAAGAAAACCTTCCATCTTGGTCCCAGAGGGAAGGGCAGGTGGTGAGGAAAGTTGAATGAGGAGAGGGGATACATAAGTTTCTGTCCTGTGTCAGGGCAGGGGACACAGAGGTGGTCAGGCTTATTCTCTTAGCCATTTTGGAATTCTAGCCAGTGGTGATGTCTGGCTGGGATTCCCAGCTCTCAGGGAAGGGTTGGCAAACAGCTGAGCTGCTAGATAATGGGTCTGCCACAGCATTTGTCATAGTGAGGGGCAGGTGACCCCACAGCAGAGTTAGAGATGGGTCCCCAGCAATGGAGGATTCAATATGGGGAGTGACAAGCATTGGCAGAGAATAGAATCTGGACCAGGAAACCAAATAATGAATTAAGCAAGTCCTGAGCATGAGAGACCCAAAGCTCATGCAGCAAGCCATACTCGATGAGACCTGAGCTGCTTCTGTTTCATTGCCACAGGAGAGAGTGGTGTGCACGGGAGCGGGAAGACTGAGCAGTGGTCCCTGGATTGTGCATATGATGAGAGAGGACTAGCTGTCAAAATCATTAGTTCTTTTTCAGAAGTTTTCCGTGGCAGCGGCTTGTGAAGAAGATAGAGCAGTTTTATATTTCCTCCGCAGCTTCTTGCCTTTTGGTCTAAGAGTCAGTGCATTTAGCAGTTGGACTTTGTAGTTTGTGGTGTGGGGTAGTAGATGTTTCCCCAAGTTTTTGAAGAAGGACCTTTCGTCTTTATTTTTCACACTTTGTTTTTAGATGATTTTCTGGTAAAGAATAGGTTGATAATACACTTGTTCTGTCTCTGCCAGCCAGAGATGATGCATTGTGACTGGATCAGTGTTAGTATTTTGCTCACAGTTATATTATTGCAGAATATTTTTTCCATGTGGAACAGGTTTCTGAGAAATACAGAAATTCTTCTTTAGCCATTTGCCCTTGTATAAAATAAAGTTAATAAAGTTAGTATTCTTTTTTTTTTTTTTTGAGATAGGGTTCCAGTGTATTGCCCTAATGTTTCAGTTTCCCAGGCATAGGGGATTATAGGCTGCATCACTACCCAGCTAAAAATGTCCATCTTAAAGGATTTTTCTAGAAAAAGAAATAAAAAACAAAAGATTTTCCTAATGATTCTATTGAGATTTTAATTTGTTTCCCATTAGAAATAACAATCTATGGGGCTGGAGAGATGGCTTAGCAGTTAAGCACTTGCCTTTGAAGCCTAAGGACCCTGGTTTGAGGCTCGATTCCCCAGGACCTATGTAAGCCTGATACACAAGGTAGCACATGCATCTGGAGTTCGTTTGCAGTGGCAGGAGGCCCTGGTGCACCCATTCGCTCTCTCTCTTTGCCTCTTTCTCCCTCTGTCTGTTACTCTCAAATAAACAAAAATAAAAAAATTTTAAAAAGAAATAATCTGTTTGTATCTTTATACATAAAGTTTTCATTCTCCACATATTCTGTTTGCAGGTGCACCTTCAGTTGAAGTTTTAGACGCGCCAGTTACTGCCATGGACCACCCATTTCTGAAAGCATTGAGGGAACCATCTAGTTCTTCTGCAAGAACACTAGCAGATGGTAATGCATTTAGAACGAGAAACACCTGTGGATGCAGCAATACTGTAGCGCTTAGATTAGTGCTCTGGGCTTCTCTCCTTTCCCCATTACCACAATTCGACTTCAATTTAAGTGTCATTTCACCTTCTTTTATATTAGTCAGGCACTACTAAAAAGCAAGCAGCTTCATTTTGGGCTTGGTAAAATAACTAAATCTGAAAATTATGGGTATATGATAATATTGTAATTTGGTTTTCCCTGTTTTGTTGTTTCAGTCAGAGGGCCCTCTAGTGGGCGGATTTTCTTGGTACTTTGGATTTTCCCCAAGGGTGTCTATTCCTGAGTCTTAAATTCTAAGTATCACTGATAAAGTTTAAGAGCAACTAGAACTTATTTTAAAACACAATTTTATATATTTCCTTTATTGCAAAATAGAATAAAAACATTGAAGACAGATACTTTTTTTTTTCTTGGTAGTGCTGAGGATGTAACCCAGAGATTCATACATGCTGGCCAGATGTGGTGCAGCTGAGCTGTGTGGCTTACTAGGCATTTAATTGCGTGCATGTGTGGTGTGTACACATATATATGCACATTTGGTATCCCCCATGCTTACCCATGTTTGGGTTCTCTTTCCTGCAGTGTTCAGGGGGAATGTTGATTTGTCCCCCCGCCCCCACCATTGATTGCTCATTCTTACTTGAGCTGGAGTGTCTTACTTGCCTTTTTTCTGTGTGTGAGTCCTGGTGATTTTCCAGTCTGGGCTCCCTACAGAACTGGGGTTGCAGATGTGCATGGCCACAGCCAGCTGTTTATGTGGGCCCTGGGACTCAAACTCCAGTTGTCTTTCAAGCCTTTTCATATCCTCAGCTTGCAGAGAAAGTGCTATTAACTGTTGAACAATCTCTCTAGCTCAGGCATTTAATATTTGTAAAGGAGAGGTTTAGCTTTGAACACACGTCTTTAATCCCAGCACTTTGGAGGCAGAGGTAGGACTGCTGTCAGTTTGAGGCCA
Organism: Jaculus jaculus; assembly: GCF_020740685.1. Lineage (NCBI taxonomy): Eukaryota > Metazoa > Chordata > Mammalia > Rodentia > Dipodidae > Jaculus > Jaculus jaculus. The sequence continues at coordinate 36,546,924 of NC_059117.1, forward strand.
GCCTGGGCTTGAGTGAACCCCTACCTTGAAACTCCCCCTCAAAATGAGTTTTATTTGTGTTTTTCATGTACATTTACATTCTTCACAGAGGATTTAAAATTTTTTATGGGCTGGAGAGATAGCTTAGTGGTTAAGCACTTGCCTGTGAAGCCTAAGGACCCCAGTTCGAGGCTTGATTCCCCAGAACCCACGTTAGCCATATGCACAAGGGGGGCATATGTGAATGGAGTTTGTTTGCAGTGGCTGGAGGCCCTGGCATGCCCATTCTCTCTTTCTCTCTCTCTTGCTCTCAAATAAATAAAACTAATAAAAATTATTTTTATTTAGTTACTTGCAATGGGGGGGGGGGCGGGAGGGAGGAAGGGAGAGAAGGAGAGAGAAAGAATATGGGCATGCCATAACTTCAGCTGCTGTGTATCTGGTTTTATGTAAGTACTGCGGAATTGAACTTGGGTTGTTAAGCTTTGCAGGCAAACACCTTAACCACTGTGCCATCTCCTCCAGCCCTACATAGAATTAAAAAAAAATATTCATTGGGGAAGGGGGAGAGAAGTAGAGAGAATATGAATAGATGAACAGGCATGCCAAGGCATCCTGCCACTGTAGAAGAACTCCAGACATATGCACCACTTTGTGCATCTGGTTTTACATGGGTCCTGGGGGATTGAACCTGGGCCAGTAGGCTTTGCACACAAGCACTTTTAACTGCTGAGCCCCCAGCCCACACAAAGGATTTTGTTTGCTTACAAAAATAATGAGGTAATAATAAAATGCAGACTGTAGAAAAATTGAAAACAAAACCACCACTCAATGGTGGCAGCTTTTAAGACTGATGTAATTACCGCATCACGCTTCAGTTTTGACCGAGTGAGTGTAACGGCAGCTGAGACGTGGGGGCAGGTGTAGTTAGTTTCCTTAGTAGAAAGGAGCAAGTTTGATTTCTCAACACCAGTATGTTGCCCAAATGCAGAATTATTTTTTTCCTGAATTTCAAAGAAAGGTCTGTGGCCTCCAGGATGCAGTGGCCACAGTCCTCAAGAGCTCCTTTTCAGTAAACACAGCATATGGGGTTTTTTTTTTTTTTTTATGTAGTTGCCAGTATTCAGGGTGATCACATAGCAGGCTCTGCTGGTTGTCTGGAGTTAGGTGGCCGAGGGTGAACTCACCTGCTTTGGAAACTTGAACATGGCCGCAGGTGGTTTTGCTTTGTAAGTGACAAGACTCACGAAGGCATTCACCTGTACTGACTCAGATGAACGTGTTTTCGTAGGTTTATAGAGTAACTACAAAGAAAGCTAGGCCTTCGCTACTGAAACAATTTTAATTCCTTTCAGCATGTAGGTTAATGATTATTTTTACAAATTGAACATGAAAACTGGCGAAAATTGCTTTAGTTTGGGAAGTTTTCAAAGCAGATATTATCATTACTATGGTTTCCTATACAAAGCTATAGAAAAGCCTCAACTGTGTGTACTGCTGTGCAATCTCATGCAGTATGGCATAGATTTCTAATCACAGCATTATAACATAGTGGGATACAACAAGTGTCTACTTTTCCCCCTTGGCTTTTCAAAAATTATTATTTTAGAGAGAGAGAGAGAATTGGTGTGCCAGGGCCTCAGCTATTGTAATCAGACTTCAGATGCTTGCACCACCTAGTGGGCATGTGTGACATTGTGCTTGCCTCACCTTTATACATCTGGCTTACTAGGATCTGGAGAGTCAAACATGGGTCCATAGGCTTTGTAGCCAAGCACCTTAACTGCTAAGCCATCTTTCCAGCCCCTTCCTTGGCTTTTTTTTGAGGTAGGGTCTCACTCTAGCTTAGGCTTACCTGGAATTCACTATGTCATTTTAGGGTGCCCTCTAATTCACTTTGTGCATGTGACTTTACAAACCCGGTCCACCAGACTTTGCAAGCAAGCACTTTCAACTGCTGAACCACCTCTCCAGCCCATTTTTTCTTTTTTAAAAATATATTTTATTTATTTATAGAGATGGGGATGCTAGGGCTTCCAGTCACTGCAAATGAACTCCAGATGCATGTGCCCCCTTGTGCATCTGGCTTATGTGGGACCTGAGGAATCAAAATGGGTCCTTTGGCTTTGCAGGCAAATGCCTTAACTGCTAAGCCATTTTCTCCAGCCCCCTTTTCTTTTCTTTTATTTATTTATTTATTTTTTATTTTAGAGAGAGTGAATGAGAGAAAGAGGAGAATTGGCATGCCAGGGCCTCAGCCTCTGCAATAGAACTCCAGGCACTTGTGTTACCTAGTGGGCCTGTGCAACCTTGTGCTTGCCTCACCTTTGGCTTATGTGGGGTCTGGGGAGTAGAACATGTGTCCTTAGGCTTCACAAGCAAGCACCTTAACCGCTAAGCCATTTCTCCAGCCCCATTTTTTCTTTCTTTTTTTAAAAAATATCTTTTATTATTTATTTGCAAGGGAGGAGAGAGAAAGAACACTCTTAAGTAGAATATACTTGGTGTTATTTAATATGAGCCAGATGAGTGGAGAATACTTGCTGCTAAAAGTTACTTTTGTCTTGTGATGGCATTCTTTCTATGAAAGAATTAGATATTAGGGACAGTTAGGTGATTTCTGTTCATTTCTTGAAGGGAATACAGATATATTACTTAGATTTTTTTCTTCTATGTCAGTAGGTACAAGTTCTCAAATGTCTTCCTTAAGGAGACCTGAAGAGGATGACATGGCTTTCTTTGAAAGACGATACCAGGAAAGGGTAAGTTTTTGAGAAAATTCACTTTAATACTACAGAAAGATTAGACTTTGAATGTGCAACATCATTAAAAATAATTTATAGGGCTGGAGAGATGGCTTAGTAGGTAAGGCATTTGCCTGTGAAGTCTAAGGACCCAGGTTTGATTCCCCAGTACCCATGTAAGCCAAATATATAAGGTGGTGCATGTGTCTGGAGTTCATCTGCAATGGATAGAGGCCCTGGCGTGCCCATTCTCTCTCTTTCTCTATCTAATCTTTCTCAAATAAATAAATAATTAAACATTAAAAAAATTGTAGAGGTTTCTCCTATAGATGATATTAGGCCTTGAGTCTTGTTTAGGATAATTCAAGCAGAAACAGGACTAATGAATGATATATATGATATCATGAATGGATTATATAGTAGTTGATTTTTTTCATAAATTATAAATTACGTATTAAATTCAAAAAATAGTAAACATCAACAACAATCAATATTTATGAGTTATATGAATCTTGAATTACATGTACCTTATTTATTTATTTATTTTTCATTTTTTGATGTCTTTTGGGAAAGGTTCTTATGTAACCCAGGCTCACTTTGAACTCAGCATGTAGGTGAGGCTGACCTTGAATTCCTGATCCTCTTGCTTCTACTTCTCAAATACAGGCATGTGCCACCATACCCAACCTGTTGAATGTTTACTAAATATGTATATCTTTATACAATAGATATGATATATATATAATTTTCTGATGTATGCTTTTAGAACAATCATGAGAAGTAATTATATTGTGTTTGGTCTTTTATAAGTACAATTTAAAAAATATTTCTTTTTATTTATTTTATTTGAGAGAGAGAGAAAGAGAAAGAGGCAGGTAGAGAGAGAGAGAAAAATGGGTATGCCAAGGCTTTTAGCCACTGGAAATAAACTCCAGATGCATGTGCTCCCTTGTGCCTCTAGTTTACATGGCTCCTGGGGAATCTAATCTGGGTCCTTTAGCTTTGTAGGCAAACACCTTAACTACTAGGCCATCTCTACAGCCCTGTTTATTTATTTATTTATTTATTTATTTTTGGTTTTTTGAGGTAGGGTTTCACTCTAGTCCAGGCTGACCTGGAATTCACTACATAGTCTCAGGGTGGCCTTGAACTCATGGTGATCCACCTACCTCTGCCTCCCAAGTGCTGGGATTAAAGACATGCGCCACCATGCCTGGCTTATTTTTTTGTTTGGTTTTTATAAAATAAAAAAATTAAGTAAATAATTTGCCCCAAATATTTGTTGAGAGAAGTAGGATTTGAATGCTCTTCTACTAAAAACAAAACAAAACACAACAAAAAAAAAACCCGAATGAGGGCTTTGGAGTGAGAAGGAGGACTAGCAGGTAGAAGACAATGGGATGAGAGAGGGGAGTGTGTGGGTAGGATCAGCAGAACAAACTGTGCATGGAAATGCCATTATGAAATCCATTTCTTTGTGTGATGATTGTAAAAATCCTATTGAGTTTGCCTTAGAATTGGAGTCCACCAGGTGACCTGTTGACTGATGCAGTGTGTGAGAGTAGTAGAAGTGTCTGGTTCTGAATGAGGTGGTCTGCCAACTCAAAGAGGAGAGAAATGGTTGACAGAGGTTAACCTGACTTTATTTTGGAATTTTTAACTTGTAATTTGATGGATGGGATAAACTGGTTTTATCAGGTTCCCCCTAATTCCCTTCCCATTCTCTTCATTCTCCTTCCTTCTCCTCCTCCTCTGTCCTTTCCTTTCAGGCCATGGCCTTGTACTTACTAGTCAGGTAGGTACTCTCTCTCTGATCTGCACCTCCAGCCTTTCTCTGGGTTTCTTTCTTTTAAAAAAATTATTTATTTTTGTTTGGTTAGTTGATTAAAAAATATTTTATTTATTTATTTAAGAGGCAGTGGTGGGGGGAGAAAGAGAGAGAGAATGAATGGGTGTACCAGGGCCTCTAGCCACTGCAGACAAACTCTAGACACATGTGTCAATCTATGCATCTGACTTAGCAAGGGTACTGGGGAATCAAATCTGGGTCCTTAGGCTTCACAAGCAAGTGCCTTAACCACCTCTCCATCCCTAATTTTTTTTTTTTTTTTGAGACAGGGTCTGTGTAGCTTGGCTGGCCTGGAACTTGGTGTGTGATCAGACTGGTCTCAAATTTGTAGTAATTCTCCTGCCTCTACCTTGAGTGCTGTCATTACAGCCAGGAGGTAGCATATCCATCTTCCTTGTTTCTTGATCATATTTCTGCCACTTTAAAAGCTAGAAGGCCCGGTTTCACATGCTGGTGCTGCTTCTGCAGAGTGGTGCTGAGCAGTGGGTGGGCTTGGGCTAGCTGAGGTCTTTCATGTCATGGAAAAGGTTCATAAGTATCTATAACGTTAGACAGCCACTGTTTAGGATATGTGTGCTTCTTCAATTTTAACTCTAATGGAGGAGGAGATCTTCAGGAAGGAAACGGGGATTATAGAAAGAGAATCATAGGACAATAAATACCCTTCAAGCAGTCCCTGTGCTAGCCATGGTCCAAGTGGGTTGTGTACTCTGTAATTCCACAGGAAATGGGCATAGGTGGGATGTATGGCAAGGCTTTTAAGCAATATATTTTAGTGACAACATAAGGTAACTTATTTCCTTCTCTAAGGCAATATTCACTTGTGGATTACTTTTATTTAGCTTCTGTGAAGGCAAAATCAGACCGTTTGAATATAAGCAGTCCTGTCCTGTTATTGATCAGGTTTGGGCTTCAGGATTCAGCAGCTTCATAACTGTCATGGCTGTGCTAGTCAATAAGGCATGTGTCCAAGCTGGGCATGCTGATCCCAGCACTCAGGAGGCAGAGGTAGGAGCATCACCATGAGTTCAAGGCCAGCCTTAGACTACAGAGTGATTTCCAAGTCAGCCTGGACCAGAGTGAGACCCTATCTTGAAAAAAACAAACAAACAAAACAGAACATTAAATAAGGCATGCATCCAAATGAAACATGTGCAATCTTTAGAATGATTTATCAGTTATACCAATAAGTGTTTTAAATTTACAGATCAAAATGGAAAAAGCTTCCAAGCAGAAAGGAAAAGCTCCATTGCCATCAGCAACAAAGCCTTCATGAAGTCTGCCATACAGATATATCTTTTCCTGCTTAGTCAAATGTAATAATATGGTTCATTTCTTCTCAGTTTATATACTTTCTTACTGTATAAATATGTCTTTTTGAATATTTACTTAACTTATTGAAATAAATGAAATTACATATTATTTTTGTAAAAATTCACATTATATGTGTGTGTATATATGCAAGTATAGTATTTCTTAAAAAGTTCTTAAAAATTTAAGTATGTTATTTTCATGAGCTGAACCCTGAAAATACAGTAAATAGTTTTAGTTTATCATCATATAACTTTTATAGGGTATTAAAAAAATTAAGGATGTCATTAAAGGCTTTAAACAAAATGTAAGGGTATTTTTTCACAGAAAACAATAAGTTATGATATTAAATTTTGTTTTCAAGCTTTAGAATATTGATTTATGTTTTCAATAAAAACTATTTTATGCATCTTTTCCCTAGTGACTTCAGCTAAGTTTTACATTGTTTTGCAACCTTGCCCACTGTATATAAGTGTATTGGACACCTGTTATATAGCACTTTAAATCCTCTCAGCCTTCCTCCTGTGCACTAGTGCTGCTGTAAAACTCGCCAAGCAGGCTTCTGACAACTTCATACGGGAAACCACGTGTTCACTCACCTTCTTGTGTCTGGGACAGAACACCCGACCAGAAACAGCTTACGGGAGGAAAGGATTTATTTCAGCTTGCAGTTTTGAGGGGCAGTTTAATCATGGCAAGGAGAGCCTGGCACGAGCAGGAAGCTGGCTGACACCACCACATCTCAGCAGCAGGAAGGGAAAATTTTGTCTGAGTGAGGTGACTCCACTCCCAGTTGGCTAGACTAATAAACCTGAAGGGTCTGCCCCAGTGATAGAGCTCCTCCACTATGCCCCAACCTCCCAAAGGCTGTACAACTTTCCCAAGTTACCATCAGCTGGGGACTAAGTATCAGAACACATGAGGCTATGGGGGACATTTTACATTGAAAGCCCCTTACCATGTAGTCACAGCTTGAATTGGGCCTATGAGATGGCTGTCTTCCGCTTGGATCCTCTGGCTCTCAGGCTTGTCCCATCTAAGAACCACATTGCATCATACATGTGCATCTCAAAGATATAGAGGATCTGATGACCTATTCTTGACCAATGATGGGTGGTGGAAGCCAATATATAAATGTTCCCCCTTCTATGAGCTGATTAGGAAATTTTGGGATACATTTCATAAGCTTCTTCAGGAAATCCTGTGTGATTGAGCACCTGGTCAACTCAAGGGTACATTGTGGGATCACAGATACACGTGCCACTTTGCATTGTTTTTTTTTTTTTAAATTTTTTGGTTCATTTCTATTTATTTCTTTGAGAGTGACAGAGAGAGAGGGAGAGAAAGAGGCATATATATATAGAGAGAATGGGCGCGTCAGGGCTTCCAGCCACTGCAAACAAACTCCAGATGTGTGCGCCCCCTTATGCATCTGGCTAACGTGGGTCCTGGGGAATCGAGCTTCGAACCAGGGTCCTTAGGCTTCACAGGCAAGCGTTTAACTGCTCAGCCATCTCTGCAGCCCTGCATTGGGTTTTATGTGGTTGCTGGGAAAAACTGAACTCTGGCTAACAGGATTTGCAAGCAACAGCCTTTAACCACTGAGCAATCTCTGCCTATCCATGTTTTTAAAATGATTTAGGTAATAAATATTATGTCCTCTGACCACAGTGAAATTAATCAGAAATCTATAACAACATCTGAAGCATTTCCAAATGTTTAAAGATTATAAAGCATATGTCTAAATAGTGCATGGGTCAAAGAAAATAATCAAAAGGGTATTAAAATTACGTGATTTTTTTCTTTTTTTTTTTGGTGTCTCGAGTTAGGGTCTCACTGTAGCTCAGGCCGACCTGGAATTCATTATGTAGTCTCAGGGTGGCCTTGAACTCATGGCAATCCTCCTACCTCTGTCTCCTGAGTGCTGGGATTAAAGGTGTGTACCACCATGCCCGGCAAAAATTTTTTATTTATTTGCAAGAAGAGGGAGGGGGAGGGAATGGATGTACCAGGGCCTTTAATCACTGAAAACAAACTCCAGATGCATGTGCCATCTTGTGCATCTGGCTTTAAGTGGGTACTGGGGAAATGAACCTGGGTCGTTAGGCTTTGCAGGCAAGTGCCTTAAGCACTGAGCCATCTCCCCATCCCTAAAAGTACTTTTTTGAATGAGCATGAAAACAGTATTGTACTGTAGCTAAAGCAGTGTTTACAGGGAAATGTATAGCACCAAATGCCTTAATCAATAAAAAAGAAAGCTCTCAAATTAGTGACTGCAACCAGTATCTTATGGAACTAGAAAAATAACACACTGAAGATGAATTTTAAGTGCAAGAAAAATGGATAGAATGGGAGGTCATGATATTAAGTGAAATAGGTTTATTCAGAGAGACGTTTTCTTGTGTAGAATCTAGAAAAGATTATCAGGAACAAGAAGGACATGGGGGAGGGGTGAAGTAAGGGACAATTATGGTGAATATGATCAAAGTACATGATAGGCATGTATAACAATGTCACAACCAAAGCAATTCTGTTTAATTATTATTTGCCAATAAAAGGAAGAGCAAAGAGAACTAGATAGGAAAGATTAAATAGTAAATACCAAATCATAAATTGAAATTGGCAGAAAAAAAAAGGTCAATGCCCAAAGGTTTTTGTTTTGTTTTGTTTTCCAACCAGTGAACCTGTACCATGACTGATAAGTGTGTGGAGAAGGGGTGGGGGAGGGAGGATGGTACAAATTGTGAATGTTGAGAACGAGACTTGATATTACCATAGATTCTGTAGATATTAAAAAGATACTAAAGAATGTAAATAACACTGAGTGTGGTGGTGCACGCCTTTAAGTTAAGAGGAAGGACAGAGATCTGGGCACAGTGCCAGCCGGCCCCTGTGAAGGGCCCCTTGCTTTGCCATCCTTGATCCTGTTCTGCCTCTCCCTTGCAAAGCTTGCAGGTGTGTGCCCAAAGCCCTCCCCTGCCCAGTCAATGAGACAGAGGAACTATGGCCATTTCTCTGATTAGAAAGGAGACTTGTGAACACCTCATGGGAATCAGTGATTGAGTCAGAACTACACATCTTTATAACTCAGTGGAGTCGTTTTAAAGATCAACTTAATTCCTTGTCAGAAAGGCTTATAAACCCCAAGACAACAGTCATCCAGAAGCAACCTACGCTGTGGGACCCCTCTCTGCTACAGACAGCTTTTAATTTTTGTTTCTCAATAAACTCAATATTAAACTTTTTCTCTAAACTTGCTTTCTTTGTAACTCATCCTTCACTGTCCAAGAGATAAAGAACCTGGAGTCGTTGACTCAATAGAGCTTTGGTAACCATTGGGAGTCTGGCACTTCCCGAGTTAAGCCCACATAAGAATTGAGATAAGGGGGCTGGGGAGATGGCTTAGCTGTTAAGGCGCTTGCCTGCAAAGCCAAAGGATATAGATTCGATTCCCCAGGACCCATGTAAGCCAGATGCACAAAGTGGCCCATGCGTCTGGAGTTTGTTTCCAGTGGCTGGAGGCCCTGGCATGCCCATTATCTCTCTGTCTGTTTCTCTCTTTCTGCTTCTTTCTCTGAAATAAATAAATAAAAAATTTAAAAAAAAAAAGAAAAAAAGAATTGAGATAAGGCTGTATCACTCTCAGACACCCATTACATTAATTTTAAAAAGTCAGCAGAATTGTATGTGTATGTGCGTGCATGTGTGCATGTGTGCACATGTGTGGTCATTGACAAATGGCTACAATTTTTATGGAACTATAAAACTTAAACCATTTTGAAAAACAATACTGTTGGAATGCAGCTTAATAGTATCTTAAAGACTTACAAAACTTAAGACTTGCAGAAGTTTAAAAAAAAAGCAGAGTTCAGCATAACTGAAAATTCAGAAATGGTCTTGCCCCTAGATGGTCCATTGATCATTGACAATGTTGCAAAGACAATTCGCTAGAGAAATGATAGTGTTTTCAATAAATGATGATCAAAAACTGGATATTCATATATAAAAAATGACCTTTGGTTCATGTTTCACGTCTTATAAAAATTAACTGCATGGGTTGGAGAGATGGCTTAGCAGATAAGGCACTTGCCTGTAAAGCCAAAGGACCCAAGTTTGATTCCCCAGGACCCACATAAGCCAGATGCATAAGGTGGCACATATGTCTGGAGTTTGTTTCCAACAGCTGGAGGTCTTGGAGTGCCTATTTTCTCTCTCAAATAAATAAAATTAACCAGAAACTTATTTGGCCTGGTTTGAATTCCCAGCACAAAAAAGAAAAAGAAAAAGCAGAGCAAGGGCTGAAGAGATGACTTAGTGGTTAAGTTGCTTACCTGCAAAGCCAAAGGACCCAGATTTAATTCCTTAGGACCCATGTAAGCCAGATGTACAAGGTGGTGCATGCGTCTGGAGTTTGTTTGCAGTGGCTGGAGGCCCTGATGCACCCCTTCTTTCTTCCTTTCTTTCTTTCTCTCTCAAATAAATATATATATATATTTTTTAAAAGCAGAGTAGCTGGGTGTGGTGGCACACACCTTTAATCCCAACACTTGGGAGGCAGAGGTAGGAGGATAGCTGAGAGTTCGAGGCCACCCTGAGACTATATGGTAAATTCCAGGTCAGCCTCAGGTAGAGTGAGACCCTACCTATAAAAACCAAAATAACAAATAAATAAATAAATAAGCAGATCAAACTTCCTCTAAATTAAATTATTCCCTCCTGAAGGGAGGAAGGAGTCATGAGGTCAAGAAGTTTGAGAGAGGGGTTACTAAAGTTTAAAAGGTCACAGATCACTCTCCAAGGTTATTGGAGTCATAAATAACTGTTGAGGGACAGACTTTCACCAGTGTTATGTAGCAATTGAAATACTCCTTGGTTGGAGGGAAGGAAACTCAGGAGACTCAGGAAGTCAACAAGTCTGTCAAGGTTGTTGACCTCACCCTAAGGCTATTTATTGTAAAGGGAGAACAACTGCTTGGGGATGACAGGCTACTTCAGGAAGTGTGCTCCAGACTTCTGTGTCACCTATGCTGGATGGGCTTTGCCGTGATGCAGCTGCTTTTGAGTTGAAGTGGCTGTGGGGAGGGCAGTTGCCATCCAGGATGGGATGAGTCTTCTCCATGGTGTGGCTGCTTAGGGGTTTTCATGTCTGTAAGTGTGCCCTCACTCTGAGGCTGAGGGAAGAACATCTTCAGGGGTAATCCTGACTTAGGGAGCTCCACCTAAGTGGCTTTGGGGAGGTTCTCATTGAAGGGTTAATATGAAAGGGTTAAAATGAAAACTAGAGGAAACTAAAGAGTTATTACCTGTCCCTAAGACCAGCAAGCAATAAAAGAACTTGAGAAGCATGGCTTTGAGAGGCCTGTCCACTCCCAGATGATAAATTAAACTTCCCTCAGCTCAGGAAGCCTTGAGGGACCAGAAACCACAGGTCCAGCCTGTTTTTTCTTAGTATCCTCCTCCTAAGCTTGCACCCCATCCTGGCCCAGTGTTTCAGCCTTCATCCCACAGGAAAGTTGAGGCCCCTCGCTGTTTCTCTCATTAAACAGTCTGCCTGTAGAGATCAAGTCTGATGTTCTCTTTTGCTTTTCTCTTATACTTTCCGTACCCTCGTCCTAGATGGGATGAAACTGCTCAACAGTGCTCTGGGATTTACATTGCCCCTGTAGGCCATCCCTCACCCTGCTCTGTAAGTAATCCTAATAAACTCATTGACTCACCAACTTGTTTTGGTGTAACTACTTCTGTGTCTGTGCCCTATCTGGGATGATGATGTGGGTTTTCATCAATTCAGAAGAAAAGTTTTCTGCGACATGTATAGCTGTGTGCGTGCAGAGATGTGTGCATGCACACAAAGCTAGAGAAGAATGTTAACTGTTGTCCTCTCTATTCCCGTGTCCATGAGATGGAGTCACTCAATGAACCTGCAGATTCTGTTTTGTGGTCAGACTGAGTGACCAGTGGGCCCTGTGACTGACCAGTGAGCCCCGTGATTCTCTTGTATCTGCTTCCCACAGGATTGGGGTGACAGGCATGTGTGGCCACAGCCAACTTTTCACATGGGTGCTGGGAGTTGAACTTACCCAGTCCAAGGCCCTCTCCAGCCCTCACTCATATTAAGCAGGTGCTTTAACTGAGCTGTACTTCCAGTCCCTGAGCTTTTGTTCTTTAAAATACTCTGCTAGAGAATGAGAAGACAGCCATAATGTGGGAGAAAATATTTGAAAATCTGAAGGAGTTATATTCATGGATTACAAAGAACAAAAGCCAATGATAGGAAAATCCAATTTAAAAATGGAAGAAAGTTTGAACAGGCACTCCAGCAAAGAAGATATATGTATCGAAAGAAAGGGATACATGTATAGAAAATAAAAATGCATCAAAGACGCTCAACATTTTTATTCAGTAGATGATTAAATGTGAATAAAAACCACAGTGAAGGGTTGGAGAGATGGCTTAGCAGTTAAAGCTCTTGGCTGTGAAGCCTGAGTACTTAGGTTCAACTCCCCAGTACCCACATGAATCAGATAGACAAGGTGATGGCATGCATCTGGAGTTTGTTTGCATTAGCTAGAGGCTCAGGACACACCCATTCTCTCCCTCTCAGATAAACAGACCAATAGAAATATTTTTAAAAACCCATTTAAGCCTGTCACTACATCTAAATGTTTAAACTGTGGTAGAAAAGAAGCTAAAAATTGAACCGATTCACTGAGTTGCTGTAAGAACTTCTGGGCTGGAGAGATGGCTTAGTGGTTAAGGCACTTGCCTGCGAAACCTAAGAATGCATGTGCAAATCTCCAGGTCCCATGTAGCCAGATGTGCAGTGACGCAAGCATGCAATGTTGCACATGCACACAAGAGGGTGCACATATTCTGAAGTTCGTTCACAGTGGGTGAAAGGCCCTGGAGTGTCCTTTCTCTGTCTCGGCCTCTGCCTCTTTCTCTTTTTGCCTCTCTCAAAACTAAAAAATAAAAAAATAAAAAAAATTAATTGCTGAGGAGCTCAATTTATCTTTGCCAGCAGATGGAAAATCCCAAAGAGAGAAGTGTCCAGAATGGCCCAGAAGGATGATAAAAAGGAAAGACAGTTTAGGCTAAAATAAAGTAAGACGAAGTCCATTGTTAGGGTGGCCTGACTACATAAATCACTGATATGGAAATTGCCACATCTTGTTTGTTCACTCACCAGTCCCCTCGCCTTTGAAAACTATAAAATTGAAACAAAATCTCAGCTCAGGGTCAGAGCTTCTTTGGAGAGCTATCTCAAGCATTTTTGGCCCCCAAGTAAATAAAATTGGAATGATCTTTCCAGAGAGTTAATGCAACAAAACTAAAAAACAACACTGAAGACACTATGAGGGAGGAAGGAGGGGGAGGATTTAAGGGAGGTTACAGTAGCTATGTAAGTAGAGGGCAGAATACCAGGCAAAATGGTCTGAGTGGGGTCAGGGCAAGGGATGGAGGAGAGGAGGAAGTGGGAGGAGGGTTAATCAAAATTAAAGATATATTGGGAGGCAGAGATAGGAGGATCACCTTGAGTTTGAGGCCATCCTGAGAATACAGAGTGAACTCCAGGACAGCCTGGGCTAGAGTGAAACCCTAGCTTGAAAAAAAAAAAAAAATTAAAGCTATTGTGAATAAGCCATATGGAAACCTACTTCTTTGTAGCTAAGTAAAAGAGATCCTGGCACACCTATACATACACAACTACAAATTTGAAAAATTAATTTAGTGTACACTTTTGTTATGTGGTTTATGTAAATTATATTTAAAATTGTTACAAATTAATGTGGGTGTATATTCTTATTTATTTATTTGAGAGAGTGTGTGTGAGTGCATGCCACAGCCTTCAGCCACTGCAAACTAACTCCTGCAAGAGGCCCTAGGTTCAATTACCAGCATTGCAAAACAACAAAATTAATTAGGGATAATTTTCAGTTGTGCATGACCAAGAGCTAAGCTACACTTCCAAGCCCTTCCCCTAATGCCATGAGAAAAATAAACACCTGTCAATGTTGAGAAATGAGGATGCTACGGTTGGGTTGCAAAATGAGTGTAAGCTATTGATCTAAAAGAAAGCCATTTTCTTTTAGAGAGAGGGAGTGAGTTTGCAGGCAAGCGTCTTAAGTGCTAAGTCATCTCTCCAGCCCCATTTTCTTTTTATTCTAATATATATATATATATATATATATATTTTGGTTTTTCGAGGTAGGGTGTCACTCTGGTCCAGGCTGACCTGGAATTAACTCTGTCATGTCAGGGTGGCCTTGAACTCATGGCAATCCTCCTACCTCTGCCTCCCGAGTGCTGGGATTAAAGGCGTGTACCACCACGCCCGGCTTTTTGTAATATTTTTTATTTATTCATAAGAGAAAGAAAAGGGGAGGGGGGGGAAGTACTATGGACACACAAGGGCCTCTAGTCACTGCAAATGAACTCCAGGCACATGCACTGCTTTGGACATCTGGCTTCAAGTGGCACTGGGGAATTGAACCCTTCATCAGGCTTTGCCAGCAAGTGTCTTAAACGGTTGAGCCATCTCTCCTACCCAAGAGGGTCGTTTTCACTTACCCAATTATTTTTCTTCTCTCTGCCTGTAAGAAAAGAATGGTAGGGGCTGGTGAGATGGCTTAGCGTTTAAGGTGTTTGCCTGTGAAACCTAAGGACCCACGTTAGATCTCGCTCCAGATGCCACATAAGCCAGACGTAGAAAGGTGAGGCAAGCGCAAGGTCGCACACGGCCACCAGGTAGCGCGAGGGCTTGGAGTTCGACTGCAGCGGCTGAGGCCCTGGCCCGCCAAGTATTTCCGCTTTTAAATCTGTGTGAACAAATTAGAACAGCCGACGCCCACCTCACGTTTACCGCCTTACCTTACGTCTTCGTCTTCGTCATCGCTGCACGGCTTGTAGAAGGACTAGCCATTGGCCGAGAGGTGCGGGGCCCGCCTACAAATCCCCATCACCGCCTCCCTCCCTCCCCCCCCCACCGCCCGCGACGTGCTGTGCGCGCGCAGAGCGGGACTCTGGGCGGGGCGGCGGCCTCGGGCGCACGTGACTCGCGATGGCGCAGCGGCTGGCGCGCAAGCGCAGAGCGGGTTCCGGGCCCTGGAAGCCCGCGTGGTAAGCGTCGACGCGACGGGCGAGCGAGAGAGCGAGCGTGCGCGACGGCTGGCCGAAGGCAGGGCTCGGCGGCGGGCCGCGGCGGGCGGCGGCGGCGGGCTCGGGGCTTGGCATGTGGGGCCAGGGGCTCTTTGCTAGAGCGCGTGTGGCGGAGAGCGTGAGGTTAGTGGCGGTCCGGTGGCTGGCGGGCGGGCGGGCGCCGTGGGGTGCCTCGGGGACGCGGTCGTGGCTGGCCGCGGGGTTCCGGCCCGGCGCGGCGGCGCGGGGTGAGGCCTGCGTGCAGGCCGCTGCTGCGCTCCGCCGCCCCCAGCCGGGGGGACACCGAACCCCTTTCTGGGTGCGGTGCCAGGAGGCACAGTCTAGACGTTTGCCGATAACTAAGGCCGCCTTGGGTGGAGTTGTGTCTTCGCTTTCCAGCAACTTTTGCCCATTTAGCCTTCAAAACCACGCATAAAGCAAGTGCGAAGGAGCTTCATGATGCCGACTTCTTCCAAATTCTCCTGCTTATTGTGTCTTGTCTTTTCATTGACAACCTTTCCAGGTATAGACACTATTCCAGGAGCAAAATCCCCTCCCACGTCCCCCCACCCCCGTCCACTGACTCCCGTGTCTCCTATTTCAAATTCTCACCATTTGGTAATCCTTATTTGCAAAATGTGGGTAAAGGAACAGTTCCTATCTAACAATTTTTTTTTTTTTTTTTTTTTTTGGTTTTTCGAGGTAGGGTCTCGCTCTAGCCCAGGCTGACCTGGAATTCACTCTAGTCTCAGGGTGGCCTCGAGCTCACGGCAGTCCTCCTACCTCTGCCTCCCGAGTGCTGGGATTAAAGGCGTGCTATGCTCAGCAAAAACTACTTTTCAAGAATAACTTGTGAACCTTAAAAAAAAAACAAAAAAAAAAACGGGCGCGGTGACACACACCTTTAATACTATTTTCCTTGCCACTCTCCCATGCCTCTTCCACCTAACACTTTCCAAGTATAAGATCCAATGCATTCCAGAGAAATAGTCTCCCCAAACAAATTCCTACATGGTTTTACTTTTTTTAAAAAAATATCTGGGCTGGAGTCTCCCATGCCTCTTCCACCTAACACTTTCCAAGTATAAGATCCAATGCATTCCAGAGAAATAGTCTCCCCAAACAAATTCCTACATGGTTTTACTTTTTTTAAAAAAATATCTGGGCTGGAGAGATGGCTTAGTGGTTAAGCGCTTGCCTGTGAAGCCTAACGACCCCGGTTCAAGGCTCCATTCCCCAGGACCCACGTTAGCCAGATGCACAAGGGGGCGCACGCATCTGGAGTTCTCTTGCAGTGGCTGAAAGCCCTGGCGTGCCCATTTTCTCTCTCTCTCTGCCTCTTACTCTGTCTGTTGCTCTCAAATAAATAAATAAAAATAAACAGAAAATTAAGAAAATCTTCATTTATTTACTTGAGAAAGAGGCAGAGGACCAGTCAGTACCTTCTGCAGCTGCAAAGGTATGCCAGACACATTTGCTGCTTAATGCTACTTAATGGATACTGAGGAATTGAACCCCAGATGTCACAGCAAGTGCCTTTAGCTGTTGAGCCATCTCTCCATGTATCTCAGTGCAGTTTTAAAACTGCCTTTTGACCTATGTTGAATAATTCTTGTTTTGAAGACATTTTGATGACAGTGTATTTGAAAAAAAAAAGCAACCTTTAAGGTGAATAAAAATAAGAATGTTTAAAATATTTATAAGTTCTACCCCTTTCCATGTTGAGTTGGTAACTTTTCCATAGTTGAGTGCATTTGAAACTTTGGTATCCTTTAATCCCTAGGTTATTTAAAAGCTGTAAAACAAAAGTCCACATTTTGGGGTTGGAGAGATGATTCAGTGGGTAAAGGCACTTGTAAACTTTGACAGCTGGCATTTGATTCCCTAGTATCCACTTAAAGCCAGACCCAAAGTGGTACCTGTGTTTGAAGTTCCTTTCCATCGGCAGGAGGCCCTGGCACACCATTCTCTGTCTCTTACTCAAATAAATGCATAAAATAAAGTCTGTATTTTGGTTGGGGATGCTGCTCAGTGTTGAGTGCCTGTCTAGCATGTACAAAGCCCTGGGTTCAATCCCCAGCCCCGAGGAAAAAAAAAAAGTCTACATCTTTGAAAAACAAAATATGCACTAGCTAGAATGTTTGCTTTTTAAAATGGCAGTTCTGTGAAGGTTTTTGCTTATTTTTTCCCCCTATTTTTGTGCACTCTGGTGTATAGAACAGTGTTAGGGGGAAAGGGAGGAAAGAAAAAGTCATATTAGCTAATGATGTCAATTTCACTGCATGTCAGATTGTTATTACACATCTTCTGCAGATAACTTTTTTGAGGTAGGGTCTCACTCTAGCTGAGGCTGACCTGGAATTGACTCTGTATAGTCTCAGGGTGGCCTTGAACTCACATCGATCCTCCTACCTCTGCCTCCTGAGTGCTGGGATTAAAGGCATGAGCCATCATGCCAGACTTTGCAAATAACTTTTTATGATAAGGAAATAAAATTATTTGGAACTGAAAACCTGAAATAAGCCTTCCATTTTTATATTCCTTTAAGATGTATGAATAGAAACTGATATTCCATTCCAGTATGTTGAGAATAAAATTGTAAAGTTGTAGATGTTTTCTTTGAAATGTTTTTCAGTTAAGGTGTATCATATAATAAGATGATTTTTGAGGTAATAGGTGAAATTTGATATTCCTTAGTGTTTTTAATTCTAGGAGTACCTTTTAAATAAAATAAGTTACCACTCTTAAGCATTTACAGTGTTTCTTTTTGTCTCCATTATGGAACTCTTTCTCTTGTTTGAGAGGGTACTATTTTTTTTTTTTGAGAATATGCACATTTTTCTTAAGTAGTCCCTTATGTAAGTGATCAAAAATTTGTGTGTATGTGAATTATCTTCAGTGTAAATATGTAAAAGTTCGGCTAAAGATGTTAGAAATAGAAATGATTTTGAAATTTCAAATTTAAAATGTGTTTAGAACAAATTTGTCCCTGCCAGCGGGGAGTTGAACAAGGACTCGAGGAGAAGCTAACCTGGGTGTAAAAAGGCAAACAGACCCAAAAAGGAGACCATGCTAGGTGTTTGTCAAGGCCTTAGAGTCTATTTTTTTTTTTTTTTTTTTGGTTTTTTGAGGTAGGGTCTCACTCTAGCCCAGGCTGACCTGGAATTAATTATGGAGTCTCAGGGTGGCCTCGAACTCATGGCGATCCTCCTCTGCCTCCCGAGTGCTGGGATTAAAGGCGTGCGCCACCACGCCCGGCTAGAGTCTATTTTTTACACAGTGGTTATATAGGGGAAGAAAAGTGGGGGAATAAGCTGGCTGATGTGATTTAGGGCTTTGGAATTTCAGGAAACCAAGAGGGGATTTAATTAGGTGTTCATCTAATCTTGCCTCAATGGCTTCACATCCTGACCATAAACAGGCCTTTTGCAAACGATAAGATTCTGTAAGCAGTCTGCTGAC
Source organism: Jaculus jaculus (assembly GCF_020740685.1). Taxonomy (NCBI): domain Eukaryota; kingdom Metazoa; phylum Chordata; class Mammalia; order Rodentia; family Dipodidae; genus Jaculus; species Jaculus jaculus. Next base: position 36,565,407 of record NC_059117.1, read on the forward strand.
CAACGTTCCAGAAGTACCTAACAGAAAGCTGGATGGACCAACTTTCTGAATAATGAGTCAGCTTATGAGCAGGCCCAGGCAAAATGGAGAGGCTTTTGCTCTATGGCTCCCGACACAAATTAAAAATTAGTTGTGGGAAAAATACATGTGTGGTCATTTTACTATAGAGTTTAAATTTTGGTAACTTCATGAGGACAAATACTTGAAGAATTTGTACATTATGTGGCTGCCTTTATTTGTTGTTAGTAGGTGCATTATTGGAACCTAATTCAAAGTATTAAATTGTTAGTTTTTCAGAAATTGTCCAAATGGATGAAGATGTACAGTACAATAAAGGTAATGACATTAAATTATCTTGGGGGCTAAGTGATACTGATTAATTTCTAATTTTATTTGTCCTGTTACTTGGTTTTAGTTGAAGATGTGGTTGGAAGTCATGTAGAAGATGCAGTAACATTTTGGGCCCAGGTAAATCAAAACTTGGTTGGTTTCCCTTTCCTACCTTCCCCTTCCCTAACCCAACAAAACCAAAAACCTGGGCTGGGGAGATGACTCAGTGGTTAAAGGCACTTGCTTGCAAAGCCTGATGGCATGGGTTCAGTTTCCCAGTACCCAAAGTGGTGAGGGCATGTATTTGTAGTTCATTTGCAGTGGCAGGAGGCTCTGGTGTGCCTGTATTGTCATTCTTTTACAAATAAATAAATAAAATATTTTAAAAAAACAAACCTCTAGGTGTGGCAGTGCACACCTTTAATCCTAGCACTTAGGAGGCAGAAGTAGGAGGTTTGCCATGAGTTTGAGGCCACCTGTGACTGCATAGTGAATTCCAGGCCAGCCTGAGCTTGAGTGAGACCCTACCTCATAAAACCAAAATAAATAATAGATAAATAAACCCAAACCAAGGAATACACATTTTTTTATTGTCATCCTCGGTACCTAACTTTTATTACCTAGCACAAATACATAATTAAAAGACAAATGGCTACAACTAGAACTTTTTCTAAGTTATGACTGGTATGCTTATATTTCAATAAGAAAATCAGCAAGATTGTGACTTCAAAATTACACTAAACCATCATCTTAGGTTGCATAAACTGAGAGGCTATTAATGTATTTGTGAAGTTATAGCCCCATCTAGGGGTCTTTTATAAGATTCCTACAGATAAGATTTTAACCCTCTCCTTTTTTCCCTAGCTAAGGTCTCTCTCTAGCCCAGGCTGACCTGGAATTCACTATGTAATTTCAGGCTGTCCTTGAACTCATGGCAATCGCCCTACCTCTGCCACCCAAGTGTTGGGATTAAAGGTGTGCACCACCATGCCCGGCTGAGATTTTTAGAAATTTATATGTGCGTAGTTTGTGTGGTTTGGTGATGCAGCACCTTATGTGTTCCCTTGTGGTATTTCCTTCCATCATAAACCCACCTGTGGTTTTTTTTTTTTTGAGGCAAGCCTAACAGGAGGAGAGGGAGAATGGGCACACCATGATGTCTAGCCACTCCAGACAAACTCAAAATGCATGTACAACCATGTGCTGGTTTATGTGGGTTCTGGGGAATTGAACCTGGATCCCTAGGCTTAGCAGGCAAATGCCTTAACTGCTACGACATCACTCCTTCCCAAAGTTTTTTTTGGTCTTTTTTTCTTTTTTGTTTATGGTATGGTACCCCTGGGATGGGGGTTCTCCTCCATGGTGGCCATAGCAGAATATCGGATGCCTGACTCTGTCACTGTCATGTTTGGTCTTGTTTTGAGCTAGTCTATTTTCTGATTCTGGAGCTTGTGTGGTCTCACATATTCTCAGGTCTCTATTCCTGAGGTACTGGGGTTACAGGTGTGCATGGCCAACCCAGCTGTTAATGATGCGTTTTGCTGATTTGAACTAAGGTAATTTCAGGTCCCTTTAAGCCCTCTTGCTTGTGCAAGAAGCACACATAACCCTTGAGCGAGGGTTGGTCTTGTAGAGTCCCTGTGGAAGAGCCTGTTTGTGCCTCTTGTTCTGGTGGTTGCAAACAATCCTTGATACTCCATCCCTTGCAGGCATGTTTCTCCTGTCCCTTCTCTTGTTACTATAAGACATTCTCTTTGAGTGCCTGCATGTCTGTTTTTTTTCCCTCTTAGAAGATGCTAGTCACTACCTTGTATCCCATCACAAATGAAGAGAGGTAACAAGTATAAAGTATAAAGCCAGACTAGTAACGTTTCAAGTGAGTGTTGGCTATATATTTGTTCATTCAGGTCTAGACTTTGATTCAGTCATTCTTATTTGTGAAGCTACTGATTCAACAGTTATGACTCAAAATACATGGTTTAAACTGGAAGTCAGCAAACTGTTAAGTGATCAAGTAGTAAATACTACACAATTGATGAGCCATACAGTTTCTGTTTTAAAGATTCAAAATCAAGATTTTAGTGCAAAAGCAGCCATAGACATATGTGAAGGAATATGTAGCTGTTATCCAATAAACTTTGCCCACCTGATTTAAAACATGAATTTGAGACTGCTCTAGAAATGTGAACAGTTCAAAACATGAGGAAACATTCCTTAGATGAATGAAGAGATTCAACAATTAAAGCTGCTACTGGTATCTCTATAACTCTAATCTCAAAAAACAAGTTGTGCAATTTGAGATTCAGCTAATGAGCAAAGGAGAGTAAAGAGAGACTTGGAGCTGCATCGAGGCAGGGCAGAACAGAGGTGTACTCCTGTGGTACTCCTGTGTTGCATAGAGAGACATGGGGTTGCCTAGAGGTAGGGTAGAATGGAGATGTTCTTCGTTGTTTCGCATCCCTTGTGGATTTCTGCCAAAGTTGCTAGTTATAAGACAACACTGTAGGATCGTTAGTATACCTAGTGTGATGAATGGTAATTGAAGGAATCTTGAATATTTTTCTTCCATTTATTTCTTTTTTTGTTTTTTGAAAGGAGCTTCCATTTACTTAGTATCCATGTTGACAGCGTATGACTGTATGGGATATTTTTATATATTGTGAACTTTATCCCAAATGCTGCTTTTCATGTTTCTTGGAATCAGTTTTAAGGCCATTTCCTTTTTTGTGGTGTTGGGAATTGAACTCAGAACCTCATGCATGCAAGACAAACACATACTGTCAACAGGGCTGTATCCCTAGCCCTGTTTTTTTTTGGGGGGGGGAGGGGTTTGGTGACATTGATATTCATCATCATATCTTGAAGCTGCTCTTTCAGAGATTTTGAATCATTACAGAAAGTCATTTTTTTCTAGGCTTAACTATTTTGTTAGCATATTTCTGTTAAGTCTGATGTTTGTATATTTATTAAATTAATTATTTGTTTTTTTTTGAGGTAGAATATCTCTCTATCCCAGGCTGACCTGGAATTTACTATGCAGTCTCAGGCTGGCCTTGGACTCCTGGTGATCCTCCTACATCTGCCTCCCAAATACTGGGATTAAAGGTGTGCATCACCACATCCAGCTTTGTGTGTATACTTTTATTTGATTTTGTTTTGCCTTATTGAGGTAGGGTCTCAATACAGGGATGAAGCTGGCTCTGACCTCATGATATTCCTACCTCAGTCTCCCAAGTGCTGGTATTACATGTATGTACCACCACTCTCAGCTGGTAGTTTTTACTTTGAAATAAATTCATGTTTAAAGCCAGGAAGTTAAAACTGGTAAAATACTCTTTTAAAAAAATATTTTATTTTTTATTTATTTGAGAGGGGGTGAGAGAGCCTTCAGCTACTGCAAGTGAACGCCAGATGCATGTGCCACCTTGTGCATCTGGCTTACATGTGTGTTGGGGAACTGCTAAGCCATCGCTCCAGGCCTAGTAAAATACTCATTAACAATTTTCAGATTTTACCAGGTCTTTCTTCTCTCCCCCACCCTCCCCTGTTCCAGGATATAGTCTATGATTCTCCCTTACATCCTTAATCTTCTCCAACCTTTGATACTTTTTCAAGTTTTCCTTGTCTCTTATAACTTCTTATTTTGATGATTGCTAGTCATTTTATAGCATATCCCTTTTGGTTTGTTTGATGATTTCTTATACATAGATTGGCAAAAATCCACAGAAATGATAATGAATCCAGAGGGCATCATATTGTGGGTTCATACTGTTAGGTAAGGATAAACTGGAGTTGCAGCAGGAGGGCAACAGAGATAAGGAAATGGGTCATCCACATTCCTCAATTAATTGCCCAGCCATTAACAATGCCCTAGGTCTAGATTTACTGCCCCCTTATCTCTCACTAGGTCACTTCTGGTCCCACCCTATGGCTAATGTAGAGAACAGAGATTTACTGCCCCAACAAAAAAATTTCTTCCCTTCCTCACCTTCTCACAACTGGAGAGCCTATAAAACCCACTATCCGTAACCCCAAGCTGACCACTCTGGTCTTGAGAGTCAGTCCTGGTAGCTCGTGTCCCTCCCCCTTACCCCCCCTCCCCCGCATAAAACTTCCATCTTTGCTTCAGAGTGATCTCCGTCACTTCTGAACCTTACACATACTGTGCTTAGACATAGATACAACTAAGTCTGTCACCACCACCCCTGCAATTAGCTGGTTTTCAAAGAACCTGCTTCATATAATTGAATAATATTTCATATTTTATGTGAATTCTAAACAATTGAAGCCCATTGGCTAGTAAAATTTTTCTATAGCCTAGTATTATTTAAGAGATTTATTTGAGGGCTGGAGAGATGGCTTAGTGGTTAAGATGCTTGCCTACAAAGCAAAAAGACCCAGATTTGATTCTCCATGTCCCACGTAAGTCATATGCACATGGTGGCATATGCATCTGGAGAGGCCCTGGTGTGCCCATTCTCTCTCCCCCTCTCTCTGTCTCAAAATAAGAGGATTAATTTGAATTATGAAAAAATAGTGCTATAAGAATTTTTTGGGGATACATGTGTGAGCACAGGCACATATGTGCTATGGCATGTGCGAAGATCAGAGAATAATTTTGGGTGTCAGTCTTCACCTTCTGCCTGGTTTGAGGTAGAGTCTCATTGTTCACTATGCTGTATGGGCCTAGCTAGCTGGCCCCCAAACTTCAGGGGGTTCTCTCTCTGCTTCTCCTCTTGCTGCAGTCACACTGGGATTACAGACGATAGTACCACAGTGTCAGGCTTTCTGTTGTTTTATGCTTAGAGCCATGGAGCTGTCTGTCCAGCCTTGACTGTTGAAAATGATTTAGATTTCATTTTATATCCCAATTTCTATTCAAAATTTTCAAATGTTATCTTTAGTATAACTCTCAGTTACTGTAGAACACTGTCAAATGATTTTTCACATTTACTATGTTTACTTTTTAGAATGTCAATAGAAATAAGGATATTATGAAGATTGGCTGCTCACTGTCTGAAGTTTGTCCCCATGCCAATTCAGTTTTTGGGAATCTTGATCCAAAGAAGGTGAGACATATCCTTGGATACAATCATTTTATCCTTCCTGTTTTTCTTCATCTTGGATTTTATAACTTTTGGAATTGGGGCCTGTTTGAAAGGAAAAGGCAGATTTTTTTTTTAGGATTTATAAATTTATTTATTAAAAATAGTCATGGATGACTTTTTTTTTTTGAGGTAGGGTCTCACTCTAGCTCAGGCTGAGCTAGAATTCACTATGTAATCTCAGGGTGGCCTCAAACTCACAGTGATCCCTACCACTGTCTCCTGAGTGCTGGGATTAAGGGTGTGTGCCACCATGCCTGGCCTATGGATTACTTAAAAAATTTTTTTTTTGAGGTGGGGTCTGCTCTAGCCCAAGACCTATAATTCACTATGTAGTCTCAGGGTGATATTGGACTCACAGCAATTCTCCTATCTCAGCCTTCTGAGTGCTGGGATTAAAGGTGTGCACCACTATGCCTGGTGGGTTGACTTTTTTTTTTTTTGAGACACGGTCACCATTTTGAAGCCCAGGTAGGCTTCAGTATTAGTTAAATTACTTGACCTTAATAGAAAAGAAGTCTGACAATGAGCTAAAGTACTAATGAATATTGAAGACACTATGGTGAGTAAAATAAACCAGTCACACAAAGACAAACACTATGATTCCACTTATATGACCATAAAACTCATTCACAAACTTCATTTACAGAGTAGTCAAAAATCATAGAGACACAAGTAAAATGTATTTATTTAGGAAGGGGGGAGGGGAAAGTAGGGATGGAGAGGAGTTTTTTTTTTTTTTTTTTGAGGTAGGGTCTCACTCTAGCCCAGGCTGACCTGGAATTCGCTATGAAGTCTCAGGGTGGCCTCGAGCTCAACAGCATTCCTCCTACCTCTGCCTCCCGTGTGTTGGGATTAAAGGCGTGCGCCACCACGCCCGGCTGGAGGGGAGTTATTTAATGGATATAGTTTTAGTTATACAAGATGAAAAGTTACAGCAAGAGATGGTAGTGGATGAACAACTGTGCAGTTGAATTGTGCACCTAAAATTTGTTAAGATAGTAAATTTTAGCTGGGCATGGTGATGGACACCTTTACTCCCAGCACTTGGGAGGCAGAGGTATGAGGATCACTCAGTTCGAGGCCAGCCTGAGACTATATAGTGAATTCCAAGTCAGCCTAGGCTAGAGCAAGACCCCTACCTTGAAAAAAGAAAGATGGCAAATTTTATTTTGTGTGTATTTGACCACTGAAAAAATTGGAGAGAGGTGGCTAGCACTTTGATTTTTTTTCCTTAGATTAAATCTGTAGTATGTACCTCATTGTGTGTGTGTATATGTGTGTATATATATGTATATACACACAAACCATATGTATGTTTACTTTGTTTAACATAATTTCTGAGTTACTCATATTGTGGTGTGTGTTAGTGTATTGGTAGTTTATTATTTCTTTTTCTAAGCAGCGTGGTATTTGTGTGCATAGGTAACTTTTTTTTTCTTTCTCCTTTGTTGAGCACTTGGACTATTTTCAATTTTGGGGTACTGAGTATAAAACTGCTTTGAGTTTGTATGGAAGTCTTCTGCTTTGAATCCTTTTGCAAGTCTACTGGATATATTAAATCATTTGTTTTGTTCATATACTTATAAGCAGAGTTCTAAGTTGTAGGGCAGGCGTGTTTCATTATAATATGGTCTACAAGACAGTTTTGCAGAAATTAGCCAGCTTTCATCTATAACATACAGTACATATATTGCATCAGAATTTCACTTCCTTTATGTAAGAATTTCACTTCTTTCATGTTTTCACTGACCTGCGTTAGTCTTTTTAATATTCTGGTGGGTAAGTAATGCTATCTTGTAGTTTTCATTTCCTCTGATAAATACTGTTAAGCACATTTCAACATTCTTAACAGCTATATCCTCATTTCTAAAAGGTACCAACTAAGTAGTACTGTTGTAGTTACCTTCTCATTGCTGGAACAAAGCACCCAGCCAGAAGCAGCTGATAGGAGAAAAGATTTTTTGTCTTATAAAGGAAAGGGAAGCTTCACGATGGCAGGGGAAAGCACGGCATGAGCAGAGGCTGGACATCACCTGTCACAGCCGGCAGAAAATAGTAGCAAGAGATTGAGCCCAGGTCTGGCTCAGGGAAACTGGCTGTTACACCCGTAAACCCAACCCCAGTAACATACCTCCTCCAGCAAGGCTCCACCTTCCAAATTGCCATCAGCTTGGGACCAAGCATTCAAAACACATGAGTTTATGGGAGACACCTGATTCAAACCATCACAAATACCTATTAAGATCTTTTCTATTTCTATTTTAGTTGGGTAGGGCCTTGCTGTGAGCAGTTCTGGCCTGGAACTTGCTGTGTAGCTGAGGCTGACTTTGAACCCAAGTGCTGAGATTGCAAGCATGCACCATCATGCCTAGTTTTCTCTCATATTTTAAAAGAGCTTGCCTTCATTGGTTTTTTGAATTCTATGTATGCTCTTTATTTTTCTTTTATTTATTTGAAAGGGAGAGAAAGAAAGGCAGAGAGGGAAGGAGAGTGAGAGAGAATGGGTGCGCCAGGGCATCCAGCCACTGCAAATGAACTCCAGAAACATGCACCACCTTGTGCATGTGGTTTAAGTGGGTTCTTTGGCTTTGCAGACAAGTGCCTTAACTGCTAAGCCATCTTTCCAGCCTTACATGTATATATATATTTTTCTTTTTCTTTTTCTTTTTTTTTTTTTTTTGTTTGTTTTTCGAGCTAGGGTCTCACTCTAACCCAGGCTGACCTGGAATTCACTATGGAGTCCTAGGGTGGCCTTGAACTCAAGGCAGGCCTCCTACCTTTGCCTCCTGAGTGCTGGGATTAAAGGTGTACGCCACCACGCCCGGCCACATGTATTTCTTGATCTGAGTCCTTTGTCTTATATGTACTGCTAATGTGTTCTTCTAGCTCTGAGTTGGTGAGACTCCATCTCAGTGATACAACGCAAAAGCATGATAGAGAGGAAAGAGTTGTGAGACCCCGCCCGAAGGCTCTGATGGAGCTGCCTGCAGTGTGTGTAATGAGTTCCAGAGATGCAGCTTCTGTGACTCATCATCTCTGCTGAGGTGGGCTTTCTGCTAATGCAGTTGCCTTCGAGTTGAAGCAGCTATGGAGAGGTCGTCATCCAAGATGGGATGAGACTTCTTGAGTTGAATTTGAGACATTTAGTCCTTTGGTAAGCACTCAGGAGGCAGAAGTAGGGGAATTGCCACGAGTTTGAGGCCACCCTAAAACTATATAGTGCATTACAGGTCAGTCTAGGCTAGAGCAAAAGCTAAACCAAACAAAAAAAGCAGCTTGTGGAAGGAAAGGGTTAATATTAGCATACAAACTCAAAGGGGAGCTCCATGCAGGCAGAGGAAAGATGGCATGCACAGCAGCTGGCCATCACCTCCTGACCAATATCAGGTGGGTAGTAGCAGCAGGAGAGCGTGCTGAACAAGGGCAAGGAGAAGCTGGCTATGACGCTCATAAGCCGGCCCCCCAACAACACACCTCTTCCAGCAAGCCTCCAATTCCCAAATTGCCATCAGCCAGGAATCAAGTATTCGGAACTCATGACTTTATGGGGCACATAATTCAAACCACCACAGTCATTAAAATTTACTTGGTTCTTTTTACTTTTTAAGTATGGTTATTTGAAAACTTAAAATGACACCCATGATTCGTGTCTTCTTTCTGTTTGGCTCAATCAGAACCTTTGTGATCTGAGTTCTGCTTTTTCTCTGGTTTCATTACTTACTGTGGTCTCTTCCCCCCCCTCACCCCCCGGAGGTAGGGACTCGCTCTAGCTCAGGCTGACCTGGAATTCACTATGTTGTCTCAGGGTGGCCTCGAATTCAAGGTGATCTCCTACCTCTGCTTCCCAAGTGGGATTAAAGGCATGCTCCACCACACCTAGCTGCTCTTCCTTTTTTAAAAAGAGCACCCCCCCCCAAAAAAAACCAACTTTTATTTATTTGAAAGAGAAAGAATGGGCATTCCAGGGCCTTTAGCCACTGCAAACAAACTACAGACCATGAGCCACCTCATGCATCTGGCTTACATGGGTACTGAGGAATTGAGCCTGGGTTCTTAGGCTTCAGAACTCAACTGCTTAGCTGCTAAGCCATCTCTCCAGCCCCATATGATCTCTTGTTCATACTATTCCAACCATATAGCTTCTTTGTTTAGAACAGGAAAAATATCTGCCTCAAGTGATTTCTACTTGTTAGCCTCAAAATGCTCTTCTTTATTGCTTAAATGGCTCATCCTGTCACATTCTTTAGGATTTTGCTCAAGCCACTACCTTTATTAGAGACACTTCCTTGACCTATGTAACACTTCATCACTGTATTAGTTGTTTTCTTTGTTTCTGTGACAGAATACCTAATACGAAGCAACTTTAAGGGAGCACAGTTTGTGGTGGTTTGAGTGTAAAATGTTCCCCATAGTCTCAAGTGTTTGTGATTAAACTTCCTATTTGATCCTCAGCTGTTGTAACCTTTGGGAGGTGGCGCCTTGCTGGGGGAAGTGTTCACTGGGAACAGGCTTTGGGGTTTATTAGCCCGGCCCACCAGATGTTCAGAGTTGGCTCATTCAGACTTCTCCCTTCCTGCTGCTGATGTGTGAAAGTGTGAACTGTTGTCTGCTCTGCCCTGTTTTCTCCACCATGATGAAACTTCCCCTGGAAACTGTGTACCTGAAATAAACCCTTTTCTCCCATAAGCTCCTTTTGGTCTGGTGTTTTGTTCCAGTAATGAGAAGGTAACTGCTCTACAGTCTGGGGGAATTCAGTCCATCATGGCAGGGAAGACATGGTAGCAGCAGCATAAGAAAGCGAATCATACTTAATCTTAGTGGGCACGGAGAGAGAGAAAGGGAGGGAGGAAGGGAGGGAAGGAGATGAATGCTGGGCTCAGCTCACTTACTCCCCCTTTTTTTTTTTTTTTTTTGAGGTAGGGTCTTGCTCTATCCAGGCTGACCTGGACTTCACTCTGTATTCTCCAGGTGGCCTCGAACTTACTTATGTGATCTCACATAAGTATCTTACTTTCTCCTTAAAAAAATTGTTTATTTTTATTCATTTGAGAGCAACAGACAAAGGGAAAGAGAGAAAGAGGCAGAGAGAAGAGAGAATGGGTACACTAGACCCTCCAGCTACTGCAGATGAACTTTAAATGCATGTGCCACATTGTGCATCTGGCTTACATGGGTACTGGGAAAGCAAGCCTCAAACCGGGGTTCTTAAGGCTTCACAGGTAAGTGCTTAACTGCCAAGCCATCTTCTCTAGCTCGTCACTTTCTCCTTTTTGTTCACACTGGAACTTAAGCCCATGGAATGGTGCTGCTCATTCCATCTCAATTAACTTAGTCTAGAAACTTCCTCTCAAAAATATGGCCAGAGATTTGTCTCTTGGATGATTGTATATCAAGGTAAGTTGGATATTAGTATTAAACATCACGATCAATTTCACTCTGTTCCTTATAATCTTTCTTTCTCTTTCTCTTTTTTTTTCCCCCTTTGGTTTTTTCGAGGTAGGGTCCTACTTTAGCCCAGGCTGACCTGGAATTCATTGTGTAATCTCATGGTGGCCTCAAACTCATGGTGATTCTCCTATCTCTGCCTCCCTAGTGCTGGAATTAAAGGCGTGTGCCTCTGTGCCCAGCTATCTATGGTTTTTTTGTGTGTGTTTTTTCAGTTTTCTGATGTAGGGTCTTACTCTAGCCTAGGCTGACCTGGATTCACTATGTAGTCTCAGGGTGACTTCAAAGTTAGAGTGAATTCTCCTACCCTGCCTCCAAGTGTTGGGATTAATGCATGTGCCACTATGCCCAACTTCCTTTTTTTTTTTTTATTGACAACTTCTATAAATATAAAGCATAAACAATGATCATAATCCCCTCCCACCACTCTCCCTTTTCTCCCTTCCAATTTCCCCCTCCACTGAATTCTTTCTGATTTCTAGTTTGATACAATATTTTGTAGGTCTTGTGTAAGTAGCATCATCTACTGTGAGGTCATGCATATCGAGACACTTTGTGTCTGAAAGACAGTATTGTAAGCACTCCTCCCCTTTCTTTGGCTGTTAAATTCTTTTTTGCCACCTCTTACTCTATGGTCCCTGAGCCTTGGAGGGTATGAGAGCACTATCTCAGTGCTGAACAGTCCACTGTCACTTCCTGCCAGCACTTAGTGAGTTTTGAGTCACCCCAGTGGTCACTACCATAGGAAAAGAGAAGAGAAGCTTCTTCAGCTGAATGTGAAAGTAGCATTAATAGGGTTGGAGAGATGGCTTAGCAGTAAAGGCGCTTGCCTGCGAAGCCTAAGGACCCAGGTTCAGTTCCCCAGTGCTTACATAAGCCAGATTACAAGGTGGTGCATGTGTCTGGAGTTTATGTGCAGTGGCTAGAGGCCCTGGCACACCCATTCTCCCTATCTGTCTTTTTCTCTCTTCCCAAATTAAAAATAAATAAATAAAGTAAGCCAGGTGTTGTGGTGCATGCCTTTAATCCTAGCAGTTGGGAGGCAGAGGTAGGATCGCTAGGAGTTTGTGGCCAGCCTGAAACAACGTAGTGAATTCCAAGTCAGCCTGGACTAGAGTGAGAACCTACCTTTACCCTCTCCTCCCCCAGAAAAAAGTAGCATTATTATATGGGCATAAGCCTAAGTATTTAGCGGGTAGTATGGTGGGCATCATATATCCATTTAGCCAGACAACACTAGTAATTTCCCCCATAAGGCTTATGACATCTCCAGCTGTAGGCTTTTTTTTTTTCTTTCCAAGGTAGGGTCTCACTCTGGTCCATAATGACCTGGAATTAACTATGTAGTCTCAGGATGACATCAAACTCTTGGTGATCCTCCTAACTCTGCTTGCGCTACAATGTCCAGCTCAGCTATAGGCCTTTGATTAGGTTTTCTGTACCAGATGGTAATTCTCTTCTTTGGAGTGGGCATAAGTTCAGTCAGAGAGCACTTGGCTTCCCCCATAACAGACCTGCCACCATTAAACTGGTTGGTACATTTGGCCTGGCTGCCACCCATAAAGCTTGCTTTCTTACTCTTTATGATACTTTTCATTAGTAATGGGTATAATAAAGTACTTGAGGTTAGGTTCTTTGAATAGAAGCTTTGTTAGTTTTGGAGTTTTGAGGGTATGGGGTTGGTATATGTTTGATTCTGGTGAGGGCTCCCTTGGCTGTACTATATCATGGGAAAAAAGTAACATGAGTGGAGGGCATGTGAGAAGGAGAGCTCATATAGCACTCCTGGAAGCTGGAGATGGAGCCGGCTTGCCATTTTCTCTTGGTTCCATGAGAACTTTGTTAATGTCATCTGAGAGCAGCACCCTGAATGACTAGGTCCAATCTCTAACATTTATTAAAGATTCTACAACCTCAGCTCTGCCACAGAGGGGGCCAGGCTTCCAGTACATGAGCCTTTAGGGGACACAGTCACACCACAGCTAAAGACTTCTGTTTTGTTCCTTCATCTTTCTATAGTCTGAACACCTAGAATAATCCTGCCATTGTAATACAGAACAGGTATATGGTAACATTTGTGGATGATTGGCTCAAGAATGAGGAAATACTGATTTCAAGTTCAAGATTTGCCATTTAGTTTTCCTAAGCATATAAAGAGTGAAAGTTTTTAGGGTGAAATAATTTGTAATTATAACTACATGAAATCCTTTATATAAGAAAACAAGTATTTTCTTATATGAGATAAATTGGCTACTTTATTTCTTTAGAAGGAGTTAAGGTAAATGATTTAACAGCTAATCAACTAGGAGTATTAGAGGTATGAGGAATTGAAGAAGGAAATAAAATACAGATGAAGTTTAAGAGTCATAGATGTCTTTTATGTAATAAGTGAAAAAATCTCGGCCGGACATGGTGGTGCATACCTTTTAACCCCAGCACTTGGGAGGCAGAAATAGGATTGCCAAGAGTTTGATGTCATCCTGAGACTACATAGTTAATTCCAGGTCAGCATGGACCAGAATGAGACCCTACCTCAAAAACCAAAACAAAACAAAAAGTAAAAAAAACCTCATCTGTCAAAGAAATTCTCCAAATATTTTTTTAAATTTAATTTTATTTACTTGAGAGAAAGAATGGGCATGCCAAATCATTCAACCACTGTAAATGAACTTCAGACACATAGACACATATGCCATCTTGTGCATCTGGCTTATGTGGGCCCCAGGGACTTGAACCTGTGTCCTTTGCTTTTGCAGGCAAACACCTTAACTGCTCAGCAATTTCTCTAGCCTAAATTCTCCAAATTATTTTGTCCCTTCATTTTTTATAAGAAGCTTAGACATTTTTTGGATACTAGCCCCTAAAAGTTAATTTTTTTTTTTTTTATGGGAGCACATATGCCACACATGCACCATTTTGCATTCAGCTTTGTGTAGTGTGGGGAATTGATCCTGGGCCAACAGACTTTGTAAGCAATCACCTTTAACCACTAAGCCATTTTCTTAGTCCCTTCACTGAGATTTCTTGTGATGCAGATAATGGTAACAAAACTTGTTCTGTTTATGAAATAATCATCATCCTTCATTTAAAACTCACATGGTCATGGCAGTGGGGGAGGCAGCTGGCATTGCCAGCTGCACAGGCTGAGGGGCCCCTGAAGGGTTGAACAGGGAACATGACCTGGATGAATCAGAGTCAAGCAAAGGTAGTGAGCATGGACTAAACAGAAGGACAGACATACCTGAAGAGAGCCAGGTGCAGACTTGATGACAGGAATACACCCCAGTGCTTCAGCAACAGCTGCTACAGTGATCTGAGGAGTTTTGGAATTACAGTGCCTAAAGTAGGTAGCCTACAAGATGGAGGGAGGAAAAAAAAGCAGTCTGTCTATTCCTTTCCTTAGTGTGAGAAGTTTTAAAAATGAATAAAACTGTAAGATCACTTATAAAGGTACTAGCAGATTTAAATGGGAGAAAGAAATGTAGTTTAGATATTGATTAAAAAAAAAAGTGGACGTAGTGGCACACGCCTTTAATCCCAGCACTTGGGAGGGAGGCAGAGTTAGGTGGGTTGCCTAGAGTTTGATGCCACCCAAAGACTACATAGTGAATTCCACGACAGCCTGGACTAGAGCAAGACTCTATCAAAACAACAACAACAAAAAAAAAACCAACCTGCTATAGTTATACCATACAAAGGAGGTAGGACATGTTTTGGTCCCAAGCATGGCTCCCTGCTCATCTGAATAACCCTGTTTATGATATCAGGAAGAGACTGTGGTCCTTGTGGATGTAGTCAGGCTCCCCAGAATTGCGCTTTGACACTCAGAGACTTAAGTCAGGTCCAGAGGGTGAGGGGCTTTTCTCTTTTCTATGTCTTTCTATCTTCCTATCCTACCTCAGTACTATGAAGCAAGGGAGAGAATTTAAAGAGAGAGAGGAAAAAGGAAAGAAACCTATTTTTATCCTTTTGTCTTAACTTTGAAACGTAAGAGGTCTGTGGTGGCTTGAATGTGAAATGTCCCCAGGCTCCTATGTGTGCAGGCTTGGTCCCTGGCTGTGTGGCATTGTTAGGGAAGGTAGTGGGACCTTTAGGAGGTGGAGCCTCGCTGAAGTGGCTTGCTGGGGACAGGCTTTGAGCTTGGATAGCTGCTTTCTCTTTGCCTTCTGTCCCTGGCTGTGGCTCCTGCTCCTGTCACCAAGCCTTCCCCCATGATGAAATGTATCCCCACAAAACTGTCAGCCAGAATAAACCCTTTTCTTCTCAAACTGCTTCCTTCAACTAACTGTCAGGTATTTGGTTATAGCAGAGGGTAAAGTAACAACATCTCCATATACTAATGAAATAAGTTAAAAGCAAGGAGATCTTTTTCATATCTGTTTACTTTTTCTGTGTTAATTTTCAAAGTCTTGAGCACAGCATTCCTTTCAAAACTAACATAACATGAACATGGTACTTAATGGTTAAGATTGTGAAATGTCAACAGGCAGTGCTGACAGATCAGGGCTAATATTATATTAAAGACTTAATTGAGGTTTTCAGAGTATCTTCCTGATAGGGTTCCTTGATATCAAATTTACCAGTTTATCAAATATTCACTAACTGTATGTTTATGTAACACTGTGGCAACCATCCAAAGTTTTAAAATGACAATTTTATAGCAGCTGTCCTATTGTGAGTGCTAACAAGTATCAAGGGGTGATCTTGCTTTGTTCCCATAAGAGAAGTACTTCAGGGGCTAGAGAGATGGTTCAGTGATTAAGGCACTTGCCTACAAAGCCTGAGGACCAGAGTTTGATTCCCCAGTATCTCCATAAATGCCAGATACACAAGGTGGCACATGCATCTGCAGTTCGTTTGCAGTGGCTAGAGGCCCTAGCACATTCATTCTCTATCTGCCTCTTTTTCTCTTTAAATTTCCCGAAAATAAATAAATAAAAAATATTTTTAAAAAGAGAGGTGCTTAATTACTATCAATATACAAATGGGGAGACAGAAGCTTTCCAAAGAAAGAATTCTACTTATAGAAATGTCACCACCTACAGGGCTGAAAATAGTACATATGATGTAATGAGCTAAATTCTCCAATAGATGGTGCCCAGGAGTTGACTTTACAGGGTGGCAATGAGGAAATGTCTTTCAGAGGACAGGGCTCTTGTCCTAAATGCAAAGGGAGGGAGGGGTCTGCAAAGTGGAGGAAGAAAGTGGAAAGTAATGTTTGCATATATGAAGACCTTGAAATCTGAAGTGATCGGAATATTAGTGAAAACTTTTCTCTGCACATCTGATTTATTTATCATGTCCCTGAAAAGTAGCCTTAGGCAACTATTAGAACCTACACAACAGAGATGTTATCTATAGCAATGATAATGGGAGACTAATAATGCATTGCCTAGTTGTGTAACCTCCAAAATTAATGGTTTTAAGTGAACTAAGAGCACATGAAGCCAGAGGGTTTTAAGTTTTTTTTTCCCCTTGGTAAAAATAGTTCTAATGTATTATATAAAGTAAAAAAGTATAAAAATCCTTCTTGACTGGTAGGACATGAATTCCACCATGGTAGAGAATTAGACTCACATAGAATGTTCTTGGAATGCCTAAGTATAAATATAATTGTACCCCTTGTGTTTTCAGACTTTGAAACTATAAAATAGGGTTGGAGAGAAGGCTCAGTGGTTAAAGGTACTTGCTCCACAAGGCTGTCAACTGGGGCTTAGTTCCCCAATACTTGGCCAAACACAAAACATCTATAATCTCAACATAATAGGAATCAAAGTCATGTGAATCTTAAAGCTTTCAGGCCAATTAATCTCATTTTCCCAGTGGCAAAATAACAGAAGAGATCCTGTCTAAAGCAACATGGAAGGAGAGGACCAACATTCTAAGGTTGTTCTCTGACTTCCACAAGCATGCACATGCTCTTACTTACATTATACATATGCACATCATACACACATGTATGTATACAAATTAACAAACCATACGATACATATCTTTAATGCTTATACTCTTTTACATTTTAAAAAATGCTTACTGTTTTTTATATCCTCTCATGCCATTTTATTTTTGGAGAGAGAGTAGCATGGTAGACTGTAGTCAGAATTTTGAGTCTTGATTCTACTGCATAGTAGCTTATGACTTCAGGTATATAGTGGTGAAAATGAAGTAGCTGCCTCACAAAATTGAGAATGAATAATTGAAGAATAACTTACTGGAGGTAATGTATATATGTATGTAATAAGTTGTTGCATGTATTTATTGACATACAGTAAAATGCTTAATGCTAGCTTCTATTCTGATCCTACTTAGTGTACTTTCCATTAACATGCCAAATATTTCTTTTTATACTTTAGATTTATGGCGGATTGTTTTCTGAAGATAAGTGTTGGTACAGATGCAAAGTACTGAAAATCATCAGCGAAGAAAAGGCAGGAAATACATGTTTGATTATTTTTGGCCTTAAGACATATTTATTTTGGTTCCCAAAATTTGATGCTTATTTAACTCACTGTGTGCTTATTGTTAGTAGTAATAAAGTCTGGATTAATGAGCTTATAAATAGATAAAAACATATTTTTCTTCCTAGTGAATATGAAAGAATTTAATTTCTTAAAAGCAAATAGATTCAGAAATATTCTTTTGAATTTAAGTTGCTATATAATCATCAGGTTACCTAAAATTAGATGATATATATTTATTGATTACTTCTGTTTCATTATTTTAACCTCATCTTTCTTTTATGGTACTGGAGATTGAACTGAGGGCCTTGTACATACCAGCCAAGGGCTGTACCATTGAGCCACATCCCCAGCCCTGCACTTCATTTCTTAACTTTTGGTTTTTACTAACAACATTTAAAGTTCATTTTGTTAAGGTTAAATAAGGTAGAAAAGAACATTTGTTTGAGCTTGAAGGTAGACGTGCTTTTTTATTTAATTGTATTATTACAGTTGGCTTGCCATTTTTTCTCATTCCTAATTTAAACTTGATTAGTTAGGGGTGTGTGTGTGTGTGTGTGTGTGTGTGTGTGTGTGTGAAGCTGTTTTACTTTTTGCATTGAGAACTTGGAAAATTTTTTTTTTTTTTTATTTTGAAGGTACTGGGGACACATGTTCTGAATTGCTGGTGTCAATTACACATTGATTTCATGGCACTCTGTAAGCCAGATAGATGCACAATGTGGTGCATGTATCTGGAGTTCTTTGAAGTGGCTGGAGGTGCTGGCATGCCCATTCTCTCTCTCTGTCCCCACTCTCTCAAATAAATTAAAAAAGTATTTTGTAGTATATATGTTCACAAAGATTTTTATTTTTAAAAATATTTTATTTGTATTTACTTTTTTTTTTAATTTTTTTTTTTTTTGAGAGCGACAGACATAGAGAGAAGGACAGATAGAGGGAGAGAGAGAGAATGGGCGCGCCAGGGCTTCCAGCCTCTGCAAACGAACTCCAGACGCGTGCGCCCCCTTGTGCATCTGGCTAACGTGGGACCTGGGGAACCGAGCCTCGAACCGGGGTCCTTAGGCTTCACAGGCAAGCGCTTAACCGCTAAGCCATCTCTCCAGCCCATGTATTTACTTATTTATTTGACAGAGAAAGGGAGGGGAGAGAAAGAGGGAGGGAGGGAGGAAGGGAGGGAGAGAATGGCCACTCCAGGGCCTCCAGCCACTACAAACGAATGTCAGACACATGCGCCCCCTTGTGCATCTGGCTAACGTGGGTCCTGGGGAATCAAACCTGGGTCCTTTGGCTTTGTAGGCAAATGCCTTGACCACTAAGCCATTCCTCTAGCCTACAAATATTTTTCTTGATAAACTGAAAGGTTGGAATGCTGTCTTTTTAAAATTCATTATTATTGTCATAGGTAGTAGTTTATCTTAGTGAGGCTGACTTTTCTAATACAACTTTTCCATAATTTGAACAACTATAGAATATGCTTTGCACTCGGTTTTGGATTGGCTTTAAATTTTGAAGAAGTGAAATACTTGATTTTGTAACAAACTAAAAAATTTACAAGCATTTTTTTAAACAGCAGAAGGATGAGGCCTACTAAGCTACTTATTTATTTGAGAAAGAGAAAGGAAGGAAGGAAGGAGGGGGGGAGAGAGAGAGAGAATAGGCATAACAGTATCTCTTGCTTCTGCAAACAAACTCTAGACATGGTGCCATTTTGTGCATCTGGCTTTATGTGGATACTGGGGAGTTTAACCCTGGCCAACAGGCTTTGGAACTCTGTAGTCCAAGGCTGGCCTCAGACTCATGGTGATCCTTTTCACAGCCTCTGGATGCTGGGATTAAAGGTGTGCCCTACCACACCTGACCCCCAGTATTTTTTTAAAACCGATAAAGAGCTGGAAGGAAGGATGAATTTGATCAGTTTCAGTGTCTAGATAGTATAGTTTTAATTTTACTTTTGTAAAAAAAATTTGTTTCCAACTTGAACCTAAAATGCTAATATTAGAGATTACAGAGGCTTATAAATGTTACAGATTAATGTTGATAAAAATACTGATGGCTTTATTTTATTGATTTATTGTTGGTATTTATTTATTTAAGGGAAGGTAGAGGGAGAGAAAGGGAATGTGTATAGGTGTTCCAGGGCCTCTTGCCACTGCAAAGGAATTCCAGACACGTGCCACTTGTGCATCTGACTTTACGTGGGTACTGGGAATTGAACCTGGTCTGTCAGTCTTTGCAAACAAGTGCCTTTTAACTGCTGAGTCATCTCCCAAGTCACCAAATGGTTCAAAAAAAAAATGAAAATGAGAAATGATACTTATATGATATTTATTTATTACAATTTTCTAATTGTAGAAACGTCTGTGACTTTTTAGATTTTCTTATTTTGAGGATATTATTAGAGCTTTGTTTCTGAATGTTTTGTAAATTTGTGGTATAATTTTTGGTCTCACAGTTGGAGATTTTTTTATTTAGGTTCAGTATTAGTATTTGCCCCTTATTTTTTCTAGTGTCTGGTGAGGTACATTGACTATGGAAATACTGAAATTCTAAACCGTTGTGATATAGTAGAAATTCCTTCGGATCTGCAATTTTCTAGTGTTGCCAAAAAGTATAGACTTTGGGGACTACAAATTCCTTCTGGCCAAGAAGTTACCCAGTTTGATCAGGCAAGTCACAGGTTTTAAATACTTTTGTCAATGGTAGTAAAACTATGTGCTTGAAAAAAATATGTGCAGTTAAATCTTGTAGTTTTACCTCTTGTTTCTGGAATATAGCACCACAGACTCATAGTCTCATAGACTCTCAGGTGTTTTATTAAAATTGAGTTTGCAGCTTCATGTTGATAATTCGTGCTTTCAGTTTCTTGTTTGCTGTTGCCCTACTTTGAACTCAAAATTCCTGGCTTCATCTTTAAAATAATTTTTATGCCTTGTTAAAATTGAGCACCTTTTAAAGGTATCAAAAGCTCATTTTTATGCCTTATAACTCCTCAGAACACCATTATATTTAGTTAGGGCCAGAGTAGTTAATGTAGTCTGCTGGGTTAAAAAATTATTTTTGGGCTGGACAGATGGCTTAGTAGTTAAGGCATTTGCCTGCAAAGCCAAAAGACCCCAATTCCATTCCCCAGGACCCTCGTAAGCCAGATGCACAAGGAGGTGTATGTGTCTGGAGTTTGTTTGCAATGGCTGGAGGCCCTGGGGCACCCATTCTCTCTCCTCCTCTGCCTCTCTCACAAAAAATAAAAATTTTAAAAAGAGGAACAAAAGTTATTCTAGGATATTAGTATTCATTTAAAATATATAATATGGCTACCTATTTCAGGTATTAGTTTTACTTCTGGAAAGGAAGATTTCCTTAAACATAATTGGAAATACATTCTTATACATGTAGTTATATATTTTCTTTCTTTTTTTTTTTTTTAAGTTTCTAGAGGTAGGATTTCATTCTAGTCCAGGCTGATTTGGAACTCACTGTGTAGTCTCAGGGTAGCCTCAAACTTACGGTGATCCTCTTACCTCCGCCTCCCAAGTGCTGAGATTAAAAGCGTGCATCACCACACCTGGCTTTTTTTTTCAGTTTTATATTTTATATAGTCAACAAGCTAAGATACCTTGTATAGAGATTCTTGGATGAAAAAATAAGATTGGAAAATATTGGGAGAAACAGTAAATGAAGAGAAATATACTGGTGTAGCTGGTTATTGTCTTTTTTTCCTTTATCTTTCATAGGGCAGAACCTTTTTGGGAAGCTTGATTTTTGAAAAGGAAATAAAAATGAGAATTAAAGCAGCCTATCAAGATGGAACAGTTATTGCTCAGGCTGAGTATGGCACTGTTGATATAGGGGAAGAAGTGGCTAAAAAAGGATTTGCAGAGAAGTGCAGACTTACTTCTAGTCCTGACATCTGTGAGGAAAACAAATCAGATCCAAGCCAGCTTGCTCTCAGAAACCTCAAGAACCCCATTCCCTTGTGGGGGCACAGATCAAGCCAGTCAGCCTTTAGCAGGCCAAAGGGGCATTTACACGGGAGACTGAGCCTCCACTTGAAGGATGAAAATACTGCAGGAAACCATGTGACATTTCCAAAGTAAGACTAAAGTAGAGTCTTTTCTTTAAACTGACTTCAAATTTATGGTAGTGGCCCTGGTAGAATTAGTTCTTAGGCTTGTGGAACCCTTAACAATGTCTGTGATTTTGTCTAGTGATCTTGAGGGATGGCTGATAATTTCTGATTTTTTTTCAAAACACTCCTCTAAGTGGGATATTTTTATGATTACTGTTTATTATTAACAACATTTTGTATGGATACATCATGTGTTGGTTACCTTCTTTTCCCTCATTGTTGCCTCCATTCCTCTGGGGCCCCCTTACAGGTATTCCCTATGTGATTGTAGGTTGTGCATTGTGGGAGCTGCAGACAGTTTTGGGGGGAGGGAATGCCTGTAGGCATGATGTCTCAACCTGTGTCTCATACAGTCTTTCTGCCCCCCCCCCTCCATAAAATTCTCTGAGCTGTGGTGGGTGAGTTTTAAGTCTACTTCAGTGATGAAGTAGAAACCTCTGGATCTCTGCTTTGGTGGGTGTTGAGTATCCTCAGGATTTGTCTTCTTCACTCTGGCACTGTATCATGTTCACTATGGAAGCAGCACTCTTGCTTGTTTCCTCATTCCTCTTTGGATTTAGCTGTGACTTGGTTGAAGTGTGAGGGGTAGTTTATTTCCTCTGGTCTCACTACCTTCTGAAAAAGAACAGATTCTTCAAGGGAAAGTGAAGTCAGCATAGTTTAAATGAGATAAGAATTATCAATTTAGGAAGAATTTGATGTATTTAATCCCTCTTAGCCAAAACCTAATGAGAGCTTGACACCAGAAAGCATAATCTTTGTTTCCATAGGATTCTAATCTGGTTCCCAATTCCACATATGCCTTTCTTTACATTGAGCAGATCTCTTAGCCAATCTGAAAGCTATTTGTTACCCATTAAGGCAGTGTAGAATTCCTGAATTTTTTAAAGTTCATTTTCCAACTTAACTAATTCTAGTTCTTTTGAGTACCTTTGTTATGGTGAGGAACACGAGGGAAGACCACATGGACACCAAGTAGTAGGAAAGGAATCTTTTTTATTCCATTTTCCGAAATAGGGTCTCACTCTAGCTCAGGCTGACCTGGAATTCACTATGTAGTTTCAGGGTGGCCTTGAACTCGTGGTATTCCTACCTCTGCCTCCCAAATGCTGGGATTTAAGGCGTGTGCCACCATGCCTGGCCTAGGAAAGGAACTACATCTAGGACTCTGGGAGCCTGAATACAGTACCAGGCTGTACTTCAGGGCTCCTTTTATAGGAGAAATACATAAGATTTCATATCTTAGCTTTACAGTTCAGAAGTTCAGTAATCATAATCTTACAAAACCAGGAGTTAATTTCACCTCATTTTAGAAAAAAAACAAAAGTGTTTCCATAATCTCCCCTCCCCGCATTTTCCCTCTCCTGCAACTGCCAGCAAGCAGCAGTTAATACAGAAGCTCAAGATTGCATTTAGCAGTAGTGAGAGAAACATTTTGACTTGTGGTAACCCTTTGTGTTAAAGCAAGCCAAGCATAAAGTTCAAGTGTAGGTGAAACCTCATCCAGAGGCACCAACCAAGCTGAACTTCTTTTTTTGTTCATTTTTATTTATTTGAGAGTGACAGAGACAGAAAGAGAGAGAGAGAGAGAGAGAGAGAATGGGTGCACCAGGGCCTCCAGCTACTGCAAACGAACTCCAGACACATGCACCCCATTGTGCATCTGGCTAATGTGAGTCCTGGGGAATTGAGCCTTGAACCGGGGTCCTTAGGCTTCACAGGCAAGCGCTTAACCACTAAGCCATCTCTCCAGTCTCCAGCTGAATTTGTATAAGTTCACAATATGAAGTCACTTACGTCCTTCTCCAGCTTAGGCCCTGTGGTTCCTGGCTGCCCTGGGGCCGCTGCAGACAACATCTGAATAGGGTCTTGAGTGTCTGTGAGTGCGATGAGAAGAAACATCTGGGAAGCTGTGTCAGAGGACAGCTCATTTATTTGTTGGGGGAATGGGCTTATAAGTGTTCATGTGGTGGCAGGAAAAGGTACTTAGCTATGTGAAGGCTGCTGGCTGATACTTCATTTATATATAGAGACCTTCCACTTGAGCTGTAAAAGGCCACATGGCCACCTGTAAACCGAAACCTAAGTCTTATCAGGACATCCAGGTGACCCAGGCGAAGGGAGGGAGCTACCCTACTCTCATAAGACTCGGGGTCTAGGCCTGCTGCAACCTCCTGAGGCCTGAAGCCCTTAGCTCTGTCTGCCAGCTCAGGCCTACTTTAGCCTCCAGTGGCCTGGGGTCCATAACTGTGCCCAACAAGGCCTTTGTCACACCTTTATCATAAATGAAAATAGATGCTGAGTGAGTGCTCAGCTGTTAAAGGTGCTTGCAAAGCCTGATGGCCTGATTTGGTTCCTTAGTACCCATGAGAATCCAGATGCACAAAGTGACACATGTATCGAGTTCGTTTGCAGTGGTAGGAGGTCTTGGTGTGCTCATATTCTCTCTCTCTCAGATATATAGATAAGAAAATTTTTAAATAAATAGAAATCTATCCCTATATTTGAATTATTCAGGCAAAGCCAGGATTTCAAGTAAGATTTGAAGTTAGGTCTGGGAGTTTAGCTTAATGGTAGAGTGCATATGTACATAAAGCCCTAGGTTTAATCTCCAACCCCTTGGAGGGAAAAACATTTGATGCTTCCTCTGGCTCTGAAAACATTTTTGTGTGCTTCAGGGAATTGTCTTTTCCTTTTTAACAAAAGAAAGACTCTTTATTCTTTTTGTGAAAACTTATGAAGCAGTTTGATTACTCCAAAAGTTCATGTCTTTTAAAATACATTTTTAATTAATTGGCCCGTGCATACTTACGAGGTATGGTACAATGCTTCACCTCATGTGTGTAATGTGGTCACAAAACTGAATTGGCATATTTGTCACCTCAGATAAAAGTTGCCCTTTTAGATAATTTTGAATCACCGACTTGAAATAACCTCATCTGTGGTGATCCGAGTCATGATGTCAGTGTCTTAAATGACGACAGTCTTTGCAGTGCTTGAGAACTAAGCTATACAGTAAGGTCAGGGGTGCTGGGAAGGTTCAATTCGAAGGAACTGACAAGGAAGTGTTACGTTGTTCTTTGGAATTGATGGTATTATGAGGAGTTTGGGAACAAGAGAGTTGGAGGCATTCTCCCGCCGCCCCCCCCCCCCCCAGTAGGGTCTCACTCTAGCCTAGGCTGACGTGGAATTCACTATGTAGTCTCAGCGTGACCCTGAACTCACAGTGATCCTCCTACCTCTGCTGTGTGCTGAGATTAAAGGCATGTGCCACCACACCTGGCGAGGCATTGCTTTTGAAGTATTTCTCAGTTATCATAGTTTGTATTAATTTATTTTTTAAATTTCTGTTTCAATACAGAGTTTTGGTATGTATCACAGGCTTCCCTTAAACTCACTATGTAGTGGAAATTGACTATCATACTTGGAATCTTCTTGAATCTTTTGAGTGCTAGGATTATAAGCTTGTGCCAGTGTGCTGTACTTCAAGTATTTTTTTATGTTATATTAGGCAGTGATTTTATTTTCCAAAATTAACTGTAAGGCATTATATAAAATACTCAAGTTAATTTGAATTTATGAAATCTTACAGCCTTTGCAGGTTTTTTTAAATGGGTGAATTTGTCTTTAACAGGGACAGTTTGGCTGTTGGTGACTTTAATTTAGGGTCTAATGTTAGTCTGGCAAAAATTAAGCAGGACCAGAAACTTATTGAAGAGAATGAAAAGCTTAAAACGGAGAAGGAGGCTCTACTTGAAAATTACAAGGCATTAGAGTTGAAAATTGAACAGACTGCTCAGGAGCTGCAGGTATGCTCAGTGGCTGTGGGAAGAAACCTGCACATTCATCCGCTTTTCCTTTTGTTACTGTCCTGCTCTATATTTGTGTATGGGTGAATTATTGTCCTATACTTCAAGCTCATTGTGTTTCAATTTTACTGGGTGTTTGAAATTTAATGATTTTTTTTTTTTTTTTGAAGTAGGGTCTCACTCTAGCCCAGGCTAACTTGGAATTTACTATGTTGTCTCAGGGTGGCCTCGAACTCATGGTGATCCTCCTACTCCTGCCTCCCGAGTGCTGGGCTTAAAGGCGTGCACCACCACACCTGGCTAATGATGTTTTCTATTTACACTTCCCTTGTGTTCTTTAAAAACTTACTTATGGAAAAATTTCAAATACTCCTAAGAGAGAGAACTGAATAATTACTCCTTGCATTCCTTAGCACCAGTTTTGACAGTCTTGGATTGTTTTAGTCTTGATAGCTTGTTTGGAGGTTCTACCAGGGGAGCGCAGCTGTTTGTATACCCTTGACCAAAGACCAGTCCTCTATTCAGGGAAGGTCATCCTCTTCAACCAGCACTTAGCTTCAGGAGGGACGTCCATGGAGCTGTGAGGGAGGAAGGGGACACCCACTTAGCCAGCCAGATCAGCCGAATCCCTGACGATCAGTGGGGTAACAAATACCACAGCCGGATCACCCTCATATCCTATTTCAGTCTTTTGTTAAATCTGTATTTCATAGGCTATTCTTTTTTTTTTTTTTTTTTTTTCGAAGTAGGGTCTTGCTCTAGCCCAGGCTGACCTGGAATTCATTATGTAGTCTCAGGGTGGTCTCAAACTCACAGCAAGCCTCCTATCTCTACCTCCTGAGTGCTGGGATTAAAGGCATGTGCCACCACACCCAGCATCTCATATACTGTTCTAAAACAAATTTCATAATATTTCATACTCTTTTTTTGTTTGTTTGTTTTTATTTATTTATTTGAGAGCAACAGAGAGAAAGAGGCAGATAGAGAGAGAGAATGGACACACCGGGGCTTCCAGCCACTGCAAATGAACTCCAGACGCATGTGCCCCCTTGTGCATCTGGTTAATGTGGGTCCTGGGGAATCGAGCCTTGAACTGGGGTCCTTAGGCTTCACAGGAAAGCGCTTAACTGCTAAGCCATCTCTTGAGCCCAATATTTCATATTCTTAGGCATGTAGCTATTGCTAGTAGGAAAGGATTTTAAAGAAACTATAACCAAGGACTGGTGGTAAAATTGCTAAGTGGTAAAAGTGGTAAACTGGACGCTTGCTATGTATAAGTCCTGCGGTTTAAATCTCAGACCCTGTATCCATTTCTTCTCCCCATCAAACTCCATCAAACCATAGCCATTGTAAGAGTCCTACTAAAAATAACTGGACAATACCAGGTACTATCCAGACAATATGTTTGCCATCTTGCTGAGGAAACAGTTTTTTAAACTGATTCCCTCCACTTGGAATCCCACTTTTTCAGTATCCCCTGGATATCCAACAGCTCACTTTAGTTTGGACACTAACTCTTTGTTTATGTGTGCTTGACTATGTAAATGCAGATGCACATGGATGTGTGTGTGTAAGCTAAAAGGACAATCTTGGTTTCCTCAGGCACTGATGACCTTTTTTGAGATGAAATTTTATTGACTTGGAACTTACCTAATTAGGCTAGACTGGCTGGCCAGTGAGCCCCAGAGATCTGCCTGTCTCAACTCCTCAGCAATAGGATTACAAACCTGCTACCATTCCAAGTTTGGTTCACCCCACTTAATGGCCTCCACCTCCAAGAGGTCATCATTTTGGTGCTAAAATTAGTGCAGACACCATACTAGCATAGTATACTACAGCCCAGGAGTCCTGGACTTAAGAGATGCTCCTGTCTTAGCCGCTCGAGTAGCTGTAGGTATGTTCCACCATGCCCAGAACACCCAGTTTTTCTGTTTGGGTCCTGGGGATTGAACTTTAGTCCTCATGTTTACAAGACAAGCACTTTACCCATGTGTATGCCATGTCTTGTGTGGAGGTCATAGGACAACCTAGATTGTTGGTCCTTGCCTTCTACCTTGTTTGAAACAGTCTCTTGCTTGTCAGTACATTCACCTAGTGTGGTGCTTTGATTCAGGTCTCCCCCATAAACTTAAGTGTTCTGAATGCTAGGTCCCCAGCTAGTGGCAGTTTGGGAATTGGAGCATCCTGGAGGTGATATATTATTGGAGATGGGCTTATGGGTGTTATAGCCAGCTTCCCCTTGCCAGTGTTTGGCACACACTCCTGCTAATGTTGGCTAAAGACATGATGTCCACCCTCTGCTCATACCATCATTTTTCCTTGCCATCATGGAGCTTCTGTCACCCCTATCCCGAGTCTGTAAGCCAAAATAAACCCTTTCCTCCTACAAGCTGCTCTTGGTCAGATGTTTTCTGCCATCAACATGAAGCTGACTGCAACATGTAGCTAGCTAGTATACAAGCTTCTGAGGTCCCTCCTGTCTCTGCTTTCCCTTTCCTCACAGGGGCACAGGGATGACAGACACTCATGTTATGATTTCTGTGATTGTTTGAGTCAGGTGTCCCCCATAAACCTGTGTGTTCTGAATGCTAGGTTACCAGCTGGTGACACTGGAGTCTTGTGGGGAACAGACTGGTGGATGTTATAGTCAGCTTTCTCTTGCCAGTGTTTGACACACTGTTCTGCTGCTGTTGTCCACCTCATGTTGGCCATGCCACTGCCTCTGTTCATGCCATTTTCCCCTGCCATCATGGAACTTTGCTCGGAGTCTGTAAGCCAAAAATAAACCTTTTCTTCCCATAACAGGCTCTTGGTTGGGTGCTTTGTGCCAAAAATGCTAAAGCACCTTCTGATTTTATGTGGATTTTGGGATCTGCACTCAGATTGTCATGTTTGTGCAGCAAGTGGTTTTACATGCTGAGCCATCTCCCCAGCCTAACATCCTTTTACATCTAAAGTTTTGTTTAAGTATACCTAAACGTGACTTGAATGCTAGCAGAATTACGGTGTTCTCTTTGGTTCTTAGTAGGTGTATGTTCTTTGTTGCAGCAAGAGAAAGCAGCTACCAAGGATTTGACCACACATTTAGAGAGCACTTTGAAGACCCACATGGGTAGCAGGATGAAAAGTCTGGCAGCCAAGGTGAAGCTATTGAAAGAAATTAGGTACATTAAAACATAATTATGTGTCTTTTTGTTTGTTTTTATTGAACCCAGGATTTTGTTATGCTAGGCAGTTGCTTTGCCATTCAGCAGTGATTCCAGACCCAAATAATATTTTTAGAAGGATAATTTAAAAGAATCGTCAGTTAGTTGGTTCTTTGTTTATATTTTATCTTCACTATTTTTGTGTTGAAAAATTTAATCTTTGTGGGTTTCTTTATGATTTCAGAGAATGATTGCAGTAATTTCTGAGGCTAATTTTATAGAAAGTTTTGTTAGTTTTCGGTTCTCATTTGGAGTTCTTGTGCCTAAGGTCATCTGTGAAATTGAAGTTAATATCCCCCAACCACCTTCTACGTGGCAGTTTGATGGGAAACTACTGTGTTTAGTTATATAGTTTGGGGTTATTTTCAGGAGTTTCCTGCAACTGAAAGTTTTAGTAATCTAAATTTCTTTTTGTTTATTTGTATTTGAGAGCGAGAGTGAGACAGACAGACAGAGAGAGAGAGAGAGAATGGGCACACCAGGGTTTCTAGCCAGTGCAAATGAACTCCAGACACATGTGCCCCCTTGTGCATCTGGCTAACGTGGGTCCTGGGGAATTGAGCCTTGAACCGGGGTCCTTGGGCTTCATAGGCAAGGGCTTAACTGCTAAGCCATCTCTCTAGCCCTAAATTTCTTTTTTATATATATTTACTTTTACTTACTTAATAGAGAAAGTGGGGGAAAGAGAGAGAGAATGTTTATGGCAGGGCCTCTAGCCACTGCAAATGAACTCCAGACGCATGCGCCACCTTGTGCATCTGACTTACATGGGTCCTGGGAACTCGAACCTGGGTCCTTTGGCTTTGCAGGCAAGTACCTTAACCACTAAGCAATTCCTCCAGCCCTAAATTAACTTCTTTCCCTTTCTCTCTTTCTCCCTTTTCCCCCTCCCTTTTTCTCCTCCCTCTCCCCCTTCTTTCCCCTCTGGAGGTAGTGTTTCACTCTAGTCCAGACTGACCTGGAATTCTCTATGTAGTATCAGGGTGTCCTCAAACTCACGGCAATCCTCTTACCTCTGCCTCCTGAGTGCTAGGATCAAAGGCATGTGCCACTATGCCCGGCTTTAAATTTTTTTATTTATACTCTGTCTAAAGAAAGCATATGTTATTTGTACAATGTCAGAAGAAAAGAGAATTGGTTACCAAATTTTATGCAGTTTATTCAGCATATCATGTCTATTTAGAATTGTATAGTTTATCTTAATAGAAAGTTGCTTTATTGTTGGTTAGACATAATTTGTCACTTATTTCTGAAGTATTGATTAAATTGTTCTGTAAACTATCTAATTCTCATTCACGCCACATGCTGGACTTATAACCAGTAATTAATTTTTTACCTATACATTAAAACACTGAGAAGATGTTTCCATGACTGAATATTGCATGTTGATTTTGTTCTCTAGTAGAAAATTTATTTTCTCCAGTAGAAATCCCTCACATTGCATGTGATTGTTTTTTAATTTTTGTTTATTTTAATTTATTTATTTGAGAGTGACAGACAGAGATAGAAAGAGGCAGAGAGAGAGAGAGAGAGAGAGAGAGAGAGAGAGAATGGGCACCCTATGGCCTCCAGCCATTGCAAACGAACTCCAGACGCATGCACCTGCCTGTGCATCTGGCTAATGTGGGTCCTGGGGAATCAAGCCTTGAACCGGAGTCCTTAGGCTTCACAGGCAAGTGCTTAATCGCTAAGACATCTCTCCAGCCCTGCATGTGATTTTTAAATCTTTTTGTTTTGTTTTGTTTTGGTTTTTTGAGGTAGGGTCTCACTCTGGTCCAGGCTGACCTGGAATTAACTCTGTCATCTCAGGGTGGCCTTGAACTCATGGCAATCCTCCTACCTCTGCCTCCCGAGTGCTGGGATTAAAGGCGTGTGCCACCACGCCCGCAATTTTTAAGTCTTTTAAGAGTTAGGGAATATAGTCCCTGTAGAGGCTAATTAATTAACTTTTCTTTATGTGCTGTGTGTATATGTGTATGGATGTGGAAATCAGAGGACAACCTTGTGTAGGAATGGGTTTACTTTTTGAGATAGGATATCTCATTGGCCTGGAGCTTTCCAGTTAGGCTAGACTGATTGGCCAGTGAGCCTCAGAAATCATCGTGTCTTCACCTTCCAACATTACAAATTATACCACCATATCTTTTGTATGTGGGTTCTAGACATCAAACTCAGGTTCTCATGCTTACAATGAAGCAGATACTTTACTGACTGACTCATCTTATCTCCCCAGGCCTTTCTAGTTAACTGTGAATATATGACTAAAATTCCAGTAGTTAAGGTGGCAAAGCTCTAAGCCAGACTTTGAACCAAAATGACTGTATGCTTCAGATCATATTGGAGGCAATGCTCTTATTAGAATAATGACAATCTATTTGGGATCTAGAGAAAAATAATAGACTTGTTTGTTTATTATTATTAGATTGCCATTCTGCTTTGTTTTTAGATTTTCTTCTAAACTCAAAATATGCTGTTTTGCTTATTAGCATACAAGGACTTTATTCATCTCCTCAAGATTGACTGTGTCTAAAATTTATAGTCTAATTATAGAACAGAAATTAAAATTATATTTACATTTTAAAGATTTTTGAAGGTTTCTTTTTTTTCAAATAAAAACAGTATTAACAATTATTTTTTTTATTTATTTAACAACAGACAGAGAGAGAAAGAGGCAGATAGAGAATGGGCGTGCCAGGGCCTCCA
The DNA here is from genome assembly GCF_020740685.1 of Jaculus jaculus. Lineage (NCBI taxonomy): Eukaryota > Metazoa > Chordata > Mammalia > Rodentia > Dipodidae > Jaculus > Jaculus jaculus. The sequence continues at coordinate 36,596,595 of NC_059117.1, forward strand.
GCCACTGCAAATGAATTCCAGACACGTGCACCCCCTTGTGCATCTGGCTAATGTGGGTCCTGGAGAATCGAGCCTTGAACCGGGGTCCTTAGGCTTCACAGGCAAGCGTTTAACTGCTAAGCCATCTCTCCAGCCCAACAATTTTTTTAATTAACAGTTTTAATACATATACATAATATATTTTGATCATAGTGATCATTGGCTTCTCTTTTTCCCCCTTTCCCTTCCCACTGAAACTATTTTAAACTTTTGTTATTAGATATGGACATATTTTGTATGTAAATATCACATGTTGGTACCATCCTTCCCCCCTTTCCCGCCCCTTTTCTGAAGAGGCCTTCCTCATTGGGGGTGCAGGTCATGCATTATGGGAGCAGCAGTCAGTTATGGGAGAGAGTCAGTGTCTCTGTGCAAAATGTCGCAACTTGTGGCTCTAATAATCTTTCTGCCTCCTCTTCCACAAAATTCCCTGAGCCATGCTGGGAGTATTTTAAGCCTACTTCAGTGATGGGCACTTAGGAGCATCTGGATCTCTGGTTTGGTAGGTGGTTAGTGTCCTCAGTATCTTTCTCCATCACCCTTGTGCTGATACCAGATTAACTGAGAGTGAAGCATTCTTGCTCATTTCCCCAGTTCCTCTGGTTTCAGCTGGGGCCATGGTGGGGTGTACTAGATTGTTTATCTCCTCAGGTCCAGTTTCCATCTAAAAAAAGAGAAGCAGCTTTTCCAATGGAGAGTGAATTCATTACCAGTTAAATGGGATAACCATTATTAATTTAGAGAGGATTAAAAGGGTTTAGATACTTGTATAGTCTAAGGTTGGTGGGAGCTTGACAGTGGAAAGCAGAATCATTATCTGGATATGATTCTGACTTGTTTCCCAGTTCCAGATATGGTTTGCTTTCTATTAGCCAATACAAGAGCATTTGGTTACCCATCATGGCTATGTGCCACTGTTGGACTTGTGTGAGCATCATCACATCAAGTTGTTTGCTTCTGAGTTACTTAGTCTTTGAGTTGCTTGGACAGATGTTGGCCACTTTCCCCTGGTAGCTCATGAAACACCTTCCAGCCCTAGATGGGCTAATTATCTGAAGACTGGCTCTCCTCTGGATTCCAACCAGGTCTCTCCATGGTCCATGCCAACAGTGTTCGGTGTCTTCAGCAATAGTGTCTTACCATTAACCTCTGGTGGGTAATAAAGTACTCTGACAGAAGTCTGTCTTGTTTTGGGAGATCTAGTAGGTCTCTGATCAACAGCTCATTGTGGATGTAGAACACATCCTGATATAGGGAATTAAAGGCCCATGCCAAAGGAAAAGAAAAAAGAAAAGGCCAGAGAAGAAAGAGAAACAGGATAAATTTGAGGTTAGGTTTCATGTCACTCTCTCCAGGGCCCTATGATTCAAGTGCTCCCTCTAAGGTCCTCTTGATGGTTCCACCTTTTAGTCTGACGTCCATGATATAGCATTCTATTGAACCACTTCAATTTGGGTTCATTTTTGTGTGCCCCCTCATCCTTTCCCTTCCCCCAAGCTGTACTCTCCCTATTGTTTAAGCCTCAAGATGCTATTCAGTTATGTCAGCAACTTGGGCTGATCCAGGATAGGCACTGCAGATGAGTAAGATCATGCAGTGATGGTTCTCTTTCTGTGTAAAGTCATCTTTCTATGTGAAGTTTTTAAAAACTGATTTATTTCAGCTAGATATGGGAGCACATAGTTCTAGCGATCTGGAGGCTGAAGCAGGAGGATGCTTGAACTCAAGAATTCTGAGGCAGGGCTGGAGAGATGGCTTAGCGGTTAAGCGCTTGCCTGTGAAGCCTAAGGACCCCGGTTCGAGGCTCGGTTCCCCAGATCCCACGTTAGCCAGATGCACAAGGGGGCGCACGCGTCTGGAGTTCGTTTGCAGAGGCTGGAAGCCCTGGCACGCCCATTCTCTCTCTCTCTCCCTCTATCTGTCTTTCTCTCTGTGTCTGTCGCTTTCAAATAAATAAATAAATAATTAAAAAAAGAATTCTGAGGCAATATAGCAGTATCCTGTCTCAAAAATTGATTGTGGGCTGGAGAGATGGCTTAGTGGTTAAGGTGCTTGCTTGCAGAGCCTAAGGACACGTGTTTGACTCTTATCCCACATAAGCCAGAGATGCACATAGATGCACAAAGGTGAGGCTGATGCAAAGTTGCACATGCCCACTAGGTGGCATAAGCATCTGGAGTTCCATTGCAGTGGTGAGGCCCTGGTGCGCCAGTTCTGTTCTCTGTAAAATTAAAATAAAAATGACTGTATAAAAATTGCCTGCTGTGCTATCACATGCTTCTAATCCCAGCACTTGGAAGGCTGAGGCAGGAGGATCACTGTGAGTTCAGTTGCAGCCTGGGGCTACACAATGAGTTTCAGGCCAGTCTGGACTAGCCTGAGACCCTACCTTGAAAAAGAATTATAAAAATATTTTTTCCCCACAAATTTTGTATTAAAAATTCATTTGGGGATAGAAAGGTGGCTCACTGGTTAAAGGTACTTGTTTGTAAAGCCTGGTGACCAAGGTTTGAATCCCCAGTATTCATGTAAAGCCAGGTACACAAAGTGGCACATGCATCTGGAGTTTCTTTGCAGTGGCAGGAGGCACTGGCACACCCTTCTATCCCTGTCTATCTCTGCCTGCAAGTAAATAAAGATATGTTTTAAGAAGTTTGTATAGGGCTGGAGAGATGGCTTAGTGGTTAAGCGCTTGCCTGTGAAGCCTAAGGACCCTGGTTCGAGGCTCAGTTCCCCAGGTCCCACGGTAGCCAGATGCACAAGGGGGCACATGCATCTGGAGTTCATTTGCAGAGGCTGGAAGCCCTGGCGCACCCATTCTCTCTCTTTCCCTCTATCTGTCTTTCTGTGTCTGTCGCTCTCAAATAAATAAATAAAAAATTTAAAAAAAGAAGTTTGTATAAAGCTAAATATGATTTTCTATCAAGTTTTGAAAAAGTAACTAATTCTAGCCAGTTTTGTAAACAGTAACATTTAAACCATTACTATTTAAGTGAGTTTTTTTTACACCAGCTTTGTAATTTCTTGATATTTTCCTTTTTGCTGTTTTTAAAATAGGCACATCAACATCAGAGTTCGTTTTGGAAATGACCTTTCAGATGCTATTAAAGTGTTAGAAGATGGGCACTTTACTACTCTAGTCTCTCTGGATGAATTAGAACAAATATGGGCAGAATACAATATGGCTCAGGAGAAGATCCAAGCTTGTTATAATGAAGTGGGTTGAAAATTTTTTTCCTTATGATTTCTATCTTTGAATATATTTTGAGAAAGCAGGATTTTCACATACTGTACTGATAGCTTACCTAAAATAAGTGAAGTTTGCCATGTAAGAATGTTTTATATTTTAATAAAAGTGGGGTGGGTAAGTGGTGACTGGACCAATAAGGAAGAAAATATATTTTTTTTTTTGCACGAGTATTTGATAGTTGATTAAGTATTCCTTTGGATATCTGATAAAATATTTCAACCATGTTAATAGGCAAGTTTGTTTCTGAATGGCAAATTGTATCTAGACATTAAAATACTTGATAGGGATTCTTATTTATTTGACCATTTTTAAATTCTTGTCCCCCCCTCCCCCTCTGGTTGAACCTTTTCTTCTTTCTAGCTCATCTTCCTTTTACTTTGATGTTCGTGGTTTGTGTGTGTGTGTGTGTGTGTGTGTGTGTGTGTGTGTGTGTGTGTGACTCACCAAGTTAAATTAGGGGTTCTTGTATGGTTGGTGTGTGCGGGATAATTTATTGGCACATGGTCAACTTAATAGTGTCTATTTCCCTGGTTTCTCAGTAGCTCCTCAGGGAGGGCCCTCCCATCCCTGATAGAATGTTGATGTGCAGTGTTTGCGCAGGTAACAACAGCTGTTCAGATATCATGAATGTAGTAGTCATGTCATGCCTGAAAACAGCATTTTGTAGCACACCTCACCGTCTTCTTGCTCTTACATTCTTTTTACTACTACTTCTGAAATGTTCCCTAATCTTTGAAGGGGTTGATAGTGATGGTCTCTGAGGTGGTGAGCACTCAGTGGTCACTTAAGTCTCACCACTTTGACTAGTCTATATTAACTACCACCTATTGCAAAAACAGGCTTTTGGCTAAGTCTTAAAGTGTCATTAATCTATTGGCATAAATGTAATTACTGTTTTTTTAATGTAATTATTTGGAAGGCAGTTAGATGGGTACAGTAGGTCCATTTAGCAAAATGTAGTAGTCTTCCCCATTAGGGCCTGTGACCTCCCCAGCCACAGACTTGTGATTAGGTTTATAGTAACAGGCATAAGATCCTTCCTGTGGAGTGGGCCCTGAATCAATTTAGAAAGTAGTTGGTTTCAGGGGCTTCCCTAACCAACAATATATTGGAAAGTATCTCATTTCTGGTACTGGGGTTTTCATTTAATAACCTATAGCTTCTGGGAACAGCATTGGCCATTCATGCAGGGTATCTCTGCTCAAACTCCTTAAATTAGCTTACAAAGTAGTAGGTTTCCATCTGGCTTTTTCACACACATCTATAGTTTTGGCTAACTATCTCCTCCTCCTCAGTGGAGATTCTTGCAAGTGGGCATGCCCCTTGAGGGACATTCGAGGCTAAACCTATAGAGTTATTATAAGAAATCTTGGTTTTTGAGGAGGTTATATGAGGTTTGTGAACCTAATGCAGCTTCTAAACCTGCTAAAGTGCGTCTTGTCCATGTGGTTGCACGGTATGCTTTTTGTTCTAGTTCTGGACTTTGCATGCTGGTAAAATACTCTCTGATCCATCTAATGTTGAAAGGTTTGTGTGAAGGGAGTCAGGGTAGGAAGACTGAAATATTTTATATGAACTTTTTATTAGCTTAGGTACAAGGACATTGTCATTAATGCTTATAGTATTTACTTTTTTATTTTGGTCTGAGCATAACTCCTTGCTTTACTTAAAAATATATTTCCTATAACTAAAAGTAGTTTTCTGTAGTACTTATGAGCTCTCTTTTGTGGTTGGATCTTTCCTCTCTCACGTGTTAGTGGTTTATACCCCACAAATCTTACTGTCTGTTCATACTTAATTTACTAGTTAGCACCTAATGGCCTTTGAATGAGGAATGTGAACAGTCACTAAGTTTTTCCAAATGGCAGTAATGTCTAGTTTGGAGAAGATTAGTAGATAGTTTTATGTAGTATGTCTTAATAGGCCACTCTTTACTATAGAAGGTGACAGCAGGGTTAGTTTTCTGAAACTGTGAAACACAAGCAGTGTTGTATAGGTACTTGATATACTTTTATATCCACTAACTTGTAAAGTGATTATTTTTGCTCCAGTTTTACAAATGAGGAAATATAATATTCAAGGTTTGAGAAAAGTGGTCAGAATTCTAGTGCTGAATGTTGGTATGGACTATAAACTCAGGCATAACTGACTTAAAGGTATGCTCTCCGTTTAAACTGCACAGTGAATATTTAAATATTTATTAATATGTTTTCATATAATAAGATGGAAAATTGAAAAAGAACTACTTTTTATAGCTTGGTCTTGTTTATATGGTTTGCATATTAGAATGTAGCTCAGGGCAGAGAGGGGGAGGGCTTTACATAGCTTTGGGACTTGCTAATTTTTATACTCTTGTTTTTGTTATTTTCTTTTTCTTTTTTCTTTTTTTTTTTTTTTTGGCTCAATGTAGTGTCTCACTCTAGCCCAGGCTGACCTGGAATTTACTATGTAGCCTCAGTGTGGCCTTGAACTCACTGTGATCCTCCTACCTCTGCTTACTGAGTGCTGGGATTAAAGGTGTGCGCCACCACGCCCGGCTTTTGTTATTTTCTTGTGGTGCTGAGGATTGAGGTCAAATGTCTGGCAAGTGATGTACCTACCAGTCAGTTATACCTCCAGACCAGGACTTGGTATTTTTGTAGTACAGATCCTTTTCTTTGAAATTAAATTCTTATTTCTACCATTCCTGATATTTTAGGAATTAAAATGCATCTGATAAACTGAAGAGTAAATTATCAAATAAACTCAACAGCAATCCTCTATCTCTGCCTCCCGAGTGCTGATATTAAAGGTGTGCACTGCCATGTCTGGCAATATAAGTCTTTGATTTACTACTTTGATTTATGATTTTGCATATTTTCTTAACTTGGCGATTGCCATTTTCTTTGCAAAAAGGGAACTTGAGATTCTTTTTTACATTATCATTATAAAATTACATGATTAAGAAAAATAGCAATAAACTCAAGCTTTTGAAGTACATGAGCCATATTTTATAGATAATGGGGAAACAAAAAATTTAAAGACATGTTTTTTTTTCTCTTTCTTGGGTTTAGGATGGATATATTTATAGATGATTTTAATATAGTATGGCAAATGCTACAATAAGAGATAATGCCTAGAATTCTTAAATATATTTACATACTTCCAAATAATCTTTTGGGTGAATGGGAGGTTTTCTCCCGGTGGATTTTATTTAACAGGGAAGAGAGAGAGAGAGAATAGGCATGCCAAGGCCTCCAGCCACTACAAACTCACTCCAGACATGTGTGCTCCCTTGTGCATCTGGCTAATGTGGGTCCTGGGGAATTGAACCTGGGTCCTTTGGCTTTGCAGGCAAACTCCTTAACTGCTAAGCCATCCCTCCAGCTCTTCTGGTGGATTTTAAATAACTCTTGAAAGATGAATAAGTTGAGAATGGGATAGGAACAAGAGAACCGTAGGTAATAAATAATAGAAATTTGTGTAATTTTTTCAAAGAAAAAGTTCATTGTTGTAGAAATAATAAAAAAAAGATTAGTAGGAAGGACTGTTGAGCTCAAATGTTTTAAAAAATATTTTTATTTTGTAATGAGGTGCTAAGGGCCCAGAAAAGTCCATGTACCCCAAACCCTAGGTGTGTTTCTAATTTTAGTCAAACATTGAATACAAAAGAAACCTGAGAAGAATAATTATTAAATTACTTTATTAAGGGAAGTAGAGCCAAGAAAAGGCACCCATGTGGCTATAAGATGCCATGTGGAGGGCCTGGAAAAAAGCATGGAAAGAAAGAGAAAAGAAAGTTCAAGGAGTTCCAGCCACATGGGAAGCTGGAGGGGATAAAGAAACCATGCAGAGAGTAATGGCTGGGGAGACCTCGCAAGTGGGGGTGGGCCATGGGGGAGCCAAGGGAAAAATTCACACATAGCTGGAAGTTCCCAAGTGATCAGGGAAGGGAGGGGTGTAGAGAGAGACTGCCCTCCTCTTGCAAAGATATTTATAACCTTACAGTGGTGGGCTGTCTTCCACCTCAGGTGAACAAGAGGGCCAGCTGGTTATGGCAAGGGCTGTCACAGGAATAGGTTAGCTCTGGCACCAAGTTCTGGGGGCTGAACTTGATCAACCACAATATTTAAATCCCATGAAAGACCTTCCTCCCAGGAGGGGTCCACAATCCTCCTATCTCTGCCTCCCCCGAATGCTGGGAATAAAGGTATGTGCCACCATGCCCGGCTAAATGTTTTAATTTTTTAAAATATATTTTTATTTATTTGAGAGAGAGAAAGAGGCAGAGAGGGAGAGAGAGAATGGGCACACCAGGACCTCCAGCCACTGTAGATGAACTCCAGATGCGTTCGCCTCCTTACACATCTGGATTATGTGGGTCCTGGAGAGTCAAGCCAGGATCCTTCGGCTTTGCAAGCAAACGCCTTACCTGTTAAGCCATCTCTCCAGTCCCTAAATGTTTTATTTTTAATTAAGGAGAAGAAATGGTCATTTTGATGGTCTATATAGCGGTCATAAATGCTAGTATGGTTGGAAAATGTGATGTTAAATTATAGAAATCACTTCTGTCCATATGACTAAGTGTATGAGAGTATCTGATGTGTTAATGGTAGTTATTCTGTTTTCCTTTTTCTAGGATGAAGGGCATATTTTGATTGCCAAAAGAAATGAAGTACAACAGAAGCTATTTGTGGCAGTAGAAGCTTTTATTTTGGAAGTAGATGAGTTGCCACTTAATGAACGCTTAAAGACATTGCAGGTTTGGATTAAAGACTATTAAATATACTAAGTTTATTCTTTAAATATTAATAAATATTTATCTTGAGATTTTAATGATAATTGTAAAACATTTTAGTTGCTTAATTGTAGTTTTTTTTTTTTAATTGCTTTTTCGAGGTAGGGTTTCACTGTAGCCCAGGCTGACCTAGAATTCAGTATGTAGTCTCTAGAGTGGCCTTGAACTCCTGGCGATCCTTCTATATACCTACCTCCCCTCCCAAGTACTTGGATTAAAGGTGTGCACCATGCCTGGCTTGATTTGTTTTTTTTGTTTTTTTTTTTTTAAGGTATGCTCTTGCTTTAGTCCAGGCTGACCTGTGAATTGTAGTTTTTAAATTAGTTAGTTTGGGGCTGGAGAGATGGCTTAGCGGTTAAGCGCTTGCCTGTGAAGCCTAAGGACCCCGGTTCGAGGCTCGGTTCCCCAGGTCCTACGTTAGCCAGATGCACAAGGGGGCGCACGCGTCTGGAGTTCGTTTGCAGCGGCTGGAAGCCCTGGCGTGCCCATTCTCTCTCTCCCTCTATCTGTCTTTCTCTCTGTGTCTGTCGCTCTCAAATAAATAAATAAAAAATTAAAAAAATTAGTTAATTAATATTCATTTTTTGAGGTAGGGTCTCACTTTAGCTCAGGCTGACCTGGAATTCTCTGTAGTCTCAGGGTGGCCTCAAACTCATGGTGATCCTTCTACCTCTGTCTCCCAAGTACTGGGATTAAAGGCATGTGCCACCACACCTGGCTAATTTATTTTTTTTTATTAACAACTTACATAATTATAGACAATAACCCATGGTAATTCCCTTCATCCCCCCACTTTCCCCTTTGCAACTCCACTCTCCATCATACCTCTTCCCCATCTCAGTCAGTCTCTCTTTTCTTTTGATGTCATCATCTTTCCTTCTGTTATGATGGTCTTGTGTAGGTAGTGTCAGACATTATGAGGTCATAGATATCCAGGCCATTTTGTGTCTAGAGGAGCACCTTGTAAGCACGCCTACCCTTCCTTCAGCTCTGATTCTTTCTGTCACCTCTTCTGCAGTGCACCGTGAGCCTTGAAAGGTGTGTGTGATAGGGATGTTTCAGTGCTGAGCATTCCTCTGTCACTTTTTCTCTGCACAGTGGTGCCTTCTGAGTCATCCCAAGGTCACTGCCATCTGAAAAGAGAAAGTTCACTAGTGAAAAAGTGAGAGTAGCATTAATATATAGTAGCATTAATATATATTAAGAGAAGGGCTTACTGGGCAATTTGGTGAGCATAGTATATACATTTAGCCAACAGCAGCAGATGTTACACCCCTAGGGCTCAAGACTACCCCTGTTGTAGGTTTTCTGTATCAGGCATGTATTCCCTCCCATGGAGCAGGCCTCTGGTCCAATTAGAGAGCAGCTGTTTTCGCCCATAACAAACATGCCACTATTGCACCCGCTGGCTCATTTGGCCTGGCTGGCGAGAGTTAAAGCCTGCAGTGTCCATTGTTGAGTATCTCTGCTGGTGATTTCTGTCCCTTCCATGGAATTATAGGCAGTGTAGCTTTTTCCAGCTTTCTGTCAGCTGGTTTACACAGAGTTGGTTTTCATCTCAGTTCCAGCAGGATTTCTTAGTGACTTTGCAGGCTAAGTTTTGTAGTTTTTAATGGGATTAAAAGTTATATTAACATGTTTATTATTTAAATGTATTAAAAGTTATATTAACATGTTTGTTATTTAAATGTATATGTGTTGTATATACTTCAAAAATGCAGGCAGCATTTATTGGTAAAACTGCAGACAAGAGCAGTAGCAGGTATGAGGAGTCCTGTAGACTATTGCTTTCCAGCAGGAAATTAAGTGGGGACATTTGTAAGGGTTGAATCATTGATAGAGATGAAATACACTGATGTGATGATGTGGCAGAATTTTGTCTTTAGCTATGTCCTACCAGTTCAGCATTACCTTTGATTTTGGCAAATGAGCTTGACAAGGTTAAGTCATTCCACTTAGTGTTGTACATGTTCTTTTAACTTATGTTTCTGAAAAGTTATATTCCTTTGGTCAATATCTTTAGTGCTCATTTGAACAGTAGTTGGTATGTTGCTTGTTTTGGACTGCAAGGAAAATGAGCTTGATGATATTTGGAGAAGATATTAAAGGGAAACTTTATAAAATTTGTTTTTATTTCCCTGGATAAAGATTTAGTTTTGATGATATTTATGGTTCAGGAATCGTTTGCTTAAATGCAATTACGTAAGTAATACAAGTTATTCCAGAATGGAGAAGGAAGTTTTATATATAAAGGATAGTAAGAATTTATCTTTCCATAGTGCAACCCTGAAAAGGTTATTTCTTCAACATGCGTTGAGGCTATGCAACCAAGATCACTTTAAATGCTTTCCTTTTAAAGTTTAATATAAGTTGAGCATTCCTAAGCTGAAAATCCAAAAGTTGCAGTACTCTAAAATTTGAAAAGTTTGAGTACGGACATGATGTCTGTAATGGAAATTTCTACTACATGTACAGATCACAGTCAAAATGTAGACATATAATTAACAAATTATTTAGTGTCCCCAAGGAATAAAAGTCTCCTAGATCCCTGCAGCTACAATACATATTTAAAAACTTTTTAAATTTTTATTTATTTACTTATTTGAGAGCGACAGAGAAAGAGGCAGAGAGAGAGAGAGAGAAAGAGAGAGAGAATGGGCGCAGGACCTCCAGCCACTGCAAACAAACTCCAGGCACATGTGCCCCCTTGTGCATCTGGCTAACGTGGGTCCTGGGGAATCGGGCCTCTAACTGGGGTCCTTAGGCTTCACAGGCAAGCGCTTAACCACTAAGCCATCTCTCCAGTCATACAATGCATATTTTTGTGTAACACCCAGATATAATAGTTATTTAGATATATTTATATAAATTTATTTATTATTATTTATTTATTTTTATATTTATATAAATTTATTTAGATATATTTATATAAATAGATATTTTTGTGTAAACACCCAGATTCCCCTATTCATGTATACCATGAAGGTTATAAAATGTTACATATGTAAACTTGTGTGCTTGTGGTAGATTTTCACAATGCCTCAAGAATGGCCAACTCCTGCATGCATTCATCACTCACTTGGTTTGTCTTCTATGCTGTGGTCTAAAGCTATAGTTGAAAATGCCAGAAAAGAAGTCTGCAGACACTGCTGTGGGTAATAGTAAATTGATAAGTACAAGGGGAAGCATCTATGTTTTAAAGTACTGAAAGTCAAGCTACTGATTCACAGCAGTGTAAAGAGTGTAGGTTTAGAATGACCACCATATGTGACCTGAAGAAACAGAAGGATAGAATGTTATTCTGTACAAAAGAGATAAGTAGAAGTTAGTGAAAAATAGAACTGTACATAAAGCTAAATATATTGATTCTGACTGTATACTTAGGAGTCAGTCCTTCAGCATAGAAATGGTTTCATGCCATGTAGTAGTACATTGATCATGAAATAAGAAAAGAATGAATTAAAAATTGAAAGAAGGGGCTGGAGAGAAGGCTTAGTGGTTAAGCACTTGCCTGTGAAGCCTAAGGACCCCGGTTCAAGGCTCGGTTCCCCAGGTCCCACGTTAGCCAGATGCACAAGGGGGTGCACGTGTCTGGAGTTCGTTTGTAGAGGCTGGAGGCCCTGCTGCGCCCATTCTCTCCCTTCCTCCCTCCCTCCCTCCCTCTCTCTCTCTCTCTCTGTCTCTCTCTTTCTCTCTGTGTCTGTCGCTCTCAAAAAAAAATTAAAAAAAAAACAAAAATTGAAAGAAGCCATTAAAATTAAATAGGCTCTTTGCAAGAATTTAAGAAAAGGTATAGCATTAATTTTTAAAGAATTTCAGCAATAGAGCATCTGTTACAGAGCAACTCATCAATGAGTTTGTTAAAGTCATTGTTGACAGAAAAATCTTAACACCAGAACAAGTCCATATGGTGATTAAACATGACCATTTTGGCATTATTACCACAGAAAGATATTGACTGTTGCTGTTGAGACAGCCCCTACAGGAATTGAAAGTGCCAACAGCAGAGCATCTGTGCTGGGAGGTGTTAATGTAGAAGGTGGGCATCAGTGTCAACTTCTTGTGAGAGTCAAATGCTTTCATCCTTGTTGCTTTACTGAAGAAAATCTCTTAGTAGTATTGTGCTGACACAAGGGCATGGGTTGCCATGGAACTCTTCTGTTTGTTTCACAAAAATTTTGAACTAGTGTCAGATTTTGTTCTTGCAACTTTTCTCTTTTAGCCAGCATTCTCATAAAAAATGTTGGTTGTGTGTCACATCACTTTTAATGTGACTTTATTAATTTAGCCATGTCGTTTACTTAGGTCAATGAAGAATAAATAAAAAGAATGAGTTATCAGTAGTGAACAGAGGCATGGGCATGGAAGGTTTTCAGTAGGAGTTCATGACAAAGAGTGCCATATGTCCTTATATCAGTGCTTAGAACACAGTAACTGCCGCAGTTACCTTCACGTTTCTGGACAAACAACCAGCCAGAAGCAGCTTATGGGAGAAAAGGGTGGATTTTTAGGCTTGTAGAGTCCATGAAACGTTCCATCAAAGGCTGTCTCATTTCCATAGATGATTCAGCAGCAGAGAGAAAAACCAACACACTGGCAAGCACCAGCAACCAGCAAACACCAACAGCCAAAGCTCAAATTGCTCTAAGTATACCTTAGGACTGGACTTAAGGTCCATTCTTAGTGACGCATCCTCCAGCAGGCTGCTGAAGACTGAAGTTGCAAGCTTAATCTTAGTGAAAAATGCCTGAGTCTGTGGGGCCACATGTTCAAACCATCATAGTGACCCAAAGACATACTGTGTTTGCCTGGCATAGTCTGCGATTATATTCAGCAGTGATAGTGAACAAGGTGAAGGATTCCATATGCTAAGGAAGAAAAAGTGATGTCTGATGTGTTTACATACACAAAAAGCAATACCTTTAGAATCCATAAATAAACTAGAACTAAATACTGAAGTAATTTTTTTTTTTGGATTTTTTGAGGTAGGGTTTCATTCTAGCCCAGGCTGACCTAGAATTCACTTTGTAGTCTCAGGGTGGCCTTGAACTCATGGAGATCCTCCTACCTCTGTCTCCCGAGAACTGGGATTAAAGGCGTATGCTACCACGCCTGGCTTTTTGACATAGACAATGAGGCTCAATATTACTCATTTATTGGCTGATGGTGAAATGACAAATTGTTCTGAATTGAAATGATTATGAATAGTAGTATTGATGACGTTGGTACTGTAGAAAAAATACCTGTAGGTGATACAGTGAAAATGTATTTAAAGGATAGAGCAGTAAACCCAGCGGCTCCTCAGAAACGTCCAGGCCTTCAGTGTTGGATCAGGACTGTTGAATCATCTGGCCATGTGGACTGAGCAGCTAACAGGTTCCTTGATTCTCAGGCCGGCAACTGCTATTGGAATACTGTAAGATAATCTAATACATTCCCCTTTTAAAATAATTCATTCTAGAAGTTCTGTTCCTCCAGAGAACCTGAATAATACAGATTTTGGTACCAGAAGTGGTTCTAGAGAAACAAAATTGTAAAGATGGATTTCTCTAGTGGGCTTGGTGCCATCTGGGGTCAGCTTTCCAACTTCAGTATTACTAAAGGCCCTATTGGTGATAAGGAGAGCACTTTTACTGGAAATAAGGAGGGCACTAATAATCCATGGTGTGCACTATTTACAGAACTCAGTGAAACCAGGTGTGGTGGTGCACGCCTTTAATCCCAGCACTTGGGAGGGAGGCAGAGGTAGGAGGGTCACTGTGAGTTCAAGGCCAGCCTGAGACTAAATAGTGAATTCCAGGTCAGCCTGGGCTAGAGTGAGACCCTCCCTTGAAAAAACAAAAAAAAAAATGTGGAAAAGTAAGACAAATTATGAGACTGGTTGGTTGCTTTTAGCATCTCTGGACAAACTAGTGAGGGAACAGCAGGAGCCCAAAAAGGAAATTTCCAAGCTTAAGACCCATGTACATGATCTCAAGGTTTCTAAGGGTGCCCTGGAGGAGAGTCTCCTCTCTAGCCAGAACAGGTTAACAGAAAACCAAACCCAAGCTCTCATTGTGAGATTGGCTAACTTGCAATGTAAACTCAACCCTCAGCCTCACCAGCTACCAGAAGTCAAAGTGAGGGCACTGATTGGAAAAGAGTGGGATACTGTGACTTGGGATGGTGATGTGTGGGAAGACACTCAAGAACCTAGGGACATCGAAGTGTCAGATTCTGAAGATGTTGTTTTGGATGAAGCTAGCAGCAGTTGTATACCCACCTCCACGACCTGAAATATTACCCTCCCCACCATTGCCAAGGGAATTAATCCCTCTTTGTCTGAGGAATCAACAGGAGGGGCTATTACTTCTCAGTTCCAACCCACCTTTGCTTCTAGGCCTATAACCAGACGAAGGCTAGGCAGGCCCTAATGGTGATATAGAAAGTGGGACACAAGAGGAGGTGGGGGGCACCCCTAAAGAACTTCAGAGTTTTTATAACTTGCACAGGTAGAAGCATGGGAAATATGTGTGGGAATGGATTTTAAGGGCGTGGGATGATGGAGGAAGAAATATAAGATTAGATCAGGCTGAATTTACTGAAATGGGCCCATTGAGCAGAGATTTTAGATTTAACACTGCAGCTCGTGCAGTTGGAAAGGGGTGTCAAGAGTTTATTTGATTGGTTGGCTGAAGTATGGATCCAAAGATGGCCTGCTTGAATGAAGTTGAGCTGCCTGGTATACCTTGGCTTAATGTTGATGAAGGGATTAAAAAGCTCAGAGAACTTGGAATGCTGCAGTGGATTTGCCATGTAAATTCATCTTTGCCCCCACAATGGGAGCATCCAGAAGATGTGCCCTTCACTAAGACTATAAGAAACAGATTTGTGAGGGGAGCACCAGCATACTTAAAGTTCCCTATCATTGGTCCCTTATGTAAAGAAGACCTCACAGTGGGAGCTGCAGTTGCTGCATTAGGTGATTTCGATGCAGTGGGTATAACTGGATCTCAAGTTAACAAGGGCCAAGTGGCAGCGCTGAATCGCTAAAGGTGGGGTGAACATGTTTTCGCAATAGACAGCATCGGCAAAAGTATGCACATAAAGGTATGACTTGTATGGACCTTTGGAATTGGCTGATTAGTCATGGTGTTCCCAGAAGTCAAATAGATAAGCCTACTGAGTTCCTTCTTGATCTGTATAAGCAGAAAAGTTCCAGAGCAAAAGCCACTTGGAATTATAGCAACAGAGAATCAAGACCTCTTAATCAGTTTCTGGATTTGAGCCAGTTTACAGATCCTGAGCCCCTTGATTGAAGGGGTGGCTGGGTCCCCTCAAAGAAGGACCTTCCTACAGCCCCCAAAAGTTTAAGTATTAAGCTTACACCTATCCTTCCTCAGAGGGATCTGCAGCCTTTTGCTAGGGTAACTACACTGGGGGAAAAGAAATAATCAGTCCTTCCAGGGCCTATTGGACATTGGCTTTGAATTGACATTGATTCCAGGGGACCCCAAACAGCACATTGGCCCTCCAGTTTAAGTACATGCTTATGGAGGTCAGGTGATCAGTGGAATGTTAGACTGACAGTGGGTCTCCGAACTCACTTGGTGGTTATTTTTCCAGTCCCAGAATGCATAATTGGGGGATATAATTAGGAGTTGGCAGAACTCCTACATTGGTTCCCTGACTTGTGGAGTGAGGGCTATTATGATTGGGAAGGCCAAATGGAAGCCATTGAGGCTCCTACCACCCGGGAAAATAGTGAATCCTATGACACAGGGCTTGAGAGTTAATAATAACCTTGAGTTTGCAGGGATCTTGATGGCCTGTCCCTTCCCCAGGGTGTTATGTTGGTCCATTATATTGGTGACATAATGCTGATTGGATCAAGTGAGCAGGAGGTGGCAACCACTTTGAACTTGCTGGTGCAGCATATGTGCATTAGGGGATGGGAAATAAATCCATCCAAAATTCAAGGACCTTCTACCTCAATGAAATTTCTAGTTCAGTGGTGTGGGGCATGCAGAGATATTCCTTCTAAGGTGAAGGATTAGTTGTTTAATTTGGCCCCTCCTACCACCAAGAAAGGAGCACAATGTCTAGTGGGCCTATTTGGATTTTGGAGACAGCACATTCTTCACTTGGTGTCTTAACTCGGTCCTGTATACCAAGTGACTCAGAAAGCTACTAGTTTTCAGTGGGTCCCAGAACAAGAGAAGGCTCTTCAACAGGTCCAGGCTGCTGTGCAGGCTGCTCTGCCCCTGGGGCGGTATGATCCAGCAGATCCGATGGTACTTGAGGTATCAGTGGCAGATAGAGATGCTGTTTGGAGCCTTTGGCAGGCCCCCATAGGTGAATCACAGCAGAGGCCCTTAGGATTTTGGAGCAAGGCCTTGTCATCATCTGCAGACAGTTAGTCTCCCTTTGAGAGACAGCTCTTGGTCTTCCATTGGCCTTAGTGGAAACTGAACTTTTGACAATGGGCTATGAAGGGCTGTGCGACCTGAGCTGCCCTTTATGAGCTGGGTGTTATCTGACCCACCAGGCCCTGGTTGAACCTGCACACAGCACAGCAGCAGTCCATCATTAAGTGGAAGTTGTATATACGGGATCAGCTGGAGCAGATCCTGAAGGTATGAGTAAGTTACATGAGGAAGGTGCCCAAATGTCTATTGTTGCTACTCCTGTATAATGCCTTCTGTTCCCAAGCATGCACCTATGTCATCATGAGGTGTGCTCTATGAACAGTTGACTGAGGAGGAGAGGACTAGGGCATGGTTTACATTATGTGGGTTCCTCCCAGAAGTGGACAGCTACAGCATAATAGCCTCTTTCTGGGACAACTCTGAAGGACTGTGGTGAAGGGAAGTCTTCACAATGGGCAGAACTTCTGGCAGTGCACCTGGTTGTGCATTTTGCTTAGAAGGGAAAAATGTCCAGATGTGCAGTTGCACACAGATTCATGGGCTTTGGCCAATGGTTTGGCTGGATGGTCTGGGACTTGGAAGGAGCACAGTTGGTGAGAAGGACATTTGGGGCAGTTGTACGTGGATAGAACTCTTTGGGCAAAGGATATAAAGATACTTGTGTCCCGTGTTAATGCTCATCAGAAGGTGACCTCATCAGAGGATGACTTTTATAATCAAGTAATAAGCTGACCTGTTCTGTGGATAGTGGTCAGCTTCTTTCCTCAGCCACCCCTGTCATTACCCAAATGGGCCCATGAACAAAGTGGCCATGCTGGCAGAGATGCACGGCTACTGCTGAATGCCAAATTTGCCAACAGCAGAGACCAACTCTGAACCCCCAATATGGTAGTATTCCTCTGGGTGACCAGCCAGCAACCTGGTGGCAGGTTGACTGTTTTGGACCACTTGCATCATGGAAAGGGCAGAGTTTTGTCCTTATTGGACTAGACACTTATTCTGGGTATGCATTTGCCTTTCCTGCATGTAGTGCTTCTGCCAAAACTACCATTGCGGGCTTGCAGAATGCTTTATCCACCATCATGGCTTTCCACATAGCATTGCTTCTGACCAAGGAACTCACTTCACTGCCAAGGAAATATGGCAGTGGGCTCATGATAATGGTCTTACCATGTGCCCCACCATCCTGAAGCAACTGGCTTGATAGAACAGGGACATCCTTGGCCAACATCTCACTGGAAGAGATCCCACCTGTAGCACTGAAAAATTTCTAGTAACAGTCTATGCCTTCTGGATGTGCCATTCAAAAAAGTAGGTTTTCAGCTGGGCGTGGTGGTGCACGCCTTTAATCCCAGCACTCGGGAGGCAGAGGTAGGAGGATCGCCATGAGTTCGAGGCCACCCTGAGACTACAGAGTTAATTCCAGGTCAGCCTGGACCAGAGTGAGACCCTACCTTGAAAAACCAAAAAAAAAAAAAAAAAAAAAAGTATGTTTTCGTATGTCTTATTCAGAATATCTTGAATTTTGATTGAACCTTCCCCCAACCCTTCTTTTACACAATCTCTTCCCCTGGCCTCACTTAGGCTTTTCCCCTTCCTGTAATCTCTTCTACTTACATATATACAATACCATCCCCCTTAAGTCCTTCCCTCTCCTCCCCTCCCTCATAGCATTTTTTTTTTAAATTTTTTATTTATTTATTTGAGAGTGACAGAGAGAAAGACAGATAGAGGGAGAGAGAGAGAATGGGCGAGCCAGGGCTTCCAGCCACTGCAAACGAACTCCAGACGCGTGCGCCCCCTTGTGCATCTGGCTAACGTGGGACCTGGGGAACCGAGCCTCGAACCGGGGTCCTTAGGCTTCACAGGCAAGCACTTAACCGCTAAGCCATCTCTCCAGCCCCCTCATAGCATTTTTTAGCTTATTGGCCTCTGCTACTGATTTTTGGTTTCAGCTCTCACACAAGTCTAAACATTTGTAGCTAGGATCCACAAATGAGTGAGAACTTGTGACATTTAGATTTCTGGGCCTGGATTACTTCACTTAGTATAATCCTTTCCAGATCCATCTATTTCCCTGCAAGTTTCATAATTTCATTTTTCTTTACTGCTGAACAAAACTCTATTGTGTAAATGTACCATCTGTTTATTCTTTCATCTGTGGATGGCATCTAGGGTGGTTCATTTCCTAGCTATTGTGGATAGAGCAGAAATAAACATGGTTGAGCAAGTATATCTAAGGTAATGAGAAGAGTCATATGCCTAGGAGTGCCATAGTTGGATCATATGGCAAATCTATTTTTAGCTGTCTCAAGAACCTCCACACTGATTGCTACAATGGCTGTACCAGATTACATTACCACCAACAATGTAGAAGGGTTCCCCTTTTTCTGCATACTTGCCTTTTAATCCAGTCTGTAAGGCCGTGTCTTGGTTGGTGAATTGAGACCATTGATATTAAGAGTTATTGTTGAAAGGTATGTATTTATTCTTGCCATTTTTCATACTTTGTAGTGTTTCTTGTTTTCCCTTCATTCTTTTGTTTTAACTAGTATTTGAGTGTGGTTATTTTTTCCTATTTCCTCTTGTGTGTATTTTGTTTTCTCTTCACCACAAAGAATTCTTGAAGTATTTTCTGTAGAGCTGGTTTAGTTGTGATAAATTCCTTTAGCCTGTTTTTATTGTGGAATATCTTTATTTTTCCATCAATTTGGATAGATAGCTTTGTAGGATAAAGTAATCTTGGTTGACAGTTGTTATCTTTCAGAACTTGGAATACATCATTCCAAGCCCTTCTGGCTTTTTTTTTATATTATTTTAATTAATTAATTAATTAATTTATTTATTTGAGAGCGACAGACACAGAGAGAAAGACAGATAGAGGGAGAGAGAGAGAATGGGCGCGCTAGGGCTTCCAGCCTCTGCAAATGAACTCCAGACGCGTGCGCCCCCTTGTGCATCTGGCTAACGTGGGACCTGGGGAATCGAGCCTCGAACCAGGGTCCTTAGGCTTCACAGGCAAGCACTTAACCGCTAAGCCATCTCTCCAGCCCCCCCTTTCTGGCTTTTAAAGTTTGTGTTGAGAATCTGCAGTTATTCTGACGGACTTGCCTTTGTAGGTGATTTTCTTTTCCTCTCTAACTGCTTTTAGTATATTTTTCTTTGGTTTGTGTGTATAGTACTATAACATGGCAAGGAGAGGTTCTTTCCAGATTTTGTCTGTTTGGTGTTCTAAAAGCTGCTTGTATATGCATTGGCATTTCTTTCCCAATTTGTGGAAATTTTTCTTCTATGATTTCATTGAAAACACCTACTAAACCTCTGGGTTGAAATTCTTCTCCCTTCTATTTGTGTCCTGAATTCTTTTTTTTTTTTTTTCAAATTTTTATTAACAACTTCCATGATTATAAAAAATATCCCATGGTAATACCCTCCCCCCACTTTCCCCTTTGAAACGCCATTCTCCATCATATCCCCTCCCCATCTCAGTCTCTTTTATTATGATGTCATGATCTTTTCCTCCTCTTATGATGGTCTTGTGTAGGTCGTATCTGGCACTGTGAGTTCATGGATATCCAGGCCATTTTGTGTCTGGGGGGAGCATGTTGTAAGGAGTCCTACCCTTCCTTTCGTTCTCTCTGCCACCTCTTCCACAAAGGACCCTGAGCCTTGGAAGGTGTGTGTGATAGAGATGTTTCAGTGCTCAGCATTCCTTTGTCATTTTTCTCTGCACCATGATGCCTTCTGAATCATTCCAAGGTCACTGCCATCTGAAAAGAGAAGATTCTCTACCAAAAGTGAGAGTACCATTAATATAAGAGTATGAACATTAAGAGAAGTGCTTACTGGGCAGTTTGATAAGTATAGTATATACATTTAGTCAGACAGCAGCAGATGTTACACCCATAGGGCTCATGACTAGCCCTGTTTTAAGTTTTTAGTATCAGGAATGTATTCCCTCCCATGGAGCCGGCCTCCAATCCAGTTAGAGGGCAGTTAGTTTTCACCATGGCAGACGTGCCACTATTGTACCCATTGGTTCATTTGGTGTGGCTGGCCAAACATAAGGCTTGCAGTGTCCACTGTTGAGTATCTTCACTGGTGATTTCTCTTTCTCCCATTGAACTGCATACAGAATGGCTTCTTCTAGCTTTCTGTCAGCTTGTCTACATGGAGGAGGTTATCAGCTCATTTCCAGCAGGATTTCTCAGTGGTCTTTCAGCTCAAGTATGTTGAGTCTTCAGCAGTAGGGTCTTACCATCTATTCCCAGTGGGAAACCAAGGGCCTCAGCAATGGCCTATAATGTTTTGGGGGCATCAGGGACCTCCCTGGCCAACAACTCACTGGAAGGTATCTCATCCCTGGCACTGAAAACTTTCTAGTAACAATCTATGACTCCTGAGTGTTCCATTGTATAAAAAAGTAGGTTTCCATATGATTTATTTATATCCTCTTAAATTTTGATTAGCCCTCCCTTCACCTTTCCTTTCCTCCAATCTCTTCCCCTGACCTCTCTCTTTGGGCCTTTTCAGCCCCATTACTCTATTCTTCTACTTACATATATGCAATACCATCCTATTAAATATCCCCTCCCTTCCTTTCTCTTCCCTTTCTATCTCTTTTCTAGTTTATTGGCCTTTGCTACTGAGTTTTCTTCCTACTCACACAGAAGTCCAATCATTTGTAGCTAGGATCCACATATGAGAGAGAATATATGATGTTTGGCTTTCTGGTATGCCCTGAATTCTTATGTTTGATCTTTTCTTAGTGTCTCGTATATCTTGAAATTCCTATTCAAACCTTGCTATTAGCTTGTCTTTCTCTTTGTTGGACTGTATTAGATATGCCACCTAATCTTCTAGCTTAGATATTCTGTTCTCTCCTTCATCCGTGCTACTGGTGAGACTTTTCACAGAGGTTATTTATTTATTTATTTATTTTTAAATTTCATTGACTGTCTTCTTCAGAGCTGGTTTTTCTTCAGTATTTCTATTTCCTTACTTGTGTCTTGTAATGTCTTCCTTACTTCATTAAGGTGGTTTCCTGTGTTCTCTTTCAGAAGTTTGTTTTCGTCCTTAAATCCTTTGTTTTCTTCTTTGATTCCCCTCATTTCTTTGATTTCTTTGAGCAGAGATACCATTATTATCTTTGAAATCTTTGTCAGGCATTTCATCTAAAACAGTGTCATGGTGATCATTTCTGATGTATTTATAATTTTTGGTGGGACTGTCTTGATTCTTTAGTTTCTTATATTATCATATAGTGACTTTTGCATCCTGAATTGATTTGATGCTTGGGTTTTCTACTTATCTGCAGTGTTCTCAGAGGTGGCAGTTCACCTCTATATACCCTCAGCATATGGGTTCACGGTGCCAGGTGTAGCTCTTGTACCCCAATCCAGCCACAGAAGTAATCCTAGGTGTTGAGTTTGCAAGTATTCTAGTTTACTGGGTGGAACAATTTACTGACAAATTCTAAACTTCAGCTGAGCAATATAAACATTCAATAAAAACCAGCACAGAGTATGCCATTGTGGGGATTAAAACAAACAGATAGTCTTATAAGTCCAATTTCCCAAGGGTGTGCATTGTTCTACACCCTTAATCTTGTCAGCTGTTGGGTAGAGATTTCTGTTCTGAATTGGGTTCCAAGTCAGCCTGGATCGAAATCAGACCCTGTCTCCCCCAGTAGTGACAGAAGCAAAAGACAAAGGCCCTATAAATCTGAAAGCATCAAAGGTAATAATATTCAACCCCAAATACAGTTTACTTGAAAGTGGTAAAGCCAGCCAAGAATATGTAACCTATAACCTGTGTTACCTATAACCTGTGTTGAGATGGAAAAGAAAGACTTAGCTCTTTCAATGTAGGCCTATGTACCTGTTTTTATTTATTTTTTTGGTCAGGCGGGCTTGTTACCTTTTGGGGTGGCTTCTAATCTTACCAATGCTGAGTGCCAACCTCTATCCCTCCATGTTGTGCTGTGGAGCTGAAGTTCTGATCAGCTGTGTTGGTGGATGAGCTGCCACCGGGGCCTGAATGCCGGAGGTTCAGGGTTCTTATGGTTGGGGGATGGGAGAGTGCAGAAGCCTGGATTGCTCATGCAGTCCCACCTGTTTACCTTTCTGAGGCTCCTTAGTTGATCTCCTTTGTCTTAACTTCAGATTTCTTGACTTTGCAAGGAGGCTTATGGGGTTGAAAAATCGCCTCGTTTGGTCTCTGCTGCTGCTGCTTAGTGTGTCTGCTGGGGCGGTGCTCAGTGGGTGTGAGGATAGGTGGGCCACAAGCGCCTCAGTAGGATTCTGACCATTTTCCTCCTTTCTGGTGGATCTTGGTCTCTCCTGTTTCCCCCCCAGTGTTTTAAGAATAACCTATTCTCTTTCATTTTTCAGAAGAAGAGTGTATTTTGCTGTGGTTTTGCTTAAATCCCTCCCTAAGCTGGTGTGGCATGGCTCCTATGTATTGTTTTTACACAAGAAATCCTGTCAGCTTATAAAATCAGGGAGAGACAGGTGCCAGGAGGAAATATCTTTAAAAATAAGTCATCCAGCAGAGTGCCCTCTTATCCTTAGATGACCCACTTCCTGCTGTCTCATTCGTTTCTGATTTTAGCATGGCATCACAGTGAAGGATTTCTTCATAGCTGTTGCAGGGTTGTGGTGATGTTCCCATGCTGCCTTGTCACCCTAACATGCTGCTACTCATGGTATAAATGGTATGTTGTAATACTGTTAAATACTGATGTGTGAATAAATAAAAGAAAATGGTAGCTTATCAGTAACTTATAAATCCACACTTCAGGATGATTGTGACTCCCCATAACCACAGATTGCTCTTACATTTTGGCTGAGATCATGACTCTCTTTCTTTCTGATGGTTCATTGCAGATAAAGTTTTCATGTTCACAATTAGTAAAAGTACTGTTTGAAATTACTTTCAGCCTATGGGTATAAGATGTTTTATAAAACATAAATGAATTTAAGGTTGAGACTTGGATTCTGTTCCTAACATATCTCACATTATGTATTTGCAGGTTTCCAACATCGTAAACACTTGTGGTTTCCATTATCTTAGGACATAAAGAAGGATGCTTAACCTGTCTTTAGAGAGTTTTTACCTTTGTGTCTTTTATTTTTGCTGTGCTCCTAGCTTACCAGAATATTAAACTATTTTGCTGAGAAGTAGCTTATGTTTTTCAGGTACTTAAGAAACATTTCTAAAATGAAGGTCAGCCAAGTTAAAACTCATGATTTCTGATTTCTTACACATATATTCATGCTTCTTTTGTGACCCACACATATGTCACTGTTCCTTATAAGTTCAAAAAATAAACATATTCTTAGTTTTCTTGGTATGTGGTTCTAGCTGTATACTGTCACACAGCATTTAATGAAAGGGATATATTTTGAGGAGTATACATATTAACATATATATTGTTCTTTTCCCTTTTTCCTTTCTAAAATATTTTTTCTTGTTTTGAAACCTGCAGTATTTTGAGAAATATTGTCAGGCAATTTAATTCTTGTGCAAACATTACAGAGTACCTGTACACAAATGATATAGCTCAGTACACTCCTAGGCCTATATAGGATAGACTGTTGCTCATAGGCTGCTACAAGTGCTTACATCTTATTGTAAATACTGTAGGCATTCAGAACACAAAAGTATTTGTGTAAACATTGAAAAGGTACAAATATGTTGCAACACGTAAAAAATGGTACACCTTTATAAGATGCTTAATGAAGAATAGATCTTGTAATACAGTAAGTTGCCTGGGGTGAGTCTTTATATGAGTGGGAAGTGGATGTTAAGGCTTATACTACTTTTGTACATTTCTGTAGACTTTATGATCACTCTATACTTAGGTTATATGAAATTTACATTATATATGATAGCTTAATTAAATATGATATATTTTCTCATTTGCAATTCAGAATTTTCTTGATGTTTCTTAGCTTTCTTCATATAGGAATGCTTTTAAAGAGGCCTTTATATAGTTTTCTATATAAGGTATCCAGTGTTTCATGGTGTGCGGCGAACCCCCTGACCAGCAGGAGAAGAACGACCAGCAAACGAAGATCCTTCTTGATCACACTTTATTGGAGAGCCTCTTGGTTAACAGGAAAGCTGATGGCGAGGGGCAAGGGGTGCAGGAGTGTAGCTGCTTTTATAGGGCAGAATACTATGGGGCGCCTGCTGATTGGCTGCCATAGGCTCACCCACCCAAACAGGAGCCACGGGATAGGCTCAGGACAAGGTGCTGCCCAAATAAGGAATTGTTTACCTCAAGACTGGCAGGAAGCTAGCGCCATTTTGTAATGGCATCTGCATTAGCCCCCTGCAGTGGAGTTGTTTACTTAAAGACTGGCAGGAAGCCAGCGCCATTTTGTAATGGCGTCTGCATTGGCTCCCTACAATGGTGTCTTTTCTTCAAGCTGTCATGTAACCAGTTGTTGAACTTCCTTTAAAATGTTAACTCCGAAGGCTATTTTTCCTTTATTCCTTTGACAATAATTACTTATGCTCATCTTATTTTTTACAAGTATTGGGACTAGTTTAATTTTTATTATTCTGTGATTTCCACCTGGATGCTTAAAAAAATTCTCTTGATTTTGTTCTTAAAGTGTACTAAAATCTTTTGACTTAATCCAAGTCTGTTTGAGATTTTATTTATTTTATTTTATTTTATTATTTTATTTTTTTATTTTATTTTATTTGAGAGAGAGAGATACAGAAATAGGCAGGAAGAGAGAGAGGGAGAATGGACGCACCAGAGCCTCTAGCCACTGCAAATGAACTCTAGTTGCATGCTCCCCCTTGTGCATGTGGTATATGTGGTTCCTGGGGATTGAACCTGGGTTCTTTTAACTTTTCAGGCAAGTACCTTAGCCGCTCTAGTCCCTATTATTTTTCATTTATTTATTTATTTATTTACTTATTTTGGTTTTTCGAGGTAGGGTTTCACTCTAGCCCAGGCTGACCTGGAATCCACTATGTAGTCTCAGGGTGGCCTTGAACTCACAGTGATCCTCCTACCTCTGCCTACTGAGTGCTGGGATTAAAGGCGTTCACCACTACTGGTTTAGCTTAAGCTTTTAAAATATATTTTATGGGCAGGAGAGATGGCTTAGCGGTTAAGCGCTTGCCTGTGAAGCCTAAAGACCCCGGGTCGAGGCTCAATTCCCCAGGACCCACATTAGCCAGATGCACAAGGGGGCACACATGTCTGGAGTTCGTTTACAGAGGCTGGAAGCTCTGGCGCACCCATTCTCTTTTCTCTCTCTTCTGCCTCCTTATCTCTGTCACTCTCAAATATATAAATAAATAAAAAAATTTTTAAAATATATTCTATTTTATTTATTTATTTGAGAGAAAGAGAGAGAGAATGGGCACACCAGGGTCTCCAGTCACTGCAGATGAACTCCAGACACATGTGCCACCTTGTGCATCTGACTTACATAGGTCCTGGGGAATCAAACCTGAGTCCTTTGGCTTTGCAGGCAAGTGCCTTAAGCACTAAGCCATCCTTCTAGCCTGTAGTTTGAGGTTTATTATTGTTCTTTAATCCTAGGCAATATTTCATAAGCATTTTGATAAATACTGCCTTTTTCCTCCATCCAGTTTTCATTCTAGGATGTCAGATTTAAACTTATATCTATCCATCCATCCATCCACTCATCCAAACTATGTGTTTATATTTTTTTCTTTTCTTTTTTTTTTTTTCTGGGGTAGGTTCTCACTCTATCCCAGGTTGACTTGGAACTCTACTGTGTAGTCCTAGGCTCTCTGCACACTCATAGCAATCCTCCTTTCTCTGTCTCCTGAGTGCTGGGATTTAAGGCATGATTCACCATGTCTGGCTACTTCTTTATATTAATCTATTTTTTAATTTTTTTGTTCATTTTTATTTATTTATTTTTTGAGAGCAACAGGGGGAGAGAGAGAGAGAGAGAGAGAGAGAGAGAGAGAGAGAGAGAGAGAGAGAGAGGGAGGCAGAGAGAGAGAGAATGAGCACGCCAGGGCTTTCAGCCACTGAAAACGAACTCCATATGTGTCACCCACTTGTGCATCTGGCTAACGTGGGTCCTGGGGAATCAAGCCTTGACCCGGGGTCCTTAGGCTTCACAGGCAAGCACTTAACCGCTAAGCCATCTCTCCAGCCCTAATCTATTTTTTCTTTTTTTTATCTTGAAGTCCCTGTTGTTATCTTTATGGAGCAGGCCTTTACTTAACCATCTAGCTCACCACCTGATTCTCCAGTGGTATCATTTCTGTCATTTAATCTATTGTGTTATTTCTAAGATTATTTCTTTCATAGCTTATGTCTTTAGTTGGTTATTATTATTTACAAATACTGGGATGGAGAGATGGCTTAGCACTTAAGGCACTTACCTACAAAGCCTAATGACCCAGGTTCAATTCCCCAGTGGTCACGTAAAGCCGGAATCACAAAGTGGTGCATGCATTTGTGGTTCCTTTGCAGTGGCTAAGTGCTGTGGCATGTCCATTCTCTCTGTGTCTCTTTCCTTCTGCTTGCAAATAAATAAACAATACTAAAAATACTATTTGTAAGTATCTGATTGTGTTTCCAATGTTCTTTTTTTTGTTGTTGAAAACATTTTATGCTTATTTTGAGTTTTAACTATTACCTGGGAGTCTGTTACTGATTTGTTCCTTTTTAAAGGTAGCTTATTTAGTTTGTCTTAGGTTATTGTGTTTCTTTCATACTACTTATGTTACTTAGACATTTAATCCTCCCCTTTTTCTGATGCTCCCATATTCTCTTGGGAATATAAACTACATTAGTTCTGTGTGTAAGTGAGATAATGTGATAGAGGGACCTGGGGAAGAATGAAAACCTAGAACATTGTTTTAATATTTAAGATGTATTTGAGGAATAGAATGGGGCTCTTTTTCAGGGTGTAGAACTTCTGTATTGTTGTTGTAACCTGGATTTTGCTGTTTCCTGCTTGCTTCTCTCCTAGATGTTTTTTGTTTTTTCAGTGTAGAGTCTCACTTTAGTCCAGGCTGACCTGGAATTCACTATGCAGTCTCAGGGTGACCTTGAACTCACAGTGATCCTCCTACCTCTGCCTTCTGAGTGTCCGTATTGAAGGCGTGCTCCACCACATCTGGCTTCCTAGATGGTTTTGTTTATTTTTATTTATTTTTTTGAGAGCGACAGACAGATAGGTAGAGAAAGGGGCAGATATAGAGAGAATGGGTGCACCAGGGCCCCCAGCCACTGCAAACGAACTCCAGATGCATGTGCCACCTTGTTCATCTGCTTATGTGGGTCCTAGGGAATTGAGCCTGGAACCGGGATCCTTAGGCTTCATAGGCAAGCACTTAACCACTAAGCTATCTCTCCAGCCTCTTCCTAGATGGTTTTAATGTTCAGTAAATCTCCCCTTCCCATTACCTCAGTCATTTTTTCCAGGGATAACTGCCTTGAATGTTGCCATATATTCAGGAGCTAAGAGAAGGAAAGAGAATATACATAGATTGGCCAGCTTTTCTGTCCTTATTAGCATTTTTCAAATTTTTTGTTAATTAGATACTTTGTTGTATGTACAATTCCTGTGTTGGTTCTATACTTTGTTGTATGTACAATTCCTGTGTTGGTTCTATTCCCTTTGTATTATCCTATTATATTCTCTGCTCCCTGCCCCCATTTCACCAAGGACCCTCCTTAGTGGGGTTTCTGGTATTCACCATAGGGTTATAGGTTATGAATGTAGCAGTCAGTCACTTATGGGTGGGGGGCAGTCCTCTGGATGTTCCTTTCCACTCTATGGCTCTTAGAATATTTTGCTCCCTCTTCAACAATGTTCCCTAAGCCTTGGTAGGTGTGTTATAAGTCTAGCTCTTAGCAACTTGTGATTTCTCTGATTGTCAATTTTTATTTCATCTGTGTTCTATTGTGGTCTTCATTATGACTGCTTTGCCTCTTTGTGGTGTAGCTCCTTTCCCATTTAATGAAAGAACAAGAGTAGTCATGTGAAGGAAATTTTCTTTACCTATAAGCTATTTGATGATACTGAGGTACAGCCCTTCATCCACATTCATACACTGTATTCATTTAGTGCTAAGTACCAATTACCCTTTCTTTTCCAAGAGGGTTCTCAGAGTTTTGTGATAAAAGTTTCTTGTATCTGTTAAGCCTTCCTCATGGTCCTGTTATCATTCCTGGGGTTTGATTCATGGAAAGGGCCAGCAGACTATTGGCTGACTACCTTGTCTCTTCTAGTCTCTTAATAATTCATATATATGTACTTGGAATCTCTTGCTTGTTTTGTTGTGTAGTTTATGTTCACCTAGAAGGCTGTCTTGGAAACTTCCATGTTAGGACAAACAGCAGTGATATTTATTTAAAGCCAGAAAAAAAGAGGATAATTTCCACTTACTTAAAAACTTCAGAATATAAAACTTATGGTGAATTCACTTAAAAACTTTATTATAGTTCAAATTCAATCACCTTTCAGATTTGTATTTTCATCTCTATTAGGTTTTAAGTTTTAATTACAGGACTCTAAAGAGTAGGGATTCAATATATTGGTATTTCTATCTCAGATCCCAACAGTGCTCAAAACCTAGCTAACATACAGTTAATAAACTTTAATAAATATTTCTCTCTGTAGGACTTATCAGCCTCTTTAGAAGCAGTATATGGACAGGCCAAAGAAGGAACAAATTCTGAAGACATACTTGGAACATTTTATGATTGGCAGTGTAGTAAAAGAGAGGAGTTTACCAATGTTAGGAGAGAAACAGAGACTTCTCTGCAGCTTCTTGTGGCATGGTTCCAGAACAGTCAAAAGGTAAGGTCTTGCTCAGTAGAGTTCTTAGAGGAAAACAAAACAGGAAGTGTGTGTATTGTAATTATATTCTTTCTTGTCCAAGGACGGACATCTGCTGCTACCTTAGATTTAAAATTGTCATGGAACAGTGAAGGTTTTAGTCTGACTATTCCTTTCATTGTCAAAAAAAAAAAAAATGCTCGCTTGAACAAAAAATCCCGATTTTTATTTTTTTTTTTTAAATTTTTATTTATTTATTTATTTGAGAGCGAGAGACACAGAGAGAAAGACAGATAGAGGGAGAGAGAGAGAATGGGCGTGCCAGGGCTTCCAGCCTCTGCAAAGGAACTCCAGACGCGTGCACCCCCTTGTGCATCTGGCTAAAGTGGGACCTGGCGAATCGAGCCTCGAACCGGGGTCCTTAGGCTTCACAGGCAAGCGCTTAACCACTAAGCCATCTCTCCAGCCCCGATTTTTATTTCTTTTTATTTGGATTGACCCGTTGTCTTAAACCATTGATTTTCCTTAGGTATATTATGAATATGTCCATTTCCCCTTTGGGATACAAATTGATGAAGATGAGTACTTTTTTTTTTTCCTGTAATCATACTTTTTCACTGTCAAAGATGCAGTCTGTTGCTCTGCTTCAGGTGTAAGGGCTGCTAATTGAAAATTAATTGATTTACAACATGTTTTTATTTTTGTAAATAAGATGTTTGATCTGTCTTTGGAAGAATCATTGACTTTAGAAGGCACAGTTGATAATATTGATGAAATTCTAGAGAGGACGGAGTCAAGTGTCTGCAAAGAGCTGGAGATATCTCTAATTGTGAGTATTGATATTTATTATTGCTTCCTTCTAAGCAATGGAATGTCTTGTACTACTTGGAAAGTATTAGTAATATGATTTCTCTTGCTAGACAGCATAAAGACTGGCCTTCATTGCATATAATCTGTATTGCTGTATCAAATTGAGAATCACTGAGAATGATCATTTCCAGGTTCAACCATTTTTCCTCAAATTTCATTGTGTCATTTTTTCTTACTGTTGTATAGAATTCCATTGTGTAGATATACCACATCTTAGTTATCCATTCTTCTAGTGATGGACATCTGGGTTGATTCCAGCTCTTAGCTATTATGAATTGAGCCACTACAAACATGGTTGAGCAAATCTCTCTGGCCTGTGGTTTAATGGTTTTAGGGTAGATACCCAGTAAGGGAATAACTGGGTCTGTTGTTATATCTATAGTCATCTTTTTCAGGAGTCTACTACTGCTTTCCAAAGTTTGTAAAACTTACTTATGGATACTTTTACCTAGTTAGTTATTCAGTTTACTTTCTTAGTGGTAATGCTATTTCTTTTCTTCTTTGCAATATTATTTAATAGTGCAATAAAATATATTATGATTTATATGACTTCTCTATTTTTAGGAAAATTAGTAGGTTTTTGCCAGACTTGATATTAGAAGTGCTTGTTTCGATTTCTAAAAGTAACTTAGAGTGTTAAAGTTTCATGTATTTTTTGGTTTATCTATTTAGAATACTTGTTTCCCTGATTCCGTTAATATTTCACTCCAGCAAGTTTCAGAAATACAGTTATATGTATTATAATAAGAATAATAATTTGCATATGAACATATTTAATATTGGTCTTTTGTCTAGGAAAATTATCTTCAAGAAATTGAAATGAAAGTAGCAATTTTCAGAGATACCATTTTGAAGTTTATTGTTACAAAGTTTTAAACTATTTTCACTGTTCATGTGATTTCATTTAGGAGCAAGGTGTTATAGACAAGGAGATCATTTTAAATACATATAGTCAAGTACTGCAGAAGATCCGTTCTGAGGAAAGGTTCATTACCACCGTGCTGTCCAAGTACAAAGATAGTATTGAGGTTGGATTTTGCTTTCTGTTATTCTTATAAAGTGGTACTTTCTATTTTTTATTAATTAAAAATTTCTCAAGTGGTTTGATAGTGTGTTTATTAGTTAATTAGCATTGTTAGAAAGATGGTATAACCATTGTTAACTGGTATATAAATGAATCCACTGTAATGTATGAATGGTATTTTTTGATTGTATGTGTTGTAGTTGTCTTAAATCTGCGTTTTCTAAATGTATGTGGAAGAATCCTTGTCATACACTGTTTATACAGATTCATTGTAGAAAATTTGCTATATACAGATAAGAAATAAAAGGTTTACTTTTTATCCTGTTACATTAAGAGTTTCATAGTACTTCCTTTTTGAATGGGTACATGTATCCACAGCTGCACACATGCAAAATTTCGATTGTCTTGTAAGCTATTTTTGAAGATATTTTTTCATTTTATAGTATATTATGAATACATGATAAATGATTCTTCTGTGCTGTCCTTGGGAGTGACTGAGTTATTATTTCTTTGTAAGTGTATAGCATTATTTAACCCTATTACATGTTGGACATTGAGGTAACTTCTATTGTTTTGCACATATATGTGCATGTGAGCATGTGTGTTCAGGTGCATTTGCATACTTGTGTGCACACATCTGTGTTTGGAGGCTAGAGGTTGATGTTAGGTATCTTCTGTGATGGCTGTCCATCTTGTTTATTGAGTTAGGGTCTTTTACTTAAGCCTAGATCTTGCTGATT
Organism: Jaculus jaculus; assembly: GCF_020740685.1. NCBI lineage: Eukaryota > Metazoa > Chordata > Mammalia > Rodentia > Dipodidae > Jaculus > Jaculus jaculus. The sequence goes on from NC_059117.1 coordinate 36,628,503, forward strand.
CAACTAGTCTATGTAGCCAGCTTGACCTGGTGATCCCACTCCACTTCCTGAGATTACAAATGGCTGCTATGCCTGGCTGGCATTTACATACATACTGGGGGTCCAAACTCAGGGCCTCACATTTGCCCTATAGTGCTTTACTGACTGATCCATTTCCCAGCCCCTATTTTGTTTTTATCATAAATAACACTACATTTAAAAAAGTGAACATTATTCAATCTTGATACATAGCATTGAACCACTTTGGGAAAGAGTATTTTAATTTATGTTCTCACAAGCAATCTCAGTCAGTATTTATCTCAGCAAAGGTTGCTTCAGTTGAAATGCTCAGTTTTTCCTTTGCTGCTGTGAGTGCTGAAATGGATGTTCTTCTAAACAGAATTGCAGATAATTAGGATATCAGTTGGTAGCAGTATCTTGTAGAAAATTATAGAATCTTCTTCATATTTCATTCTGAACTCAGTTGAGTCTTAGAAAAATAATAAATGATTACTCAGTGACTATTCAGTAAATGTTACTGCCCCATGTGCTGGAAAATATGCTAACACTTTCTCTCACTTAGTTTAAAAATCAGATCATTGACTGTTTAAATAAGAGCCCCAGTGTGGATCGCTTGCTCTCCATTAAGAAGATTCTCAAAGGCTTGAAAGCTCAACTGAGATGGAAATTGGTTGAGAAGAATAATTTGGAAGAAGTAAGGGATGAGCTACTTCTAACTGAAGTCTCTCTTTGTACTCATTTTATCTTGGCTCTGTTGATACAGGTCATGCATAAACACACTCTTTAATTTCAGAGAGCATTATATTTACTTTCTGTTTTATGTGCATATCTCTGTATATGTAAATAAAGTCAAGATTACATTGATGGTAGTGTTAACATTTTCCCATGTAATTAAATATTCTTTGGAAGCATTTTATATGCCATTTTGGTTTAGTAGCATGAATATTTTAAAATAATATTTAAAACTTTTATTTGAACTGTTAGACTATCTCTTGTAATACAACTACTATATATACATGATATAGTATTTTCCTAAAGATAGAATTTTGTCTCAAATATATGCATACATATGTGTGTGTATGCACATATTTTTTGAGGCAGGGTCTCACTCTATTCCATGCTGATATGAACCTCATTCTATAGCCTAGGTTAGCCTTGAACTCAACAGTCCTCTAGCCTCAGCCTCCTGGGATTCTATGCACCCATAAAATGTTTTGAAAATCATGGTTCTCTTTTGTTACCTCTTATTTTATAGCTGAATATTTTTTCATCCTATCCTTTCAGTTTTTTTACTTGATAATAAAACAACAGGGATTAGGCTGCTACTAATTTTGATTACCTTCCTTCTTTAGGCTTGAAACTTTGAATGATCAGGAAATTCTCTGTGTACTTTGGAGGATTTGATTCATTTGCAGAAAGGATCTATATTATGTCTTAATCCAACTTGATTGGCTCTCTTCCTCTTCTGAGTACTTAACTGAGAGCAGAGTGTGAGATACTGTAGAACTAATTGTGTTTTAAGGATTTTCCAATTTTACTATATTCTGGGACATGAGGAAGGCGTTTTTAGTCTGAACTTTCAGCTTCTGGAAAAATATATCTGATGACATGGGACACATTCAGGATAGGATGGTTGTAAATATGAAAAAACATATTCAACCTTTTTATTTTTTTGTTTTTTTGAGGTAGGGTGTTACTGTAGACCAAGCTGACCTGGAATTCACTATGTAATTTCAGGGTGGTCTGGAACTCACAATGATCCTCCTATGTGCTGGGATTAGAGGTGTGCACCAGCAACCCAGTTATTATAACTTTTAAGGTGACTTTTTGATTAAAAGTTAGTTGGAAGGCTAGAAAGATGGCTTTGAGGTTAAGGCATTCACTTACCTGTGAAGCCTGAGAACTCATGTTCAGATCTCTAGGTCCCACTTAGCCAGATGCACAACGATGCAAATGTGCAATGTTGCACATGTGCACAAGGGGGTGCACTTGTCTGGAGTTTGTTCACAGCAGGCTGAAGGTCCTGGCACACACATTCTCTTTGCCTCTTCCTCTCAAAAAATAAAAATAACAATTTTTTTAAGTTAATTGGAATAATATGTAAGATTTCTATATCCTGCATAATCTTTCCAGCAGTAGATAATTTATGCATTCACCCATCCTTCTTTGTGTATATTTTAACCTAATTTATTTTAACTGTGAGAAAATCTAGAGCAAATTAAAAAATATATGCTGCAAATTTTGTCCGTTTTATATAGTTAGTATTAGGATAAACTGTAAGTTAATTCAACAACTGTGAGGATATGTGCTAGGTTCTAAAAGATACATAGAAACACAGAATGATTTACTATAGAAATTGTATTAATTCATAGTGGAGGATTTGTTTTCAGTCTGGCTTAAAAAGCATATGAAAACATTTTTCTTTGTCATAGTCTGATGATCATGATGGATCTGAAATTGAGAAAATAAAACAAGAAATTATACAGCTTCGCAGTAGTGTCTTTCAAGAAATTTATCATGAAAGGGAGGAATATGTAAGTATTTGATTTTTAAAAAAACTTTATGGGGGTATTAAATTTTTTTAAATTAAATTTTACTTAAAAATTGAATTTAATCCAGGCATGGTAGCACATGCCTCTAATCCCAGCACTTGGGAGGCAGAAGTAGGAGGATCACCTTGAGTTCAAGGCTACCCTGAGATTACATAGAGAATTCCAGGTTAGCCTGAGCTATAGTGAAAACCTACCTCAAAAACAAAAACAAATAAAAAATTAATTGAGATAGGATATTATAATCATAAGTCCTATGGGCTTGTTGTACTGTCATACTAATACTTGACCAATGTGAAGTTGCAGATTATTACAAAAGAAAACATTTGTAACTTTCTTACTTAGTGATAATACAATAGTTACAATTTGACTTCTCTTTAGCCCTTTTTTATGTTTGTTTTGTTTTTAGAGTTGAGATTATAGTATACATACTTTTGTTTTAAACACAAGTCAGAAATAACTTCCTCATATACTCTTACATAAACATTATTTTAGTATAATATTGCAATAAAACATTAATTTAGCAGCAAAATTTACTTAAGAATACAATAAAAGTGTCCTGGTATCTTGTTTTAGGATGAAGCTATATCTTTGTCTGCACTGTACTTATAATTTCTGTGTCCTTAGGAAAATCAGCTGGTATATTTTTCTTTTTACTTTTTTTTTTATTAGAGAGAGAGAAAGTGAGAGAATGGGTTGCCAGGGCCTCTAGCCACTGCAAACAAACTCCAGACACATGTGCCAACATGTGAATCTGGTTTACATGGGACCTGGAGAATTGAGCATGGATTCTTAGGCTTTGCAGGCAAGCGCCTTAACTGCTAAGCCATCTCTCCAGCCCAGTGTATTTTTCTTTAAAGAGAAATACTATTTTATTATTATTGTTTTTAAAAAAATATTTATTTAAGACAAAGAGGGGGAGAGAGAGAGAGAGAGAGAGAGAAATGGGCATGCCAGCTCATCTAGCCACTGCAAATGAACTCCAGATGCATGTGCCATGTGCATCTGGCTCACATGGGTCCTGGGGAATTGAACCTGGGTCCTTTGACTTTGTAGGCAAGTGCCTTAATTGCCAAGCTATTCCTCCAGCCTCTTATTGTTGTTTTTCTGAGGTAGAGTCTTATTCTAGCCCAGGCTGACCTGAAATTCACTATGTAGTATCAGGGTGGTCTCAAACTCACACTGATCCTCCTTCCTCAGCCTCCTGAGTGCTGGGATTAAAGGTGTGTGCCATGACACTTGGCAGAATATTGCAATTTATGTCTGAGGAATATTATGAGGAAAAACTTAAAAGAGTACTTTGAAAGTAAAAATTGAAAAAAAAAATTGCTATGTAAATAACAGGCATTTTAAATGTCATGCTTTATTTACCAAATTCATATGACCATATAATATTTTATAAATCTTTGGATAAAATTTGGTAAACATGTAAAAGTTTTACTTAGTAAAAATGTGATGTGTGCCTTTCATTTTTCACTTTTTTCATTTGTTTGAAAGTGACTTATGGGCTGGAGAGATGGCTTTGCAGTTAAGTGCTTGCCTGTGAAGCCTAAGGACCCTGGTTCGAGGCTGGATTCCCTAGGACCCACGTTAGCCAGATGCACAAGGGTGGGGAAGCATCTAGAGTTTGTTTGCCATGGCTAGAAGCCCTGGTGTGCCTATTCTCTCTTTCTCTCTCTGTCTGTCACTCTCAAATAAATAGATAAAAATAAACAAAAACATTTTTAAGTGATTTATGTAGGGCAACATACTTTTAAGATATCTCAAGCTTTCAAACTTTTTATGATTTAAGTAAAATAGGTCACTGTTTTAAAGTATTACTATATTTCTAATATTTTAAGAATGATGGAAGTTTTATTATTAAAATTATATTTTCATACCTGTTCATTTTGATGTGATTGTTTCTTTCTTGGTATTTCTTAAAGTAGAAGTCAAAATTAACAATTATATATTATAATTTATAAAAGGGCATATCCTGGCATATTTTCCCGAAGAGCAACATGTTCCAATTGAATGTACATTGATAGGCAATAAAAATATTTTTAACTTTAGGAGAAGCTGAGTAGCCTGACCCAAAGATGGTTCCCTGAACTGCCTCTGCTCCATCCTGAAATAGAATTACTTAAATATATGGTAAGCTTTGAAGCCCTGTGGACTACTGTGATGCAGAGAATGTAAGCAAGTGACCATGCTGGGTTTATGTGTCCATGTTAATTGTAGTATTCTTTTTATAACAATGCTTCTGATAAGTTGTTATTAAAGTCTCTTCAAGACTATCTCAAACTGTTGAATAGTATACATTTCAATTTTTATATTAATTTCCTTGGTTTCCTTTATTTTGTCTTTTTCTCAGTTTTAGTTAGGATATTGCATCACACTTAATAGTTACTTGTTTTTTTGAAATGAGAAAATTTAGCTCATTTCCAAATTTTAGCTCCTGTTCAACAGGGAGATGAGCATATTAGAAGAGGAGTAGGGCATAATTTTGAGAAACTGGCTTTCAGTGCAGAGTCTATTGCCTGGTAGGGATGAAGAATCAGATGTGGTGCAGTGTTCCACATAGAATTGGTTCCTGGATTCACCTGGAATACAAAAATCTGAGATGTACAAGTTCTTTATCAGTTCAGCATTTGAATGTAGGTCATGTGTAGTTTCCCACAGACGGTTTTGGTTCTTTTTTTTCTTTTGGGTCTTCGAGGTAGGGTCTTGGTGTAGCCCAGGCTGACCTGGAATTCACTATGTAGTCTTAGGTTGGCCTTGAACTCCCTGCAGTCCTCCTCCTTCTTCCTGCCAAATGCTGGGATTAAGGGTGTGCACCACCACGCCTGGCTGGTTCTCGGGTTTTTTTTGAGACAGTGTTGTCTTGTTATGTAACTAAGGCTGTCCTAGAACTCGTGATCCTTCTTCCACAGTCCTCCTGCATTACAGGTGTACAGAACCATGCTCTGCTTTCCCCATATCATAATTAAAAATATATAATTTATTTTTTTGAGACAGAAAAAGTAAGAGGCAATAGAGTAGACACGCCAGGGCCTCCAGCCACCGCAGATGAAGTTCAGATGTATGCACCATCTTGTGCATCTGGCTTTATATGCTTACTGGGGACTCAAACTTGGGTCCTTAGAAACTTTGCAGGCAAGCACCTTAGCCACTGAGTCATCTCTTCAGCCCCCATATCATAATTTAAATTATCTCTAGAATTTTGATAATACCCAGGAAAATACAAATGTTATGTAAGTTAGTTATCATATAATGTTTAGGGAATTCATGACACAGAATCTCTGTACACATCCAGTGCAGGCAATTTTGTTTATTTTTACTTCCCAGCTGCTTGGATCCTTGGGAACAGAATTCATACTTACAGTGAGCCAACTCTGCTTGTTCATTAAGATTGTAATCAAGAGATGACTCAGTGCATAAAGCATGTTTGCTGCACAAGCATGGGCCATGAGTTTGGATCTCTACACTCAAGTAGATGTTGGGTGGGTATGGTGGCCTGTCTAAAGCCCCAACATTTGTGAGGTGGAGATGGGGTCTCTGGGAAATGCTGGCAAGGTAGACTAGCTTAATCATTAGGTTCAAGTGAGAGACCTTGTCTCAGTAAGTAAAATCTGGGGAGTGATTGAGGCATCCTATATCAACCTCTTGCATACACATATGCACACGTGGCCCACACACATACACATACACGTGCATGTACACACATACACACATACAGAGAAAAAGATTGTCATTAAGATAGGGCTGAGAATATAGCTTAGTTGATAGAATGCTTGCTTAACATATATAAGCTCTGAGTTTAGTTCTCAGTACCACATAAACTGGACTTCAGGATACACATCTGTAATTCTGCACTTGTGAGGTAGAGGCAGAAGAATTCTGTGTTGGCCTGAATTACATGAGACTTTGATAATACCTTAAATATAGTATAGAAGGGATGTTTGTATAAATATGTGAGTTTATCCCTATAAATAGGCAAGATTAATTTTTTTTAATTGGGGGTGGCAGTATCGATTTTGAGGCTCCACTTCTAGCACTGCAAAAAAACCCCACACAACAAAAACTATAAACAATCATTATTAAGTATTTCCAGAAAAGATTTAAAAATGGTGTGTGAGTTGTGCATGATAGCTTACTTGTATAATATGAGCACTTGAGAGGCTGAAGTAAGAGGATTTCCATTGCTAGCCTGGGTGCAATGTACTGAGTTCCAGGACATCCTAGAATAAAGTGAGAGAATTTGTCTCAAAAAATCAAACACTGGGCTGGAGGGATGGCTTAGAAGTTTTGGGTGCTAGCCAGCAAACCTAAAGGTCCCAGGTTCAATTCATCAGGACCCAGGTAAGCCAGATGGCACAAGGTAGCGCATGCTTCTGGAGTTTGTAGCAGCTGAAGGCCCTGGCACACCCATTCTCTCCCCCCCCCCTTTCTCTCTCAAATAAAAACAAAAATATTTTTAAAAATACCACTGAAAAACACTTGTATATTTGTTTCTTAACAGCTGTTTAAATCTAGATTAGAGTTTCCAAGTCATATATTATGGTTTTATCTCACTGTATCTCATGTAGTATAGTAAGTCTATATGGCATAATTAATTTTTAAAATATGATAATTTTGTTTATTGTAGATGGCTATAAAAATTTGAATCCTCGGGGGTCTCGTAACTAGTTAGCATGCCAGAGTCTCATTCGTTATTGGAATTAACCAGACAAATCACTCGACTAACTAATGTTCATGGATGCCTTCAATGACTTTTAAGATGTTTACATAATTTTGAAGTGTATGCCCAGAAATCCTTTGTAGGAGTGAGACCCGAGCTCAAAACAAACAAAAAATTTATTTCATAGTAATAGATTTCTTACTACAATTCTTCAACTAGATTTTTATCATTATTTTAATAAACGTGTTTTTTTTTTCAGATAAACAGATTTCCTTGGAATCATGTCTGATTAATCTCAGCCATCTCTATAATGTGTTCTAAAATTATAGTAGTGATTGCATGTATGGTAATCATACCATGGGTGGAAGGAGTTAAAAAAAATCAGAAATTAGAAAAAAAATAAAGCTATGATAATGTTTATTAGTTTTTCCATCTAATGACATTAGTTAACTAAGAGAGTTTTTATTTTTGATTGTCCTACTATAATAACAACTTGTGCCTAGAACTCTGGTGGTCTCCTCACTATGAGCTTGGAACGAGATCTTCTTGATGCTGCACCCATGAAGGAACTCAGCAGCAAGCGTCCTTTGGTATGCTCTGAAGTTAATGGGCAGGCAGTTCTTTTAAAGGTACTTATAAGTTCTGATCTATGAAATATTCAGAAGTAGAAAGGGTGTGGTGGCAAAACTGGCTGCCAGGAAAAGAAAAAATAACCCTTGTTTTCTAAAGTATATTAACGGGCATGAAGATTGTGCTAAAACTTTTTTTTTATCTTTGAAGTTTCTCATTTCCCTACTGTACTGACTTCATTAGAATTTACTTTAATAAATTTAACTTTTAATTTATTATTTTGTCCAATAGCCTTTTAAAATTATTAGTTTTCTTAGGTGTTTATTTGAAAACTCAGCTGTGTTGACAATACAGTCTCTTGTACTGCTGAGTTTTATCTTATGATCTGGAACACGGGTAATGATTATCCGAAGGTCTTTAAATTGATGGTATTTGCTATAGGTGCTACACATTTCAGGATGTGTAGTAAGCTACAGGTAGAATTGTTCTTCCCCCAAATGGAAGCATTCAAAGTATATAGAAACATACTTATAAAATTAAAATATAAAATTAGATGTGATATTACTTACATAAAGTAATTTATTCTGTTTAAGTTGGAGTAACATATAAACAGTGGGATTTTTTTAATGTTGAAATTAACCAGTGGTTCTTATTATTTTTTGGTTCAAGGGCTATTCTGTGGATGTTGATACAGAAGCCAGGGTGATTCAGAGAGCAGCTAGTTATCACAGAGCTTGGAGAGAAGCTAAGGAAGAGTCTGGGTTACTGCCTTTGATGTTCTTATTTCTGTGTAAGGTAAAGGTTTTATGTTCATGTTTTAGAGTAGTAAGTATTCATTCTTTTTGCTATAAAGCAATAGTTACTTTATAGAATCAGTGTATGTTACAAATATGTTGAAGAATTTTTAATTTTTGATTATAGTCTTTGTTTTGCTTCTTAGTCTGATCCCATAGCCTATCTGATGGTCCCATACTATCCTAAGGCAAGCCTGAGTGCAGTTCAAGCCAGTATGCCATTAACTTCAGAAGTGAGTAAAAACACTGTTTCATGGATGTGTTAAATGACAAAATAGCACCATATTTAACACTTGTTATTAATTTAAGTCATATAGCATGTTATGTTGTATGAAATTTTGATAGGTTATTTTATTCCATTGTTTCATCAGCTCTTTGGTGTAGATTATCTAATTAATTATACAGATGAAAAAAAATGAGGTTGAAGCCAAGCATAGTGGTGCACACCTTTAATCCCAGCACTTGGGAGACAGAGGTAAAGGTATCACAGTGAGTTTGAGGCTACCCTGAGAATACATAGTGAATTCCAGGTCAGCCTGGGCTAGAGTGAGACCCTACCTTGAAAAACAAAACAAAACAAAAAAAGAGGTTGAGAGGGGTTAGGGTTGACTTACACTGAGTCCCATAGCCTGAGAGAGAGAGAGTTGGGACTTGAACATTCATTCTAGCTCCAAACCAAAGCTTACAGCTATTCTGCTATGCTGTATATGTAAATTACCTCGTATAATATTTGGTTTTGTAAGTGCTTAAGTGGCAACTTTAATTTTTATCATTGTCAGTTTAGATAATAAATGAGGCCCTTGATTCTTCCTACTTAGAAACACCATTTCATTCTCTTCTTTTGTAGCTGCTTCATGTGGTAGTTATTTATATTCTAAGTTGTATTAGAGATACACGTGTGTGTGAGAGTGTAAGTGATGTGCTGATATGAGTGCACATGCTACTCATGATGGTTATCAGATACATAATTAAGTCTTCTTTTAGCCTTCTTTAATCCTTTCTCTACACTATATTGTTTTTGTATGTATTTTGAGGTAGGGTCTCACTCTAGCACAGGCTGACTTGGAAGTCATTATGTGATCTTAGGGTGGTCTTGAACCCAAGCAATCCTACTACCACTGCCTCTTGTGTGCTGGGATTAAAGGCCTGTACCATCATACCCAGCTGTGCTATATTCTTAGTAAAGGCTTACTTGAAGGAAGCTTCACTCAATTCTGAATAGGCATTCAATAGAGAAATATTCATGTACAAAAATGTCTGTTTTTTCTGTGTACTTAATCTGCAGGAAGCTTTAAAAGTTATGAAAGGCATTGCCCAAGGCCTGCGTACACTGCACAATGCCAACATAGTTCATGGATCACTTCATCAGAACAATGTGTTTGCTTTGAATCGTGAACAAGGAATCGTTGGAGATTTTGACTTCACTAGATCTGAGGTAATATTCATTGGTACTACAAGTAGGTTATAGACTCCATTTAATCTTATTAGGCAGTAGTTCAGTACTTCAACACACAATCTAGTGATTTATTACAGGATTTGTCCTTTTCAGTTAAGGTGTGTTATGTAGTATAAGCAGTTATCTGCTGTCCACTAGGTGGTAAACAAGCACATAGAAAAGTATGTGTATTTAAACATTAACCACAAAACAACCTGATATACAGAGTGACACTGACATTGATTATTCATTTGTTAAAAATATTTATTTGCAAGCATAGAGAAAGAGAGACAGAGAGGGGGGATGCGTGTGCCAAGATCTCCTGCCACTGCAAATTAATTCTAGATGCATGCTTCATTTTGTTCACCTGGCTTTATGTGGGGACTAGGGAATCAAACCCATGCCATTAGGTTTTGCAAGCAAGTACTTTAACCACTGAGCCCTCCTTCCTGCCCTGATCATTCGTTTTATTATCATCAGGATATGTTCAGTTGTTAGGAAAACTCCTTCTGTGGGTGCTTTTCTCTATTTACATAGACTAAACTTACATGTGGCTGTTTTTGATTAATAATGTACATTTTTAGAAATCTGGTAACCTTGGACATTTTTATTTAGTTTAAGTCTTTGTACAACTGTGGTGGCTATTAATTTGCTGCCATATTACCTCCAAATAGGTACTTTGTAGAGATAACAAAAGTCTAGACAATTAATAAGAGCTTGTGATTTTTTCGGTAGATTAGGTTATTTCAGAATATATATGAGCATGACAGCTGTTTCTTCTTTGATGTAATTGACAAAACCTAATATAGACATATTTTACATGCTAAATTGAAAAATGGATATAATGTAAAATAACTAATTTCATAGTATTGTCATTCATAATAACCAAAAAGTATATGATAAACCTAGGTCTGGGCTTGGTGGCACATACTTGTTATGAAAACACTCAGGAAGCGGAGGCAATAATTACCATTAGAAAACTAGCAGCTGAGTTGAGATATAATTCACATAATCATATGTGTACAATTCAGTACATTTTATTCATAAAACTGCCTTGATTACCAGCCATTATTTACCTCTAGAACATTTTTTAATGTTTCCTCTATTTTTCTTTAAAAATTTTTATTTTTTTGACAACTTCCATAATAATAGAAAAAAACCCATGGTGGTTCCTTCCCTACCCCCACTTTCCCCTTTGAAATTTCACTTTCCATCATATCCCCTTCTCCCTCAGTCAGTGTCTCTTTTACTTTGATATCATGATCTTTTCCTCCTATTATGATGGTCTTGTGTACATAGTGCCAGGCACTGTGAGGTCATGGATATCCAGGCCATTTTGTGTCTGGAGGAGCATGTTGTATGGAGTCCTACTCTTCCTTTGGTTCTTACATTCTTTCCGCCACCTCTTCTGCAATGGACCCTGAGTCTTAGAAGATGTGATAGAGGGTCATATTTCAGTGCTGAGAACTCCAATATCACTTCTTCTCAGCACCATGGTGCTTTCTGAGTCATCCCAAAGTTACTGCCATCTGAAAAGAAAAGGTTCTCTACCAAAAGTGAGAGTAGCATTAATATATAGGTTTGAACTTTAAGAGAAGTGCTTATTGGGCAGTTGGTGAGCATAGTATATACATATAGCCAGACACCAGATACCTGTAGGGCTCATAGCTACCCCTTTTATAGGTTTTCTGTATCAGGGATGTATTACCTCCCATGGAGTGGGCCTCCAGTCCAATTAGAGAGCAGTTGTTTTCCCCATAACAGACATACCACTATTGTACCCATTGACTCGTTTGGACTGGCTGGCCAAATTTAAGGCTTGCAGTGTCCACTGTTGTTTATCTACAATGGGGATTTCTCTCTCTGCCATTAAACTGCATGCAGCATAGCTTTTTCTAGCTTTCTGACAGGTGGTCTACATGGAGGAGGTTTTCAGCTCAGCTCCAGCAGGATTTCTCCATGACCTTGCAGCCCAAGTATGTGGAGTCTTCAGCAATAAGGTCTTACCATCTATTCCTGGTGAGAAACCAAGAGCCTCAGCAATGGCTTGTAATGTTTTGGGGATATCAATGACCTCCCCAGCCAACAACTCACTGGAAGGTATCCCATTCTTGGCATTGACAATTTTCTAGTAACAATCTATGGCTTCTGGGTGTTCCATTGTCCAAGAAAGTAGGTTTCCATGTGACTTATTTATATCCTCTTGGATTTTGATTAGCCTTCTATCCACCTTTCCTTTACTCAATCTCTTCCCTTGACCTCATTTAGGTCTTTCCACCCCATTGATATGTTCTTCTACTTACATATATACAATACCATCCTATTAAGTCCCCCCTCATTCCCTTTCTGTTCCCTTTATATCCCCTTTCTAGCTTACTGGCCTCTACTACCAAGCTCTATTCCAACTCACATACAAGTCCAAATATTTGTAGTTAGGATCCACACATGAAAGAGAACATGTGACGTTTAGCTTTCTGGGCCTCACTAAGTATAATCCTTTCCAGATCCATACATTTTCCTGCAAATTTCATTTTTCTTTGCTGCTGAGTCCAATTGTGTAAATGTGCCACATCTTCATTCTCCACTGATCAGCTGAGGAACTTCTAGGCTGGTTCCATTGCCTAGGTTTGTGAATACAGTGGCAATAAACGTGACCGAGAAGGTATCTCTAAGGTAGTGAGATGAATCCTTAGGATATATGCCTGGGAATGGTATAGCTGGGCCATATGGTAAATGTGTCTCAGGAACCTCCACGCTGACTTCCACAATGACTGGACCAGATTGCATTCCCACCAACAGTGTAGAAGGGTTCTTCTTTCAGCACCCTCACCAGCATTTATTGTCATTTGTTTTCATGATGGTAGCCAATTCTGACAGGAGTGAGATGGAATCTTAGTGTAGTTTTAATCTGCATTTCCCTGATGACTAGGGGTATAGAACATTCTTTTTGATGTTTATATTCCATCTGTATCTGTATTTATTCTTTTGAGTGCTATCTACTTAGTTCCATACCCACTTTTTAATTGAGTTGATTACTTTTTTGAGTACACACACACACACACACACAGTTTTAAAAGATATTTTATTGATTTGAGAGAGAAAGAGGCAGAGAGGGAGAGAATGGGCGCTCCAGGGCCTCCAACCACTGCAAAGGATCTCCAGATGCATGTGCCCCCTTGTTCATCTGGCTTATGTGGGTCCTGGACAGTTGAACTGAGATCCTTTGGTTTTGCAGGCAGATGCCTTAGCCACTACGCCATCTTTCCAGCCTAGTTCTTTGTATGTTTTGGATATTAATCCTCTGACAGATGTATAGCTGATAAAGAATTTTTCCCATTCTTTAGGTTGCCTCTTTGCTCTATTACACAGTGTCCTTTCCCATACAATAGCTTTGTAATTTCATGAGGTCCCATTGGTTGATTTGTGGTTTTATTTCCTGAGCAACTGGGGTTATATTCAGAAAGTCTTTGCCAAGACCAATATGTTGAATGGTTTTCCCTTTTTCCTCTAGCAGTTTGAGTTTTGGGTTTGATATTAAGGTCTTTGATCCACTTGGACTTAATTATTGTACATGGAGGGAAATAAGGGTGTATTTTCATCCTTCTACTGATATATATCTAGTTTTCCCAGCACCATTTGCTGAAGAAGCTATTTTTTTCTCCAATGTGTATGTTGGGCATTTTTGTCAAAGATCAGGTGGCTATAGCTACCTGGACTTACATGTGGGTCCTCTCTTCTGTTCCATTGATCTACAAGTCTGCTTTTGTGCCAGTATCATGCTGTTTTTGTTACTATGGCTCTGTAGTATAGGTTAAAATCAGGCATGGTGGTATCACCAGCTTATTTTTGTTGTTCAAAATTGTTTTAGATATTCAAGTTTTTTTGTGCTTCCAAATGGATTTTGGGATTGTTTTTCTTATTTCTGTGAAGAATGCCATTGAACTTTTGGTGGGGATTGCATTAAATTTGTAGATTGTTTTTTGGTAAGATTGCCATTTTCACAATACTGATTCTTCTGATCCAAGAACAAAGGATGTCTTCCATTTCCTAGTGTCTTCTGCAATTTCTTGCTTGTTTTAAAGTTGTTTTTTTTTTTTTTTTTTTTAATAGAGAGTTAGGTTATTCCAAGGTGGGTTTTTTTTTTTTTTTATGCACTTGTGAGTAGGAGTGATTCTCTGATTTCATCCTCTGTGTCTTTGCTGTTAGCATATAGGAAGACTACTGATTTCTGTGTGTTTATTTTATATCCTGCTACATGGCTATAGGTATTTATCAGTTCTAACAGCTGTTAGTCTTTAGGTCCTTTATATATAGAATTATGTCATCTGCAGATAACAACTTGATTTCTTCCTTTCTAGTTTGTATCCCTTTTATGTATGTCTCTTGCCTTATTGCTATGTTTAAGACTTCCAGTACTATGTTAAATAAAAGTTGAGACTGTGGACACCCTTGTCTTGTTCCTCATCTTAGTGGAAAAGCTTCACATTTATGTTGACTGTAGGTTTGTCACAAATATCTTTTATTATGTTGAGATATGTTCCTTCTCTTCTCATTCTCTGTAGGACTTTTATTATGAAGGGCCGTTGAATTTTTGTCAAGTGCTTTTTCTGCATCTAATGAGATGATCATGTGATTTTGTCCTCAGTCCATTTATATAATGTACATTTACTGATTAGCGTATGTTAAACCATTCCTGCATCCTTGGGGTAAAGTCTACTTGGTTGGGGTGAATGATCTTTCTGATATTTTGTATTGTTTGCCAATTTTTTGTTGAGAATTTTTATATTTTTGTTCATGAGGGAGATTGGTTTGTAATTTTTTTTGTTCTGTCTTTTTCTGGTCTTGGTATCAGGGTGATGCTGGCTTCGTAGAAGGAGTTTGGTAGGATTCCTTCCTTTTCTATTTTATGGAGAAGTTCTAGAAGCAGTGGTGTTAGTTCTTCCATGAAGGTCTGGTAAAATTCACCAGTGACTTCTCCTAAGCCTGTCAGTTGTGAGATTGTTTTTTATAAGTGCTTAGACATCCATATTTGTTATGGGTCTATGTAAGTGGTTAATCTCATCTTGATTTAATTTAGGTAGGTCATATAAATCAAGGAAATGATCCATTTCTTAGAGATTTTCAAACTTAGTATGGTAAATGTGCTTATAGTTTGTCCCTGTGATTTTTTGAATTTCTCTGGTTTTGGGGTAGTGATGCCTTTTTCATCTCTCTTTTGGTCACATTTGCTAAGGGTTTATCAAGCTTGTTTATTCTTTCAAAGAACCAACTCTTTTTTTCATTGATTCTTTGGATTTTTTTTTTTTGTATCTGTTTCATTAATTACTGCCCCAACCTTTATTATTTCTTCCCATCTACTGATTTTTGGATTGCCTCGTTCTTCTCTTTCCAAGGCCTTAAGATGAAGCATTAAGTTGTTTATGTGCAACCTTTCTAATTTTTTAATATAGGCACTTAAAGCTATGAATTTCTCTCTAAGGACTGCCTTCATTTTGTCCCAGTGGTTTTAGTATGTTGTGTTCTCATTATTTCATTCTATGAATTTTAAAAATTTCCTTTTTGATTTCTTCATTGACCCATTCATCATTTAGTAATGTATTGTTTAGTTTCCATGATTTTGTATATGCTCTATACCTTTTCTGGCTATTGATTTGTAGTTTGATCCCATTGTGGTCAGATAGAGTGTAAGAGATTATTTCCCTTTCTCTTATTTGTTAAGATTTGCTTTGTGTTCTAATATATGGTCTGTTTTAGAGAATGTTCCCTGTGCTGCTGGAAAGAATGTATATTCTGCAGCATTTGGATGAAATGTCCTGTAGTTTTATTTTATTTGTTATTTCCATTTGTTCTATGACCTTATTTAATCCAGAGGCATCTCTGTTAAATGTTTTGTCAGGATGACCTGTGAGTTGATGAGAGTGGGGTGTTGAAGTCACCCACTATAACTGTGTTTGGTGTTATCTGTGGCTTTAGTTCTAGTAGTGTTTGTTTGATGAAACTGGGAGCCCCCATGTTAGGTGCATATATGTTTAGGATTGTAATGTCCTTCTGTTGGAGTGTTCTTTAATAAATATAAAGTGATGTTTCTTATCTTTCCTAACTAATACTGGTCTGAAGTCTACCCTATCATATATTAGGATAGTGACCCCTGCTTTTTTTCTAGGTCCATTTGCTTCAAACACTGTTTTTCCAACCTTTCACCTTAAGATAGTATCCATCCTTTATAGAAAGGTGAGTTTCTTGGAGGCATCAAATTGAAGGATCCTTCTTTTTAACACAGTTTGCAAGCCCATGTCTTTTGGTTGTGTCATTGAGGCCGTTGATACTAAGAGTTATTATTGAAAGGTGTGTATTTATTTTTGCCATATTCCTTGTTTTGTAATTCTTCCAGTTTTACCTTTGCTTTCTTGTATTAACTACTATGTGAGTATGGTTTGTTTTTTCCAGATTCCTTATATGTGTGCTGTCCTTCCTCTTCAGCATGGAGGATCCTCTCAAGTAATTTCTGTAGAGCTGGTTTTCTCTTCAAACTTTGTTTAGCCTGCTTTTGTTGTGGAATGTCCTTATTGCTCTGTCTATTTGAATGGATAGCTTTGCAGGATAAAGTAACATTGGTTGATAGTTGTTATCTTTCAGAACTTGGAAAACATCATCCTAAACCCTTCTGGCTTTTAAAGTTTGTGTTGAGTAATCTGTTGTAATCCTGATGGGCTTGCCTTTGTATGTGACTTGATTTTTCTCTCTATAACTGCTTTCAATATTTTGTGTTTGGTTTGTATGTTTGGTAGTTTAATTTAATTATAATACGGCGAGGAGAGATTCTTTCCAGGTTTTGTCTGTTTGGTGTTCTAAAGGCTTCCTGTATCTGCGCTGGCATCTCTTTCTCAATTTGGGGGAAATTTTCTTGTATGATTTTGTTGAAAACACCTACTTTGGAGTGAACTACTACTTCTCCTATGCCCTGAATTTTTATGTTTGATCTTTATGTAAATGTCCCCAATACTTGAAATTCCCATTCATACCTTCCTGTTAGTTTGTCTTTTTTCTTATTGGACTGTATTAGATCTGCCACCCAGTATTCTAGTTTAGATATTCTGTTCTCTCCTTCCTTCATTCTACTGGTGAGATTTTCTATAGAGTGTTTTTTTTTTAATTTATTTTATTAGTTTTCTTTTCAGTAAATACAGGCAGTTTGGTACCATTGTTTAGGCTCATCTGTGATCTACCCCCTCCCATTGGACCTTCCTTGTTGATGTAAATGGGTCGTGCATTGTGGAGTTAGCCCCCAGTTATTGGTATGATAAATGTCTTTGCATATCATGACCCAATATGTGACTCTGACATTCTTTCCGCCCCCTCTTCTGCAAAATTTCCCTGAGCCATGTTGGGTAAATAAATAAAAGTGACCAAAATCCTTTTAAGCCTAAAAATAAAATGGCAAATCTGACCTCCTTCAAATGTAGCATATAATTTATCCTGACATGGAAGGTGTACTTGGCACTTCGATGCAAGCCTATATACCAGGTTTATTTGGCAGGTACTGACCTGGTATAATCCCAGGCACTTTTGCGATGGCTTTGGTCTCAGTTATGTATGCTCCGTGTCTCCTTGGGTCCCTCCTTACTTCTCTGTGGGCTCATTTAGACTGGCTGGGTCACTGGGTCTTTGCTGTCAATTGCCTGTGCCAGGTGTTGTGTAGGTGAGTTCCCTTCCCCAGGTTTCTGGTGCTTGCCGGCGCTTGTGCCAGTGGGGGGAGGGGAGGCTATGTATGGTGGCAGAAGTTCTCCTGCTGGTCCTAGTGATCCTCTTCCTCACAAACCGCTCTGCTGGTCCTTGCTGTCCTCCCCTTCACGTGTCTTGAGTTTGTGAGGAGGCTGCTATGAATGGAAAATCCCCTCTCCTGGCTTTTCCTGCTGCTTAGGCTGAGCCTGGTGCTGCTGCTGCTGGAGTCATTTCTGCCTCTTGTGGTCCCTAGTCATTCTGGATCTCTCCTACTTCTCAGCTGTGGTTTATAATTTTTTGTTTTCTTTTTTTAGTTTTCATGAATTCTCTTCCTTTATTGCAGTAACCTCTGTACAAAGCAGCAACTGTAATCAGCAGTGTTAAAACATCAGAAAAGCGTTTGTTTGACATTTATAGTACAGTATTATCAAAATAGTACAGCTTCAAACTTTGTAGATGATCATCCACCAGAGCTCAAATCTTTAAATTATTTCCAAAGTCTTAAAAAAACATGTAATGTTGAAAAGAAATATACAAAGAATGTGAAAGGAAACCTAAATTACAAAGCTAACTATGCAACAAATAGATATTTGATTTAATTAACTGTTACTGATCAACCCAACACCAATATCCTCTATGAACTCACCAAATTCTTTATCTATGAAACAATGAACTCAATTACCATTGCAGAATTAGTTCCATGTTATTACAATGATTAGGACTAAAGTAATTTGGCATTGGAATCATCAAAATTCAGCAAAAATGAAGTAGAAATAGCTTCAATACTAGTTAGCATTTCTAAGAATTGCTGAGTTTGTGTTTTAGAGTATTATAACCTTGAAAAAAAATTTATCCTTGTGTCTAGTGTTAAGTGTAAGTGATGGATTTTTGTTTTATTTTATTTTTGTTTTATTTTTTTTTTATTTTTACTTATTTGAGAGCTAGAGAGAGAGAGAGAGAGAGAGAGAGAGAGAGAGGCAGAGGCAGAGAACAAGAGAGAGAATGGGCACACCAGGGCCTCCAGCCACTGCAAACAAACTCCAGATGCATGCGCCCCCTTGTGCATCTGGCTAATGTGGGTCCTGGGGAATTGAGCCTTGAAACCAGGGTCCTTAGGCTTCACAGGCAAGCGCTTAACCGCTAAGCCATCTCTCCAGCCCAGTAATGGATTTTTAAAACTGAAAAGCTTCTTACAATTATTTCAGACAAATTACCCTCCTCATATTTAATATTATTTTTAAATATTAAAATATATTAATATTTAAATATTTTTATATACATAGATTTGATGTATGACATTTTGTTCCTATAGCCCACAATGATGTTTTCTTGAATGGAAAAACTAAAAACCTTAAAAAAAATAAACAATTGTATATGTGCACATCTCAGGATAGCAGCACTCACTCCATACCCTGTTACCCACTTAAAAACTTCACACACACTATTGTTTACTGAGCATGACATTTCTGTCTCCCCACCTTAAATGTTCTGAAGCCTGCAATAAATGGAATGATGCTGTATGTAGCAAAATCTTTTACAAAATCAGTTACTCCATTTTCTTAAAATTCTGAATTAAAATGATCTCTAACCTCAATGAATTTAGTAACATGTATGCAGCAAACAGTACTGCTTCACTAAAAATAATTGTATCCAGTTTGATTAAGATGCATGAAAACCTGTATACATTCTCTGCCACTGAAACTTATTCAATGAGTCTACTGTACTGTATTTTACATGAAGTACTCTAATTTTCTAACTGGATAACTTAGGAAGTTATACGGTGCCCCTGAATTCGTCCTTGTTGTCCATGGAAACTGTAATTTATTGATGTAATTTGGAATATTTTATTACAACAAAATATTTAGTCTAATGAATCCTAATCACTTTAAAATACAGAACTACACCAACATAATTTGTAATACATATACACATATGCACCTGTGTTTGAATATACATACACACATGCAGACATGTAGACAAATCCCTTGAAATGTTTTTAGGAAATCCTTCCTTGAGAACTTCACATTTGTAATTGTTTATAAAGCTTCCAGGAGCAGTCCTTACATACTGGCAGTATTTACACACTGTCAATACTGTTTAGTAGACTGATGTCAAAACCGACTTTTCAAACATACAAACTGGCAGTTTTTCTTAACACAGAAGTTTTAAGTTATTAAGAACGGATTTAAATTCAATGTTCAGAATAATCTGCTCAAACCTAAGTGCATTAAGACTAAGTGTATTTGATAATTGAGTGAATTAATCCTGAAAACATTTCACTAAGAAACCAGTGGTTTACTTAACCATTTGGTGAAACGTTTCAATGATTTGTAAAGGATGGGATAGTAGAGTGAAATCCCATGTAGTGTTTATTGAAATAGTCTGTCAAATGACATTGTTTTGTCTAAATTTCTTGCAAAAAATATGACAACATTTCTTAAAAGTCCCTCAAATTTGAGGGAAATTCTAAATTAGAACAAAATCTCTTTAACTATGATTTTGAGATTTTTTTTTTTCAAAATATGACTGATTTTTCACCATGGCATGGCATACAGAAGTACTGAGTAATTTCTTATACACCTTCACCTTTAAGTAGAAGAGTGTATTTTGCTGTTTTTTTTTCTTTTCTTTTTCTCTCCTAGGCTGCTCTGGCGTAGTTCCCACACCTCTGTCTTAACCAGAAGTCCCAACTCTAGAACATTTTTATCGGTCCTCAAAAGTAGCCCTCCGCTGACTTGTTGTCACTGTCCATTTTCTCCTTGTATTCAGGCCTTGAAACCAATAATATGCTTTCTGATTTTGGATTTACCTATTTTGGACTTTTCATGTAACTGAAATCATATATAATCTGTTGTGAGTTATGTATGCTTCTTAGCATGACATGTTCTAAGTTCATATTTTAGAATGCATTGAGATACCACTTTTTATGGTCAAATATATGTGTGAATGATATTTTGTTTATTCATTCATAAAAGGATGGTTATTTGTGTTAATACACACATAGACACCAAAATGTTTTTAAGTATGTGATGTGTGAGTGTGGGCATGTGTGTAACATGGTACATGTATGGTCAGAAGACAACTTTTGCGAGTTTGGTCCCCATCTTCCACCTTGTCTGAGGCAGGGTCTCTCATTTGTGTTCACCTCTCCATTTACCAGGCTATCTAGTCTGTGAGCTTTTGATAAATTCTTCTATCTCTGCCCTAACCTTGCAGTCTGCTGGAATTACAGAGCCCACTCATGGCTTCAAGCATTTCTGTGAGGTCTGGGGATCAAATGGGAGTACTGAGGCTTGTGCGTTTTATCCACAGATCCATTTCCTCAGCCCTGTACTTTTTATTCTTGAGATAGAATTGTATTATGTAGCCCATGCTGTCGTTGAAACTTCTTTTGTAGCTCAGGCTGTTCTTGAACTCCTAGGAATTCTCCTATCCTAGCCTTCTTCGTGCTGGTGTTGCAAGTGTGTGCCACTAAATCCAGCAATGGATTTCTATTTTTTTAAGTTATTATGGGTAATATTGCTGTGAACATTAGTGTACAAGTTTTTCATTTCTTTTGGGAATGGAATTACTAAGTCTTGTAGTGGCTCTGATTCCTTTCCTTTCCTTTTCCTTTTCCTTTTCCTTTTCCTTTTCCTTTTCCTTTTCCTTTCCTTTCCTTTCCTTTCCTTTCCTTTCCTTTCCCTTTCTCTCTCTCTTTCTGAAATATGTATTTTTATCATATCAGTTTATCTGAGAATTATGAAAATAGAAGAAGGGACTAGGGTGATGGTCCAGTGGTTAAAGGCACTTGCTTGCAAAGCATGCTGGCTTGGGCTAGTTCCCTAGTGCCCTTGAAGAGCCAGATGCAAGAAGTGTTACATGCATCTAGAGTTCCTTTGCAGTGGCAAGAGACCCTGGCTACTCAAACATACACACAAAGATAAATAAATAACACAATTTAAAAAAGCGAACATAAGAAAATAACTAACTTAGGAATTTTACGCTCAATTTTTAGGGATCCTTGGAAGTTAGTTTACTTTGGAGCATCATCAGTACAGTTGTAGATATGGTAACTTTCCCCCCTTTTATACTTATTTGTCATCTGATATTATTTCCTAGAGTATTATTAAAATTTTATTGATTTATTTGAGAGAGAGAGAGAGAGAGAGAGAGAGAATGAATGAATGTGCATGTGTGTACCAGGGTTTCCAGCCCCCACAGATAGACTCTAAAATGCATGTACCACCTTGTGCATCTGGCTTACATGGGTCCTGGGGACTCCAACCTAGGTCCTTTGGCTTTGCCCGCAAGTGCCTTAACTGGTAAGCCATCTCTCAAGGCCCCAGATTATTATTTTAATCTTCAGTTAAAATGATTTACTTTGTGTAGTCTGTAATTAAGATGATTGATTTCAAATTTCATACTGCATAGGAAGCAACTGGGAATCATGTCTAATTGTAAATTATCTTTCACCACATTTTGGGGTGAAGATTGTGCATTATTTATTTTATCTATTTGACAGCGTGAAAGAGGGAGATGGGGAGAATGAGCACACCAGAGTCTTCAGTCACTGTAAACAAACTCCATTCACATGTGCTACATTGTGCATCTGGCTTACATGAGTCCTGGGGAATTGAACCTGGGTCCTTTGGCTTCATAGGCAAATGCCTTAACTGCTAAGCCATTTCTCCAGCCCAGATTCTGTATTACTAACAAGTTCTCAGTTAATGCCTTAGTTGCTGGATTCTAGAGTATACTTAGAGAAGCTGGGATAAAAATAGTAGGTGGAAAATCTAATTTAGTGTTATGTGCTGAACATTTTGCTAATTGCTGTTATATTTACAATAACTATAATGTAGGTATTCCCACTTCATAAATTAATTGAGGCTTACAGATATTAAAACCCAAGGCTACACAGTGTATCAGTTTCTTTCTCATTGCTCTAAACAAATACCTGGTCAGAAGCCTCTTATGGAAGGTGAGTTTATTTTGGCTTACAAATCCAGAGGTTGTATACAGTCCATCATGGTATAGAAAGCTTGGCGGGAGTGGGGTGCTGGTTGTCATATTTCAGGTCAGTTAGGAAGCAGAGGGTGAATGTGATGTGGGGTTGAGCTGTAATACCTCGGTGCCCACTCCTAGTGACCCACTTCCTCCAGGAAAGTGCTACCTCTTAAAGGTTCCCCATCATTTCCAAACAATGCCACCAGCTGGGGACCAGGTATTCAAACATAAGAGCTCATGGGGTGAATCTTACTTTCAAACCACCACACATAGCAAATAAATGTGCAACCAATGTTTGTCTGAATTTAGGTGGGCATGCTGTGTCACTGACCATCCTTTGACCTGCTAGAAAATGGACATGAAGGAAAGTACTTAATAGAAATTTAGTATTGTAGAAAAACTTACTTAGAATGTTCAGAATTGGAAAATATACTACTGCTTACCCTTGTGAATTTATTAAAACAGAGCAGTACCAATAATGAAAGAATTAGTTTTCAGTTCAAGCCTATGTTTCAGTGTAATAAAAGTGCAATTTATAAGAGTAGAAATTGGGAAATATTTGAGAGCAAGATAAGAAATATTTCAAATGACATTTTAATTAAATGCAGACTTCACACAAAACTGCCTCAACTATTTTGTGTCTAAAATACATTTTTTTTTTTAGAGTCAGCGAGCCTCAGTGAACATGATGGTTGGTGGCTTGAATTTGATATCACCTGAATTAAAAATTGGAAAACCTCCATCTCCAAGTTCAGACTTGTATGCTTATGGCTGCCTTTTATTGTGGGTATGTATTTTTAATCTTCAGTCATTTACATATATTTCAGAATATAAAACGATGCTTATAGTGCTTCTTCTTAATTATTGTTCTGGATAAAGTGTAGTGGTATACTTTTTAAAATATATTTTTTTAGTTTTATCATAAACTTGATATCTTTCTCACTACCTGTTATGTACTTTGTTATTTGGCATGGTTATTTATTGTAGGTATTATGTTGTCTTAAGACTGATAAAGATGGTTTTGTTCTATATTAATATGAAAGAAGTTTGTGGGTATGAAAAACAATGCTAACTGTGCCCTAAGTAAATATTGTTACCTCCAGTGTAAACCAGTGGATATTTCTTACCCATGGCTTATGACTTTGAGTGATTGAGTATCAAAAGAGAAGGATATCTGTTCTTCTAATCAGCATTATAATAGAAGTTGTAGCCCAGGGAACATATATATATATTTGCTTTTATAAAAAAGTTTTATTGATAGCCTCTGTACATATAGATAATATACTATGATTATAATCCCTTCCCTTTTTCCTTACATTCCTTCTTCAGTGAATCCCTTCTTTCCAACTAGTCTCTCTCCTATTATTTGATGTCATCGTTTTCCCCTCTTCTATTATGCATGTCTTGTGTAGGTAATAGCATCAGCCACTAAGCTTATGAATATCATGACTGATTGATATCTGGAAGTCAGTATTGCAAAGCACCCCTTTCCTTCCTTTGGCTATAATACATTTTTTTTAAACCATGTCTTCCACAATAGTCCCTGGGCCTTGGAGTGTTAGTGCTGAACACTGCACTTTATCATTTTGGTGAGTTTGTCTTCTCATTAGTCTTCACCATCTGAAAAGAGAAGCTTCTCTAACCAAAAATGAGAGTAACATTTATTTATGGGCATAAAATAAGTATTTAGTGGGCAGTTTGGTGGGCATAATATACCCATTTAGCTAGACAACCGTAGTAGTTTACCCCATAGGGCTTATGACCTCCCCAAGTTTTCAGTACCAGTCATGACTTTGCTCCCAAGAAATGTGCCTCAAATCCAGTCAAGGAGCAGTTGTCTTCCCCCATAACAGACATGTCAGTATTAGATCTGGTAGGCAGCCAAGAGCCTTAGCAGTAGTCGAATGACCAACAACTCACTGGAAGGTATTGCACTCGTGACACTGAAATTTACAAACATACATTATCTTTTCTTTCCCTCCCTCCCTCCTTCCCTTCCTTCTTCCCTTCCTTCTTCCCTTCTTTCTAGAACTACCTCCCTCCCTTCCTCCCTCTCTCTCTCTAAAAAAGTTTTTTTTGTTTATTTTTTATTTGTTTATTTGAGAGTGACAGAGAGAGAGGGGCGAGGGAGGCAGGCAGAGAATGAGAGAGAGAGTGGGTGCACCAGGGCTTCCAGCCACTGCAAACGAACTCCAGACACGTGTACCCCCTTGGGCATCTGGCTAATGTGGGTCCTGGGGAATTGAGCTTTGAATCGGGGTCCTTAGGCTTCATAGGCAAGCACTTAACCGCTAAGCCATCTCTCCAGCCCTCTCTCTCTCAATCTCTCTCTGTCTCTCTTTGCTTTTTCTGGGTAGGGTTATGCTCTAGCCCAGGCTGACATGAAATTCACTATGTACTCCCAGGTTTGCCTCAAACTCTCAGCAATCTTATTACCTTTGCCTCCTGAGTTGAGTGCTGGGATTAAAGGCATGCACCACCACACCTGGCTACAAACCTTTCCTATAAAGGGACAGCTGGTAACTATTTTTGGGCTCTGTGCATAATATAGTATATGTGTTGCAAGGACTGGACTGAATTCTATTGCTGCAGCATAAAAGCAGCCATATACATATATAAATGAATGACTATAACTCTGTTTCAATAGCAGTTTATAGGTATTAAAATTTGAATTTTATGTTTTTGTCAAGTATACTTAAATAGTATTTCTTTAATTTTCTTTTAAATGTTTGAAAACACAAAGACCATCCTTGAATTGTAGAGTTCATAAAAATTAAGTAGTGCCATTAATATATGGTACAGAGACGATAGTTTGCTTATTTCTGGTCTATCCAGTACAAATGGACAAAAAGAAATAAAAGTCAAACAGTGTAAAAGTGAAGAAATAAAGCTGACTTTATTTGTAGGTGACATGGTTAATTATGTAGAATATTTTTAATACATATATTTGCTTATTTGAGAGAGGGGTTAGTAGAATGGGCATCTCCGAACCTCTTGAGGCTGCAAAAAAAAAAAAAAAAAAATTCCAGATGTATGTACCATGTTGTGTATCTGGCTTTGTGTTGGTGCTGGGACCAACATAAACCTCAATTGGCAGGCTTTGCAAGCAAGTGCCTTTATCCCCTGAGCCATCTCCCCAGACCTGTGGACAGTGTTTTTAGGAATGTACATTAAAAACTACTAGAACTAGTGTGCATTAGCAAAGTAGCTGTTTTAATTTCATTATAATTATGTTTTATATATTAGTGGAAAATAGGAAATTTAAAAATCACAAAAGTATCAATGTATGGAATTTTTGGCAAGGTTAATAAAAGTTATATAAGACCTACACATAGGAAACTACAAGGAATTTATGCAAAAAACTTTTCTGTTTTTTTTTTTTTAATTAAGTCTTGAAATCAGATTCAGGTGTGTTGAATCTGTGGCTGACAGGCTGCAAACATCTCAGGAAAGCTATGAAATGTGGTCAGCACATTTGTAGATGACAGTGTAACATTGCAATTCAAAAGGTTAGATACTCCGGTAAATTATCCACTTTTATCCTTTTGAATTATATGGAAATTAGTAGAAATATATTGACATATGTATGGTCAATTGATATTTGATGAAGCAATTATTTGAGTTAAAGAGATACTGGAACAGCTGGATATCCATATACAAAGAATAAACTGATACATACTAGAAATGTATTTTAAAGTTTATTTATTTATTTGAGAAAGAGAGAATGGGCACTCCAGGGCCTGTAGCCACTGCAAACAAATGCATGCTCCCCTTTGTGCATCTGGCTTATGGGTCCTGAGGAATCGAACCAGGTTCCTTAGGCTTTGCAGTCAAATACCTTAACTGCTAAGCCATAGATGTATTTTATAATAAAATGTGAAACTAAAGTTTCTAAAGCTTTAAGAAAAAAATGCAGGAGGAAGTCTTTACTTATATTGAATTTAGAAAATATTATTTAAATAGAATCAAAAATCATCAACTGAGGGGCTGGAGAGATGGCTTAGTGGTTAAGAGCTTGCCTTTGAAGTACGTGTAAGGACCCCGGTTTGAGGCTCAATACCCCAGGCCCCATGTAAGCCAGATGCACAAGGGGTCTCATGCATCTGGAGTTCATTTACAGTGGCTGGACGCCCTGGCGTGCCCTTTTTCTCCCTCTCCCTCTCCCTCTCTCTCTCTCTTTCTCTCTCTGCCTCTTTCTGTGTCTGCCTCTCTCAAATAAATAAATAAAAATAAACAAAAAATTAATAAAAAGCATCAACTGAAAAAAAATCACTAATTTGGGTTTCATTAAAATCAAAAATTATAAATTTAAATTGGAAGCATGGCTCACACCCGTAATCCCACCAGCACTTAGGAGCCTGAGGCAGGAGAGGCATCTCAAATTAGAGGCCTGAGCTTTATCCAGAGTTCTAGATCAGCCTAGACTACTGTATGATAATCTATCTCAAAAACAGTAACAAAATACAAAAAAAGAAAAGGAAACATGTAAGTTTTATCTTCAAAAGACATTATTTACAAAAATGAAATGTAAGCTGACTGGGAAAAATACTTGAAATCATTGTGTCTGACAAAAAATTTATATACTTTGAGAACTTTAATGACTCAATACTAAGAAGACAGCTCAATTAAAAAATGGATAGGTAGCTATGGTGATACATGCCTTTAATCCTATGACTTGGGTGACAGAGGTGGGAGAATCAACATGAGTTGAGGCCAACCTGGGACGAAGTACTCTCAAAATGCCCCAAATTAAAATGACTGATCATACCAGGTATTGGCTAAGATATGTTGCAAACAGATTTAAACATTATATTTTTTGGTTTTTTGAGGTAGGGTCTCACTACAGTCCAGGCTGAGCTAGAATTAACTATATAGTCTCAGGGTGGCCTTGAATTCAAGGCAATCCTCCTACCTCTGCCTGCCAAGTGCTGGGATTAAAGGTGTGCACCACCACGCCCTGCTCAGAATTCATATTTATTAATGAAAGTAATATAAGTGGAACAACAATTCCACAAAGATTTTCTAAGTATAATAAAGGTCACAAACAAAACCAGATTAAATGTAAGGAGAAAGAACAACAACAAAACAATATAAAATAAAGTAGAGGGATGAAGAAGAAAGAAACTCTCAAGGTTGCACCTGGCTGCATCTTCAAGGCTTTTAAGTATGACATAATAGGATTTTTTTTCTACTACTGACTCATCCACTAGTGGGAGTTGCCCTCACCAAAACCCACAACTGGACTTGAGGCTTATCCTGAGCATCGGACTGCCCTTTTCTTGCCTGGCTTACCTTTTGGAAGAGGTTCTGAAGCTATGTTCAGCTTGCTTCTCCATGTGTTCCAACTTTTCTTTGCTGTTTTAACATAACCTTTCACTTCTTAATGGATTTCCAAAGTTTTTCCTCCCTTCCTGTCTTTAGAAGAAAGTCTAGCTTTGATTTCTCTTTTAGTTTTTATATATTTTTAAAATATTTAATTCGAGAGAAAGAGAGGGTAGAGAAAGCAAGTGAGTGCTAACACAAACATGGGCACATCAGGGTCTCTTACTACCACAAACATACTCCAGATGCATGTACCCACCACTTTGTGCATCTGAATCTACATGGGGAATTGAACTTGGGCCCTTAGGCTTTGCAAACAAGCTGAGCTAATTTTAGCCCTTGTGTCTAGCCTTTCTTATTATGCCCTTTTAAAAATATTTTTTTGTTCATTTTTATTTATTTATTTGAGAGCTACAGACACAGAGAGAAAGACACGTAGAGGGAGAGAGAGAGAGAATGGGCGCGCCAGGGCTTCCAGCCACTGCAAACGAACTCCAGACGCATGCACCCCCTTGTGCATCTGGCTAACGTGGGACCTGGGGAACCGAGCCTCGAACCGGGGTCCTTAGGCTTCACAGGCAAGCGCTTAACTGCTACGCCATCTCTCCAGCCCTATTATGCCCTTTTATTGCTCACAGTTGACTATTTTATCCAGAGGCATTGTTAGGTTATCTTGATGGATTTTCCCCCTTATTTAGTATGCAATGACCTTTTCTTATACCTTCTGATGAGTTTTTTTTTTTTTTTTTTTTTTTTTAGGTAGTGTCTCACTCTAGCCCAGGCTGATCTGGACTCAGAGTGGCCTTGACCTCATGGTGATTCTCCTACCTGTGCCTCCCAAGTGCTAGGATTAAAGGCACGTGCCATTACACCTGGTCTTTTCTTTATATTTTTGACAATTTCAATTTCTGTGAAGAATACATTTGGAACTTAAAAAATATTTTTATTTATTTATTTGACAGAAAGAGGGAGAGGAAGGGGTGGGGGAGAGACGGGGAGGATGAGAATGGGTGCACCAGGGCCTCCAGCCACTGCAAACAAACTCCGGACACACGTGCGCACTTGTGCATCTGGCTGATGTGGGTCCTGGGGAATTGAACCAGGGTCCTTTGGCTTTGCAGGCAAATGCCTTACCACTAAGCCATCCTTCAAGTCCTGCAATTGAAATTTTGATGGCAATTGCATCAAATGTGTAGATTGCTTTCTGTAAGATTAACATTTTCACAATATTGATGCTTTCAATCCAAGAACATGTAATGTCTTTCCATTTCCTACTCTCTTATGCAATTTCTCACTTGAGTGTTTTAAAGTTTTCATTGTATGGGCTGGAGAGGTGCCTTAGCAGTTGAGGCATTTGCCTGTAAAGCCAAAGAACCTTGGTTCAGTTCCCCACGTAAACCAGATGTACAAGGTGGTACATGAGTCTGGAGTTTGTTTGCAGTAGTTAGAGGCCCTGGTTTGCCCATTCTCTCTCTCTCTCTCTCTTCCCCTGCAGCCCCCCCTCAAATAAGTAAAATAAAATAAGCTTTTTTTTTTTTTTTTTTTTTTGTAGATAGAGAGATCCTTCACTGCTTGGTTATGTTTATTCCAAGGTACTTATTTTTTTCTTTTTTTTACGCAATTGTGAATGGGAATGATTACCTGATTTTATCCTCAGCATTTTTGTTAGCATATAGGAAGGCTACTGATTTCTGTGTTTATTTTGTATCCTGCTACATTGCTAGGTGTTTAAAATCAGCTGTAACAGTTTGCTGGTAGAGTCTTAAGGATTCTTTATATATAAAATCATATCATCTGCAAATAATGATAATTTCATCTCTTCTTTCCAATATGTGTCCCTTTTATGAGTGTTTCTTGCCTTATTGCCATAACTGACACTTCCAGTGCTATATTAACTAAAAGTTGGGACAGTGGATACCCTTGTCTTGTTCCTGATTTTAGTGGAAAAGCTTCAAATTTTTCCCCACTTAGCATGTTGGTTGTAGGTTTGTCATAAATAGCCTTTATTATATTGAGACATGTTCCTTCTATTCCCAGTTTCTTTAGGACTTTTATATTGAAAAGATGTTTGATTTTTGTTAAGTGCTCCTTCTGCATCTATTGAGATGATCATGTGATTTTTGTCAGTCTTCAGTTCATTTATATAATGGATTACATTTATCGATTGCATATGTTGAACCATCCGTGCATCTCTGGGATAGAGCCTACTTGGTCCGAGTGAATGATCTTTTGATATATTTTTGTTTTGTGTTTGCCAGTATTTTGTTGAGAATTTTTGTATCTATGTTCATGAGGGAGATTGGTCTGTAACTTTTTTTTTTGTTCTGTTTTTGTCTGGTTTTGATATCAGAGTGATGCTGGCTTCATGGAAGGAGTTTGGTAGATTTCCTTCCTCTTCTATTTTATGGACAAGTTTGAGAAGCATTGGTATTTTTTCTGTGAAAGTCTGGTAAAACTTGCCATCTATCCATCTGGGGCTGGACTTTTATTTTAGTTGGGAGAGATTTTATACTTGGATCTCTATACTTATTATATAGGTCTGTTTAAGTACTTAATCTTTTTTATTTTATTATTTATTTATTTGAGAGAGAGAGAGAGAGAGAAATAGGCAGGTAGAGAGAGAGAATGGGCATGCCAGGGTCTCCAGCCACTGCAAATGAACTCCAGATGCATGCGCCTGCTTGTGCATCTGGCTTACATGGGTCCTGGAGAGTCGAACCTAGGTCCTTTGTCTTTGCAGGTATGTGCCTTAATCACTAACCCATCTCTCCAGCCCAAAGTAGTTAATCTTATTTTGATTTAATTTTGGTAGGGCATATAAATCAAGAAAATCATCCATTTCTTTCAGATTTTCAAACTTAACTGGAGTATGTATTCTTAAAGTATGTCCTTATGACTTTCTGAATTACTTTGGTATCTGTTGTACTGATGCCCTTTTCACCTACAATATTATTAATTTTTGCCTTTTCTCTCTTTCTTTTGGTCAGATTTGCTAAGGTTTTATCAATCTTGTTTATTGTTTTGATTATTCATTTTTTTTTGTTTCTATTTCATTAATTTCTGCCCTAATCTTTATTATTTCTTCCTGTCTCCTGATTTTTGGTTTGCTTTGTTCTTTTCTTCCCCAAGGTTTTAAAGTAATACATTAAGTTGTTCACATGTGTCCTTTCCATTTCCCTGATAGGACTGCCTTCATTGTGTCCCAAAGATTTTGTATTCTCATTATCATTTGAGTCTAAATTTTTTGATTTCCTTTTTTTTTTTTGAGGTAGGGTCTCACTGTTGTACAGGTTGACCTGGATTTCACTATGTAGTCTTCTCAGGATGGCCTCAAACTCATGGCAACTCTCCTACACTTCCTCCTGAGTGCTGGGATTAAAGGTGTACACACCACGCTTGGCTTGATTTTCTTCTTGATTTTTTTCATTGACACATTCATCGTTTAGTACTGTATTGTTTAGTCTCTACAATTTTGTGCATGCTCTATAGTTTTTCTTGGTGTTGATTTGTAAACGGATCAAGTTGACACAAAACTTGACCATCACAATAGCTTTGCTGGATAAAGTAGTTTTGATTTATATCTATTACCTTTCAGAACTTGGAATATATCATTCCAAGCCCTTCTGGCTTTTAAAATTTGTGTTGAGTAACCTGCTGTTATCCTGATAGGCTTACCTTTGTATGTGACTTAATTTTTCTCTCTAACTGCTTTCAATATATTTTCCCTGGTTTGTGTGTTTTGTAGCTTATATGTAGTTTTTGCAGTTTATAATATGGTGAAAGGTTCTTTCCTGATTTTGTCTGTCTGGCATTTGTTCTAAAGGCTTCCACTATCTGTATTGGAATCACTTTCTGTATTTGGGGGAAGTTTTCTTCTATGAATTTGTTGAAAATACCTGCTATGCCTTTGGAGTGAAATTCTTCTACTATTCCCCGAATTCTTAGTTTGATCCCTTCATAGTATCCCAAATGTCTTGAAATTCCCATCCATGCCTTCCTATTAGTTTTTCTTTCTCTTTGTTGGACTGTATTAGATCTGCCACTTAGTCTTTTAGTGTAGATACTGTGTCATCTCCCTGATCCATTCTACTGGTGAGATTTTCTATAGGGTTTTCTACTTGACTTACTCTGTTTTGCATTTCTAGTATTTCTGATTGATATTTTTTCATTATTTCTGTTTCCTTTCTCATCTCTTGTATTGACCTCCTTATTTAAGTTGGTTTCCTTTGTTCTTCAGGAGTTTGTTTTCTTTTTTGATTTGTTTCCTTCCTTCTTCGATTCATTTTATTCTTTGATTTTTTTTCGGACATGATGTAATCTTTTTGTTTTTGAAATCTTTATCAGCTATTTCATCTAAAACAGTCTCACTGGAGGTCATTTCTGATGGATTTATAATTTTGGGTAGGATTGTATTGTCTTTTTTTGTTGTTGTTTCTTGTATTATAATGTAGAGATTTTTGTGTATTGAGTTAATTTGATGCTTGGGTTTTCCAATTGTCTGCAGTGTTCTTCGCCATGTCAATCTGACTTTATTCACCTTCAGGGTAGGAGTTTAAGGTGCCATGTGTACCTCTTACACTCCAAGAGAAACAGCAGAAATGACCCTAGGTGTTGAGTTTGCCTGATATTCAAGTATCCTAGTAGGCTGGGTGGAACAGTTTACTGGCAAATTCTAAAATTTAACTGAGCAGTATACACATTCAATCAAAACCAGGATAGAGTATTTATGCAAGAGTGGGGATTAAAACAAACAGATGATCTAATAAAACCAAAGTCCCTAAGGGTGTGTGTTGCCCCACACCCTTAATCCTGTCAACTGAGGGCAGGGGGTTGAGATTTCCAAGTCAGCCTAGGGACAAGTCAGACCCTGTCCCCAATAATGACAGGAGAAAAAGACAAAGGTCCTATAAATCAGGAAACAAAGGCAACAATAGTTAACACTAAAGTACAGTTTATTTGAGAATGGTAAGGCCAATAAAGAATATGTAACATAACTTGCCTGACATGGAAAGAGATTAGCACTTCCAGTGCAGGCCTACGTACCTGCCTTTGTCTAAGTAGACCCTGTGTTATTTTTTTTGAACGGCTTCCATTCTCACCAATGCTGAGTGCCCACCTTGATCCCTCTGTGTTGTGCTTTGGGTCTGGTGTTCTGGTAGCCTGTGCTGGATGCCATGGGGTGATTGAGTTCTCCGGAGGTTCAGGGCCCTGACAGTTGGGGGATGGGAAGCTGTGCAAGTTGCCTAGAATTGTATTGGAACTGCTCAGCTGGTCTCTGCTGTCTTCCACTTCAGGTTTCTTGCCTTTAGGAGGAGGCTGATGTGAGTGGAAAATCCCTCCACCTGGTTTCTGCTCCTGCAGCCCTGTGCTGGCCTGGTGGCTGGCTGCACAGACTTGGGGGGTTTCCTCCTCTCTAGAAGATCTGAGTCTCCTGTTTGTCTTGCTTTCACTTTTAGTCAGAAGAGTGTACTTTGCTGTTTTTCTGCTTATTTTCCACCCAGGCTGCTTTGGTGTGGCTGTTGTGTCATTTTACCTGGAAGTTTGAACCCTTTCTTCTTTCCAGCCACCCTCCCTCCTACTTTTGTATCTAGTGCCTCCCCCCTGCCCGGAGTTTAATTGGAGTTACTTAGTTTACTAGAACATGGACAGTTTACCAGTCAGTGACTGTACCACTGAAGAAAATGTCTAATCCTCCTCCAGAAGCCATTAATTACCTCCAGTAGCTCCACAGGGAGTGATGAAATCTCATGAACTCATATGCCATTCATGACGGAATGTTGATGGGCCCAGTCTTATGTAGGTCACCGCAGCTACTGAATTCATGAGTGCAGTGTTGTGTTATTCCAGAAGCCTGTGTTCCACAGTACTCCTTCCCATCCTCTGGCTCTTAAATTCTTTCTGCTCCCTCTTCTTCGAAGCCCCTGACCTTTGAAGGGGTGATATTAACATTTCATTCAGGAGCTTAACCCTCAACAGTAACTTATTCTTAGCACTTTGATGAGCAGTTTATGAGTCATTGCAGTAACTGCTGCCAACTACACAAAGAGGTTTTTCTGACCAGGTAGAGAGTAGTACTAATCTATGAGCATAAGCTTAAACATTTAGAGGGCTGTATTTATTTTTTCCAGTCTTTTTTTTTTCTCTCTAATCAGAAAATTCTGTTAACCTATTCTAAAGTTCAATAATTTTGAAGGAAACATGTAGACAAGCAGTAGAAGACACCCGGCATCTCCTTTGGCCCTAGTGCACATTCATGTGCACATACATGTATGTGCATACACTATACCATACACACACCAGATTATACATACCCCCCCCACACACAGATTTTTAAATTACTGGGCTAGGGAGATGGTTCAGGGGTTAAAGGCACTTGGTTGCAAAGTCTGTTGGTGTGGGTTCAATTCCCCAATACCCACGTAAAGCCAGAAGCACAAAAGGTAGCACATGTCACTGGCATTCATTTGTAGCAGCAAAAGGCCCTGGTGTTCCTATTCTCTCCCCCCAACCACCCTGTTTCTTCTTGCAAATAAATAAATAAAATTTCATTGTGTATACTATACATGAAACTTGTTACATAACTCTGTGTGTGTGTGTGTGTGTGACATTTTCTTTATTCATTACTGTGTTGTTGGATAGTAAACATTGATATGCATATATCTATGATATGTTAGAGTCCTTTGGGTAAATGGTATAGCAGAGTCTCATAGAAGATACAGATTTTAGTTTTTTAGGACCCCATACTGATTTCAACAAGAGCTGTACTAGTTTGCATTCCCACTAGCAGTGTATAAAGGTTCTCTTTGATCCACACCAGCATTTGTTGTTGTTTTTTAGTGATATGTAATCTAAATGCAGGATGACTAGTAAGATTGAGTAGTGGTTTTCAAATGTGTTTACTGGCCAGATGCTTTCCATATTTTTAAAAATTGTATTTATTTGCAAACCAAGAGATAGATAGAGTACATGTATGCCAAGGCCTCCATCCACTGCAAAAAAACTCCAGAGGCATGTACCACTTTGTGCATCTGGCTTATGTGGATACTGGGGGATCGTACCTGGCTTGTTAGGCTTTGCAGGCAACCGCCTTAACTCCTGAGCCATATCTCCAGACCTGTTTTTGTCTTTTTAACTGTGTCTTTATTTCAGTAGCCTATTTTTATTCATTTGTTTGATTTCTTGCTGTTTGAGGTCTTTTTGTAGTCTAGATCTTAATCCTCTGTCAAATGTATAACTTAAGAAGCATTTCTCCTGTTCTGTAGGCTGTGTCTTAACTTGATTAACTGTTTTCTTTGCTGTACAGACAGCTTTTTAATTTCACACGATCACATTTGTTGATTGATGTATTTCCTGAGTGACTGGAGTCCTATCCAGAGAGGCTTTCCTCTGCCTATATCTTGAAATGTTTTTCCTTACTTTTTCCTCAAGTAGTTTTATTAGAGTTTCAGGTCTTGGTTTAATCCATTTGGAGTTGATATTTGTACAAGGTGAGAGATAAGGGATTATAGTTTCATTCTCCTGCATGATACCATCATTTGTTGAAGAGGCTTTCTTTTCTCTAATGTTAATTTTGGCTGTAGCTGCATGAGTTTCTTGTGTTCTCTGTTCTGTTTCATTGATCTGCATGTCTATGTTTTTGAGCCAGTACCATGCTGTTGCAGTGTCATTCTTTCTGGCTAGTGTTCTGGATACCAGACCTAGTCTCCAGGACTCCTTGAAAGTAGAATACTATCCGCAGAAACAGTCACTATTAACACATAGGCCCACTGTGAACATATACTAATATCCTTTAAACTTGAATCATGTTAGGAAATGAGTGCATGATGTGCAGTAATATATTAGCTACTGTGAGGATGAATGAAAAGGGAAGACATAGTGTAAGGCAAATGATAGGGATGAATAGAGGAGGAAAAGTAAATAGAAGGGGAACAGTAGGGACAAGTAAGGATGAGATTGTTTTGGCTAAAGGAAAGAAAGAAAGAAAAGAGAGGTAAAAAAGAATGCAGTCAGACAACCCAAAGCGAGTGCCAGCTCTCAGAGTATGAGACATGGTAGCCCTACAAACTAGGACAGCCTGTGTTCTCTGGGAAAGGCTTATCAAAAGGAATACGAAATAGGAAAGAGTAGAGAAAAAAGGTATAAATAAAGGAGGAATAAATGTGAAAGAGAGAGCTTGGTGGGAGTAAGAGTCTGAATGCAGTTTTCCTGATTGCTGCTTTTAGCCTCAGTTTGTTGTCCTTCTCCCAGATCCCTATCACTCCTGTGGTTGTGTTGTGTCAGGTCAGGTCACAGGTGTTGGTCACTCCTACAGGTTGTTCTTCAGGAGTCCACCTGAATGCTGGCCCTGACCTTGGTCTATCTTTCCCATTGCTGGTCATGCCACTTGTCTGTGTTCCTTGCAGACTATTTCTGACTAGGTTTCCACCTCACTGAATACCACAAGTTTCTGCTTCAGTTTCTTCCCTAAAGACAAGCTTGCCAGCTTTCAGCATATAGCACTGTGATACTTGCTTAGAGCTTCCTGAAAGTGTGGTTTGTAGAGGGCCTTGGGGACATCAAGCTGTCAATTCAGCAGGGGACTTTTTTTTTAATGGAACTATGAACAGCACATGGTTTGTCTCAAAAATGAAAAATTTGGGTTTGTGCCTAGGATAAGAGTGTGGTTATTGATTGATGAATGTTAGGGTTGGGTGAAATACATTGGACTCATAATGCCTTTGCAAGAAATTCACTGTATGTAATGTTTCTTGAAGTTTAGCTTAAATTTTAAAAAAAATATTTTTGTTTATTTATTTGAGAGAGAGAAAGAGGCAGATAGAGAGAATGGGTGCACCCAGGCTTCCAGCCACTGCAAACGAACTTCAGGTGCATGCACCACCTGTGCATCTGGCTTATGTGGGTACTGGGGAATCAAACCTGGGTCCTTAGGCTTTGCAGGTGAGCACCTTAACCTC
Organism: Jaculus jaculus; assembly: GCF_020740685.1. Taxonomy (NCBI): domain Eukaryota; kingdom Metazoa; phylum Chordata; class Mammalia; order Rodentia; family Dipodidae; genus Jaculus; species Jaculus jaculus. The sequence continues at coordinate 36,665,495 of NC_059117.1, forward strand.
TAAGCCATCTCTGTAGCCCCTTAGCTTAAATTTTATAAACAGAAGTTAGGCGTTAGAGTAGGACAAACAAAACTTGTCTGATTCATTTTCTTGGTACCTAATATTGTACCTAGTATTGATGAAACCAATATAGATTACTAAGTTCTAGCATGTTTTCTTCAGAAGTAAGCATTAAAGTGTTTATAGTATGTACTCTGTGATATTTTAGGGGCCTTGGAAGCCCTTTGATAGTGAGAAAGTATTTATTATCAATGTACTTTTGTCCTGTAAGAACTAATGTACTTTCTTTAAAAAAACTTTACTAATGACCTTTGTAAATATAGACAATATACTGTAATAATAATCCCCGCCCACCCTCCTTTTCCCTCCTTTTGAATCCCCCCTCCACTGAATCCCTTATTTTCTAATGTGCTTTCTTTTTAAAAATATATTTTTTAATTTTTTTGTTTATTTTTCATTTATTTATTTGAGAGTGACAAACAGACAGAGAGGGGAAGGCAGATATAGAGAGAGAATGGGCACGCCAGGGCCTCCTGCCACTGCAAACGAACTCCAGACGCATGTGCCCCCTTGTGCATCTGGCTAATGTGGGTCCTGGGGAATCGAGCCTTGAACCGGGGTCCTTGGGCTTCATAGGCAAGCGCTCAACCGCTAAGCTATCTCTCCAGCCCTAAAAATATTTTAATTAATTAATTTACTTGAGGGGGGGGGGCACGAGCAAGCAAGCATGGCAGGACCTCCATCCCTTACAAATGAATTCCACATGCATGTGCCACCTTGTGTATCAGCCTAACGTGGTTATTGGGGAATTGAACCTGGGTCCTTCAGCTCTGCAGACAAGCACTTTAACCACTAAGCAATCTCTCCATCCTCTAATGTGCTTTCTTAAATGAGCTTTTTCTTACTCAATTAGATTTCCAAATATGTCCCTTAACATAGCATTAGTATTTGATACCTTGGGAGTATTCTTACTCTTACCTTTCTTCACAGCTTTATGTTCAAAATCAGGAGTTTGAGACAAATGAAGATGGAATTCCAAAAGTGGGTCAATTTCATTTGGTAAGCTTCCTTTTTGCCATTTATTGGTTTGAAGGATATAATAATACAAATTAGAGTACTTGACTGAAAATGACCTCTAATTTATTATTATTATTATTATTTTTTAATTTTTTGGTTTTTCTGAGGTAGGATCTCAGTCTGGCTCAGGCTGACCAGGAATTAATTCTGTAGTCTCAGGGTGGCCTTGAACTCACAGTGATCCTCCTACCTCTACCTCCAGAGTGCTGGGATTAAAGGTGTGCGTCACCACGCCTGGTTCTAATTTGTTTTACATTAAAGAGAGAGAGAGAGAGGAGAGAGAATTGGTGCACTAGGGCCTCAGCCACTGCAATCAAACTCCAGATGCTTGTGCCACCTGGTGGGATTGTGCGACCATGCACTTACCTCACTTGTGCATCTGGCTTATGTGGGATCTGGAGTCAAACATGGGTCCTTAGGCTTTGCAGGCAAGTACCTTAACTGCTAAGCCATCTCTCCAGCCTGACCTCTAATTTTCATAAGAATTAAAGCTAGTGTTAGAAATAAAGAAGTATTGAAAATTCAGGTGCTCAGGGTTTTAGCCTCAACTTGGTATGCCTTCTCACAGATGTGATGTCTGTCATATCCAGGCCAGATAATTAATTTAATGTTACTGTTTGTGTGTGTGTGTTCACTACAAATCATATAAGTCATTTAAATAATCAGGAAATAGTGTCTACTGTATGTTCCAAAGTCATCTGTATTAAAATTAATGTATGACTATTAGTTTTTTTGTAAGTACCTAACTATCTTTTTTGGTACAACTCATCAACATCGTTGAGATTGCCTTGTCATTTATATATCTTTTTAGCCAACATATTTTGAGTACTTATTCTCTCCCAGGAGCTAGGTGCTTAGGCTTTTTAAGCATTGCAGTATTGAAAATGAAATTAATAATTTAGAAATACTAACAAATAAATGAGATCTCTAAATAAAGCATGAAGAACATAGGGATACATATACCAGAATTATGTTATTGTAAACACTATATAAAGGGCTTTGGGTTTCTTCCCTTCCATTTTTCTCCAGTTTCGCTTTATCTGTTTTGGGGACTTTACCTGTTTTGGAGACTATTCTATACAATTTCATGTCAACTTATAAAAATATTTTTACTAATTTATTTCAGAGAAAGAGTGAATGGGTTGGGTGCACTTGTTACTCCAAGTGAACTCCAACTGGATGCACTACTTGGTACATACGGCATAACATGGGTTCTGGGGAATAGAACAAAAAGCACCTTTAACCAACTAAGCAGTTTCCCCAGCCCTATTGATACCAACTTTTAGAGAAAACTCCTTTTTTGATATTTTTTTGTAATTTGCATAATGTATTTTGCTCATAATCCCCTCTCATTACCTTCTTTTGTCTCTCAACCCCTTTCATTGAAACCCCTTTTTCCTACTAGTTCCTGTATTACTTTGATATCTTAATAGTTCCTGTTAGCCATTATCTGTGACAAAATGTTGATGGGGTCCAATGTTTTGCAGATAACAGCAGCCACTTTGAGTCATGAAGACAGTGGATATACTTTGGGTCTGGAAGATAGCATTCCAAAATACTCTTCCCCATCCTTTGACTTTATGTGGGTTCTGGGGATCTAACTGGTGTCATCAGGCTTGTGTGTCAAAAGGCTTTACCCACTGAGAAATCGCTCTAGCCCTGGATACCTTTTATTTTCCTGTCCAAGTGGCTAGAGTCTTTCGTATAATGCTGAATAGAAGTGATGTATATTTTTCATAATGTGAAACTCTGACCCAGCCCCCATAAAAGAAATAAGAAAATGTCCTTTGTTGGAATTTCACTTGTTTTTGAGATATTTCAGCTGTTACTATCTTTGCTTTTACATTACTTTCCCTTATAAAATCAATTCTCTTATTAGAGGAGGGATCCCTTTTCAATGAAATGTACATGAACTTGGTATAGGAATCTTTAACAATCTAAACAGGACAAGAGAAATGTCTTAGTGGTTAAGGCACTTGGCTACAAAGCCTAAGGACCCATGTTCAACTCTCCAGGTATAAGCCAGACTCACATAGGTGACACAAGTGTGCAAGGTTGCACATGTGCACAAGGTGGTGCATGCATCTAGAGTTCAAGTACAGTGGCTGGAGGTACTGGCATGCCAGTTCTCTCTCTCTCACTTTTGCTCTCTAGCATCAAAAATAAATATAAGGCCTGTCTGTTGGGCTTGTCTCAAAAAAATTTCTGAATGGAAAACTTTGAGGTTAGCTGTTATCAGTAACTAAAAAAGTTTTTGAGTCAGATACTGTGTTATTCCAGGTTTGTCCCTCATTTATTAGTTTTTATTTTGAGCTTATTTTTTAATATTTCTTTTTGCTTGCAGGATGATAATGTCAAATCCCTCCTCTGTAGCTTGATATATTGTAGAAGCTCAATGACTGCTGAGCAAGTTTTGAATGCTGAATGTTTCATGCTAGCAAAGGGAAAATCAAATCCAAACCCAGAAAAGGAAGCTGAATATGAATATTCTCAATCTAACAAAGAAGATGAGCTCAAGATGGAGAGCTTGGATAAATATAAAGAAAAGACAAGAAGTGATCAAGCTGACATTGATTGATAGATAAATCAGTATTCTATTGTAACTGTTCTTTTAAAAACGTTTCGTTTGGTTAGTAGATACATCTTTAAGTGATCTGAAGCTATTTGGATTGCATCTTTGTATTCAGGTTGTGAAAAATAAAAAATGTTTGGTTATGCCTTGAAAATTGTTCATATAGTTTGGATTATTGTTCAACTTAGAGTTATTATGGAAGGAATTTCTTACTATCCTTATAAGAATTAAGTAAAAGGACTGTATTACTATAGGACAGATGATTAAGTTGCTAGACACTAGTCCAAATTAGTTTTTGGTATGTTGCCTGCTGGTGATGAAGGCTGATGATTTTATTCAACAAATGATAGTATCCATCTACTTTGTATCCAGCAATATAAAGATAAATTAAAGCATAATCCTTGCACCAATGAGGCCCACAGCTTGAAAAGCTCAGATATAAAAACAAATCTTCATAATGCAACATAGTTCTGGGCTTCCTGGGATTATTCCGAAGGGGTACTTGTTCTGAGGAGGAGTGGTGTCATAGAAAATGTACCACTTGGAGGAGATGATACCTTAGTTAACATACTAACACATTGTTTTTGAAGTTTGTGATTACTGTGTGTATGTGTGGGGGGGGTGTATGCATATGCATGTTTCCATGCAGCACCCACGTGCTCACTTGCAGTGCAGTGTGCTCACCTGCGCTGGCTGGAGTGGGATTTGCTCTTTCACCCATTGTTACTTGAGCTAGAGTCTCTGACTGATACCTTCTTGAGCTTGCTATTTTTCTCATGAGCTATGGCCATTCTTGGGTCTCTTAGGCCCTTGTGCTTATAAAGGAAGAACCCTTAACTTCTGAGACATCTCTCCAGCATCAAGTTGTTTTAAATTTATTCTTTCATTATTGACATAAGACAGAAAAATAGGATTAGGGATATAGCTCAGTGATAAGATTTCTTGCCTTACACACACAAGGCCCTGGGTATAGTCTCCAGGACTAGAAAAAAAAAAAGAATTACACATATTAATAAAGTACCACATAATGTTTTCATATTTGTATACATTGTATAAGGTTTAACTTAGTTAAAAAAATTTATCTGCTCAAACATTTACATTTCATTTTATGTACAGTCATTATTATTGTCTGTAGTCATCCTAGAGCACAGTGGTACTTACTCCTAATGGCAATAGCATGTGTTTATGAATCTTTCCCATCCCTTCTACTCTTCCTACTCTTCTAGGTTTTGGTAACCACTCTTTGACTCGAATGTCTGTGAGATCAGCTGTTTTAGTTTCCACAGTGAGCAAGATCATGCAGTACTTGCCTTTCTGTGCCTGGCTTCTTTTCCTTCCCATAATTATCTTTAGTTCCGTCTATGTTCTCAGAAACATCAGGATTTGAGCTGAGGAGATGGCTCAGCAGCTAAAGGCACTTGCTTACACAGCATGTTGGCTCAGGTTCTATTCTCTAATACTCATCTAAAGCCACATACACAATGTGGTACATGTGCCTGGAGTTTTTTTTTTTTAATTTTTATTAACATTTTCCATGATTATAAAATATATCCCATGGTAATTCCCTCCCTCCCCACCCCCACACTTTCCCGTTTGAAATTCCATTCTCAATCATATTACCTCCCCATTACAATCATTGTAATTACATATATACAATATCAACCTATTAAGTAGCCTCCTCCCTTCCTTTCTCCACCCTTTATGTCTCCTTTTCAACTTACTGGCCTCTGCTACTAAGTATTTTCATTCTCACACAGAAGCCCAGTCATCTGTAGCTAGGATCCCCATATGAGAGAGAACATGTGGCGCTTGGCTTTCTGGGCCTGGGTTACCTGACTTAGTATAATACTTTCCAGGTCCATCCATTTTTCTGCAAATTTCATAACTTCATTTTTCTTTACCGCTGAGTAGAACTCCATTGTATAAATGTACCACATCTTCATTATCCACTCATCTGTTGAGGGACATCTAGGCTGGTTCCATTTCCCAGCTATTATAAATTGAGCAGCAATAAACATGGTTGAGCATGTACTTCTAAGGAAATGAGATGAGTCCTTTGGATATATGCCTAGGAGTGCTATAGCTGGGTCATATGGTAGATCAATCTCTAGCTGCTTTAGGAACCTCCACACTGTTTTCCACAATGGCTGGACCAGATTGCATTCCCACCAGCAGTGCAGAAGGGTTCCTTTTTTTCCACATCCCCGCCAACATTTATGATCATTTGTTTTCATGATGGTGGCCAATCTGACAGGAGTGAGATGGAATCTCAATGTAGTTTTAATCTGCATTTCCCTGATGACTAGTGACGTAGAACATTTTTTTAGGTGCTTATATGCCATTCGTATTTCTTCCTTTGAGAACTCTCTATTTAGCTCCTTAGCCCATTTTTTGATTGGCTTGTTTGATTCCTTATTGGTTAACTTTTTGAGTTCTTTGTATATCCTAGATATTAATCCTCTATCAGATATATAGCTGGCGAAGATTTTTTTCCCATTCTGTAGGTTGCCTCTTTGCTTTTTTCACTGTGTCCTTTGCGGTGCAAAATCTTTGTAATTTCATTAGGTCCCAGTGGTTAATCTGTGGTTTTATTGCCTGAGCAGTTGGGGTTGTATTCAGAAAGTCTTTGCCAAGACCAATATGTTGAAGGGTTTCCCCTACTTTTTCCTCTAGCAGTTTCAAATTTCCGGTCTGATGTTAAGGTCTTTAATCCATTTGGACTTAATTGTTGTGCATGGCGAGAGAGAAGAATCTATTTTCATCCTTCTGCAGATATTTATCCAGTTTTCAAAACACCATTTGCTGAAGAGGCTGTCTCTTCTCCAATGAGTATTTTTGGCATTTTTATCGAATATCAGGTGGCTATAGCTACTTGGGCTTACATCTGGGTCCTCTATTCTGTTCCACTGATCTACATGTCTGTTTTTGTGCCAGTACCATGCTGTTTTTGTTACTATGGCTCTGTAGTATAGGTTAAAATCAGGTATGGTGATACCACCAGCCTCTTTTTTGTTGCTCAGTATTATTTTAGATATTCGAGGTTTTTTGTGATTCCAGATGAATTTTTGGGTTGTTTTTTCTATTTCCATGAAGAAAGCCTTTGGAATTTTGATAGGGATTGCATTAAATGTGTAGATTGCTTTTGGTAAGATTGCCATTTTCACGATATTGATTCTTCCAAGCCAGGAACAAGGGATGTTTCTCCACTTTCTAGTGTCTTATGCAATTTCTCGCTTGAGTGTTTTAAAGTTCTCATTGTATAGATTCTTTACTTCCTTGGTTAGGTTTATTCCAAGGTATTTTATTTTTTTTGATGCAATTGTGAATGGGAGTGATTCTCTGATTTCATCCTCTGTGTGTTTGTTGTTAGCATATACGAAGGCTACTGATTTCTGTGTATTTATTTTGTATCCTGCTACATTGCTGTAGGTTTTGATCAGCTCTAACAGCTTGCTAGTAGAGTCTTTAGGGTCCTTTATGTATAGAATCATGTCATCTGCAAATAATGATAACTTGATTTCTTCCTTTCCAATTTGTATCCCTTTTATGTGTGTCTCTTGCCTTATTGCTATGGCTAAGACTTCCAAAACTATATTAAATAGAAGTGGAGACAGTGGACACCTTTGTCTTGTTCCTGATTTTAGTGGAAAAGCTTCCAGTTTTTCCCCATTTAGTAATATGTTGGCTGTAGGCTTGTCATAAATAGCCTTTATTATATTGAGATATGTTCCTTCTATTCCCAGTCTCTGTAGGACTTTTATCATGAAGGGATGTTGGATTTTGTCAAATGCTTTCTCTGCATCTAATGAGATGATCATGTGATTTTTGTCCTTCAACCCATTTATGTAATGTATTACATTTATAGATTTGCGTATGTTGAACCATCCCTGCATCTCTGGGATAAAGCCTACTTGGTCAGGGTGAATGATCTTTTTGATATACTCTTGTATTCTGTTTGCCAATATTTTGTTGAGAATTTTTGCATCTATGTTCATGAGGGAGATTGGTCTGTAATTTTCTTTTTTTGTTCTATCTTTGCCTGGTTTTGGTATCAGGGTGATGCTGGCCTCATAGAAGGAGTTTGGTAGAATTCCTTCTTTTTCTATTTCCTGGAAAAGCTTAAGAAGCAATGGTGTTAGCTCTTCCTTAAAAGTCTGGTAAAATTCAGCAGTGAATCCATCCGGGCCTGGACTTTTTTTAGTTGGGAGATTATTGATAACTGCTCGGATCTCCATGTTTGTTATAGGTCTATTTAAGTGATTAATCTCATTTTGATTTAATTTAGGTAGGTCATATAGATCAAGGAAATCATCCATTTCTTTCAGATTTTCATACTTTGTGGAGTATATGCTTTTATAGTATGTCCCTATGATTTTTTGAATTTCTCTGGAATCTGTTGTGATGTTACCTTGTTCATCTCTGATTTTATTAATTTGTGTCTCTTCTCTCTTTCTTTTGGTCAGATTTGCTAAGGGTTTATCAATCTTGTTTATCCTTTCAAAGAACCAACTCTTTGTTTCATTAATTCTTTGGATTGTTCTTTTTGTTTCTATTTCATTAATTTCTGCCCTAATCTTTATTATTTCTTCCCGTCTACTACTTTTTGGTTTGCCTTGTTCTTCTTTTTCCAAGGCTTTAAGGTGAAGCATTAGGTCGTTTACTTGCGACCTTTCTAATTTCTTAATATAGGCACTTAAGGCTATAAATTTACCTCTTAGAACTGCCTTCATTGTGTCCCAGAGATTTTGGTATGTTGTGTTCTCATTATCATTTGACTCTATAAATTTTTTGATTTCCTTTTTGATTTCTTCATTGACCCACTCATCATTTAGTAGTGTATTGTTTAGTTTCCATGATTTTGTGTATGCTCTATAGCCTTTCTTGCTACTGATTTGTAGTTTAATTCCATTGTGGTCAGATAGAATGCAAGGAATTATTTCAATTTTCCTGAATTTGTTAAGATTTGCTTTGTGTCCTAATATATGGTCTATTTTAGAGAATGTTCCATGTGCTGCTGAAAAGAATGTATATTCTGCAGCCTTTGGATGAAATGTCCTGTATATATCTGTTAGGTCCATTCCTTCTATGACCTCATTTAGTCCAGATGCCTCTCTGTTTATTCTTTCCCTGGATGACCTGTCAATTGATGAGAGTGGGGTGTTAAAGTCACCCACCACCACTGTGTTTGGTGTTATCTGTGACCTTAGTTCTAATAGTGTTTGTTTGACGAATTTGGGAGCCCCCATGTTAGGTGCATATATGTTTAGGATTGTAATGTCCTCCTGTTGGAGTGTGCCCTTAATCAATATAAAGTGACCTTCCTTATCTTTCTTGACCAATGTCGGACTAACGTCTACCCTGTCTGATATTAGGATAGCAACCCCTGCTTGTTTTCTAGGCCCATTTGCTTGAAACACCGTCTTCCAACCTTTCACCCTAAGATAATGTCTATCCTTTGTAGAAAGGTGAGTTTCTTGGAGACAACAAATTGTAGGATCCTGCTTTTTAACCCAGTCTGCAAATCTATGTCTTTTCGTTGGGGCATTGAGACCGTTGATATTAAGAGATATTATTGAAAGGTGTGTATTTATGTTTGCCATTTTTTTGTGTGTGTGTGTGTTTCTGGTTCTACCTGTGCTCTCTTCTGTTAACTGGTATTTGAGTATAGCTTGTTTTTTCTAGGTTCCTTATATGTGTGCTTTTCCTTTTGTTCAGCATGGAGGATTCTATCAAGTATTTTCTGTAGAGCTGGTTTTGTCTTCAAATACTCCTTTAACCTGCTTTTGTCATGGAATGTCTTTATTTCTCCATCTATTTGAATGGATAACTTTGCAGGATAAAGTAACCTTGGTTGACAGTTGTTATCTTTCAGAACTTGGAATATATCACTCCAAGCCCTTCTGGCTTTAAAAGTTTGTGTTGAATAATCTGCTGTAATCCTGATGGGCTTGCTTTTGTAGGTAACTTGATTTTTCTCTCTAACTGCTTTCAATATTTTTTCTTTGGTGTGTGTGTTTGGAAGTTTGATTATAATATGGCGAGGAGAGGTTCTTTCTGGGTTTTGTCTGGCTGGGGTTCTAAAGGCTTCTTGTACCTGTATTGGCACCTCTTTCCCAATTTGGGGGAAATTTTCCTCTATGATTTTGTTGAAGATGCCTACTATGCCTCTGGAGTGGAGTTCTTCTCCTTCTACTATGCCCTGAATTCTTATATTGGATCTTTTCATAGTGTCCCGAATATCTTGAAATTCCCACTCATACTTTTCTATAAGTTTGTCTTTCTCTTTGTTGGACTGCATTAGGTCTGCCACCTGATCTTCTAGCTTAGATATTCTGTCCTCTCCCTCATCCATCCTACTGGTGAGATTTTCTACAGAGTTTTTTATTTCATTAACTGTGTTCTTCATTGCTAGTAATTCTGACTGGTTTTTCTTTATTATTTCTATTTCCCTATTTATGTCTTGTATTGCCTTCTTTATTTCATTAAATTGGTGTCCTGCCTCTTCTTTGATTCCTTTGATTTCCTCTTTGATTTCTTCTTTGATTGTTTTCATGTGTTCTTTGACCTCTTTGAACATATTTATAATTATTCTTTTGAACTCTTTCTCAGGCATTTCCTCTAACTCTTTCTCACTGGAGGACATTTCTGATGCATTAATACTTTTAGGTGGATTTATATCGTCTTGCTTTTTAGTGTTTCTTGTGTTATAATGTATATATTTTTGCATCTTGGATTAAGTTAATGCTTGGATTTTCTAGCTAGCTGTGTATTCTTAGCTGTATCAATTGATTTGATGTAATATATTTTCAGGGTAGGACCTTAAGGTATTAGGTGTGGCTCTTAAGACTCTCAGAGTATCTACAAAGATGTTCTTAGGGGTTGAGTTTCCCTGCTATAGGAGTATTCAAGCAGGCTGAGTGGAATAAAATACTGGTAGATTCTAAAATTTAACTAAACACTGTACACATTCAATCAAAAACAGCCCCGAGTATGTATGCAAAGTAGTTATTATAATGACCAGATCCTCTATCAACAAAGAGGTTTATATTTCTGGTCTGTTGAGGTATCCAAGTCAGCTTGTGACCAAGTGAGACCCTTCCCTGGTGCAGTCCCAGTTATCTTGGGTGATTGTGGTCTCAGTCAAGTTGCTGCCTGGGTCGTCGGGCTGCTGTTCTGATTTCTGGAGCTGGGCACTTGCTTTTCCTACGGGGCAAACTGAGCCGCTGCTGCTGCCCCGAAGCCGCTGCTGCGGGATCTGCCGCCGCTGCCGCTCCTGGGTCCGCTGCTGCTGAGGCCACTGGTACCGGTGCTGGAGCCGCTGAAGTTGCTGCCGAACTCTGCTCCTGCTTGGGTCCCGCTGTCAGCCCAAGTTGGCGTGGCCGGGTCCCGGGCCGCTGCTGTGTTCGCTGGAGCTGGGTTCAGGTGGTGGGGGAGGGGAGGGAACCGGGGCTGCTCTGGTTGTATCGCTGTTCCACGTGTGCTTCTACCTCGCGGTCTGCTCTTCCCTCCGGTGCTCGCTGCCGCTCTCCCCTCACGTTTCCCGAGTTGCGGAGAGCGCGGTGTGGGGGGAAAATCCCGCACCTGGCTTGTCCTGCGGCTCGAGCCGAGAGTCCGGCGGCTTTCTGCCGCTCCGCGGCTGCGGCGGGTGGCCGAGCCGCCCCGGAGCCGCTGTTCCCGCCTGTGCAGGCTCTGGATGCTCTGGAACTCTTCTACTTCTCCGCTGCCGCCTCAATTTCTTATACACCTCACTTTTTAGTAAAAGTGTGTATTTTGCTGAGTTTTTTTGGTCTTTTTCCCCCCTAGGCTGCTTTGGCGTGGTGCCTATGCCGCCATCTTAACCGGAAGTCCCCTGCCTGGAGTTTTTATTTGTAGTGTCATGAGGCCCTGGCATGCTCATATTCTCTTTCTCTCAAATAAATAAAATATTTTTAAAAGCCGCAGAATTTCATTCTTTTTATGGCTGAATAATATTTCACTGTGTTTGTGTGTATCACATTTTGTTTATCCATTCATTGGTTGATAAGACAAATTGTTCCTATTTCTTTGCTATTGTGAGTAATGGTGCAATCAATGAACTTGGGAGTGCAGATGTATCTTTGACATACAGATTTTATTTCCTTTGGATATATACTTAGTGAGACTGATTTATCATATGACAATTATATTTTTAATTTCTTGAACTTCTGCACTATTTTCCATAAAGGATTCCCTTTTCCCTACCTCCTTGCTAGTGTTTGTCTTCAGTATATATTTTTTAATAATGTCCATTTTTATTACAGTGAGATGATAACTCATTGTGGATTAGCCTTGGATTTCTGTGGTTAGGTTAGTGTGATGCTCAACATTTTTTTCATATACTAGTGGCGACTTGTACATTAACATCTAATCAGATACAAGTTGGAAGTATTTTCTCTCGTTGTATAGATTGTCTCTCTATTATTTTCTTTGATGTGCAGATTTTTAATTTGGGCTAATTTTATTTGTTAACTTTTCCTTTTATTTCCTGTGCTTTTGAGATTTGTCTTCCCCTTAAAAATCTTTACCCATTCCAGTAAACTGAGTTATTTTCTGCATTTTTCTCATAGTTTTAGGTCTTATATTTATAAATCTTTAACCCAGTTTTTTCAATTTATTTTTGTAACTGGTGAGAGATATGGGTCTAGTTTAAATCTTGCATGTAAATACTCACTATTCTATTCCAAAATATTGAAATTACTGTTCTTTCTCCAATACCTGATCTTAGCAATTTTGTTGAGAATGAGTTTACTATAGTTTTGTCTACTTCTAGGCTGTATATTCTGTTCCATTGTTTTATGTGTCTTTTTATGGCAATATTGTGCTATTTGGATTACTAAAGCTTTATAGTATGCTTTGAAGTTGGGTGACACTTCCAATTTTGTTCTTTTTGATTTAGAGGGCTTTAACTATTCTATTTTTGTGGTTCCATATACATTTTACTTTGTCTGCTTTTGTCTATCAGTTGCTTTTTTTCACGCTGTGAAGAAGCAGCTTAACAAAGAGAGGGGCTTATTTTGGCTTATAAATGCAGAGGGTACAGTTGATCCTGGCAGGAAGGGTGTGGCAGAATCCCATCATATTGTTAGGCAGGAAGCAGAGGATGAACTGGAAATGAGACTGGCTATGAAATCTCAAGGTCCACCCCAGTGACCCATTTCCTTCAGAGAGGTTATACCTCCTGAGGATTCTGCATCTTGCCAAAACAGTGCCACTAGCTAGGCAACAAGTATTCAAACACATGGGTCTATGAGGAGACATTTTGCATTCAAACCACAGCATCTGTAAATAACACTGGTATTTTGTCATGAATTGTGCTAAACCTACCAATTACTTTGAATAGTAAGGATATTTTTAAAAAATAATTTATTTGAGTGAGATAGAGAAAGAGGCAGACAGAATGAGTGTGCGCTAGGGTCTCCAGCCACTGCAAACAAATTCCAGATGCATGTGCCGCTTTGTACATCTGGCACTATGTGGGTACAGGGGAATTGAACTCTGGTTCTTATGCTTTGCAGGCAAACGCTTTAACCACTGAGCCATCTCTCCAGGCCTGGATATTCTTTTAAATTATTTATTCATTTATTTGAGTGAGTGAGAGAGAGAGAGAGAAGGAGAGAAAGAGGCAGATAGAGAGAATGGCACACGTGGCCTCCAGCCCTGCAAATGAACTCCAGATGCATGTACCACCTTGTGCATCTGGCTTATGTGGGTCCTGGGTAATCAAGCCTGGGTCCTTTGGTGTAGCAGGCAAGTGCCTTAACTGCTAAGCCATCTCTCCAGCCCAGCCCTGAATATTTTAACTATTGATTCTTCCAGTTCTTTAACATCTTTAATAACTTTCACATAAGAAGTCAAATTTCTTTCATATATGTTTAGTATGCCCCGGCCAGCGGGGAGTTGAACAAGGACTCAGGGAGAAGCTAACCTGGGTGAAAGGCAAACAGACACAAGAAGGAGACCATGCTAGGTGTTTGTCACGTCCTCGAGAGTTTATTCTTACATGCAGGTTTATGTAGGGTTTAGGGGGAAGGGGACGTGGTCAGGGCAAGGAGTTATGGGGGAAGGGGACATAGTTAGGGCAAAGATCACAGAGTTACTGGTTAAACTGCAATGTCTTTGTTTCTTCATTAGCTACCAGCAGGATGGGGGAGTGTTTGGCCAGGTGTATGATCCCATTGTTTCTGGTAGTTGAATATTAGGTGAGGAAGTAGAAAGTTAACTTGCTATATGGCAGTCTTTGTTTCTGGTAGTTGAGTATCAGGTGAGGAAGTAAACACTTAACTTGCTATATGGCAGTCTCTGTTAACATGGCCGAGGTTTGGTTCATAGCTCCCAACATCAGTAGATTTAATTGTAGAGATTTTTGTAACCTTTTGTTAAATTAATTTTCAGAGATTTATATTTTGATGGCTATTGTGAATGGAGTTGCTTTCTTGAGTCTTTTTTTTTTTCAGGAAATTTGCTATTGGCCGATAGAGTAGGGATACTCATTTTGTATGTTGACTTTGTATCTCACATCCTTCTTGAATTAATTGATGCTAATAATTTTTTGGCTTTTCTGCATGTAAAATCAGGTCATCCACAAACAGTGATAGTTTGATAACTTTTTTTCTTTGTTTTGTTTTTCATGGTAGGGTCTCACTCTAGCTCTGGCTGACCTGGTATTCACTATTTTATTTATCCTTTTTGACAGAGAGTGAGAGAGAGGCAGATAGAATGGGTATGCCAGGTCATCTAGCCACTGCAAATGAACTCCAGACACATGCACCCCCTTGTGCATCTGGCTTACATGGGTCTTGAGAATGGAACCTGGGTCCTTAGGCTTTGAAGGCAAGCACCTTAAACACTGAACCATCTCTCCAGCCTAAGTTTGATATCTTTTTAAAGTTATATATGCTTTATTTCTTTCTCTTGCTTGATTGGTCTGTGTTGAGTAAAAGTGGTGAAAGTGGATGTTTATTTTACTTCGGATCTTAGTTAGAAAGTGTTCAGCATTTCCTCATTCAGTATGTTAACTGTTGACTTAAAATGTGTTACTATAAATGGGTTTTTAGTTGAGACACTTTTTTTTTTTTTTTTTTGGTTTTTCAAGGTAGAGTCTCACTCTAGCTCAGGCTGACCTGGAATTCAGTCTCAGGGTGGCCTCAAACTCACGGCGATCCTCCTACCTCTGCCTCCCAAGTGCTGGGATTAAAGGCATGTGCCACCATGCCTGGCAAGACACATTTTTATACATGGTTTGTTTAGCATTTTTATCATGAAGAGATACTGGATTTTATCAGAGGACCTTTTCTGCATCTATTGAGTGGCTGACCATATGGCTTTTGTTCTTTATTCTGTTGCTATGCAAAATCACATTTATTGTTTTGTATATATTGAACCCTGCTTGGATCACTCTCATGATGCAAAATGCATTCAGTCCAACTTTTATAGTCCCGATACCATATATCTCCTATTCTTTACAGTCTATCCATCTTCAGATGGTCCTATAACAGTCACTCCATCTATCTGGGTCCCTTTGATTGTCCTCCAAGGCTTGAAAGTCAACATGAGTCTGAAAACCCCTCTATACCCCACTCTAGCCTGAATTAACTAGATTGAATCAATGCCCATCTCCTAACTGATTTTAATATTTTATTTTTATTTATTATTAACTTATTTGACAGAGAATGGCCACTCCAGATGCGTGCACCCCCTTGTGCATCTGGCTAACATGGGTCCTGGGGAATTGAACCTGGGTCCTTAGGCTTTTCAGGCAAACGCCTTAACTTCTAAGCATCCCTCCAGCCATCCTAACTGATTTTTAAAGTTTTAATTCTCAAGAGAGAAATGTTGGTAGACAGACATTAGGCTTGAAGGATGGACTTCCCCAGCTCCTGTTTCCCTGGTAATAATAATAATTATTAAAAGTGATAATTCAATATTAATATTAAATAATATATAATAAAATAATATTAATAATTCTAACATAAATATAACATGTATAAGTATAATATAATAATAACATTAATAATTATAAAAATTAAAAATAATATATTAATAAAAAAGGGGTGACCCACTTCCTCCTGACCAGAGCAGTAAGGTCTTCTAGTACTGAATGGACTCTGTCACTCATCTGGTCAAGAGATCACCCTTTACCCAGCACATGCTAAAGAAGGGGAGGAATAAATATCCTCTTAATGAGATGATATGCTACAGCCCTGGAAGCCCTTCTCTCAGTGCAGCTCACAGATCATCATGGAGCCTGCCTCCTTTTCTGAGTGCTAACTCAGGAAGTCCAACTGTATTTTCCTGCTTCGTTTTTCTTCTTTGGATACCAGCTGAGGTACTAGCACAGTTGCCCTAACACTTTGGGTCTTTCCCACCTTTTCCTCAATGCATTTCTTTTGCCTCACTCATGCCTCATTGTCCATGCACTTAGTTTTTCATGGTCAGTAGACAAAGAACTCAACAGTATGAAAATATACAACACAGAGAACATGGAGAAATCAAGCTGGAGGTGAGCTGGAAGCCTCTTACCTGTTAACTATTACCAGGATGCCAAAAAGACCTATGTGGTCTATTGAGAGGAAAAGTCATTAATGATGTTAACTAGTAGTCGACTCTTCATGCTCTATGATTGGCTGGCTAGGCCAGATGTACCAACTGGTGCAATGGTGGCATGTCTGTTATGGAGGAAAATAACTGCTTTCTGATTGGACTTGAGACCCACTCCACAAGAGGGAATTCATACCTGATACTGAAAACACAATGAAAAGCTTGTGATGTCATAAGCCCTAGGGAGAAAAATTGTTGTCTGACTAATTGGATATTTTATACCTACCAAACTACCCTCTAATATTCCTGTTTATGTCCATATATTAATGATACTCTCATTTTTGGTTAGAGAAACTGGGGTAACTTAAAACTCACCAAAGTGCTGAGAATTGATGGTGGATTTTTCAGCAATAAACGTCACATCTTTATCATACCATGCTGCAGGGAGTGTTGCCAAGGAGATGGAAAGAATGTAAGAGCCAAAGGAAGGGGAAGCATGCTGACAATACTGTTTCCCAGATATAAAAGTGGTTTTGGTTTGTGTGTTTGGTAGTTTGATTATAATATGGCAAGGAGAGGTTCTTTCCAGTTTTTGGCTGGCTGGTGTTCTAAAGGATTCCTGTATGTGCATTGGCACCTCTTTCCCAATGTGGGGGAAGTTTTCTTCTATGATTTTGTTGAAGAGGCCTACTATGCCTTTGAAGTGAAATTCTTCTCCTTCTATTATACCCTAAATTCTTATGTTTGATCTTTTCATCGTGTCCGGAATATCTTGAAATTCCTACTCATACTTTTCTATTAGTTTGTCTTTCTCTTTGTTGGACTGTATTAGATCTGCCACCTGGTCTTCTAGCTTAGATATTCTGTCCTCTCCTTCATTCTACTGGTGAGATTTTCTACAGAGTTTTTTATTTCATTAACTGTGTTCTTCATTGCTAGTAATTCTGACTAGTTTTTCTTTATTATTTCTGTTTCCTTATTTATGTCTAGTATTGACCTCTTTATTTCATTAAATTGGTATTCTGTGTTTTCTTTGATTCCTTTGATTTCCTCTTTCATTCCTTTGATTTCTTCTTTGACTTCTTTGAACAGATTTATAATCATTGTTTTGAAATCTTTCTCAGGCATTTCCTCTAACTCATTCTCACTGGAGGTCATTTCTGATACATTAATACTTTTGGTGGATTTATATTGTCTTGATTTTTGGTGTTTCTTGTGTTATGTATATATTTTTGCATCCTGGATTATTTAATGATTGGATTTTCTAGTATTATTAGATGTATCAGACAATCTGATGTTATATAACTTCAGGGTAGGAGCTTAAGGCATTAGGTGTGGCTCTCAAAACTCCCAGAGTATCTACAAAAGTGACACTAGGTGTTGGGTTTGCCTGCTATGAGAGTATTCAAGTAGGCTGAGTGGGACAAAACACAGGCAGATTCTAAAATTTAACTAAGCAATGTACACTTTCAAGGAAAAACAGCTCAGAGTATTTATCCAAGAGTAGGTATTATGATAACCAGATCCTTTAACTGTCCCTTAGGGTGTGTGGTGCCCCACCCACACCCTTAATCCTGACAACAAGGAGGTTAAGATTTCTAATCTGTTGAGGGTTCCAAGTCAGTTTGACCAGGTGTGAACCTTCCCTGGTGTAATCCCAGTTATTTATGCTCCTGCTTGGGTCCTGCTGTTGGTTCAAGTTGGTGTGACTGAGTCCCTGGACCGCTGCTCCGTTGTTGGAACTGGGCACTGGCGGGGGGAGAGGGGAGGCTGCCGATGCTGCTCTAGTTCTCTCGCTCTTCCACACGTTCTTCTACCTTGTGATCTGCTCCTCCGTTGTTCACTGCCGCTCTCCCTTCACGTTTCTTGAGTTTGTGGAGAGCTCTGGTGTAAGTGGAAAATCCCCTCACCTGGCTTTTCCTGCAGCTCCTAAAATGGTTTTGATATTCGTGATCTCGAACTACACAAGACCTTCAAAATAGAAGGGAAAAATGGTAATATTGAAATAGAAGATAGACTAGTTGGAAAGATGAAAGCATTTATTGGAGGGGGACTTAAGAGGGAGGAAGAAAGCGTGGTGGGAAGGGTCATGGTATACTGTCAATATGTATGGAAGTTGTGAATAAAAAATATAAAAATGATGTCTGGAATGGTTCCTGTAAGTTTCAATGTGGCCACCAGGTGTAGCTCCAGACTCATAGCATCCTGTGATGGATCCTGGAAATGAATGTTTTAAAGGTCAGCTTCTGAATGAAATGAGACTCATTTTACTTATTTGAGTGAGAAGGAACACAGTAAATTGGCCCATCATTAACATCTAAAGTAATTACAATATCCCTGGTCCAGAATAAAAAACTGCTTTGAAAGATTCAAGGACTTATATACTTTTTATATTTCTTTTTTTTTTTTAATTTTATTTATTTATTTGAGAGCGACAGACACAGAGAGAAAGACAGGTAGAGGGAGAGAGAGAGAATGGGCACGCCAGGGCTTCCAGCCTCTGCAAACGAACTCCAGACGCGTGCGCCCCCTTGTGTATCTGGCTAACGTGGGACCTGGGGAACCGAGCCTCGAACCAGGGTCCATAGGCTTCACAGGCAAGCGCTTAACTGCTACGCCATCTCTCCAGCCCCTATTTATATTTCTTTATTGTTCAGTCTCTACCATAGTTTTTCATAAACTTTACTTTCTTATTACATAGCCTTCAAGTTAAAAAGTTTTAAGTTACATGGTAGATATATTTACGTTAGTGGCTGTAATGATTTAAAGAACTTTCAGAAAGATTTAGGTCAGTGATGGACATGGAAATACACTTTTTTCTATACCCAAAACTCATTGCAAGTAATTTTATTAATGTTACTATATTATTAGTATAAATTTAAACTCCATAGTTTTGATACTGCATTTACCACAGGCATTTAGTCAGTTAAAATTTGTTTGAATAAACAAGTGGGATGAATAGTTTGAAACTTCTATGCAAGGCTTTTTTTTTTTTTTTTTTAGGTAGGGTTTCACTCTAGCCCAGCCTGACCTAAAATTCACTATGTAGTCTCAGGGTGGTTTTGAACTTGGTGATACTCCTACCTCTGCCTCCCAGGTGCTACCACACCCAGCTGCAAGGCTGTTTTGTAACAATTGGTAAATCTTAAGACTGCTTCTTTTGTTATTTTCTTTCAGTGGTATAGCCTTAACTTTAAACCAATTTCACGGTTTTAAAGTAGGTCCTACAAGAATTACTTTTTGCTTTTAGTTATGAAGAAGAATAACTATTTGATAGAAAGTTTCACTAGGAGAGATGACAAGAACAAAGAGTAGTGCCATTGCTTTCAGGACTTGTTTTATAGAAAGGAAATTCCAGAGAAATTTGACCACAAAAATTAGCTCAAGAATTATTGACATAAGATTTCTGTTTTATTATTGTGCTCTATTTTTACATGTAGTATTCCAAGTGCAACTTGCTGACAAGGAGGAATCATGTCCTGTAGCTCGAAGGGCTGTGACTCTGAAAGCTTTTTATGCCCTTGATTTCCTTCTAAGATGTGTGATACCCATGTTGTGAACCTGTCTTCCATGATTTATCATTTCCCTCATGCTTCTGTACTCTTTCCTCACTTCTTCTCTTCTATTTGCCTTCCATCTTTTTTTTTTTTTTTGATTTCTAGTTAGTATAGTGAAAATTACTGCAGAAGGAATAAAATTGCTGGTTATAACAGATATCCTGGGAACATAAAATATTTCTTGAAAAAGCTCCATCAGGGCTTCATAGTTTCCAGGTTTTAATGCTTTGACATTTGTTTGCTTTTCCTTGAGCATCATGATTCATTCTTATCTGATACCAGCTCCATTTAGGGCAATCAACTGATATCTCCAAATTTCAATTGCTATGATAAGCTGCGTATGAAAAATGCAAGCACAGTTGTGTCATGATGCCTGAGTCATGGCTTGCATCATCATCTGCCATATGATTTATGATTCACAGAATTTTATTTCTACTACATCCTTTCAGCCCTCACATAAGCTTCACTGTAGTAGATAAATGATGACACTTGGTTTTAATAGAAAAACCTAGGTAATTTCTTATGAGCTGTTACAAAATCTTTCCAAAGATTCCAAAATAAACAGGCTTATCCACATTAAATAATCACTTCTTTTCCCTGTTTCATAATTTGTTTAAAGTCACGCTTATAGGATTATGAAATTGATTACTAATTAGCTTGACAAATGTCATTGAATTTTTGTAGGTTGAGAAGGGATGCAGTGTCACAACATTGATATTAGCACATTCAGAGGAAGAAACCTAGGCCTGAATAGTCATGGATGGTTTTTGCTCAATTCAGTAAGCCCTCAGACTCTAATATATTGTTGATTTAAGAATGGAATTTGGTTTCCAGGTCAGCCTGGGCTAGAGTGAGACCCTATCTCAAAACAAAAATCAAAAAACAACAACAACAAAACAAACCCCAAAAGAATGGACTTTGGGCAGGAGAGATGGCTCAGCAGTTCAGGTGTCTCCCTGTAAAGCCTAATGACCAGAGTTTGATTCCCCAGTACTCATGTAAAGCCAGACACACAAAGTGGCACATGCATCTGGTGTTCACAGCTGGAGGCCCTTATGCACCCATTCTCTCTTTCTCTCTTCCAGGCGAAATGGTACACACCTTTAATCCTAGCACTCGGGAGGCTGAGGTAGGAGGATCATGGTGAGTTTGAGGTCAGCTTGACAGAAAGAAAGAAAAAGGACTTCTGTGGCCAAGGATATACAGCTCAGTGGTAGTATACCCAGCAAGCTCAAGGACTAGGTTTGATCATTTTTTAAAAAAGATATTTATTTATTTATTTATTTGCAGAGAGAGAAAGAGGGAGATAATGGGCATGCTAGGGCCTCTAGCCACTGTAAACAAACTCCAGACTCATGTGCTACCTTGTGCATCTGGCTTATGTTGGTCCTGGGGAATCGAACCTGAGTCCTTAGGCTTCACAGGGAAGCACCTTAACCACTAAGCAATCTCTCCAGCCCTAGGTTTGTTCTTCAGTACCACCAAACCAAACCAAACCAAAATGTACTTTGGCTATTAGTTTAATCTACTTTATTAATTTGAGAATGAGTGAATATGGGTGCACCAGGGCCTCTTGCTGCTGCAAACACACTCAAGACATATGTGCCACTTAGTGCATCTGGCTTTACATGGGTATGGTGGGACTGAACCCAGGTTGACAGGCTTGGCAGTAAGTGCTTTTAACTGCTGAGCCCAGTCCTAGTGTATTCTATTTAAACATTTTAACAATAGTGTAGCAATGCCATGTGTGTTTGTATGGGCGTGTATATGATGTGTATGGGCACATGCATGCCATGGTGCATGGGTGGAGGTCTGAGGACAACCTTGGAGTGTTTGTCCTCTCCATCCACTTGTGTGAGACAAGAGCTCCCCTATTTATTTATTTATTTATTTATTTATTTATTTATTTATTTATTGCCACTGTGTGGTTGTCCATGCAACTGACCCATGAGCTTCTGGATTCTCCTGGCTCTGTCTTCCATTTCTATAAGTGTATTGGGATTACAAACCTGTGAGTAACTTTGCATCTGGTTTTATGTGACTGCTGGGGAATTGAACTTGGATCATTAGGATTGCAATCAAGCACTTTAGCCACTAAGCCATCTCCCCAGTCTCTTAAATCAATCTTTTAAAGTAAGATAGTATTTGTACACCTTTATGGGTTATATTATTTGGTGATTTGCTACATGCATGCAATACATGCTTGCATGTAGCAACTTACCTATATTAAATTACCTATACCTTATATGTAGCAAATTACATATATTGCATGCATGTATATGTATATCTGTGTGAATGTATGTATATGTGATGTATATATGTAGTAGAGAGCTCCACAATGATGGGATGAACATCCAACCATACAGTTTATTTATGGGTATAATAGAATTTATTTCAGCTTACAGATACAGGGAGAAGTTCCATCAATGGCTAAAGAAACTGTTTACTGGGCATGGTGGCCCATGCCTTTAATCCCAGCACTTGAGAAGCAGAGTTAGGAGGATTGCTGTGTGTTTGAGGCCACCCTGAGACTACATAGTAAATTCCAGGACAGCCTGGGCTACAGTGAGACCCTACCACAAACAAACAACAACAACAACAAAAACCGGCTGTTTACTTTCATAGATCCAAGCAGAGAGAAAATCCTGCAGCAAGCAAAACACCAACACCAGCATCCTCCCCCACCCCCTTCAGAGCACAGACTTGCTCTTCTACACCTTGGGCTAGAATTCAGATCCACCGCTAGTGATGTGTAACTGAATTTGGTTTGCTAGTATCTTTTTTCTAATTTATTTTATTCTTGAAAAATTCCATCATTATAGACAATAAACCGTGATAATTCCCTCCACCTTCAGTTTTCCCTTTACAACTACACTATCCATCATATCATCTCCCCTTCTCAATCAGTTTCTCTTTTATTTTGATGTTACCATCTTTTCCTCCTATTATATTGGTCTTATGTAGGTAGTGCCAGTCAGGTCATGGATAGCTAGGCTATTTTGTGTCTGGGAGAGTGCGTTATAAAGAGTCCTTCCTTTAGCTCTTTCTTTCTACCACCTCTTATGCAATGGTCCCTGAGCCTTGGAAGGTGTGATAGAGATGTTTCAGTGAGCACTCTTCTGTCACTTCTTCTCAGCACTGTGGTGCCTTTTGAGTCATCCCAAGGTCACTGCCATCTGAAAAGAGAAGCTTCTCTAACCAAAAGTGAGAGTAGCATTAATATATGAGTATGAACATTGAAGAAGTGTTCCCCAGGCAATTTGGTGAGCATAATATATCCATTTAGCTAGATACCAGCAGACATTATGCCACTAGAGCTCATGACCTCTCTTGTCATAGGTTTTTAGTATCAGGAATATATTCCCTGTAGCAGAGCAGGCCTCCAGTCCAATTAGACATGCCACTATATGGTTTGCCAGTATCCTTTTGAAGACTTTTTGCATATGTTCCACAGGAATATAGGTCCATAATTTATTATTGTTATTCTGTCTTTGTCTAGTTTTGGTATTGAGGAGACTCTTCATAAAAGAGTTTATAAGTGTTCCTTTTATTTCATTGTTTTTTGAGCACTTAAGAAGAATTATAGGTTTAAGTGGTACCATGTTGGGTACACATATGTAAAATAGATCTTCTTGCTAAATTCTCCCTTTTTCCAATATGTAATAGTCCTCTGCATCTAATAGTTTTTGCTTTAGAAGTTTGGTTTATTGAATATGTGTAGTTGTATGAATGTAAAATGTTCCCAATAGCCTCATGTGCTTATGATTATGTCTTATACTTAATCCCCAGCTGCAGGAGCCTTTGGGATGTGGATCCTTGCCTAAGGAAGTCTGGCAGTAGGGGTAGGTCTTGGGGTGTTATAACCCAGCCCCACTGGCTGTTCATAGCAGCTCATTCTTGATAATTTCTCTCTGCTGTTACGAAGTGGCAATGCCCAGCTATCTATTCCTGCCATGCTGTCTCTGCCACAATGAAACTTCTTAAATCTCTAAGCACAAAATAAATTCTTTGCTTCCATAAGGTGCTTCTACTCGGATGTTTTGTGCTAACAATGAGAAGATAACTCATACAGAAAATTGGTACTGAGAAGAGGAATCATTACTGCAATAAGCCTGGGTTTTAGTTTTTTTTTGGAATTTATTTGCAGGAGGAATATGGGAAGATTTGGAATTTTGGAGTAGAGGAGTTTTACAGTGCTATAAGCATAGGTTGTTTGGCCATTCTTATGAGAGTTTGAAAGACCAATCTGCAGAGAAAAGTGTGGACTAGAGACTTGTATTGTGAGATTGAAGAGAGGGGAAAAAAAAACTTTGTCGGGAACTTGGCTAGAAGCAGTTTATGTAATATTCTGGCAAGGAGCCTGACTATGTTCTGTTCTGCCTGTGTCTTGAGAACTTGGACAGATTTGAATTTAGAGGTGACGGACTGATACGTTTGGTAGAGGAAAATACAGAGCAGAAAGATTAGAAAAATGTAATGTGGATGGATTTTAAGTTCCAGGCCCAGAGACCATAGCTGTTTTAGCTACAGTTGTTTGAAAAATTACTACCATTGTTGATGGGCCAGTTTCTCTGCATTAGGACAATAGGAGCACTGGTTCTTTTGAAAGGAAGGGGCCTTAAGGAAGAATGCTGAAAACATTTCCTGCTCCTCAAATTCAAGCTTAATTTCCATGCAATTCCCCCCCACACCCTTGAATAAACAAATTTGACAGTACCATCCATTTGGTATTGGTTTTGGAAGTGTGACAAATTCAGGAAACAGAGGGTTATTGGACTCCAACATGGTTCTGAAGATGGCCATTGAAGTTAGGCAGTGTGAAGCAGGGTCATAGTGCCTGAATAGAGACCAATAGCATGGAGCTGTGAAGATGAACTCTAGGTTGCAGTGGAAACCCTAGGATGTTGGAGATTCCAGGACTATGGGACGGCTGGTCAAATAAAGCTACTGGCTCAGGGTGAATTTTGCCCAGGAAGGAAGCAGCTCAGCTGAAGAGGTGGAGTTGCACAATACTCTTGAAGCTCAGAGGCTTTAATCGCCAGTCCCAGGTGCCAGGCATGGAGCTGTAAGATTTAATATTTTCCTTGTAGATTTATGATCTGGCATTGGTCCATTCTTTCCTTGCTATGACCCTACCCCCTTTTTGTAATTAGAATGTTTTCTCTGTGCCACTGTGTGTTGGCACCTTGTGTTTTGATTTTGCAGGGTTCACAGGTAAGAGCATTGAGTCTCAGGTGAAATTTTGTACTTTTGAGCAATATTGGAACTGGAAAAGACTATGAAGATTTTAAAAGTCAGACTGCATGCATTTTGCATCATGAGTCTATTGGGAGCCATGGGTTGAATATGGTGGCTTGAATTTCAAATGTCCCTTAATAACTTTTCCTATGTATTTGTGATCAAGCCTTATACTTAATTCCCAGATGGTGGAACCTTGATGGAGGAAATGTGTCACTAGGGGCAGGCCTTGAGCTTTATTAGTCTAGTCTCACTGGGTATTCACAACAGCTTACTCTTACTATTTTCTCCCTGTATTTGTGAAGATGTGATGTCCAGCAGTCTGCTCCTGCTATGCTTTCCCACCATGACGCACCTTCCGCTCTATAGCAGTTACACTCTTGTTGCTGGAACAGAGCACCCAATCAGAAGCAGCTGATGGAAGGAAAGGGATTGTTTCAGCTTATAGTTCTGAGGGGAATTTTCCTTAGGGTAGGGAACATATGGCATGAGCAAGAAGCTAACTCACATTGTCATATATCATAAGGTAGTAGAGAGGGTGAGCTGAGCTCACACTGGCAAGAGGTGTGAATGATAAAATCCCCAAGGGATACTCCCAGTAATGCACCAGTAACACACCTCATCCCACACCTCTGCCTTCCAAAGGCTCCATCCACCAGGTGGGGATCAAGTATGAGAATTATTCACACACACATAAGGCTATGGGGGACACATCACATTCAAACTGCCACACCCTCAAAACTGTAACCTGAAATAAGCACTTATTTTTTTCCCCCATGAGCTGCTGCTGGTCAAGTGTTTTGGCCCAGCAATGAGAAAGTAGCTGCTGCAATGTGAGTATAGCTATTCCTGATTTTGGGGTTTTCGTTTGTGTTATTTATTTATATAATTTTTTTTTTTTTTTGAGGGAGGGTTTTACTGTAGCTCAGACTGACCTGGAATTAACTCTAGTTGCAGAGTGGCCTCGAACTCACAGTGATCTTCCTACCTCTGCCTCCCAAGTGCTGGGATTAAAGGTGTGAACCACCATGTCTGGCTTCTTCTTTTATTCTTGATGGATAATTTTACTGAGTATGATTTTCTTTCAGCAATCTTACTGTATCATGTATTCTTTTATTTTTTCCTGTTGAAAAATTTGCTGTAAGTCCAATGTGTATTTCTTTACATGTGACTTGGTGCTATTTTCTTGCTAGTTTTAACATTATGTTATTGTATTGTTGATATTTTTATTATTATGTACCTTGGTTGAACTCTACTTTGATTGACTCCACTATAGGAGTCCTTTGAACTTCTTGTACCTGGGAGTGTATACCTACTTCTTTTTAAAAAAAATTGTTTATTTTTATTTGAGAGTGACAGACAGAAAGGCAGATGAGAGAGAGAGAGAGAGACACAGAGAGACAGAGAGAATGGGCGCACCAGGGCCTCCAGCCACTGCAAACAAACTCCAGACGCATGTGCCCCCTTGGGCATCTGGCTAATGTGGGTCCTGGGGAATTGAGCCTTGAACTGGGGTCCTTAGGCTTCACAGGCAAGTGCTTAACCGCTAGGCTATCTCTCCAGCCCTATATCGACTTCTTGTACCTGGGAGTGTATACCTACTTGAAGGCTTGGGAAGATTTTGGGTATAATTTTATGAAAATAGGTTCTTAAAGCTTTTCTCCTTTTCTTCACATTCTGGATTTCTTATAATATTTGTGTACTTAATGATGTTCCATAAAGATCATGTGCTTTCTTCATTCTTTTTAAAATTCCTTTCTTTTTCTGATGAGGTTAACTTGAAAGACCTATTTTCATTCAGAAATTCTCTTGCTTGCTTGTTGCAGTCTATTTTGGAAGTTTTAGCTCCAAGATTTCTGATTGGTCATTTTAAAAAATAGTTTTTATGACTGGTGAATTTCTAGCTCATTTCCTGCATTGTTTTTATTTATTTGTATTGTCTATCTGTATTCTCTTGCATCTTATTTACTGAGTGTAATTATTTTTTTCCTATTTTCATGCATTTTAGCAATTTTATTCAATTTTAAGTCTATTTGTAGAGAATTATTATTTTCTTTTTGAGATGTCTTGTTTCATATTTCTTATGTCCCTACTTGATATATCCTTATCTTGTATAGCATTTGACTCCAGTGTTATGGAAAAAGATTTGCTTGTTGTTTAGATGGGCTATATGATATCAGTTGGGTAGGTGCTTTGGTTTTGGTTATAAGGAAATTCAAAATTGTAGTCTCTGAGATTTCTTAATTTTTAATTGTCAACAGTATCTTTGAGTGTCTTATGCTTCTAAACTTTAGTGATTTATGAAGACATTTCTATATTTTATGGTGGATACCTGAATTCCAAAAGTGCATATACTTAGGTTCTATAGAGTTCTGTGACAAAGGTACTGATATCAGCTGCCACAATTTTGGTAGTACAGGATGTGAAAAAAACTGCTCTCGGGTCTCTTAGGGCAAGAATAGTTGGCTGTAATTATTGGGACACTATCAACAGTGGTCCCCAAGCCACAGAATGTGAAGGAAAGCTTCTCCAGGGCCCTTGGGATGAATGCTAAAGATGCTTGCACTGGTGGTATCAGAATTCAAAGTCCAGCAGTCACAGGTTGGATTGGGACCAGCTCCCATGGGATGAGCATAAGTGATACTGGCATCTGTGGTACTATTAATCATGAACTTGAGGTTATAGACTGTAGAATGGACCTTAACTAAATCCTATGCGGATGACTGCAGATGGCATTGTGGCTTATCGCACTGGAGGACACTTTCCTGGTGGGAAGAGACCCAGATGTCAACACTTTCAGGTCCCAAGGGATAAAACCAGTTGCATCAGGGTTTTTGGTCTGTGGGCTGTTCAACACCTTTCCCTAAGTCCCTCAGAACACATCCAGACAGCATTTGGAATTGTGGTGTTATGTGGTTGCTCCTGCATGTGTAGGGCATAGAGTCTGAGTAGATCCCATGGGTTGAACACGTGTGGTGCTGTGGCTCGTGGCTCTGGCATCTGTGAACCTGTAACTACAGGGTGTGGGTCTGAATGTCTCTAAGTCACTCTGGAGCCAGTAGTTGTGGTATTGGGGTAATATCCACATTCTTAGAGCTACAGGACACAGAACCCTTACCTAGCTCTTAACAGATAGACATGGATGAAACTTGGACTTTGCAATAGTAGCTATAGTCACAAGGCAGTAGGTGGGGAAGACAATTCTCACTGGATAAGAACAGGCTCACGGCAATGGTAGCTTCAGGTCCTGGAGCTGAAGGATGTTGAGGGACCCCCCCCCCCATCTCTTTGTTTAGAATTCAGTTTTTCTTTTGTTGCCTTGTTTTTTCTCTGTGATGGAGTTGAGGACAAGGCAACTTGATTTTTTTTTTTTTTTTCGAGGTGGCGTCTATCTATAGCCCAGGCTGACCTGGAATTCACTATGTAGTCTCAGGGTGGACTCCAACTCACAGCAATCCTCCTACTTCTGCCTCCAGAGTGCTGGGATTAAAGGTGTGCACCACCACACCCAGCTAAGGCACCTTGATTTTAACTGTCCTAACCTCTATGGATTTCAAATCTTACCTCTATTTGTGTTACAACTTTATTAAGTCCATAAATGTTCTTGATTATCTAATTAAAGGCTGTAGGATTGAGTCCTAAGGTAGGCTGAATACTAGGTATTTCACCTATGATATCTCATCTAATCTTCACAATAACCCAGTAATGTGCAACAGTTATTCATCAAATGTGCAGGATGAAGGAGAATGAGACATGAAATACTAGGTTCTTGCCAAGGACCACCTTTATCGTAGTTGAAATTATGTGGTGGATGAGGATAGGTATGGTAGGCCTTAAGACTCATGAATCTTTGTCCTAGAAAGTCTTCGCTGTGATTGTTAGGCAATACATGTCTGTAACAAAAGTAGATGAGAATTACTTTCTAAGTACCACTAATACTCAAGTGGTATCTTCCCAGAAATAGTGAATTGATTTTGGAATTATCAAACCTCCCTGAGGCTTTCTATCTTGTTAAAGGAGTCCACAATGAAGCACAACACCACTCTTTTTGTATGAACTTGTTCACTGCCCTTACATTATTGGGAGGATTAAAAGGTAGACCATTTCTTCTGCTTCTTAAAATGGTGTGGAAGGATAGTTTCTGTGTCCAAAACAAGGATTTTTATCTGAGATATAAAGCCATGTATTACTTGACTACTGTAGTTCATTAGAAACTGTGGCTTTTTAGGTATAATGAACATTTTCTTGAACTCCTGGCATTTACTATATATTTGAGAAAATATTAATTTCTCACATTGGGAAATGTAAATTTCTGTGCATGTTTAATTTTTCAAAAAGCTAAAATTGTAGGTGATATAGTCTATTTAATAAAAGTAGTTTCCAAATGAAGGGTTTTTGTTTTTTTTCAGGTTAAATCCATTACTAGGCCATTTCTCTAGTGCTAGTAAGTAAATTTAATATAGAATACAAAATTGCCACTTCTGGTTTGAGTAAGAGACTCACGTGAACTAATTAACTCAACACCAATGTAAGAGAAAACTGACATAATCATTGGAAGTTAGTATTCTCTTTCACTCCTCACTTTCAGAATTTGAGTAAAAGGGAAATGTTGTTACTGACAGAGGGTTGCTGTATGTGAGGTTAAAAGGAAGTGTTAACCCAGGTGATCCCCAACTGCTTGTGCTTGTCATACACTGTTTTTTTTTGAGGTAGGGTCTGACCTAGAATTCACTCTATAGTCTTAGGGTTGCCTTGAACTCACGGGATCCTCCTACTTCTGCCTCTTGAGTGCTGGGATTAAAGGTGTGTACCACTATTCCCGGCTTGAAAGGAATTTTTAACAGATCATTCAAGGAATTTAGAAGATGATCTAGTTAAATAAAAGTTTATGAAAGTAGAAAATATATATCATACTTACCATATTTTTTTTTCAGTTTGAGACTATTGACAGTTTGTCTACCTTATACATACTCATGCCTATCTACATACTCAAAGCAGGTAGTTACCACATGTTCTAGCAAATTATGAACTATTATTTTTGTCACTAGGTAGATACTTAATCATATCTCTTTGTTTATTCTTCTGAGGCAGGGTCCCACTCTAGCTCAAGCTGACCTAGAACTCACTCTATAGCTCCAGGCTGGCCTTGAACTCATGGGGATCCTCCTATCTCAGTCTCCCAAGTGCTGGCATCATATCTTTTGTATCTTATTTATAGCAAGTTGTATCTTTTTGAATCTCTCATATCACCCATAGGTCTAATTTGCATTATGATAATAGTATGTCTCCTGATGTCTTGTAGCAAGGATAGGTTTTGTACGCATGGCTGCTCACTGTGAGGGGTTTGGTACACTAATGAGCTGTGGCCTTTATTAACATAACCAATACAGTAAAGAGTAAGGAGACCAATTGGTATTTTGGAAGAAGACTAGAGGTCATTGACTTCTGGTAACTGGGAAGCTGAGGCTTTTGAAGACCATGGCATCTTAGAAATTGAGAGTTAACTCCTAGGTAGAATTTTAAAAACTATTTTAACTTTATTTACTTATTTGAGACAGAAAGAGGCAGATAAAGAGAGAGAGAGAGAAACAATTGGCACTCTAGGGCCTCTAGCCACTGCAAACAAATTCCAGATGCATGTGCCACTTTGGTCATCTGGCTTATGTGGGTCCTGAGGAATTGAACCTGAGTCCTTAGGCTTTGCAGGTAAGTGCCTTAACCACTAAGCCATCTCTCTAGCCTTATTTTTATTTTTGGTGTTTCAAGATAGGGTTTAACTGTAGTCCAGGATGACCTGAAATTCACTATTTAGTCCTAGGGTTGCCTTGAACTTATGGTGATCCTCCTACCTCTGCCTCCCAAGTGCTGGGATTAAAGGCATGTGCCTGTAGGTAGATTTTTTTTTTTTTTTGAAGTAGAGTTTCTCTCTAGTCCAGGCTGTCAAATTCACTATGTAGTCTCAGGGTAGCCTTGAACTCACAGCGATCCTCCTACCTCTGTCTCCTGAGTGCTGGGATTAAAGGTGTGAGCTATCATGTCCAGCTTTCTAGGTAGAATTTTTGACAATGTTATGATTCTGACTCAATCAACACAGAAAATTTATTTATGAGTTGCTTTTTACAACTTTATCAATGAGAAGTTTAAAAGTATACCTTTGACTTTCTCATTTTTCAGAAAAACCTGAAATGGAGAAAATATATCTAAGAGGAGCTAAAAATATTGTTATATTTCAGTATTTTCTTTTCCGTTTTTATTCCAAGCACAAGCTTTGAAACATTTATTACATCATACCTATAACTTTTTCTGGTTAAAATTAAATAAATAGATATTTTTGTATTATAATACATTCTGTATAAACCTTTAAAATGGCCTTACAGGGCTGGACAGCTGGCTTAGCAGTTAAGGTGCTTGCCTGAAAAGCCTAATGACCTACATTTGATTCCCCATTACCCATGTAAAGCCAGATGCACAAAGTGTTGCATGCATCAGGAGTTGGTTTGCAGTTGCTAGAGGCTCTGGTGCACCCATTCTCTCTCTGTGCCTGTTTCTCTTTTCTCTGTTTCTCTCCTTGCAAGTAAATAAATAAAAATAAAGATAAATGGCCTTCAAGGGCTGCTTATGGTGAGTCATGTCTCTAACCTAGTACTCAGGAGGCTGACATGGGAAGATTGCCATGAGTTCTTTACTATATCAGGGTAACGCAGAAAGAACGAGGCTAGCCAAGGCTATAGCAAGACCCTGGCATGAATGAAAATTGTCAATAAGTAAAATAAGTTTTAAAATAAAGAGATAAGGAAGAAAATTTACCTTGAAATTTATTATAAGTAAAAAATAATAAAAATCTGATTTTGAATGTGAGGGCCCAATCAATCTGAGTATGATATCATTAAAGATGTCTACAAAGGATGGAATGGTGAGCAATGGATGGAGTTTGGAAGTGATCCAGGAACAAGGGGTTTAGTTAACTTCTTACTACTGGAACAAAATATCAGCACAGAAGCAGCTTATGGGAGGAAAGGGTTTATTTTAGCTTAAAGTGTTTCTTTTTTATTTCCGATGCAAACTATCTATGATTTTATATAAGCAACTGGACTTCAGATTTTATATCTTTGGAAGTCCTGCAACAAGTCCCCTTGACAATCACAGCATACATTGCTGGTTGGGAGTGGCTTTACTTCACTAGAAATATATTATGTAGTAGGCTCATGGTTTTGAGGGGAAATCCACTATGGCAGGGAAAGCATGGGAGGAGCAGGAAGCCAACATCACATTATCACAACAGCAGGAAGGAAGGAAGGTGTGTGTGTGTGTGTGTGTGTGTGTGTGTGAGAGAGAGAGAGAGAGAGATGAGTGCTGAATGTTTCAGCTAGCTTTCTCCTGTTTATACATTCTAACAGCCACCACAGCTCAGGGGTTGGTACTTCACAGTTAGAGATAGGTCTTCTCACCTCACCCTGTTGAGAAAATCCCTGATAGACATGACTAGAGATTTGTTTCCATGTTGATTCTAAAACCTGTTAAATTGACAACCAGGGATTAATTATCAGAAGTCCACCCCTTATTAACTTGACACTCAACACTTTCAAGCCATAACCTTCCACCCCATTGCCCCAAAGGCTTCTGGCCATTTCATAATACAAAATACATTCAGCCCAACAAAAGTCCCCAGTCTGTATCACTCAAAATACTACTCAAAAGTGTAAGTGCAATGTCCCTTGAGGCTCAGGCAATCTCTTCTCTGTGAGTTTCTACATCAAAATACAAATTCCATAGTCCCATCATATAATGGCACAGAATGAACATTTCTATTCCAAAATGGAGGAATAGGGACATATCAAGGAAAGATTGGATGAAACCAAGACTGAAACCCAGCAGAGAAAATACTGAATCATGCTGCTCTGTGCCTGGTATCTGGGACTCATGATGAAATCCTTTGGGCTTAAAAGGGCTGAAGGAGGGCTGAAGAGATGGTTCAGTGGTTAAGGCACTTGCCAACAAAGCCTAACGGAGCTCAACTTCCCAGTGACCCCGTAAAGCCAGATGCACAAAGTGGCACATGCATCTGGAGTTTGTTTTTCGTAGCTAGAGGCCCTGGCATACCCAGCCTCTCTGTGTCTATTTTGCTGTGTCTCTCTCTGTTTGTAAACAAATAGCCAGCCAATTAATCTGCTTAGCTAGATGTGTTTCCACAGAAATTTAGAAGCAGCTACAATAGTGATGCCTTAAAAAAAAAAAAAAAAAAAGACTTAGGTAGCTCCACACTACAGGTGTGCTCCCTGTAGCCTCTGTTGTGGGCCAGATCTGCCCTGAACCCACAACTTTTCTTGGCTGATTGATGTTCCATGTTTGGTTGTGGCATTGTTAATATATTGAAGTTTCCATTGCAACTGAGGGCTCACCTTCACAGCTTCATATAGTGACCTCATTGGCTCTCTGGGATGCTGGTGCAATACTCTCTGACCTCAACCTTGCATCTTCATTCTTCCAAAACCAGTGCCATGTTATTGATGCTGCCAAGATCTACCAGCTTGAGATGAAGTCTGGCCTTGGACCAGAGCTGTATCAACCTCTGTGTGCTGAACTTAGGAAATAGGGACTTCCTCCAGCATTCTTCCTTCAGGGCTTTTCGCTTTCAAAGAATTTGGAAAGCATATTTTTTTAAATTGTGGCCATAAGTAAAATAACAGTCACAAAAATTTAAGTTGGTCATGTAAACTAGAAAGTGTAAGTCATGACAAACCTACCAAAATGTCTACAATCAAAAAGGCAGATCACTGGGCAGGAGAGATGGCTTAGTGATTAAGGCATTTGCCTACGAAGCCAAAGGACTCAGGTCTAATTCCCCAGGACCCACGTGAGCCAGTTGCACAAGGTGGCACATACACCTCTAGTTCATTTGCAGCAGCTGAAGGCCCTGGCATGCCCATTTTCTCTCTTCATCTTCCTCTTTCTCTATCTCATATAAATAAAATAAAAACTTTTTTAAAAAGATCATTACAATTGATGGCAAAGATAGGGAGAAATTAGAACTCTTATATTTTTTTGTGGTACAAATATAAAGTAAACAGAAGCCTTAGAAACAGTCTTACAGTTCTTAACAGTGCTTAAATGTACAGGTGTTGTATAGTTTAGCTGAAGGTATATACCCAAGATGGATAAAAACACATGCAGAAGAATTTGTGTATGGATGTTTATATCAGCATTATTCATAATAGCTAAGATATGGAAATGTCCATTAATGGATAAGTGAATCTGGTATGTCCACACAATGGAATATAATTTGGTTATGAAAAGAAATGAACTTGGCTGAGTATGGTGGTACACACCTTTAATCCCAGCACTTGGGATGCAGAGGTAGGAGAAGCTGCAAAAGTTTGAGGCCACCCTGACACTACATAGTGAATTCCAGATCAGCTTGGGCTGGAATGAGAACCTACCTTGAAACTCCCCCCCACCAAAAAAATGAAGAGCTGTTTGATAACCTTAAAATCATGCTAAGTGAAAGAAACTGGTTACAAAAGCCCACATAGTGTATGATTTAGTTTATATATCTATAACAAAAATACCCTGGTGAACAATCTCTTCCCCTTCCCCCATCCCAGGAGGCAGGAACACACCTAGATGTATTCACACTAGATAGGGCACAGGTGACAAACCAAAGTAAAGATTACACCAAAATCTAATTTTGGTGAAACAATGAGTTTATTGGGGTTACTTATAGAGCATGGGTGAGGGGTTACTTAGAGGAGTGTGGGTGACTCAAAGGCAGGTGCATCCCTGTAAAGTGCCACTCGGTCCTGGCTGGTGACCTCATGGAAGCTGCATCATGGAGGTGTCCTTCTTGTGAACCTTCCACCTCCTAGATAATTAGCATCTCCCCAAATCACTTGCAGCTGGTGGGAGTGCAGGAGGAAACAATAGTCAGACTCCTAATTGAGGGTCCTTATGACCCCTTTTCTTTCTACTAGCCAGTGTCATGAGCCCTTTCACCATGCCACAGACCTGGCTGTCACTGTATTGTTCTACTCCAATGTTGCCATGGCTACCTGGCCAAAGCATTCTCTACTCCAAGATGGCATTGTGTTAGGCTCAGAGGAAAAACGCCATACAACAAATCCATAGACAGAAAGTAAATTAGCTCTTTCCAGAGGCTGGGCATAAATAAATCACAAAGGGATTATTTGGAATGAATTTTATTTTGGAGGTGATGAAAACCTTCTAAAATTGGCTCTGGTGACGATTGTACAACTCTGTGACCATGCTAAAAACCAGTGAGTTTTATATTTGAATAGGTGAATTTATATATTAAGTTGTGTGTCACAAAATTATTAGAATAGCTCCCAGTTCAACTATTTGCAAACACACATCTTACTAATATAATAAGTAAGAAAAAATAAAAAAAAACATGAGCTCTAAGATTAATTGGTCCAAGACCAATAGCTTTTAAAAATATTTATTTGCAAGGGGAGAGAGAGAATGGGTGCACCAGGGCCTGTAGCCACTGCAAATGAACTCCAGACACATGCATCACTTTAGGCATCTGGCTTTACATGGGTACTGGGGAATTGAATCCAGGTTGCTAGGCATTGCAAGCAAGCACCTTGACTACTTAGCCATCTCTCCACCCCTACAATAACTTTTAATAGCATTTCAAGACCATGGTAATAGCACCTAGGTGCTCCCATTTCTCTGGTAAATAACAGTGCATTGCAATGAAGCTATAGCAAAAGGAATGTGTTAAAAATAAGTTTTTTTTTAAATAAAAAGGAGTGGAATCACAATTCTCTTGCAAATATGAAAATGAACATGTGTTGAAGATTTAATTTAATTCATTCAGTGAGAGAAATTGGCAGATGTTATGACTTGTCCAAAGAGAATTCAAAGGAAACACATACATGGTTGTAAAACAATTCAAAGATAATGGCGAGAGCTAGAAACAGCTGATCTGAAAGTGTGCCAGATGCACACAGCATTCAACATTGAAAGGTTGAATCAGATGACCTGAGGGAGCTCCTCTAGATAATGCATTATTTTATATTGAAATATGCATTTTTCCTTTTTCCACAATTGTTTGTCCCAAATAATCTATGATGTGGAAGGTAGCTGAGGGTAGAACTAGGGTGAGAAGTGGTGACAGCAGAAAGCACATAAATATTCAATATTTTGTGCCCTGAGCTATAGACCTGACAGGAATGATAGAGACATAAACCAGAGTTAAGAAAAAGGGAGATTTGTCATGACAGGAGAAGCCAGAGGAGTGGAGGGACATGAGAAAGGAAAGAGAAGGGTCACCTAGGTGGAGGCAAGAAGAACTTGAACAGATGGATTTTGACACATAATCAGAGACACTGCCACACAGGCAGCCTAGGCTAGATGCTTGCCGTCAGAATGCAAGTCTGCTGTTGCTCAAAAAAGGCTTTCAAAACAATGACGGATTTTTTTCAAATGATCAATTTACCTTATAATCAGTTTACTAACGCCAGTTTACCAAATGATTAATTTGTCAGATGATCAATTCACTAATTTGCTTTAGCTTTACCATAACATTGGCAAACTGCTCATTGAGTGAATTAATTTTCAAAATTTCCTCAGGCAAGTGGATTTGCCAAAACCTAGTGGTCTTTTCTGTAAGCTACATTCCACATTCATTAATTTGTGCATCTATTCACTGGTAAATTTTTAGGTACTTTCTGTGTGTCTAGCAGTTTTGGAGGAGAAACTTCTGCCAATAGGAAGAAAATGCCTTTTTTTCCCACTGGATATGATATACAAATGACAAAGATATGTTGTTTCTATAAAATAGACTGGCTCCTCTAAATATTAGAAAATTATAAGGACCTACTCAAAACAGGAGTCAAAGTGGAGGGTAATAACACATGAAAAATTAGCAAAAATACAACAAATCCTCATAGAACCTTTCATCTTAATTTGCATGGTGGTAAGTGGGTCTTAGCTGAATTAGCAAAGGGTTGGAGATATGGCTCAGGCATATGGCACTTGCTTACCATATGCAAGGTCTTGGGTTCATTCCTCAGCACTTCCAATAAATAGACACTAAGAAGGAGCAATTTTATCAAAGGAAAACCCAAAGGAATGAATGGACTGGGTTTTAAAGATTCCCACACAGGACACGGGCTACTTATTCTTCCTGTAGAAACAACGTTATAAATAGGAATTAGGTTCCTCACTTGGCACTTGGCAGTTCAATCCACAACAGAGCAGTGAATATGGCAAGAGAGACAATATGTGTTCTGGTGTGCAAGATGGGAACTTCTGAATCTTTTAGGCCTGACTTTGATCAGCTGGGTTACTTTGGGCAAATTACTGAAATTCTCTGCATCTCAGAGTGATAATGCCTAGCACAAAATGACTGGCTTAAATAAGATGCGATAAAGTCCTTTGCCAAATATTCTCCATCTGTTCAAATGTAGACAAAACATGGTTGTGGTATGCCTGTTATCACAGGACTGGGTTGCTCAGGCAGAAATATTGTGAGTTCTAGGAGATCCTTCGCTATACAGTGAGACCATGGCTCAAGAAACAAAACACTGCTTTTAAACACTTCATCAAAAATATTTGTTTATGAGTGAGAGAGAGAGAGAGGATATGGCCACATTGGGGCCTTTTGCCACCACAGATGAACTACAGATGCATAGGTTACTTTGTGTATCTGGTTTTATGTGGGTACTGGGGAAGCAAATACTAGTCAGCAGGCTTTGGCCTAAATTTTAATTTTTATTGACAATTTTATACATGTGTAAACTGTATTTGATCACAATCCCTTCCCATTACTTGTTCTCTCTTTCTTTACTCTCCACTTAATCCTCTTGAAGGATAGGAGAAAGCTAGCTTTCTATATCGGGAGTTTTAGTTAGAGATTGAGGCCCAGAGAGAAGCAAGAGCAACCACCCAACATGCCATTTCACCCTGACACAAAAATGAATTTCGTGTCTAATCTAGACTGATCTACGGCGCCCCCTGCTGCCCAGTCTAGCATGCTACCTAGACAGTCCTGGATGGGCTGGCCCTCTAAATCCACCAACCAATCAATCCGGTTTTCCCCTTGCCTATAAAGGCTCCTGCCGCCTTCTTGTCTCATGGAGCCCGACTGCCTCTCCTCTGGTCAGCTCAGCTCTGCTTTTCTGGCTCTGCTCTGTTCATTCAGGCCACAAGGATATGCACAAGTCTGGCTTCCCCCTTGCGCAGCCTGGCTGGTGTGGGAGGATAGTGCAAGACTGTTTGTTGGTTTGGTTGTCTTTCCTGCCTGTCTTTGCTTTATAGCTTGGGGTACCTTCTCTCTTTGATTACATGCATGATTTTCCTCTAGTTTCTGAATCTACCATATGAGTATTTTTCCCAAGTTTCCCTATACAACCTCCTAGATTATACTTCCCACGTGCCCACAGTTTTACTCTAACCTGTCTTAAAAAGCCCCAGTTTCTCTTAAGTTCTTGTTTGCGGCTCTACTCCAGTTTTTCCCCTCGAAGACCTCAATTTCTTTTAAACAAACCTTATAAACTATGCAGTGATTTTGCATGAGAGTGTTTCCTTAATTCCACAATTTGTGATTTCTTCCTAAATAAACTTAATAATTTATGATTTATCATTTGAATCCATCTTTATCACTTCTTTGGTAAAGGTAGGACAAAACCCAAAACTTGAGGTTCATACATTGGGGCAGCCCTCTGAGCCCCTAAGTCCTGCATCACTTTCTTTTTCCTAATGAGCTATTCTTCTCCTTTTTTTTTTTTTTTTTTTTTTGTATGTGTGTCTTTGTGTGGCTCTTTGAGTTTAATTAGGGTTGCCTGAATGGGAATGGGTAGGGGGTGATTTATCAGCATACACAACTTCCCAGTGGCTATGTAACTTCAGAAAATGTTCTGTGTTCCCTCAGCCACCATTCACTGCCAACAACTCCTCAGGGGGTGATGGGGCCTCAGGCCCGCCCCATCATCCTTGATGGAACGTTGATAGGCTAATATTGTACAGGTCTTTTGGAGGTAATGACAGTCACTATGAGGTCATAAATGCAACACCTATGTTATGTCTATCAGACGGCATTCTACAGCACTCCTCATCTTATCCTCTGGCTCTTCAAAACACTACTGTGGTTATTCTTATTTTCTGCCTTTTTTTTTTTAAATAAAAGAACAGAGTAATCATAGTTTAGTATTTCTGTGAAGGGTCCATCAAACACCACCTATGCTTCAAGGTGGATGGTGCCCTCAGGAGCATTTTACTCTTCTTTTTTTAACCATTTGATTATAGTCAATGGTCTTTGCATCACTTGTGTTTTATAGCTCAGCTACATCACTCTCTCCATGGAGCATCACACTGGCCATTTGTTATTGGTGTCTTGTTATAGTTCTGCTATTCACTATTTATAAACTTCTGAGGGAAGAGAATCCAGAGTGTTACTCATTAGAGTCGCTCATAAGCCAGTTGTAGATAGGCTGGGTTACATAATGTATCCCCGTAAAATGGTTTTAATACTATAGGAGCTACTTTTCTCACAAATTTACCTGAGTGGCACAGATCAGGAACAAAGCCACCCCTAGGTCTATGACCTGAGCCCTCCTTTAGCAGACGGAAGACAGCAGGAGTTTGGGTTTTACATCTTTTCTGGTTTGATTGCCCACCCCCACCAACTGCTTAAACACTTAATGACAGTAAATTAATTAGTGACAGCTAAGGAATGACTGGGGTATTTCAGTGAGAATGGGGTAAGGTTTGTCTTAGGAAGACCATGTTGGTAGCAGGACAGTGTGCAGCCAGGGCAGTGCAGCCAGTGGGAAGAGATGATGTGCTTAGAAAGGTGAGCGGTTGACTGGATAGGGAGGGTCTCAGACTGCCGAACAAATTACTGCACATGAATGGCTTAACAGGAGTTAATTTTCTTGCAGTTCTGGAAGCCAGAAGCTGATGATCAATGGTTGATCAATGGTCTGTCTGGTTTTCCCCCTGCTGAAAACTATCTTTCTGCTTGCTAATGGTCTTCATTTCTCTGCGCTCCTGTGACCTATTCTTTGTGTTTATGTAGGGGGAGAGAGAACATAAACTCTCTGGTGTTTCTTCATGTTGAGGACACTAATCCTATTGGAGCAGGGCCACACCCTATAACTTCATTTAACCGGAACTGCCTCCACAAAAGCCCAATCTCTACATATAAGTACATTGGAGGTTGGAGCTTCAACATATGAAATTTGGGGGTTACAGAAATCAGAATCTAGCAAGGGATGTTTCCTCACCTCTCAGTGTCTGTGCTGTCACCAGTGCTCCACGTTT
The DNA here is from genome assembly GCF_020740685.1 of Jaculus jaculus. Classification (NCBI taxonomy): domain Eukaryota; kingdom Metazoa; phylum Chordata; class Mammalia; order Rodentia; family Dipodidae; genus Jaculus; species Jaculus jaculus. The sequence goes on from NC_059117.1 coordinate 36,705,779, forward strand.
AGAAGGAGAAACAACTGGGGCTGGAGAGATGTCTCACTGGTTAAGGTGCTTGCCTGCAAAGCCCAATGACCCAGGTTTGATTCCCCAGTATTCACGTAAAGACGGCTACTCAAAGTGGTGCGTTCACCTGGAGTTAGTTTGCAGTGGATGGAGGCCTTGGTGTGCCCATTCTATCTGTTCCTCTTCTCTCTATCCTTGCAAATAAATATATACATTTTTTGATCAACAACAAACTTCAACACACTAGAGGTTTAGTCAAAAAGACCAAAGCCCACGTCATCATCAGACTCCTCAAACTCTTTCTTTCTTTGCTTCCACTTTCTTCTCCTCAGCTGGGGCAGCAGCAGCGGCAGCAGGGGCAGGGCCTCCTGTGGGCGCAGTACCAGCTGTGGGAGCGGGCCACCAGTCTCTACGTTGCAGATGAGGCTTCCAATGTTGACATTGGCCGGGGCCTTTGCAAACAAGCTAGGCCAGAAAGGTTCAATGCTCACACCAGTTGCTTTAACGAGGGCATTGATCTTATCCCCCGAGACGGTCACTTCACTGTCATGCAGGACGAGGGCCGAGTAGATGCAGGCGAGCTCAGGGATGGAGGCCAAGGTGCGGACTGCCTGACGTGGTGCTGGCCACCGGGTGAAGTGAGGGTCTCACCCCAAGGAAGCCTTAGCTTCCTCGGAAGAACCGAGCACCTTGGCAGCCTCTGAGGAAGGCCAAATAAATAAATTTTTAAAATAAGAAACAGCTGTGAGGTTAGAACTGAGTGTCTGTCATAACCCTACTGAGTGAACTTAGAGAAGTTGTTTAACCTCTCAGTTTTCTTGCCTGTAAGCTGGAATTAAAACTACCTTTCGATCTGGAGAAATGGCTTAGTGGTTAAGGTGCTTGCCTGCAAAGCCAAAGGACCAAGGTTTGATTCCCCAGGACCCATGTAAACCAGATACACAAGGTGGCACACATATCTGGAGTTCATTTGCAGCAGCTGAAGTCCTTGGTAGTCTATTCTCTTTCACTCTCTGCATCTTTCCCTCTCAAATAAGTAAATAAATAACTAAAAACTGCCCTTTTTTTGTGGAGAGAGAATTGTAGAAGGCCAGGAATGTGGAGACTCTGGCCGTGGGTCAGCCAGGTGGTAAAGAACATTGACTCCACAGTTTCCACTTATAAGTGCAGGTTTACCATTTGCCAGCAAGAAGGAAACAAGTAGAGGTAAGAGCAAAAGAGAATAAAGTTTTCTTTATATAGTTCCCGGTATACGCAGAGGATGGGGGCTGGGCTGCGTGCATGCACCTGAACAGGCTTCGGTGTACTTTTTCTGTTCACGTGCCTAATCTTCAACAATTTGTTATTTTGTGGTCACCATTCTTGCTAGTGTAGTTCCCCAGTGAACATTTATGAGCCCTTTTAAGTAAACATTGGAAAATAATAAAACACAATGCACTGCTAATAGAAAACAGCAGGGGAAGAGAGGAGTCTTTTTTTTTTAAACATTTTATTACTAGTCTACCTCTATTCAAACCCCAGTTGAGATCAAAGCTATCTGCAAGAAACACAGGGAAGAAATCTGAACTGGCAACATCACATTTAATACAACCAGGGGCTGTGTTCTTTGAGGGTTCTGTAGGCACATCATCTTGACTACAATCACACAGTTGCAGAATTCGAAGTAGAAAACACACAGCATATTAACAGTGGCACTGCACTGGCCTTGGTCTTTTTTAAAAGTGAGAAATACATTATTTAGTTTCGAGGCTCACCTTCCTGCCCCATAGTAGTCTCAAATATACATGTCTGTAGGCTCTGGGAGCTTCTCTGGTGTATGTGAAGCATTTTTTCCAAGCTCACGGTGCCCTCTAAAAGAGCTTGAATTTGGTTTCTGTCTTCATCTTTTCATTAAGTAAGGTGAGTGCAGATTGCTTGCATTCTGTGAGCTTTCATCAGAGAGCTGCCCACACAAGTTGGAAAGGACAGAAGCGGTGGCAGAGGGGGCAACAGAGGGAGGACAATTGCTTCACTCTGGGAATGGGGCAGCTGTGAGTGACAACTATGAATTCTGTTTGCATGATTCTGATCAGTCTGTATCAGGGCAGTTGAGGAAAGGTGACAATATGGACCCTCAAATTAAAACACACACACGCGCACACACGCACGCACACACACACACACACACACAATGCCAGCAGTAGTTTATGAGCATGAGGAATACTGGTGTGGTAGAAATGGAGAGGAGCCCAAGGGTTATTCTGACCAGTGCCTCCCCTTTTGAAATAAGGAAGGGAAGTAAACCAAAAGCTCAACATTGTTTGTTGCAGAGTTAGTGTTAGGATCTACCATTCCTGTCTCTGACTTTTTTTTTCCATGAAACATTCTCCCTCCCTGCCCCCCACCCCGTTGCATTCAGGTTTGCATTGTTGGCAGAAAACACCTGACCAAGAGCAGTTTGTGGAGAAAAAGGGTTTATTTTAGCTTACAGAATTGAAGGGAAACTCCATGATGGCAGGGGAAAATGACAGCATAAGCAGAGGGTGGACATCACCTCCTGGCCAACATCAGATGGGCAACAGTAAAGGGAGAGTGTGCCAAACACTGGCAAGAGGAAGCTGGCTATAATAACTCATAAGCCCGCCCCCAACAATACACTGACTCCAGGAGGTGTTAATTCCCAAATCATCTGGGAATCTAGCATTCAGAATACCTACGTTTATGGGGGACACCTCAATCAAACCACCATATTTTGCCCTTGGCCCCTATAAACTGATAACCATACATGATGTAAAATGCAATGCATTCATCCTACTTTAAAAGTCCCCATAGTTTTTAATCAGTCAGATATTCAGACATTCCCATAGTCCAAGATCTTTTAATTGAGCCATAATACTACCCCTCTCAAAAAAAAACCATAATGGCACAGAGTAAACATTTGCACTTTCAAAAGATGACATTGGGCATAGCAAAGAAATAGTCAACCAATACAAGATTTAACCTGGGCAGACATAAAACTCTAGGTCCAAGTCCAACAACTCTAATCAGTGACAAATCTCCAAGTCTGATAATTCTAACCAACGACAAGTCTCTGGAGTTCCAATTCCATTCCCCCAGAGAGGCTACTCACGGTCCCAGAAACTTCATCTGGTGCTGGCAGCTCTCCTCGGCAGTCATCCCATAGTCCTAGCATCTCCACTGGGTCTCCATGGTTTATCCTCATGACTCCATGGGGTCTCCATGCAGGTAATCCAACAAGCCGGCTTTACACTGCCCATGGCCACTTCCAAAATACACAACCATGTTGCAAATTCAATGACTCTCTCTTTCCTGCATTTGTTATACTCCATAATAGCAGATGGCCTTCTAACTTGTTAATCCAGGGGGAATAAAGCTAACTTTGAAGAACAGGACACTCCTTCACCATTCAGACCCTTTCCAAAGAGTCTGCATTCTTCCTGTTTTCCCAGTGCAGGTCAGCCAGCCCAATCTCAGTGGTTGTAATCTCTCAAACCATTGCATCAGAATGGGCAGAAGTTTCAGCCCAAAAATGTAATTTCTTCTTGTGCCATATCCCTTTGCTCACACCAGTCCATTTCTATGCAGTACAACCCTGCACAAGTTCTCAGGACATGTACCTACAGCACTGCAGGGTGTATCTCAGGCCAGAGTTTCAAATCTGTCCACATTTCTCTTGAAAATCAGCTTCAAAGGGCCAAAAGTCACACAGGCAGGTTCCTAGTAGCAATGATTCCAACTTCTCTGCACCAACTTTACTGTTGGAATCAGGTTTACATTGCTGATAGAAAACACCCAACCAAAGAACAGCTTTTGGGAATAAAGGTTTATTTTGGTTTACAGACTTGAGGGGAAGCTCCATGATGGCAGGGGAAAATGATGGCATGAGCAGAGGGTGGACATCACCTTCTGGCTAACATCAGGTGTACAACAACAGCAGGAGAGTGTGACAAACACTGGCAAGAGGACAGTGGCTGTAACACCCATAAGGCCACCCCCAACAATATGCTGCCTCTAGGAGGTGTTAATTCCTAAATCACTGTCAGCTGGAAACTTAGCCTTCAGAATACCTAAGTTTATGCAGAGTATCTGAATCAACCCCCCTCCAACACACACACACCCCAGAACTTTCTTTTCTGATTTATTTCAAGCAATGTAATCATTGAAGAAAAAAGTAAAAAACTTCCCTAGAAGTTTCTAGTTTGTTTATTGGGTAATTAATGATTATGCTGTGGAATGGCAGCTTGAGTCCACTCAAACTCATATAAAGCCCTAGCTTCCATTGTGATAGTGTTTGGATACTGGATCTTTGGAAGATAATTAAATTCAGATGAGATGACAGAGGACTAGTACTTACTAATGATGAAATTAGTGTCCTTAAAAAAAGGAGAGATACAGATCATCCTCTCTCCACAGTAAGAAGAAACATTGAGAATGGTGCTGTCTGAATTGGTAAGAGAACCCACTACTGGTAAACCAAGGGGGCAGAACACTTGGATTTGGGATTTCTTGGCCTTCAATGTGGTGAGAAAGTCCTGTAGTCTAATCCATCCAGTGTGTAGTGTTTTGTTATGGCAGCCTCCACAGCATAAGACAGTAGATGTATGAATAGTAAGCATGTTAATGTGCCTAGCTTCCTCCCCCGCCCACTCCCAAGGTAGGGTTTCACTCTAGTCAAGGCTGACCTGGCAATTCACTATGTAGTCTTAGGGTGGCCTTGAACTCACAGTGATTCTCCTACCTCTGCCTCCCAAGTGCTAGGATTAAAGGCGTGCACCACCACACCCAACATGCCTAGCTTTTAAAAGTAAAAATTCTCATTAAGCTAGACCTGATTTGTCCTTCTTAGAAAAACATGACTTTTATAAAGTTTTGAAATCAACCACTCATTCCCTTCATGCACTTAATGTTTTTGTTTGGCACCTGCATGCCAAACTTGAGATGAATGACACTTTGCCCTGCCTCTGGTGTCTAAAGGAGGAGGCACATCTATAAATATGTAATTAATCCTGGGGGGCAGGCTCATAACTCTTTCCTCACCATTTCACTGTCATTGTCTAATGGGGCATTTAATTACTATTTTTGAATGAATGACTCATAAGAGGGGAAGATGGATCATATGTGGCTTCAGAGAGAAGGTGATTTGTAGTTGGTTTCAACCACTCGAGTAGACCTTTCTAGAAATAAAGATAGCAAGAGGTGTGTGTCATGTGAAACTTCTTCCTTGAGGAGAACTCATGTCCATTCACCTCAGACAGGGCATGGACAAAAGCACAATTGCTCTGAAACCCGTTTGGGTGAGCCAGTGAATTTAATGGGGTTACTTACAGAGTGGGATGGGAGGTGGCTTACATGAGTCCCATAGGTGACTCAAAAGCGCTGCAACACCGACAAACCCACCCCAGCGTAGGTGACAACTCATGGAAACTGCGTCTGGGAAACACACTTCAAGACTGGCAGGCAGCTCGGGCTCCGAGAGCCTCTCTCTGTTTACTCTGTATCTGTCCGTAGAGAGAGGTCGTGCAGACTTATAAGTTTCAGCTTTTCTAGACTTGTGGACCTCCTCAGTATCCCCAGCCTTAGTGAACTTTCCTCCAGGATGAAATGTTTCAAGGTGGAGGAAACTGCCCTACTAGCGTGATACAGAGCGTCTGACTGGGGATTTTCACTTGATTTTGTACCTTTTACCAGGCATGATTTCATCTTACTATAGCCTGAGAAACTCACACAGTAAGTCACCCTTCTGAGCAAGGTTCCAGGAGGCTCAGTTTAGATTACTTATTGCTTCATTTAGTATAAGTGTAACAGAGATATGACTCCCATTTTAGAGATGAGAAAACAGAAGCTGAGAAAGATCCAACAACTTGTCCAAAGTTGCTTAGCTTTTAAGGGACAGAACCAATATTTGAGTCCAATTGTTTTGAACTCCCAAGTCCAACAGCCTCAAGATTCCCTCTTTCCATGGTCTCTTGATTCATTAGATGCTGCCAGCAAGTTCCTATAGACTTACTGTCTGCCATGTTTTCACACTTAAAAAAAAAATCTAGGCTTTGGGGCCGGGGATATGGCTAGAGTACTCAGGTTCAATATCCAGACCCCATATAAAAAGCACGAAACCTTGGCAGACTTCTATAATCCCAACATGCTGACACTGATGGCAAGATAGGCAGTCAGGACAGAAGAATTTACTGGAAGCACAGCAAAGAAGGGCAGAGCTAGAGTCCAGAGTGAGACACGCTGACTCAAGTGAGGGAGGCAGACGAGGACTGACCTGAATAATGTGCTCTGTCTCCACATGTGTGTCATGCTCACACGAACACGTACACGCAGACACACGGATCAATAAATCAGATTTTTTTTTTTAAGTCTGGGCTTTAATAAGCTCAGTGGAAACACAGGAAATGTTATTTACACACATTTTTTTCCCCTGAAATCCAATTGTGATGACGCATCGTCTGATGTACTTGACAGTATAATTCATCCTGGATCTGTCAAAGGGGTGGGGGGTTGTCAACTGGAAGTAAAAGGAAGAAGGCAAGCAGAGAGGGAATGGCTAGGGGAATGATGTTTTCCTCGAAGGCTGGGAGCCAAAGGCCAGAAATGAGGGGCCGTGGGTGTGCAAGGCTGAGGAGTTTAGTGCGGTAATTCACTACAAGACTTGCGAAATGTTCACACTGTGGAAAGGATCCTCCCAGCTCCCTCGCACGGATCTCTGGGCACCAGCACTGGCGGGCTGGGAGGTCTCCCCCATTGCAGCAGAAATTCTCAGTATTTCCTTGCTTAGCCCTCTGCTGAATCCTCACGTAGTCACCCAGCATAACTGGGAGATAAGCTGCATCACTCAGCAACTACCTTAAGTGTTCTCTAGCTGAGGAATTTTATTTTGTTTTATAAAGGGCACATTTGGCTATGTCCCCCTGGAGAAATCATGACTAATGGCAGATTTCAGACACTGAGCCACTTTGAGTCAACACAGGTCCATTTGTGAAACGATGCTGGGCAGGCATCATACCCTGCCCTCTCTCCCCGGGGACAGCTACTTCTTGGGGAAACAGCATGGCCCTGAGGTTTATTCACATTGTTACTTTCCTGTTCAGCATCACTGAGAGATGGGGGAGGGAAGGACACGCAGCAGGAGCATCAGAAAACAAGAACCCAAGGGAGGCTAGGAGCAGTTATGATTAGGGAGAGAGTCACTGGGAACCGGAGGAAGAGATGCCCTTCCTGTGTGGGACCGCAGAGCATGCAGAATGACAGTACGGAAGGTCCCCATAAGCTCTAGTTCACCAGCAGCCTTAATGGCTCAGGTTTATTTTCTCAGGGCTTGTGAAGGATCTATTTCACCTTTGAAGCCAAAAAAAAAAAAAAAAAAAGTTTCTAGAAACCTCTGTGACTGATGGCAGAGGAGAGGACAGGTGACCATGTGTTCTGACCCTCCTTCCAGTGATATGTCTTCTTTCCTACACACATCATCTCAAGGAAGGGGGCTCAGGAGACCCATTGTGACCTCCGCCCTCACCCCCCCCCCCCACAGCCTGGGGGCTTGGAGCAGCAGCAGTCTGCAGAGCGTAGGTCCAGGGAGCTGGCCTTCCCTCCCCAGCCCTGGTTGGCTGTTCTACCAGCTGTAGTACCCCTGCCAGCGTGTCTAAGGACATAAAGCTTTCTTTTCCTCTCAACTCGCTTCCTGGAATGTCACCTATACCCTGTCACCTGCAGTCAGTGTCACTAGTGACTCTCCGTTTTGCAGGGGTATAAGGTGAGGTCCTCTGTGACCAGCAGTTCTTTATCTGCAAATGGAATATTGCAAGTGGCTTGGGAGAGAGGTTGACTTGCCCGCTTTCCGCTTCAGATAATCTTATCTGCACCCAGGGCCTGGCATTTACCACTTCCTAGAAACATAAATTGGTCTGTGTACTGGCTTTTATTTATTTTTCTTTCCACCTTAAATAAAATCCTTTTTCTTTAGGATAACCAGTCTCCGGGAAACCGGTGAGGAAGACCACATCCCTCGGCTCTTTGAAGTGGCAGCCAGAGGAAGAATCAACGATGCAGCCTGCTCCCTTTACTGATTTTTTTTTTCCCCTTTTCAACTTTTAATAGGCCGAGGAACATTTAATGAACTCGCATGAATTTTGAAAAAAGACCTCACAGAACTAGAGTGGAAATCAAAGAGGAGTTGAAAATGTCAAATGGCGTTTTCTGCTGATGGGTAGCTTGAGATGACTTCTTACAGCCTGATAGGAGGAAGAGAATTCCGCAGGGAGCTGTGACAACCTCTCGCTGAGAAGTGCACTGGGACAAAGTGGCAGGAAGTCATGGAGAGGCTGCCTCCTGTGAGCCTCAGGACATGCCATGGAGAGCAGGGAAGTGACCAGAGGCAGACGATTTTATATTTCCCCTCCCCCATGCCCCCAGGCTGATTGGTTTATGACACCTTACTTTGGTTTTGACTTACAACCCAGCTCTGCAAGACTGGCAGTGTTAATCTTGCTCTGGGTCTTGGGGTGCAGGTGGGGCAGACAATGCTTAGGTCAACTCTGCAGCCATGCCCCTAAATGACAACGCCTGGGATACAGTGAAAGATCTCTGTCTACTGCAGGCCATGCATGTCTCCTGTCAGCTGCCTTCCTGGTCACCGTGCGAGCATTGGGAACTCAGAGCCCCTTCTCCAGGGCTGGCCTTGAGTTCCTCATGTCACTGATATTTCCCAGGTGTGGTTTGCAGTTGAGCTGCCTGCATTTAGATCAGATTTTTTTTTTTTTTTTTTTTTTAATGGTGGGGCTGGGGAGGGGCAAACAGTTTCTAGACCTTTCAAATTTTGGAGGACATTGAGACTGGGTTGTGTGACATTTGCCTCCAAGCTGCCTTGCTTCATGTTTCCTTCTGCTCTTTTCTTCCTCCTGTTCCCTCCTCTTGGCTATCTCTGAATTTGGGTTTCTCCACTGCTTTCTCATGTATGTCCTATATGATTTAAATATTCTTTTTTTTTTCTTTTTTTTTTTGGTTTTTTGAGGTAGGGTCTCACTCTGGTCCAGGCTGACCTGGAATTAACTCTGTAGTCTCAGGGTGGCCTTGAACTCACGGCGATTCTCCTACCTCTGCCTCCCAAGTTAAATGTTCTTATTTATGCTTTTTTCAGTAGAAATCAATACATAGACAAATAAATAATGCAATTTCCATTTTATAAATAATAAATGTTCAGACTAAAATGATTTTCAAACATGCAAAAGTGGAAGGAAAATGTATTCAAACCCATAAGTCCGTTATCAAGTAATGGTCCTCTTAGCCCTCATAGTGCTGGAAAACCCTGTGGGAGCTGCTGGAGGACAATGGTCACCAACTGCATGAATGAGCGTGCAGTCTATGAAATCAACCTGCCGGACAAGAAGTACCCACTTGTGCAATAGTGGCACACAGCCTCTGCAGGTAAGTAACTGTTCTCTGATTGGACATGAGGCCCACTCACTGGGAGAGAACTCATATCTGCTACTGGAAACCAAGTCAGAATTCTATGGCCTATAAACTCAGACTTCAGAGAGAAGCCCCCACTGCTCTCTGGAGAGGAAGAGTGGGCTTGCACACCAAAATGTCTCTCAAATAACTTTGCACACCCACCCCCCCTTGACCCAAGCTACTCTCACTCTTGCTTGAAGAATCAGTTTTATTTTATTTTTTAAAAATTATTTATTTATTTATTTGAGAGCGACAGACACAGAGAGAAAGTCAGATAGAGGGGGAGAGAGAGAATGGGCGCGCCAGGGCTTCCAGCCTCTGCAAACGAACTCCAGACATGTGCGCCCCCTTGTGCATCTGGCTAACGTGGGACCTGGGGAACCAAGCCTCGAACCGGGGTCCTTAGGCTTCACAGGCAAGCGCTTAACTGCTAAGCCATCTCTCCAGCCCAAGAATCAGTTTTATTTTACAGATGGTAGAGAAACTGGAGAAGAACTAAGATCCATCGATAAGGCAAGAAGATAGTTGACTGCCTACGATAAGATGTGCCACCTTTACCTCATCTGCCAGAGCCCAGGAGAAATTGAAGGGGGAAGCTGCGACATGAATGTGACATGCTAGCCTGAAAACCAGCTCCTGGGTGATGGTGATCAATCACAACCTGTGAAAGCAAAATTCCAGAGGCTACAGAGAACTCAACACTAAATCAGACTGCCAACAGGCCTGCCATGGCTCAGGGAACATTGCGGAAGAGGGGACAGAAAGATTGCAAGAGCCACAGAGTGGGTAGAAACACTATGAGGCATGGTCCCCCGCTACCCCACAGGCACCCACTGAGGCCTTCATGACTCTGCTGAGGAGGAGCCCCTGCGTTATAGGATCAGGGCCGAGGAGATCATTTTGAAAAGCTAGGAAATTAGAAAAGCATAAATAAATAAATAAAAAAGAAATAGGCCTCTTCTTGATCATGTTATTAGCCACACTGAGGCCAACACTCAGCTTCTAAGAAAGGCACAGTAAATACTGGCAGCTGGGCAGCTTCATAACAGAGGGGCCTAGGTACAGTGGACAGATAGACTGACCCAGCCTAGAAGCATCTGTGACTCGGGCCAGGGCCCTGTCTTCTTTGGTCCTCAGTGGGTAATGTAGGAGTCATAAAATATGATTCTTTCTAAGAGTCCTGCAGGGGCAAACTTTCACAAGACTTATTCAACAAATGTTTGGTGTCATGATAAAATAAGTTTTCAAATAAGAAAGTGTCTTTGGGCTGCAAGTGGGAGGCAGGCAACAGGGGAACTTGGTTCGGGACATGGAAAGAGTGTGGGGAAGGAGCCATGAGGGTTAGGAAGTGTCCAGAGAACATCCATACTAGACAGATCCTGAGAGTGGACCTGAACGCTGCTTCCTCTGTGATATCTTCCTCAACCACCCTTCCCTAGAGGAGCAGGGAATCCCTTTTCTCTCTCTGCTCCTGTAGCACTCTGAGGCTATATAAATGCTTTGATCACATTACAAAGTCATTTGGAATTGATATGTAGAGCCCTCACCTGCCTGTGAATTTCTCTAGGGAGGGATAATCACACTTATCTTAATATCCTTAGACGTGCCGGGTGCAGTGATGCCAGAAACAGAAGGATGTGTCTGTGGGTAATGCACACTGTTGTCAGCGCGCGAAGCTCTGATGACGAGCGTGCTTGCAGGTGGTGGGGGTTTGTGTGCGGGTTCCTTCTCGCCAGGTGTGTTGGCAGGGAGGAACCGGGTTAGTAGTGTGCCGGGAATAGACTGTAGCTATGTTTGGTGAGTTGGACTTTTTATATATTTAACCCAACACACAAACATCTCTTGTTTCAGCCTTCCGCATTTATGAAAAGCTATTGGTATTTGTGGTGGTTTGATTCAGCTGTTCCCCCATTAACTTAGGTGTTCTAGGTGCTAGATTCCCAAGTGATGGAGATTTGGGAATTAATGTCTCCTGAAGGGCATGTATTGTTGGAGGCGGGCTTATGGGTGTTATAGCCAGTTTCCCCATGCTGGTGTTTGGCACACTCTCCTGATGTTATTGTCCACCTGATGTTGGCCAAGGGCTGATGTCCACCCTCTTCTCATGCCATCATTTCCCCCTACCATCATGGAGCTTCCCCTCGAGCCTGTAAGCCAAAATAAACCTCTTTTTCTCACAGGCTGCTCTAGGTTGGGTGATTTCTACCAGCAATGTGAACCTGACTGCAACAGTATTCAGTGCTTCTTACAGTTTTCCACCGGAAAACTACCCCAAGGCACAGTAGAATGGCCTACTAGTCCAGTTGGGGTTAAGAGCAATGAGAACTGAGGCCAGATCCTAAAACTGCCTTGTGGCCCAACTCATGTTTAATGAAGTTTTTCGGGGAGCTGTGGAGATGCTCACTTGGGGGAGCACTTGCTCCCCAGGCATGAGGACCTGAAGTTGGACCCCCAATCCCATGAACATCCAGGAGGACGTAGAGGCAGCTGGCATAACTTGGCTAGTTCTACTAGATGAAATGGTGAGCTTGGGACTTGATGAGAAATCCTGTCTAATAAGAAAGGTGGAGAGTGATTGAGGAAGACATCTGATATCAACTTCCAGCATCCACAAGCAAGCACACAAGACACAAACACACATGCATACCGCACATATATAAAAAGAATTTTTATATTTCTCTTTATATTTTTATTTATTTGTGAGGAGAGAGAGAGAGAGAGAGAGAGAGAGAACATGGGAATGTCACTGCAAATGAAGTCCAGATGCATACATCACTTTTTGCAATTGGCTTTACTTAGGAACTGGAGGATTGAACCTAGTCTGGCAGGCTTTGTAAGCAAGCCTCTTGAACCACTACTGGGCTATCTTCCCAGACCCAGATTTAAAAAAAAATATTTTTATTTATTTGAGAGAAAGAAAGAACAAGAGAGAGAGAGAATGAATGGGCATGCCAGGGCCTCTAGTCACTGCAAATGAACTCCAGATGTGCACGCTACTGTACGTTGGGCTTACGTGAATACTGGGAAATCAAACCTGGGTCCTTAGGTTTTGCAGGCAAGTGCCTTAATTGCTGAACCATCCCTCCAGCTGGTTTTTTTTTTTTTTTTTTTTTTTTTTTTTTTTTTTTTTTTTTGAGACAGAGTTTTACACTGTGGCCTAGGCTGGCCTTGAACTCAGTGACAGTTTCTGCGTTGGCCTCCCAAATGCTGAAGTTTTTTCCTTTAATTTGAAAAAATTGCATTAGGTGGCTGAGGAGATGACTTAGTAGGTAACAAACTTGCTGTGCAAGCATCAGGTCCCAACTTCACATCCCCAGCATCCATATAAAAGCTGGGTGTGGTGGCTGGTACCTTTGATCCCAGCACTGAGGAAGACACCAGGTGTGGACCTCTGGCTTCCATAAGCATAAGCACACACATGAATGTGTACCTGCACATACGTGTCCACCCACATATAAACCTACTGCATATGCACACACCACACATACACAAATTATTAAATCACATTAAGCCTCATAATGTGTTCAACTTGGATATTTTTGGTGGTGATACAAGGGGTCGGGTGGAGAGCCTCCTCTGTGCTATGTTCTACCACCTCAGTTGAGCTACTCAATTTTGTTTTGATACCAAATTATGTTTTAACCCACTTCTCATTTTTCACTTTGTTTATCCCTATTAGTCTGAGTAAAATGCGTTTTGGAAAGAGGCACCATGGCACCATGTTTGTACCTTGACTTGGTTCTCACTCCTGCTCTGGCTCTGGAGGTCGGGCCTAGGATGTCTAGCACATGGGATGCCTTCCTGCCGTAGTACATGCAGGTACGTGAGTATTTGAAAACTGAGGGAGTGGTGCCTCCAGGTGACTGGTTCTTCCTGCTGGGGACTTCTGTTGTGAGGTACAAGTATAGAAGTGAAATAATAGGCCTCAGGGAATCTTGAGAAATCTACACCTTTGCTTTGGAGTCCTGTTGTGTAGCTATGGATTGGTTGCATCAATATTCATTTTGTTTTCTTTCAAAGCTGTTCTTTCACATAGGACGTGGAATGCTTTTGCAGTGCCAGGATTTCCCCCCACGGGCCTCACACATGCTAGACAAGCATTCTGCCACCGGGCCACACCTCCAGCTGCAATGCTTTCATGTCAACCTGCTGACCTGCAATTTTTTCTTCTTTTTAAAATAATTTCCTTTCTTTTCTCATATATCACCAAGAAGAGAAATTGGATCAAGTGTAAGTTTTTGGTGGTTCAGAGTAGGGAACTCATATCATGGGAACAGAGCTTGACATTGGGAAACCCTTTCTTTCTATCCCTAGCCCACACCCTTCATTCCATTAGGAAATCCTAGAAAGGAAACAGCATTAGTCAGAACCTCTGTGAGGTGTTGCAGACCTGGGAAGGAACCACAAGAACTCTTTTATCTCCTTTTAGGCCTCTTATGAGCAGGACAAGATAGGTCATACCAGTACTTCTGTTTAAAAGAAGGAAATGATATAATGTAGGGTAGAGTTCCCCATGCTTGTGGGAATTGAAATTCTAAAATCTAGATCTGGTTTTAGTACCTTGTCTTGCCAGACTACAAGAGCTGCTAGTGTCCAGTGAAAGAAAGCATTACATTTTATTTGGAAAATATATAAGAATTTGCCTAGCTCCCATATGTGAAACTCCAGCCAGCTGGAGAGGGAAATCAAAGGAATGTCTTCTGGAACTATACTCAACCAAGTCCAGCATGGACAGAGCTGCCTAATCTGCTTAGACATAAAACTATAGCTGAAACTAATACTTAGGACTACTTAATTTCAATATATAGGAGAGTTACAACCATTTGGTTTGGGAACTAGAAATAGTATGTAAGATGATCTATATTGGTATCCAACAGTGATAATATCTGAAACTTCAAAGTACCATGCTATTTGCTCCTTTGGCAGAGGCACATATTTGTGTCCCTGCCATGAGCTTGGACTTTTGTTTTTAAATATTTTATTTATTTATTTGCAAGGACACACACACACACACAACACATGGGGGATGAAGGATGGATGTGCCAGGGTCTCCTGCTACTGCAAATGAACTCCAGAAGCATGTACCACTTTGTGCATCTGGCTTTGTGTGAGTACTGGGGAAATGAACTTAGGCCAGCAGGTTTTATAAGAAGTGCCTTTAACCACTGAGCCATCTCTCCAGCTCCTGAGCTTACACTTTGAGCCTCTGGAGAGATATCACTGCTTAGATAGCCAGTCCCCAGCTGTAGGTACATGAGGAAGTCCCATTCATATCCTAAAAGTATCTCAGGTTTCACTTAAAGGTTATCACTATGGCCTTTTTTAAAAATTTTTTTTTAATTTATTTAGACACAGAGAGAAAGACAGATAGAGGAAGAGAGAATGGGGCGCGCCAGGGCTTCCAGCCTCTGCAAACGAACTCCAGACGCGTGCGCCCCCTTGTGCATCTGGCTAACGTGGGACCTGGGGAACCGAGTCTCGAACCGGGGTCCTTAGGCTTCACAGGCAAGCGCTTAACTGCTAAGCCATCTCTCCAGCCCATTATGGCCTTTTATTTCTACCCTAAAGAAGTGTGCTTGCTGTGCATAGTGATAAGAATGTTTAGTTTAGACAAGCAATGCCAGACCTTTTGTTGTGTTCAGTCACTCTAATAAATATAAATAATTTGAAATGATGGCAGCTGTTAAATTTCCACATCATTGCATCAACCCTGTGAAGTGGTTGTGGGAGGCTTCTTGTAGATCTTAGACTTCTTGGCATTTTTTTTTTTTTTCTTTTGAGACAGGATCTTGCTATGTATTTAGGATTGGCCTAGAACCAGTGGTCCTCTATATTGCTATGTCTGCCAAGAACTGCGATTATAGGTGTGTGCCATTACACCCAGTGACCCTGGTGGCTTCAGTAGACTGGCTCTGGGATCAGTTCTCATTCCGATGACAGCCAGAGGAAAAGGGTACCTGACCAAAGCTACTGGCTGTGCTTGCAGCTGTGACGTGAGGCTTCGTGTTTGGAGAACTTGAGCGTTGATTCAAAATTCTGTCACGTATGGAGTGGTTTAGAAGTTTGGAGAATTTGAGAAAAAATTAGAATGCTGCTGAACTTTAAAGAGAACTAAATAAAGAACAAAGCAGCAGGAAGTGCCGTGTGCAGAATAAGGATGGGGTTTTTGAGGATGCTAGGCATGAAAAGTGCCAAATGGCAGTGGATTTCCTTTCCATAGTCTCCCCTAAAATGCTTGTCTATCAAGGCTGTCAGAAGTGAACACCGCTACGATGCCAGCGACTAACTTAATTTGAGAACTGAGGGATTTTTCTTCTCCCTCCCCATGATTCAACGTAGCTGCTTTCTCTTAGTAGGATAAGACAAGGCAAGACCTTTGGGTACCTATGCTAACTCCTAACTCATCAAAAAAGACACTGGAAGGTGTTTATTCTGAAGACTGACATTTCAGCACAGTCTTTTGGAATGTAATATTTCAGGAAAGTGGGGTTTTGTTGTAGCTGGCATCCAGATAACAGCCAGAGGCTGAATCTGTACAGTTTTCATATTCTCCCTCCACTAGGCTATGCATGGTTATGACTGAAGGTTGTGTAGACCATATAAAGAGGGGTCAGTGAACTTCCTATATGGCATAACGATGCCTCACCTTACAACACAAGGTGAGGCCCCCAAAACTGTGGAGAGCTAAGGAGACTGTAGCAGGAATCATAGCTTACTGTGGCTGGAGGCAATATTTCTGCCCTTTACAGATATAAGTTCCATTCTACAGCAATGAGCATTGTTTGTTTGTTTATTTATTTATTTATTTTGCTCTTCTCAAACTTTAGATAGTAACAATTTGAACAGAGAATACAAAAGAAAAAAGTGAAAGCCAACATTAATTTAACAGGAACACCCAGGTTTAAAACAAATACATGTAACTAAATTGAATAACAATTTAAAAAAGAGTAGGCAAGTTTTCAGAGTGTATTTTTTTAAAGTACTTTATTTATTTTATTTGAGAGAGAGAGAGAAAGAGGTAGATACAGGATGGGTGCACCAGGACCTTTAGCCACTGCAAAAGAACTCCAGACACACACGCCATCTTGCGCATTTCGTGGGTCCTAGGGTTCTTTTGCTTTGCAGGCAAGTGCCTTAACTGCTAAGCCATCTGTCTAGACCCCAAAGAGTGTATTCTTTGTCATTTAAAAAATATTTTTATTTATATTTATTTATTTATTTGACAGAGAAAGAAGGAGAGAGGATGGGAATGCCAGGGCCTCCAGCTACTGCAAATGAACTCCAGATGCGTGCGCCCTCTTGCGCATCTGGCTAACGTGGGTCCTGGGGAATTGAACCTGGGTCTTTTGGCTTTGCAGGCAAATACCTTAACTGCTAAACCATCCCTCCAGACCCTCTTTAAATTTTTAAAAAATAATTTTATTTATTTATTTGAGAGAGAGAGAGAGAGAGAGAGAAAGAGGGAGAATGAGTGTGCCAGGGGCTCCAGCCACTGCAAACGATCTCCAGATGCATGTGCCGCCTTGTGCATCTGGCTTACATGGGTATTGGGGAAGTTGAACCTGGGTCCCTTGGCTTTGCAGGCAAATGTTTAACCACTAAACAGTCTCTCACCAGCCCTCAAAGAGTGTATTCTTTTTAATTTTTTAATCTATTTATTTGACAGAGAAAAGGGCAGAGAGAGAGAGAGAGAGAGAGAGAGAGAGAGAGAGAGAGAGAGAGAATGGGCATGCCAGGGCCTCCAGCCACTATAGACGAATTCCATATGCATGACCTCCTTTGTGCATCTGGCTAATGTGACTCCTGTGGAATCAAACCTGGGTTCTTTGGCTTTGCAGGCAAATGCCTTAACTGCTAAACCATTCCTCCAGCCCAAAGAGTGTATTCTTATTCGGGGTTGGTGGTTGAAAGTGGAAGGGTGTTTTGGTCCAAACGTTTGTGTTTTCCTCAAGTTCATGTTGAGACCTAATCTGTAATGCACTAGTTCTTAGAGGTGGGGCCTTGAGGAGGTGATTAGGGATTAGAACTCTTATGAAAGAGGCCCAAGGGGCCTTATTAATCTTTTCCACCTTGCAAAGAGGCAGAGAAAGTGCAATTATGAGGGACATGACCTTCCTAGACATTGCATCTACTGGTGTATTGATCCTGGACTTCCAAGAATTGTAAACAATAAATTTCTGTTATTTATAAATTACCCAGTCTATTTTCTTATAGCAGCCAAAATGGACTAAGATAAGGTACATCATAATTACTGTTTCAGAGGCTGGGGAGATGGTTCAATGGCTAAAATTGCTTGCTTGCAAAACCTGACTGCCTGGGTTCGAATTTTCTACTACCTATGTAAAGCCAGATGCACAAAGTGGTACATGTGTCTGGAGTTTGTTTGTAGCAGAAAGAGGATTTGGTGAGCCCATGCTTGCTCGCTCTCTCTTTCTGCTCACAAGTAAATAGAAATAGTTAAGGTAAAATAAGTGTTTCAAATTTACACATGCTCTTATCTCAAAGATTCTGCATGTGTCTATAAGGTTGGTGTCCTTCAGATATTTTTTCCTTCGAAAACGAGACTCTGTGGTGGAATTCATGAGACACTCTTGCCAACATAAGTTCTTATCCTCCTTATACAGTGGAGTAGAAAAACTATTGTCAGAACCATAGATTCAGTCAATGTCAGAAGGGAGCAGGGAAATGTTTGTCTGTTCTCTGTTTTGAGATAAAAATAGAACTTATGCAGGGGGACTAGATAGAACCCTTAGCATGTTTTGAAACCTTGAAGGCTGGAAGCAGAGGCTGGGGTAGAGATGGGAAATAGCTACTTAAAATTACCAGCAGCTTTTCTGTTTTCCCAGAGATGGAAGTCAGCCTTGACTTTGAAGGGCAGATTCCTTCTTTAACAACAGAAGCCACACTTCAATAGGCCTTCTGCTTATGTAAAGATAAAGGCAGGGAACTATTCTGGAGTGAGCAGAAAGGTTTCATGCAACCAGAAGCTAAGCTGCTTCTCTTTGAAGTTAAGTGCCCTTAGTAAACCGTGAAGGTTGTCTTTAGGTGGGCACGAGAGCTGAGTATTTTTGGTTGGTATGAAGTACAATGGTTTGAATGTGGTCAGCATCTGGAGTGGTATTATCTGGGCTCCAATGGGCTTGGATATCTGGACCCTTATAGCTTTGTCACCTCCAGCACATGCTGTGTCTCTTGGGTCATATCTACCTGATGCCTGTAGCGTTCCTCAGCAGACATCCCACGTACTGGAGATCTCCACAGTCCTGGGGCTTCATGGCAATTAGGCTTCACTCTCCCAGCTCACCCAGGAGCTCCAGACAGGAAATCTGATGGACCCTGCTGACCTTCTCTGGCTTCTCCTGCAATCTTGGTGCAAGCCTCCATGACTCCATGCATCTTGTATGCGGCAGGCCTGCAAAACCTGCATTGCATGGGTGACGCCAATTTCTCTTGCCAGCGTGCAGGGCTGCATGCCCTTCTTTTACTATAGCTGCAGTGGTCTCAAAGCACCCACAAAACTGAATGAGGCAGGTGTTTACTCTTTCCTGGGTGGCTCTGTTTGAACAGGGGACCCTGGAGACTGCTGAACTAGGCAGGGGTTTGCACTTCTCTGGACACGTCTGCTTGAACAGGGGACCCTGGTGCCTCCATCTTCTCAGGTATTATTTACGGAAAGTTTTTCAAATTGATTTTTGCTTTTACACCCTGGAGCTTTTGTGGGTTACCCTCAAGCACCTTTCCTGTTGTTCCAGTAACCAGTGCTGGGTTTCTCTTCAATGGCACCAGGTTATAACAATTAAAGCTGCTTTGTCTGAGCCTACCTTGTATACATCTTGAAATGTTTTCATACTTTCTTTACCAACCTGCCCATTTTCACATGTTCCTCCTCTACATCCCCCCACCACCAATTCTCACTAAACTCTTAGAGCAGTGAGCAGTAACCATGCCACAGCCTGGATGTTTGGCTGCTTCGAAAGTTCCTGTGCCGAACAAATTAATCTACTTTTGATTTCAGCCTCACTAAGATATTCAGGACATGGGCAGAACATAAACATGAATGGCCTCTCACCTAATTCCCCCCAAAGTCCTTGTTCTCTGAAACCTATGAGTTGGGCTGTCAATATTGCATTTTTAAAGTCTGGTCTTCCGATCCCCCAGCAGTCTGGCTCCATTTCTCTTCTGGTGGTATTCAATTATTTGTCTAGTCTGTGGCTCCAAACTTTCCCACATTCTTCCTACAAGCCAGCTCTCTAGACCATGTGGTCAGGCTTACCGCAACAATGACCACATTTTTAAAGCTAATTTTCTGTTAATTGCTTTTCTTATCACTGTGACAAAAATACATGACAGAAGCAACTTAAGGGAGAAGAGGTTACGTTTGACTCACAGTTCCATGGCAGGGAGCACTTGGCAGCTGATGAGGCTGGGCCCCCAGTGCTGGAAGTGTAGCCTGGCTTATTCACATCTTGGTGTACAGGACAAAAAGAGCTTGTTTGGGCTGGAAGTGGGGCTGTTCCATCCATAGTGACTCACTAATGACACCTGGGCCTCCTGCCCCCATGGTTCCAAGCCTCCTAAAGCAGCACGACCAGCTGGGTCTATGCGTTTCATTGCATGAATCTGTGAGGGACATTTCACACCCAAGCCTTAACACTCTATTTCTTTATCTAGAAAGCATAGCTGTGGCAAAGGCCATCAAATAAAGGGTTTACCAAAATATGTTACGATTGACTTATGTTAATTTCTAGCTCTGTTCCTCCACTAATATCACAATCATTGTTTGACAACATTTCCTAAATCTTATCCATGAACCTTGCTGCTGCGACACACTGATTCATTTTGGCTGGCACCATACGTTCCCATCTGTCAAGAGCATTAGAATTGGTCTCAGTCATCAACATGGAGCACCCGCAGCTAATTCGTAGGGAAAGGCTTAAGTGTTTTGGACTAAAGTCTGATTTGTCTGTCCATTTTCTCCTGTGCAATGAGCCAGACCCTTAGCATGCCTCTCCTTAACTTTCTGGGGACAGGGCACAATAGGGGCAGGTATTCAGCTCTAGCTTTTCATGACCACCGGTGAGGACAAGCCTTCTATTTCTGCAAAAGGAACTTGCTTGACTCTCAGGGTGAGGGTAGTTGTTGCACAAACAGTGTGTGCTGCTTTTAGAACTGGCTGATCTGGGCTCAAAGTTTCGCTCTGTCCCTTAGTAGCAGTGTGATATTGGGTCAATGACTTAACCCCTCTCAGACAGAATTTCTTTCATTGGCAACGTGGGGCAGATATCTACCTTGCAGGGTACTGTGAAAGTTTAACTTGATTTGCTTCGATAGGTGAAGGTTTTAGCATAGAACATACGGATGTGAGTGTTCATGGATGGTGATCATTTCCTCCAGGAGTGCCTCTGCTCTACTTATAGAGCAATTATGAAGGCTGATTCTGGTTTTTTTTTTTTTGTTTTTTTTTTTAACTCTTTCTCCACATGCATTTCTGGCCTTCTAGAAGCTTTCTCCTTTAATTACATTCTTTGGGACAGCAGATGTTTGTAATAAGCAGAGAAAATGTGTTGCTAATGCCTTTAGGTGTATACATTCATTCTGTCTAGGGTTAGGTCAACTATTGATGCAGCTAATAGAAACAGTATCCTTGTTGAAAGATTTCAGAAAAGCTAAGTTTCATTCTAAATTTCTATGTTTAAAGTAACTCCCCCAAAATTAGTGCTCCTTAATAAAAACAAAATAAAATTATTTAATCCACTGTGAGATGAGGAAACTTCAGAAAAGAGACAAATATTTCAGCAAGTAGGATGAGTTATGATTTATGTGTGTGTGTGTGTGTGTGTGTGTGTACATGCATATGTGGTAAAGTTCTAGCTGACAAGGACTCTCCCATATCTGAAGCACTTGGTTGGGGGACAGGAATAACAGTTCAAAAGTATTCTAGACTTTTCTACTAATGGATTATTTATAAAAATATGCATGAAGGGCTGGAGAGATGGCTTAACAGTTAAGCACTTGCCTGTGAAGCCTAAGCACCCCGGTCCGAGGCTCGACTCCCTAGGACCCACGTTAGCCAGATGCACAAGGGGGCGCACTCATCTGGAGTTCCTTTGCAGTGGCTGGAGGCCCTGGCACGCCCATTCTCTATCTCTCTCCCACTCTTTCTCTCTCTGTCTGTCGCTCTCAAATAAATAAATAATGAAAAGAGTTACTAACTCACTAACAAAATATGCATGAAGTTGGTGAGTTAAAACAACGTGTATCCGAAAAGCAGAGGCACTGGATATAGCTACATGGGATACAGCCATCTTGACCATGGGCACCACTGCGATCGTGAGTCTCACTTCTCAGCAGGTGCTCTGTAGCTATTTTCTCTGAATTGAAACATTCCCTCTTGGAGGAGAGAAAGAGGCTCACAAAGAAACCTTCAAAGCTGGTAAGACTTTGGGCTGGGGAGATGGCTTGTGGCCAACGGTGCCCTCCCAGTGTCCACGTGATGCCAGATGCGCAGCAGAGTACATGTATCCAGAGCTTGTTCACAGTGGTAGGAGGTCTTAGCACACCCATTCTTGTTCTGTCTCTCAAATAAAAATTAGTAAACTTGTGAGATTTGCACAATTCCTGGAGTTACATATGCAGTATGACAGTTGCAGGGGAGAGGCAGAGCTGCCCGCAAGCTAGTTGGGAGCACCAGGAATGCAGCTGTGACAAGTTGCCATCCATTTTTATTTCATTTGTTTGATTTATTTCTTTTTGGTTTTTCAAGGTAGGGTCTTGTTCTAGCCCGGACTGAGCTGGAATTCACTATGGAGTCTCAGGGTGGCCTTGAACTCATGGCAATCCTCCTACCTTTGCCTCCTCAGTGCTGGGATTAAAGGTGTGCCCCACCACACTCAGCTTAATTCATTTTTAAGGTGGGCTTTTTGTAATACTGCTGCTCAAGAGTCACCCATGATCTTTTAAGTGACCCCAATAAACTCATGAGCCAAGCTAGACCTAGGTGGAATAGCTTCTTGGCCTGTTGTCAGTGGCCTATCTCATGAATGCATATTAATATGAATACATACTTGTGCACATCTCCCGGGAAAAACCATGCAGCAGAGCTCATCTCTGGCCACACTGGGCCTCATTGCTGGATCTGACACACAGCCAAGATACTTCCACCCCAGGGAGTTTTGCTCTAAATATTTTTACTAGAGCCAGGCATGGTGGCGCACGCCTTTAATCCCAGCACTTGGGAGGCAGAGGTAGGAGGATTGCTGTGAGTTCAAGGCCTGAGACTACATAGTGAATTCCAGGTCAGCCTGAGCTACAGTGAGACCCTATCTTGAAAAACCAATACATACATACATACATACATACATATATATATGTATACACATACACATATATACATATTTACATATATACATATATTCTTACTACCTGGTTGGTAATTTTTACAGCATGGTGTCTCCTGCACCTTGCCTCTGCTTGTGTGCTGATGGCTTAGTAAAGCTTTCTTTGGCCATTCTACTTAAGATGACAACATGTCCCATTTTTCTTTCCTCCTGGATGTTTTGATCACCCTTCCCATTAGCTGTAAAGCATATATTTCCCTCATTTGCATTTTTTTTCTGTCTTATCCGGTGGCTTGTTGATTTCTAAAGTCTAGATTTTTGTTTCTTTTGTCTGATGCTTTTGTCCCCATTTTTCTGGCACACAGCAGGGACTTAATAGACATTTGTTGAACAAAGGGTGGCTTTACTTGCTCTCTCTTTATTTTCACAGAGTCTAAAAGTCAATTCGTACATGCATTTGAGAGACAAAGCAGCTAAGATCAAGGGGGGTTACATACCCATCTGTCAAAGAAGTTCAATAGTGGCAAAGACAACATTTGAATCACACCCCTAGGTACACTCTGCGCCCCAGATTCAAATGCAATGGCCTGTTTGAAGAGATGTGGGGACAACTTCTGCAGGTTATGTGTCTATGATATCCTTAAAAGATACTTGGTCTTTGTTTTTGGCTCCTGGCACAGAGCTCTTCAAACCCTTACAGTGTCTTGGGTCACAGTGGTTTTAGAACATCTCTGTTCTGATGTATGACTGTTGGTAGGTCCCTGGGTAATTTTAGGATGGGGCTGGTCCTGAGAAAGACCAAGCCTTGGTTAGAAGTTTAGAACATTTTTCTATACATCTAGCTTATAGAGTATACATAAGGCCTAGAGATGGGTTAATTACCAGTGACTAGTGATTTAATGTCAAACTTACCCAGTGAAACTTTCATAAAATCCCCTGAATTCTAGAGTTTAATGGGTGAAAGTATCCATGTACCAGGAGGATGGCAGACCTGACTGCATGGTGGGAAGAAGATCCTTTTAGACCTCACTCTATATGCCCTTTTATTGGACCATTTGTGTCCTTTATAATAATCGAAAAAATGTAAGTAAAGTGTCTTTGAGTTCTTGGAGCCATTCTAGCAAATTATTGAATCCGTGGATAGCCAGTCATGGGAATCCCTGATTTATAGCCAATTCAATAGAAATATTGGTGACATATCACTTATGACTTACATCTGAAGTGGAGGTAATCTCTTGGGATTAAAGCCCTTAAATCAATGGAGTCAGAGTCCAGGTTGTTATGTCAGAATTGGATTCAATCATAGGACACTTAGCTGCGGTTGGACACTTGGAGATGTGATTTGGAAAGCATGACATGTATTTGGTGTTAGAAGAAAGCTCATCTCTCAGAGCTCAAAACACTGCTGTGGATTCAGCCCCACTTTCCTTCCTTTTCAATAAATGCCACTGCTCCCCTCTCTAGTTGTTCCAAAAAACAGAGCTACTCTCAATTTCTTCCATCTAGTTTTCTCCTGCATTTGATCCATTATTAAGTCGGATTAATTCTCCTTCTAAAATAATCTCTGATACAGTCACTCCTCTCTCTCACTGCCCCATGAAAGCTACCATTTTTATTTTGGCTTCTGGATTTTTCTAGTAGTCTACCAAACCAGTGTATCTTCCACAGTTTCCCCTGTAATTCATTTTCCACATCACAGACTAATATGGCAAGAAGCTGTGTTCCACCTGGGCTCACAGTGTTGCTGCTTGAATGCTCTTGGTTCCTTCCTAACGCTGCTCTCTATGCAGGACATTGACATTCCATTCCCCTTTTATTTTATTTTATTTTTGGATTTTTGAGGTAGGGTGTCACTCTAGCTTAGGCTGACCTGAAATTTGCTATGTACTCCCAGGGTAGCCTTGAACTCTCAGCAATCCTCCTGCCTCTGCCTCCCGAGTGCTGGGATTAAAGGTGTGAACCACCATGCTCGGCTTCCATTTCCCTTTTAATGACACTGAGCTCCAGGTTGCTGAGAAAACCCTCAGAGCATCTAGTTAAATTGTGCTTTTAAGATGTTCTTGGGCTTCATTAGCTTAGGAGGGCCTCATCTGTACAGAACATCCATTGCTCCTGCATCATCCCAAAATGCAAAAAGAGTCATATAAAATTAATACTCAGAAGTGATTTTAATCATATGAATTGTTTTCTTTTTTATTAAGTAGAAAATTTGTATTGTCATCTCATATGTTGGTACCATCAATTCCCTCCTCTTTGCCCCACTCCACTGAAGGCAGTAGGGTCTTTCCTTTCACCTCAGGTGGGTAATCAAGTGCTTTGACAATCTTGTTTGGTGAACCCCATAGGTCTCTGATCAATAGCTCAATGTGGGTTGCAGCCAACTTCTGGTACTTGGAGTTACAAACCAGGGCAAAATATTTTAGGGTTAGGCTTTATTCCACCTGTGGTAGTTTGAATGAATGTCCCCCAATCCATTCTGGAGTTTTATTTAAGCTTGTGATGATGTCACTGTAGGTGGATCCTAGGGTCCATCCCTAAGGCATCTTTGGTGTTTGGGGGCAGATCTGGAATTCCAGTCAAAGGCATGCAGAATACTTGAGCTCTGGCTGGGGTTCTTGGAGTGGGCTTGCTTTGTGGTACAGCTGGTGGTATTTCTCTCTGCATAGGGACCTGTGGAAGGGGGCCCGTTTCTTCTGCCATCATGGAACTTCCCCTGGATCTGTAAACTTCAAATAAATTCTGTTCCACCTATAAACTGTGTCTGATTTGGAAGTTCATCCCAGCAACATGAGCTGATTGTGATACCACCCTCTTCAGGGAACTTCTTACCAGACAATCCTTCCATGCTCCTATTGAGGCTTCTTTTTTTATTCTAAATTTTTTTTGTTTATTTTTATTTATTTGAGAGTGACAGAGAAACAGTGAGAGAGAGAGAGAGAGAGAGAGAGAGGGAGAGAATGGGTGCGCCAGGGCCTCCAGCCACTGCAAACAAACTCCAGATGTATGTGCCCCCTTGTGCATCTGGCTAATGTGGGTCCTGGGGAATCAAGCCTCGAACCGGGGTCCTTAGGCCTCACAGGCGAGTGCTTAACTGCTAAGCCATCTCTTCAGCCCGCCTTTGAGGTTTCTATCTTTTAGTCTGCTATCCAGGAGGAAGGTTTCTATGGTATCAATTCATTTTGGATTATGTTTTGTGTATATCTTCCCCTACCCTTCTTTTCCCCTCCCCACCAAACACTTCCATCCCTCTTATCTGTCAGGTATGTCTGCAACTCACACTTTCCAATTTAGGAACCACAGATGAGAGAGACCATGCAGCATTTGTCTTTCTGTGCAGTGTGAGTTTGCTTAGAATGATCTGTTCCAAGTCCATCCATTTCCCTTCAAATTACATTGTGTCATTTTTCCTTACTGCTGAATATAATTCCATTGTGCATATGTATCACTTCTTCATTATCCAGTCATCAAACGATGGGCATCTGGGTTGACTCCAGATTTTAGCTATTGTGAACTGAGCAGCTATAAACATTTTTTGAGCAAATATCTCTGCAGTGAAGAGTGTAGCCTTTAGGATAGATGCCCAATAAAGGAATGCTGGGTCATTTGTAGCTCTGTTTTCATCTATTTCAGGAGTCTCCTTGTTGATTTCCATAGTGGTTGTATAAGTATGCACTCCCACCAGCAGTGAATGAGGGTTCCACTTTCTCCACAACTGTGCCAACATTTATTGCTGTTTGATTTTTTAAATTTATTTTATTTATTTATTTATTTGAGAGCAACAGACAGAGAGAAAGAGGGAGAAGGAGGGAGGGAGGGAGAGAGAGAGAGAGAGAGAGAGAGAGAGAGAATGGGCACACCAGGGCCTCCAGCCACTGCAAATGAACTCCAGACGCGTGTGCCTCCTTGTGCATCTGGCTAACGTGGGTCCTGGGGAATTGAGCCTTGAACCAGGGTCCTTAGGCTTCACAGGTAAGCGCTTAACCGCTAAGCCATCTCTCCAGCCCCACAGTTTGATTTTTTAATGATTTCCATCCTTTCTGGAGTAAAGTGGAATCTCATAGTTATTTTAATTTCCATTTTTCTGATGGTTAAGGATGCTGAATATTTTCTTAGGTAAGTATTAGTCATTTGTATTTTTTACCTTTGAGGATTCCCTATTCAATTCTTTGCCTCATTTTTAGACTTAAATTTTTTTTCTTTTATTGACAGCTTCCATACTTATAGACAATAAACCATGATAATTCCCTCCCCTCCCCCACTTTCCCCTTCACAAATCCACACTCCATTATATCCCCTCCTTCTCTCCATTAGTCACTCTTTTATTTTGATGTTATCATCTTTTCCTCCTATTATGAGGGTCTTGTGAAGGTTGTGCTGGGCACTGCAAGGTCATGGATATGTGAGGCCAATTTCTGTCTGGATGATTGCATTGTAAGCACTCCTACACTTCCTTCATCTTTACATTCTTTCTGCCACCTCTTCCAAAATGGACCAGGAACCTTGGAAGGTGTGATAGAGATGTCTCAGTGCTGAACATTCTTCTGTCACATCTTCTCAGCACTATGGTGCCTTTTGGGTCACCACCATCTAAAAAGAGAAGTTTCTCTAACCAAAAGTGAGAATAGTATTAATATGAGTATTAACATTAAGTAAAGTGTTTACAGGGCAGTTTGTTAGGCATAATATATGCATTTAGCCAGACAAGAGTAGGAGTTATACTCCTAATTCTCATGACCTCCCCCTCCATAGGCTTTTGATTAGGTTTTCAGTCCATTGGCTAATTTGGCCTGCCTGGCCAAACTTGAGGCTTACAGTGTTTACTGTTTTCACCACTGATGGCTTCTGTCTCCTATAGGGCTGCATGCAATGCAGCTTTTCCCAGCTTTCTGTCAGCTGGCCTACACAGAGGAGGTTTTCAGCTCAGCCCCAGTTTGATTTCTTGGTGACCTTGCATCCCAGGCATGTGGAGTCTTCAGCAATAGGGTCTTATTATCCATTCCTGGTGGGAAACCAAGAGCCCTGACTTTGCCCCATTTTTTAACCTTTGTTTTTATTGACAAGTTCCATAATTATAGACAATAGACCATGATAATCCCCCCCACACTTTCCTCTTCATGAATCCATTCTCCATGATATTCTCTCCACTTCTCAAATTCTCTTTTCAATTTTGATGTCATCATCTTTTCCTCCCATTATGAGGGTCTTATGTAGGCAGTACCAGGTATTGTGAGGCCATTTTGTGTCTGAAGATTTCTGTCACATTTTTTGAGTGGATTGGGGGTTGGGGAGAGGAAATGGGCGCACCAGGGCCTCCAGCCACTGCAAATGAACTCCAGATGCATGCACCACCTTGTGCATCTGGCTTCCGTGGGTACTGGGGAGTCGAGCTTTGACCCGGGGTAGGCTTCGCCTACAGTGACATCATCACAAGCTTGAATAAAACTCCAGAATGGATTGGGGGACATTCATTCAAACTACTACAGGTGGAATAAAGCCTAACCCTAAAATATTTTGCCCTGGTTTGTAACTCCAAGTACCAGAAGTTGGCTGCAACCCACATTGAGCTATTGATCAGAGACCTATGGGGTTCAATGCAATACCAATAAAAGTCCCAGCATCATTCTCTACAGAGATAGAAAAAATAATCTCAAAATTTATATCGAATGGCAGAAGACTACAAATATGCAAAAATATACTCAGCAAAAGAAACACCTCTGGAGGTATCACCATACCCAATCTAAAGCTATACTGCAAAGTCATAGTAAAAAAAAAAAAAAAAAAAAAGCATGGTACTGCTATAAAAAAAACAGACATGTAGATCAATGGAACAGAAATGAAGACCCAGCCCTTTGTTCAAGTAACTACAGCTACTTGATCTTTGACAAAGGAGCCAACAACATACACTGGAGAAAAGATAGCATCTTCAGCAAATGGTGCTGGAAAAATTGAACAACCATATGTAGAAAATGAAATTAGGCCCACTCCTCTCACCATGCATAAAAGTCAACTCCAAATGGATTAAAGACCTCAATATAAGACCTTAAACTCTCAAACTACTGGATTAAAAAATGGGGGGGGGCGGCTGAAGAGAGGTTTTCAGTACCAGGCATATATTCCCTCCCATAGAGTGGGTTTCCAGTTAAATTAGAGAGCAGTTGGTTTCCCCCATAACAGACATACCACTATTGTGTCCATTGGCAATTATTCTTGTCATTCTTCTTGTTTTGTAGTTCTTCCTGTTTATCCTTTACTCTCTTGTATTAACTATTATTTGAATATGGTTTATTTTTTTTCTGTTTCCTCATGTGTGTGCTTTTCTTTCTCTTCAGCATGAAGGATCTATTCAAGTATTTCTTTTTTTTTTTTTTTTTAACTTTTTTGAGGTAGTGTCTTGCTCTCTAGCCCTGGCTGACCTTGACTTCACTATGTAGTCTCAGTGTGACCTCAAAATCACAGCAAGCCACCTACCTCTGTCTCTTGAGTGGTGTGATTAAAGGCATGCATTGCCACGCCTGGCTACTTCAAATATTTTCTATAGAGTTGGTTTGGTTGTCATATATTCTTTTAGCCTGTTTTTGTTATGTAATGTCCTTATTCCTCCATCTACCTGGGTGGATAGCTTTGCTGGGTAAAGTAATCTTGGTTGACAGTTGTTGTCTTTCAGAACTTTGACTACATCATTCCAAACTCTTCTGGCTTTTAAAGTTTATGTTGAGTAATCTGCTATTTTCCTGAGGAACTTGCCTTTATATGGGACTTTAATTTTCTCTCTAATTGCTTTCAATATATTTTCTTTGGTTTGTGTGTTTTGTGGTTTAATTACAGTATGGCAGTGAAAGGTTCTTTCCTGATTTTTGTCTGTTTGGTGTTCTAAAGGCTTCCTTTATCTGGATTGGCATCACTTTCACTATTTGGGAGAAATTTTCTTTTATGATTTTATTGAAAAATACCTACTATGCCTTTGGAATGAAATTCTTCTCCTTCTACTATAACCTGAATTTTTATGTTTGATCTCTTCATAGTGTCTTGAAATTCCCATTCATGCCTTCTAATTAGTTTACCTTTCTCTCTGTTATAATGACTGTATTAGATCTGCCACCTGGTCTTCTAGTTTAGAAATTCTGTCCTGTCCTTGATACATTTTACTGGTGAGACTTTCTACAGAGTTTTCTATTTGACTTACTCTCTTTTTTGTTTCTAGTATTTCAGATTGGTATTTTTTCATTATTTCTATTTCATTATTCAGGTCTTGTATTGACCTCCTTATTTCATTAAGTTGGGTTTCCTGTATTTTCTTGGGATTCATTCAGTTTATTTTCTTCTTTGATTTCCTTTATTTATTCTTTGATTTCTTTGGAGATATACACACACACACACACACACACACACATACATATTATACACACACACACACACACACACACACACACACACACACACATAATCATTTAAAAAATTGTCAGGCACTTCATCTAAATCAGTCCCACTGGAGATCATTTCTGATAGATTTATAATTTTTGGAGGGATTGTATTGTCTTGGTTTTGTGTGTTGCTTGTATTACAATGTAGAGATTTTTACATCTTGATTTAACTTAATGCTTGGGTTTTCTAATATCTGCAGTGTTCTTAGCTATGTAAATCCAACTTTGTATAGCTTCAGGGTAGGAGTTTTAGCTGCCAGATATGGCTTTTATATTACTTCCAGAGTAACAGCAGAAGTGACTTTAGGTGTTAAGTGTGTCTGCTATGCAAGTATTCTAGTAGGCTGGGTAGAGCAAATTACTGGCAAATTTTAAAATTCAACTGAGCAATATACTCATTCAATCAAGCCAGCACAGAGTATTAATGCAATAGTGAGGATTAAAACAAACAGATAATGTAATAAAGCCAAAATCTTTAAGGGTATATTTTGCCCCACACCCTTATTCCTGGCACCTGGGAGGCTGAGATTTCTGGTCTGAAATAGGTTCCAGGTTAGCCTGGGTCCAAGTGAGACCCTGCCCCCAATAATGACAGAAGAAAAAGACAAAGGCACTATAAATTAGGAAATGTCAAAGGCAACAATAGTCAATACCAAAATACAGCTTATTTGATAATGGTAAAGCTGACCAAGAATGCATGAATCAAATCTAACATATAACCTGCTTTGACATGGAAAGAGAGATTAGCACTTCAAGTGCAGGCCTATGTACTTGACTTTGTCTAAGTGGACCCTGATACCTTTTGGGATGGCTTCTAATCTTATCTATGCTGATTGCCTACCTTTATCCCTCTCTGTTGCACTGTGGACTTGGTTAGGCTGCTTGGGCCACTGGACCTGGTGTTCTGATCAGCTGTGCTGGATGCTGTGTGCCCAGGGGGAGGGTGAGTTCTCTTGCAGTTTGTTGCACTGGCGGTTGTGGGAAGGGAGGCTGTGCAGGATGCCTGGAGTTGTATCAGAGCTACTCAGTTGGTTCTGTTTTTGTTCTCTTTCAACAGCTGCTTGGCTGGACCCTGCTGTCTTCCCCTTTGGCTTTGTGAGGAGGCTGGTGTGAGTGGAAAATCCCTTCACATGGCTTCTCCTGCAGCTCTGTGCTGGGCCATGTGGGTGGGTGCATGTCCACAGACTGGAGCCGCTGGGGCCTCAATGGGATTCTGACTGGTTTCTGGCTTTCTGGAAGCTCTGGGTCTTTCCTGCTTCTCTGCTGTGGCTGATAATTCCTTATACACCTTCAGTTTTCAGCAGAAAATTGTATTTTGCTATTTTTCTACTTTATCTCCCTAGGTTGCTTTAGTATGGCTACTATGTTGCCATCTTACCCTGAAGTCTCTGCATTTTCATTCTTGATGGATGTAATAAGTTTGTTCAGGAGATTTATCTGCTCTGGATTTACTTTTGGTAGGTGGCATGTGTCTAGGAATTCATCCATTTCTTCTGGGTTATCCAATTCTGTGGAATAGAGGTTTTGGAAATATGCCCTGATGTGTCTTCCAATTTCACTGGTGTCTGTTATGTCCTCTCCCTTAATGCTTCACAAAGAGGAGTAAATTTCAACACATGAAGCCTTAGGGGAGCAAACACATTACAAGTAAGTTACAAATATATTGAAGCACTGTAGGAAGAGGATTCCTGTATTTGAAGGTATTCCCATGTTCCAGGAGATTTCTCCCAGTAGACTTCTAACAAACCTTCCATGTAGTGGCTTCTTGCTAGCTCATGACTAACAGGGTAGGATTTTTTCCTGCACTTTCTGGCTTTTACCTCTTTACCCAGCATGCACTTATAGCTGAGATCTTCTGCTTTCATATCTTGGCACCATTTTCATGAGCTTTTCCTAGATACCTAACCTAATGAGCTTTCTCTTCTCTTTGGACTGCATCTGTCATCTTCTCAGCCCAAGCATTATGATTACAGGATTTTATCTCCTGCTTCACATGATTGCTATTGACTGAATGTTCCCACCACCTTCTAGATTATGTGTTTTTTTTTTTAATATATTTTTTGGTTTTTTGAGGTAGGGTTTCACTTGGGCCCAGGCTGACCTGGAATTCACTATGTAGTTTCAGGGTGGCCTCGAACTCACAGTGATCCTCCTACCTCTGCCTCCCGAGTGCTGGGATTAAAGGCATGCACTACCATGCCCGGCTTAAACATATTTTTATTTATTTATTTGAGAGAGAGACAGACAGACAGACAGAAAGAAAGAGACAGACAGATAGAGAATTCATCTGAGTTGTGAATTTTGTCAGACAAGTATGATTTAAAGATATAAGGGCAGGAGGGATGGAGAGATGGCTTAGTGGTTAAGGCACTTGCCTGCAAAGCCAAAGGACCTTGGTTGGATTCCCCAGAAGCCAGAGGCACAAGGTGGCGCATGTGTTTGGAGTTCATTTGCAGTGGCTGGAGGCCCTGTTGTGCCCATTCTCTAACCTCCCTCTCTGCCTCTTTCTCTCTTGCTCTTTCAAATAAATTGAAAAAATTTTTAAAAAAAGATAGGCAGGAAACATTGGGTATTTTTAAAAGTATTTAAAAATAATAATTAGCCAGGCGTGGTGATGCATGCCTTTAATCCCAGCACTTAGGAGGCAGACGTAGGAGGATCTCTGTGAGTCTGAGGCCACCCTGAGACTACAGATGAATTCCAGCGCTAGAGTGGGACCCTATCTCGTAAAACCAAGAAGCAAACAAACAAACAAAATAATAATTAATTCAAAAATAATACATTGATTATTTTGTTGTGATGTCATAACTGGTTCAGAAAAAAACAAATTAAAAAGCATAAAATTGGGCTGGAGAGATGGCTCAGTAGTTAAAGGCACTTGTTTGCAAAGCCTGATGACCCATATTCAATTCCCAAATATCCACATAAAGCCCTATGCACAAAGTGGTGCATGTGTCTGGAGTTCATTTGCAGTAGCTGGAGGCCTTGGTGTGCCCATGCCCTCTGTCTGTCTCTCCTCTATCTCTTTCTGCTTGTAATAAGTAAAAAGCATAAATTTATATAGAGTAAAGTTAATCTGTTTGCTATAGAGTGGGAAAGAGAGTAATTTGAATCTTTTCTGGTAGGACAGAATTTGCTTGCCCAGAGACAAGGGTTATTTTCCATTGCTCTCAATTAGCTACAACTTGCAGAGCTGAAGAAGAGCTTGCATAGTCTCAGAATCATATATGCAGAAGAGGGAGCTACAGATCATGTGGCTTTCCAGCAAGCATTGCTCCTCTGAGCAGCCCCTTTCTCGGCTGGTACCCCGACCCTTATTATGTTTTTTTTTTCACAGAACTGTTGACTTGTTCTTTCTCCATCTCTGGCTGAGCAATAAATCACTGTGAGAAAGATCAAAGATGTAAATCTTTCAATACTTAAAGCCACAGAAATAATGAATATTTCAATTTATTAAATACATTAGGCATTTTTCTTTATTACCTTTATGGGGCTGCCCCCCTTCCCCCCAAAAATGTGTGAGTGCTGATGGAGATTAGTGAGGGAGGTGGAGTAGGAAAAAAAAGTAAGTTCCTCCCCAGAAAGCAGGATGGGCTTTGGGGTGGGTGACATGATCTCTCAGGCATGTCTGTATTCTTTTACAGAGGCTCAGGGGCGGTGATGTAGTCTGAGTATGGGCTCTCACAGCTGGGGTGGAACTCCTTAGAAGCTGATCTCCCACAGCACTTTTGTAATTGCCTCCTGCTTCACAGGCAGGCTTGTCCTATGAAGAGAGGCTCTTCAGCACCACTCTGAACAGGGCAGGAGCCTGGATGGACTTAGTTTAGTGGGTGGCTGACCTGGCTCTGTGGAATCCCCTTTCCCTCACTTCACTGAGCAGAGAGGCTAATGCAGAAGTTCTCAGGCCTGGCTGTTCATTAGAATCACTGAGGAGCTTTGGTAAATAACCACCCCGATTAGATTAGTCTGGGTGGATCTCGGTCTGAGTATTGTTTTTATTTTTATTTTTTATTTTTTTTGGTTTTTTTGAGGTAGGGTCTCACTCTGGCTCAGGCTGACCTGGAATTCACTATGTAGTCTCAGGGTGGCCTCGAACTCTCGGCGATCCTCCTACCTCTGCCTCCCGAGTGCTAGGATTAACGGCGTGCGCCACCACGCCCGGCTTGAGTATTGTTTTTAAATATCTCTAAATTATTTCAATGTACACTGGGGGAGGAGAATTGTTCTAAGTTTCTGAAATGTGGCTGATGGTTAGAATCACTGAACTAACTGCTTTTTAAAGATACAGATCCCTAAACCCTTCCTTGGTGACTTAAATGGGCATGTGTGGGGTAAGGCTCAGAAATCAGAATGTTAGGCACTCCCGGGAAGGAACCATGTCTATGAGTCACTGGTGGGACAAAACTTTATAGCAAGTGGGCCTTGCTTCACAGAGCAGTCTGAACCTCTAGTGCTAATTTTTTTTTTTTTTTCCAGGAAGGGTCTCACTCTAGCCCAGGTTGACCTGGAATTCACTATGTAGTCTCAGGCTGGTCTTGAACTCACAGAAATTCTCCTACCTCAGCCTCCCATGTGCGGGAGTAAAGGTGTGCACCACCATGGCTGGCTTCTAGTGCTAATTTGTTGAAAGGGGTCTTGAGGGACAGTTTTTTGGTAAAATTTATACTTGGAGATGGAGTTATTTACATGGTCTGCTTACAGCCTGATTGGCATGTGAAAGCAAGCTTCCTTTTCCTTTAGAGGGAGGGCCAAGATAGGCAAAAACATGAGTCCTGGGAAGATCACCCCTTCTAATCTCTGGAGCCTGTAACATTACTTTATTTAAAAAGGGTCTTTGCTGATGTGATTTAAAGACCCCCATAAGGAGATCATTTTGGATTAATCACATGAGCCCTGAATGCTTTCACTAATATGAGAGAGCAGAGGGCCATCTTGGGATGGGGAGAGATGTGGTGAGGCTGAGGGCAGAGGCTGGCCACAGCCATGGGGCCTCAGCAGCCCTTGGAGTCTGGCGGCCGGAAAGAACAGCTTCTCCCTTCAAGCCAAATCAGAGAGCACGGCTTGACCAATAGGCTGATTCAGGCTTAGTGAGCCAGACCTTGGATACCTTACCTCCAGAGCTGCAGGGGTTGAACTCCCACCAAGTCTGTAGCAACCTGTTACAGCAGTGACAGGAAAAGAATGCAGGAATCACCTAGGGCAGGGGTACAGCCGAGATTCTGACTCAGTGGGTCTGAGAGGAGCCATAGATATTGCTGTACGTCTTGACAGGGTGGGCCGCCTGGGTGAAACTACGATGTGGATCTAAGGGCTATAATCTGAAGAGGAATGAAGAGGTGTTAGCAACAGAGAAGATTCAGGCAGTTTTATGAAATTTTTTTGCATTCGTTCTTGTTATATATAACTTCTCCAGCCACATTCTATTTCTGTGGACAAAGGGAAGATCCAGAATTCAGGCAGCTACTCAGATAAAGGAGATGAAACAATGAGATGACAGCCTCATTTCCCTTGAGCTGTTAAGAATTGGCTAAAATATGTTGTGGGGCCATTTCAGAGTAACAAAGAGATGATTGCTTCAGCCATCACATCTGTAATGTGTCATTTTCTGAGTGTCAGTGGAAATTTCTGTACCTATTGAGATTGAGTGGGGCTGCCGCATTATCATTTAATTCTAAAATCCCCCAAAATATAAAAATTGAAGATACCCTCACCATGGCCAGTGCCAATGCTAGGTGTTGGTGAAGAGTTGGTGAATTGCATAGGCTTGAGTTTCGCACTGGATTCCTGGTGATCTTTAAATTTGTGTTTGTCTTTCACTTGTGGGTGTGGAACAGGAAAAGAGGGAGAACTTCCAGAATTTATTTATAGGTATTGGTCAAAGTAATGAAGTGGACAGAGTCACCTGGGTGGTGCTGAGATACTATATACAGCTTCCCCTAGTGAAGCCACCCAGTCTCTTTGGGAGTTTGGTTTCAAGCTCTTTTCTTCTTTTTCACTCCCCTCCAGAAAATCTTAGGAGTCCTATGAGACATTTTGTAAGATAGTATTTAACATTTTTGCCATTTAAGTCTACACTCAGTGACAGCAGTTATGTGTACTCTATTGTATAACCATCACCAGTCTGTTTCATAATCATGAGCAGAAACTGTACCCACAGTATTCTCCCCTCCCCTCATCCCTGTTAAACTCTACTCCACTTTCTGCCTCGGCAATTGTCACTTTAAGTGTTCATATAAATGGAATCATAGCATGCTCAGCTGCTATATTTGGATTATTTCACTTAGAGTAACATTCTCAACGTTCAACCAGGCATCTGAATTGCATTCCTTTCAATGTCTGAATATTATATGATGTATATAAAGGGCATATTTTGTTTATGGATCAATAAACATCGATAGATATTTGTGTTGCTTACATTTATTGGCTATTGTGAATCAGTGTTTATAGTACTTAAGTTGAGATAAAAATTTGGGGAGGGAAGGGAGGGCATTGAAGGGGTGGGAAACGCAAATCTAGACTCAAACGGCAATGGCACCATAAAATTCTACTTCCTAAAAGGCAGGCCAAATGGCTGAACCTTCACCAGGCCCTTACAGGGAACACCTGAACCACAAGACACTGGAGAGGGTAGGATCAAGGCTAACCTTAATCTTCTACATCTTCCCTCCCTCCCTCTCCCTCTCTCTTCTCTCTATTAGCCATCTTTTTCCTCATTTTCTTAGTGGGCACTGGCCTGTAACTCCCAGTACCAGCATGGGGCTATCATCCACAATGAGCGTTTGATCAGAGAGACCTACAAGGTTTCCTAGAAGACAGACAGATTTCTATCAGAGTACTTGATGACCCACCAAAGGTTAGTGGTAAGACCCTACTGCTGAAGACACCATATGCATTTGACATGTAAAATAGAATGGCATGGCTGGAAGCTAGAAGAGAGTCAGTCCCCAGACAGTCAGCGCATCTAGTGCCAGAAGGTGCTACATGGGCGACTGGGGGAAAATGACCAATATCTGACAAGCAACTCATGGTCTAACCTACTTAGCAGCAAATAACCTGTTGTGATGCCTATACAAGTGCAATAGTGGCACACAGCCATGGTAGGGAACCAACTGCTCTTGATTTGGCTAGCTGATCCCCTCAGTGATATGGGACCCATAGCTGGAGCTGGGAAACAAGTCAGAACCATATCCAAACATAAGCCCACTCTCCAATATCAAGCTACCATCAATCATGGGCTACAAGAGGGCCTATACCTATCAAATGCTCTATAAAAAAGGAAGGGTTATCTCATTTGCCCTGGTGCTAACTTACTCTCCATTGGAGAATCTGCTTCTCTTTTTCAGATAGATGTAGATCCTAAGGAGAGAGCCACCTCATCATACCTCAGAAGGGCCCCAGCTGAAACTAAGAAAAATTGGCAAAACAAGCAAGGGTGCTCTTTTCCTGATGAACCAGATACTAGCACAAGGGGGAAGGAGACCAACACAGAGAAAAATCAACTCCTACCAAATCAGAGAGCCAGAGCCTCAGAGGCCCCCAACACCTCAGCACTGAAGCGGACCAAAAATGAACCCAACATGGCTCAGGGAAATTTTGCAGAAGAGGGGGCGGAAGGAATGTCAGAGCCACATGTTGGGTCATGATATGCAGAGACATTTATCTTACCCATAACTGCAGGCTAAGTCCACAACGCACAACCCATATACCTCAACAAGGAGGGGTCAATGGGGAGGGGGTAGGTCATGGATGAGCCTAATAATGGTTTCAAACTGACTGTATTTGCTGAATACAAAACTAATTAATATAAAAAAAATTAAATAAAAAAATTTGGTAAAAGTGTGGCTTGAAAATCCCATGCTTTCCAATGCCAGGTAATAGAACACATACCCACGGAAACCAAGATGGAAATGAGTTGCACCAGGACACAACGACGTCAGAGAGTCTTAATGGTGTCGCAGCAGGTGAGTGAGAACATGCAGAGCCCAAGGAGGTTGCAGGGAGTTAGTGAGATGGCGTAGAGCAGAAGGAGGTTGCAGTGGGTGAGTGAGAGGATGTAGAACTGAAAGATGTTGCGGTGTGTTAGTGAGTTGAGGGTGAGCTGAAGGAGGTTGCAGCGGGCGAATGACAGGACATAGAGCTGAAGGGTCTCGCAGTGGGTTAGTGAGATGATGTAGAGATGAAGAGTGAGGTCGGCAGTGATGAGCTGTTGTAGAGTTGCTGAGTGAGGCGACCCAGAGCTGAAGGCTGTTGCAGTGGCTGGGTAATGTTATTAATAGGTGATGGATATTGCAGTGAGTGGGATGAGGAAGAGCTGAAGGCTGTTGCGGTGGGTGAGTGAGATGGGGCATGTCTTATCATGTTCTTGGGAAGTCTCATCTTTTCAAGTGTGATTATTTGACTGGAGGTTTGTGGCTGGAAAACAAAGCCAAGAAAGGAATAAAATGAACATTTGGTGACAAAGCTTGCTTTCTTGCTCTGTTTTCCTCTCTCACAGTGTTTGCTATTTCTGAATGGCTTCCTTAGTAATTTACTTTCACTTGAAGAAATGTCTGAGGAAGATAACCAACAGCCATCACACAAAAGGATGCGTTCACTTGGTCTTCACTGTGGCGCTGTCAGAGAGGCTTGTCTAGTATTACCGTGAAGCCCTGAAGGGGAGGACAGCTCCACCAGCCCCCCCCCCTGTCTATAGATTTTCAGGACTCTGGTTCACACCTGGGTAACTCCAACTCATTAGTGCCTGAAGGCTGGCCTGAGCCAACGAGTCGAGGAAGGAACCAAGGGCCGAGCAAAGGTAGTAGATGCTAACAGTAGACAATACTGGGGACTTCAGTGTAGATGACCTGGTGGATGCTGGTGCTGTAATTAGAAAAAGGGGTCGAGATAGGGATGGGCCAGTAGAAGCAGCAGTAACACTGGGTGAACCCAGGACATGAATATGTGGCTCCCAGCTTTGGGTAAGCTCATTATTATTTCTTTAAAAAAAATTTTTTTTTTGTTTGTTTTTCAAAGTAGGGTCTCACTCTAGTCCAAGCTGACCTGGAATTCACTGTGTAATCTCAGGGTGGCCTAAAATGCACAGCAATCCTTCTACCTCTGCCTCCAAAGTGCTGGGGTTAAAGGCATATGCCATTATGCTTGGCTAATTTTTTTATTTTTATTTTAGAGAGAGCAAGAGGGAGAGAGAGAGAGAAACAGAGACAGAATTGGTGTGCCAGGGCCTCAGCCACTGAAATCGAACTCCATACACTTGTGTCACCTAGTGGCATGTGTGACCTTGCACTTGCCTCACCTTTGTGTGTCTGGCTTACGTGGGGTCTGGAGAGATCTAACTAACATGGGTCTTTAGGCTTTGCAGATAAGTGCCTTCCTTAATCACTAAGCCATCTCTCCAGCCCTGATGATTATTTCTTACCTTGTTATACTTCTCTTGTGTACTCATCTTATAGGAGAGGCAACTGTGGTTCAGAGAGGAAAGGATAGAAGCTCATGCTTTTGACAAATATGAATGATGCCTGGGTAGAAAAAAAAAATATATATATATACACACACACACATATTGTGTGGAGAGGGAGAGAGAGAGAGAGAGAGAGAGAGAGAGAGAGAGGGAGAGGGAGAGGGAGAGAGAATTGGCATGCTAGGGCCTCCAGCCACTGCAATCAAACTCCAGACCTGTGTGCCACCTTGCATGCTTGTATCACCTTGTGTGTCTGGCTTATGTGGGGTCTGGGGAGTTGAACATGTGTCTTTAGGCTTTTCAGGCAAGCATGTTAACCACTAAGCCGTCTGTTCAACCTGAAAGTCTATATTTTTAAGGTATCATCCCATATCAGACTGCAATTGGAAAGGAATATGGAGGCATCTTCTACTTCTACTCTCAGACTTTTACTGTGAGTAGACAAATAGCAAAGTTGGGCTGGAGAAATGGCTTAGTGATTAAGGCACTTGTCTGCAAAGCCAAAGGACCCAGGTTCGATTCCTTAGGACCCACATAAGCCAGATGCTTTCTCTCTCTGCCTCTTTCCCTCTCAAATAAATAAATAAAAATAAAAAATTAGGGCTGGAGAGATGGCTTAGTGGTTAAGCGCTTGCCTGTGAAGCCTAAGGACCCCGGTTCAAGGCTTGGTTCCCCAGGTCCCACGTTAGCCAGATGCACAAGGGGGTGCACACATCTGGAGTTTGTTTGCAGAGGCTGGAAGCCCTGGTGCGCCCATTCTCTCTCTCCTCTCTCTCTCTCTCTCTCTGTCTTTCTTTCTGTGTCTGTCGCTCTCAAATAAATAAAAAAATTTAAAAAAATTAAAGAAAATAAAGTAAAATAAAAATTAAATAAAAGAAAAATAGCAAAGTTGAGAAGGTAGATTCTTACATTAGAGAAGGCATTCTTAACCTAGAGTTTAGGCATCCCAAGAAGGACAGAATCCAAGGGTACCTGTGAACTTTCTTGGGTGAACCTCTTATGTTTCTTGATGAAGTGTAGCATTTCCTTCAAAGAGTCCGTTAGCAGCACGTCAAATTACCATTCATGAGATTTAACAATGTTCCCATATCCCATAGTTTGATAGATGTCTGGATTATCATCATGTATTGTCACCACTACTACAGAATTTGGGGTTATTAGACTCATTGCTAGACTCTGTTACTTTATGTGTTACGAGAAGCATCCTATCAGCATGCCATGATTTTAAGAACAAATTACACATAATTAAGCAGCTTCTATGATTTTATTTTAGGCATTGCAAACATTATTTTGAGGAGGGTTCCACAGATACCACAGACTTTCAAAGGAATTTATGGCCAAAGAATGATTAAAACCCTGCACAAAAGCAACGGGGACTCAAGATGATTCACATTCTCCAGATCGTCTGCTCTTGGTAGAGTCTGTTTGCATCCAGTAGGAGGGTAGGTGCAAAGAAGGGAAGAGCTGGGATTCAATGCATTCATTCATTTATTCACAATGCCAACTGATGACCACAATATGTCAGACACTATATATGACACTGGGGCCCTGTGGTTCTATGTTAATGGATAATAACGATTTGTAACAGATAGGTAACTCACAAGGCAAGCTTGGGACCTGAACAATGAGAAGGTGCCTCTTGAGGAAGAAGTCATGGCGTGGTCATGGCAGAGGGAACAGCAAGGGGCATAGAGTAAGCTTTTCACAGATAAAAAAGAGAGATGCTCTTGGGAGTTTAGGTTAGAGCTAGGCTGTTTCAATATGGCAGCTACTGACCACCTAGGAGTACCGAGCATTTGAAATGACAGTGGTCCAACCGGATACCTCTAAATGATTTTCAAGGATATGGGGAGAGGTAAATAATTTTCCCTTTTATTCAAACAACATTTGTTGAATATCCTGGTGGTGGTAATATTTTAATAAATAAGATGAATTCTTGCTACTATAGATGAAATGCCTATGTCCTCATAATTCATATACTGAAATCCTAATCTCCAATGTGATAGTATTAGGTGGTAGAGATTATACCCTAAAAAACCTCTGAGAGCTCCTTTGTACTCGTCTTGAGGGAGAGAAGAGGGCCAAGTAGGAACTCTGGGAAACACGCCCCTCACCAGGACTCTGCCAATGTTTTGGTCTTGGATTTCTCAACCTTCAGAACCATGAGAAACAATTCCCATGGCTTATTGATTCTCCTGGTCAATCATAGTCTAACATCCCAAACTTACTGAGACACTTGCTGTTCCACACAGAGGTGCTATGGGTGTGTGGGTAGACAAGGAATGAGTTATAGAGATGATAATCTGGGATTGTATTGTGTGATGGAGGTCATCAGGGAAAATTCCTCTGAGATGATGTCATTACCTTTGCAGAGGGCTCTCTGTGGGATGAGCATCAGAAACTCCACTCAGCCCCCAGCCATGTCTTACCTTTACTGATTGTGTTTAGCATTAGCAAGTAGGCTTCCCCTTGCATTGTGAGACTTTTCTAATTAGTTTTATTTTCTTCTCTTTTACAAAAGGATGCATCAATCTCTCAAAGATTTTTTTTTCTATGATGGCAGGGACCTCAGGATGGGTGCACTGATGGTCCCCTGAAGATGGTGTCCAAATGGTGAGGGAACTTTCATGGGGAATTCCCTTAGCAGCTGATCTGTAGAACCTCTCAGCTCCCTTGGCACTGACTGAACTGCTTGCATAAATGGGGTGTTTAAAAAGGCACCACCCCCCTAGGGTGAGTTTTAAGATCCTGTCTTGTAAATAGTTTCTTTTCTTTTTCTTTTTCTTTTTCTTTTTAAGAAGATAGTTCTAAGCAGGTTGGAAGTCTACTCTCTGGAGTTGTGCTGCTATGCTTTTATTTTAAATGCCACCATCTCCTTCAATGTTTAGCTAACGATAACTATAATAAAATAATGGCAGAGTACTAGCTAAGCACTTCCTGTGCCGCCAGGCTGTGCGCACATCATCTCATTTAATCTTCACTTCATGGGGAAGCTGTGTGGTTTGGTGGTGAGTCATTCTCAGAATGCTTGGGTTTGAGTCTCAGTGCTGTCATTCCTAGCTATTTGACTTCTCATTTACTGATCTGTAAAATAGGGACAATAATAGTTCCCATGGGGGCATGGGATGGAGGAAATGAACGCTACCTGTAGAGCTATTCCCAGTCGATAGTAAATCCTATATGGCAGCCATTATTGACACGAAGAGCAGTAGACTATTAACTCACTAAACACATGACGAAAACAAAGTTCAAGTCAAGTCATTTACCCAGTGTCACATAACGAGGAAGAGATATGCTCCCATTCATGTTGTCTGTTGGCCAACAGTGCTCCTAGGTGTGGGCAGGTTTGAAAAATGAGCCATATGGATGTGGTTTTGGACTTGGGCTCCGCAGGACCATATGCTATAGTGGGCTGGAGAGATTTGATTTTTGGCAAGTCTACCCTCTAACTATAAAGTAGGCCTTTTTCTGTTAATGGTGTTTCTCTAGACCCTGTCTCTTAGTACAAGTTGACAGTATTGGCAGGATAATTGGAGGCCTACCAAAGCGATTAGTTGTTTTGCCTTGGAAGTTGTTTCCTAAACCCCAGGGAAAGAAGCAGCCCATCTGTTGTGCTAACTTCCTGCAAACTTGTTGCCTGGAGATTAGAAATGAGGCATTGGAGCTAAATGGGCCTAGTCTGCATCATGGCACACTATCCCCCAATGATCTTGGGAGAATGCTTCACACTCCTGAAACTTGGTTTGTTTATGTACATAGTGGAGTGCTCACCATATCTACCTCACAGAACTATTTTGAGGATTAAGTGAGATCACAGATCATAATAACAAAATTGGTGACTTGAACTGAAGGCCATCTGAACAACTACTTACAATGACTACCCTCATACTACAGATGATGGACCAGGCACAGGGCTCTTCCTTATTATTGACTCGCTATATAGTAGCTGGTATCCAGTAGCTCCCCCTTATCCATGTTGAGTACATTCAAATACACTCAGTGTGGATGCCAGAAGTCATAGATTTCACTGACCCCTATATATACTACACACATATACAAAATTCATGCTTTTCCTATACTACTAATCACTTAGGTTCAGTATGGCTTTTGTAATTTGAGATACTGATTTTATGGGTAGAGGATTTGTTCTTAATGTATTATATAACTTCAAATGCATGATTTTTTCTTTTCTTTTCTTTTTACTTATTAATTTAAGACCTTTTTCTTTTACTTAAAGGAAACCCTTTGTTTTCTATTTGGAGTATTAAAATTGCCACTATCATTAGTCTTGTGCTTTGGGGCCATAATTAAATAAAATAAAGGTCACTTTAACATGAATACTTTAATACTGTGACAGTGTAAGAACCAAGATGACTACTAAATGACTAATTAAAAGGTAGTATATTAAGTGTCAATATGCTAGACCAGGAGACCTTCACATCCTGGTTGGGACTAGTGCATATCTATAGCATGAGATCTCAATCTTATACTTAGGGTTACATGGAATTTACTTATGAATTGTTTATTTCTAGAATTTTCCATTTGCTATGTTCAGATCACAACTAATCACCAGATAACTGAAAACACAGAAGGTAAGACTGCAGATGAGGAAGACTACCATAACTTAATTCCCCAACCAACCTTGGGCATTTGGTTTAATAAGGCATTTTTCCCCCACTAGAGAGGCCAGGCCATATACATATACACACACACACATACATACATACATATATACATACATACATACATACATACATATCTCATTGGTTGTCATTAGGCACATGGAGTGACCTGCTATTGCCCTTAAGTCTCTTTGCTTTTGGCATGTCATACCTTGAATTAAAAGTCACATCACTGACTATCCTACTAGGTTAGTACTAGCTCTAGAATCTTTTTTTAAATGTATATATTTTCTACCCAGTTCAGAGTTGAACTGTTTTTTTTTTTTTTAATGAGAGATAGATAGATAGAGAGAGAGAGAGAGAGAGGGAGGGAGAGAATTGGTGAGCCAGGGCCTCTAGCCATTGCAATGGAGCTCCAGACATGTGCACCACCTGTGTGCATGTACGTCCTGGCACTTGTATCCCCTTGTGTCTGGTTTATGTGGGATCTGGGGGGTCAAACATGGGTCCTTAGGCTTTGCAGACAAGGGCCTAAACCACTTGCCTGCAAAGCCTGAGGACCCATGTTCGACTCTCCAGATCCCATGTAAGCCAGGCGCAGAAAGGTGGGGCAAACATAAAGTTGTGCATGCCCCCTAGGTGGCACAAGCGTCTGGAGTTTGATTGTGGTGACTGAGACCCTGGCGTGCCTCTCTCTTGCTAT
Organism: Jaculus jaculus; assembly: GCF_020740685.1. Classification (NCBI taxonomy): domain Eukaryota; kingdom Metazoa; phylum Chordata; class Mammalia; order Rodentia; family Dipodidae; genus Jaculus; species Jaculus jaculus. The sequence continues at coordinate 36,750,769 of NC_059117.1, forward strand.
CTCTAAAATAAAAAAAAAATTAAATTAAATTAAAACATCTATAAGCAGGCAGACAGTACAAAGCAAGTACTGTAAGTGCTGAACGAATAGAGAGCATGGGGGGAAGCTGCGCATCTGCTTTAACTAGACATGAAGGGCAAGACTTTCTAGAGAAGGTGGTGTTTAAGACCTGACTGAGGAGGCAGTCAAATGAAAGCCTTCATTACTATTTTTTAAAAGTAATTAATTAGTTAATTTGGGAGAGAGAGAATGGGCACTCCAGGGCCTCTACCCAGTACAAACAAACTCCAGATGCATGCAACTCCATGTGTATCTGGCTTGCTTGGGTTCTGGGGGATTAAACCCAAGTCCTTAGGCTTCTCAGGCAAGTGCCTTAACTTCTAAGCCATCTCTCCAGCCCCCTTTACTAATTTTTAAAATATATTGTAGTTTTATTTATTTATTTGAGAGAGAGTCAGAGAGAGAGCAAGAGGGGGAGAGAGAGGGGGGAGAGAGAGAGAGAGAGAACAGGCACAGCAGGGCCTCTAGCCACTGCAATTGAACTCCAGATGTGTGCACCTTCTTGTGCACATGAGAGACCTTCCATCCTTGTGTCACTGTGAGCCTGGCTTACACAGGACCTGGAGAGTCGAATGTGAGTCCTTAGGCTTCACAGACATGCTAAGCCGTGTTCCTAGGTCCCCCTTACTATTTTTTTGTTTATTTATTTGAGAGTGGCGGACAGAGAAAGAGGCAGATAGAAAGCGAGAATGGGTGTACCAGGGCCTCTAGCCACTGCAAACAAACTCCAGATGCATGTGCCCCCTTGTGCATCTGGCTAACATGGGTCCTAGAGAATCGAGCCTTGAACCAGAGTCCTTAGGCTTCACAGGTAAGCACTTAACCACATCTCTCCTACTATTTATTTTAAAAATCAGCTTTATTTATTTATTTGAGAGAGAAAGGCAGACAGACAGAGGGGGGGGGAGGGAGAGGGAGAGAGAGAAAGAGGGAGAGTATAGGCATGCCATGAATCCAAAACACATGGCTGTCTTTGTGCTTCTGGCTTTATGTGATTACTGGCAAATCAAACCCAGGCCATAGGGCTTTGCAAGCAAGTACCTTTACCCTCTGAGACATCTCTCCAGCCTCTCATTTACTATTTGTTGAGTAACTGCTATCTGCTAGGAGCTGTGGTAGACAGTAGACAGTAGTGAACAAAAAAAAAAAAAAAGCTACATATCTTTTATAGGAATGCACCATCATGCCTGGTAACAAACAAGGCACAGTGCATAAGATATGTAATATTAGTCAGTGATAAATGCCAAGTGTGTTTGTGTGTGCACGCATGCACACGTATGTGCACACATGCATCTGTATGTGTGCTTTGGTTGATATTTTAGGAAGAGGGGTGAAGGAGGCTTGAGACCTGATGGAAATAAAATAGAAAGCATGCAGCCACTTACAGGAAAAGCATTTCAGGCAGTAGAAATAGTAAGGACAAAGGCCCTGGGGCCGGAGAGTGCCTAGGTTGGTGGAACAGCAAAGGAAACCAGAATGTGTAGAGCAATGTTTGGCACTTGGTTAGGGAAGCAATCAGAGATGAAGTTAGCAAGAGGGCGACCTGTGGAAAGGATCTCAATTTTCTGCTAATAGTGTGAAAGTCTATTGAGACTTTAAAGTAGGGGGTTGACATGGTCACCACTTAGGGAAGATGGCTCAGAGAGTAATACAAGGAGATAGGAGACTTGCATATAACTTAAATTTCCATTTTAGACCAATGTAATTATGATCTTTAAATCTGGAAAGATTACTTTCTTGTCAGTTCAGGGATATTAGGGAAACTGTTTTCACACTTTAAGGTGATCTCTACACTACCTGTTACAGTCAGGTTCACATTGCTGGTAGAAATCACCCAACCAAGAGCAGTTTCTGGGAAAAAAGAGGTTTATTTTGGCTTACAGCCTTGAGAGGAAACTCCATGATGGCAGGGGAAAATGATGGCATGAGCAGAGGGTGGACATCACCCTCTGGCCCACATAAGGTAGACAACAGGAACAGGAGAGTCTGCCAAACACTGGTAAGGGGAAACTGATATAACACCCATAAGCCCTCCCCCAACAATACACTACCTTGTGGAGGTGTTAATTCCCAAGTCTCCATCAGCTGGGAACCTAGCATTTAGAACACCTAAGTTTATGGGGGACACTTGACTCAAACCACCACATTCTGCCCCTGGCCCCCATAAACTGATAAACATACAAGATGTAAAATACAATGCATTCAGTCCAACTTTAAAAGTCCCCATAGTTTTTATCAATTTCAATGATGTTCAAACATCCCATAGTCCACAGTCTTTTAACTGAGCCATGATAAAAAAAATCCCCAAAACATCCATAATGACACAAAATAAACATTCATACTGCAAAAGATGGCATAGGGCATTGCAAAGAAATACTCAACCAATACAAGATTTAAAACAACCAGGGCAAACATCAAACTCTGTAGCTTCAAGTCTAACAACTCTAGCCAGTGACAAATCTCCAAGTCCATTAATTCTAACCAGCAACAACTCTCTGGAGTTCTAATTCTGCCTCTCCAGCTAGGCTACTTACAGTCCTGGAAAACTTCATCAGGGCCGGCAGCTCTCCTTGGCATCCAGCCTGTGTTCCCGGCATCTCTACTGGGTCTCCACTGCAACCAAGGGTCATCCTCATGGCCCCAGGGGGTCTCCATACAGGCAACCAGCAAACCTGCTTCACACTGCCCATGGCCATTTCTAAAACACAAGACCGTGTTGCAAACTCAATGACCCTCTCTTTACTGCATTTCTTATGCTCCACAATACCAGGATGCCAATTTGTTAATCCACAGGGGAATAAAGCAGACTTTGAAGAATAGGACACTCCTTGAGCACTCAGGCCTCTTTAAAAGAGTCTACATTCTTCTTGTTGCCCCAGTGCAGGTCAGCTGGCCCAATCTCAAAGGTTGTAATCTCTCAATTGCAGCTGAATAGGCAACAATTAACCCAAAGATTTTTCTTTCTGTGCCATATCCCTCATTCACACCAGTCCATTTCTGTGCAAAGCAACCCTGCACAACTTCTCAGGATACGGGCATAACAGCAAGCTTCCCACACAAACTGCTAGCCCAGTCTAAGCAAAGCTCTTTCTCACCCTCATAAGTCAAACCTCACAGTCCATAGTTCTTACTGCAGTCAGGCCTTTCAACTCTGACCAGAATAGTCCATCAAACTGTACTTACAGCACTGCAAGGCATCTCTTAGGCCAACGTTTCAAATCCTTCCACATTCCTCTTGAAAATCAGCTCCAAAAGGCCAAAACCACACAGTCAGGGGTCTAGCAGTAATCCCACTCCTCGGTACCACTTTACTGTTGCAATCATGTTCACATTGCTGGTAAAAATCACCTAACCAAGAGCAGCTTGTGAGAAAAAAAGAGGCTTATTTTGGCTTATAGGCTCCAGAGGAAATTCCATGATGGCAGGAGAAAACAATGGCATGAGCAGAGGGTGGACCTCACTTCCTGGCCCACATAAGGTGGACAACAGGAATAGGAAAGTGTGCCAAACACTGGCAAGGGGAAGCTGGCTATAACATCCATAAGCCCTCCCCCAACAATACACTGCCTCCTGGAGGTGTTAATCCCCAAATCTCCATCAGCTGGGAATGTAGCATTCAGAACACCTAAGTTTATGGGGGAACACCTGAATCAAACCACCATGCCACCTAAATAGATAAAAAGCTCTAGGTGTGTGACAACTGAAAAAATTCAGTCTCAATTAAATGGCTTCTGAACATCTTGGTGGACCAATACTTTATCCTCTTTCAAATGCATGTGTCATTCCACACAGGTGCTTGAGAGCAAAGCTTGTTCACAGTGCTGAGTCCATGGGGTTATGTTTGACACCCGGGCTGGGGGGTGGTGCTCTGAGTTCACCCAGAGCAGAAGGCAGTGTTGATGGCAGCTTTGGGGGAACTGGGGTTACTTTGCATTGAGGCCCACAGCCTGTGCATGGTCCTCGAACAATGCAGGAAGCTCGTGAGACCAGTGGAGGGAAGGAGGGTGTCGCTATAGTAATGGAGATTGAACTTCTTGTGTGTACTTGGTGGTGAATGTTAAGCGCAGTTTCTCTTGGATTCAGAGAGCTGTAGAAATTTGACATTTCGAAACTCTCAAGTGTCACAGAGTTATATCCATGAGCATGCTGGCAGCCTGATCGTCTGGGCAGAGCTGCGTGTGTTTCTATTTAAAAGCTACAGAGTTCAGCAGTCACCGCAGGGGCATGCCCAGATGGCTGTGGCTTGCCAGGTTCCTGGGCTCAGCACACACCACAGGGCTGAAACGCTGCCAAAGGCACTCTTTTGTTTTGACAGTGACAAGGGTAGTCAGAGGCTCTGGATCTCTGCTTCCCCCAAAATGAGGCAGTGCAATTCTGTTGGCTGCCGTACAGTCACTGGAAATGAACGGGATCAGGAAAGGCAGAATGAAATAGAGGCTTGTGTAAAAATAAGAACTGCTATTTGCATTCCCCTTGGAGTTTTCTCTTGGTTGGTCCTCACAGTCAATGCAGAGGGCAGCTTTCTTCTGATTGCCCTCCTTGCATTGGCAGGAAGTGGGAGTGCGGAGAGGCGGAGGTCTCTCTCTGATCATATGGCTCTGGTGCAGAGCAAGGACGGAAGCCCACTCAGTCACTGTGGCTCTTCGTCTTTCTGCTGGGGTAACTTTTCTTCTCAATGTGACTTCACAATTTAGGGAACTAAGACACAGAATTCAACCAGACTCCAGAGCTCATGCTCTTAGTGGGTGCTGGAATGTCAGGATGTTCAGTCCTACTGAAATAAGGTGCTATGGCACGTGTTGACATTGTTTTTATCTGTGTAATTGTGGCAAAGAGATGGGGAATCTTGAGCCCCTAAACTTGCTTTGTTTCAGACAATTCCACAGTATCTGGGAAACAGCTCAGGGTCTGTGCTCCTTTCTATGGGTGATTAATGTGCAGTCAGACCAAGCTCATATGACTTATAATCCCCCCCAAAAAACCCCAAAATTGGACTGATGTGGAGTAGATGGTGGAGTACAGATGATTGTAAAAGTCATGTCAAAGATGAAAACCTTTGCATTTTATTTGCTTTTTTTTTTTTTTTTTTTTTTTTTTTTTTTTTTGAGGAAGGGTGTCTTGTATCTCAGGCTGGCTTTGAATTTGAATCCACTATATAGTTGAGGCTAACCTTGAACTGATGCTCTCTCCTCTACCTGCCAAGGGCTGAACTTACTGTCATGCACCAACATGCCCAGACTGAGGTGCAAAACTTTTCATAAAACTATTGATGCACTAATTTCCCTCAAAAGCTATAGTACTCATGGTGTAAAAAAACAGGCACAGGGCTGAGGATGGAGCTGGGTGTTAGAATGCTTACACAGCATGGTCAAGGCTTTGGTTCAATCCTCAGTACTGGGGTGGGGGGAACCACGTTGACTTCATATTAATTTCTTCTCTTTCTTTTGTTTTGTTTTTGTATTTTTTATGAGATGTGTGTGTGTGAGAGAGAGAGAGAGAACACTGGCATGCCAGGGTCTCCAGCCACTGCAGCCGAGCTCCAGATGTGTGCACCATCCTGTGTGCATGTGCGGCCTACCACACTTGTGTCACTTACGTGGGACCTGGAGAGTAGAACATGGGTCCTTAGGTCTCACAGGCAAGTGCTTTAACCACTAAGCCACCTTTCCAGCCCCATTTCTTCTATTTCTGTGTGAGCGTTTCAATCAGCTTCATGTTGCTGGCAGAAAACACCAGACCAAGAGCAGCTTGTGGGAGAAAGTGTTTATTTTGGCTTACAATCCCAAAGGGAAGCTCCATGATGGCGGCAAAAAACGACGGCATGAGCAGAGGGTGGACATCACCTCCTGGCCAACATCAGGTGGACAACAGCAGCGGGAGAGTGTGCCAAACACTGGCAGGGGGAAGCTGGCTAAAACACTCATAAGCCCGCCCCCAACAAAACAATGCCTCCAGGAGGATCCAATTCCCAAACTGCCACCAGCTGGAGGCCTGGCATTCAGCACATATAAGTTTATGGGGGACACCTGAATCAAATCACCAAATTGAGCTTAGGTAATTACACCTCAATTTGGGGACAGTAACATTCATAGTTAGTATGAAATGACTGCTCTGAAGAGGTATGTCTATGTTGAGATAGCACATGGTACATGCTTTTCAGAGTACTTGGTATACTCATCTTTTGCTCCTTGTTTTGATTTCTGGGGACTCTCACAGCAGCCCTGTTTATTTCTGAGCCAGTAGTACAGTAGTCAGACCCGGTCTGAAGTACCCTCAGGCCAGCACAGAAGCATCTGCATGTATTTCCACCATAGCCTCCCACATCCCTGTTCAGACGCACTTGTGGGTCTGGGGCTGAGCATCTCTTTGCAGCAGCCCTGGCTGCACATTGATGTTTTTCTTTAGGACTTTAAAAATAAACAACAAGCAGATGTAACAACCCATTTTCTGTCTGTACATTCTTTTTCCACAAAGCTCCATGCAGTTCCTTTGTCCGGGTCCCATCCAGTCTGCCTCCCTGGGATCACTTTGAGTGAAAGTTATATCATTATGTTTAGACAGTTTCTAGGCTCATATTGATCTGATCACATAAACATCCCTTCTCCCTGGGCACAGCATTCAGGCTTGGGGGTGCAGAGTGCAGGTTTGGCCACCTCTGCCTGGATTTGAAATTTGGCTTCACTAACATGGGAAGTGAGTTCCCTTTTGAGAGCCTCAGTTGCTCAATCTAGAATGATCACACGGTACTTCTTCCATTTTTCAATACCATTTGTCTCAATTATTACAACTGGGCAATGTTTAGGAAAATCAGGCTAAAGACTTTATCTCTCAGATAAATAGAATAGCTGTTCCTACTGTCACAGATGGCTGGGGCTCTGTCCAGAGAGGAATCACAGATGGGCCAATGACAACTCTTTTAGTGTTGAGGGTCTGAGTTCCAGAAGCTTGTAAGTATAGTTTCCAAATCCAGAAGCTTATGGCTCTGTGGTAGTTTTAATGGATGTTCTCCAATAAGATTCTGGAGTTTTCTTAGTTTCTTGGGTTTCCAGCCATGTGGCTGGAGGGGGTGTCATAGTGGGTGGATCCTTAGGTCCAGCTCTAAGGTGTTTGGGGACAGATCTGGAATTTCAAGCTAACAATATGCAGATTTTTTGAGCTCTGCCTGACTTCCTGAATTGTGCTTGCTTAGGGTGTTGATGGAGGCTTTTCTGTCTGCTTGGATCTGTGGAAGGGCACTCAACTTCTTCTGCCATTACTGAACTTCCTCTGGATCTGTAAGATTCAATAAATCCCTTCTTCCTCCCATAAACTGTGTCTGGTCTGGAGGTTCATCCCAGTGATGTGAGACTATGTACTAGAGGTTCTGTGCCTTCAAAACCAGAGCCTTATTGCTCTAGATGCCACTGATGGAAACCTGGAGTCTCAACTGATTTTTGTGCAACCAGCCTATCCCGTTCTATCTATGACAGAGAACAAAAGCCACAAAGATTCCATTCAGAAGAAACCCTTATTGGGCCTAATGTTGGACATCAGGTGGTAGTACTTAAGGGCAAAACCTCCCAGACTAACCCTGCAAGAGTGGAAAACAACGGGCTTTTTACCCAGAAGAGGGGCAGGGAGCACTTGTGCATAATCATGGTTTCCAGTTATACTGGCTGCAAGCCTCACAGAAGGATCAAACAGAAGCCTCACTAGGCACAGCATGCTTTCTGTCAATCACAAGCTTTCTGATGAGTCACAGGCAAATGCTTTTCCACCTCCTCAACCCTGCTGAGGACAGCTATTACAAATGGGGTAGGAAGATGCATACCACATATTTTCTGTCATAGAGAATCTAGATTTAACAAAAAAAGATGAAAGTGGAAAGGTAGTTTGGCAAGGGAGAAGGACCAGTTGGTGGGTGGGGCGGGAGAATAAGAAAAGGTAGTGGGGGGGGGGTTCTGGAGGGATGGTTTGGCAGTTAAGGTATTTGCCTGCAAGGCCAAAGGATCCAAGTTTGACTCCCCAGGACCCACATTAGCCAGATGCACAAGGGGTGCACACATCTGGAGTTCATTTGCAGTGGCTGGAGGCCCCGGCACACCCCTTCTCTCACTCTCTCTCTCTTTTTCTCCGTCAAATAAACAAATATTAAAAAATAAAACGTAATGGTTGTCTGAATATAGTTAAAATGCATTAGCTATATGCTCAGGAATGTTATAATGAAATCCATTATTTTAAACATCATGTTGATAGGAATTTATAAATGAGGTTTTAACATTTTTTTAAAAGATATTATTTTTATTATTTATTTGAGACAGAGAGAGAGAGAGAGAGTGAGCGCGAGCGAGAGCCAGGGCCTCCAGCCACTGCAAACAAACTCCAGATGCATGTACCACCATGTACATCTGGCTTACATGGGACCTGGAGAATTGAACCTGGGTCCTTAGGGTTCACAGGTATGTGCCTTAACTGCTAAGCCATCTCTCCAGCCCAAATGAAGTTTTCTTTTCTTTTTTTCTTATAGAACTATTATTAGCATTGACTTTATTCCCCTAGATAACCTAGATTGTGCTATGTAGCCCAGACTGACTTCAAATTCATAATCCTCTGGTTTAGTCTCCCAAGTACTGGTATTACAGGTATGCACCAAACTTGGTTAAACAATAACACACTTGATAGTATTTAAGAGGGCTTGACCATGCTAGAACTGAGAGGGAATCCTGTTCCCTCCCATCTATCCCACATAGTGTTGGAAAGTGCAATGAGAGCGGCTCAAGAATAATGGTTACCAACAGATTGAATGAGCAGGAGATATTGCCAGACACAAAATCAACCAGCTGAGCAAGAAGTATGCACTTGTGCAATAGTAGCACACATAGCCGATGCTGGTAACCAACTGCTCACAAATTGGAAATAAGACTCACTTAGTGGGGGAAGAACTCTTCTCTGGCTCTTAGAACCAAGCCAGATTCCCTAGGACAGGCAATCTATGACTCCAGAGAAAACCTCCACTGTGCTTTAAGAAGAGTGGACATATATATCAATAAGTCTCTCTAATAACTAGGCTTAACTCAAACTGCTCTCACTTTTGGTTGGAGAAACTGTTCTATCTTGCAGATGCTGGATAATACTGTGGAGAATCAGGATATATCAGTTCATCAAGAATGCAGAGCTGACTGTCTACCATGAGATGGGTCACCTCTATCTCATCTGTCCAGGGCCAGAAGTCACTACAGAGGAAACAGTGACATGAAAACTGCTCTCAAGGCTGGTCTGAAAACCAGTTAGTTCCAGGGAGATGGTGACAGACACTGTGGTCACTCAGACTTCATCAAAACAGAGATTCAGGGCTGGAGAGATAGCTTAGTGGTTAAGGCACTTGCTTGAAAAGCCAAAGGATCCAGGTTCAATTCCCTAGTACCCACATAAAGCCAGATGCACAAGGTGGTGCATGCAAATGGAGTTCGTTTGCAGTGGCTAGAGGCCTTGGTGTGCCCATTCTCTCTCTCTCTCTCTTTTTTTCTTTTTCAAGGTAGGGTCTCACTCTAGCCCAGGCTGACCTGGAATTCACTTTGTAGTCTCAGACTGGCCTCGAGTTCATGGAAATCCTCCTACCTCTGCCTCCCAAGTGCTGGGATTAAAGGCATGCACCACTGGCTACATTCTCCCTCTTTATCTGCCTCTCTCTCTCAAATAAGTAGTAATAAATAAATAAACAGAGATCCAGAGGCTACAGAGAAAACAACACTAAATCAGATCCCTATCTTTCCTTGCTCAGGGAACATTATGGAAGACAGGGTGAAAAGAGTATAAGGGTGAAAGGGTGGGTGGGAACAGCCTGAGACATGGTATTCCCTGCCCTCCCCATGGAGACTGACTGAGGTCTCTTGGTTCCCACAATGAATCCAAGTAACCCCACCGAAGAAGACCCTCAGCAGATTTGGGGCTGGTGTGAGGGGATGTCTAAGAGTACAACTTTTTTTTTCTTGTTTTTTCTAGGTAGGGTGTCACTTTGGTCCAGGCTGATCTAGAATTAACTATGTACTCTCAGGGTGGCCTTGCACTCACGGTGATCCTCCTACCTCTGCCTCCTGAGTGCTGGGATTAAAGGCGTGAGCCACCACACCCGGCTGAGTACAACTTTTTTATATTAAAAAAATCAAATCAAAATGCTACTAAAAAACAAAGAGTAACTCCTCGGTATTTGTCTTTAGAGAGAGGTGGGTCCTTCTGTATGTCTCAGCACTACATGATAAAGTTCACTAAATTAAAAAAAAAATATATATATATATATAAAACAGTGACAAGGAATGCTATGGGTGATGCAGTTTTGGCTTGAGATGAAAGATGGATTTGGGTGGGGAATCAAGGACAGAGAGCTTCAGACATGGAAGACACATCTGTTAGGAAAAAGCCACGTAACTCTGAAAAGTCTTTTCAGGATCCTTGCAAAGAGAGGAAGAAATAAATCAGATCAAGTGAATGATGAGAGAGTGTTGTGTGACAGTTTGTATAGACATCTCTCTTATTGCCATCAGAGCATGTGTCAGTAATGATGAAACTGTGAAGTGATGAGGAGCCAGATGTCACCCTGTGATTCCACAGCAAACAAACAGAACTTAAATAAAAAGAAATTCTAATCCAGTCAAGCAGTTTCTCAAGGAACTTATGTCTTGTGGACGATTATCAGCTGTCCATTGCTCTAGTAAATTGCCTCAGACAAGAAGGAAAGATTTATGTTATTTTTCACTTTTTATTGATAACTTCCATAAATATAGACAATATAATGTGATTATAAGTCCCTCCCACCACCCTCTCTTTTTCTTTAAAAAAGAATTTTTTTTTAAATTTTAGAGATAGAGACCAAGAGAGACAGAGAGAGAAAATTAGTGTGCCAGGGCCTTTGCCACTGCAATTGCACTCCAGATGCTTGCGACATCTAGTTGGTAAGTGTGACCTTGTGCTTGCTTCATCTTGTACATCTGGCTCCCATGGAATCTGGAGAATTGAATGTGGGTTCTTAAGCTTGGCAAGTAAGAGTCTTAACCGCTAAGCCATTTCTCCAGCCCCTACCACCTTCTTTTATCTTCTTCCTGAGTCCTTCTGTACTGAATCCCATCTTTCTAACTCCTTGCTCTTCTATTTTGATGTCATCATTTCCCTCCCTCTTATTATGCATGTCTTGTGTAGGTAGCATCAGCCACTCTGAGGTTATGAATGTCAAGGCCACTTTGTATCTGGAAGATAGTATTGTGAGCACTCTTCCCCTTCCTTTGGCTCTTTACATTCTTCCTGCCACCTCTTCTGTAATAGTACCTAAGCCTTAGAAGGGAAAGACTTATTTTGGCTTATGGCTTTGGAGATTTAAGTTCATGGTCAGCTGGCTCCATTGGTGTTTGGCCCATGGGGAGACAGTGTATTGCGGCAGGCCAGTGGAGGAGCAGAGATGTTCATTTCGTGTCAGTTCAGAAGCAAAGAAAGAGAGGAAGGGGCTGCTGACCCAGTGTCACCTTCAAGGGCACACTCCCAGAGACCTTTTCTTCTCTTGGGATTCACCTCCTAAGGTTCTGCCACTTTCTAAGAGCATCACAAGCTGGTGACCAAGTCTTAAGCATAGAGGTTTTTGTGAACATTTGAAATATAAACCCTAACAACTCCAGATAAAGTGTTCCCAGAAAAATGGGTTTCTGAGAAGGATGGAAAAGGACCACAGCCCCACATTAAGGATTCTTCGTATGTGGGTTACTTTTCTCATTGCTCTCACAAAATACTCAAGAAAGCAATCTGGAGGAACAAAGCAGCTACTTTGACTCACAGTTTGAGGGTCTAGTTTGACAGGGTAGGAAAGCATGGGACTGCGGTCACGTGGAAGCAAGAAAGGTGATGCCAGTGCTCACCTGGATACCCCCTTTTTAATTTTGAGGTAGGGTCTCACTCTAGCCCATGCTGTCCTAGAACTCTCTCTGTAGTCCCAGGCTGACCTTGAACTCATAGTGATCCTCCTAGTTATGCCTCCCAAGTACTGGGCTTAAAGGTGTGTAACACCACACCCAGCCTTTTCCCCTTTTTTAAATTTAATCTGGACCCTCAATCCATGGGATGGTGCCATCTGCAGTTAGGGTGTATCTTTCTTAGTGGAACCTCTCTAGAAATGTTTTCACAGTTATGCCAGAGGTATGTCTACAAGGAATTCCAAATCCAGTTGAGTTGACAACAATGATTCACCATCACACCTTGAATACAGAAAAGCCAACTTTTGAGATCTGCAAAATGCAGCTCAAGTACTTGAATGTGAGTCACAAGGACTCGTTGGCTAGGACCTCTTCCATGTTTTTAGAAGTTTGTTTTCCTCTCACTTAAGGAGTAGGCATTATTGTAGAGTTTAGAACTGAAAACTGAAACTTAGAAGCGACAGAGAGATTGACTAAAACCAAGAGTAGTAATATTTGCAGTTAAAGTTGGGATGCAAGAAAAAGGGAGAAATTATTGTAAAAAACAAGACCAACTTAAATTTTAATGCGATTTGGTGTAGAAAATTGAGCAATAGGGCTGGAGAGATGGCTTAGCGGTTAAGCGTTTGCCTGTGAAGCCTAAGGACCCCGGTTCGAGGCTCGGTTCCCCAGATCCCACGTTAGCCAGATGTGCAAGGGGGCGCACGCGTCTGGAGTTCGTTTGCAGAGGCTGGAAGCCCTGGCGCGCCCATTTTCTCTTTCTCCCTCTATCTGTCTTTCTCTCTGTGTCTGTTGCTCTCAAATACAAAAAAAAAATTAAAGGTGCGCATCATCATGCTCATCTTTAAAAAAAAAAAAGAAAATTGAGCAATAGAAGTACTTTAGTTGACATTGGTAATGAAGTTGAGAATCCACTTGGCAGCTTGAGGACCTGGAGGAGCTCAGGAAAGAGACCTGGTTGGGAATGTTAATGACAATGCCCTCATCTAAGCCTGGATGTCCCTTTTAAATCCATGTATTGAAGTCCTCCCCCACAGGGTGATGGCGTTAGAACTAGAGGCCTTCTGGAGGTGGCGATGTCAGGAGGGCTCTACCCTTACAAAGCAGGAGCACATTGGCCCTTTCTACCATTTGAGGACACAGTGTGAAGACATCGCCTAGGAACCAGAAAGTTTGGTCCTCACCAGACACTGAATCTGTTGTGACTTAATCTTGGACTTTTCAGCCTCCATAACTATGAACGATACTTTTCTGTTGTTTATTAACTGCTCAGCTAATGGTGATTTGTTATAGTAGCCCTAATGGATTGAGACTATAAATTGGTACTGAGAAGTAGGAGTATTCTTATACCAAAGAGCTAAACATGTGGAATTATCTTGAGAAATGGGTAACAGGCTGAGGATAAGTTTGGAAATACATTTGAGGAAAAAAAAAAAACCTACATTGAAGCAAACAGCATTAAGGACAATTTTGTGAGGGATTGGGAAGGAGGAATACTTGAGAGAATGCCTTATGTCATGAAGAGCATGTTGGTAGAAAGCACAAAAGGAAAAAAACCTAGATTTCAAAGAATGTTCCCAAGTGCCATGACACCCAGGCAAAGAGCCCTGATAAGAATGGTGTTCAGTGGAGCTGTGGCAGCAGGGTCATTATGAGATCCTGGAAAAGAAGAACCACTAGCATCCAGTTACAGCTACAGAGAGCTGCAGATCCAGGACTGGAGCCGTGAGAGTCGTGGTGTGGGCCTTTCCCAGAAAAGTCATGGGTGTGGGGCCTCATGGAGCCTTGCCCAGCAGAGCACATGCTCACTTGTATGTGCTTGTAACCCCAGCATCTAGAAGGTAGGACCTTCATCCCAGTGGGCCTGGAAACTAGAATATTGAACGTTAAGATGGAATATTTATTGTCCTGCTGGATTTCAGACACATATGAGAACTTCCTCTTTTCATCTTCCCTGTTTTTCCTTTTTGAAATGGAAAGATCTATCCTCTTTCTACCCCAACATCATGGTTCGGAAGCACTTATGTGCTTGCTTTCACATGTTCCCAGCTGGAGAGAAACTTGCTTCAGCACTCTTACCCAAATCTCACTTATATGATATTTAGATTAGACTTTGGACTTAGTTTTTAAAATTGATGCTGGAATAATTTAGAACTCTTGGGATGAAATGAATGTTTTTTTTTTTTTTTGCATGTGTGAACATGAATTTGGGGGGCCATAGGTGAAATGAAATGCAATGGTCTGAAAATCTGTATTTGCCCTTCTCCCTTCTTTCAAGTGTTGAAATCCTAGCTGTCCCATGATGGTAGTATTAGGAGTGGAGGCTTGGGAAAGTGAACATGAAGTAGAACCTTCATACATAGGGCCAGTACCCTTATAAAAGGGGGAGTTCACCTTTCCCCACACGAGGACACAGTGAGAAAATATGAACCACAAAGTAGCACTTACTAGACACAAGCTCTGCCAGTTTTGGACTTCTCAGTCTCCCAAACATGAATAATTAATTTGTGTTGTTAATATTATGTTCTTTATGTTTTTTTTCTCTTTAGTTTTTTTTAAAGACAGAGTCTTGCCATGTAATCTTGGTAGGCCTTGAACTTGAGATCCTTTTGCTGTTGTATTCCAAATGTTGTGGTTATAGGCCTGCACCACCATGCCTGGCCTATGCTCTTTAGTTTCAGCATTCTGCATAGACTAGGATAGGCAGGACACTGGACCAGATGGTGACCTAGTGAGTTCTTGGTCTTGTGACTTACAACAGTGAAAGTCACTAGGGGAAGTTTTTGTATGTGTGAATTTAATGAAGCAATATTTTGGGAGCATAAAGGCGGTGATGTTCTCTGTGAACTGATATAGGATTCTCTCCTTGCCCCTGCTGCCTCATCCCTTTTTGCCACTGGGGCAAAGGTCTTCTAGAACTTATGCTTGTCTGGTATGTATTTTCTTCTTGGTAAATATTAACAAGTTTGAATTAGATGATGCCTCTTATCCCCTACACCTTGTCCTACTAGATAATAAAGTTTGTGAGAAACTTTTAGTGTTACCATACTGACCTGAGGGTCTGAGAAGTGAGACCCTTCAGCAGATAGGGTCTGGACAGGCTTGACTCTGGGTGGCTTCTCCCTCAGACCTCCTGGGCACATTCCTGCACGCTGTAGGTTCGTACTCCACAATGCTGGCTTGACAACGCAGGCGCCCACATCCCAAAGTGGCTCTTGAGCAAGGGTGATCACAGACTCTTAGGATTCACCTCAACGCGCCAAGATATCATCAGCTACATCGCACGGCAACCACTACTGAGGAGAGCTGGTCTTCCCTCAATGACCTCTTGAGACATACCTGCTCATAAATATGTATGGAATCCCAGCAAGCCTTGAAAAGCGCTTCTGGGTGTTCAACAGACCCTGAAGGATCCAACCTTAAGAGCATGACAGCCCTTGACAGACCAGGTCAAGGCTCCATTGGAGCTGGTGGGGGGCTAAGAAGGTGTCCCATGATCCCCTCCTCAGAGTGGTTGCAGTGAGATGTAGCTTAGATGTTAAAACACAATGTAGTTTGTATAGGAAAGCCAACCCATATCTGCCAAGGAATAGTTTAGAATCCCGAGAATTCACAAATCTCTGCAGGCTCAAGTCTCTTGTATCAAATGGTGACACAGTATTTATGTACAAATTATACACATCCTCCTGTATACTTTAAATCATCCCTCGAGTGCTCATACCACCCTGTAAAATGTAAATGCTCTGTAGATGGTGGTTATAGATAAGGCAAAAAAACCTTGTACATGTTTAATGCAAATGTATTTTTTTAAATATTTTTTTGTTCATTTTTTATTTATTTATTTGAGAGCGACAGACACAGAAAGACAGATAGAGGGAGAGGGAGAGAATGGTCGCGCCAGGGCTTCCAGCCTCTGCAAACGAACTCCAGACGTGTGCGCCTCCTTGTGCATCTGGCTAATGTGGGACCTGGGGAACTGGGCCTTGAACCGGGGTCCTTAGGCTTCACAGGCAAGCGCTTAACCGCTAAGCCATCTCTCCAGCCCGCAAATGTATTTTTTAAATTATTTATTTATTTATTTGAGAGAGAGAGAGGGAGAAGGAGAGAGAATGAATATAGATGTGCAAATGAACTCCAGATGCACGTGCCACCTTGTACATCTGGCATATGTGGGTACTGGAGAATTGAACCTAGGTCCTTAGGCTTCACAGGCAAGTGCCTTAACTGCTGAGCCATCTCTCCAGCCCCAGATGTATTTTTTTCCCCCTGAATATATTCAGTGCCCTGGGTGGTTGAGTCTGCTCATGCAGTGCTGTTGGCTATGGAGGACTAATGGCTGTGCTGGACAGTTCTCAGTCTTCCTCAACACAAACAAAATGGTGTTCTTGAGTTTGCATGTTCATACAATATTCCATTATGATAAAAGGCTGGCCCCCTGTGTTCATTTGCTGGGAATGTCACCACACAGTAGCATCAACTTGGTAGCTTTATGCAGTGGCACTTCCTTCACGGTTATGGAGACTGGAAGTCAGAGCTGTGGGTAGGCGACTGCAGGCCATTCTCCCTGGTTTGTGGACAGAGGGCTGCTTTCTCACTGTGTTCTCCGTGCCCCCCTCCCCCACGCCTGTTTTGCATATGTGAATTACCTCCTCTTCTAAGGGCGCCCGTCAGTTTGGGTTAGGACCTAGGTGGCCTCACTTTAATGCAATCATCTCCTTAAAGACCCTGCCTCCAAAACAGTCATGTTTTGCGGTTGTTGGAGGTTAAGAGCTTCAACCCCTGAACTTTGGGGGCACACAGTTCTGCCTGCCACATGCTTTGTTTCCTAGTACCCAGAGCGAGAGGAGCCAGACCCACCTTTGGGAGCAGAAAGAAAACCAGGGCTGTTTGACCGCAGTCACAGGAGAAAAGAGATCTCCGAGGATCTTGTTGGTGTTTGACAGCTTGGGCCTGACAGGACAGGCAGACAAAGGTGGTGCATCTCGGCCAAGCCCTTTCATCCCCATCTCTTAAAGGAAAGGCGGTGATGAAATCAAGCGGCGGGTTCCTGTGGGTCTGGAAGCTGTTTAATTCAACACCCTGCTTCCTAGTCTGGATAGGTCGCAGATGGAGTGCAGAGCCCAGCATTGCCTGGGGCACCGTCTAACTTGAGCATCTGCCTTTGGCTGCTCGCACTTTGTTGGTGGCAGAACTGTCTGTCAGCAGCTCCCAAAGCCCAGAGAAGCACACATCTCAATCACCGTGGAGAGGCACCCGGGCTGGGGCAGTGGGTCCCCTGAGATGCAGCTGTGGCAAAGTATCTATGTGATAGATGTGCTGACGGTGTACACTTCCTCTTTGAGAAAAAAAAAAATAACCAGAATAATGGGGCATATTTCTTTTTTAAATTATTGTCTGGGCCTCATCACCCCCTGCCTTCCATATTATTTTGTTTGACAACCAAAAGCCAGGGGGGTCTGCATTAATATTCTTACACTTTCTGCTTAATTGCTGGCTGGGGTGTGATTTCCGTAGAAGGGGCAGGCGCTTCTTCTGGATGTACATGCGGTGTTGGTTAACATGACTTCCAGGGTCTGAGTCTATCTAACAGCAGGGGAAAGTGATACTTAATTGGATTTTTGCAATCTTAGAGATGAAAATTGCTCTTTTCTTTAGAAGTTGGATATTGAGTTCAGAGTTGAACCACCTCAACCCCAGCCCTGCATCTACCTATTAACTTTACACACAGTTAAATAGAGGAATATAAAACTGCATGGCCAACTGTGCTCATAGCAGCTGAAAGCCAGATAAGGTGATCTTAAAATCCTTTATTTCAGCACACCGTGTGCTAAATAAATTTCCAATATTAGATGCAAAATCTCGCTTTGTCCGCAATCTGCTCAGTGCTTCCCGTGCAAAAGTTCATTATTTACCGATTGGAAAAACTATTGGGAAGGTGATTTTGGAAGGACTCCACAGAAGGCATTGTCAAAAGGAACTCGAGAGGCTAGGCCCCAGGACAGGTGGAGAAGAGAGAATAAACAGCATGCCTGACCATTAATAGTAGTAGAGGGCCTCAAAGACCTTAGTCCTGATAACCATGAGAATGTCCAGAGGCTTCACCTAATACAGGTGCCTGACCTCAGCTCAGGCAAAGTCAGATTCTCTTGAGAATTAAAAGTTTATATTTGTTAAAAGCTCCATTGGTGATTCTCCTGGGCAGCCTGCCAAGGTTTTATTATGGAAAGATGACAGTGGCTTTGCCATCAGTTTAAAGCATCTACTGGGAGTCCAGATCTTTGAAACTGTGAGTCCTGGAGATTTTCCAAGGTAAGCACATAAGGACCCTTGGAGCCTGGTCGAGTGGGTTTTCACAACCTCATCTGTTTAGAAATATGTGCAGAGGTACAGCTCACGTCTGATCACTTTCCTTCCTCTGTTTCTCAAAATGCATGTTAGAATTTTCGTTTTACTCAATCATCATTAAAAATTACTGATTTCATGACTAATGATTAATGTATTTGTGCCATTGGTGGGGTTAATGAAAATGGATCCCTACATTCAAAATATGTTCCTTAAAAGAGGCTGTGGATTATCTGTCTATGGTGGTTTTTGAATGTATGTTCCCCATAGATTCAGGTGTTTTATTAAACTTGGAACTTGGAACTCCAGCAGCCTGGCTTGCGGAGGTGTCACTGGGGATGGATCCTGGAGTGCGGCTGGAAGGTGTCACTGGGGGCGGATCTGACTCCAGCCTAAGGGTGTAGAGAGCAGGTCTGGGCTCTCACCTGTGTGCTGGTGCTGCCGTTTTGCTTGCTGTATAGATGTACAGAAGTAAGCAGCTTCTTTCACCATTGATGAAACTTCTCCTGCATCTGTAATAATAAATCCCTTTCTCCCATAAAGCGTGTCTGATTTGGATGTTCATCCTAGCAAACTGGAACTGACCAAGATACTGTCCACTGATGTGGTCCTCAATGGTTACTGCAGGCATGCACTATTCACTTGGAGATAATCATTATTGTAGGGGATCCTGAAAGGCCCCAACAATAACCTTTACATGGGCAATCCAATCTGTTGCTTCTAGAATCCTGTGATTGTGTTAGGATGGTCCAGGATGTGGAAGGAAGTCATTAAAGCTAAAAGTGCAACTTAACCATCAGAAACCTGAGAAAGACAGAGTTGAAAGCAGAAAAGCAGGCTGTCCAGGGGCTTTGTTAGGGGGCCCTGCTAAAGAAACCAGTGTCATCCACTTGGAATAAGATAACTTGCAACTGGGGAATATAAATCATGCGTGGGAGGTATGGGCAGCACAATTTTCTAAATATGGATTTGATTATCTAGTAAGACAAAGCGAAGAGGGAACACAGGATGACTTAGTTGTAATTAAAAACAAAACAAAACAAAACAAAACAAAAACCCAAGAATAAAGGGAGGGGGATGAGGGAGTGCTTTGCATACAGATTTGCTTAAAAATGATGATGGAGGGGCTGGAGAGATGGCTTAGTGGTTGAGTGCTTGCCTATGAAGCCCAAGGACCCCAGTTCAAGGCTTCATTCCCCAGTACCCATGTAAGCCAGATGTACAAGGTGGCATATGCATTCAGAGTTCATTTGCAGTGGCTGGAGGCTCTGATGCTCCCATTCTCTCTCTCTCTCTCTCTCTCTCTCTGTCTGCCTCTTTTTCTCTCTGTCTGTCTGTTGCTCTCATATAAATAAACAACAAAAATGAGATTTACAATAAAAAAAATGGCAATGGATAAAGAACTCTGTTTGGGTTCTCAAGTCACTTCCTAGCATGAATCTGTACTCAAATAGCAGTCAAAAAAATATAGAAAGGGCTGGGGAAATGGCTTGGAGATAAGAGCACTTGCTGCAAGCATGAGGGCCTGAGAGGGCCAGGGTCTTCTTGGGTTCAGTTCCCCAGGATTCATGTAAATAGCAGCGCATGACCACATATCTTTATAACCTCACTTTGGTAGGAAGCAGAGACCATAGAATTGTGTGAGCTCATGTAAACCCTAGTTCCACATTCAGACAGACAGAGAGAGAGGGAGGGAGGGAGAGAGAGAGATTCTGTCTCAAGTAGATACTTCAGTGAGGATCAGAGGAAGGACACTTGTTATTATCTTCTGATATCCATGAGCCTGTCGGCATATCTGCACGTGCATATGCACACCACGCACACACACTGCCTCCCCACAGACCCAATATGCTCGCTCAATACCACGAATGTACAGAAAAACAGCTGTTGGCAAATTATGTTCCATCAGTCTTCCTCCATTGAAATGTATTGACTGGGTAGATCCAAGACAGTTGTGATGCTGCAGAGAGGTAAGGAAGAGCCACACAAAATGCTTTTGCATTTGTTTTTAATTTCCTTTTTGTCTCCTTCTCCTTCCTCTTCCATTCCTATTTACCTCCTTAGATACCACATGGGTTAAATAAATCAAGAATCTAAAAACCAAACCAAACCAAAAATCCACCTAAAAACCAGGCATTTACTAGTATGTGTCAAGGGCCGACTGCTGGGAGCCAAGCAAATTTCTTATCTCCCACGTGTTCCTGAGATGGACAGGGGCACACAGGGAAGGTGTGGTCTCAGGGGTTTTTTTTCATTAACAACTCTCTTTGGCTTGTCATCCAGATTTCTTTATTTATTTTAAATGAATTGGTTCCTTGGAAATAGAGTCAGAGGGTGAGGCAATTTTCTCTTCGGAGAGTGTCAGTAAAGGAAAGCTGGGCTGCATTAATCATAAATGAGTCAATTAATTACAGCTCTCCTTCCCCTGTGGGGTCAGTGCTGGCAACAGTGGGCCCCAAGTTATTTAGGGAATTAGACACTGAAGATGCCCTTTATAGAGCCAATTATGTGAAAATAAATTACTCTTTCAGATGACAATATGCTATTTTCCTGGAACATGTGGGGAGGTGTGTCTTTTATTTTTTTGTTTCAGATTAATGTACCTGAGGTTTCCACAATAATTAAAGCCCTTAAACCATTTAGAAAAAGAAAAGGTTTCTTCTACTGGATTTCTTTGGATGCACGCTCAGAAAATATCTGGGGGTTTTGATTGCAGAATTTGTTTTGTCCATATTTGAGTAGGTTTCAAAGAAATGTGACGGAACTCCCAGCAGCTCCAGGAGAGCCTGTCTATCAGACAAGTGGTGTACATCCCTTGCTGTGCGCCTGGAGAAAAGCACAGTCGGAAATCTAACCACTGAGTTTTCAGAGCTTGCACTGCTCTGTGGTAAATGGTGCCCTCTGCTGTGCAGAATAGCAGGCAGTTATGGGACAGCCTGGGGTGGTTTGCATTTATTTTATTTTATTTTTTTAAAATTTTTATTTATTTATTTATTTGAGAGCGACAGACACAGAGAGAAAGACAGATAGAGGGAGAGAGAGAGAGAATGGGCGCGCCAGGGCTTCCAGCCTCTGCAAACGAACTCCAGACGCGTGCGCCACCTTGTGCATCTGGCTAACGTGGGACCTGGGAAAGCGAGCCTCCAACCGGGGTCCTTAGGCTTCACAGGCAAGCGCTTAACCGCTAAGCCATCTCTCCAGCCCAGGGGTGGTTTGCATTTAAAATGTCCTCCATCGGCTCATGTGTTTGAATGCCTAATCCCGGACGGTTGTGCTGTTCTGGAAGGATGTGGAACCGTTAGGAGATGAGGTCTTACCGGAGGAAGTGTGTCACTGGGGATAGACGTTATGTGTTACAGTCAGGCCCTGTTAGCTGCTTTCCCTTTGTTTCCTCCCTGTCCATGTAGCAATGAGACCCTGGTTTCCTGCTCCTGCCACGGTTTCCCAGCCACATTGGATTCTACCTTTTGGACCAGTAAGCTGAAATAAACCCAGAATTGTTTCTGGAAGGGTATTTTGTCCCAGTAATGAGAAGGCAACTGATACACAACCCGTGCTTGAAGATGCACACAGAGGCAGCGCATCAGGAGAGCGGGACTCCGTACCTGCCTCAAAGTACGAGCTCTTCCGCAGAGACCCAAACGTCAGCCCCCAAAGAGGCCTGCCTGGCGTCGGGATAAAGGGTCAGGCGTGCTTGCTCTTTGCCGCCTGGCGCCTGCCAGTGGGGTACCGGAAGTGGGCAGCATCCTCTAACAGGGAGTGGCCCAAGGGCCACGTGGAGGTTTCTCAGTGGAAACACCGTAAAACCGCTAGAAGAGGGTGGCATGGAGCGCGGGCTCCTGACACGGAGGGTTTGCAGCCATCCCGTCATAGACTGTCATCGAAGACCAGACACTGACGCAAGGAATACTTTACTCAAGATAGCCACAAAAAAATCATATTTCCATGCATGCCCAGATTACACTTGGCTGTGCCATATGAAATAGCCTTTTTATTGTGTTTTTTCTTTTTGAGATAGGATCTCGCATTAGCCTAGGCTGACCTGGCACGCTGTAGCTCAAGGCTGGTCTCGAACTCACAGTGATCTTCCTACCTCTGCCTCCAAAATGCTGGGATTTAAGGCATTAAAAGGACTGAAATTGTCCTTTTTTTTTTCAAGGTAGGGTCTCACTGTAGTCCAAGCTGACCTGGAATTCATCTATATTCTCAGGGTGACCCCGAACTCACGGTGACCCTCCTACCTCTGCCTCCAGAGTGCTGGGGTGATTAAAGGCGTGTGCCTTGTTTTTTTTTAAGGTCAAAATTGGTCAGTGATTGGCAATTTTATGGAGTTGAACTTAGGGCTTCTCAACTATAGAAGTACTGATAATTTGGAGAAAATATCTCTTAGAGTAGGAGGGGCTATTCTGTGCACTGTAGGACGTTCAGCATCATCTCTGGCCTCTACACAATAGGTGCTAGTATTACTTCCAAATAGTGACATCCAAAATCATCTTCTGACATTACCAATTGTAACTTAAGGAACCAAATCCCATCATCCCAGCTGGAAAACTGCTTATTTAACTAGCTATCTGTCAGTGCAAAGAGATGTGATAAAATGTTCACCAAACTTATTTGTTATTGGTTACTCCTGAGAGGGACTCTAGGAATAAGTTGTTGTAGCTCTAACTTATCCGTACTGTTTTATTTATTATTATTATTTTATGATGAAATTATGTTCATGTGTCACCTGTATAATGACAATGAAATAGAGAGCTGGGATTGTGTCCTATTGGGAGAGGCCCTTGGGTCTCAAAAACCAGTGTATCGGTGCTGGAGAACGTCAGTTTGGCAAGGCTGTTGATAGGTTTTACACACACTCTCTCTCTTTCTCCCTCCCTCCCTGGGATAGAAAAGGGGTGTTTGAGACCTGCTTAGCTTTAAAGAGTGAAGAAGGCTGGAGTGAGACGTTCTAGGTTCCTGGAAGAAGAACAGACACATGAGAAAATCTACCAAATGTACACATGTACCTAAGTCCAACCTGCCATGATATACTCACTTTGAATCAACAGGTCAACAAAATACATGTATATAAGGGGATGTGATGTTGAATATGGGCAAAGTAGGGTGACTCAGCCAGGTGGGCTGGAGAGATGGCTTAGTGGTTTAGGCACTTGCCTGCAAAGCTTAAGGACCCTGGTTCAATTTCCCAGAACACACCAGCCAGATGCACAAGGTGGCACATACGTCTGGAGTTTGTTTATGGTGGCTGGAGGCCCTGGCATGCCCATCCTCTCTCTCATATCTGGCTCTTCTTCTCTCTCTTAAATAAATAAATATAAATGAAATATTTTTAAAAAACTGAGATAGGAAGGGAGTATGGGGCTGGGAAGGGGAAAACAAATAGAATCAACCCAAGAGGAAAGTGTGTGTGGTGGGTATATATGTGTGTCAGTGCATGAGTGATCACCCAGAATAAGTGCTTACTGAGCTGGGCAGTGTTCACAGAATCACCTCTGGGGACTCAAGGGAAATAAATTTCCACATTTCTTTTCAAACTGAGTAGGTCCATGACACAGTGGAAAAGGCTGACAAATGTGAAATTTTTAATAGAGATTGCGCTTTGTAAAACTGCTCTGAGGCAGTTTGTGGATGTGACAGACCACATGGAAAAGCTGGAGTAACATAAAACATGGGTCATGACATGTCCTCCAAGGTTCCCTGCTCTGCTCTCTCCATTCCCCAGGCGGCCACAGAAATAGATAAGGTGGTGATAGAGAGAGTGGAACACTGGGTTGGTTCTGAAATGAGGATCTTCATAAATTTCATATTCAAAAGTTCTGGAAAGGGACTAAATTATATTACCAAGTCCTAATGAGCCACTGTTCTTGTTTGAAGTTGGTGCTTAAAGATATTTGAAGAGAGGAGACATACTATTGATCTGTCTCTCACAGCTGGTTATTGCTTCTGATTATGAACAAAGCTGTGAGACTGTCAAAAATGAATGAGAGAGTCTCCGCTCAGAAGAGGGCTGGAGATTCACTGAGGACTCAGGCATAGGAGCAAGCAACTCCTGGTGTAGGGGTAGGTCCTGTCAGAGCTGGGAAGTGGGTAGAAGCAGTGTGATATGGACCAAGGAGGACCACAGTGAACAAATGTCTGATGCTTCCTAGAGTGGAGTGTGGAAACACCATGTATTTGGGCTATTATAGCTCACTATTCTGCTAAACTCTGATTTGTTTAATGTATTAATGTAACAGGCCAGAGCATTCAAAACTAGATAAAACTAGACAAAACCTAGACTCCCAAGTATTTTCCCATCTTTTTATTATAAAAATTTGTAAACATACAAAAATTTAAAAAATGAGGCTGGAGAGATGGGTCAGTGGTCAAGGAGTTTGCCTGTAAAGCCTAACAACCCTAGTTCAATTCCCTAGTACTCACGCAAAGCCAGATGCACCATGGTGCATACATTTGGAGTTCATTTGCAAAGGCTAGTGGCCCTGACATGCCCATTCTCTCTCTCTTTCTGTTTACCTCTGCTTGAAAATAAATAAATAATACTTATTTTTTAATTTAAGAAATAATGTTTTGGCTGGGCGTGGTGGCGCATGCCTTTAATCTCAGCACTTGGGAGGCAGAGGTAGGTAGGATCTCTATGAGTTCGAGGTCACCCTGAGACTACATAGTGAGTTTCAGGTCAGCCTGGGCTAGAGGGCTAAAGTGAAACCCTACCTCAAAAAAAAAAAAAAAAAAAAAAAAAAAAGAAAGAAAGAATGTTTTGAAAGAATGTTTTGAATTGATCCAACAATTGCTGACTAACATTTGGTTACATTTGCTTTCTCTTTCTATGCTGTTTGGCATAAATTTGGAATGTTGTTTGACCAGATTTATAACATGTCATCTCTAAATGTGTCTTTATATTAGTCCTCAGAATAAGAATTTTATTTTTACAGTTATCTTTAGGAAGCAAACAGTAATTTTGTAATATTATTAAGCTATAGCTTAGACTTATACTTCCATTGCTGTTCTGAAACAAAATCTATAGACGAGCCTGTAGCTGCTCCTTCCTCCACCTCCTTCATATCATTCTCTCCCACACCTCCATTTTTTGAACTAAGTTTCAGGCTAAACTCACAAGTCACATTTGGTTGTTATTTCTTATTAGTGTTTCAGAAGCTCTGCTCTTTGAAGAATCCTCCTTGATTGTCCTGCAGATTTTGGATTTGACTGTTTCCTCATGGATCATTTAACTTGTTTCTCTAGCCCATTTTATTTCCTGAAAACAGGAAGTTAAGCCTACAGGATTGACTAATTAATTCAGATTAGAGACTTCAGGTGAGAATATTAAGTAGAGCATTTTCATTCTATCACATTAGCTTGTCTAAGTTTCTTTTTTAAAGGTTTTGAAGGGAAATGAGAATATATTCAGTGCCTGAAGCCATAGAGATATTTTATGGTATCAGTCTCATTTTAGCACAGAAAACTATTAAGTGGGAGCCAGTGTCTACTTTTAAACTCAGGTTAAAAAGCAAAATGGCAGACATGAAATCTCACTAGAGTCCATTCAGAGTTCAGGTGTCTGTCTTTACTGTAGTTGCAGAAAACATTCTGGATTTGCACTGGGCCATGGATGGATGGAGAAGTTGCAAACTGGGCTGGAAATCAGGAGAAAGTCAGAAAATAGGGAAGCTTTCCTTTGAGTTCCCAAAATAGAAAAGAAGAAGGAATTAAAAAAAAAAAAAAAACAAAACTTGGAGGGCTGGAGAGATGACTTAGCAGTTAAGCTTGCCTGGGAAGGCTAAGGACCCATGCTCAACTCTTCAGATCCCATGCAAGCCAGACGCACAAGGCAATGCAAGTGCACAAGGTCGCACATGTGCACAAGGGGGTGCAGTGCTGGAGTTTGATTGTCGGCTGGAGGACCCGGCATGTCACTTTTCTCTCTCTCTCTGTCTCGCTCTTGCTCTCTTGTATGAAAAAAAAAAAAAAAAAAAAAGGCCAGTCTGTTGGGCTTGCCTCACAAAAAGAAAACTTGGAAAAAATACATATCTTTAAGTTTTTTGGTTATTGTCATACAAAGAATTAGGTTTGATTATGGTGTGTTCCAACAGATTTTCTTGTTTCCCTTCCTTTCCTCTTGCCCCTTACCTCTGTCCCCTTGTTTCCACCTTGACTTAGCCTTCTTTCTGCTTTAACACTGCATTTCCTTTTGTTCTTTCCCTGGTTCTCATCATCTCTTGTTCCCCTCTTGTTTTGCCTATCTAGTATCATACCTCATACTCAGTCCACATCTTCTTATTTCCAAGCAAACATTAAAGCGATATAAGTTATGGAGCACGATGTGATTTGTCTTTTTGGGCTTGGAAGAAGATAGCTTGTGGGGATTTCGTAACTGTGTAAAATATTCTTCACTGTGGGTTTTAATCCACTTAAGAGGCATGGTTACTAAGTGAAGATGAAAGTGGAGTGTCAGTCATGTTATTTGAGTTTGGCTTTCTGAGGAAAGGTGGACTAGGGAAGGGGTCAGTGGAAACAGGGCTCTTTGTACAGTATTTTCCCTGAACTGAGACAATAAATTCTATGATGGGTAACTGGATGTATCAGCCTGACAGGGTCAGACATTATTTTGGGTGTGGCTAGAAGGTGTTTTGGATGAGATTGACAGTTGAATGGACAGATTGAGGGACGCAGGAGGCCTTCTCTAACGTGGGTGGGCCCTTGTCCTATTAGGAATGAATAGAATAAACAGATTGGCTTACTCATGAGTCTCCTACCTGACTGCCTTGAGCTGGAGCAGCAACTTTTCCTACCCCCAGAGGAAAGCAACTGGCTCTTCTTTTGTTTTGAGTCTGCTGGATTTTGGGGGACACCTTACAGTATATTATCAACTCTCCTGAGTCTCCAGCTTACCCATTGATGATTTTAGTCTCTCCCCACCCCTCCACCAACGACTCTCTCCCTTTCATTAGAAGCTCTGACAGCTAGAGAGTTTGGCTTCTTCGTGGTAAGAAGGAAGTGGGGCAGGATAGTGACTTTTGCTTTTCTTATACACCTTAAGTAAGTCTTCCTTGGTCTGTGGGGGCCGTGGATGAGAGAAAACCTCAGGAAGTAAGAAAAGATCTCTAAGGGCATCCTCCAAGAGTATGAAAACCAGTCCAGGGACCCAGAGGGAAGCTGAGCAGAGCTTCAAGTATCACCAGGGTGTACCAAGGATTAGAAAATACATGGTTGGGCATGACTTCGTACTTGGAAGGCAGAGGTAGGAGGGTCACTGTGAGTTTGAGGCTAACCTGGGACTATAGGGTGAGTTCCAGGTCAGCTTGGGCTAGAGTAAGACCCTACCTTAATCATTAAGAAAAGCAGACCTAAACTAGCTGTAGTAAGAAAAGCTGATTGGGTGGGGCTGGGCCAAGCAAGATCAGGACTGGCACCATGTTAGGATCTACTAATAAATGTCAGCCTTGTTTCTACTCTTTGTCCTGCATGGATGCATTTGTAGTATGAATTCACAAGCTCTCAAAAATGACATGGAACATTAATAACATACAGAATGATTTTTATGTGGATAAATTTGATCTATATTCATAGTAAAATCTTGCCTTTAGTGAGAACTGGGTTAGAAATATTTGGATGGCTAGTGGTTTAGAGTCAGGGTCCCTGTTGGAGTTACCTTTGTGTTACTGGGACAAAGCACCTGACCACAGACAGATGGTGAGAGGAAAGGGCTTCTTCTGGCTTATATTCTTGAGGGGAAGTTTCATCATGGCAGGAAAGGATGGTGGTGCAGAGGCGGGGCATCACTTCTTGCCATGGAAGTGGGCAGAGAACAGTAAGAGAGTGAGCTGAGTTTGAATTGGCAAGGTCCACCCCCAGCAATCCACCTCACCCAACAAGTCTCCACTTCCCACACTGCCAGCAGCTGGGGTGCAAGTATTCAACACACATGAGGCAATGGGGGACACCTGACACTCAAACCACCATAGCCATATATCATATCTGGAATTTTTCCTATTTGAAGCACTGGCTGGTTAGCCAGGGTTAACTGGCAAGGACTTTAATGTGAAAAGTAACAACAACAAAAACAACCATATTTTTCAATTTCTAGTTTACATAGTTCATGAGCTAGTGCTAAAGGGCTTCAGATGGCCTTTTTTTTTTTTTTTTTTAGGAAGGGTCTCACTCTAGTCCAGGCTGACCTGAAATTCACTATGGAATCTCATGGTGGCCTCAAACTCACAGAGATCCTCCTACCTCTGCCTCCTGAGTGCTGGAATTAAAGGCGTGCACCACCACTCCCAGCCCAGATGGCCTTTTAATGAAAGCTGTACTATTAGCCTTCTGTTTGAAGTCTTAAGAAAAAATGTTACAATCTGACTTATCCTGACTGGACTTCCTCCAAATACTTGCTAAGCACCCATGAAAACAGATGGTTAATATAGTCGTTTGAGTCACTGAGCAGCTATATTCTTGTGAAGTGCGATGCCCACCCCTGATTTTAGGGGTACATATGTTCAGCACTGTCCCTTGCCTTAAATTGATCATGATCAAATGGCTCTAAAACCCAAGGCTTGAGAACTGACCATTTCCCATGGTCTCTGAGGAATTCCGCTGCCTCCTTCCTGATGCTCTGTCTCCTACATTAGCACACCATCACAGGCAGTCCCTGGAGGTGACCCCTTCCTTTACCTCTCCTGGGTCTTCCCCATGAAAGTGCTAGAAACTGAAGAGTCAGGCATCAACTTCTGTGTGAACAAAAACTGCTTCTGGAGTTGGCTAGAATGTGTCTCTGTTCCATGGCCTTTCACAGTGGTTATCCACGGCTAGGTGTTGAGTCTGTTGGCTTCAAGTGACAGTCTAACAGGGGAGACAGACATTTAGACTAAGAAACCAAGCAGATGTGTGCCCTTGGAGAAAAATAGTAGAGATTATTCTGACTGAATGAGGAAAAGTTTTTAGATGAGGGGACCCATGCTACAAAAATTTGGAGGATACTGTGGAATTTTATAGCTGGGTCACATATGACAGGTAGATAGATGTATGTGCAATGTAGAGTATGTGCAAAATCAGTCACAAAACAGGAGGGTGGGTGCGGTGTCTCTGTTTTGAGTAGCAGCCTTTCCTTTAAGGCTGAAGTTTGCATATGTAATATGCCTAGAGATGGAGGGAATGGAGGATACAGTTGAGAATTCTCAGGACTACTGATGTTAAGAAGTAAGCATTTTCCTGTCATCACTGTTTCCTTCAAAGAGCATGCTCCACAGAAGGCTTAAGTATCTCTGGGAACCACATTTCTTCCTCATGACCAGAGGATCACTGGGTGGACCCCACATTTGGTTTGGTCAAGGACCCATGTCCATCCATCTATGAAGAACTGAGCATGACTCCCCCAGTTGTACAAGGGTCAGTAAATAGGTTATGGAGAACACAACTACAAGTCTATCCTGTGGTATGAGGCATGGATATTTCTTCATTAAGGAGAAGGATCTAGCTGAAAAAAATATTACATACAGCGCTGAAGAAGAGAAGTGATGTTTTCAAGACACAGGAGGGAAACATGAAACATAAATCAGATTTGCTATAGGAACTAGGAGAAAAGTGTGCTTGACAGTTTTTATTAATGTACCGAAGAAGCTTAAGCAAAGACAAATGAAAATCCATACTGAAGGTAGAAAAGAACAAGTTCACCAGCAGAGAAAACAAGATAAGCAAGGGAGAACAGTGGTCTTGAGATGCTTTTTTGTTTTGTTTTGTTTTTTGAGGTAGGGTCTCATGCTAGTTCAGTCTGAATTTACTCTGTAGTCTCAGGGTGGCCTTGAAATCTCGGCGATCCTCCTACCTTTGCCTCCCGAGTGCTAGGATTAAAGGCATGTGCTTTTAAAGAGTGGGACCTCTTTTCCCTCACCATGGAAGCTGGTGACGGAGGGCTTCAGGTCGGAAAGCGGGCGCCGCTTCTCTCCACTGCACTTTTACCTCTGGTCCAAACAACGGGTCCTGAGGGGGAGTTCTCTAGAATTTCTGCTGATGTTTCTTTAGAACACTGCAAATACCTAAGACTAACATGGAAGAGGAACTTCCCAGATTACCTGGCAAATCACTGAAAATGGTGAGGGAAGGTAGGAAATACAGAAAAGTGCCTGCAAGGATCTAGCCCACGAATGGTACATTTTGATAGATGAATACATGACTGATTCAGGCAGATGCCATTGGAGATGTAAGTTGTGATAGAAGAAAATCCCTTATTTAAGAAAATAAGCGAATATAAAGAGTGAAGCTGGGTGTGGTGGCACATGTCTATAATCCCAGCTCTAGGGAGGTGGGAGAATTGCCATGAGGCCAAGGCCAACCTAGGCTACAGAGTAAGATACTGTTTCAAAAAATCAAGTATTCAAAAGTAAGTAAATAAATAAAATGAAACTTCTTACATTGTAGGCAAGCAATCAGAAATCTACGATTTGATATATCCTATTGAAACTCATGAAGGATAAGAATTATTAACCTTTTCTTAAGTGCTACATACTAAATATTTTTACTCTCTAGAGAATGGTATAAAATATAAGTATACTTTTATTCAACAATATGATAAGGAAGATGGTTCTTCTATTTTTCCTATTTCATACAAATGCAATATGGTGGCAAGAAAGCATAGGGAA
Organism: Jaculus jaculus; assembly: GCF_020740685.1. Taxonomy (NCBI): domain Eukaryota; kingdom Metazoa; phylum Chordata; class Mammalia; order Rodentia; family Dipodidae; genus Jaculus; species Jaculus jaculus. Next base: position 36,781,736 of record NC_059117.1, read on the forward strand.
TTTTCTAGACTCCACAGACACTGTGTGTCTTAAGCAGTTAAACATAGCCTTTTTCTGAACAATGAACCTGTTGGGAATCTGAGATCACCCCTGAACTGGCTGAGATGCACTACACCCCAGTGCAAACAGTGAGCCAGCTGTCTCCTCTCCTTAGTGATCATTATTTGTAATCAACACCTATTCAAATATATTCTTTTTTTAAAAAAATTATTTATTTGAGAGCGACAGACACAGAGAGAAAGACAGATAGAGGGAGAGGGAGAGAATGGGCACACCAGGGCTTCCAGCCACTGCAAACGAACTCCAGACGCGTGCGCCCCCTTGTGCATCCGGCTAACATGGGACCTGGGGAACCGAGCCTCGAACCGGGGTCCTTAGGCTTCACAGGCAAGCGCTTAACCACTAAGCCATCTCTCCAGCCCAAAATATATTCTTTTTTATAAAACATTTTACTTATTGATTTTAATCTTTTTAAAATTTAATTTATTTGAGAGAGAGAGATAGAAAGAGGGAGAGAGAGAGAATATGGGCGTGCCAGGGCCTTCAGACACTGTAAAGGAACTCCAGATATATGTGTCACCTTGTGTATCTGCCTTACATGGGTCCTGGGGAATCGAACGAGGGTCCTTTGACTTTGCAGGCAAGTGCCTTAACCACTAAGCAATCTCTCCAGCTCAATTAAGGATTGGTTGATTTGAGAGGGAGAGGGAGAGAGAGAGAGAGAGAGAGATAGAAAGAGGGAGAGAGAGAGAATATGGGCGTGCCAGGGCCTTCAGACACTGTAAAGGAACTCCAGATATATGTGTCACCTTGTGTATCTGCCTTACGTGGGTCCTGGGGAATCGAACGAGGGTCCTTTGACTTTGCAGGCAAGTGCCTTAACCACTAAGCAATCTCTCCAGCTCAATTAAGGATTGGTTGATTTGAGAGGGAGAGGGAGAGAGAGAGAGAGAGAGAGAGAGAGAGAGAGAGAGAGAGAGAGAGAGAATATGGGCATGCCAGGGCCTTCAGACACTGTAAAGGAACTCCAGATATATGTGTCACCTTGTGTATCTGCCTTACGTGGGTCCTGGGGAATTGAACGAGGGTCCTTTGACTTTGCAGGCAAGTGCCTTAACCACTAAGCAATCTCTCCAGCTCAATTAAGGATTGGTTGATTTGAGAGGGAGAGGGAGAGAGAGAGAGAGAGAGAGGGAGGGAGGGAGAATGGGCATGCCAGGGCCTTTAGCTACTGTAAATGAACTTCAGACACATGTGCCACATTGTGCATCTGGTTTTACGTTGGCACTGGGGAATAGAACCCAGTTCCTTAGGCTTTGTAGGCAAGTGCCTTAACCACTGAACCTTCTCTCCAGCCCTTCAAATGTGTTGTTGGATAGATACAGGATTGGAATGTTTGGCAATCCATAACACCAGAAAGAATTGTGGAATGTCTGTTTTTTGTTTTTTTGAGGTAGGTTCTCACTCTGGCCCAGGCTGACCTAGAATTCACTATGTTGTCTCTGGGTGGTCTTGAACACACAGCAATCCTCCTACCTCTGTTTCTTGAGTGCTGAGGTTAAAGGCGTGTGCCACCACACCTGGCTGGAATGCCATGTTTTCCTCAGAATCTCTAGTGGAGCTTTGTGAAAACCACAGAGTGGTGATGATCCCCCATTCTAGGCAAATCAAACTGAAAAGTATAAAATAAATCACTAATAAAACTTAAATCAGACCATACTTAAATTATAAAACCCACACTGAAGTGTGCTAAGCAGAGAGCGGGCTGAAAGAAAGTGAAGACAAGCTCAGAACCTTTATAAGGATGTTTCTATGAAAATTAGCAGAACAAGGTCATGGCTAAAAGAAGATTGTGGGGATCAAGGGAGGGCTTTCTTTGTTTCAAAGCTTGGATGGCAGTGGGATATATTTTAGTCCAGTTCTGCTACTACTACGAAATAACTGAAGTTAGTACTTTCTAAAAGCAAGAGTGTTGTTTAGTACACCACGTTAGAGTCTGTGATTGGTGGCTTCCTCAATGTGACTTCTGGTGAAAACATCATGGCACATGGTGTCACAATGGCAGGGGCACAGGCGGAAGAGATTGCTTGGCCAGAATGAAGCCAAGAATTCTGGGATCAGGCCATTCTTTTCCTAACAACTCACTTGTTGCAGGATTTAACTGTGGTCCTGTGATAACTGCATAAATCTCTTCCAAGGGTGGTTTCCCCAGAGAAATAGCCACACTTCACTTAAAGGTGCCACCAGCTCAACACTGCCACACTGTGGCTCAAGCTTCCAGCATGTGAACCTTTAGAGGCACACTCAAACCCTAAGGACACCATAGCAGCTTAGGTACATCCTTAGGAAATGCGCCACTGGGAAGAAGAAATTAACAGTGTGAGAAAAGAAAAAAAGATGACAATGGCTGGAGTGAGGAGTGAGGAGGCCAAGGATATAGGGGGAGGAGCCACTCTTAAATGGGAATATGCAGTTTATCCACGGTTATAGGAGGAAAGATAAAATCTGCGGCTATGATTAACTATTAGCTTTATGCCTCAGGCTGTTCTCTTTAAAAAAAATTCTGGTAAGAACAATTAACATGAAATCTATCCTGAACAGATTCTTAAGGGTAGTCAGTTATTGATAATTGCAGGCATAATGTTGTTCAGCAGATCTCTACACTTATTCATCTAGCATTCCTGAAACTTTATACCCTTTGGGCAACAGCTTGCCCTCTTCCCTCTGCCCTGGTAACTAGCATTCATCTTTCTGCTTCTACGAGCTTGACCGTTATTGACAACTCATATAATTGGAGTCAGGCAGTGTTTTATCCTTCTGTTCCTAATTTATTTTGCTTAATGTGACATCCTTAAGCTTCATCTGTGTTTCCGTATATGAAAGGGGTTCAGTGAAGGGAGGCGGATGTTTGCAAAGGCCTGGTCATGGTTCAAAGCACTTCAACACTGTGTAAGAAAATAAACTGATAATGAAATCAACCCTGGCCAATTTGATAAGGAAGAAAGAAAGAAATGAGAAATAATATATAAAATGACAGACACCAGGGGCACTATTACCATTACTGTCATGGAAATAGCCTTAGGACATTTAGATAATTGTTCAGGAATTCAGCTCTCCTAAGCCCAGTGGGTTTTAAGATTTAACTAGTTCAGGACCTAGACTTATAGAAGATTTTTGTGTGTGTGTGTGTGAATGCATGTGTGCGTGTGTCCAGTAGGTGCTGTGTGTTGTGTGGTGGTGTGTGCATGTGTGTGCAGATATGTATATCCCATATAGTCATGGGAGGCCGGAGGACAATGTCAAGTATCCCTCCTTCATGGCTCATCCATGTGTTTCCTTGAGATGGAGACTCTTAGTAATTCTGGGACTTGCTGTTTTCATGAGCTCCAGCAATTCTCTGATCTCTAGAGAACAGAACAGGAGCCACAGACATGTGTGGCCATGCCAGGCTGTTGTGTGGAACTCAGGTGGTCTCAGGTACTTCTACTTATGTGGGAAGCATTCCTAACTGTGGAGACAATCTCTCCAGCCCCTGGAAGATTTTATTTAAGATTTTATTTTGTATATGACAAGAGTTTGCTGAAATATTTTTTTCTATCCCTTCACTGTCATTTTAAACTCTGAGACCAATTACCAAGAGTGCCTTGTTAATCTTCACTCTGTCCGTCGGAGATGGGTGACTGGCAATATAACTCCCACACTGTAGATGCAGAGGCGACACCTTCCAGTCACACTTTACCTTAAGTGTCAGCACCAAGACATCTATAATGAAGTCCTGCAACCTGGTTAGGACAGTGATCCTGGAGATGGGCCTTCCAGGTGTCTGTCAGTGAAATGTTGGGTGATTTGTTCACCCAAGTGAGGAAGTCCCGCTGAGTTTGTTTGCAGTTTTCATGTGTACTACAGTCCCACTCTGGGGACTCGGGTGAACCTAAAAGCAACTGGTGACCCAAAGGAGGAAGCAACTTTCAAGGAGGTTAGAAGAAATTCCATCTGCATAAAAAACATGGAGAACTAAAGAAGCCACTAGGGTCAAGAAACCACTGAGGGTGCAGAGTTTACATGTTTCATTATCAGCACAACTGTCATGCAGCACAGGAAGCATGGAGAGTTGTGAAATTACAGACCCCATGGAGTCTGACACATGGGCCAGCCTTGGGACAAACATCATTCTTTGGTTGTATTTCTTTTACAGCTAGCAGGAGTCCTCTCTTCTCAGCCTTATAAAATACACCTGGATGGACAGTCTCTGAGGTCCTTTGATGAAAATAATAATAATAAGAAGAAAAAGAATCAGGAGGCTGAAATGGCCTGGTAGGCCCATAACAATTTTTATTGGCTACACAGACAACTCTAAGCCATAGGAATCAAGCAATGTCCTGGGTTAAAACTGCTGCAGACATGAATCTTTTACTAAGTTCTCGCTTACAGGGCCAGGCAATCCTCTTCCTATATGTTCCACACTTTCCCAACATAACACCATCACTCATGTCCACACAAAGACAGGGGAAGAGAACGCGGAGAGTCTCCACAATGCTGCGGCTGTAAAGTGCCTCAGTTCCAGATCACCAGTGCATGGGGTTGAAAGTGCCACTAGAGAGCGTGGTTGTGACCCTGCAGGGAAGCTCTTCATTCCCAGCCCTCTGGTCAGGCCATGTGACATAAAGCAAGACTCTATTAGCTTGTAAGTCTTTTCAGGGATATAAATTCTCTGGGAAGGGAGAGAAGAGGAAGACCAAACTACAGTTGAGAAGCAATATTATGAAGTGAGCTATAGTATGAAATTTGACATTGAAATGACATTTTCTATACGTGTGCTGCTAAGCAAACTGACCTCTGTGAAGCTTGGTTTCCTTCCCTGTAGAAGTGGACTCATCTCATAATGACTGCCAATGTGAATTAAGTCAATAATGTTTGTGAAGTTCTTGGTGTAGTATCTGTGTCTTGGGCTTGCGTGCATCCTGGGGGTTCGAACCGGTGTCCTTTGGCTTCAGAGTCAAAGACTCTAACCGCTAAGCCATTTCCCAGTTCATTGGTGTAGTATCTGTAATACAGACATATGATGAAAACACAATTATTTACCATTTGTATACAGTTTCACAGTAAATGGAAGTTGCTTTTTTAGATTAAATACAGTCTCCTGAATTAAGGTTATGTGCACTGTGTTCATTGTCTTCAGGCCTCAACCAGTCAGCACCAGCTGCCTGGTCAGTGGTCAGATGAAGTGAACAGCTCAGCCAGGAGTGGGATGTGTTAGTTTTGCCTGCACAGCTACTGGGAGGAAGTTCAGCCATGAGGTCCTTGAACCTTTGTTGTGATAGTGGCTCAAAAGCCATCCTCTGTGGTTAGGATGGTCAGATGCCCAATGTCTCTATCATGACATGAACAATCTGTTACCAGATGTGTTTGTTTGAGCACTTAGTACAAGCTGAGTAAGTCATTTAGTTCTCAGAGAAAAAGAAATCTGGTATACTAGGCTGTGACACATGCTAAGTGAGTGGTGGAGCTGGTGATGGAGAGTGGGGAGAAGACTGTGTTTCATGGGGCCCAGGGCCTTATGTGGCCTTGGACTCAGGACTGGATTCAGACAAGTAAGGGAAGTGGAGGTATTCTAGGCAAGGAGCAGAAGCTCAGGGTAGAGAAAAGCATAAAGGAGTCTGAGCAGACTAGCTTAATTAGAAAGGATTCGTAGGTAGATTACCATCTGATTTTGAAGAAGAGTGAAGTATGATGGTAATGAGTTTGTGGTTTATCTGATAGCTAAAGGAAAAACATTTAAGGTATTCAATAATAGAGGAACAAGTGACAAAAGGATGTTTCTAGGATGTGTAAGATAGTTTGGGAAAGAAGCTGTAGTCAGACAGGTGTGATGTGAAAGATGCACATGTATGTACACACATTTGCACAGAAGAGGTGAGTTCAGCAACTGCAAAGATGACTCTCAAAGAATTTTCTGCATCATCGTGCGTAATTGGTACCAGAATTGAGACAGTGCCACAATTTAAATCTAGTAACAGGAATATTATTGTATAGATTATTTTTAGAACAACAGAAACACAGCTTCTAAATGATGCCTGTAACAATGAAATGAGATGAGAGTGAGATAGAATCCCTTAAAACGAGATGGTGTGAGAGAACTACAGTCTTCTTTGTCAAGAGTGACATAAGAATAGGGACAAATTGGGCTGGAGAGATGGCTTAGCGGTTAAGCGCTTGCCTGTGAAGCCTAAGGACCCTGGTTCGAGGCTCGCTTTCCCAGGTCCCACGTTAGCCAGATGCACAAGGGGGCGCACGCATCTGGAGTTCGTTTGCAGAGGCTGGAAACCCTGGCGCACCCATTCTCTCTCTCTCCCTCTATCTGTCTTTCTCTCTGTGTCTGTCGCTCTCCAATAAAAAAAAAAAAAATTAAAAAAAAAAAGAATAGGGACAAATTACGATGGAGAAATAAAACGAGGCACACTGGTCCACTAATGACATGTCAAGGTGATTTATAGTTTGATGTTAAATAAATAGTAGGGAGGATTGTCTAGCCAAATTCCATTAGGAAAGATAGTTTTTCTTAAAAAGAATTACTGAAAGAATATTTAAAGTTTATAATTTACTTACAAGGGTAGGGATAGTTGGTTCAGTGGGTAAGCACTTGTCCAAGCAAGCACGAGGGCCTGTCTTTGGCCCCAGTGTCCATGTAGAAATGCTGGGTGTGGTGGTGTGTAACTGCAGTCCCAGGGTTGGATAGGTAGAGAGAGAAGGATCCTTAAGGCTTCCTGGGTAGATAGTCTAGCCCATTCTGTGAGGTCTAGATTTAATGGGAAAGCCCATGTTAAATATGTAAATAAGATGGAGAGTAACTGAGGAAGACATTGGAAGACTTGTGGCCTCCACATTTACCCAATATTTGCATGCATGCACGCACGCACAGACACACAAAAAACAAACAGCCTGGTGTGGTGGCTCATGCCCTTAATCCCAGCACTCTGGAGGCAGAGGTAGGAGGATCTCCATGAGTTTGAGGCCACCCTGAGACTACATAGTGAATTCCAGGTCAGCCTGGGCCACAGTGAGACCCTACCTCAAAAAAACAAAACAAAACAAACAAACAAACAAACAACCCCCCAGAGAACCCCAAACCAGTATTTATGAGAGAGTTTTCTTCAAGGACAATCTTTTTTTTTTAAAATTTTTTTTCCTTTGTTTATTTATTTGAGAGCGACAGACACAGAAAGAAAGACAGATAGAGGGAGAGAGAGAGAATGGGCGTGCCAGGGCTTCCAGCCTCTGCAAACGAACTCCAGACGTGTGCGCCCCCTTGTGCATCTGGCTAATGTGGGACCTGGGGAACCGAGCCTCGAACCAGGGTCCTTAGGCTTCACAGGCAAGCGCTTAACCGCTAAGCCATCTCTCCAGCCCTTCAAGGACAATCTTTGTAAGATACTTGATCTTTAAAATTTTAAGGCCCAAGTTGTTTAGCTCCAATTGTCTTATTTAAGAAAACACAGTCACTCTTTCTCTCTCTGTCTCTTTCTCTTTACCTCTCAAATAAATAAATGAATAAAATATTTTAAAAAGGGGGGGTGCCAAGAGAGAGCTTAGTGGTTAAGGGCTTGCCTACAAAGCCTAAGGACCCAGGTTTGATTCTCCAGTAACCACATAAGCCAGATGCACAAGGTAGTGCATGTATCTGGAATTTATTTGCGGTGGCTAGAGGCCCTGGCATGCCTATTCTCTCTCTTTCTCTCTCTGCCTTTCTCTCTCTACCTCTTAAATAAATAAATAAAATATTAAAAAAAGAAATCACAGTCCAACAGGTATTAAATAAAATAATTTTAGACTTCCGGTTAAGATGGCGGCGTAGGTACCACGCCAAAACAGCCTGGGGGGGGGAAAGACCAAAAAAAACTCAGCAAAATACACACTTTTACTAAAAAGTGAGGTGTATAGGAAGTTGAGGCGGCAGCGGAGAAGTGGAAGAGTTATAGAGCATCCAGAGCCTGCACAGGCGGGAACAGCGGCTCCGGGGCGGCTTGGCTACCCGCCGCAACCGCGGAGCGGCAGAAAACCGCCGGACTCTCGGCTCGAGCCGCAGGACAAGCCAGGTGCGGGATTTTCCCCTCACACCGCGCTCTCCGCAACTCGGGAAACGTGAGGGGAGAGCGGCAGCGAGCAACGGAGGGAGGAGCAGACCGCGAGGTAAAAGCACACGTGGAGAAACGATACAACCAGAACAGCCGCAGCTCCCTCCCCTCCCCCGCCGCCTGAACCCAGCTCCAGCGAACACAGCAGCGGCCCGGGACCCGGCCACGCCAACTTGGGCTGACGGCGGGACCCAAGCAGGAGCAGAATTCGGCAGCAACTTCAGCGGCTCCAGCACCGCTACCACTGGCCCCAGCAGCAGCGGACCCAGAAGCGGCAGCGGTGACAGATCCCGCAGCAGCGGCTTCGGGGTGAGCAGCAGCGGTGGACACGGCAACGGCAGCTTCAGCAGCGGTGGGGGCTCCGGGGGTGGCACCTACAACAGCTGCAGAGGCGGCAGCAGCGGCTCAGTTTGCCCCGTAGGAAAAGCAAGTGCCCAGCTCCAGAAATCAGAACAGCAGCCCGACGACCCAGGCAGCAACTTGACTGAGACCACAATCACCCAAGGTAACTGGGATTGCACCAGGGAAGGGTCTCACTTGGTCACAAGCTGACTTGGATACCTCAACAGACCAGAAATCTAAACCTCTTTGTTGATAGAGGATCTGGTCATTATAATAACTACTCTTGCATACATACTCGGGGCTGTTTTTGATGGAATGGGTACAGTGTTTAGCTAAATTTTAGAATCTACCAGTATATTATTCCACTCAGCCTGCTTGAATACTCCTATAGCAGGGAAACTCAACCCCTAAGAACATCTTTGTAGATACTCTGAGAGTCTTAAGAGCCACACCTAATACCTTAAGGTCCTACCCTGAAAATATATTACATCAAATCAATTGGTACAGCTAAGAATACACAGCTAGCTAGAAAATCCAAGCATTAACTTAATCCAAGATGCAAAAATATATACATTATAACACAAGAAACACTAAAAAGCAAGACGATATAAATCCACCTAAAAGTATTAATGCATCAGAAATGTCCTCCAGTGAGAAAGAGTTAGAGGAAATGCCTGAGAAAGAGTTCAAAAGAATAATTATAAATATGTTCAAAGAGGTCAAAGAACACATGAAAACAATCAAAGAAGAAATCAAAGAGGAAATCAAAGAGGAAATCAAAGGAATCAAAGAAGAGGCAGGACACCAATTTAATGAAATAAAGAAGGCAATACAAGACATAAATAGAGAAATAGAAATAATAAAGAAAAACCAGTCAGAATTACTAGCAATGAAGAACACAGTTAATGAAATAAAAAACTCTGTAGAAAATCTCACCAGTAGGATGGATGAGGGAGAGGACAGAATATCTAAGCTAGAAGATCAGGTGGCAGACCTAATGCAGTCCAACAAAGAGAAAGACAAACTTATAGAAAAGTATGAGTGGGAATTTCAAGATATTTGGGACACTATGAAAAGATCCAATATAAGAATTCAGGGCATAGTAGAAGAAGAAGAATTCCACTCCAGAGGCATAGTAGGCATCTTCAACAAAATCATAGAGGAAAATTTTCCCCAAATTGGGAAAGAGGTGCCAATACAGATACAGGAAGCCTTTAGAACCCCAGCCAGACAAAACCCAGAAAGAAACTCTCCTCGCCACATTATACTCAAACTTCCAAACACACAAACCAAAGAAAAAATATTGAAAGCAGTTAGAGAGAAAAATCAAGTTACCTACAAAAGCAAGCCCATCAGGATTACAGCAGATTATTCAACACAAACTTTTAAAGCCAGAAGGGCCTGGAGTGATATATTCCAAGTTCTGAAAGATAACAACTGTCAACCAAGGTTACTTTATCCTGCAAAGTTATCCATCCAAATAGATGGAGAAATAAAGACATTCCATGACAAAAGCAGGTTAAAGGAATATCTGAAGACAAAACCAGCTCTACAGAAAATACTTGATAGAATCCTCCATGCTGAACAAAAGGAAAAGCACACATATAAGGAACCTAGAAAAAACCAGCCATACTCAAATACCAGTTAACAGAAGAGAGCACAGGTAGAACAAGTAACACACACACACACACACAAATGGCAAACATAAATACACACCTTTCAATAATATCTCTTAATATCAACGGTCTCAATGCCCCAACGAAAAGACATAGATTTGCAGACTGGGTTAAAAAGCAGGATCCTACAATTTGTTGAATTCAAGAAACTCACCTTTCTACAAAGGATAGACATTATCTTAGGGTGAAAGGTTGGAAGACGGTGTTTCAAGCAAATGGGCCTAGAAAACAAGCAGGGGTTGCTATCCTAATATCAGACAGGGTGGACTTTAGTCCGAAGTTAGTCAAAAAAGATAAGGAAGGTCACTTTATATTGATTAAGGGCACACTACAACAGGAGGACATTACAATCCTAAACATATATGCACCTAACATGGGGGCTCCCAAATTCGTCAAACAAACACTATTAGAACTAAGGTCACAGATAACACCAAACACGGTGGTGGTGGGTGACTTTAACACCCCACTCTCATCAATTGACAGGTCATCCAGGGAAAGAATAAACAGAGAGGCATCTGGACTAAATGAGGTCATAGAAGGAATGGACCTAACAGATATATACAGGACATTTCATCCAAAGGCTGCAGAATATACATTCTTTTCAGCAGCACATGGAACATTCTCTAAAATAGACCATATATTAGGACACAAAGCAAATCTTAACAAATTCAGGAAAATTGAAATAATTCCTTGCATTCTATCTGACCACAATGGAATTAAACTACAAATCAGTAGCAAGAAAGGCTATAGAGCATACACAAAATCATGGAAGCTAAACAATACACTACTAAATGATGAGTGGGTCAATGAAGAAATCAAAAATGAAATCAAAAAATTAATAGAGTCAAATGATAATGAGAACACAACATACCAAAATCTCTGGGACACAATGAAGGCAGTTCTAAGAGGTAAATTTATAGCCTTAAGTGCCTATATTAAGAAATTAGAAAGGTCGCAAGTAAACGACCTAATGCTTCGCCTTAAAGCCTTGGAAAAAGAAGAACAAGGCAAACCAAAAAGTAGTAGACGGGAAGAAATAATAAAGATTAGGGCAGAAATTAATGAAATAGAAACAAAAAGAACAATCCAAAGAATTAATGAAACAAAGAGTTGGTTCTTTGAAAGGATAAACAAGATTGATAAACCCTTAGCAAATCTGACCAAAAGAAAGAGAGAAGAGACACAAATTAATAAAATCAGAGATGAACAAGGTAACATCACAACAGATTCCAGAGAAATTCAAAAAATTATAGGGACATACTATAAAAGCATATACTCCACAAAGTATGAAAATCTGAAAGAAATGGATGATTTCCTTGATCTATATGACCTACCTAAATTAAATCAAAATGAGATTAATCACTTAAATAGACCTATAACAAACATGGAGATCCGAGCAGTTATCAATAATCTCCCAACTAAAAAAAGCCCAGGCCCGGATGGATTCACTGCTGAATTTTACCAGACTTTTAAGGAAGAGCTAACACCATTGCTTCTTAAGCTTTTCCAGGAAATAGAAAAAGAAGGAATCCTACCAAACTCCTTCTATGAGGCCAGCATCACCCTGATACCAAAACCAGGCAAAGATAGAACAAAAAAAGAAAATTACAGACCAATCTCCCTCATGAACATAGATGCAAAAATTCTCAACAAAATATTGGCAAACAGAATACAAGAGTATATCAAAAAGATCATTCACCCTGACCAAGTAGGCTTTATCCCAGAGATGCAGGGATGGTTCAACATACACAAATCTATAAATGTAATACATTACATAAATGGGTTGAAGGACAAAAATCACATGATCATCTCATTAGATGCAGAGAAAGTATTTGACAAAATCCAACATCCCTTCATGATAAAAGTCCTACAGAGACTGGGAATAGAAGGAACATATCTCAATATAATAAAGGCTATTTATGACAAGCCTACAGCCAACATATTACTAAATGGGGAAAAACTGGAAGCTTTTCCACTAAAATCAGGAACAAGACAAGGGTGTCCACTGTCTCCACTTCTATTTAATATAGTTTTGGAAGTCTTAGCCATAGCAATAAGGCAAGAGACACACATAAAAGGGATACAAATTGGAAAGGAAGAAATCAAGTTATCATTATTTGCAGATGACATGATTCTATACATAAAGGACCCTAAAGACTCTACTAGCAAGCTGTTAGAGCTAATCAAAACCTACAGCAATGTAGCAGGATACAAAATAAATACACAGAAATCAGTAGCCTTCATATATGCTAACAACAAACACACAGAGGATGAAATCAGAGAATCACTCCCATTCACAATTGCATCAAAAAAAATAAAATACCTTGGAATAAACCTAACTAAGGAAGCAAAGAATCTATACAATGAGAACTTTAAGACACTCAAGCGAGAAATTGCAGAAGACACTAGAAAGTGGAGAAACATCCCTTGTTCCTGGCTTGGGAGAATCAATATCGTGAAAATGGCAATCTTACCTAAAGCAATCTACACATTTAATGCAATCCCTATCAAAATTCCAAAGGCTTTCTTCATGGAAATAGAAAAAACAATCCAAAAATTCATTTGGAATCATAAAAAACCTCGAATATCTAAAATAATACTGAGCAACAAAAAAGAGGCTGGTGGTATCACCATACCTGATTTTAACCTATACTACAGAGCCATAGTAACAAAAACAGCATGGTACTGGCACAAAAACAGACATGTAGATCAGTGGAACAGAATAGAGGACCCAGATGTAAGCCCAAGTAGCTATAGCCACCTGATATTCGATAAAAATGCCAAAAATACTCATTGGAGAAGAGACAGCCTCTTCAGCAAACGGTGTTTTGAAAACTGGATAAATATCTGCAGAAGGATGAAAATAGATTCTTCTCTCTCGCCATGCACAAGAATTAAGTCCAAATGGATTAAAGACCTTAACATCAGACCGGAAACTTTGAAACTGCTAGAGGAAAAAGTAGGGGAAACCCTCCAACATATTGGTCTTGGCAAAGACTTTCTGAATACAACCCCAATTGCTCAGGCAATAAAACCACAGATTAACCACTGGGACCTAATGAAATTACAAAGATTTTGCACCGCAAAGGACACAGTGAAAAAAGCAAAGAGGCAACCTACAGAATGGGAAAAAATCTTCGCCAGCTATATATCTGATAGAGGATTAATATCTAGGATATACAAAGAACTCAAAAAGTTAACTAATAAGGAATCAAACAGGCCAATCAAAAAATGGGCTAAGGAGCTAAATAGAGAGTTCTCAAAGGAAGAAATACGTATGGCATATAAGCACCTAAAAAAATGTTCTACGTCACTAGTCATCAGGGAAATGCAGATTAAAACTACATTGAGATTCCATCTCACTCCTGTCAGATTGGCCACCATCATGAAAACAAATGATCATAAATGTTGGCGGGGATGTGGAAAAAAAGGAACCCTTCTGCACTGCTGGTGGGAATGCAATCTGGTCCAGCCATTGTGGAAAACAGTGTGGAGGTTCCTAAAGCAGCTAGAGATTGATCTACCATATGACCCAGCTATAGCACTCCTAGGCATATATCCAAAGGACTCATCTCATTTCCTTAGAAGTACATGCTCAACCATGTTTATTGCTGCTCAATTTATAATAGCTGGGAAATGGAACCAGCCTAGATGTCCCTCAACAGATGAGTGGATAATGAAGATGTGGTACATTTATACAATGGAGTTCTACTCAGCGGTAAAGAAAAATGAAGTTATGAAATTTGCAGAAAAATGGATGGACCTGGAAAGTATTATACTAAGTCAGGTAACCCAGGCCCAGAAAGCCAAGCGCCACATGTTCTCCCTCATATGGGGATCCTAGCTACAGATGACTGGGCTTCTGTGTGAGAATGAAAATACTTAGTAGCAGAGGCCAGTAAGTTGAAAAGGAGACATAAAGGGTGGAGAAAGGAAGGGAGGAGGATACTTAATAGGTTGATATTGTATATATGTAATTACAATGATTGTAATGGGGAGGTAATATGATTGAGAATGGAATTTCAAACGGGAAAGTGTGGGGGTGGGGAGGGAGGGAATTACCATGGGATATATTTTATAATCATGGAAAATGTTAATAAAAATTAAAAAAAAAATAATTTTAGCAAAATCATATATATATATATATATACATATATATATATACATATATATATATATATATATATATATATATATATATATATATATATATATACACACATTGGTTTTTCAAGGTAGAGTGTCATTCTAGTCCAGGCTGAGCTGTAATAAATTACGTAGTCTCAGGGTGGCCTCGAACTCTCAGTGATCCTCCTACCTCTGCCTCCTGAGTGCTGGAATTAAAGGCATGTGCCACCATGCCCAGCAAATAAAATAATTTTACTTGCATTTCTCAATGACTAGCAAAGATGTGTGTGGGTCGAGGAGCTGTCTCAGTAGTTAAAGGTGCTTGTTTGCAAAGCTGGTTGGCTCACACGAAGCTAGCTGTACAAAGTGGCACAGTCATCTGGAGTTTGTTTGCAATGACAGAAGGCCCTGGCATGCCCATTCATTCTCTGTCTCTCTCTATTCCCTCCCTCTACCTCTCTTTCTCACAAAAAATAACAGTATTTTAAAAATAAAAATAAAGAAAGCCTCCCCAATCCCTTCCAAAGCCAACACATAGATTTAGACCTTTCTGCCCTGTTCACTCTCTGCTCTGCTTATGGATGGTAGTGCAACCACCCGCTCAGCAGAGCCCTCTGAGGAGGCCACCGGGAAAGAGGAGAGCACAGCAGTGGGGGGAGGGATGCTAATGTGAAACTCTCTCCTGATATCCTTGGAATGTAAGCCATCTTCGTTCCTCAGGAATAAGGTTTCTTCAGCATTCCTGTAGAGTCTATATTTTGATCAATCTGAACTACTTTTAGATTTCCTGAAGTGCCACACCTTTCCTGCTTTGGGGCCTTTGTTCTGACTTTTTTCCCCCTGGTTTTTGGTTCTGTCTGCTGAACACTTTCTGGCCTTACCACTTTTCATCTGACCCTTCAAGACCATGGAGTTCTCACTCCCCCCTGAACACTTCTCTCAGTCCTCAACTCTCCCATGCACATTTCCCCTGAATCCTTGCCGCTGCACCCCCACACACCTGAATCCTCAACCTCCCCCACACACTTTTAGAGCACACACAATACTGTCATCACATGCTCAATTGTACGTGTTCCGAAAATGCTTCCTCTCCACCATTGTTGTCTTTCTAAACCCTGCTCTGAAGGCGTTGCATTGTTCAAATACTTGAACACATTAAATGAATTACCTGCATATTGTTTTCTGTGATTGGATTCATGGTAGGTGTACATTTTTAACAATATTATATCCTACATATGATTTATATCATTAAAATTTCTTGAATAAACATAATGTTAACTGGCTTCATTACATTTTATTGTGTGAATACACTATAATTTAAGAGAGAGGTTGGCAAACTTTAAAAAATCTCATTGACAAGTTTTATATATGTACAAAATGTATTGTTTTATTTGAGAGAGAGAAGAGAGAGAGGGCGGGGGGGAGAGGGAGAGGGAGAGAATGGGTGCACTAGGACCTTTAGCCACTGCAAACGACCTCTAGATTGAGTGTGCCTCCTTGGCCCCTTGTGCACATGTGTGACATTGTGTGTCACTGTGTGTCTGGATGTGTGGGACCTGGAGATTTAAGCATGAGCTCTTAGGCTTCTCAGGCAAGCACCTTAACTGCTAAGCCATCTCTCCAGACCCCAAAATTGTATTTTAATCATATTCCCCCTCCTGTACTCTTGCCTTTGCTCTCCCATTTCCTTTCTACTGAACCCTTTCCTCCTTCTAACAAGTCCCTCTACTATGTTGATGTCATTCTTCATGTTACTTTTGCTTTTCTTCATTATCCATCATGACATGGTGATGGGCTCAACATTGCAGGTTACCATAGCCACTGTGAGGACAAAGATGCAATGGGCCCAAGTCCAGAGTACAATGTCCCAAAGCACTCCTCCCCATCCTCTGGCTCTTACATTCTTTCCTTCATCACCTCTTCTGCAATGTACCTTGTGCCTTGATGGGTATGATGTCACATTCAATTCTAAGTATTTAACTGTCACTTCTTCTCAGCATTTTGATGAGCCTGAGTCTCCCCTGTAGTCACCACCACCTGTGCAAAGCTCTGGTAGAGAGTGAGATCAGCATTACTATATGAGCATTAACATGGGTATTTGGAGGACAGTTAGATGGATGAAACATGTGCATTTAGCTAAACAACAGTGTAGCTCCTCACCAAGCCTGTGACCTTCCGAGCTGTGGGTTTTCAGAGTAGATTCAGGACTGGGTTGAATTCCTTCCCATGGAGTAGGAGTCAAACTGAGGGCCAGCAAACTTTGCCTACAATAAACATCTTTAGCTTTGAGGTTATATAGTCTCCATAGCTGCTACTCACCTCTGCTGACTTTGTGTGAGCACAACCTCAGACAACATGTAAATAAATAGCCATAGCTATTTGCCAAGAAAACTATTTCCAAAAATAGCCATTGGATCTTATTTGGTCCATAGGCTGGCATAATTTGCCAACCCTGAAGTTGTATAAAAATTCTTAGATTCTAACAGTTTTTTAGTTTTTAAATTTTTTACCATTATAAGTGACATTTCAATGAATAGATCTGGCTACACTTTTCTCTTTAGGAATAGATTTCACAAAATATAATTGCTGAGCAAGAGTACCAGCACTTTCATCACTCAGAGTTCTCTAGAGGAACAAAACTGATAGAATGAATATATATTGAAAGGGGGATTTATTGGATTAGCTTATAAGATATGGGCTGGGCAGACTCAGAGAACTGGGCAGCAGCTCAGCCCACAAGGCTGGATGCAGGCTGGCTTCCAAAGTACTCAGGGAGGAGCCTAATGATAGACGCATATGCGAACAAGTAGCAAGGGGCGGGTGGGGGGGGTCAGTCACAAAACACGTGCCAGCAAGTAGCCAGAAAGAAAGATACCTTGTTCTCCTGGAGTTTCTGCATATAGGGCTTCCCACTGACAGCTGCCCATTCTGGAGGAAGGACCCCCTCACTCAGTTAATCTGACTCACAGACCCAAGTGGTGTGTCTCTCACGTCCTTCCTAATCAGATCAGGTTGAAAGTAGAACTTAACTGTCACAGCATTTAATAAATATTTTAATTTTTTTCCAATATATACTCCCATTAGTACAATAATAGTCTGTTTGTACCATTTTAAAAAAGTATTCTTATTTCTTTGAGAGAAAGAGGCAGAGAGAGGAAGAGAGGGAGAGAGAGAGAGAATGGGTGAGCCAGGGCCTTCAAGCCACTGCAAACTAACTCCAAAAACATGCGCCACCTTGTGCTTCTGGCTTATGTGGATCCTGGGGAATCAAACCTGGGTCCTTTGGCTTTGCAGGCAAGTACCTTAATTGCTCTCCAGCCCAGTTGGTAGCATTCTTGTTAATAGTACAATAACAGATGCTTTATTTTGCTTGTGTGTGTGGTGTGTGTGCACGCATGTGAGTACACACGTGTGTGCTGCTGCTGTATGTGCACATGTACGTGCACATGCACAGGCCAGGGTCTACACTGGATATCTTCCTTGCTCACTCTCTACCTCACTTATTGAAACGGAGTCTCTCCGTGAACCCAGAATTCATCTATCTGACTAGTCTGGCTAGCTAACTTGCCCCAAGGATCTACCTGTCTTTGTTTATTCAGCTCTGGGATTACAGGAGTGTGCTACCATGCCTGGCATTTTTGTGGGTTCTGAGGATTTAAATTCAAGTTCTTGTGCTTGCATGGCAAGAACCTTACTGACTGAAGCATCTTCTCAGACCAATAATAGATATGTTACTTTTTAAAGTTATTAAGTATTACAAGCGTATAGAAAAATAGAGAGAATAACATTTTAAACACACCCACCTTCAGTAGGTGTACTTTGGTTTGTGAAGCCAGCAAAAAGAAATGGCTTTTGGACTGGAGAGATGGTTTAGTGGTTAAGGTGCTTGTCTGTAAAGCCTAAGGACCCAGATTTGATTCCCAACGTAAGCCAGATGCACAAGGTGGCACATGCATCTACACTTTATTTGCAGTGGCTGGAGGCCCTGGTGTGCCTATTCTATCTGCCTCTTTTTCTCTTTCAAATAAACAAATAAATAAATAAATATTATATTAAAATGTTATAAAAATGAAGTGGGGTTCTCATTTCATTTCAGGTACATTTCATTTGAGGTACACACTTGCTCACCTGCCTACTATGTTTAGCTCTAGCAATTGCTCTCTTCATCCAGTCTAGGGCCCATTGCAGACTCCAGCTGACTTATCACACTTAAGGCTTTTCAATACAAGGAGATCTTTATGATATTTTCACATGTTTAGCTTGAGGGTGATCATATAATTTTTGTGCTGCAACTTTTTTACTGTGTTTATTTTTCTTCAGTAATTTAGTTAATTCAGTGTGTGTGTGTATGTGTGCACATGTGTGCGTGTGTGTGTGTGTATTGGAATGAGGAGGGCTAAGCGGCTTTGTCAAAATAGCTGGAGAGGGATGAGCATGAGCATAGTGAGGATGGAGTTGGTGTCAGTGGCTAGTGATGGGCTTCCCAAGGTCATTACAGCTTTTTGTAGCTTCCAAGCTTTTGGGCTCTTAACATAAGAACAAAGAGGCTGAAAGTCACCGTCACCAGCTCTAAAAGGAGAGTTGTGTTTTACTGTGACAGTTTTGCTTTCATATATATGAATATATATAAATATATAATACATATAAACTGTATATACATACATATATAGTTTAGAAATGTGTTTAGAAAAGTCAGAGCTAATTTTTCTTTCTTTGAATTCTTTTTTTAATTATTATTATTATTTTAGAGAGAGAGAAAGGAGGGAGAGAGAATTGGTGTGCTAGGGCCTCAGCTACTGTATTTGAAGTCCAGATGCTTGCGCCACCTAGTGGGCACATGCGACCTTGTGCTTGCTTCACCTTTGTGCATCTGGCTGTGAGGGATCTGGAAAGTCGAACATGGGTCCTTAGGTTTTGTAGGCAAGTGCCTTAACTGCTAAGCCATTTCTCCAGCCCTAAATTCTTAGAGAGTAAATTATAGTATTCTTTTACTGTGACCAGAAAATATGACATATATATATTTTATATTCTCTGGCCTTTATAAGTAAACTTTAATATTCAATATTTTATATATGTTTATAAATGATTTATTTACTCTTGAATATGTGATTTATTCTCTGTAGGCTTTAAGGTTTAATATATATCTTCTGAGTGACATATACTCTTAAAAATCAAGTACTTGCCTTCTCACTCACACCAACTTCCTTGCAGTGAAAACTTATTGGTATTCATATTTGTTGAATGAATATTTTTACATGACCACATTTATAAAAATGTGTTTTTTGGTTTTAAAACTGAATCCAACTCGACTAGATCTGTCTTTCCATTGAACACTGGGGCTGTGGACTGCAGAGATGGCTCAGCGGTTAAGAGAGCTTCCTGTGCAAGTATGAAGTCTGGGGGGGCCTGAGACACCTGAGTTTGATTCCCCAAGCCCGT
Organism: Jaculus jaculus; assembly: GCF_020740685.1. NCBI lineage: Eukaryota > Metazoa > Chordata > Mammalia > Rodentia > Dipodidae > Jaculus > Jaculus jaculus. The sequence continues at coordinate 36,801,453 of NC_059117.1, forward strand.
TGGACCTGCCATGAACTTCTGTAATAACAGTCACATGGGTAACAGAGACCAGAGAATTACTGGGGCTCATGAAACACCAAAGCTCTGGAATCAGAGAGACTGGGTCTCAACAAGTACACGAACATGGGAGGGGGACAATTGATGTCATTGGGCCACCACATCTGTGCATGTGTGTACACGTACCACATCACACCTACTACTACTACTACTACTACAAAAAATTAGACCCCTCAATCTGTTGCCTTCAAGAAACCCACCTCACCACTAAAGACAGACACCTCCTCAGGGTAAAGGGTGGAAGACAATATTCCAAGCAAATGGGAATAAGAAACAAGCAGGTGTAGCTATATTAATATTGGATAAAATAGACTTCAAACCAAAAATAATCAAAAAAGACAAAGAAGGCTACTTCCTACTCATCAAGGGAATGATCCATCAAGAGGATATTACAATCATAAATTTGTATGCACCAAACACAGGGGCACCACAGTTCATAAAACAAAACCTACTTGACAATAAAACAGAAATAACCACCAACACCATCATAGCTGGGGACTTCAATACACCATTATCAGTAATAGACAGATCATCCCAACAGAAACTCAACAGGGAAGTAAGAGAGCTCAACAAAACCATAGAGCACTTAGACTTAACGGACATCTACAGAACTTTCCATCCCAAATCCACAGACTACACATTCTTCTCAGCAGCCCATGGAACATTCTCTAAAATAGACCATATACTGGGTCACAAAGACTGGCTCCATATACTTAGAAAAATTGACATAATTCCCTGCATGATATCAGATCACAATGCTATATTGCTAGAAATCAACAACAAAAGACCCACCAAGAATCCCAATGACACCTGGAAACTGAACAGCACACTTTTAAACAACAAATGTATATTAGATGAAATAAAAAATGAAATTGCAAAATTTCTGGAATTGAATGACAATGACAACACATCATACCAAAACTTATGGGACACAATGAAGGCAGTCCTCATGGGAAAATTCATTGTACTTTTCTTTTTTCAGAGATGTTATAGCTTTTCATTTAGTCAGTGGAGGTTGTGACAAAGAAAAATTAGAAAACATAGTTTTCTGTCATTTTCTACTTTCTATAATTGCAAAAGAGGAGGCTTATTTCTGCTTTGGGTAATTAGGTTCTAAGATTTGCTTCTTTCAAAAAGAATGGATATGAGTGAGTTGCTTTCATTGTCTACTTGGAGCTTTCACAGCCTTCCTCCTGCTCTGTGGCTGGAGTGCACATTGATGATGTCTCTGACACTACACTACTTTCCACTATTTGGCAGACATGCATTTAGTGCAAGAATTTCAATTGCTTTTTTTTGGGGGGGGGTCAGGAAGCCTACTTTTATATGAAAAACTAGGCACACATCTGTTATTACAGATGCTAAAAGTGGACTTGGTATGGTTGAGTTTAGGAGGTGCCTGGAATCTGCTCATTCACCTGGCATTTCTCCCTGTAATGGGCTTTCTGATGCCTTTGGGAGCCTGTATGTGTGCATGGCGTTGGGGGGTGGGGTCCTTGGAGCACATTGGAGCACTGATCCTGCAGAGTTGGGATGACCTCTTCTCCTTCCCTCCCTCTGATTCTCCCTTTAAGCTCCATGTGGTCCTGACCACTTTGTGTGATATAGAAAACAAGAGCTGATGCTTCCCCCAAGCCCTCATCTGTTCCTGCTTCCACTTAGTGTGTCATGGGAAGGAGCCCTACCTCCCATACTGCAAAAGGTCTCTTCTCCCCTCCTCTTCTGTGGCACCTTCTGCGTAGTGCAGCCTTTGTCCATGTCTAAATGAATGTGGGTAGAAAGGTGTCTTTCGGAGAGGTGAAAGCAAGACTGGCACACTACCTGTGCCAAAAGCATCCCGCAGAGTCTGGGGTTGGATTATATTTTCTGATACTCTGTGTCTCTCTGAGCCAGGGACTGACAAAGGGGCAGGAAGACAAAAACTCTCCTTAACCTGCTGTGCCAATCTGATGGTTGGGAACTTAGCTTTCAGAAGGTTTCCCATCATGGTTGGACGAGAGGGGTGCGTTATGCTCAAGGTATTTCTACAAACAACAGGTTTTATGCTGATTAACTGCTTTACTTTTGAGAGCCTGAACTTTGAGTATGTTCCAGTTATTATTATTAGTCAGTTCTTAGTGGAGGAATTCAGCATGTCCTATGTGGTTCCGCTGGGGAGAGCCTGAGGGGGTGGGGGCTGTGCATTGTTCCCTCGGACTTCACACTATGTGCCTTTCTAGATGCTCAATGTACTTGGTCCCATCTATTGTAATGAATCACAAGAGTGATTCCATGTCCACTCTTGAAAGTCTTCACAGTTATTCATCAAGCCTGGGACTGGTGCTGGAACATCCTCACGCTCTGCTGCTTCCGGACTAGCTCTTGTTTCCAGAACACAGGGGCTTTGGAAGCCACACGTTAATTTTTTCAAAAAAGCTCCATAGAGCTTAAGGTTGGTGGAAATTCTTCTGGACTGTGGCAAAAGGAAAAAAAATGCTATTTTTTTTAGTCTCTTGATTATAAAGGTTATATTTGGAGTTCATAGAATCTCATGTTAAAAATTTTTTGATTTGTGAAAGAATTTGGCTCATTGCTGTCATTTAAAAATTTTTATTTTATTTATTTATTTGCAAGCAGAGAGAGAATAGAGACAGAAAGAGAGAGAGAGAGAGAGAGAGAGAGAGGAGAATAGACACTCCAGGGCCTCTAGTCATTGCAAATGAATTTCAGATGCATGCAACACTCTGTGTATCTGGCTTTATGTGGGTACTGGGGAATCAAACCTGGGTCATTAGGCCTTGCAGGCAAGCACCTTAGCTGCTGAGCCATCTGCCTAGCTCATCTTTGCTATTGTTTTTATTTACTTATTTATTTTTGTATCTGAGAGGGTTAAGTGAAGGGCTCTCACATGCCAGGTGAATGCTCTTAATACTGAGCCATACTCCCAGACCCACTTTTAATTCTTTATGGTGGAGTTGAATACTGGCTTCCAAAAGACATGCTCAAATCAAGTTCTAACCCTGCCTGCCCCCAGCACCTGTGAACATGACTTTATTTCAATACAAGGTCTTTGAAGTTTAAGTTTTAAAGTTACTTAAGACTCTCAAGATGAACTCATCAAGGATTTAGAGTGGACCCTATGTGCTGTGACAGAGTTTCTTTATAAGAAAAAGAAAAGAAGCCACAGAGGCATCAAGAGGCCATGCCAATGCAGAGATGAGAGATTGGGGTGATGTCCCCAAAAGCCAAAGAATGCCGAGAGTTGCCAGTAGCTACCAGAAGCCAGGAGAGAAACACCAAAGGGGTCCTCCCCCCCCAACCCAGAGCACCTGGAAGGACTTCAATCTCAGACACCTTCATTTCAGACTTATGACATCCAACTGGTGGAAAAATAGATTTGCATTGTTTTTCTTTTCTTTCCTCTTTTCTTTTTTGGGTTTTCAAGGTAGGGTCTTGCTCTGGGCTAGGCTGGCCTGGAATTCACCATGCAGTCTCGGGCTGGCCTCGAACTCATGGTGATCCTGTTACAGAACACAAAGGGTGTGGTGAAAGGTATCTGTCTCAGACCCATTCTAGATGCCTTGTGTGCCCTGTCGAGTTGGCCTGCTTGACTCTGACGTATCTAATGTGGCACAGAGAATTCATAATTTTACTACTCTGTACCCAATACTGACTAAAAATAAGCAGTCAGTTGTTTTTTAGGCATCACAAAGCAAGGTGGCCACCAGCAATTGTCAGCAAGCCCTTCACTTCTTATTAGACATCCTCTGACCTTCAAGCTCCAGAATTCTCTCTTTTCTCATACTTGCCCAAGGCTAGACCTTGCCTTGTTTGGTGCTTATTGTACAAGAGCCTGATTGTCATACTTGCTCATACTCATTGCTCTGAATGAGTCTTTAGCTCCATGGCAGGAACTTTTAGTGCTCCCCACAAATACTCTTTCTTCTTGTATTTCTTAATACCAGAATTTATGGTTTTTTGTTGTTGTTACTATTTGCTTTTTAAAAATATGTTATTTTTATTTATTCAAGAGAGGGGGAGGAGGCAGAGAGAGACTGTGAGAGAATGGCCACTGTAAATGAACACTAGACACATGCACCACCTTGTGCATCTGGCTTATGTGGGTCCTGGGGAATTGAACCCCAGGGTCCTTTGGCTTTGTAGGCAGCCACCTTAACTGCTAAGCCATCTTTCCAGCCCTGGGTTTTGCTTTTTAAGGCAAATCTATCCTTGTACAGGTTAAAACAACTTTATTTCCCAGTTTTACCTGGGAACAGGGATGGCCGGTGAGATAAGCAGAAATCACTGGCTGGGAATGTCCTAAGAAGCCTCTTAAAGGGGACCAACCTCAATTGGAAGTGTGTTACTATAGCACTGTTTACCATCTTCTGTCTTTTGGCTTGGGGCAGGCTGCACATGCATCTGTCTTGGACCGGAAGCCATCCTTGAGAACAAAAGCCATGTACTACATTTGATATTATAGAGATAATGAGGCTGGTCTCTAATGACCCTTGGTCACCAGTCTCTGAATTTCATTTTCTTAAATGAAAAAAAAAACTTCTTTAAGCACCCTCATTTAAATTTTCTGTTACATTCAGCAAACTTTAATCCTAATTGTCTAACCCTCCTAGTTGTCAAGGATGAGATGTTTTGATTATGGTTTGAATATATTTGTCTCATGCATATCACAATCATGTAATAGGTACTTAATATTCTTTTAATACCATCAAGTATATAATTACACCTAAAAGTATCTCATGGTCTCAATTAATAACTCCACCACAAAATACATAGCAGAGTACGTTGTATGTATTTAATTCCTAAGAAAATTGTATCCTGTTATATTAAAATTTTAAGTTTCTTCTTTGGAAATTTAATTAAGAAGAGTTATGATGCTGGAATGCTACCTATGCCACCATCTGCCTCCCCAGAGCTGTCTGCCAGTATTAAAAGCTCAAAGTGGAGCCATATGGGCCATTTCTGAAATAAGCCTACCTTTGAGACAGCATCATCACTCAGCTTTGAGGCTTTTCTTGAGATCATGCTTGCTGGGTGTGTTGTTGTGACTCATAAGAGAAGGAATCAATTATTACCTATAAATGCTTCTCCATAATGGATATAAATAAAAGATTATAAGTGCCAAGTGGATCTGTTTATGACTTGCAAGTTGAAATGGAAAGAACTGGGTGAAAGATAAATTCATAGAATAAAATCTCTGTGTGTGTGTGGGGAGGGGGCAGAAGTCAACATTAGGTGTCTTTTTCAATTGCTTTCTACTTATTTTTATTTGGTTATTTAAGAGAGAGAGAGAGAGAGTTAGAGAGGCAAATACAGAGAGGAAGAGAGAGAATGGGCATGCCAGGGCCTCCAGCCACTGCAAACGAACTCCAGACACATGAGCTCCCTAGTGCATCTGGGGACTCGAACCAGGGTCTCTAAGCTTTGCAGGCAAGCCCTTAACCACTAAGCCATCTCTCCAGTCCTTTCACCTTACTTTTTTTTGAGATAGGGCATCTCTCTGAACTCAGAACTCATCTATTTGCTTAGACCAGTTGGTCAGTAAGCCTCAGTGATCCCCTGTCCTTGCCTGCCTTTCCAGTGCTGGGATTATAGCTAGCTACAGCTTACTTTACCAACTTGGTCATGTCCAGAGCCCCAATGCTTATGTTTTTTTAAACCTTTGTGTATGTATATATGCATATATATACACTTGAAGTAGTAAACTGTAAATTAAAACTGAAAGTGAGGTTTTATTCTTTTCCATTTTTTTTTCCTCATGCTGTTCTTTGATGATTCCTCTTTGGTATTCCACCACCTACAAACTGCAGTACTTTTTTCAGAGTGATTTGTCACACCAGAAATTCTTTTGCATTTTAACAATTGTGTACAGTATTAAAGGATAAAAGAAAACTCACGGATAATCACCAAGAAATAGAACAAAAACACCAAAGAACCAAAGAAAACAAACAAACAAAAAAGTTATAGGGGGAAAAAAGGCAGCCTATTTAGTTTCCCTAAACTGGAACATTTCTAAAATAAAATTACAATAGTTATAATTCAAAGGAAATTAAAATGCTAATATGCCTCCAAACAAAGAAAACATGAAGGCAACACAGTTTCTGAGTCAGGTGCAAGGTGCTATCTTATTTAGCTTCTCCTGTAGCCAAAGTGACCGATTATGGAATGCTGAATGTGTGGCCATTCCCAGTTGAGCCCATCAACACACTAGACACACATGGCTGATCCCAGTACACTCCTCTTGTCTAACAGGATACGTCCTCACTGACTCCCATGGGAAGGAGTATAAAAGTCCATTGTTTGAGCTGTATTTCCCCTCAAATAACAAGCTGTGTGCTTCTGTGCAAGGAGACGCTAACATCTTTTGGAAGATGCGATGCCTCAGGGGTTGACATCAAACACCCCATTTTCAGGTCTGGATCTCATGTGTCCCTGGGACCCTGCCAATGCTTCCACCATACTCCATCTGTTCGTCCCAGGAGGCCACACACCCTCCAGCCTCCAGCAAGCATAGCCTTCTGGACATCCGTCATCAGATTTGGGGGTCTGAATGGTTCTTTATAGCTTCTCCAGCTGGGCAGATTGCATGAGGGGCTCCAGCCCCAGGCCAGATCTGTCTGTCTCTGCAGTGCCTCACTTATGGATGTTGTCTTATTCTAGAAAATGCTTCAGCCCAGATGACAGTGTTTCTGTTTGAGTTATTCATACGTAGCTGCTGCTTGCAAGGACATTCCTCATGAGTCTTCATATTCATGCTGTTCCTGGACTCTATAGCCAGATGCCTGAGTGTAACTTCTTCATTCATTCATTCATTCGCTCACAGGATTGAACCCAGGACCTTGTGTATGGTAAGCACATGCTCCGCCACTGGATGTACCCACATCCCCCTCTATAAACCTAACTTTGCAAAGTGAGGAGTGGCTGCTGCTAGCCCTGAACTTTGAGAACCATTTGTAGCAATATGAAAGTCTTTGTATTTCAAAGATGACTTATGTGAGGTAGCTGCCAGGTTAAGGGTCAATATAACATGGGGTGGTTTAAATGCTCTTGCCTGTAGAGTGAGCAGGCTGGTCCCCAAACAGAATTGCCTTTGCACTCAGGGACTAAAGCCATTGCTCAAGTTGTTTCAGTCAGTCTCTGTGTATCTAAGGGGAGATTAAAGCAGCCATCAGGAATGGAATGTGCTAGAAATTGCTAGCAAAACTGCTGAAGATGCAAAATTGTGTTGTGTAACAATCTGGAAGGAAGAAAAATTCTGAAATGCAGGCATTAAATGTGGAAGGATCAAAGTCCCAGCATGGACTGACATGGCATGGGACAGTACAGAGGAGGTGGACCTTGAAAATGTAAAGATGTGGAACGACATTGGTACAGTTTGGACAGGGAACATGAGCGAAAGGTTTGGTTCCGTCCTGTGACACTCACTATCAGGAGATGGTGGAGCCTTTAGGAGGTGGGAACTGATGGAAATCAGATCATTGAGAGGATTCCCTTGAAGGCTATGTTGAGACATTGGACCTTTCCCGTTCTTTGCTTTGCTTCTAGATATCATGGGATGAAAGGGCTTCTTCTGCCACCAGTTCCTTCTGTGATGTATTGAACCACCATAGGCCCAAAGCAACAGAGCCAAATGACCATGGACTGAACACTGTGAAACTGTGAGCCAAGGTAAACATTTCTCTTTCTCTCTGTCTCTCTCTGTGTGTGCATGTGTGTGTGACATAGTATTTTGTGGTGATGTGTGTGGACATTGTATGCATGTGTGTGTGCCCATGCAGTGCCCCGTGGACTTGCCTGTAGTGGCCAGAGGGGAATGTGGGGCATCCTGCTCCATCTTGTCTGCCCATTCTTACTCACGAGTCCTGGTGATTCTGCATCTCTGTTCCCCTATGGGACTGGGGTTACAAATGTGCATGGCCACACTCAGCTATTTATATGGGTCCTGGGATTGAACTCTACTGCTCTCTCGGGCCTTCACAGAGGCCCTCACGCTTGCACAGAAAGTGTTCTTAACTGCTAAGTCATCTCTCCAGCCCACCTTTTTCTCTTTGGAAGTTGATTATTTCAGGCATTTGTTGCAGATATGCAAAGCTGGCGTAACAGTGGTTATGGGGTAGAGAGAAGAGTGAGCAAAGATTAAAGGCAGGAATGAGCAGTAGGCAGTGGGACCGGCTGTATCAACAGCACTACCTTGGATGCTGGTGGTGGGAGGTGACATGGGAGACCCCTCCTGAGGGAGGGAGGTAGGTCAGGTACAAGCACTTCCTCAGGCAGCACAGGGGATGTCAGAAGGAAAAAGAGAGCAAGAGAAGTGTATGAAGAGGAAATGATGGCTATTGCAGTGGAAAGAAATATTCTCCCCAATTCCTCAAGTTGGACAGGTGTCAGACTCTGATCTGAGGGCTTCACAAGTAAATAGGAGGCTCAAAGCTGATGGATGTGTGTGGTAATAATTGAAGCAGGCACGAGGCAGCATGCCACATCAGAGTCTAAGAAGGGCTTTAGAGTACCGAGGAGGCCCCAGTGGAGACCTCATCCTTTCTACCTCCCACACAAGCACATTTTAGGAATCCTCATATGTGACGTCACAAATGCCTCCACTTTGTAAGTCTGCTTAGCTGAATGCTGCCTGAGGTTCATGCCGCTTACTCCTACACACGTGCACAAGATTTTCTAGACAATATTTCATATGTTCTCAAAAATTTAGGTAGAGAAGAAACTCTTAAAAGTTGGGTCTGACCTGGCTGGAATTCAGAAGAAAGCCAGTCCCCAGACAGTAAGCCTGTCTAGTGCTGGAAAGTGCTACATGAGCTACTGGGGGAAAATGGCCAACAATGGTCTCAGCAACCAGAGGTCTAAGCTACTCAGAAGCAAACACCCTGACAGGATGTACACGCCAGTGCAATAGTGGCACACATCCTCAGTGGGTAACCAATAGCTTTCTGATTGGCTAAGAGATCTGCTCAGTGTAAAGGAAACTGTATCTGGAATTGGGAACCAGATCAGAATCCTATGGAGATGAAGATTATGTTCTCCAGTGTCAGGTTCTCACTAATCTTTGGCTAATAGTCTCCCTATATTAATAATACTTATCCCACTTAAACTATGCTGACTTCACTCTCCTTTGAAGAATCTGTTCTTTTTCAGAAGGTAGCGAGACTGGAGGAGATAAACTACCCCTCACACTTCAGCCAAGCCACAGCTGAATCCACAGAGAAATTGGGGAGACAAGCAAGAGTGCTGCTTCTATGATGTTCCTGATAACCAGTGCCCAGATGTAGGAGACAGACCCTGAGGATTACTCAGCACCTACCAAAGCAGAGATCCAGAGGCTCTTAAGAGCTGGTCACTGTAGTAGACTAAAAACTCTGCCACCATGGCTCAGGGAATTTTGCAGAAGAGGGGGCAGAAAGATTGTAAGAGCCACAGGCTGAAACATGCCCAGAGGCATTCCTTTCTCCCCAAAATAGCTGACTACTGCTCCCACAAAGCATAAACTACAACCCCATGGGGAATATCTGCAACCCTACTGAGGAGCTTCCACAATGGGATGGGGGCAGAGATGAAGGAAAAGTGGGTACCAACACATGATGCATCCATACAAAACATCTCATTAATATTATTAATAATAATAAACACAAAAATACATCAAAAAAGTTTGGTTTGAGGAAATTCAATGACTATGGTTACTTAGGGACCAGACCCAAATTGTGGTGGTTGAATTAGGTGTCACTCAAAGACCTCATGTGTTCTGAATGACAATTTGGGAATTGGATCTTTACCAGAGGAGGTATGTCAGGGGGGCCAGGCTCATGGGTAGTATAGCCAGCTTCCCCTTGCCAGTGATCCACACACTCTCCAGCTGCTGTTGTCAACTTGATATTGGCTAAAAGGTGAAGTCTGCCCTCTCCTCATACCATCCTTTCCCCTGCCATCATGGAGCTTCCCTTTAAGTGTGTAAGCCAAAATAAACCCTTTCCTCCCACGATCTGCTTTTGGTCAGGTGCTTCCTGCCAGCAATGAGAGGTGACTACAACATGAATCTTGTGACGCTAAATCCAGTCACTCTTGAGGTTAGTTGAATACGACAGTTTTGAGGCAGGAGAGTGGGGCCAGAGGCTTTTCTAACCATATGGTAGATACTAGGTTTTGCTGCCAGGTATTTCCAGTTCTGCCCTTACAAGCACATGACATGATTCTACTTCTGATTGTTTTGTAGTGAGGGAGAGAGTGAGGTGATGTGAGTAATTCTAGCCAAGGAGCTTGAGCAGGTATGAATCACACTTCTAGGTAAGAGTGGCTTCCTGCCGCCCGGGTCCTCTTGAGCAATTTTCCCCAAATTGACCCCTTTCCTCCCTATGTGGGCCTTACACCTTGGTATTGTCTTCAGAGCCTCCATAGTCATAGTCTGTCATCTATGAAGCCCTGCAGATTCCGCTTTTGTGATTTCCTTCAGATTTGATCTCCTGCTTCCCTTTGCTCAGCCTTCATTTTATGCCTGGACCACCCATCCCTCACTTGGGTGTATCAACCAAGTTAGGCTATTTTCCTTCAGAGAAAACAATGGAAATCCCAGTGGCCTGCAACAGCAAAGGTCCTATTGCCTCATTTTATGTGCTCATAACATGTTGGTTGGTTGGTTAGGAATTGTGCGAATTGTGCTCCTTCTCTATCCACTCCAACACCTAAGGCTGATGGAGAAGTCAAGTCTGGAGTGCTTCGGTCAATTTGGTTTGAAGTTAGTACACTCTGTGCTTTTCTGTTTTTAAATATTTCTGTATCTTTTAAAAATATCTTAAAATTTTTATTTATTTATTTGTAAGGAGAGAGGAGAGAGGAGGGAGAGAGAGAGAAAGAGAGAGAATATGGATGTGCCAGGGACTATGGTCCTGCAAATGAACTTGGATGCATGCGTCACCTTGTGGATTGGCTTTTTATGTGGGCACCAAGGGACCGAACCTCGGTTGTTAGGTATTGCAGGCAAATGCCTTATCTGCTGCACCATCTTATGGGTTTTCTCATGGCATTTTCATGCGCTTTGTTTTTTGTTGATCCTCCACCCACATTCTCCTCTCTTCTTTCCCCCAATCTGCTATCATGTCGCATGTATTCTATTACTCTTTAACTTCCTTCCATGGTCCCCTTCTAGTTTCTTAACCTATACCCACACGACCCATACACTTATACACCCTTAAATAAAATTTAACATCTGATGTCTGCATATGAGAGAAAGCACATGCCATTTGTCTTTTTGAGTCTAGGTTGCCTTGCTTAATATAACAATTTTGTTTTCCTAAAAAAATTGTGATTTCATTTTTCTTTACAGTGTAATAAAATTCCATTGTGTATAGGTGCCACACTTTCATTATCCATTCATCTGTTTATAGGCATCTAGGCTGCTGCTATTTCCTGGCTGTTGGTAAAAGCACAGTAATAAACATGGTTGTGCAAGTATCTATTTGGTAGGACTTAGATTTTTTTTTTTTGGCTATATGCCCAGCTATTTTAATAAGAAAATGTCTCCTGAGCCAATTTAAAACGCAAATGTATTGATTATAAGCATTTACATTACACAGAAAATTATGAAAAAAATTAAAAATTAACATTATTTAACACATCAGCAATGATTATTTACATTTTCATATACAACAAACAGAGAGATAAACATGCTTGCTGGTGTGTCTTTACAAATATAGAAGAGCCATTAGCTACTGACATGTATATGAAATACATTTGTAGTACTCATTTATTTGGTTGAAATTGCTGAGTAATTACCAGCAGTAAGTTAGGGGCTGGAGTACAAATGTTGATGGGTAGGTCACTGTTCCTTTCCTTAGGGGGCTGTAAGGAAATGACTTATCTGTAAAGAAGCAATGGGAACTATGGAAATCAGAGCTCAGTGAGGTGCAGAGTTGGGGGTTACAGACAGAAACAGCATTTCTAGTCTTAGGATGTATAACTTTCCAAAGAAAAAGGAGAAGCAACAGTGAGATGAGGACAGATTAGCAAATGTGCAAGTGAAGAGAGGAGAATGAAGGAGCCAGGATGGGAAGAAGTAGCCAGAAGTGCATGTGGTTACTCAAAGTAAGTTGGCATATCAACACAAAAAATGCTTTTTAAGTTCATCTATTTAATTGGTCATTATATTTGTTACATATTTAACATACATAGTAATGAGTTTAATTTTGACACTTTAAATCCATGGTTGTTGTTCATCCTCTCACATCTGGACACAGTGGCTCTTGTTATCATCCATGATGGATGTACCTTGTATATTTAAGCTCTGTGACCTCAGCTGCATATCTTTCTAAGTTTTAAAAATTATTTTTTTTTATTTTATTTATTTTTTGCAAGGACAGCGACAGAGGGAGATCAAGAGAATGGGTGTGCCGGGACCTCTAGCCACTGCAAATGAATTCCAGACACATGCACCACTTTGTGCGTCTGGCTTTATGTAAGCACTGGAGAATTGAACCCAGGCCATTAGGCATTTCAGGCCAGCACCTTAACTACTGAGCTATCTCTCCAGCTCTCTTTCCAAGTTTCTGATCTAATCCTAAACCTTAGAGAGTTCTCCATATCCTAAAATACTCCAATTTCACGTGGTCTGTGTTGTCATTACTTTCGTACTGACTAAGATTGGTTCCCATGGCAATCTCATGAGCCACTGTATTGCTAATAACTGTTGCACATGTTCCTAGTTTCTAACATGCTTGCCCAGTTTCCACTTCAAGCAACTCTACAATCCACCTTTTGTGCCTTTCTGGACAGATAAGAAAACATGATGATAAATTCAAGAAGTCCACTTTCACCTGGGCTTTGAGTCCTTCATTCTCCTGCTCATTCATCGAATAGTTGGCATTGCCTACTGTATGTCGGGCATTGTGCTGGGCACTATGACATGTTACAAACCAGACAAGAATTCTTGCCTATGTAGAGCCAATAGTCTAGTGATTCAGGTATCAGTAGATAAACAAAGTAAAATGTAAATTACATCAGATGGTGGACATGGTATGGAAGACAATCTGGGGCAGGAAAGGGGAGGGCTGATGAGGAAATAAAAATTTCAAGGCAATCTTGAGTAGGCAGCAATGGGTAGCTGCAAAGAAGTGGAGGAGTTAGCTTCAGATGGGAGCACTGGTAATTCATTTAGGAACAAAAGGAAAGACGAGGTCCCAGGTAGGTGGGTAGAGGTAGTAGTGAGTTCTTTTCAGCTGTCTGTAATTAGTAAAATGGGAACAAAATTGGTGAGAAAGAGAATGGAAAGAAATGCTGGAGGCTTGAGGAGAGAGAAGAGACACTATATTCATCTAGATTAGGAAGCTGAATGTCATTTGAAATCCTGTGACATTCACCAGAATTGAATGATCCAGTAAGTATCATAGGATTTGGGGGCAATGCTGAAGATCTGCTTAAGGTTAGAAGTCACAAATGTAATAGACTGTGAAGCCTGATCATATGGTTTTCTTCATTGAGACTTAATTTGCTCTTTGCTCGGATGCAGGTGTGGAGGAAATGGAAGTGGAAATTCAGATTTACCCAAGATGGGTATTTTTTTTTTTTTAATTTAAGCTCCAGAAAGCTGAAGCTGTATGTAAGCAAACAATTATATTGATGAGATAAGGACATTAGGCTGAGCAGGGAGAAGAGGAATAACATGCTTATTCAGAGACAAATACCAATGCACATGGCCCAGTGGGACTGAAAAATTGTTGGAGTTGGCTTGTCCTGTGAACAACAAAGGTTGTTTGGGAGAGATTGGTGATTAAAGAAGGAGCTGTTGAGTCTTGGATAATGGAAAAGTTTTCATTACTGGTTATGACAAGGCTAGGTGCCTGACCATGGGAGTGAGATGAGGGCAGTGAGATAGAATAGCTGTAGGGTTATAGCAGCATCTGCATTGCTACGGTTTGAATGTGCCCTTCAGCACTTATATATTGAACATAATCACCAGCATACCAGCATTAAGAGGTAGATCCTTTAGAAGCTAATTAGGTCATGAGGGATTGCCCCTCCTGAATGGGGTTAATGCCCCTATAAATGAGGCTCCAAAGAGCTGTGTCCCTTCCTCTGTCTCATCTGCCATAGGAGGACATGTAGAGAGTTCTGTCTATGTGGAACAGGACTTCGTCACACTCAGATGCTACTGGCACCTGGATCTTACACTTCCCAGCCTCTAGAACCATAGGAAATTGATGCCCATTGTGTATGAATTTCTCAATCTGTAATGTTTTTTATATCAGTACAAATGTCCTAGGAATCACATAGATTATAAAAATGAGAGCATAGAGGCTCACACCTTTAATCCAAGCATTTGGGAGGCAGAGGAAGGAAGACTGCTGTGAGTTTGAGACTGGGACTTCAGAGTGAGTTCTAGGTCAGCCTGAGCTAAAGTGAGACCCTACCTTGAAAAAAAAAAAAAAAACAAATATAATATTCAAAAAAATTTGGCCAGTTGTGGTGGTACAAACCTTTAATCTCAGCACTTGGGAGGCAGAGGTAGGAGGATTGTTATGCGTTTGAGGCTAGCCTGAAATGCTATAGTGAGATCCCTACCTCAAAACAAACAAAAAGGAAAGAAAGGAATCATAGCAAGATTGTGCTGGTAAAAGTGACAGTGAGCCATTAACTAAAATCGCAGATCATTAAGAGTGATGACCAAAAAGTGATAGTTGATTGTCAGAGGGAAGGGGGCTGGAATCATCTGTTTGTTCAAGATCAAGTCACCTTTCTGTTTATTTTTTTTACACTTTTTTTTTTATGAGCGAGAGAGAGAGAGAGAGAGAGAGAGAGAGAGAGAGAGAGAGAGAGAGAGAGAAAGAATGTGAATTGGAGCACTAGGACCTCCAGCCATTGCAATTGAACACCAGACATGCGTACCACCTTGTATGCATGTATGACCTTACATGCTTGCATCATCTTTGTGTATCATCTGACTTATGTGGGATCTGGAGAGTTGAACATGGGTCCTTAGGCTTCACAGGCCATCACCTTAACTGCTAAGCCATCTGTCCAGCCCCACGTTGCCTTTCTTGTTTATTTTAGGGAAGACGGAGGAGGATGTTCTAGAAGCAACATCAAGGAGCATAGAGACTCTATCTGGTCTCCATGCCCAGGGTGGAGAACAGTCAGTACCTGAGAGGGCAGCAGAGGAAGCAGAGCTTCGGGAAGAGCTGCTTATTGAAGTAAACAGTGAAAGGAATGTTGCAAGATGGGGTTTTGATGATGATGATGAAGCATGATTTAAAGTCAGTGAAGGCTTAGCCAAAGATTTCTGGGCAGACTTATTCAGAGCTAGGCAGGACACAGTAGTTGAAGGGCTAAGGGACGTATGTGCAAGTCTGGGCTTTGGTGGTACTGTGATTGACAGTTGGGATACATTTGAGCCTGTGGTCTTACCTGGCACTCCGTGGTTTCCGCCAACTCTCCTCTTGCTCCTCTTTGTATTCTACCTGTTATTCCTCTCTTCACAGCCAGTTCCTGATCAGCCTTCAGATACAAGAAGCACCCTTAGTAATCACATAACACCTTTGAAATAAACTTTATTCAAACTCTTACCACTTGAATTGTTATTATTTGTTTCTGGAAATTTTCATACATAGGCTGGATGTTTCTGAAGGGCAGTGCTGGTCTTGTCTTTGTGTTACTATGCTCAGCCAAGTGACTAGACCATGATGTATGAAAGATACATACTCCTTGAATAGTTATAGAAAATGGCATGGAGGTTTCTAAAGAAAAAAATCAAAATTAGAACTACACTATGGTCTAGCAATCCCACTCCTATATGCACTGGAAAAAAATCGGCATGTTGAAAAGTTATCTGCACTCATGTTTATTGCACCATTATTTACAATGGACAAGATACAAATGTCCATTGCCAGATGAATGGTTAAAGATATGGGGACATGTATATAATGAAAATATTATTAGCTTTGCAAAAGAAAACCCTATTGTGACAACATGGATGAACTGACAGGACATTCAGCTAAAGAAAATGGTCCAAGACAAATACTTCAAGATTGTGTTTATATGGGATATAATAGTCATATTCATAGATGCAAAGAGTTTGATTGGCAGTTTCCAGGGACAGGGGAGGGGGGATCAGAAGGAGATACAAAATTTCAGTCATACAAAATGAACAGGCCTTAGAGATAGACTTCTCTGAACAATGCCTATGGTTAATAATAATGTTGTATTGTATATTTCAAACTTATCTAAGGTTAATTATTTTATTAAATGTTTTTACCACAAAAGTCAAAGCAAAATGTAGGTGTTTACATATGTTAAGACTCATCAAATTGAACCCATTAGATGTACAGTTCTTTATATGCCAAATATACCTCAGTAAAGCTATTATTATTATTATTATTGTTATTGTTATTGTTTTTTTGAGGTGGGGTCTCGCTCTAGACCAGGCTGACCTGAATTTACTATGTAGTCTCAGGGTGTCCATGAACTCATGGCAATCCTCCTACCTCTGCCTCCCGAGAGTTGGGATTAAAGGCGTGCACCACCATGCCTAGCAAAGCTATTAGTTTTTATAAAAAAAGCCACTAGTTTGTTGAATTGAGTTTTGCATCCTCAGCAGAAGGAATATAGAGGAAAAGGAAATAGAGAGGATTGTGAAGTAGAGACAGGTTGAGGAGAGGGTGGACATACACAATGGACCGTGGGTCAGATGATGAGACATTTCCATATTCTTACTAAAGCAAGAAATATGACCATTAGTCAGGAAAAAAAGAGGGAGTATTGGGGGAGAGGAGAAAGTCTGAAGTAGCCACTGTGGGGAGTTAGCCTGGGGGCTGGAAAAGATGGATAACAGATGGATATGCTCTGCATGGATGGCATTCTGTGGCTTGAATGAGAAGCAGAGAAATCTTTGCATTCTCATGGGGATGGAAGTTACACATAGTGAGAGTCAGGGAGCCCATTGAATCATAGAGTAGAATTAAAGAATGTTAGAGTTATTAAAAAGATTGAATTGAGTTGCTAGGACAATTGACGCTCTGACAAGGTGGTCCAGGTTCCTTTGTCGGCCGAAAGCAGATCAGGGCCTGATGGTGTGCTAGAGTTTGGTTGCAAGCATTAACAGTGGGCTCTGGCTGACTTCAGCCTAGACAGTATATGCTAGATGGGGGAACTTTTAGAAGCAAAGAGAAGCAGAAGAAGCCATTTTCAGAAAGTTGGGACTAGAGGTTTCCAAGATTCAGATGGCCAGAGACAAAGCAATGCCTTCAGAGCTCTGCCATAGGAAAACAATTCAGCCATGTACTCATTTATTTATTTATTTATTTTTTGTTCTACTCAAAATATTAAGTATTGGGCAAAGGGAGTAGATTAACAAACACTTGTAGGACAACTTAACAGGTTGTCTCCCCAATATGAACAGTGTATAAAAGACAATTTTTCCTCAGAGTGATAGCATTCCAGAGAGTGGATGAGTGTAGAGTGATGGAAATAACAGATATCCTATCCTATATGGTGATGCCACAGCACTAAGGATGAGTGGCTGAAATGAGGGACTTAGGAAACAGACATCCCTTTGTAAGTCTCTCAAGCAAAGTACCTAGGAATTGCCTATGCCCACTTCTCCATCTGTAAAACAAGTGTCCTAGAAACTCAAATTAATATATGTGAAATGTAGAGGCTCCAAGAGCTCTATGTCCTACCACCGAGATGCTTGAACATTCATTTTACTGATGAATTATTCACAGTAGCAAAGAAATGGAACAGGACAAGATACCCATCAACAGATAGATAGTGCCAATGTGGTGTATATACACAATGGAGTTTTTCTCAGCTGTAAAGAAAATGAAATTATTAACATTGCACGAAAACAGATGGATCTGGAAAGCATTACATTAAATGAGGTGACTCAGAGGAAGAGAGACAAAACTTCATGTTCACTCTCACATGCACACCCGAACTTTTAATGTTTCTGTGGAGGAGGGTATAAAAGTGTATCAGCATATGAAACTAGAGAGGAGACCTCGAGACCAGGAGGTGTTGAGGAAGAGGGAGGAAGGGCACGCACATGACATGAGAGCAGGAAGGAGGCTGCGGGTGCACAAGGGGAAAGGGTGATGGGGGAAAGAGAAAGAAAGGGTAACGGAAACAACAAAAACAGACTTTGCATGAAAAAATGCCATAATGAAAGCTAACTTTTCCTATGCCAAGTTAAAAAATAAATAAAATGTAGAGGATCTAACAAATAGGTGCTTTCTGAGGTCCATTACAATAGACACTTTAACCTGGTCACACCGCACAGTCACCACAATGTTGCTTTTTATCAGCCACTCAGCACCCCCCCTACCCCGCTGCCAGCCTGCAAGTTAGCCCCGTACAGGCTGAAGCCCAACCTCTAGTTAATGACAATTTTATTCTGTGACCCCGTTGCAAAGGAAATTTCTTCTCGGCAATTGTGGTTGAGAGGCAGCTTGTGACAGAAAAACACATGGATTTTAAATTCTTCGATTTGTACTAGCATGTGGTTATCATCCACAATGACCTCTGATCAGAGAGACTTACAAGATTCCCCAAAAGTAGACAGATTTCTGTCAGAGTACTTGATGACTCACCAAAGGTTAGTGGTAAGACCCTACTGCTGAAGACACCATATGATGTTGGTACGGAACATGGAGTGACATGGCTGGAAGCTGGAAGAGAGTCAGTTAGCTCATCTAGTGCCAGAAGGTGCTGCTTGAATGACTGGGGGAAAATGACCAATATCTGTCCAAGCAATACATGGTCTAACCTACCTAGCAGCAAACAACCTGATATGATGCTCACACAAGTGCAATAGTGGCTCACGGCCATAGTGGGAAACCAAATGCTCTTGATCTGACTCACTGAGCTACTCAGTAGAATGGAATCCATAGCTGGAGCTGGGAAACAAGTCACAATCATGTCCAAACATAAGCCTGTTCTCTATTATCAAGCAGATCCTAAGGAGAGAGCCACCTTATCATACCTCAATAGGGCCCCGGCTGAAACTAAGAATAACTGGGGAAACAAGCAAGGGTGCTGTTTTCTTGGGGAACCTGGTACCAGCACAAGGGTGAAGGAGACAGACACAGAGAACAATCAACTCCTACAAAACCAGATATCCAGAGACATGGAGGCTCCCAAGACCTCATCACTGAAGCAGACCTAAAATGAACCCAAGATGGCTCAGGAAATTTGCAGAAGAGGGAGTGGAAAGCATGTCAGAGCCACATGCTAGGCCATAATACACAGAGACATTTCCTCCTACCCATAACTGATGGCTAACTCCACAATGCATGACCCATATTCCCAACTAGGCAGGTCCCTGTGGGCGGGGGGAGGACAGGGAGGAGGCTAACAATGGTACCAACTTGACTGTAGTCACTGAGTAAAAAACTAATAAAAAAAATTTAAAAAGAAAAAGAAATTATTTAGGGCTGGAGAGATAACTTAGCAACTAAGACGCTTGTCCTTCAAAGCCTACGGACCTAGGTTTGATTCCCCAGAATCCATATAAACCAGATGCACATGGTGGACCATGCATCTGGAGTTTGTTTGCAGTGGCTAGAGATGCTGGCACACCCATTCTTTCTCTTTTTAAATAAATAAAAACAAAATATATAAAAATTATTTATTTGTTTATTTGCAGGGAGAAAAAGGGAGAGTGGGAGGGAGAGAGAGAAAAAGCAACAATGAGAATGGGCATATCAGGGTCTCTTGCCACTGCAAATGAACTTCAGATATATGCGCTCCTTTGTGCATCTGGAGTTACACAGGATCTGGGGAATTGTACCTGGGCTGTCAGGCTTTACAAGCAAATGCCTTTTAACTACTGACCAATCTCTCCAGCCCTGAAGTTGTAAGTTTTAATCCTGGCCCTTGAACTGGTCTATTTATTAACTTGGGCAAATAAGCTAACAATTTCTAAGTCAATTTAACTTTTCAGTACAATGGGGATAAGAATACTGTCTGCACGGGGTAATGTATTCAGCAGCATGCAAGCTAAAACAATGCGCAAATAGTAAGGGTACAAATCCCATGTGTAACAGGCGCCCTCATACTGAAGGTGGTCTTCTCGTAAGGACCCTGTTCCCTTAGGAGAAGCTGCTTCTCAACAGTGACACTGGGCTCATACACCAACTACATGATACTCCAAAGGGCTGGAATCCTTTTTTTTTTTTTTCTTTTTGAGACAAGCCCTAGACTGACCTTTTTATTTTTTATTTTATTTTTATGTGAGAAAGCAAGAGTTAGTGAGAGGAAGAGAGAGAGAATTGCCCTCCCCCCCCCCAAGGGCCTCCAGCCACTGCAATCCCCTTGTGCATATGTGTGACCTTGAGTCACTTTGTGACATGAGTCCTTAGGCTTTGCAGGCAAGCACCTTAACTGCTAAGCCATTTCTCCAGCCCTGTGTTTTTGTGTAAGTTCTGCTTGCGAACTGATTGTGCCAGTGAAGCCCCTGTATTTTTGTTTTGTTGTTGTTGTGGCTTGCGTCAGGATCTTTGTAGCACAGACCTGTCTTAAGCTTGCAGAGCCATGCCTGTTCCATACAAGTGCTGAAAATATGGTCATGCGTCAGTATGCCTGCCCGAGGCTGGTACTTTTAATGGCTTTTGCAAAGAAGAAAAGAAGAAAGACACCAGTGACTGGGTGCTCCAGCAACAGGGTTATTAACTGGAAACCACAAACATCAGTCTGGCATTGTCCCTTAACTAGATAAAGCCAATCAATGACAATGCCTAGAGTCGCACTTATATAAAAAAAAAATGTTACAATAATGTATGTATGGGAATCCAGAGTAAAAATACCTCAGTTTATGCTAAAATATTAAATTTGGGTGGAATGCAGCTTCTTTCTTTCCTTTTCTTTCTTTCTTTTCTTTTTTTTAGGTAGAGTCTGGCTGTATCTCAGGCTGACCTGGAATTTACTATGTAGTTGCAGTCCGGCCTTGAACTCATGGCAATACTCCTACCTCTGCTTTCCAAGTGCTGGCATTAAAGGTGTTCACTACCATGCCTGGCTGGAATGCAGTTTTGATACATTACCTTATCTGTCAAAGGAGGGGATTGGATGGTCATTGAGTGGCTCTGGGCAACCATTTCACCATGGGAAATCTGTTCTCTCAGCTATACCGTGTAATGGAGTGACTGATAATACATATCACCTCTGTTTTCTGAAGTCTCTCTTTGAGGTTCCTAACATTATTTGTTGGCTTTCTTAAATTTTTTATTGTTCTCACTTGAATGTGAGTGCTATGGTAATATAGACCATGATTTTTTTGTCCATTATGCTAGCTGGCTAATTCTTAGCATACAGTAGGCACTCCACAGTGATTTCATGAATAATAGATATGCGTCATTGGGTCAGTGGAGAGGAACTATAATTTTTAGAGGTGTATTGATTTGTGACTATTTTAAGCATAGTCTTTCTGGCACATGTGATACTGCTTAGCAGTGATGTTAATTTAGCATTTGAGCGATACCTGGTATTGAGAATGCAGACACACTATGATTCTGTGGTAATATTATTTAAGGACAATTTTAAAATAAGGAAATGGAAATATACATGTTTTGATACATGAGTGGGCCCAGGCCTGTCTCGCTGACACATGCATGTCAGGGGTCTTGGCTTCTGCTAAATGTATGATTTTTTTGTGTGTGTATAGCATTTGATATATGTGTGAGCACTTGAACCTGCACTGTTGTTTGGACTGTAAAAGGGAAAACGAAACATAAATACATTGTCTTTGACCTTGAGATCATCAATTAGGCCCAAAACAGGTTTATAAAAGAAGCTTTTAGTTTCTTAAAGATATTAAGATTGCTATGAGCACTGAAAGAGCAGAGGCCCAGACCAATTACAGTTCATTTATGAGCCCTGGCAAGGGGGCAGATTTGATTCTCGTTGTTTGTCCTCACAGAGTCCTTATTTTTTCATAAATTAAGACCAATCAGTCATAGGAACATGGACTTCCATTTAAATTCTCAGATGACTAATGGCTTGGCTTTTGGTTCTTTAGTTCAAATTCTGATAAAACAAAATAGCAGTGTGGAATTAGCAAATGGACCCTGTTCAGTCTGATCATGTACATGTGCACATGGGCTGACCCTGAGCCCAGCTTCTGCTAATAATGCACAAGACCATGATTGGGGAGAGCCTAAAAGGCTGCCTCTGCCTTCCCAAGCCTCATTTCTAACCCAGCAGTATAAGGATCTCTGATTTAGGAGGATTACTTGGAATGTTGCTAGCCTATAGTTTGTAGGATACACTTTTTTTTTTTTCCCAGAGAAGAAAAGACATCTTTATTGAGTGCTATATCTGGTGCCTTCAAATGCATATTTTTCTTTCCAAGAACCACTTATCCTAGTGCTAATATTTGTGCATTCTTAATCTAGCTGCATTTCTTAACCTAGTTGTGTGTGTTGATTCCAAACCTGGGATATTTCAGATATACTTGTTGAGAGGAAAGTAGAAAAACAGGAAATACATAGTAAGATAGAATGACAGCGGGGTGGAGGGCCACCTAAGATTATCATTAAAAGATAATTTTGTAAGAACAAACCCTGTACTGCTTTGTTGCTGAGTATTTGAGGCAGTAGGCTTTGCAATTTTTGATTAACACATGTAGTAATAACAGCTTTCTATCGTGTCACCATCTAAGAACCTCCAATTCCAGTTCTATTTCTTTTGCTCTTCCTCAGCAGGAAACTTCCTCTAGCGTAGGAACACAAAGCCCCTGGCTCACAAGGCTGAAGACAAAAAAACAAAGGGAGACAGTGGCAGGGGTGGGAGAAGAGATTTAAAACTTGCTATTCTGAGCATTGTAAACCGGTATCTACAAACTCTTAGATTCGTTCACCTTGGGATCCTGACTCTAGATATACTTCTTCCACTTGTCTGTGAGGCCAATTCATATCGTTACATTTATTGAAAATCTTATACTTACAAAACAGTTTGTAGGAGGAGGAGATGAGACAAAGAATCAGAACTGGACATGACCAGTATTATTGAGCAAACTCAATATGGACCACCAGTGAGGGTTTTCCAGCAGAAGAGTGCCTGATTTCGGAAAAGTCATCTTGGAATAGAGATGAGCTCAGGAGTAGGAAGATTATGTTGAGGCAAGAACATGATTTGGGTGAATGGAATGCAGCAACAGAAAGTATGGATGGGTAGAGAGGACTGGTGGGCACTCCAGAGATAGACTTCACAGATTTAGTGGGTCCAACCAGAAGAGGGAGTTGATGGAGTTATGTAGCCATCATGGCACATTCCAAGATGATCCTTACAGAAGTAGAGCCAGGGTAGAATAGAGGACCTTGGTTGTGATGTTGTGTAGGACATCTCAGAAAGCCCAAGAAGCAGATGGAAATAATGACCTACAACACAGCAGACAGCTGGATGTGAGGAAGATTTGGTAGTCATTAGAGTGAAGGGGGAACAAGAAATAGCCAAGTTCATTCCTGTCATCAGAGTGTCTTTCCAAGATGGCTAGTGAGCTCATCAATATTTTCCCTCCTACCAGCATCTACTCTTCATGGAGTCTTGAGAAAGGGGCATCAAGACAAAACAATTAATAGGTGATTCATCAGTGTGCTGACTCCACAAAGTGCAGACTCAGCCAGCATAGTCCCTGAGCCCGTGAGGACATCGTAAGGTGCACATTATGCCAGAAGCTGGCCACGTTGGTGGAACGATTGTCCTGTGAAACCCTGCTGCTTTGGCCAATGTACTTCATTCTTCAAGGTGGTTAGGCCATTTTGATCACAACTGGTCAGAGCTGCTTTCTTCCTGCTGCCAAGGGGCTATGCGTCCTTCTTACACATGGAGACAGGTACTGTGTTTCAATGTTAATATGTCCTGGGGCATTTGGACATATATAGCACTTTATTCATATATCCACTTTCTTAGGATAGGAATGGCATCAAATTTAAACAACTCACAGAGCTGGACTACAACTAGAAAAGAAAATTCTCTATTAAAGTCCAGTGTCAAGCATATTGGAATCAAAGTGCAATGAGTGTGTTATCAAAAGAAAATCAAATGCAGCTTTAGGGGTTGTTAAGAGTCTAAGGCCAGCAAACTTGCTCCCTGTGCTTACATATACTATGGATTATCTCAAAGCACACGTGACACAGCATCATACGAGTCTGATGGTACGAGGACCTGGGCACACCATACATAGCTTTCTCACTGCTGTTCTCCATTTGAGGAAGGCCTTGGTGAATGAATCAGGCAGTGGAAAATATATGGCTCAGGACCACAAGCTTTTTGTGGGACTTCCATTGCTGAGATGATGATTCAGTAATGCCATGTAGAGCACCTTGTGAAGCTCATAAAGCCATCCTGCAGCAGCGCCTTCCAAATGACATCACTCAACGAAACATCAGCTCTCTGTGTTAGCAGAATTCAAATGGAGTGTGTGTGTGTGTGTGTGTGTGTGTGCGTGTGTGTGAGAGAGAGAGAGAGAGAGGGAGGGAGAGAGAGGGAGAGGGGGGAATAGGTGCATGTATGGAGGCCTTTTGGGGTCAATCCTTGGCTTCTGCCTCAATTTTGAGGCACAGTCTCTCAGTTGCTACTCTGTTCAACAGGCTAGACATGCTTCTGGCCTCTGTGGGGTCTGGGGTTCTGAACTCTGGGGTACCCACACTTGTGTAGCAAGTGCTTTATCCATCTTGCCAGCTCCTCACAGGGCATTTCTGGTGTGAAGATGCATTGTTCAGGTACACAGTCGGGGCCCCTGGGCAATGTGCTGCAAGCCAGGCTCCTTGGCGCACTCTCAGGATTTTTTACTGAGCATTCTCTAGAGGTTCTAGAAGCAGATGACTTGGTTATAGGGAAATGAATCCAAGGAACAAAAGCCAGTGTTTCTTTAAAGGGGCCCAGGCAGGCAGGACTTCTTTTTTTACTATTGTCACAAATAGCAGAGAGCTTGAGAGAATACCAGCAGCTGGACACTGTAGAACTCTCAAAGGGTTAAGGAGGAGACAGAGGACCACGATCAATCTTCACAGACTAGAGAAATTCTGATTTGGAGGGAGCATCAGAGATCAACTTGTCCTAACCTTTTCATTACCCAGAGAGATGAAGTGATTTGCCTGAAACAGTCTAGACAGGCCAAGCTGGGACTGGAAATGCAAGTGGCTCCTTTGTCAGCCCCAGGCTTCCCTGCGTTTTGAAACTCAGTTATGTCAAGAGGTGGGAGAGGGAAAGCGTTGTTGTCAGGAGGCTTGTGTTCAGTTTGCTGTGGAGCTCCGTTCTTTGGGCATGACGTGGTTGTTACCATCTTGTCATGTTATCAGCTGTGATTGTCTGCAGGAGACCCGCACAAGACTGGGCCCGTGAACATCCCTTGATGGTGGGGAGGAAGGACTCGTAAGCTTACAAGGTGGCACATGACACCTCCCCTCCCTGAGGATCTCTAACTGACTAGCAGTTGCTAGAGGGAGAGTTCTGTGATGGTATAGACACTCCTAAATTGCCCGTGCCTCTGTAGATAACCTCTCACCTATGGTCTGAAAGCAATCATAATAAACTCAAACTCACTGGTTCACCAAACTAATCAGTTTTTTTTTTTTTTTTGAGGTAGGGCCTTGTTCTAGCCCAAGCTGACTGAAATTTATTCTGCAATTTCAGGGAGGCCTCGAACTCATGGCAATTCTTTACCTCTGCCTCTCGAGTACTCGGATTAAAGGTGTATGCCACCATACCTGGCTGGAATTTATTATTATTATTATTATTATTGTTCTGTCATTGGCACACTTCGTGGGATGAATAGACGTTTGTTTACATCTCCTTGGAAAAAATTTACACAAGACTCTAATTTAGTCACTGCTAGCTAGACCTTTGGAATGGAGAAAACCCTGTGAGGTTTTCTGGATGGGGACCTGATAGATACATTCTCCCAATGACGATAAGCCACTTATTGTAAAGGAGATCCTTATATCAAATGTTCTAACAGTGTTATGGATAGCACTGGATTGTAGTTGTCATACTGTTGCCAAGGGACAGAGAGCAGTCACCAGAACAGCTTCCCAGAGGTAGTGGTGATGGTGATGGGTGGCAACCGGAGGGGTAAACTGCATCTTCTTGTGGGGGAGAGCTGCTCTCCCTGAAAAACCAAACAGCCACATGCTTGTTCTCATTTAGACACACTATAATTTCCTAGTAATCAATCCTAGGAAATGTTCATGAGAAACATTCATGAGAGAAAAACAAGTTTTTCTGTTTCACAGTGAGTTTACTTAGAATAGCTGGAGAGCACACACAGTGATGAAAGTAAGGAGTATTTTGGCACATTGAAATTTGGTAAAATTCAGTGTCCTTTGAGGACCCTCTAGAACACCTTTAGAGTTGTCCCCGTGGTTTTGTGCTTCTGGTGGCTTCCAACGAGCCACTTTTACCCTTCAGGCTAGCAGTGTGTTGAGCTGTACTTCACCGCAGGGGCTGAATGTTTCCTTGACCTTATCCGCCTGCTCATTGCTGCCTTCGCATGAGATCACCTGTGCCAAGCTCAAATGTGCTGCTTACTAACCTACTTACAAAAACCCATCAATTTCTTTCATGGAAACAGAGTCCCTTAAGAGCCCGGAATTTCGTGCTCTATTTGTCAGAAGACATCTGTCCATATTTATGCTGTTTACAATGAGTGCTAACAATTGTGAGTCACTTGTACCATTCCACAGTGTGAGGGAGGTTGGCTCTCAGGGATAGAAGATTATTGTGCTGAATGGTACCTTTACTGTTTTGAATTCATGTTATTAGAATTTATAAGTGGCTATTCCTATCTTGTACCAGTCACATTTTCATTCTGGCCTAATGTTAATACCTTTTTTTCTTTAGGCTTTGAGTTTTATGATATTTATTTCAGGTTTATAGCACTGAAGAAGCAAAGTAACAATCACTAAATGTCTGCCATTTGCTAGTCACCAGCTGGTAAGTATATGGTGAATTAACCAGTTTCTTTTCTTTGCCCTTGGTTGACATTGCTAAGTAATCATGGCACCTTTATCAAATTTGGTAAGACCTCGCAATCTTCAGGGCAGCACACCCAAAAACACCACCAGTTGGTCTGATTTGTACCTAAGATGAAAGTCATTGCTATTCTAATATAATAATATTTTATTTTATCATTGAAACAATGACCCAAGCAGCCACATTATTCTTTGCAATTGTACATATTGAAGTTAAGATTATTTAAACAAGTTAACAACATAATCAGCTAGTCTGAGTCCAGAGTTTTGGATATACGTTTGCTTCGTGTATTACTTTATATAGATTGCTATCTAATGATAGGGTTTTTGTGGCTTCTGTATAAAAGCTTATCATCAAATACAGACAGTCCCTAGTTTTTGGGAAACTTTTGTTCCAAAAATTCAAGCGGAGCAGGAATGTTGACAATCAGCATGGGCAAATAGCCTTTGAAATCTGTTCCTTGAAGGAATTTTGAGACAGGAAGTGCAAAAGAAACCAAACACACGTCCTCTTTCTTTAGCTTGTCTGTTCCTTCTTTCCACGGATATTTAATGAGCACTGCAGCAAACGTTAGGCAGGAAGTAGTGAACTAGATAGATGTGACCAGCCCTTGGTGAGTGTTAGAGCCAGTGGGACAGACTGAGATCAGACACCCAGACCCAGATAAATGTACAGTGACAAACTGGTCCACTATAAGAAGGAGAAACATAAATGAAATGCTGATCGAAACGTCCAGAAGGAATTAAAATTCTCCGGAATGTGTGGTGATGATATCTCTGAGTCAGAAGTATTTATGCTGACCACTAAAGCACCCATGGGAATTAGCAAGAGTTGGGAAGTAGTGTTTGGTGAAGACCCTGAGTCCACGAACCGTTCATGTTGGTTAGGAGGGCCCGGCTTCTTTCCACAGGACTCTTGTCTGCATGTCGCGAGTCCTTGATAAAATGATAAAGTGATAAAATGATGCGAGGTTATTTTTGGATAGACGTTGTCAATTAACAGTGAAGGCTGCGGTGTTTGGAGAATACATATGACTTTATGAATATGAATTCTTTGTAACAATAGGCTGTACATCTGAGGTTTCAACTAACCATAGGCCCATGTTTTTTTATTGAGTCTACTCTGAAAATGCATTATTGTTACTATTTTCTAAATAATACAAATAACTAATACAATGTAACAACTCATATGCAATTTCATAGCACTCATATTTACATTGGGTTTTATACACATAGAGAGATGGCTTGCAGTACATGGGAAGATGTATGTCAATTCGATAGCATATATGTACACACACTAGGACATTTATATGAGACAAGCATCTTTAGGTTTTTGTATTTCTGGGCTGAAGTGGACCTAATTTCTTGTGGATACTGAGGGATGACTGTACTCATAGGCTCAAGGGCTGTTGTACAAAACGACATCTCAGTAATGTGGTCAGTTAACCCTGAAGTAGAGATATATCTTGAACCATTTAGCATAGCCTCCTGTGACCTAGTGAGAAATATAAATTTATTCTCTGCTCATCCCTCTTCCTGACAAAGACTTCTTAAGAATCTTGTCATTTTTTTTAAAAAGACATACTGATTAGGAACATGTTACTCACAACTCCTAAATCTTTTGGAATTTTCTGAGTGGTATGAATAGCTTGGTCACCAAGAAAACCAAGACATGATTACAAGTCTGAAATGTACAGTCTCAACTCCTTTCTCAAATAGGCACGTCCAACCTGTGGCCCAGGATAACTCTAAATGCATCCAAACACAAACTTGTGAACTTAAAGTTCAGGAGAGGAAAAAGGAGGGCAGTGGGAGGAGATTATGGTCATGTTATACTGTCTATATGTATGGAGGTTGTCAAAAAAAGTAAAAATAAAAGTAGTATGAAATTTCTTTGTGGTTATTTTTTGCTTATGGGTATGTGGGTATGCAATGTGGTGTGTATAGCATATTCACACTTATGTGACCTTGTGGTGCCCAATACACTTGCCTGAGGGGTGAAGGGGGCTTGTTTTTGCTTGGGGATGCTCCCCTGTGATGGCCAGAATGGAATGTTGCATATTTAACTTCATCCTTCTCCTGCTTGTTATTTTTCTTAAAATTTTGATTTACTTTTTATTAGAGAGAGAGAGAGAGAGAGAGAAAGAGGAAGATATATATATATATATATATATATATATATATATATATATATATAGACAGAATGGGTGTGCCAGGGCCTCTAGTCACCACAAATGAACTCCAGATGCACTTGCCACCTTGTGTATCTGGCTTACATGGGTACTGGAGAATTGAACCTGGGTCCCTACACTTGGCAGGGAAGTGCTTAATTGCTATGCCATCTCTCTAGCCCTTCTGCCTGTTCTTATTTGAGCCAGAGCCTTACTGATACTGAAGCTTGTTGTTTTCCGTCAGGCTGGGTGGTTCCCTGGTTTCTGCGCCCCTTTGCAAGATTGGGGTTACAGGTGTTTATGGCCACACTCAGCTGTTTACATAGGTTCTGGAGACTTGAACTTGGGTGATTTCAGGCCTGGCAAGCCTTCATGCTTGCACAGAAAGTACACTTAACTGCTGAGCCAGCTCCTCAGGCCCCGTGATATTTTTTGTAATTCGGTTGCACAGTTCTCAAGAATGACGTTTGTAGACAACATCATGGTGTCTCAGTGTCACAAGGTTGAACACATCTGTGAGTGATCCATTATGCCTCTGTGATGAGGTTTCTATATAATGAACTCCAAGAAGTACAAGGTTCTGAGAGTTTCCAGGTTGGTGAGAAAGTCCACATAAGCCTAGTTGGTATCTGCAGCGAACTGGGGAATTTTTTGATATGGAAAACTCACTCATTTTATGTCAGAAGTTTCTAAGTAGAGAAATACTTTGTACTCCATTATCTCTCTGCAAGGGATGGGACATTCCGCACAAAGCTACAGAAATCGATCTTGTATAGAGGCTTCAATGGAAACCATGTGCACAGCCTCAGCCCTTTGTTCTTACCACTCGAGGCCCCTCACTGATCCAGGAAACAAGCCTCTCTCGTCTGCAGCTTAAATGTCGTAAGAGCTTAAGTGCTGCCCAGAGAAAAGCCAGTCAATTCATGCCATTTGGTGGGACAGGGGGAGTATAAAAATAATAGGCCTGCTTTTTAGGAACTAGAAGTTAAAAAATATAAAATAATACAGAGTCTAGATATTTACAGCAGGATAGATGACAGCATGATTTTGAATAAGAGTCAAACCAGAAAACCAAAGAAAATCACAGGGATGCATCCTATAGATGATGAAAGAGTAAATAATAAGAATATAATAAAGCTTTAAATGAGGAAAATAATATATAATTTACTTAAGTAACTAGGTGAAAGACAAAAGATGATGGACAAATCAGAGATACAGACACAAAAGAGACCCAGGGGGCTGGAGAGATGGCTTAGCAGTTAAGTGCTTGCTTGTGAAGCCTAAGGACCCTGGCTCGAGGCTCGATTCCCCATGACCCACATTAGCCAGATGCACAAGGGTGCACATACGTCTGGAGTTTGTTTGCAGTGGCTGGAGGCCCTGGAGTGCCCACTCTCTCTCTCTCTTTCTCTCTCTGTCTGATGCTCTTGAATAAATAAATAAATAAAATAAACAAAAAAATTTAAAAAAAGAGACCCATGGAGCTAAGAACATAATTTCTGGAAGCAGTGTTATTTCTAGAATTTAAAATGACATAAAATAAAGTAATAAGTGAAATTAACCTCAGAGAAAGTAATTAACCATCCAATGGCTATTCTGTCTAACTGCTTATGGTCAGAGATACATTTGTCACTCTGGATGGTGGCAGTTAAAGAAAGGGGCTTGGACTAGCACTACAACCTGGAAGTAGGAATAAAGGAGAGCTAGCCTTCTCTAGGGATAGGAACAGCTAGAGCAGATGTTTAGAGAGCAAAGGACACACCATCTATGTGTACCAGCAAACACCACTCAGTGATCATCCTGTAAATAACAATGTAGGAAATGTGGATTTTAGTTGAAATGATTCCCTCAGCTAATCCATATGTAACTGTAAGAAGTAATATTGAGAAACTTTGTGCAAACTTGATATAGTTCCTGCCACTAATTTCAGTAAGATTTCCACAATTTCATTTGTGATCATGTGTATTTAAAAGCACTAGGACCAATTCATAAAAATAAAGTTCATTTATTTTGACTAGTTCTGAATCTATTTCCCTTCTATGAAGTTGATCACCAAAATTCCCTTCCATCTATTGATCAGTAGTTGTGAATATACTTAGGACAGTACTGGCTCAATGAAGGCACTTTCCGAATGCTGTCAATATGAAATTTCTCCATGGGCTGGCATGATGGATGTTCTGGATAGACTGTGGTCAAGAAGGAAACCCCAACCCCAGCATACAGATTGTCCAAAACACTGTGATCACTGTGTTCTATCCAAATGTCTAAACAACAAAGGACAGAGAACATAGGATAGCCTTACTTGTTCTTTCCTCAGAGAAGCACAGTAGCTGTTTACTGGGGCCCAAAGTATAATGCAAACACTACTCTAAGAATTATTCCTCTCATCTTAGGTAGAGGTTAATTACTATAATCTGTGACGTCAGAAAGAGTGGTCAGCTTCCCAGTTACACAGTGTGAGTGTTGTGGGTGGTTGCTTGGGCAATGAGCAGGTAATTAGGATATAAGCTCAGTAGCATTCTGTTGTGGTCATTCAGGAAGATGGACGGAATTGTAATGTTTGCAAATGGCTCTATTCAGCTACCAGTATGACTTGTTCTGAACATTGAAAGGAAGAGAACATTGGGAGTAAATTTTCAACCCAGGAAATCACAAATATGCTGGAGAGCTCATGGGTTCCGGATGGGTGGGGAGTGTGAGTGATGAAGCCATTGATTCATGTGCTCATGAGTCAGTCCATGAGCTCTCAATGTGTGCTTTTAGTTTGAGGTGCCCCTCTTGAATACGCTGTATAATGAATATACACTGGTTTTCATAGTTTTGGATCTATGGTTGGTTAAAACCTAACCAAATTCAAACATTTAAGGAAGAGTTTGTTTTATGTCTCTAAAGCAGTGTTTCTCAACCTTTAAATTTGTATTCCCTTGTAATCATCATAAAAGTCATCTTCTTGCATCTACCTGAATCTCACATGAACTATCCATCCCATAGCAGTCACACAGAATTATTTGTACTGTAAAAGAAAAGAGAGTTTTATTGACTTGGTAAATCTAAATTATGTTAAAATATGCTTCTTGACCCAGTTGCAAAGATTATGATTTAGGCTCTTGACTGCTGGGTTGCATTGTAGATTGTGTGAACAGGGCAGTAACTATCCACTCCAGTGAACTCTCAGGTTTAAGATGCTCCAACTTTCCTTGTTTGGCTAAGCTACAAGTAATATTTCAACTGACATAAGCTCTGTGCTTTTCCCAGGAGGTGTTTTCTGATCAATTGGCAGCACCCCAACAATAAAGCTTAATATAAAATCTCACTGTGGCCGTTACTCTGACATCAAGGAAAATATGGCAGAAACACAACCTACCACTGCTTTTTCTCACTTCCATAAACATGTTCTTTCTATGCAGCAGTAAAACAAAATGAAAACTGCAAGGTTGGTCTGTGTGGTCATGTGAATAGACAGCTGGAGGACTCACGCTCAAAGGGGTCTTAGCAGTCATTTGAGCAAGTGTCCTCATTTGAGCAATGAGGGAACCAAGGCAGAGTTGCACTTACAATTCATATTTTACTAATAGTCAGTTCCAGAATACTTTCAGTATCTCAGGGGCTCCTGTGCATCCCTTTGATGCTTCATCTTGTTTGTTAATAAAACACTCTAGATTTAAATACATAGGTAGGCATGGCTGGAAGCCAGGAGAGAGTCAGTCCCCAGAAAGTCAGTGTGTCTAGTGCCATAAGGTGCTACATGGGTGACTGGGGGATATCTGTCCAAGCAACTCATTGTCTAACCTAATTAGCAACAAATAACCTGATGTGATGCCCACACAAGTGCAATAGTGGCACATAGCCATGGTGGGGAACCAACTGCTCTTGATTTGGCTAGCTGATCCCCTCAGTGGTACGAGACCCATAGCTGGAGCTGGGAAACAAGTCAGAACCATACCCAAACATAAGCCCACTCTCCAATATCAAGCTACCATCAATCATGGGCTACAAGAGGACCTACACCTATCAAACTCTCTATCAAAAAAGTAATTGTTATCTCAATTTTCCGGGTGCTAAGTTACTCTCCGTTGGAGAATCTGCTTCTCTTTAGATATATGCAGATCCTAAGGAGAGAGCTGCCCCAACATACCTCAAAAGGGGCCCGACTGAAACTAAGGACAATTGGTGAAACAAACAAGGGTGATGTTTTCCTGATGAGCCGGATACCAGCACAAAGGGGAAGGAGACCAACACAGAGAAAAATCAACTCCTATCAAATCAGAGAGCCAGAGCCTCAGAGGCTCCCAACAACTCAGCACTGAAGCAGACCAAAAATGAACTCAACATGGCTCAGGGAAATTTTGTGGAAGAGGGGGCGGAAAGAATGTCAGAGTCACATGTTGGGTCATGATATGCAGAGACATTTATCGTACCAATAACTGTGGGCTAACTCCACAATGCACGACCCATTTACATCAACAAGGAGGGTCCAATGGGAGGGGGTAGATCATGGATGAGCCTAAACAATGGTACCAAACTGCCTGTATTTGCTGAAAAGAAAACTAATAAATTAAATTAAAAAAATAAAATAAATAGATAAATAGGTAAATGTTCAAAGCAAGCCCACAAATACATCTCCATTAGATTCTATGAGACAGATGCTATCTGTTACCATTTAAATCTGAAATGTCCCCCACAGGCTCACGTTTTAAATACCTTGTATCCAGTTGGTGGTGCTTTACTTTTTGGAGGTTGTGGAAACTCCAAGTTGTGGAGCCTAGCTGGAGAAAGTGGACCACTGGAATAGGTGCATGGTGATATATTATTCCCATCCATTTTCTGTTTTGCTCTCTGCTTCCTGGTTATCCCTAAAGGGAACAGCTTTCCACCCTCACCTGCTTCTACCACCATGATGCATTCTTTGCCCATGTGCATCCTCCTGTATGTTGCTTCTGTCAGGTATTTCGTCATAACAATGTAAAAGTAATTGATACACTGTTTTTTAAAAAAGATTTTAAATTATTAATTAATTTATTTATTTGAGACAGAGGGAGGGAGGGAAAGAGAGAGGGAGAGGGAGAGAGGGAGAGAATGGGCATGCCAGGCCTCTAGTCACTGCAAACAAACTCCAGATGTGTGCACCCCCTTGTGCATCTGGCTTATGTAGGACCTGGAAAAACGAACCTGGGTCCTTAGGCTTCACAGGAAAGCACCTTAATTACTAAACTATCTCTTCAGCCCCAATACACGGTCTTGATCCTCCTTTTAGAGATGAAAGAATGAGGCTTAGCAGGCTTATGTGTCTACTCTAAATTCACTTCTCCAGGAAGTAGCAGAACTGAGATTACTTAGGTGTTTGACATCAAAATCCACAATATTTTCCATACAGTTCAGAAAAGTGAGTAGATTGCTTCAGGCATAGTAGAGTGCATGTTTTTATTTGCAGGCCAGTCATGTTTGTAAAAGAAGTAAGTAACTCTCCAACATGACTGCATGCAGTACCATCTCCTCTTGTCACAGCAAAACACAAAGTTGAAATAAAATCAGTGCTATTGTGTGGTTAGAAATTCAGTACTGGAGTTTATGAGCTCTGTCCTTTGGGGAAAGTTATTTAACCTCTCTAAGCCCTCAGTCTGCTCATTTACAGAAGTGGGAGCTTTAATGTCTACTGCGGGGGATTTTGTTATCGAGGTAAATGAGGGGATGAAGTTAAAGGCTCACTGTGTAGTGCAGATCAACAAATGGGACTTATTCCTGGTGTCTGGAGGAGAGAGGGGAGAGGAGAGGATACTCCTGGCAGGCAAGGCTTGTGAATGGTACCTAATATGGCAAAGCAAAAATGAAACAGACCAGCTGAGCAGCTGCTGAAGGAGAACACAAATGGGACCAGCTGAGCAGCTATGGTACGACTCCAGGCACCCTGCAAAGTCTCCAATCCCCCAGCCGTCAGGGCTGTGAATGCCCAGAGAACTTATTCATCCCTGGCCACCTGGCACCAAGAGAGATCCAGGTGGGCACTCAGCATTGGTGAGATTGGAAGCCATCCCACAAGGTAACAGGGCCTACTTATACAAAGCCAGCTACAGAGGCCTGCACTGGAAATGCTAGCCTCTCTTTCCATGTCAGGAAAGGTTTTGCCTTGCATTTGAATGATATATTCTTGGTTGGCTTTACCATTCTAAAATAAGCTGTATTTTGCTGTTGACTATTGTTGCCTTTGATAATTCTTGATTTTTAGGCCCATTGTCTTTTTCTTCTGTCACTATGGGGGAAGGGACTGATTGGTCCCAGGCTGACTTGGAACCCTTTCAGACTAGATACCTAAACCTCCTAGGAGACGGGATGAAGGGTGTGGGACAACACACACTCTTAGGAATTTTGGTTTACTAGATGATCTGTTTAGTTTAATCCCCATGCTTGTGTAAATACTCTGTGCTGGTTTTGATTGGATGTCTATATTGCTTAGTTGAATTTTAAAATTTGCCAATAATTTGCTTCACCCAGTCTACTAAAATGCTTGCATAGCAGGCAAACTCAACACCCAGGGTCACATTTGCTGTTTCTCTTGGAGTATAAGAGCTAAACTTGGCACCTTAAACTCCTATGTTGAAGATATATAAAGTTGGATTTACATGGCTAAGAACACTGCAGATAATTAGAAAACCCAAGCATCAAATTAACTCAAGATGCAAAAATTTCTACATTACTATACAAGAAACACAAAAAAAATCAAGACAATACAATCTACAAAATTATAAATACATCAGAAATGACCTTCAGTGAGATTGCTTTAGATTAAATACCTAACAAAGATTTAAAAAAAAAAGATTATATCTATGTTCAAAGAAATCAAAGAAGACATGGTGGCACACGCCTTTAATCCCAGCACTCGGGAGGCAGAGGTAGGAGGATCGCCATGAGTTTGAGGCCACGCTGAGACTACATAGTGAATTCTAGGTCAGCCTGAGCCAGAGTGAGACCCTACCTTGAAACCCCCACCCCAAAAAAAAAGAAATCAAAGAAGAAAACAAACTCCTGAAGGAGAAGGCAGGAAACCAACTTAATGAAATAAGGAGGTCATTCCAAGATACGAGTAAGGAAATAGAAATAATGAAAAAATGCCAATCAGAAGTACTAGAAATAAAAAAAAAAAGCAGAGTAAGCAAATAGAAAATTCTGTAGAAAGTCTCACCAGTAGAATGGATCAAGGAAAAGACAGAATATCTAAACTAGAAGATCAGGTGGCAGATCTAATATAGGCCAATAAACAGAAAGACCAACTAATAGGAAGGCATGAATGGGAATTTCAAGCCATTTGGAACACTATGAAGAGATCAAACAGAAGAATTCAGGGCATAGAGAAAGAGAAGAATTTCATTCTAAAGGCATAACAGGTGTTTTCAACAAAATAGAAGAAAACTTCCCCAACTAGGGAAAATGATGCCACTACAGACACAGGAAGCCTATAGAATGCCAAACAGACAAAATCAGGAAAGAACTTCCCACTGTTATATAGTAATTAACCTACAAAACACACAAACCAAAGAAAATATATTGATAGCAGTTAGAGAGAAAAATCAAGTCATGTACAAAGACAAGCCCACTAGGACAGCAACAGATTACTCAACACAAACTTTAAAATCCAGAGGGCTTGGAATGATATATTCCAAGTTCTGAAAGATAACAACTGTCAACCAAAGTTACTTTATCTTGCAAAGCTATCCACTCAAAAAGATGGAGAAATAAGGATATTCCACAGCAAAAGAATGTTTAAGGAATATATGAAGACAAAACCAGCTCTACAGAAAATACTTGAAAGGATCCTTCATGCTAAATAGAAAGAAAAGCACACATATAAGAAACCTAGAAAAAAAAAAAAACACAAAACATACTCAAATACTAGTCAATACAAGAGAGCAAAGGTAAAACTGGAGGAACTACAAAACAAGAAAAATGGCAAAAATAAATACACACCTTTCAATAATAACTCTTAATATCAATGGCCTTAATGCCTCATCCAAAACACACAAGTTTTCAGACTGGGTTAAAAAGCAGGATCCAGGCTGGAGGAATGGCTTAGCGGTTAAGCTCTTGCCTGTGAAGCCTAAGGACCCCAGTTTGAGGCTCGATTCTCCAGGACCCACGTTGGCCAGATGCACAAGGGGGCACACGCGTCTGGAGTTCGTTTGCAGAGGCTGGAAGCCCTGGTGCGCCCATTCTCTCTCTCCCCCTCTATCTGTCTTTCTCTCTGTGTCTGTCGCTCTCAAATAAAAAAAAAAAAAATGAACCAAAAAAATTAAAAAAACATTCTTTAAAAAGCAGGATCCTCCAATTTGTTGCATCCAAGAAACTCACCTTTCCACAAAAGATGGACACTATCTTAAGGTGAAAGGTTAGAAAATGGTGTTTCAAGCAAACGGGCTAGAAAACAAGCAAGTATCACTATCCTAATATCCAACAGTGTAGACTTCAGACCAACATTACTTAGGAAAGATGAGGAAGGTCACTTTATATTGATTAAAAAAACACTCCAACAGGAGGACATAATCCTAAACATATGCACCTAACATGGGGGCTCCCAATTTCATCAAACAAATGCTATTATTACAACTAAGGTCACAGATAACACCAAACACAGTTGTAGTGTGTGACTTTAACACCTCACTCTCATCAATTGACAGGTCATCCTGGAAAAACTAAACAAAGAGACATCTGGATTAAATGCAGTCATAGAACATATGGCCCTAACAGATATCTACAGAATATTTCACCCAAATGTTATAGAATACACATTCTTTTCAGCAGCCCATGGAACATTCTCTAAAATAGACCACATATTAGGACACAAAGCAAATCTTAACAAATACAGGAAAATTGAAATAATTCCTTGCACTCTATATGATTAGGGCATAAATTAATGAAATAGAAACTAAAAATAAATCCAAAGAATCAATGTAACAAAGAGTTGGTTCTTTGAAAGGATAAACAAGTTTGAGAAACCCTTAGCAAATCTGACCAAGAGGAAAGAGAAAAGAGATACAAAGTAATAAAATTGGAAATGAAAAAAGCACCATTATATAGATACCAGAGAAATAAAAAAAAAATAAAATCACAGGGACACACTATAAGAACACGTATTCCATTAACTTTGAAAATCTGAAAGAAATGGATGATTTACTTGATTTATACAACCCACAAAGTTAAATCAGGATGAGATTAACCACTTAAATAGACCGATAACAAGCATGGAGATCCAAGGAGTTATAAAAAAAGTCTCCCAACTAAAAATAGTACAGGCCCAGATAGATTCACTGGAGAATTTTACCAGACCTTCTTGGAAGAACTAACATGATTGCTTGTCAAACTTATCCATAAAATAGAATAGGAAGGAATCCTACTAAAGTTTTTCTATGAAACTAGCATCACCTTGACACCAAAACCAGACAAAGATAGAACAACAAAAGAAAATTACAGAATAATCTCCTTAATGAACATAGATGCAAAAATTCTCAACAAAATGTTGGCAAGCAGTATAATAATAATATGTCAGAAAAATTCACCTCACCAAGTAGGTTCTACCCCAGGGATGCAGGGATGGTTCAACATATGCAAATCGATAAATGTAATACATTATATAAATGGACTGACAGGCAGAAATCACACAATAATCTCACTAGATACAGAAAACTATTTGATAAAATCCAGCATCCCTTCATGATAAAGCTACAGAAACAGGGAATACAAAGAACATATCTCAACATAATACAGGCTATTTATGACAAACCTATAGCCCACATAATACTAAATGGAGAAAAAGTTGAAGCTTTTCCACTAAAGTCAGGAAAAAAAAAACAAGGGTGTCCACTGTGTACCAACTTTTATTTAATATATTACTGGAAATCTTAGCCATAGCAACAAGGCAAGTATCACACATAAAAGTACAAATTGGAAAGGAAGAGATCAAGTTATCATTATTTACTGATGATATGATTCTATACATACAGGACCTAAAGACTACCAGGGAACTGTTAGCACTGATAAACACTTATAGCAGTTTAGCAGGATACAAAATAAAAACACAGAAATCAGTAGCCTTCCTATAGGCTAACAACCAGAGAATCACTTCCATTCACAATTGCATTAATAAATTAATAAGTAAAATAATTACCTTGTAATAAACATAACCAAGGAAGTGAAATGGAACCAGCCTATATGTCCTTCAACTGATGATTGGATAATGAAGTTATGACATATTTACACAATGGAATTCTACTTAGCAGTAAAGAAAATGAAAATATGAAATTTGTAGGAAAAGGAATGAATCTGGAAAGTATTATATTTAGTGAGATAACCCAGGCCCAGAAAGCCAAACATCACATCTTCTCTCTCATATGTGGATCCTAGCTACAAATGATTGGATTTCTATGTGAGTTGGAATAAAACTCAGTAGCAGAGGCCAGTAAGTTAGAAAGGGGATGTAAAGGAAATAGAGAAAGGAGGGGGACTTAATAGGATGGTATTGTGTATATGTAAGTAGAAGAATAGATTAACAGGGGTAAAAAGGCCTAAGTGAGGTCAGGGGAAGGGACTGAGTAAAGGAAAGGTGGGGGAAGGGTTAATCAAAATCTAAGAGGGTATGAATGATTCATATAGAAACCTACTTTTCTTGGACAATGGAACACCCAGAAGCCATAGATTGTTATTAGAAAATTTTCAGTGTCAGAGATGGGATACCTTCCAGTGAGTTGTTGACGG
The DNA here is from genome assembly GCF_020740685.1 of Jaculus jaculus. Taxonomy (NCBI): domain Eukaryota; kingdom Metazoa; phylum Chordata; class Mammalia; order Rodentia; family Dipodidae; genus Jaculus; species Jaculus jaculus. The sequence goes on from NC_059117.1 coordinate 36,841,375, forward strand.
AGGTCCCTGATACCTCCAAAACATTATAGTCTATTGCTGAGGTTCTTGGTTTCCCACAAGGAATAGGTGGTAAGACCCTATTGCTGAAGACTCCACATACTCAGGCTGCAAGGTCACTGAGAAATCCTGCTGGAGCTGAGGTAAAAACCTCCTTCATGTAAACTAACTGACACAAAGCTGTTCAATGGGAGACAGAGAAATCACCAGTGGAGATAGTCAACAGTAGATGCTGTAAGTCTTAAATTTGGCCAGCTAGGCCAAATGAGCCAATGGGTGCAATAGTAGAATGTCTGTTATGGGAGACCCACTCCATGGGCAGAAATACATGCTTGATACGGAAGATCTACAACAGGGGTAGTCATGAGCCCTAGGGGTATAGTACCTGCTCCTGTCTGGCTAAATGTATATACTATGTTCATCAAACTGCCCAGTAAGCACTTCTCTTAATGTTCATACCCATATATTAATGCTACTCTCACTTTTGGTTAGAGAAGTTTCTCTTTTCAGATGGTGCTGACCTTGGGATGACTCAGAAGGCACCATGGTGCTGAGAAGTGACAGAGTTGTGCTCAGTGCTGAAATATCACTATCACATCTTCCCAGGCTCAGTGTCCGTTGTGGAAGAGGTGGAGGAAAGAATGGAAGAGCCAAAGGAAGGGTAGGACTGCTTACAGTGCGTTTCTCCAGGCACAAAATTGGCTAAATATGCATGATCTAACAATGTCTGACACTACCTACACACAAGACCATCAAAATAGGAGGAAAAGATCATGACATAAAATTAAATGAGAGACTGATTGACAGAGGAAAACATATGACGGAGAGTTGTGTTGAAAAGAAGAAAGTGGGGGAAGGGAAGGAATTACCATGGGTTATTGTCTATAATTATGGATGTTGTCAATAAAAAAAAATTAAAAAACAAAAGAAACCCAAAACACTAAGGGGTCCCCTCAGTGTAGTTGGGGCAGGGTGGAAGGGAATGATGGTACCAATACTTGATGTATCCATACAAACTTTCTACTTAAAAAATAAATTTATAAAATTAAAAATACAAAATTAACACAAAATAAAGCCCCCAGAATAAAATAAAAAGATGGCAGGTGTAACTAAATAATGGTTGTAAGATGATGAATTTATCCTGGATGAAAAAAGCATGCTCTAAAAGCAATCATAAATGAGAGATACCCTATAAGATGGAGGTAGAGTGATAAATAATCACAGGCGGAGGAGGCAACGGTGTGACACAGAGTCAATGTTTGAAGTGATGTGATCACACACCATGGAATGCCAGCAGATAATGGAAGCTTGGTCTTTGTAGGGAATGGGTGGCCCTTGATTTTGGCCTCCTGAGACTGGTGTCCCAACTCTGCCTTCCAGCATGTAACAAAATAAATTTATGTAGTCCTAAGCCACTAAGCTGGTGATACTTTGTGACAGCAACCATAGGAAACTAATACCCCTAAAAAGTAAAATAATCTCTGTAGTAAAACTAGAAGACCCAGCAGTGAATGTTCCATGAGAGACACAGCCGTAGCTCTGAAGGCTGGAATAATGTGAATAAATAAGCCTGAGATTTTGAGCATATGAATTTGACATCTACAAAACAGAAAAACCCATCCTTTCTAAGTTCAAAGATTTAAAAATATTTAATATGTTCTAGGTTATAAGTTCAAGGAATCAATATTTGACAAATTACATTAATTATAATGCAAAAAAAAGCCCTCTAAAAATAGTCCCTACAACTGGAAATTAAAAATCCTTCTGCTACATGGCCCTTTTTGCAAAAAGATTAGAAAAATTATAATGGTTAATAACAATAGTGGCAACTGTTTAAAATGTGCCATAGTTAAGACTGAATGATAAAAATACTACATTTTGGGCTGGAGAGATGGCTTAGCAGTTAATCGCTTGCCTGTGAAGCCTAAGGACCCTGGTTCTAGGCTCAATTCCCCAGAACCCACATAAGCCAGATGCACATGGGGGCGCTTGTGTCTGGAGTTTGTTTGCAGTGGCTGGAGGCCCTGGTGCACCCACATTTTTCTCTCTCTTCCTCTTTCTCTCTTTCTCTGCTGCTCTCAAAGCAATAAATAAAAGTACCCCCCCCAAAATACTACATTTCAGTGCTTGTAGGATATAGCCAAAGTAGTATTTATAGAAAAAAATTATATTTCTAACTAATTTTCAGGAAGAAAACAGTAAAATAATCTAAGCAAATAATTAAAAAAAATCAAATCCTCAACACAAGAAGGAAACGAGATGGGAAGTAACACTGATCAAGAGAACAGTAGAGATTGGGGCGATGGCTAAGATGGTTAAGAGTGCTTTCTGTGCAAGCATGAGGGCCTGAGGGGTCCTGAGGCCAGCAGAGTTCAGTTCCCCAGCACTCACATAAATAGCTGGGCATGGCCACACATGTTTGTAACCACAGGCCTGCAAGATGGGGGTGAGGGAATCGTTGCTGCGAGGGTGGAGGGATGAGACCAGTAAACTGCTGTTGTTTGCTGACTGAAAACAACAGATCTGGGTTGAGTGAGACTCTGCCTCAAGGAAAGTCACAGATGAGTAATAGAGGAAGATACCAGGCATTCTTTCTCCTCTGGCCTTCATATGCCCACCCACGGGGTGTGAACATCTGCATACACATGTGCATATGCCATACAGAGCACAGCACAACACACCACACATTATGCACACATACGGACACACAAAAAATCCCAACAACAACATCAGTAAAAGTAACAGTTAACAAAAGCCAAAAGCTATTACCTTGAAAGAGTTAATATTTATTAATGGATATAGTGGATAAATTGATATAGTGACTTTGATCAAAGAAAAAAAGAAAGCAGGTAAAGTAGAAATGTAGACTTTATAAAGGAAAATGACTACATCAAGAAGAAAGTAGGGGATAAAATAGAGAATATTGGGCAAAACATCAATATGGAAAAATATTTAATAATTCACATTAGGAAATTTGGCTTGCCATATAGAAACAATAAAACTGGATCCCAATTAACACCATATATTTAGGCATCAGATTTGCCTAACATCAAACAGGGTACAAGGTCATGCAGACAGTATGGGTTATATCACTGTGACCTGCAGCTTGAAGAATAAATTCTTAAATTTCCGGAAGGTAATCTTTTTCTATATATTTTTCTATATGATTTTATTTATTTATTTGCAATCAGAGAGAGATAGGGAGAAGAGAGAATGGGCACGCCAGTGCCTCCAGCTGCTGCAAATAAACTCCAGATGCATGCACCACTTTGTGCATCTGGCTTTACATGGGTCCTGGGGAGTTGAATCTGGGTAGTTAGGCTTGCAGGTAAGTGCCTTAACCACCAAGCTATCTCTATTGATACCCCTCCAGAAGACAATCTTTAAGGCAAGAAACAAATAGGATCTGGTGGAACAAGCATGTAATTCATGCTACTTGGGAGACTGAGACAAATTCAAGGCTTGCCTGCAATATAGAGTGAGTTCAAGGCCAGCCTGGGCAATTTAATGAGACCTTGCCCAAAAATAAGATAAAAAGCAGGATGTGGCTCCATGGTAGAGGGGCTTTCCTAGCATGTGTGAGTGCCTGGGTTCAGAAAAGGAAATTGACACTTAAATCAAGAGGCTTTGAGTAAATCAAATTACCCTTTATCCTGCAGGTGGCCCTCATCCAATCAAATGAAGACCTTACTCATGTACAGACCCACCTGTCCTGAGTACCTGAGCAGGAGGGAATTCTGCCAACAGATGCCCCTTGGACTTAACTAAAGCTCTTCCTTGGGTTCCAGTCTGTCAAATTGTGTGACCAATTTCCATTCTCTTTCTTCTCTTCCTCCATAACTCTCTCTCTCTCTCTCTCTCTCTCTCTCTCTCTCACACACACACACACACACACACACTCACACATAAAACTAGCACCTGCCATAGTCATTACTTAATGTGCACCCAGTGCCAGCAAAGTATCTTGAAAAAAAAAGTTAAATCATTGAAAACTTAACTAGCCATAGCTTTGGAAACTTCTTACTCTCCTAGCCCTGGATTCTGAAGCACAGGTACAAAACACTCCATTTAAGATACAAAGGGTTCACTGAGACATTTATTCTTTGAAAGCCTAGTGTTTCTCATGATGCGATCACACCAAATACAGCTTTGTCAGGAATCCCCCAGTTTCTCCAACACCTTGTCACTGCCTATCTCGTCCCAGCTCCCACCACTATTCTTTTGTTGCCACGAAGGGATAAACAAGTTTGCATTATTTTAAATTTTGATTGGACTGCATTCAGAACTGGTACAGTGGCAGTTGCAGCCAGTGGCTTCAGGCCACTTTGGCTATGGGAATTTAAGTGAGCTGATTGTTAGGAGGGATTGGTACTAGCAGGTATGGCTTACAGTTGTGGTACCAATCTCTTCATGAGAAATTAGCTTTGGTTGTGTGGAATTACTTGTATTGAGAACAAGTGGGAAATTTGTCTTTGTCATTTGGTGACAAGCAATTTACTCAAATAGGTAAATGTGAGAGTTGTTTGGAATAGTGAAAAATTTTGGGCATTTCCTTGGGTTTTTCACTGCTCTGTCACAAATTTGCTGGTTTGTTCACATGCCCAGATGTGGGGGAAGGCCAGGCACTGCAGCTGTTGGTAGTAGGGGACTATTATTCCTCCCTCACCTCTTGTGACTGACATAATCACATGGTGAGGAGACTGGAAGTCACAGGATTAAAGTATTGAACTTTATCCCTGTAATAAAATACACTTATTCTATAAGAGAAGTACCATTTTTTATCCTCGTGTTTCCCCTAGTTACAGAGAGAATGGAGATAAAGGAACCCATGATTGTCACGGGAGTAACTTATCATGTAGGTAGGTGTCTTGACCTCTGTGTGGGATAATAACACCTGTTCTGGCTTTGCTCAAGCCTGACACTTCTTCATGATGGCAAAGACTGGGTTTGGTCAGGGTTATAACTGTGTTCTGGTGCACTCCCATGCATTTATGTGTATGTGAGAAAGTGCCTTCTCTCCTCTCTTTGCCTTTACATTTTATTTACTTTGTTTGGGTCATTTAAGATGATAGCTATGTGAAAGTGCGGGGCTCAGCAGAGCTGCCCAGGAAACGCACGTGTTTGTCTACTCTGCGAGCTCAGTGAGTGGAAGAATCTTGCCGCTGACGCACTTCAAGGAGGCGGGCTGTGCCAGGGCACATTTGGTCTGCAGTGTTGTTCCTTCAGATCTCGCTGTTGCCCTTATAACTTAATGTTCTGGGCTGCCTGGCTTACAATTTGTCGGCAAGGACAATAAATTACTAATAATTTCTGGTCTCTCCATACTCTTATGTTATCTTCTAACATGAAGAGACAGTCATTCAATTTGGAAAATGTTAATAAGATGTCAAAAATATGTGCTGAGCAAAAAAAGGAAAAGCCTTTTCAAATGACTGTATTATTCTTTACAAAATAAAATTCCAACTGTTCTTGTTTGTACAGGTGAATTAAAAGACTATCCAGACCTTAAATGTTTCTATTAACCTGACTAAACAGTGTCTGGATAGAGAGGTGGTTAAAAAAAAAAAAGTATGCTTGCTCCATCAAGCAAACTTCTATGACAAAAGCTAATGAATGCTGGCTCCCCATCCCTAGAAAATTGGTTTTCATACTTGGAATCTAATACTTGGATAGTACTAATTTTCTGAGATTAGACAGCCCCTCTGAGCATGTTAAGCTCATTTTCTACTTTACAGGGATGGATTTATAATATCTACATTCCTGGTTGTACTGTGTTTTTTTTGGTCTGCCCCATCTCTCAATTAGTGCTCCATGTCATTTCTGACTAGGATCTTCTGTGAAAATGGAGGGAAATCTGGGTGGGTGAACTGAAATTAGTTATTTTTTAAATGTATGACTGAAAAATTGAACCTGTTACAAAAAGTATTTGACATAATTCTCCTACACTGAAGTGTGAAGATTGTAAATACTCTAGTTTTTCACATGGCCAAGTCATAACCTATGAACTATGTAATATTCTCTGCCTGTCATATTCAATAAAAGAAGGCTGAAGATATTATGTTGTTTTATGTCCTTAATACAAGGACAATGAGGCAAATATATTCTACAATTTTATAGAAGGAAAATGTTCTCTTCTGAGGAATTTACATTTTTGTCTGTAAAGTTTTAATTTATGTATTTATGCATTTAGTGAATGATCTTTTTTTTAAGGAAATGCGTAGCTAGTAATCCACTTCATACTTTTCCTTTCTTGGAAGTGCCATGTGTAATGTTAACAGAATTGTAGCAAGAGTGCAGATATGTGGTGTGACAATTTAACTTCTTTTCTACACATGTTTCCCCTTATGCATGTCTTTTTCTTCTTTTCTTTCTAGTGCTGAGGAATACACATGTTGTGTTTAGAGATCTCTCCTCTGAAAGGGCTTTTCTACTAGGTTGATATCTCCTCTTTCTTTCTTGACATTTTCATGCACATATATGGCATTTTGATTATATTCCCTCCATACCATCCCTGTTATCTTCGCTCCCATGTGCCGCTACACCTCCTTTTCCCCATCACTGGGAGTGTTTGGTCCTACATGGGGCATATACATTGTCCCCTCCGGAGCTCAGGGAACGTTGAGGGAGAGTGGACAGCGAGGATTTCCATCTGCTTCTAAGGTGTCAGCAGCATTGTGTCTGCTGTATTCACCTTCTCTGCATCTCTTAGCTGCAGCATCTCCTGTCTAAATTACAGTTGAGTTACTTGAGCCCATATTTTCCCACAGATTATTTGAATAAAGCTGAATAAAGCATTAGTCAAAGGAGCTTCAAAAATAAACTCATCCTGCTTGATTTAATACTATAAATCACAGAAAATAATGGGAAGAACATCTTGTATATGACAGGCATCAGACAAGGTTTTAGCAAGTTGTACCAAGACTGGGCCACAAAAATCTTTGCTTGTCCCAACAGCCCTTTAAATAATAGCTGGGTTAAACAATGTAATACGTTTCTATTATAGACAGCATACAGAGGTGCTTTTATGCATAGTGACATTTTTTTAAAAAATGGCACTACCTTGTAATGTCAGATGGATGATTCAGCTCTGATAGCTCAGATGTCGGATGAATCAAGTGGAATCCACTTTGTATCACATACAGGAAGTGAGATAAGGACCAGAGTCTTGTGCATGCTGGCAGCTGCTGAATCCCCTGGTGACTCATGGGATAATTGTGACTTCTTCATTTTGGTGTTGATAACTGGTAAAAATCAGTTCATAAACCAACCAGTCCATTGCCTCAAAGGTTCAGGTAAGCCCAGCAGAGGATTCTGGTTACCTCTATACTGAGACCAGATTTATCACTGTATGGCTCCCCTTGCTCCTTGTTCTGAAGCGGAACATTTTCATTTACATGTGATGCATGAGGGGACATGTGGAAGCATGGGCACACCTTCCTGTCTGGAGGCTGTGCTGCAAAGATGTTCCCGGTTCCTCTGTTTGGGACCGGATCTCACAGTTATTCCTGTAAACCAAAAGTGCTTGTCCTCAGTATCTGGTCAGAGTTTCACCTGGCCCTCCCCACCTACCCTCATCTCCCTGAAAGCTGCGCTGAATGGCAAGAATCTCGTTAAAGATTTTGGAGGAGATGGGGCTGAGATGGGGAGATATCTTACGTGTCACGTCATGTCCATGTAACAAAACCTCTAAGTAATAACTTTTCCATCTATCCTTCCTCAAGATTTCTCTTCCAAGGGTGACCATTCCATTTCTGTCATTCTTCCTACTTCCTCTCTTTTTGTGTTCTGCACTTTCTGACTTCCTCTGCATGCCACTTCTGGGCCCTCCTCTGGGTCCTCCTCCATGAGTCTTTCTCATTTCCACTTTCTTATGTTAAGCAATTAAGCTCTCCTTGGGCCTCTCCAAAATGCTGCCTCATATGTGCTCAGCCTATAACAATGCATAAATAGCTAGTCCTCCACAAAACCTCCCTCCCTCCAAAGCTAAGGAGAAATGACTGTAAGTAAACTGTAATATTATTTCAGAATTACATTTTTTAGAATAGTCTGAAAAAATCGTTAGCTTTAAACCCCATTGTAAGACAAACCTTTCACATTTTACTACATTTGAAAGTTACCTACTATTCACAAAACACACAAAAAGCTCATATTTTCATTCCTTTCCTCCTTCTCTCTTGTCCACTCACCTTCTCCCCACCCCCTTCCAATCATCTTACACATTTTTCTCCCCTCCTTCCTCTCTTGCCCTTTTCTTTTATTTTGTGCTTTTCTTTTAAAGTGATGGAAATGGCAAGCTTTCCTTTGCTGACTTGATGAAAGGACTGTGCACCTGCTCAGGTAGAATAACTGGGGGAAATGCTGAAGCAAGTACTTATGCTAACTATTATCCTGGGCTCCTTTATTGTCACCTCAGTCAAGTCTGCAACCTGGAGGAGTGTCCCTGAAATAAGCATGTTCAACATTTCCCATTCAAACTCCCTCTGATGTCAAAAGAGGCCTTTGAGTCTTGACTCATACGGCGCATTAGGGCACAGGTGCTGCTTCTGCAGAGATGAATGGGTGCTCAGCTCATGCAGAAAGGGAGACACAGACTCTTCTCTGCAAGAACTAATAAGGACAGCCAAGGAAAGGGCAAAGACAAGACAAGGTTTTTTTTTAATGAAATTTGTACCACAAAGCATTTATTTATTCATGAGAGAGAGAGAGAGAGAGAGAGAGAGAGAGAGAGAGAGAGAGAGAGAAACAGAGAGAGGGAGAATGGGCACCCTGTGGCCTATAGCCACTGCAAATGAACTCGAGATGCATGCACCACCTTCAAAGACAAGGTTTTAACAGGAAGTGGCTTAGACAATCCCCTTCAATGTTATAAACTCCAGGGATGCAAAAGTTAAATTAAACACACTTTAAATCCACATACAGGAGCTAGGAAGATGGCTTAGTGGTTTAAAGTGCTTGCTCTGCAAGCCTACTGACAGGAATTCACATCCCAATCATTCATGCAAAGCCAGACACACAGTGGTGCAGTGGCCCATGTTTCTGTAATTCCCATGTGAGAGGCAGAGTCAGGAGAACATGGAAACCTCCAGGCTAGCTAGTCTGGCCTTCCACATGGCAAGCAACAAGAGGAACCCTATCCTAAACAAGATGAAAGAAGAGAATGAACTTGCTGAGGTTGTCTGCTAACCTGCACACACGGGTTTTGTTGACGTGCGTGCACATTCATGCGTGTGCGCCCCACCCTCAGGACAATACTCCTGGTTTGCCGTCTCATTTCCAAAGTCATCTCCAACTCTACTTTTTCCTCTCTGATGGGAAGAAGCAATCTTGCTAGATATCTATTCAATTAGTATGTAAATTTTATTGAATAAACACAGTCTTTTCTTGGAGAAGCTCCTTGTAAATAGGACACAGATCCTGTCTCTTTTCTATCTATCATGCTGTCCCTTTTTTTTTCCACCTTCACTCTCACCCTTGCTCCTGGCGATGATCCCCAAAAGGGTTATCCTTGAAGCTAGATAATCTGTCACTTAAATCTAGTAATTTTTTCCTTCAGGTTGTTTCTTTTTTTAAACTTTTTAAATATTTTATTTTTAATATTTCAGAGAGAGATACAGAGATAGATAGATAGATAGATAGATAGATAGAGAGAGAGAGAGAGAGAGAGAGAGAGAGAGAGAATGAACATACCAGGGCCTCCAGCCACTGCAAACGAACTCCAGATGCATGTGACACCATGTGCATCTGGCTTATGTGGGTCCTGGAGAATTGAACCTGGGTCCTTTGGCATTGCAGGAAAGTATCTTAACCACTAAGCCATCTCTCCAGCCCCAGTCGTTTCTTTCTTGCAATTATTGTTATTGCTGGTAGAAGAAATTATCCACTAACCTTCTCCCCAACTCCTTCCAATCATCCTACACATTTTTTTCCCCTCCTTCCTCTCTTTGTGGTGGTTTAGATTTTGTAGATTGCTTACCAGGAGTGCCTTCCTTGCTACTCGCATTTCCTTTAAGCTGGTGGTGAGGTCTAGTGGTTTCATCAATTTCAACCCTGAGATTTGCGAGACAAGACCATATATCACAGGTGGTGGTATGTGCTTCCAGTAGGAGACGGGGTTCAGTTGTCTCTGGTTCAAGGTTAGATTTCCATGACTATTGCCCACATCCAGCAATTTTTTAGCAATTGCAAATGATACTTTAATTACATTTCATTTATTAGTTGGAAGACTTTTAGAAACCAATTTCTATGTGGGAAATATTCAGTAAGATACCTTTATGTTTTATAGGCTAGACAGGGTAAATACTTGCTTCTCTCTCTTTGTTTATGACTATTAAAAGTAATGAGTTAGATCTCTAGCTGTCCCTGCAGATGACTATCTTAGGTAAGTACATTAGTCAGGGTTCTTTAGAGGAACAGAACTGCTAGAATGAATATGTATTTTAAGTGGGATTTATTAGACTAGCTTACAAAATACGAGCCGGGCAATCCAGCAATAGCTGTCTGCAGACTGGAGTGTTGGGGAACATGGTAGCTGCTCAGTCCAGGAGGTAATGCCACACCAGTCCTAGTCTGACAACGAAGACCTGGAGGATTCCTGGAGAGCCTCCAGACTATGATGGAAGGCTGTGAAGGGCTAACAGGTACCAGTGAGTGGCACAGGCAGCCAGGCAAGTCCCTGTGTTGTTTGGGAGCTTCTTTGTGTACAGTCCAACCCCGGAGAGCCACCCACTTTGCGCCAAGGTCTTCCTCTGTCAGTTTTCCTTCCTGGAAATGCCCTCGTGATTCGCTCAAGGGGTATGCCACTTTACTTGATTCCTAATCTGACTGAGTTTACGACCAAATTTAACCAGCATGGTAGGCTTCTGCCAAGACCAGACCTGGAAACAGGGATCTGATGGTGTGGAGGAGTGCTGTTGGGAAGGAAAGGCAGAGGGATATTATTAAGCTTGCTGGGTGACTGTTGTTTAGCCGGTCTGGGAAAGCCGGAAAGCTGGTAAGGATGCTGCCATGTCACCTTTGCTGAGGAGTGGGGTACTGCATGTGTGAAACCCTGCTTCTTCTGTCTTCCTGTGGGCCTCTGAGTCCATAGAGTTTCTGGCAAAGCAATATTTATACTGACAGCTGGCAGCTGGGCCACTGCCACTGAGAGGTGTAGTTGATACCATCACAAAGGCGGCGACAGACCCTCCTTTGCTCCACCTAGTGTTTCACATTAGATATACCTTATTCTATCCTTGATGCTTCAAGGGGGTCTACTAGACAGCGTTTAAAAACAGAGACTTGCAACCTGAGCACTAGTAAGACAGTACTCCTTACCGCTATGGCTGGCCTCAAGACTGCAGCTGTGTTCATCATCTACCCCCTCTAACATCCACTCTAAATTCCCCATCGCCTGGCTGGCCAGTTGTTCTGTTCTATGACCAACAGGGTGCCCAAACCTCCCTCTGAGGGATCAGAACCCCTGGTAACTTTGCCCTTCCTGGGCTGGGGTTATGTAGCTCATATTTACATAACCCCTAGGGAGCTGCAAGGGGTTCCCTGGAGCCAAGGAAGGCCATGGCACTCTCGTGATGCAGCGGCCACCCTCATCATGGTCAGAGACAGCTCTCAAGCTGGTATGGCTCTCTTGCTTGTTGAATGACTAGTCCAGAAGTCCCAACTGACCAGATACTTGATGTGTATTCAGCGGGATCCTTCCTGGTAGATGTGTCCCATGTATCAGAACCACAGCAAGAAGGATATGACTCTTTAATACACCAATTGTCAATTCTGAGCTCAGCCCTGACTACCTTGTGAAATAGGATGGGGTGGGGTGGGGCAGTACTTGAAGGAGCTCCAAGGCAATGACGTACCCTAGTTCATTTCCTTTTCCATGCCTCAAATTTACTTATATCTAGCCACACCATTCAGTATGGAGGTGATTTGCTGAACTCAAGTATACGTCTAACCATAGCTCAGAAAACAGTGCCAGCAGGATGCTGGTGTCTCAAGCCTGAATATGAACTTCTTAGAATCTGAAGGGATCCTGGAACTAAAAGGTTTGCCTTTGGTAGGTGAAGCTCAAACGCGAATGCTCTAACACCTCCTTTTTGCTCTTCTCTCTTGGTAGCTTCCAGAAGAGTCCTGCTGTAGCTGTGTAGCCTCTGAGCACTGCTAGGGAGATCCCAGCCACATCAAGACGACACAATCCTAAATAGGCATTGGAATCCCATCTCAGGTTTCTCATGCACCAGCCGAGCTCATCCTGTTTAGAAAACACAAGTGAACTGAAACGTTTCTTACTATCCACAAGTCCTTGTTTACTTCATAGTCAGCTCAGTTTCTTCCTTAAGGGGCACTTTAAGGGTGCTCTTTTGGTTAAACATATTCCAGAACCTTCAATCGTCTAGTTGAGTCAGGTAATCTACCCAGGAGGGATCCTGATTGTCCCTGCCCTTAGCCAGGCCAGGATCCATTATTATCCTTTTAGCCTGCAGCTTATCCCTCATCTTCCTAGCTTCCTACCCTGCCCCCAGTCCTGGGGAGCTCTCTGGCACATTTTCTCATTTTGTAGGTTGCAGTCTGCCTCCTCATTGGAAATTTAGGAGACACTCCCTGGAGTACTGCATGCTGCTCCCCCAGTCTTTCCCTTTCACACGCTGTGACAAGTGTGCAAGCGTCCGTCATCCCAGGGTAAGCTTCCCATTGCTCCTGTTACTTTGCCACCTGCCACTTGGAGAGTCAGGCTCTTGAGAGTCTCCCAAACCTCAGTGCCCCTAGGGTTGCTCGCCTGTAAGCCCCATAGGTCCTGCTGACTTCCTGTGATGACCATGTTGGTCTCCTTGTCCACTCTGATCTGAAATAACCACGGGGTCTCATTCACTCCCCTTGCAGTTTAAAGCGCAGTGAGGTCCACCCATGGCTTCTTTTCCTTCAAATCCCATTAATTTAGCCCTGGAGACCTCCAACTTTTCTCCTAAGGCAAGCCTCCACCTCGGAGTTTAGTCAGTATGCCTTTTATTTTTCTTTTTATTTCCCACAGCCAGCGCTCTGAATGAAAGACTGAAGCTTGTTTCTTAAGCTGATCCAATTCTCCCTTGAGTCACTGAGTAAACCTAATTTGTAGAGACAGCATGTTCTTGCTAAAGTCTTTTCAATTCCCTTTTAGGACTCTAGGTTTAGAACAAATTCTATGCACCTTTTTCCCCTCTGATTTTCACTCTAAGACGACTTATTTCTGCTGTGATAAGCCACTTCAGACCTCCTGTGGCAGCTGCTCACTTCCTTTGGTTTTGTTCTCTGATGGGATCTGCCGCTGCTTGCGGTCCCATCTGCAGCGAAGGAGCCCAAGCCCACCTTTGTGGTGGTGCTGACCTCCTGTAGGTGACTTTGGGACAGGTGCACTTCTAGCTTCTTTGAAGTTCATCCTGCATCAGTTCATGCCTAGTTCTTAAAGGTCGACAATAGAGAAGCCTAATTTATGGGGCTGGCGGGTGACGTCCAGCATTGAGGGCTCAAAGATCAAATTTGTCTGCTCTGTTCAGGGGCTCATGGACAGTTCAGGGGCAGTTGAGCATCTTGTACTTTTCTATTGTCAGCATCCGTCTGGGCCAAGACACATTTAAAAGATAAAAGACAGACCCTCGATGCAAAAAAATTATTCCATATATCTTTATTTTTATTTTATTTCTTTTGGTTTTTTGAGGTAGGGTCTCACTCTAGCTCAGGCTGACTTGTAACTCAGTCTGAATTCTCAGGGTGTCCTTGAACTCACAGCAATCCTCCTACCTCTGCCTCTTGAGTGCTGGGATTGAAGGCATGTGCCACCATGCCCTGCCCATATATCTTTACCTTAAAACCTTATACGAGGAGGGCTCAGACAGGCTATATGAAAATAGCCCTTCTATATGAAGGACTTGAACATCTGCAGATTTGATGTCTGTTGGGAGTCCTGGGACTACACCCCATTTATACCCAGACATGAGTATTTTAAAATTCAATGATCAAAGGTCCTTTTCTTCTGAATGCATTGTATTTTACATCATGTATGTTTATCAGTTTATGGGGGCCAGGGGCAGAATGTGGTGGTTTGAGTCAAGTGTTCCCCCATAAACTTAGGTGTTCTAAATGCTAGGTTCCCAGCCTTACTGGGAACTTTTGATCATTGGGGGTGTGTCCTCAAAGGGGCTTTGGATGGTCTCTTCTTTCTCTTTGCTTCTGGCAGCTGCTTGGTGACTGGTGAGCAGCTTCCTCTGCTGTGATGGGATGTCTGGCCATGAGCTCCAGAGCAATGGGTAGCTGATCATGGACTTGAGCCTCCAAAACTGCGAGCCAGAAGAAACTCTTCCTCCTTACGAGTTGATTGCCTTAGACATTTGGTTTCAGAGGTGGAAGCTGAGGAAGATGATGTGCACACAATACCTATATTCATGCTTGCCTGCCAACTATCACACCGGTACAGAGCTCTGGACAAGTGCAGGGGTGCTTCTTGCCTGGCTTGAAGTGGCAAGCCTAGGATGGACACAGAGAGTTGCGAGGTGAAGCCGGGTTTGGGAACTGGAGGCAGAGGAAGAGAGCATTCTGTGCTGGGATCTGCATGTGAGCAGGGCAGAGGGAGCTAATAAGATGAAAGAAAGTGTGTATCTTTTGAACAAGTCTATTTAAAATGCATACAGCATCTTATCTCCTAATACCATTAAAACTTTAGGTCCCCGTCACCATTAGTCATGTGCCATCTCTTCCCCTGTGATCAGCTCCATTACCTCCTGGGGGTTTGTCTTTCCAGACTTTGTCTCCTAATCTATTTTCTTCAGCACTGAAAAACGCATGCTTGCTGCATACATTGTTTTCCACTCTAAGTCTGCAACCAGGAGCTTTACTGAGCATGTTGTCTGATAATCCTGATTTCCTCCTAAACAGTGTATTGCAAAAGCTTACCTTTGCCATCAAATAATGAAAAATTGCCTTTATTTCTTACCTAAGCAACACCATGTATTGTTTAAGATTCAAAATAGTATTATAATACTTATAATGAAAAACAACTATTCTTCCTATGTGCCCTCTTCCCCAAATATTTAGCTGTTGCTTTTGGCAATTATCATTTAGATAGTATGTTCACATTTGCATAATTTTGTAATTTATCACTTGTTGACATTGCTAGTGAATTTTGTTACAGAAGATGAGTTAGACTTTTCTACTCCAAAATTCTTCTACCATCCACCTTTCTAATGTACTAATGTAATTTTTAATGTGTATTATTCTGTTGTATAACAATACTGTTTGGTCAAATTGAGTGCTCACCTTATCATGAAAATTATGAAATCATGAAATTATTTTGTGAGCTGTTTACAGGTGAGCCAAAGACACATTGCGGTTACATTTCCCTCCTTGCACAGCTTTGTTTTATTTGGTGAATCTATCACATTATGCAACAATCAAAAATCACCTTAAAACTTCTCAGCCTGGCCTCATGTATCAGGCATTCCCATCAACCCTGACTCTGCCAGAGGCTTCTGTCCAGACCAGGTGATTTCTAAATCTACCATTTAGCAATAAACAAGTACCCCACGGCTCCATTTTCCCACTTCACACTATGCTAATTCAACTGTGTCTCAATTCTTATGTCCTTATTACCTTTGCTCCCTCTTTTGCTAAAGGATTTTTTTTTTTTTTTTTTGGTTTTTTGAAATAGGGTCTCACACTAGCTGACCTGGAATTCACTCGGTAGTCTCAGGGTGGCCTTGAACTCACAGCTATCCTTTTTCTTCTAGCACCCAAGTGCTGGGATTAAAGGCAAGTGCCACCACACCCAGCTAAGGATATGTTTTTTCTAAAAAAATATGATGCATTTACTTGTGAGAGACACAGACATGGAGAAAGAGAGAGAGAAGGAAAGAGAGAGAGAGAAAGTGAGCATGGGCATTCTGGAGCTTTCTGCCACTGCAAACAAACTCCAGATGCAGGCACCACTTTGTGCATTTGGTTTTATGTGGGTACTAGGGAATTGAACACAGGCCATCAGGCTTTGCAAGCAAGTGCCTTTAACTACCGAGCAATCTCCCCTGCCCAAGGACATCTTTTAGTACACTGTTATAGTTAGTTGCCTAGCCAATATCCACTATTCTTGTTTTTTTAAAAATATCATTTATTTGCCGGGGGGGGGGGGCGGGGAAGAATAGGCATGCCAGGACTTCTTGCCACTGCAAATGAACTCTAAACACATATGACACCTTGTGCATCTGGCTTTACATAGGTTCAGGGGAATTGAACACAGGCCATCAGGCTTTGCACGCAAATTCCATTAACCACTGAGCAATCTCTAGCCCAATGTCTACTATTCCATTCTTATCACTTAGTGGAGGACTCCTTCTATGTCCAGCAATATATTCATGCAGCAGAACTTTGTTTCCTAAGTCCCTTAATGGATATATGGGCAACATGATATAAGGGGCGAATTTCTGAGATGTTTCACTCTGTATTTTGTTTTTTCATCCGCCTGGCATGTAGATGTGATGGCTGGTCTTTTGCTAGTTATATAGTGTTCTTGAGGATGCATTTACTAATAGTAGCAGTCAGAAAGAATGAAGTTTGTGCTTGATGTCTTGGAGTCACATAGTGGTATGATTCCTTTCTCTAGACTTTTACTAGAGAGAAAGATGGAGAGGTGGGGGAGAAGTGGAAAGAGAGAGAGAGAGGGAGAGAGAGAGAACCCTGTGTGATTATGCTTACTCTAATTGGCTCTGTAACTACACACTTCCAAACTGATAAAATTACTTCCTAAGAAAGGGTGCACAGAGATACATAGAGGAGATATATGTCTGAAATGTTTTTAGTCCCCGTACAGAAACTGACTAGCTGTTTGAACAATACAGAATTATAAGAGTCACCTTCTATTTTTTGAAGGCCTGACTTCATTGTCTTCAGTACTCACTCTTTTCTTCAGGATAGCCCAGGGCCATTCTGAGTCCTGGTTTTCCTTGATGTATCTTTCATTTGTAACTGGTGCCCTGCAGTATCACTGTGATGTGCATGGGGTGGGGGTGCATTGTTAGTTATACTGGATATTCAATGAGCCTTTCACATTGACCTTTAATGCTGTTTAGTTCTTTTCCATATTAGTTATTTATTAAGAATTTCCTGGGCTGGAGAGATGGCTTAGCGGTTAAGGCGCATGCCTGTGAAGCCTAAGGACCCAGGTTTGGTACTCCAGGTCCCACATAAGCCAGATGCACATGGTGGCACATGCATCTGGAGATTGTTTACAGTGGCTATAGGCCCTGGCATGCCCATTCTCATGCTCT
The DNA here is from genome assembly GCF_020740685.1 of Jaculus jaculus. NCBI lineage: Eukaryota > Metazoa > Chordata > Mammalia > Rodentia > Dipodidae > Jaculus > Jaculus jaculus. The sequence goes on from NC_059117.1 coordinate 36,858,648, forward strand.
TCCTCTGTCTGTCTCTCTTGCCCTCTAATAAATAAATAAAAATAAAATCTTTAAAAAAGAATTTCCTTCCATTCTCTTTTCCTTCCTGTAAATATTGATCAGATTCTGTCATAGATGAATCCTTTTATTTTATAATATTTTGTCTCTGATTTTTCTATGTCTTCTGGGTCCATTTAATGAAAGATTTCCTCAACTTCAAGCTCTAATTCATCTTTTGATATTTTAAAACTTCATAAAATTTTTCTTTTTCTTTTGCTAGAACCTTTTCTTGCTGTTAAATCCCCCCCTACCCACTCTACTCTTAACCTTCCTTTCCTCTTCTTGGATTTTGTGTTAGGTTCTCCTCAAACATATGAGGATGCTTCGTGATGTTTTCGTACTTAAAATAAAGAGGGAAACTGTTGACTGAAAGCTCTGTGTGTGTATGTGTGTATATGAGTATGTGTCTGTGTGAGATAATTTGGTACATTTCATTTAGAATAACTAGCAATCTCTTTGGGAGACTCAAATATCCAACACTTCTCTATCAAGAAAAAGCAATACTAATAATTTTTCTTTAACAGTGATTCATGTCATATATTTGTGGAGCACATCATGGTTTGAGGTATGTGTGCATAATATGGAGTAAAAAAAAAATCAAGATACCTATCATTTTTATGGTAGAAAATTTGAAATTCACCCTTAGTTATTTCGAAATGTAAATTACTGATTACAGTGTCCTGCTCTGAAATAGATCTCAAATGCTATGTTCCATTTCTCTGCATCTCTGTCTCCTTTGATCAGAAGCTTCCCCTTCCTGCCTTCTCCATACACACATATCCTGGGCCTCTGGTGACCATCCTTTATGTGCCTAAGTTTTATTTCTTTGGACTCCATCTTAAGGGAGATTTTGCACAATTTATCTTTCTGTGTCTGGCTTATTTCAGTGAGCATATCCTCCATGCTTGTCCATTTTGTTGCAATGATAGGAGCCCCCTTTTTCAAATAAATGCAGTAACATTTCATCTTTCTCTACATATTACATTTTCTCCATTCACTCATAGCTGGGCACCTAGGCTTCTCTGTACCTTACTGATTGTGAATAACACTGCCATAAATATTGAAGTGTCAATCAATCTCCCTTTGACATATTGACTGTGAGTCATTTGCACATGTACATAGAAGAGGGATCTTATTGTAGTTCTGGTTTTATTTTTTCTCTCTATATATGTTATCTTTCATCTTTTGGGAAAAGGCCCACAGAAAATTTGTGTGGATTATGTAGATTATCAGAATATGCAACCTTGAAGTTAGGATTGTTTGAAGTTTAGGACAATGGAAAAGAGGCTAATCCAAGGAAAGCTCACTGCCAGCCCTCTCCTTGCCCAATAGCAGGTCATAAATTCACACTGCTGTCTACCTCACCAGGAAAGGCAGAACCCTTAGCACCAGAAGGCATCTCCAGACCCTTATTAGCCCATAGGAAGAATGGATAGCACAGATCTTGCTAAGTAACCCTAATCTTCCCTCTGTTTCTTCTACATATCTACCTTTCCCCACATATTTGCCTCATAGCTGAAGACATAAATAAAGGGCTATATAAACTCTTATCAGACCTGGGACATGGGCTATAGGATCTCATTAATTCTGCTTTTAAGTGCTTCAGTGTAGTTCCTAGTACGTTACTAAAGTCAATATGGAAATAAATCCCTTGGAGGATGCCTTGATCATGCTTATTTTACTTTCATCTCTCCAGCAGCCCTTTATTTTTTAATTATTGACAACTTTCATAATTATAGACAATAATCCATGATAATTCCTTCCCCCCGCACTTTCCCCTCTCCCTTTCAATTGGTTTCTCTTTTATTTTTCTGTCATCACCTTTTCCTCCTATTATAATGCTCTTGTGTAGGTAGTGCCACGTGCTGTGAGGTCATGGACATCCAAGCCTTTTGTGTCTGAAAGAGTGCATTGTAAGGAGTCCTACCCTTTCTTTGGCTCTTACAGTTTTTCTACCACCTTTTCTGTAGCCTTGGAGGGTGTGATAGAGATGTTTCAGTGCTGAGCACTCCTCTGTCATTTATTCTCAGCACTATGGTGCCTTTTGAGTCATCTCAGAGGTCACTACCATCTGAAAAGAGAAGCTTCTCTAACCAATAGTAAGAGCAGCATTAATATATGGGTATGAACATTAAGAAAAGTACTTACTGGGAAGTTTGGTGAGAGTAATGTATACATTTAGCCAGACACCAGCAGACATTACACCCATAGGGCTCATCATAAGTTTTCAGTTTCAGGCATGTGTTCCCTCCTGAGGAGGGGGCCTCCATTCCAATTAGAGAGTGGTTTCCCCCATAGCAGACATGCCATTATTGCACCCATTGGCTCATATGACTTAGCTAGCCAAACTTAAGGCTTGCAGTGTCCACTGTAGTTTATCTTCACTGACAACTTCTCTCTCTCCCATGGAGCTCCATGCAGAATAGCTTTTTCCAGCTTTTTGTCAGTTGGTCTATAGGGAGGATAGGGAGGAGGTTTTTAGCTCAGTTCCAGCATGATTTCTCAGGGACCTTGCAGCCCAAGGCAGCATGTGGAGTCCACAGCAATAGGGTCTTACCATATATTCCTGGTGGGAAACCAAGAACCTTGGCAATGCCTTGTATTGTTTTGGGGGTATCAGTGACCTCCCTGGCCAACAACTCACTGGAAGGTATCCCATCCCTGGCACTGAAATTTTCCTAGTAACAATCTATGGCTTATGGATGCACCATTGTCCAAAAAAGTAGGTTTTCATATGACTTATTCATGCCTTCTTAAATTTTGATTAACTCTCCCCCCGCTCTTCCTTTACTTAGTCTCTTCCCCTGACCTCACTTAGGCCTTATCTAGAACATATAAAGGGAGTGATGACTAACTTCGTAATGAACTAGGTTATTCCTTTCCTTTGTCTTCTTCCTTCCAAACCTCACTGTTCTTAGGATGCTGTGTAGAGTTTAATTTCTGACCATTCCTTATGTTGCCCATCATATAGTCTTCCCCATGTGCCTTCAATGTGCATGTTAATGCAGTGCCCTTGTTGATATGCCTTTTATTTTCTTTTTTTCCATTGACAGCTTCCACAATTATAGACAATAAACCATGGTAATCTGCTCCACTCCCACTTTACCCTTGCAACTCCAATATCCATCATATCCCCATCCCCTTCTCAATCAGTCTGTCTTTCATTTTGATGTCATCATCTTTTTCCTCCCATTATGATGGTCTTGTGTAGGTAGTGTCAGGCACTGCAAGGTCATGGACATCCAGGCCATTTTGTGTCTGGAAGAGTTCATTTTAAACAATCTTACCCTTTCTTTGGCTCTTACATTCTTTCTGCCACCTCTTCCATAATGAGCCTAGAGCCTTGGAAGGTGTAATAGAGATGTTTCAGCACTGAACACTCCTCTGTCATTTCTTCTCAGCACCATGGTGCCTTTTGAGCCATCCTAGTGTTCACTGCCATCTGAAAAAAGAAGCTTCTCTAACTGAAAGTGAGAGTAGCATTAATACATGGGTATGAACATTAAGAGAAGTGCTTACCAGGCAGTTTGGTGAGCATAGTATATATGCTTAACCAGATACTAACTAGCAGATGTTATATCCCCAGTCAGAAAATTGAGAGCTGTCCACAAAGGATACCCAATTCCACAATGGAAGCCTTCAATGAAATCATAGAGGAAACAACAGAAATTGAATCTGAAAATGAAAACCCAACAAGCTATGTGATCCTGATCAAAAGAATTGCTGAACTGGAAGCAAAGGATCAAAAAAAAAAAAAAATCAACAATTGTATTAATGAAATAGAGCATAATTGTCTGTTAGAGCACTCAGCTTTTGTCAATAGGGTTAACTTAATTGAAGAAAACCAGAGAAAGCCTCAAAAGAGAGATAAATGAATTCAAAGTGAGCCAGCAAAACAGAGGATCTCAATAACCAGCTAATTTAATTAAGCTTAATGAAGACATAATCAAATGCAAGAATGAATTCGAGGAAGCATCAAGAAAATCAGACCCTGAACTGAAATTGTACCTCAAAAATGGTGGACATGATGTAAAACAAAACAACAGAACACAAAAATCAAATAGAGTTTTTAGAAACCTCTCTAGAACCCCTCATGGACCGAGCCACTCATGTGGAAGATGAACCTGCTGAGCTGGAAAACAAGACAGAAGAAGTTGATCAGGAGTCCAAAAACTTTGCTAAGTTCAAAAAAATCATACAAACAGAATCAAAGGGAATTGTGGGATTCCCTAAAACAAACATCTGCATCACGAGTATACCAGAAAGGGAAGAAATCCAGACCAGAGGCATAGGGAAAATATTCAACAAATTTATTGAAGAAAACTTTCCCCGTCTCACAAAAGAGAGCCCCATCCAGATATAAGAAGCTCACTGAACACCAGACAGACAGGACCAAAGAAGAAACTCTCTAAGGTACATCATAGTTAACACTCTTACCAACAAAAATAAATTGAGAGAGAGAGAGAGAGAGAGAGCGTTAAAAGCAGCATGAGAGAAACAACTCACTATGTACAAAGAAAATCTCATCAGAATTGCCTCGGATTTCTCAATTCAAATCCTAAAACCAGAAGTGCCTGGAATGGAACACTTCAAATTCTAAAAATTATGGCTTTCAACCCAAACTACTATATCCAGTGAAAGTATCTCTCATGATAGGTGAAAGGAAAAGTTTCCATGAAAAAAGTCATCTCTATGATTATATGAACACAAAGTCAAATCTGCAGAGAATACTTTAGGGAATAATCCATACAGAAGAGTCAGACAGCCACTCTCAGGAGCTTACAAGAAGAAGATCACAATACCCAAAACTAGAGCAGGCTCATAAAAGTACAAACCCCAGGAAAGTACCAAATCTCATAAAGCACCCCATCATGGCAAGGATTAAATCAAACCTCACAGTTATAACCTTAAATATTAATGATCTTAACTCACCTATCAAAAGACACAAGTTAACGGGATAGATCAGAAAAATGGACCTTTCTATCTGCTGTCTTCAAGAAACCCACCTCACCACTAAAGACAGATACCTCCTCAGGGTGAAAGGATGGAAATTAATATTCCGAGCAAATGGGAATAAGAAATGAGTAGGTGTCACTATACTAGTATCTGATAAAATAGACTTCAAGCCAAAAGTAATAAAAAAGGACAAAGAAGGCCACTTCTTACACATCAAGGGAATGATCCAACATGAGTACATCACAATCATAAATATATATGTGCCAAACACAGATGCCTCACAGTTTATAAAACAAAACCTACTTGACAAAAGAGAAAAATATGCCAACACCATCACAGTTGGGGACATCAATATTCCACTGTCATATCAGACAGATCATCTAAGCAAAAAATCAACAGGGAAATAATAGAGCTCAACACCATAGATCAACTAGACCTAATGGTCACCTACAGAACTTTCCACTCCAATTATACAGAACACACATTCTTGCCAGCAGCCCACAGAACCTTCTTCAAAATATTTCATATATTAGACCATAAAGCATGCCTCCATAAATTCAGGAAAATTGAAGTAACTTCCTACATCATATTAGAAGGCAATGCTTTAAAGCTAGAAATTAACAACAAAGGAAACACCAAGATTTTCACTAGCTCCTGGAGACTGAACAATACACTTTCAAACAATGAATTGGTAGTGGAAAAAAATCAAAAAGAAATTTAAAAATTTCTATAATTGAATGATAATGAAAACACAACTTTATGAGATATTATGAAGGCAGTTCTAAGGGGAAAATTCACAACACTAAATACCTTCATAACAAAGATAGAGAAACCCCAAATTAATTACTTAACCATTCACCTAAAGGTGTTGAAAAAACAACAAAAATCTAACCCTAAGATCTCCAGATGGAAAGAAATAACCAAAATCAGAGCAAAAATTAATGAATTGGAAACTAAGAAAACTATTAAGAAAATTGAAACAAAAAGCTGGTTCATTGAAAAAAATAAACAATAGTAATAACATCTTAGCCCATTTGATCAAATGAAAGAAAGGGAATTCTCAAGTTAACTAAATCAGAAATGAAAGGGAGAGATCATAAAGATATCAGTGAAATTGGAAGAATCATTAGAGCATACTTCCAAAACCTCTGCTCAACAAAATGGGATAATCTGGAAGAACTGGATGAATTCCTAGACACATACCACTATCCAAAACTAAATTCAAAGCAGACTAATCTTATAAACAAACCTATCACATTCATCAAGATTGAAAAGGTAATCAAAAGCTCTCCAAAAAAAGAGCAGACTTATGAAGGGGGAAGTGGGGGAGGGGAGGGAAATACCATGGTTTGTTGTCTGTAAGTATAGAAGTTGTCAATATGTATATATCTTTTTTTTTTTTACAAAAACAAACAAACAAACAAAGCATAAACCTCTCCAAAAAGAAAAGTTCTGGACCAGATGGACATGTTCTATCAAACCTTAATTGATGGACTGAAACCGATTTTTCTCAAACTGGTTCACATAATCAGAAAACAGGGAATCCTCCTCAACTCCTTTTATGAAACTAGCATCACCCTCAGACAGAGATACAACAAGAAAAGAAAATTATAGACCTATATCCCTGATGAATTTAGATGCAAAAATCCTGAAAAAAATCCTCACAAACCAAATTTAACAACACATCAAAAGCATTATCCACCTTGATCAAGTAGGCTTCATCCCAGGGATGCAGGGATGGTTCAACCTATGGAAACTGTCCAACGTGATACACCACATAAATAAACTTAATCACAAGAACCACATGATCATTTCAATAGATGCAGAGGAGGCCTTTGACAAAATACAGCATCACTTAATCATCAAAACACTGGAGAGAATGGGCGTGGATGGTTTATATATCAATACAATAAAGGGTATATATAAAACTCCCAAAGGCCAAATAATACTTAATGGGGAAAGACTCAAAGAGTTACCATTGAGATCAGGAACAAGACTGGGGTGCCCACTCTCACCATTGCTCTTCGACATAGTAGAAGTCCTAGTTCAAGCAATAAGATGGGAGAAAGAAAAGGGATACAAATTGGAAAGGAAGTAGTCAAATTAATGCTATTTGCAGATGACATGATCCTATATGTAAGTGATCCGAAAGTGCACAACTCAAAATATCTCATGGTAATAAATTTTTCAGCAAAGTGGCAGGATACAAAATCAACACACAAAAATTAGTAGCCCTTCCATATGCAAAGGACAAGTATACAGAGAAAGAAATCAGCAAGGCTGTTCCATTTTCAATAGCCACACCAAAAATTCAAATACCTTGGAATAACACTAAACAAAGAATTGAAAGACCAATATAACAACACTAACCAAAGATTTGAAAGACCAATATAAGAAAAGCATAGAAACACTGAAGAAAGAAACTGAGAAGGACTTGTGAAGATGGAAAGACCTGCCATGTTCTTGGATAAGTAGAATTAATATTGTGAAAATGGTAATTCTACCAAAAGCAATATACAGAGCTAATGCAATACCAATAAAATTTCCAGTATCATTCTACAAAGAGGTAGAAAAAACTTATCTCAAATGTTATATGGAATGGCCGCAGGCCTCAGATATCCAAACATACCCTCAGCAAAGGAAACAGCTCTAGATGTATCACCATATCTGATTGAAAGCTATATTACAAAGCCATAGTAACAAAACACATAGGACTGGCATTAAAACAGAAATATAGAATAATGGAACAGAATTGAACACCCAGACCTTATGCCAAGTAGCTACAGCTACTTGATTTTGATAAAGGTGCCAATAACAGACTGGAGAAAAGACTGCATCTTCAACAAATGGTGCTGGACAAATTGGATAATTATCTGTGGAAAAATGAAACTAGACCCACTCATTTCATTATACATAAAAATAAAGAACAAATGGATTAAAACCTCAACATAATCTGTAAAACTCTTCAACTACTGGAAGAACAAATAGGAAGAACTCTCCATGATATGGGAGTGGGGAAAGACTTCCTGAACAATATTCCAGTAGCCCAGGAAATTAAACAATCTCTTAACCAACGAGTTTGTCATGAAGCTAAAAACCTTTTGCACAAACACACCATAAGCAGAGCCAATAGATTACTCACAGACCAGGAGAAAATTTTTACCAGCACTACCACTGAAAGAGACCTAATATCTAGAATATACAAAGAACTCAAAAAACAAAACAAAATAAAATAAAATAAAAACTATCAAACAGCCCCCTGAAAAAATGTGGTGTAGAACTGAATAGGGAGTTCTCAGAGGAAGAAATACAAATGGCTAACACACACTTAAGAAAATGTTCGGCACCCTTAACCATTAGGGAAATGCAAATTAAAACAACTATGAGATTCCACCTTACTCCAGTAAGTATGTCAATCACTAAAAATCAAATGACAGCAAATGTCTCTGAGGATGTGGGGAAAAAGGAACCCTCATTCACTGTTGGTGGGAATACAAATTTGTACAACCAATGTGGAAATGAATATAGAATAGCCAGCATACCCAGTTATTCCCTTACTGAGTATTTACTCTAAAGGGTCCACTCTTCATCTCAGATATTTGTTCAGCCATGCTCAATTCATAATAGCTAAGAACTGCAAACAACCCAGGTGCCCATGATTGGATGAATGGATAATGAAATTGTAGTACATTTACACAATGGAATTCTACTCAGCAGTAAGGAGAAATGATACAATGAAATTTGTAGGAAATTTGATGGACTTAGAAAAATCATACTCAGTGAACACACACAATCATAAAAAGATGAACACTGCATGGTCTCAATTATCTGCAGTTTCTAACCACAATCAGCTTGTGTTGCTGACATACCTGATAGGTAACTTGAGGTCCAAACAATAGGGTTGGAAGGATTTAGGGGGAGGGGAATAGGAGGGTGTGTGTGGGGGGAATAAACACAACTAAACACAAAATGAACTGGTATCATAGAAACCTTTCTCCATGAAGGTAGACTAAAAGCTAGAACCCTCAAGAGAAGTATAGGGAAGTGCCCAAAAAGAAGGGCCCTGGAGAGGGCGGGACAAAGCCTAACCTTAAAAAACTTTGGCTCTAACCTGGAACTTTCAGTCCCAGAAATAGATGCTACCCACATTGACCTACTGATCAGAGAGACCTATGAGGTCCCTAAAACAAGACAGGCTTCTACCAAAAGCACTTGTTTACCTGCCTGAGGTAGAAGGTAAGTCCTATTGCTGAAGACACCATATGCCGCCAATACAGAACACAGAGAGACTTAGCTGGAATATAGAAGAGAGCCGGTCCCCAGACAGCCTGTCTAGTGATAGAAAGCACTGCATGAATGGCCAAAGTGGTGTGAGTAAGCAGGGGTCTAAGCTACTCAGAAGCAACCAGCCTAACAAGAAGTACACACCAGTGCAAAGGTGGCACACAGCCTTGGTGGGTAACCAGTGGCTTTCTGATTGGCTAAGAGATCAGCTCAGTGGTAACGAACCCACATCTGGAACTGGGAACCAGGTCTGAATCCCATGGAGACAAAGATTATGCTCTCCAATGTCAAGCTCCCACTGGTCTTTGGGTAAAAGAGGGACAACATCCATCCAACTCTTCCTAAATTAATAATGCTTATCCAACTATCCTATGCTGACTTCACTGTCTGTTGGAGAATCTGTTTTTCTTTTTCAGAAAGTATCAAGACCTGAGAAGATAAATCTCTCCTTGCATCTCAGTCAAGGCCCAGGAGAAACCAGAGAGGAAATGAGGAGATGTGCAAGAATGCTGCTTCCATGATGAGCCTGATTATCAGCACCAAGGTTAAGGAGACAGATGCTGAGGATACTCAGCACTTACCAAAGCAGAAATCCAGAGGCCTCTAAGAGCTCATCACTGAAGTAGACTTAAAACACACCTACCAAGACTCAGGGAAATTTGTGGAATAGGGATTGGAAAGATTGTAAGAGCCACAGGTTGTTATGCCCAGAGGCACAGCCTCTCTCTCCATAACTGACTGCTGCTCCCAGAATGCATAACCCCATGGGGAATACCAGCAATCCCACTAAGGAGGTCCCCTGCAGAATGGGGACAGGGTGGAGGGGAAAGATGGTACCAATACATGATGCATACATGCAAAATATGTTATTAATAATAAAAAATTTTAAATCTGTGTTTTAAAACTGTAAGTTCGGGCTGGGGTGATGGCTCAGCAATTAAGGCAGCTGCTTTCAAAGCCTAATGACCTGGGTTCAATTCCTCAGATGTACAAAATGGTGCATGCATCTGGAGCTCATGTGCAGCAGTTAGAGGCCCCAGCATGCCTATTATCTCTCTCTTTCTTCCTATAAATAAATAAATAAATAAATAACTTTCTTTTAGGAAAGCCCAACAGACTGGATTCTTCTTTATGAGAGAGAGGAAAAGAGAGAGAGAGAGAGAAAGAGACAGAGAGAGAGAGAGAGAGAGAAACTCTAGGGCCTCTAGCCAATGTAATTGAACTCCAGATGCATGCACCACCTTGTGTGCATGCGCAACCTTGTGTGCTTGCATCACCTGCTGCATCTGGCTTACGTGGGAATTGGAAAATAGAACATGGGTCTTTAAGTTTTAACCCTGTAATTTAAATAGAAGGCCTTAAATTCATAAACAAAATATAACCACATGGCTGTTTACACAGGAGTGCTCAAATACTGGCAGAATTGGATTATAAGTCTCAGGGTTAGGGTTTAGCTTCTGAGATAAGGTTTAATGACTTGTGGCTTCAACCAAATGTCCATTATTATGGACAGTAAGGATCTGTTCCTTGATTTTTTTGTCATTTTATTTTTATTTTATTTTATGATTTTTGTTATTATTTATTTATTTGAGAGAGAGAGAGAAAGAGGCAGATAGAGATTTGGGCGCATCAGGGCCTCCAGCTGCTGCAAACAAACTCCAGCCACGTGTACCACCTTGTGCATCTGGCAAAAGTGGTTTCTGGGGAGTTGAACCTGGGTCTTTTGGCTTTGCAGGCAAGCACCTTAACTGCTAAGCCATCTCTCCAGCCCCTGTCATTTTATTTTTAAATGGAAGTTTGCTTTGGGGTTTCCTAGTTTCATGTAAATTCCTTTGGCCCATGAGTATGAGAAGGGCCACTAGGGCAGCCCTAGACCTCTGGCAGCACCTGGGGAGAGCTGAACTGTTGAGATTGCCCTCGGGAAAGCGCGCAGGCAGGGCTGGTCACCTGCCAGTCTTGTCCCCGGCAGAAGCAAGGCGATGTGAACATGTGGGCTGTGGCATTACCAAGTGCTTCAGAGGGAGAGGATGGGAGAGGAGAGGAAGAGGCTGGCCTGCTCCAGAAAATTAAACAGTGTCTGGAGAGTCAAGCGACAAGATGGTAATCATGAACGAGCTGGCTAATTGAGACTTGGCTCGCTGGGCGGACAGCGCAGGAAGAGTAGCAGTCTGGTTTCAGAGGCCCGCGTCACAGGAGAGGAAAAGGAGAGCCAATCAGGAGCCACATTCACTTCTAAAGGAGCAGATAATGGCTCAAAGGCAGGGCGATTCTATTCATATATCCTCCTAATGGAAAGGAAGTAGATCAGACCCCCGTGGGCATCCTCAAACTTAGGCTGGCTTCATATTCAAAGATCTTTTCAGACCCACCTTCTTTTGGCTCCTCTTTTTTTTTTTTTTTTTTGTCTGAACATGGTAGGGAACCATTTATGTTGAAAGAACCTGAGGGGCTGGAAGTGGGTGATAGCACCTCATGGTGCCAGAGAAATGGCTGCCTGCCACAGGCAGCTGCAGACAGAGGGGTTCAGAGCCATTCATGGCTTCCTAAGCTCTCCCGGCTCTGGGCTGTAAGAGGGGGCTGTTGGCTACTCAGAGCTGGGGCAGAGCCAAGGTCAGAGCTTCTGAGATAGCTTAGCAAGGAACGCATCCAAGCCACTTTGCAAGCGCTATTCGTTAGGGTTTAAGATGTGGAAGGACGCCACAGAAACAAAGCACTTAGCACAGAAAAGGCACTCGCCACAGAGCCTAGGCTCTCCAAATGAAACAAGTACAGATACTGTAGGACAAGTTCAGATGCCCAGGGCTGCGGTAGCATCTTCAGGTGGGCAGTTTCCTCATTAGCACATGCTCAAAGGAGCTCATGTGTCTGGAAGCATCTGCCTTTCAGAAGTCAGGAACAAAGGTTTCTGCTGTTGCTATTTTAAAAAGGAGTCTATAACCTAGTGGCTCAAGAGTCCATATATTTTGTGAAGCACAGAGTAACCCTAGTTTGGTTGCTTGTTGTCTTTGTGTTATTGCCTATCCCCGGGGGTCTCCTGTGCTCTGGCCATGGGACTGGTTGGCAGTGTTATTCAGGAGGGAGGCACACAAGGTGTCATCCAAGCATTTTCCTCCTTATCCCCATGAAGGTTATCATTGTTACACAGGTTTGCTTAGCAATTTTATGATGTTCATCATTAATTTGATGCTTTCTTTTATTTGGTTGGTTTTACTCGCATAGGGCCAACAAGTGATGTTGATTAATACACGGATGCCTTTTTGTGATGCAGTAATAAAACTAAAGCCGTAAGATACTGAGACCTGGGAGTTCGTTTCTGTCTGAAAGCTTTATACAGCCTTCAGGGATGGATTTTCATTCCTTTTATGCGCTAGGAGCATTTTTATTGTCCTTATTAGCCTGTCTGCTGAGGCCAGGAGCCAAGAACTATCCAATTCTCCCCTCCCAGGCTTCATCTGCAACACCGACAATGGCAGGAGTTCCTCATTTTTCATTTCTCCTGGCCAGCCAGAACATAGTGTTCTTACCATCCATACCTTGAGGGCTTCATAAGCTGTAAAACAGGGGTTAGGCCAGTTTTATCATAGAAAATGTACAGGTATCACTTTCACATACGATATAGAGTGTCTATTTCTTAATCATAGGCTTTTCATGCCCAATAGAACTTGCTCTTATGTGACATTTCTGGCACGGTGACAATTACAGAGTTAAATTTCCCCATTATATTTGAAGAACAAAGACAACACATTAACTTTATGTAACTAACATGATCATGAGAATTAAAAGGCTCTGGAAAATTTGCATATTTAATCATAACTATTGCTATTTTGAATTGTTTCATAGAAAAAGCAAATTTTCATCAATTTTTACAGATGCCATCCAAGAGTGTTTTGTTCTAGTTTAATATGCACGTACCCTACTGTGGTGGTTTGAAGGTAAAATGCCCCTCATAGACTTATGTATTTGAATACCTAATCTCCACTTGGTGGGGCTGTTTAGGTGGAGCCTTGCTGGAGAAAGTACATCACTGGGGGCAGGCCTTGAGGTTTTAATAGGCCCGCCCTGCTTCTTGCTTGCTCTCTCTCTCTACTTTCTTCCTGCTCATGTGACAATGTGATGCCAGCTTCCTGCTCCTGCCATGCTTTCCCCACTGTGATGAAACTTTGAAACTGCAAGCCAAAATCAACCCTTCCTAAAAATGAATGAATTAATAAATAAAGCCATCTTTCCCTAATGAGTTCTGGTGAGGTACTTTGTCTCAACAATTAGAAAATAGTGATATGCCTACTAAATTGAAGTTTAGAGATAGATCAAGACGTTAAAAGAGCTTTCTTTTTTCTTTCTTTCTTTCTTTCTTTCTTTCTTTTTTTTTTTTTTGAGGTAGGGTCTCATTCTAGCTCAGGCTGACCTGGAATTCACTATGTAGCTTCAGGGTGGACTTGAACTTGTGGTGATACTCCTCTGCCTCCCTGAGTGCTGGGATTAAAGGCATGTGCCACCAGACCCAGCTAAAAGAACTTTCTTATTGCCTATTAAAAATGCATCATCTCAATGGATAACCAAGATGTGGCATATCTACATGATGGAATTCTATTCAGCAGTAAGGGAAATATGACACATTGAAATTTGTAGAAAAATGGTTGAACTTGGAACAGATCATTTTAAGTGAACTCACACAATCACAGAAACACAATTGTCACATGATCTCACTCATCTGCAGTTCCTAACCTGGATCAGCCCAAGTTGCTCATATAACTGAATAGCATCTTGAGGCTTGGACAATAGGGAAGGTAGGGTTTGGGGAAAGGGAAAGGGTGTGGGGAGGAAATGACAAAATCTGAACACAAATTAAACTGGTACAATAGAATCCTATATCCTGGAAATCAGACTAAAAGGTGGAAACTTCAAGTAAACCTTAGAGGGAGCACCTGAATCAAAGGGTACTGGAGAGAGTAAGATAAAACCTAACCTCAATTTTCTCCTGTTTCTCTCTCTTTTTTTTTTTTAAAAAAAAAGAGTTTTATTTCTTATTCTCTCCCTCTCTCTCTCTCTTTCTCTTTTTTTTGTTTTGTTTTGTTTTTCGAGGTAGGGTCTCACTCTGGTCCAGGCTGACCTGGAATTAACTCTGTCATCTCAGGGTGGCCTTGAACTCATGCCAATCCTCCTACCTCTGCCTCCTGAGTGCTGGGATTAAAGGTGTGCGCCACCACGCCCGGCTTCCTGTTTCTCTTTCTTCCCTGGCTTTTTGTTTTCTCTTGGCACTGGCCAGTAATTACCTGTACCATGATGTGGTCTACATCCACAATGAGCTGTTGATCAGAGAGACCTACTAGATCTCCCAAAACAAATAAGACAGGCTTCTGTCAGAGCACTTGAGTACCCCGCAGATGTTAATGGTAAGACCCTACTGCTGAAGACACCAATCACTGTCTGCACGGACCATGGAGAGACCTGATTGGAATCCAGAGGAGAGCCAGTCCTCAGATAATTAGCCCATCTAGTGCTGAAAGGTGCTATATAAGCTACCATAGGAAAATGACCAACATCTGTCCAAGCAACTCAAAGTTTAAGCAACTCAGAAGCAAACAACCTGACATTATGCTCAAACAAGTCCAACAGTGGCACACAGCCATGATGGGTAACCAACTGCTCTTGGATTGGCTAACAGATCTGCTCAGTGGAAAGGAAGCCATATATGGAACTGGGAAACAAGTCAGAATCATATCCAGATAATGATTCTGCTTTCCATTGTCAAGCTCCCACTAACTTTACACTATAAAAGTGTCTAAACCCTTATAATTCTCTCTAAATTAATAATGGTTATCCCATTTAACTGGCACCAACTTCACTCTCCATTGGAGAATCTGCTTCTCTTTTTCAGATGGGAATGGGACTGGAGGAAATAAATGAGCCAGCGTACTCTACCCTGGCCACAGCTGAAATCACAGAGGAATTGGGGAAGTGAGCAAGAATGCTGCTCGCTTAGTTAAGCTGATTATCAGCACAAGAGTGATGGAGAAAGATACTGAGGACACTCAACACCTACCAAACCAGACATCTACATGCTCCTAAGTGCCCATTACTGAAGTAGACTTAAAATGCTCCCAGCACGACTCAGGGAATTTTGAGGAAGAGGGGCAGAAAGATTGTTAGAGCCAAAAGTTGGGACACTTTGCCTCTCCCCCATAACTGACTGTTGCCCCATAATGCATGACCCGCAATCCCCATGGGATTGACCTGCATCCCCAACAAAGAAGGCCTCTTCAGAAAAGGGACAGGGAGGAGGGAAAGGATGATACCAACATGTGCTGTTTACATACAAAATCTGTCCATATCTAATAATAAAACAAACAAAAAAAAAAGATTAAAAAAAACCCATGAGGCTACTGGGGACTTTTGACATTCAAACCACCACACAATATGAATGATATTCTGAAGCTTCAAATATATTCAGGTAATATGAAGTAAAATATTAGAATTTTTGAGAATTTATATTGTATTAAATGTAATTCATAATAATAATAAGAATAATAAAATGCATCATTTTGATTTCTCAGGACCCATATAAGCCAGATACAAAATGTGGCGCGTGCATCTGGAGTTCGTTTGCAGTAGATGGAGATCCTGGCGTGCCATATTCATGCCTCCCTGTTTACCTCTTTCTGTATATGAAATAAATAAATAAACTTGTAAAAAGAATGCCCCACTCATCATATTTGAATCAGTTTCATTTGCTCCCAGGCAATTCTTGTTTTGCAATTCTTAGGGTAGTAGCCTATGTTTGTGCATTTGTCTGCATTTAGGGGAAGACAGTTTTTAACTACTGAGCAAGGCCCTTGATACTGACTCACAGATGTCTGTTGGTGTTCACAATGGCAGCCCACCCCTGGGTTACAAGTCCATTACTTGAATAGTCACCAGTTAAGATAACATACAATACACTGTGCCTTTCTGATGTTCCTTTCTGGAAGACTCAATTTCTTATCTTCAGTGATTAACTCTAGAGAAAAAAAATATGGTAGACAGGGTGATCTTAAAAGAGCTCACACTTTTTATGGGAAAATAAAATCAAGTTTTATAAAAATGAAATGTCACATTTGTCATGCTGTTATAAAGTTGGGAAACATTTTCTTTGTAGAGAAGCCCCTTGACTAGGAATCTTACCTGAGTGTCTTTCCACAGTTACACATGTTTCAAGCTTTCTAATATCTGTTTAAAAGTACTAAAGTAACCTTAGAATTATGTATCTTTAAAACTTGCAATTCTTTACTTTTATTTTTGAACTTAGCACCCAATTTCATTTTAAACTGAACTCTTCCCTCTCAACCTTGTGTTAGTCCACTTTGTTACAAAATACCTTAGACAATCAATTTAAAAAGAGGAAAGGTTCATGGTTTTGAAGGTTTCAGTCCATAATTGGTTGGCCTGTTGCTGTTGGAACTTGTGGTGGGCTGCTACCTCACGGAGGAGGAGTGGGTACTGGAGGAAAGTACTCACCTTATGAGCAGCTGTGAAGAGGCAGATCTAGGGAACCACTGTCCCCATCCAAGGTACATGCTTAATGGCCCAACTTCCTTCTACCACCTCCTTATAGCACCAAGCTGGGGTCTAAGCCTTTAAATTGTGGGCTTTTGGAGATTCAAACCATGAACATGTAAACCCCATACTTTATTTTCTTGAGACACTAGGCTTTATGTCCGAAGCCTTCTCAAAGGATGACATCTTTAAAACATTACAAGTGCAAATAGTTCTTTATTTTCTTGTTTTAATAATCTCTATTATGTGCTCATTACTCTTTTTAGGAAGATAATAGGGTGCCATTAAATTTTAGAGGATCTATAATCCATTTCTATGGAAGGTAGCTAACATAGCAATAAGTTTGTTCTGGAAGTATTTTATATACACATAATTAAAGAATCTTATTAATTCCTGGACAAGCTAGAGTTTCTACTGAAGATTCTCACTATTTTATTGAATACTGTTCCCTGTGGTACTTGTCAGGTCAGCTTGTGAGTGAAGCTAGGAGCTCATCTCTAAGGTTCATTTTTCTTTATATCTTGCCTTGGTTCCTTTGGGTATTTCTACATGATTATCTAGTTTCTTTTAAGCAAGGAGGAAAAACAACTCAGAAACCACCTGTTTTCTCTTGAGGTCATAAAACACCAGGTGAGCAGGCACTGATCCTGCCATGCCTGTTTCAGCCCACCCTCCCACTCAGCCACAGGTTGTATGAGACAACTGTGCTCAGACCACAGAGAGCCTCAGAGGTCAGAGCTCTGTCTTTTCAACCCCATGCAAACTAGTTTCACTAATTTAAATCATTGTGTACATTTTCTTTTTCTTGACGGGAGATACATATGTTTGGATCATGTTTCTTATGTTGTATATACCTTATAGATTTGGGAACCAATTAATGTGTTTTACATATATATATGTGTGTGTTTGTGTGTGTGTATTACATATATAAGTGTATATATCTATATATATGTGTGTGTGTGTGTGTGTGTGTGTGTGTGTGTATGTATGTATGTACAGAGAGAAAGAGGGAGAGAGAAAGCAAGGAAGAGAAAAACACTGAACACTGTTCTGGTCTTAGCTATAAGGAAGTAGTACAATTATTTATGAACAATCAGAAAGGTGATTTGTGGGGCAAGGGAAGGCCTTCTCTGTATACATACATAGATGCAAAGAGCACTGGCAGCCCCTGTCTCGCAATGCTGCATGGGTCAGGAAATTCACAGGTTGGTGGTAGCTATAACCAGGGATACACAGTGGTTTATGAAGCTATGCTAGTTGCTGTTTCTTGATTCATAAGTTATTTTCCATTTTAGTTGGGGCAGTATTTTTCTTCTTGAGCAATTTTATTCACAATATTACATAAACCAGGGAAATAGTCAGTAGATGTCAGAATCAAAAACCAAACAAAACAATACAACACAACACAACACAACACAAAACAAAACAAAACACAAAGAGGCAAATAGCTTTCTTGTTATCACCCTAAACTGACATAAAGTTCTAAGTCATCTACTCATTTTATGGGACTATATAATCAAAGCCTGTCTTCCAATGAGTCAAAAGACTTTACTTAGAAACAAAACATGAAAAAAAGAGAACCAGAAACAGGGTGTGTGAGACTGGGTTGTGGTATGTGGCCAATGATCCTTTCAAAAGCTGGGAAAGACTTCCTGGACATAAGGTTCCCATGTGTGATGCCAGATATGACTGGGAGGCTTAGTTGATCTTCCTAAGACTCAGACCCCAGGGCAGTTCCGTTAGACCTTTAGCTCACTTATAATTGCCTTTTCTCTCTTACGACATTTCAAATTTCCTATGTATTATCCATGGCCATGCTAATGGATACAATCTAAGACCAAGTGATACAGTCACTCCTATCACCCAGAATAGGACTCCACTCACTCCTTCCTGGAGATTCCTCAGAATTGTGATTTTTGACTTGGACTGGGATGGAGAACTGTTGTAAGGGAGCCATCACTACATGTCTTCACACATGCTGGCTGACAGCTAAGTCAGTGATGGGCCTCATATTGAATTGGCCAGCTTTTTATAAGGATTTGAAAATGTTCTAAAGAATAAATATTCTTTAGAGATGGAGAGACAGCTCATTGGCTAAGCCATTTGCCTGCAAAGCCTAATGACCTGGGTTTGATTCCCCAGTACCCAGATAAAGCCAGATGCTCAAAGTTTGCATGCATCTGGAGTTTGTTTGCAGTGGCTAGAGCCTAGGTATGTCCATACTGTCCCTCTCTGTGTCTCTCTGCTTGCAAATAAATGAATACAATTTTTTTAAAAAAAAGAAGAAATACTGATTGAACTAGAAAGACATTGAATTTATGATTCCTTTGTTGAGTATATAATACACTGCATAGTATAGTTTAGGAGCAGAGAGTCCACAAATGTTATGATGAATGTGCTTTATCTGGAGTTCTTCACAGATGCATGGAAAGAAGTGTACTGAGGGTAGGACTCTCATAAGTTGACCTCTTTTCTTTCACTGTCATAATAAAAGCAGCAGCAAGAACTTCCTCATATTCACTGAGAGTGATTCCTTTGAAGAGATGGCATATTTTGAGAGAAATTCCATGGGAAGAGATATGGGTTCAACTTTCCTTAAAGAAATACGGGAAGGCAGGAGGGTACCAAAGAAAGAAAGGTGGCTTTTGTTCTTAGTCTTTAAGGTCAAAAATTTGGAGCTAATTCCCATTCCACATTGCTGGGGCCTGCTTTGTCCTGGGAGGGGATGTAAGGTGAAAGTAGGATCTCTAAAGCTTTCATCATGTATGTTCAACCCAGATGGGAAGCAAAGACTCTGAGAGCAGGTTTGTTGTGAGATTGGACTTTCTCTTAAGATCTGAGGTGAAAAGCCTCCATCTCTATTCAAGGAATCTAATATTAGCCTGAAACTCCCAGTTTAAGAAACCAGCATGGAAAGCAGAGGAGTGGGAACAACTCACCAGGAAATGACAGCTTGAGGAGCTGTGATGAAATTAGTTGTGTTGAATAAGTAGACTACAAACTACTGCCTTATGAAGATCTATGCTTATGTTCACATGACAGAAATTAAAATACCCAGGGGACATTTGCAAATAGTAACACTTCCAAGTAATCTTGTTTTCATAATTCATTTTCACAGCTCTTTTAGGGAGACCTGCATTCATGGCTGTAATTTACTCTCAGATCCTAAGTTGCAGTTCCACTTGTTTCCTATCCCTCTTGCTAGTTTTCTTCTCTTCACAGTCAAGTGCCCACTTACGGAGAACTTCCTGTGTCCCAAGGATGGTTTTTCTTCCATGTTTTCTGCCAGGCTTCATCTATCTACATTGCATGTTATAGGACAGCAATGCTTCCCGAATTATCCAAGTTGAACTGAATCCAGATGAATATACTTAACTCCTGTGATCTAAAGGAGAAATATTTTTTTTTCTTGATAATCTTAATTAACTCATGATGTGTAGCCAGAAGGAGAAAATGGCCTTTATAGTTGAAGATTTTTGAAATCAAGAGAAAGCATGTTTGAACTGTGGACAATTAGTTCAAATTAAACTGAGAAATGATATGCAAACATTCAAATAAATGCATGTGGAATTGAAGCTTATAAAGTAGTTGATTATCATGCAATTGCTTTTTCTTAAATTGACTATTAGCAATTTTAATTTGTTTAATAGTTTTATGTTGTGTTTAGCTTCCTTTCAGTATATAAATTATAGGCATTTGAATTTGAGCACATGACTTTATAGATCAAATTGATCTCCCTTATATTAACAGAATGTTTTCTTTTACTATGCAATTTAATCTAAATAAAAGTTTATAAGCAAAGAAAAATAGACATACTATTTGATCTTTAAAATCTAAGCTGTAGACTTACTCAGTTTCTTTTCTTTGTGAGAGAGGGATGATAGAGGTGGGGTTGGAGAAAAAGGTTAGTTTTCTTTCTTTTTAAAAAACATTTTATTAATTTATTTGAGAGAGGGGAGAATAGGCCCATCTATCTATCTATCTATCTATCTATCTATCTATCTATCTACCTACCTACCTACCTATCTATCATCTATCAAGAGAATGAGAGCACCAGGGCATCTAGCTACTGTAAATGAACTCCAGATGCATACACCACCTTGTGCATCTGGCTTATGTGGGTCTTGGGGAATCAAACCTAGGTCATTTGGCTTTGCTGGAAAGTACCTTAACCACTAAGTCATCTATCAAGCCCTCCTTTTTGTTTTAAAAAATAATTACAGATTTACAAGAAAGTAAAAAAAGTACTATTCTTTCCCCAGCATTAACATTTTGTATAACTATAGTATATACAGTTCTAGGATAGAGACATTAGTACAGTAGACAGAACTTATTTCGATTTTACCAGTGCACGTGTGTATGAGTATGTATATGTTCATGTATGGGTATGTGAAATTTTATCACATGTGTACCTTCATGTAAGCAACATGACAATCAAGATTCTTAACTATCCCAACATTATAACATTGTGACCTTATAAAACATGTGACAACTTTTATAGCCAATTTACATCTTTCCTGAAACACTAGCCCTGGCAACTATTCATCTGATCTCCTGGCTCTAATTGATGATTTATGAAGGCTATATTAATGAAATCATGAGGAATGCACCAAAAGGAGAATGAATTTTTTCAAGATTTTATTAACAATTTTCTTATTAAAAATTATTTATTTATTTGAGAATGGAGAGAGAGAGAGAGATAGGGAGAGAGAGAGAGAGATAGGGAGAGAGAGAGAGAGAGAGAAATGGGCCTCCTAGCCATTGCAAATGAATTCCAGACACATGGACCATCTTGTGCATCTGACTTATGTGGGCCCTGGGGAATTGAACTGAGGTCCTTTGGCTTTGCAGGAAAGTGACTTAACCACTAAGCCATCTTTCTAGCTCACATAATGTATTTTGATCATAATCCTCTTTCATTATCTTCCTTTGTCCCCCTTCCACTAAACTCCTTTTTCTTTCCAACTGCTCTTGTATTTTGCTGCCTTTTAAAAGCCATATTACATTTTTTAACATATTACATTCTCACCAGCAATATTTGAGGGATCTACTTTCTCTACATCCTTGCCAGCATATGTTACCACATTTTTAAAACTTTTTTTTCCCCAGGACTTGTATTTTTCATTAGTTTTGTATTCAGTGAATACAGTCAAGGTTGTACCATTGTTAGCCTCCTCCCTGTCTTACCCCATCCACAGGGACCCTCCTAGTTGGGGATTATGGGTCGTGCATTGTGGGGTTAGCCATCAGTTATGCGTAGGAGGAAATGTCTTTGTGTATCATGACCCAACATGTGGCTCTGACATTCATTCGACTTCAGTTGAGGTCTTGGGAGCCTCTGTGTCTCTGGATATCTGGTTTGGTAGGAGTTGAATGTTCTCTGTATGTATCTCCTTCACCCTTTTGTTGGTACCAGGTTCACCAAGAAAACAGCACTCTTGCTTTTTTTCACTAATTATTCTTAGTTTCAGCTGGGGCCCTTTTTAGGTATGATGGGGTGGTTCTCTCCTTAGGATCTGCATCTACCTGAAAAAGAGAAGCAGATTCTCTGACAGAAAGTAAAGTTATCACCAGATAAATGGGATAACCATTATTTTTTAGAGAATTAAATAGGTGTAGGCCCTCTTGTAGCCAATTATTGGTGGGAGCTTGATAATGGAGAGTGGTCTCATTTTTGGATATGGTTCTGACTTGTTTCCCAGCTCCAGCAATGGGTTCTGTTGCACTGAGTAGATCAGTTAGCCAAATCAAGAGCAGTTGGTTTCCCACCATGGCTGTGCACCACTATTGCACTTGTGTGAGCATCTTGCCCTTGTTGTTTGCTAAGCAGGTTAGATCATGAGTTGCTTGGTCAGATATTGGTCATTTTCCCCCAGTCACTCATGTAGCCCCTTCTGGCACTAGACACACTGACTGTCTGGGGACTGACGCTTTTCCAGCTTCTAGCCATGTCACTTCTTGCTATGTGCCATCACCATATGGTGTCTTCAGCAGTAGGGTCTTACCATCAACCTTTGATGGGTCATCAAGTACTCTGACAGAAATCTGTCTTCTTTTGGGAAACCTTGTAGGTCTCTCTGATCAAAAGCTCATTGTGGATGATAGCCACCTGCTGGTACTGGGAGTTACAGGTTAGCACCCAAGAAGAGAAGGAATAAAAAAGTAATATAAAAGAGACAGAGAGATGAGAGCGAAGATGGAGAGAGAGAGAGAGAGAGAGAGAGAGAGAGAGAGAGAGAGAGAGAGAGAGGTCAGTTTTCATTGTACCCTCTCCAGGGCCTTGTGATTCAGGTGTTCCCTCTAAGGGCCTGGTGAAGGTTCAACCATTTGTTCTGTCTTTTAGGATGTAGAGTTTTATGGTACCATTGCTGTTTGGGTCCAGTTTTTTGTCTCCCACCCCCTCCCTTAGCATCCCCTCCCTCCCCACCCACCCTATTGTCCAGTCCTCAAGATGCTTGATAGATATGTCAGCATCTTGGGTAGATTCAGGTTAGGAGCTGTAGATGAGTGAGACTATGTGGCAATGATCTTTCTGTGACTGGGTGAGTTCACTGAGAATGATCTGTTCCAGGTTGGACCATTTTTCTTCAAATCCCATTGTATCATTTTTTCTCACTGCTGTGTAGAATTCCATCTCGAAGACATACCACACCTTAGTTATCCATTCATCTAATGATGGACATCTGGGTTGATTCCAGTTCTTAGCATGTTTAAAACTTTTAGTCATCCTTATAGGTATGTAGTGATATGTCATTATAGTTTAAAAATTTTTATTTTCAAGGTAAGGCTTCACTCTAACCTAGGCTGACCTAAAACTCATTTTGTAGTTCCAGGCTGGCCTTGAACTCATGAGGATCAGCCAGGAATTTAATTTTGTTAAAGCCAAGTTTACTAATTGTACCTTTTATGGAACATTGGTTTCTTTTTATGGAAACAATTATAAACTAAGAGAACTTGAAGGGATTTTATAAAGATATTTCAGAGCAGAGTTTTGTGAATTTAGTTATTTTTAAGCTTTTTAAAAACAATTACAGATTCACAAGAAGTAGCAAAAATAGTACACTGAGGATACCTTGATGATTTATATCTTATATCATTTTGGTGCAATATAAATAGTAAATTGACATTGGCACAATGTGTGTGTATAATTCTGTGTCAAGTTATCACATGTGTTCAGTTGGGTAAGCAGTCTATTAAAGAGAGGAAACTCATTTTCCAGGTCTCTAAATGCAGAGAATACAGAGATCTCCTGAGTGCCACCCTATATGGTCACATTCATCACCTTTTTTGCTTCTCCTGCACACTCTGTTTCTAAACCATAGCCACTGGCAAACATTAATTTCTTGTCCATTTCTATAACTTTGGCATTTCAAACATTCTCTGTAGTTGGAATTGTCCAATATATGACCTTATGAAATTGGCTCTTGTTCATTATAATATATATTGCCATTAATATCCATCCATGTTACTTATATATACATGATTTATTTATTCCTTTTTATTTTTCAATTGTATTTCATGGCAATATATGACTATATACCAAACAAGGTCACAACAACAAATAAGACAACTACAGACCACTAACTTTGATGAACATAATTGAAGAAATCCTTAACAAAAATCTTGTAAAAATATCCAACAATACATTACAAAGATTATTCACTATGACCAAGTGGGATTTATCTCAGGAATGCAAGGGCACTTTAATATATACAAATAAATATGATATACCATGTAAGAAGAAGCAAGGCAAAAAAGCACATGACCATGATTTTAATGTAGAAAAGGCATTTGATTCAACATCCTTTCATGAGAGGAACCCTGAACAAATTAGGTACAGAAAGAACATACCTTAACATAATAAAGAACATATAATAAACAAAGGGCTAATGTTGTACTGAGAATGGAAAAGCTTAAAGCTTTCCTTCTGAGATCTTGAACAAGACAAGGATGCCCAGTCTTACTCCTCATAGTGCTGGAAGTCTTAGCTAAAACAGGCAAGAGAAATATATATATATATATATATATATATATATATATATTTATTTATATGTATATATATGTATATATATGTGTATATATATATATATATATATATATATATATATATATATACATGGCATCCAAATTGGATAAGAGGAAATCAAAATGTCATTGTTTGAAGATGATATGATCTATATAGACAACTCAAAGGATTCAACTATAAAATTATTAGAATTAACAAGTTCAGCAAAGTAGCAGGATACAAAATCAATATACATCTTTTAATGGTCATACTACATGTCAATAAGAAAAATTTTGATACAGAAATCATGGTTTCATTTACTAAAGTTATAAGAAAACACTCAATTAGATTTTAACTAGAGGTAAAAGATCTCTACAGTGAAAATTATAAAACACTGATGAAATAAACTGAAGGAGGATAATATACATACACACACATACAAAAAAAGAAAAGGAAAGTATCCCTATTCAATAGAAGCACAGAATTCTCCCAATAGCCAAGGTTGCCTTGAGTAGCAAGAACAAACAGTAGGCATTACAGTGCTGGGTTTCAAAATACACTACAAAGCTGTAACATTAAAACAATGTGGGGACTGGAGAGATGGCTTATTGGTTAAGCACTTGCCTGTGAAGCCTAAGGACCCCGGTTCGAGGCTCGATTCCCCAGGACCCATGTTAGCCAGATGCACAAGGGGGCGCACATGTCTGGAGTTCATTAGGAGTGGCTGGAAGCCCTGTGTCTCTTTCTCTCTCTGTCACACTCAAATAAATAAATAAAAATGAACTACAACAACAACAAAAATAATATGGTATTGGCATAAAAACAGACACAAAAACAAGTGGAATGAATACAATAGAGATCATAGAAGTAAATACATGCATCTACAGCCAATTCATTTTCTACAAAAGCACCAAGAAGAGGCACTGATATCAATTGGGAGCACCTTTTTTTGTGATAATTGCCTAGGAACTGTCCCACAAAACATGGATGTCCTGACAGGACTGGAACCCATGTCTGATCCAGTCTCATCCAAGATGGCTGCAAGCAGCAACTCCTACAAAGAGGCTTCCTGTTTCTTTCTCAGCTTATCACTGTGGGCTGACCCTTCCTGAGTCAGCCTCTTGAAACCACCCACCAATCAGGTCCCTCCTTTACACACTGAGTATGATGATGTGGCTCATCCTAATTGAATGCTTGGTCCATATAAACGGGATTGAAACGTGTGTGTGTGTGTGTGTGTGTGGTGTGTCTGGCCCCAAACGGGATTGAAACGTGTGTGTGTGTGTGTGTGTGTGTGTGTGTGTGTGTGTGGTGTGTCTGGCCCCTTTTGTAAGCTCCCCTGACCTTCTTTGCTCTTTCCCTGTGCAAGGGGGAATCACTTTCGTTTCCTCTGCCCTACCTGACTGAGAGGGGAGAACTTCTTTGTGTCTGGGTGCTTTCCTTCTTGGCTTTCAAGCTTTCTTGCTTTGCTTTCCATGCATATGTGAGTTCCTTCCCCAGAGGTTTCTTTCTGAAGAGATCAGAGAGACGTTTATAGGAGGCAGATTTTTCTCTGTCTCCCCTCCCCCTTCCCAACCTGGCTTTCTTTAGGCCTGGGCTTTCCTGGTTTGCTTTCTTTACTAAATCACCCTAAAATAAATCTCATAATTCATAATCCCACCTCTGAGTCTATATTTCCATTTTTTTTTTTCATGGTAGGGTTTCCCTCTAGACCAAGCTGACCTGGAACTCACTATGTAGTCTCAGGGTGGCCTTGAACTCACGATGATCCTCCTACCTGTGCCTCCCTAATGCTGGGATTAAAGGCATGCACCACCACGCCCAGCTTTCCAATTTTTTAACTCAGACAAGGACCCAAAGTTGGGGTTCATGGACCTTGATGTCTCTTGCATCTTTATGAAGAGCTAATCTTTCCAGGACTCCAATCTGGCATTAGCACTGGAGAAAAGATAACCTTTCCAATATGTGGTGTGAGGAAAACATGGATACCACATGTTAAGGAACAAAACTAGACTTCCATTTCCTTTTTGAAAATGATTTTATTTTAGTTTGTGTGTGTGTGTGTGTGTGTGAGAGAGAGAGAGAGAGAGAGAGAGAGAGAGAGAGAGAGAGAGAGAGAGAGAGAGAACAAGAGAGAGACACACAGAGAGAATTGGACCCCAGGGCCTCAGCAACTGCAATCAAATGCCAGGCACTTACGCCACCTAGTGGAAATGTATGACCTTGCCCTTGCCTCGCCTTTGTTCACTTG
The DNA here is from genome assembly GCF_020740685.1 of Jaculus jaculus. Classification (NCBI taxonomy): domain Eukaryota; kingdom Metazoa; phylum Chordata; class Mammalia; order Rodentia; family Dipodidae; genus Jaculus; species Jaculus jaculus. The sequence goes on from NC_059117.1 coordinate 36,885,716, forward strand.
GCTTATGTGGGGTCTGGAGTTCAAACATGGGTCCCTTAGGCTTTATAGGCAAGCACCTTAACTGATAAGCCATCTCTCCAGCCCTAGACTTCCATTTCTTATCAGCTGTAGACATCAGCTATAGAGAGATTAAAGGGTTAAATGAAAGACATGAAATTACTTAATGATGAGAGGAAAACAAACAATGCTTGAGGACTTTGAAATAGGTAAGGAATTTTTTTCAAGCACTGGCAATAAATATAAACAGACAAATAGGATTACATCAAGCTAAAACCATTTGCTAGGCAAAGGAAATAATCATCAGAGTGATGAGACATCTTCCAGAATGGGAGAAGATACTTATATGACAAACAGTTATTAGCCAGAATGTATAAAAGACTCCAAAGATGAAACAGTAATCCACAAAGTAACAATTAAAACAAAATGGAAACAATAGTATATGGAAGGCACCACCACCACCATTGCTTAGGGGAGGGATAACATGGATAAAGGAGAAGTGTGCTGAATCCAGCATAGTCTCATCCATGGGTACAAGTATATGGGAGGCACCACCCCTATTGTCCGGGTGAGTAATAACATGGAACATGAGAGGTATGCTGAATTTGGCATAGTCTTGCCCATGGGCACAAGTATTCTAAGCCACAAACTGGGCAGCATTGGTGGGAAAATAAATAGCCAATATTCAAGCGGGAAGAGAGCACCCAGCTTCAAAGGTAAACACCAGCATTGATGTTCTTTCCATACCCCTCAGACCTTAGGCCACAGGATTCTCACATGATAAGTTTGATTCTTTGCATACTAGAAATGAAGTTGTAACTAGCAGGTAGGGAGTATGAAATTGGGGAGTTCCTACAGAAAGCAAAATCCTAGATAGCTTTTCCTCTCAGCAGGGAGTACACACCATCTGCCTAGTTTGGATAGCAGCATCCCTCTCACCAACCTGAAGCATCATTTACAGAAGACCATTGAGGGGGTAGGAGAAACCACATGCATCATAGCTAGTGAGAAATACTGACTGCTGTTATAATGTTTTTCTATTTCATAATATTATTTATTGTAATACAACTTTTTTGTTGCTTTTTTTCAAGGAAGGGTTTTATCTTAGCCTAGGCTGACCTGGAATTCACTATGGAGTCTCAGGGTGACCTCAAACTCACAGAGATCCTCCTACCTCTGCACCCCAAGTGCTAGGATTAAAGGCATATGGCATTATGGCCAGCTTTGTAATACAACTTTTAACTTAAATTGTTACAGCATGCATCTTGCTTGAATAGGCTTTTATGACTATACTTTCTTTCTGCGACCATTTTATAAAATTTTCTTTATTATTTCTCTTATGTCTACATATAGCCTTTCTCTCTCACTCATATCTTACTCCTTTTCCCCTTATCCCACTCCCTCCTTCTTTTACTTCTTAGTTATTAATCTCATTTCTAAAAATGTCATATAAACCACATTGTTCCCAGTCAGTCCCCTAGTGCTGCTGACTCTGACCACTATGAGGGACACAAACAAACAAGTAAGGTATGCCAAGTTAACATCAAACCTGCCAGCAGGTCATTACATCTGTGACTCTAGCGGACAACACATGAATAGTCCTGAGGAACACAAACCCAAGGGAATAAGCTCACTGGGAGAATGTCAAGGTAAAATAAATTAACAAAAACAGAGAGTGGGGCTGGGGAAATGGCTGAGCAGTTAAGGCATTTACCTGCAAAGCCTAAGGACCCTGGTTCAATTCCCCAGGACTCACATAAGCCAGATGCACAAGGGGGCACATGCATCTGGAGTTCATTTGCAATGACTGGAGACCCTGGCATGCCCGTTCTCTCTCAAATAAATAAATAAAGAATATATATATATATATATATATATATATACACACACACACATATATATATATATATATGTATATATATATATACACACACACACACATATATATATATTCTTTATTTATATATATATAAATAAATTACATATATATGTAATTAATACATAAATTACATATATATATGGAAAAAGCAAAATAAAAATTGAAAGACACTTTCATCCCAACAGATGCATAATACATAACAAAGAAACACAAACAATATGAGAAAAAAAGCCACTATGCAACCTACGCAAGAGCACAACTGCTCACTACCAGAAATGGAAGGGAATGAAAGCTGAAATTCCCCCCCCCCCAAAAAAAATCCAGAGTCCTCCTTTAAAAAAAGATCAATGATGATATACAGAGCTCAGATGAGCAGATGAATGAAGTAAAGAAATCAATTCAGAACCTAGATAAGGAAGCTAGCAAAAATCCCTCAACAATTTGGAGGAGAAATTTAAAAGTGTGAAAGGAAAATTCAGCAAGGAAATTGAGATTCTGAAAGAGAATCAGACAGCCATGTTGGAAATAAGGCAATCAATGAAATAAATAAATAAGTAACTGCAGTGTAAAAAAATCACCAAACAGAAGAAAAAATATCAAGGATAACCAACAAAACAGAATAATAACAAATAAACCATAGGAATTAGCAAAGTCCTTTCTAATAGTAGCCATAAGTACAAATGGCCTTAACTTACCATTTAAAAGATAAACTGAATTAAAAAAAAAATTCAACTATCTGTCTTCAAGGGACACATCTCATGGCAAAGACACTCATAAACTGAGTTAAAGGATGGAAGTCAGTCAACCCATCAAACAAATGAAAGGCCAGAACAAGCTCATATAGCAATTCTGATATCTGATAAAATAGACACTCAAACCAAAACTAGTCAGAAGAGAATAAGGAGGCCATTCCATATTAGTGAAGGGATAAATTCATCAAGAAGAAAAGATAATTATAAATATATAGCACTGAATGTTAGCACTTTGGTTTCAAGAAACGAACATTAAAGGGCATGTAAGGTCATATAGCACCTAATATAATAATAGTAGATGACTTTAATACCCTACTCTAATCTTTAGATAGGTAATCCAAACTGAAAATCAAAGTAACTTCAGAGCTAAAATATACCATAGACCAATTGTATTTAATAGATATCTATAGATCTTCCTTCCACCAGATATGGAATGTACAACCTTCTTAGCAACTCCTGGAACCTACACACAAATTAATCACATTATAGGCCACAAATCAAGTATTAACAAATGTTAATTAACTGAAATAATTCATTGAATCATGGTGAAATAAAACTAGAAATTAACACTAAGAGAAATGACAGAAATTCTACAAATATATAGAGACTGAACAATAAATTTTTGAATAAATAGTAAGTAATTTAGGAAACTAGGAAGAATGCCAGAACTTTCCTAAAATCAAATGGAGATGATAGGACAATTTATCAGAACATCTGGGATATAAGTTGGGCTATTATAAGTTAGAAGTTTATAAGAGTTTGCATTAAAGAACTGGAGAGATAGCTTAGCAGTTAAGGCACTTGCCTGTGAAACCTCAGGACCCACGTTCAACTCTCCAGGTCCCATGTAAGCCAGATGCACAAAGGTGAGGCAAGCACAAGGTCACACATGCCCATTAGGTGGAGCAAACGTCTGGAGTTTGATTTCAGTGTGTGAGGCCCTGACATGCCAATTCTCTCTCTCTCTCTTAAAAAAAAATGGAGAGCTTGGCATGGTGGTGACTCATGATTGTAAAATCCAAATACTCAAGAGGCTTAGGCAGAAAGATTGTTATGAATAGTTGTTGCCTAAGTAAATTTGCACCCACCCAGTAATGATCACTCCATGCCCCCTCCTGCCTGCACAAACATTTCAGCAAACCCATGGCCATTTTGGGGGGCTGTTCTCAGGTGGCCTGGGAGCTTGAGGTTCCTCACAGACTCTCTGAGGTGGGTTTGTGTGAGTCACTGCACAGCCCAGGACCTGGGTATGTTACTGAGAGGAACATTGTCCATAGACATGTCAAATTTGTGATCCATCTTTCTAATGTCTTGACAATAACTTGCCACTTTTATGGCAAAAGATCCTTTCATTATGGTGGCATTAACTTAAGTGAGTTCGGCCCAGAGCCAAATTTAGCTGCCAAATGTATGAAATCTAGGAAAAGGTAATGCACGTTCCTCTTTAGCGAGAAGAGAACATGTTTTCCTCTTCATCGGAATCAGAATTATCAGCCTGACGCTTTCTGAGCTTAGAAAACGGCTTAAGCAATAGCAAGCACTTACTCGCTCTTTATTTTTAGGGCAGTGCTGTATTTTTATTTTTTGTTCTGTAAACCACTGGATGTCTTTGTTCTGCATCTTACCTCATGAAATTTTCTGTTCCATATGGATTAAAGAATGCTTATATAATAGGAATGAAAAGTCAATCATTGTTAGGTTTAATTATACCAGTTGTGAAGATATCCTGCTGGTGAACAGTCGGCAAGTGTAAGATTGAAATTTTTCTATCCGTCTATAAGAACTCAGTCCCTAGAACTGTAATGGAAAGTGTCCAGGGATGAGATTTGGCTTCACAATGGTAAAATCCTTAGGACAGGGCATGTATAGAACCATATCAAGTAAAGGGACTGAAAGGCAAGAAGGTCACTTTAAACATCTTCTTATTCAAAATAGTAGGAGCTAAACAACACCCCTATAACCCTACCTAATTAAGGGGGATAAATACTAAGTCCTTTCCAATTTGTCTTTTGAAAGCTGGCTAAAAAATTGGCAATAATTATTCCACCACTGAATGTCTCCAAGTTTACCTAGGTGAACTAGCTACATCACTAGTATCTTCTGTGTGGACTTGTGTTTTTTTTTTTTTTTCTTTTTTGTCATGTTAGTCAAATAAGATGGTGAGTAGTGGTTATTGCCTGATCTCATGGGAGGGGGGCAACAGACACATGGACATGTTGTGTCTTAGAATGATCTGAATTCATGTGTTGAATGTTAGCACTGACATGGTCTCTAACAGGGTTGGGGCTGAAGCTGGGCCTCCTCTGACATGGAGAGCCAGTATAGGTTTGCACTGAGGGGCCAGAACATTCCCTTTCTCCACCTTCCTCTTAGTCTATGTCAGGGTTTCCTTTGGGGTTTGTGCTGGGAACATTCTAACTACTTAGATGCATATTATAAGCAAGTGTTGGCATCAGTTGACAGTTTTGTATTTTACAGTCCTGTCTCCTTCCTCATCTCATCATGCATAAAAAAGAAGTGTTGCTTTCTGTATCTTATACATACAGGACTTACAACATATTGAATTAACACCCTGTTGCTGACCTTCTTCTGTGTACTTAGGTCAGGTTGGTTCTTTCCAAGACGCCATCATTTTCCCACCTCTCTTCCTACAGTGTTCTCTACAGGGCCACATCTACTTTAATACTTTCTGTTGATAATGCTTGAATTTCCAACAACAAAATGCACATGTCCTGGGTACCTGTTACCAGGCTATGCTGGGCACTTAAAGAAGCCGGCTTTCTGCTGCACTTCTCTACTAGGGACTCATGGGCCATGTGACAATCAGCTGTCTGAAGCAAGCCGGCCATCTGTCTCTACAAACCTTCTCCAATGCACACTCAGAAATCCAAGTGTGGAGGTGATCTTTGACTTCTCCTTCCACTGAAGCCCTACAACTAATTTGTTGATTTTCTTCTAAGAATCTGCAGGATGCTTATGGCAATAGTTATAACTTTGGAGCAAGACTGGCCTGAGTTTTGATATTGGCTCTGAAGTTTTAAACATTCTGCTTTATCTCCTAATCTTAGACTAGGAATAATAATATTGCCTATGTATCAGTTCTGTTCCCATTGCTGGGACAAAATACTTAACCAGAAGAGCACTTTAAGACTTTAAGGAAGGAAAGGATTTATTTTCAGCTTATAGTTTTTGTTTTTGTTTTTTTTCAAGGTAGCGTCTCACTCTAGCCAATGTTTGGAGGATAGTTTTTATTATTTTTGTTTTATTTTATTTTTTTTTGATTTTTGAGGTAGGGTATCACTCTAGCCCAGGCTGACCTGACTCTAGTCTCAGGGTAGCCTTGAACTGATGGCAATCCTCCTACCTCTGCCTCCCGAGTCCTTGGATTAAAGGCATGTGCCACCACTCCTGGCTAGTTTTTATTTTAACATACAGTCTCAAGGGGACACTCCATGATGGCAGAAAAAGGCATGGCATGAGCATAGGCTGGTCATCACCTCTGCCACAGCACATGGAAAACAGCAGCAGGAGAATGAAACAAACTCTAACAAGGGGGAGCTTGGAATAGACCAGAAAAGGTAAGAAGATTGGTCTGGAGGAAAAACGAGCAGAGTTCCAAACACAGACTTCCTACTTTCCCTTTAATAATCTTCCCTGTGTCATTTTTCTCCTGACTCTGGAAATTCGGGAGGTGGGTTGAATGTAATGTTCTGCATCTAATGGGAGGAAGTGCCGAGCGGCGTTCCCCTGTAGGAACCTTCCTTCCTGGCACTGTTCCACTCGTTGATGGATGAATCCATAGTTAACTGCCTAAGTTTTTAAATCCATACATTTAAATTCCATTTCCTTTGATACTCTAAATAGTTCCTTGGAGGCTAAAGGCTATTAGCATCCTTCTCTGGATTTTTTTTTTTTCTTGTTCATCTCATGTACATTCAAAGAAGAATTACTCAGATATTCTTCAGGGGAGTCTAAATGGAAGATTTGAATTTCCCCTGTGAGATGGGAACTCGATAACTCTATGGGTCAAAGCTATTCTTCCTCCTGAATTTGATAGTGAAACAAGTTATAAGAGTAAAACACAGAACTCTAGGGAGAATGAAGCCAAGGAAATGATCCTTATTTATATTTTTAGACAATTTAAGTGTTTTATGTGATATGAAAGTATAGGGGTGAAATAGTGGGGGTGGAAAGGGCTAGGAGGGGGTGATGGAGAAGTAGAGGAAAGGAGGAGCAAGGCTAAAGGCATATGAAAAATCCATATGGAAACTTTCTTTGTTAGTTAATTAATGGAAATAATTCAGTGTTTTGTTGACAATATGATACATGTAAGCCTGTAGCAGTGTACACCTGTAATCTCAGTTGCTAGGGAGGCTGAGGCAGGAGGATGATGAGTTTCTGCCTAGCCTGGACAGCATAGCAAGAGAAAGAAAGAAAGAAAGAAAGAAAGAAAGAAAGAAAGAAAAGGTAGAGAGAAAAAAAGGAAAGAAAAGTAGAGGGAGCCTACATAATGGGAAATGCAGAAGACTAATATAGCTAGAATATACAAAGAACTAAAATGAAAATCAAAATAAACGAGAACTCAAACAACCAAAACAACAAATGGGCTAATGAGGTGAGCAAACAGGTCTCTAGAGATTAAGTACAAATAGAGAGCTAGGAATATCAACTTCTGTTTGGACACTTGGCAATCAATATTTATTTGATACATGTTTGGTACTATTCTAGGGAAGAGAGAAAAAACTGAGGTGAGTGAAGGATGAGTGTCCACTCATGAAAAAAAAAAGATAATAAAAACAAGAGGGAAGAGGGATTCAACCCAAGTTTATGGCTTGCTGAAGTAAAAGTGTGCCACAGGAAGACACAAGTGAGTGTTAACAACTCCACCACATAAATCGTGGGAAGGCTCATAGTAAGTGACTCCCTGGCTTGGGACATGTTAATCTGTGCCTGGTTTGTTACCTTCTTTATTTTATACTTTTGTGACCTTGTATTTTAGGGTAGGTTTCTATCATTCCTCTTTTTGGAGAAAGATGAATTCAAAACAGCAGCTGCAAGTGCTTACGTAATAAGAAAATAAGGCCTCAGCCCAACACGTTTGCTTTGAGTTATACCAGTCTTTTCCATAATTTTTATTCTGCCATTGTTGTCATCGTGTGTAATGCACTAGTAATAAGAGTAGTTGATTGCTTTCATTACAGCCATTAAATGAGGCTCTTAAAGCTCGTTACCATCCACGCTTCACTCCATTATTCTCGCCTTGCCTAAGACTGGAGCTCAAGTGAATTTGTGAGCAACCCTCTTCATTCATAGAGACTTGAGTTTAGTGCAAAATTAAATGTCAAAGATAAAAAACTGATTGGCTCAGGCCCAATTTATCAATAAATGCTTCCTCACAGACTGGGCATAGATTGAGTATGATGGGCGTTCATTTGAGTTTTACCATGGCAGCCGTTGTCACCATCCCCCAGGATCTCTTAAGCTCTTCTGTCTTTAGTTTCCCCACGCACACAGGTGCTTGAGAGGAGCCATTCAGCTGGGTGGGGGTTGTGTGCTCAATGGCTGGGACATGTCTCTGCCTGCAGGAAGTGGTATTTGGCTGGAACAGGCCCTGGCTCAGAGCTAGATGCATGTGTGGATGGTGGCTGAGCTGTTCCACCTGCCTGAGGACCCGAGAGTGCATGTGGAACAGAGCTGCCCATGCCCTGGACGGTCTGCTGACTTCTGGTCTGTTACAGAAATGATCTGTCTTACCTGAGCCACTCAATTCTCAAATATTTTTGTTAGTGTTTAATCTAAAAGCCTGTGTGAAATGGTATATCTATTTAGGATGGAAAGGATGATGGACAGCAGACTATTGTATCTTGTAGTAACTTCTAATATAGTTACCCCTCTAATTTGAATAATTTTTGGTGAACCTCACTCTTGTTTTATAATAATCCACAGTGGGCCTAATATATTACATCTGCTGGACTTAATACATTGATATTATTCTCTTGGCTCTTGTAGACATTTGAATTTGTAACTCCTGAGGTAAATCTATGCAAACTTTAAAAAGATTATTTTGCTTTTAATTTATTTGAAAGAGAAGAGAGAAAGAGGGAGGGAGGGACAGAGAGAGAAGAGAGAGGGAGAGAGAGAGAGAGAGAGAGAGAGAGAGAGAGAGAGAGAGAGAGAGGGAGAGAGGGAGAGAATGGGCACACTAGGACCTCTAGCCACTGTAAATGAACTCCAGACACATGAGCCAACTTATGCATCTGGCTTACGTGGGTCCTGATGTACTTTGGGTTTGCAGGCAAGCACCTTAGTCACTAAGCCATCTCTCCAGCCCTATGAAAACATTTTTCAACTTGAAAGCTTGCATTAATTGTCCTTTTATGTTAATAAGCAGGGTTTGTTTGACATCCCACAATCTGCGCTAGAAAGACCAGATCACTTACTGAAACTCACTGGGGCCCGAGAATGTTGGCTAGGAATATTCTGTGCCTCTGACTATCCTGCTATTGGATGACCATATCAGATCTAGTTTACTCAGGTTGATGGGGGAAGCAGATAAGACAACCAATTTAGTGGGACTCCTGGAGGATGAAAACAAAATGTGTCATAGCTCAGGAAGCAGGCTTGCCTCAGGATCTCTTTTCACTTGACTTTACATTTAATGGGACACTGCTTAATGAAGCCTGAGAACTCATACCTTTCAGTACCTTAAGTGACCATCAAGTGAAATAAAAAAGTTGTCTTTGTAAGTGGGAAAGTAGTGATTGGTTCTTCATCCAAGTTTCCATCTGTCTTCCATCTCGTTGCAATGGTTTCACTATGGGAACTATGTGGGAAGAACAGAAGAGTCTCCAATGGCTGATGTGGGTGTGGAATTAGGAACCATGAGGCTTGGTAACTAAATGCTGAAATGAAGATGAGTAGATGCAGGATACAAAATCACCAAGTGGAATTCAACACAAAAACCTCAAGCCTTGAGTCTCTTTGGAAATATAACTATAAATGTGGCAATACCAATACCAGCTCAGCAAAGCCAGTGGGCATGGGTATCTGCCTTGCTCTGTAGAGACTAATGTGCCTTGAAAGAGGCCACTCTAGGCTGAGTAGGAGTAAAGTGGTCTGGAGAATTAGAATGATCTAGAATAATCTTCTCAAAATTTGTTCCAGAATTACCAGGCGTGTTTGTTCAAATTGTATATTTTGTCCTCCCACCTAAAAAGAATTAAGTAAAATATCTTAGGGCCAAGAAAAATTGTTAAGAGGCTCACCAGAAATCTCTGAGGCTGAAGGATATTGTCAACATTCATAGACCATCTCCCTGCAATGTGTCCCAGGCATTGTACTATGTATTGGAGGTGCTATGATATGAACTTTACAGTGGGGTACCAGCAAAACAAATGAAGAATTTCAACATAATACAGCAAGGGTTTCTATATTCGACACAGGAGGAGATGCCAGAGGGCTCTGGGTAGAGATGATGGTCAGAGCAGATAATGTCTGAGGAAGATCCTAAAAGACAGAAGAGGAATTCTCCAAAGCGCCAATCCCAGAAGGCACTGGGTGCAGGAAGTGCATGGGATCTGAAAGGTTGCAGTGGACAGTGAGCCTGGTGAAGCCAGATACTGACAATGAGCTTCCAAGGTCACGTGCAGGAAAGCAGATGTATTCTACTCTCTTGTGGTAATCTGCAAAGCAAGTTCCATCAGCAGTATTGGGAGCAGTTGTGGAATCTGGTAGCAGCGTTGTTATGTGACCAGGTTTGATTCTCCCGCATGAGGAAGGTTAAAAAGTGAGCTGGGACCATCAATCATGGGCTACAAGAGGGCCTACACCTATTAAACTCTCTATAAAAAAAGTAAGGGTTATTTCATTTGTTCTGGAACTAACTTACTCTCCGTTGGAGAATCTGCTTCTCTTTTTCAGATAGATGCAGATCCTAAGGAGAGAGCCACCCCATCATACCTCAACAGGGCCCTGGCTGAAACTAAGAAAAATTAGCAAAACAAGCAAGGGTGCTGTTTTCCTGATGAATTGGATACCAGCACAAGGGGGAAGGAGACCAAAACAGAGAAAATTCAACTCCTACCAAATCAGAGAGCCAGAGCCTCAGAGGCCTCCAACACCTCATCACTGAAGCAGACCAAAAATGAATCCAACATGGCTCAGGGAAATTTTGCGGAAGAGGGGCGGAAAGAATGTCAGAGCCATATGTTGGGTCAAAATATGCAGAGACATTTATCGTACCAATAACTGTGGGCTAACTCCACAATGCACGGCCCATATGCCTCAAAAAGGAGGGGCCAATGGGGAGGGGGTAGGTCATGTATGAGCCTAATAATGGTACCAAACTGCCTGTATTTGCTGAATAGAAAACTAATTTAAAAAAGTAATATCCACTAGGATTTAGTAGAGAAATATTTGGAGGAAGGCATTCAGTAGAAAGTGAAAATCAAGGACAGTCTTTTAATTTGATTTCCTAGTATTCCAGTGCATGGAGAGTGTTTGGAGGAATTTTAAAAAATGTAAAACAAATGCAATTATCAAATATATTGTTATTTTTAAAAAAAGTGAGCTGGGCAGACGGACCCTATTGCCTCAGTCAGTGTAGTAGGAGAGACAGAAGATAAACAAATACAAGAAGTTTTAAGGAATACTAAATTTTCATAGTAAATAGTAAGGGCTGTGAAGGAATAGACTATTGGTTTCTCCTTTTGGGAATATGGGTGGTTATATTATTTGGGCAAACCCTCCCCTGAAAACAAAATTCTCATAAAAATGTGACAGGGAATAGGGAAGCCATGGGGCAAATGGAAATGCAGAGAGTCAAGGAGAGCAATGGACTTTATATTCTGGCCGGGCTGAAGAAGGGTCTGGGAAGGCAAGCTGAGGTCAAAGGTGGAGGCTAGCTGGCTAAGGTTCTAGGAGAAGACTGCACAGGGGCCCATCCTCAGGCTGCGGAGGAGCTGACTTCCTGCAGTGAGGGTCCAGTGCCCCTGCTGTCTGGCCTCCTGGAAGCTCTGCTTCTTCTCCTTATGTAGGTCTTCCTTCCAGTGAATGAATTTATTTTTCCTTGTTGCTCCCAGTCTCTAAGGAGTGTGGATTGCTTTTAGTGGAAATGATGTTTAGAGACCAAGATGCAAACACCCCATCTGCTCATTGCCACACGCTCACGCATGCATGCGTACACTTATTCCCAGGCCTTTCCATACTGAGACCCGTGAGTTCACGCTAAGACTACCAGTTCTAACCCGTCACATTGTAACACTCTCATCAAAAACAAGAAACTTAATTCCAATTATCCTTGACACACTGAGTTATTAGATCATCTTTGATTGTTAGACCGAACATTCGGGTGTGTAGCTATCACTTCCTCTCACCTGTGCCCCAAGTAGATACGGTCCCATCAATATCACACTCTGAACCCCCAGTCTAAACCCTTGTGTCTGATTTCCACTGCAGGCACTCCCCACTGCCCCAGCTCATGCTGCAGTGCCCCTTGTCAGGTTACTCCCTGGCCCCAGCCTGTGGAAAAGCCCTCTTCCCCCAACTTAGTCTCCAACACCTGCTGTTGGCCATTACAGCACCTTGTCCTCTGCACAGATGCCCTCCTTACTTGGCCCACATAATGGCTTCTATACTGAATCCCTTACAAAATATAGAAAGGTCTCCAAGAAAAGCATGAAGAGAGGAGGGCAGGCAACAAACTATGTTCTTGTTAGGGATAATTAGAAAGAGTTAACTGAGGAATGATCATAGAAAATGTTGCTTAAAGTAGATGAAAAGGAAGGAGTGAGTGTTTAGTTAATGGGGGACTGAAAGAAGTCACGGAGGACAGAGGCAGACCTCAGACTGCCCAGGGTCATCAGAGGAGAGAAGAGCTGAGTGTGTGTGAGGGCGGACGACGGAGACTGTATAGATCTCTGACAGGTTGTTACAGGTGGAGCTGATAACATGCATTGTTGAAGAAGGAGCTGAGAGATATTCACCACCTAGATTGAATGGAAATTATCCAGAACTGCTCTTATTAAGTAATCAGGTTATTCTGGGCCTCTGGGAACATGGCAATTTCTCAAAAGCAGGATTTAGGAAATGTGAGTCACAAGATCCATTATTGTGCAGATTTCTACAACAAAGCAAAATACATTTATAAACATCCCATTGAAGCTCCAGGAAAAATGGGCAAAGAAGTTTTTAGTGAATGAAAAATGGTACATGAAAATTAGTAATTCAGTGCTCATCTTTAATAATTTAAGTTTTGTAAAATGTCATTAGCATTTTTGATTTAGTGGATCTTTAATACTTTATTTCAAGAATAGAAAAACTACTCATAAAAATTTCCATTAGGTCCCTTCTATTTTAATTATTGCTCCATTTGCATTATGTTATTGGTTTCTCAGTATGATTTTTTCTGCTACTGGATGTCTCAGGATTTAACCCCCCTATTGGAAACAGAAGATTATAATAACCAAAGGACCAATTCCATCTGTCATGAAGCTACAACCTATAATCATGAGCCCATCCTTTCACACCATATGACTATTCTGTGGTTCTTGCATAAGTGACTACCTCATCAGTCCTGTCAAAGTTGCCTTAATAACTCATGTGAGTCTCAAAGTCACAAGCCATTTCTCTCAGTCCTGAATGACTCTAAGAAATATAATCTGTGTCAAATAGCTGCTTCTGGAAAATCTTAGAAGATTTTTTTGGGAGATCTTATGAGAACATCTAACAGAAATATGGTTGGTAAAGAATTGCCTCTTCTTTCATATAAGTTGACATTTTAAGGAATTAATTTCATCACTCTAGTCCAGGCTGACCTGGAACTCACTATATAGTCTCAAGGTGGCCTCGACCTCACGGCGATTCACCTACCTCTGTCTCCCAAGTGCTGGGAGTAAAGGTGTGCGCCACCACACCCAGCTCTCATCACTTACATTTTAATGTTTCTTTCTACTTAAATATTTGACATCAAATGTATATCTAATGGAATTTTTATAAGCTTAATTTTATGCCTTTTTCTGTCTCATCAAAAGAGAATAATGCTATTAAAAGAAAAGAAACAGTTTAGTTGCTTAACTATGCCCAAAGACTGGCTAGGAATCAAGATGATATATTCCTAATTAACAGATGCTTTATCTCCATTATTTCTTCTAGTGAAAGAAAATGTGGAAATATTTTAGCATTTACAAAGTAACTGTTTTAGCTCAAATTTTAGGTATTTTGTACTTTTTATTTGTATACTCTAAGAAAATATCTCTACATGTCTCAAAGAGTTGCATGCTTTGTAAATATAAAACTATTCTATAAATAAAGTTTATTTTTTAACTGCTTCAGATGACTCTATAAGAAAAATGAGAATATAATGGCCAAAGAAAAATGTCATGTCAACAGATTTATGAGGGAATTGGGACAATGAATTAAAAACTCACTTGGAGAGCTGCAGGAAGGGGCAAATGAGGGAATGGAAGTATACAGAAATGGTTCTCCCTTGACTATGGGTGAGCCACCTAGCAGAGCTCTGTGTCTCCATCACTAAGAAGGGTAAATTAGAAGGGAAAGACCCTTGGAGTCATGGACTTCTACCCTACACTAAAAATCCAAGCAGACGTCCAGAGACATGAGTACTAGCCTGCGGAACACCTCTCCAGCCTTGGCTTCCAGGGTGGCCAGCTTGCCTGGGCCTTTCATGGGCTTCTTCAGCAGGTCTCTAGTTCTCTCTCTTACCTCAAATTCTTCTTGATTTTGCCTGTTTGGACTTACAAATTATTCTCACTCCAAATAGATCAAGACATAACCCACACATATTTTGAATTAACTTTCCTGGCCTATATGACTAAAGGTGAAGTTATGGGATGTATGTGTGCAGCATGAGCCAGGAAGCTGGAAACGAATGTTCCAGATCTAGGAAGCTGGTGTGACGCGGACAGTGGGCTTTGGCAGCCACCAACTGTCCTTTCTTTTAATTAGTTGCCTTTCACTTAATAAAATGCTCCTGGCCTTGCTGCATTAAATAATAATGAACTACAGTCATAATAGTGATAAACTTGATGTATATTGCAAACCAATTAAAATGCTTGTACAGTCACATCTTCCCTTTGAAAGGTTTTTCTATAAAGATAAAAACCCAGGGGGCAGAATTTATCAACAAATTTTCATTTCTAGTTATTTCCAGGGAAGATTAAAAGCTCAGCCAGATGTAGTAACTGATTTCCCTTCTGACCTTTATGAGGATACAATCAGTGAGTAGATGGTTTGGCTTTTCAACTTTTCTCTTTACCTTACTTCATATCTGGTTTCCACAGCCAACATAGTCCATAAGCTTATCATATTAATGCTGCCCTGATAGATGCTGCTTCAGTTACATACACTAATCCCATCAAATGGTACTTTCCTTGTTTTTTTTTTCCTTTTAATGTATAACTCTGCTAGGCATTTCTTTATACAACTCACCTGTAGCCATCTTTGAAGTCCTTGGCATGTGTACTCCAAAGTGAAATTGAAACATCTAATTATTTTTATGTATGTCTAGATTTTTCTCCCAGAGTGCACTAACATATGTCAACAGGAATAATTGTGCTTTATGCAGAATTATGAACAATGGGTCTTATTTTTTCTAATAAATATATAGTACGTCCTCTAAGTTGTTAAAATTTGCATTTCTTGAGTTGTTACCAAGGCAGTGCATTTTGCACAATTTGTATTTTCAGCATGTATTTTTCTTTTTCCAGCTACAGAATAAGGTCTTACATATTTGTATTATTATTTTTGCTTACTGAATGCTAAGCTTTAGTTATATCTATCATATTTCCCCTATCCTATTGCATTCTTGATTATTATATAAACCTTGCCGTATTTTGTTTTTGTTGTCACATTTATACAAATATCCATCTTTGCCACAATGACAGCATCAATATTTTCAGGGTTTGGAATGGCTTTTCCTCTCTACAGAAATTCTGTATTCTTACTTCAATTTTATTTTCATTCTTAATCACTGAAGTTTTTAAATCCAGCTGGAATTTATATCAGCATATTATGACTAATACTGGATCTATATTACATTTTTTTTCAGTAAAAATATACTGTGATTTTTCACATTGTCCAACTCTGTGCAGGACATTGTTGATATTAAGAAAGTAACATATCACAGATTTGACTTGGAGGATCTTATAATGCATGGCACCATACAGCTGACTGTGTTCTATTATAGAATAGTGTGTATAGTGTTGTGTTGTTAGTAAGTAGAGGGTAGGGAAAAACATCAGGTAGAGCTACCTGAGTCTTGAGAAGGTCCTTGAGGAAAGTTATCTAATCTAAGAGGTAAAAATAAAGTAGAAGTTATCCAAGTAAGAAAGGAGTAGTTATCCTAGGCAAGGAACAGCTAACACACTGCCTGTACCAGAAAGATGTGGTTGCAGAGAGGAGAAAGAGGGCTGAGAGCATGGTCACTGTACTGAAAATATTTTGAAAAGGAGGCAACAATAACCTTGTATTCAACCACAGTTGCGAGAAGCCCAGATGAGTGGTGCTTTTAGCACTACATAATTTTGCCACTTGAGATCAATAAATCATTGGGTACCCGATACATGTAGCCAGTCTTGGGCAGAAATGAGGCCCTGGAGAAGGGAGAAATGGCCCCAGTAGAGTATTCCTTCTTTCCTCCCCAGTGCCCCAAATCTCTCATAGGCTAGATGTTGCTTTCCCCTGCCTTTGTAAAGAAGGGTTCCTTTAGTGCACCCAGGTGATTTCTTTTTCTTGCCTGGGATATCCTGGTAATTTTAAACAAGATACTGGTTTCATGTGAATAGAATGCCATTTGGATCAGACCCCACCATCCACTGTTGAGTTTAAATAAAGAAACCATGTCAGCAAGAAGAGAACCAGAAAGAGGAAAGTGGTCAACAAAATTAAATGCTAGGAAGGGGGCAAAGCAAGGGAGACCTGAGAAGCATTGTCTATGCTGTGTCACTGCTAATGTGGGAAATACACAATTCCAGCAAGTTGAATCAAAAGAACCTGCCCTAGAGTTTTTACATTTTATTTATTTATTTATTTATTTATTTATTTATTTATTTATTTATTTATTTATTATCTCAGAGAGAGAATGTATGCAGACTCCAAATGCATGTGCCATCTTGTGTGTCTGGCTAAAGTGGGTTCTGGGGAATCAAATCTGGTCTACAGGCTTTGCAGGCTAGTGCCTTAACAGCTAAGCCATCTTTCCAGCCCCTTGAAGTGTTTTGAGGGCAAAAAGAAAATAAAGAAGGTGACAGATGTGTCCTTAGTTTATAGGGATTTAACAGTAGATAGAAATATATTTCAGCTATGGATATTGCATAGCTGACTCCCATATATATATATATATATATATATATATATATATATAATTTTTGTTTATTTTTATTTATTTGAGAGCAATAGAAAGAGGGAAAAAAAGGCAGAGAGAGAGAGAGAATGAGCATGCCAGGGCCTCCAGCTACTGCAAACAAACTTCAGATGCATGTACCACCTTGTGCATCTGGCTTCTGTGGGTCCTGGAGAATCAAGCCTTGAACCGGGGTCTGTAGGCTTCACAGGCAAGCGCTTAACTGCTAAGCCATCTCTCCAGCCCTCCAGTATATCTTGACTCTAGTTGTCGACTACCTAGTGTAAACCTATGGAATTGCACACACTACTAGTATTGTCTTCCCACCCCCAACCCAAGTCCTTATTAGATAGCAGCAAAGACACCAGCATACAGTCTAGCAGGTTGCACACAATGCAAGTATGCAGCCTGCACAGCCATATGCGGAAAGCTTGATTCTAACATTCTCAAGTTTGAAGCAAAGAAGTCTTGGCTGCATTGTTTGTTTGACTTTGAATAGATCCCTTTCCATCCGCCCAAAATGGAGAAATGATGAATATGTCTACCTTCATTTATGGACAGAATATAAATATGTTTTAACATAAATAATGACAAAAATAAATTGTATAAGCATATTCTTTACAATACCAGTAGCTGTCCTGAGGAGAACAGATGGTGATTGGCTGAGTATGAGGTAATAAACATAAAGAAATTGAATGGAAACTCAAGGTTATACATGTAATGATTGTCCGTTGGATAGGCGTACATAGGTTCTCCCCCCACAAGCAATATTCCATGCATCTCAGAAGTAAACAAGGTTGAATACATAAAACATCTTGCAAAATCACAACCTTGTGTAAGCATTACATGGGCTTGAATGTGACAGCACTGAAGCCAGGGGGAAGAGTGCAAACATGATTTCTAGAACATTCATCTCAGTATAAAGATCCTGGTACATGCTGAGTTCAAGAGTTAAACTAGTAAGTGCATGCACATAGAAAACCAGAGAATTGAAAACAATTGAATCTACTTTTCTCATTTTACTGAAGAAGCAGCTTATGACGCGTTGAATACTTTGCCCAAATTCATGCAACTAGTTTGTATAATACTATATCCAGGCCCCAGAAATTATGTACAGAGTCATTTTAATAAATTAAAAGTCTGAGTGTTTTTATTTTTTAAAAATATTTATTTGAGAGACAGAGAGGGAGAGAGAGAGAGAGAGAGAAAGAGTAGGCAAGCCAGGGCCTCCTGCTACTGCTCACAAGATCCAGACATATGTGCAGCTTTATGTGCCTGGCTTTATGTGGGTATTAGAGAATTGAACCCAGGCCATCAGGCTTTACAAGCAAGTACCTTTAACCACTGACCCATCTCTCCAGCCCCCCAAGCCTTAGTTTAAATGAATTGTTTCACAAACTAATTCTGTATGTATTCTACTTCAAGCAAATCTTATATGTGAACTTATAAATTTGTATAATATATAAATCAGGAAACAACTAGGCTTTGTAAGGTAATTATACTTCCAGTAATAATAATAAAAGTCCATCGGCTTCCTTTAAATTACAAATTCTTTCTTCTTTTCTTAGATCCTTTCATATAAAATGAATATGACCCATAAAAGCCAGTCATCTTACACATTTTAAAACGAAATCTGCCGTGTGAAGTAAGGTTTATCTGTAAGTTAACATCCAATTTGTAATTGCTTAAATTTTCACTTTCATATGCCACCGAGAAGTATAGCACTAATAAGAATTTATTAGTTTTCCTGAATATCTACGACATTCTAAATATTAGCACTTAGGAGCTGGCAAATACTGCACTCCTAATTATTGCTTTAGCTCAAGTGGGATTCTGACTACATTTTTCATGTCTGTTTCCTGGACCTCCTTTTATCCTTGGTGATGAATGAACATATAGAATATGGATATCTTGATGTAATATTTGAGATTCAATGGTATTAAAGTATGTTCCCCATTTTTAAAAGTTTCATGTCAGGATTCAGTCCCTATGGAAAAGAGCCCTATTCTGGCTACCTAGAAAGACCCTTATGTGGATTGGAAGAAGTGGCCCCAAAAAAAAGAAAGAAAGAAAGACAAAGAAACCCATTGGTATTCAGTGTGTTTTGATAATATGATAACCAGCTTTCTCTGATTCAGGTAGCTACTGTCTCCATTTTCCTGGCACACTAAACTCTAGAGCCAGAATCATAGAGAGAAAGTGGTTTCCTAAGGAAGAGGTAACTTTAAAATATTCTCATGAGCACAGTCATTTAAACTGACTTGATAGTGAAAAGGAATACCATCTAATTTCAAAAAAAAAAAAAGAAAGAAACAAAAGCAAAGAAAAAAAAAAAAGGTGGTTGCCATGAAGCTGTCTTGTTGGGTCCAGCTGTCCCATCCTTCTACTGAGAGTGGGACTTGCCAGAATTAATCACCTGAGGCTCTTGTGCAATGATCTTCATGCCTAACTGCTGAGGGATTCTAGAATATTGGTGTTCACGCTGAAGCCAAACTCGCAATGCATTACTTAATAAACTGGGCCTACGCTGGGCTTCTTGGTGTTGAAAGACTCCTAGATGAGATTAATTGGCAGCCAGGCTTGAGACATTTGACACCTTGAAGCAACAGTATTGGATTCACCTGAGACACTTTGTCAGCCATGCAGCATCTCAAACCCCAGCTCAGTCCAACGGCCAGAGTCAGCATTTTAACAGATTGCAGGCCATACCTACTGGAAGTGCTGGTTGATTCAGGGCCCACCACAGCAAACTTGTACACTAGCTGTAGTCAGAGAGGCTCTGCATTGGGCAAACCAATTCCTGAACCACTTCTCACCTCCAAATTCTATATTGCTCTAGTAGAGAAAGCCTAACATAGAGGAGGGATAAGGATAATAGAAATAGGCAGAAATAGAGATGGCATCTATGAGTGTGCATGGGTGGGTGTGCGGTCTCCCTGAGGGGGATGCTGTGGCCCCTTTTCCATCGAGGTTTGCTTGCTTCTGTTGCAGGCACGGTAGCCCCTTCCTTCTGAACCTTCACTCTCACCTTTCTTGATCATGCTGATTATAGAAATAGAGGTCCTGGGCTGGAGAGATGGCTTAGCGGTTAAGCGCTTGCCTGTGAAGCCTGAGGACCTCGGTTCAAGGATAGATTCCCAGGACCCACGTTAGCCAGATGCACAAGGGGGTGCACACGTCTGGAGTTCGTTTGCAGTGGCTAGAGGCCCTGGCGTGACCATTCTCTCCCTCTCTCTCTCTCTCTCTCTCTCTCTCTCTCTCTCTCTCTCTCTCTCTCTCTCCCTCTTTCTCTGTCTGTCGCTCTCGAATAAATAAATAAAAATAAACAAAAAAAAATTAAAAAAAGAAATAGAGGTTCTGCAAACTGAGGAGTGGGAATCTGTGGGTTAGGGGAGAACACATGAGGCCGACCTAGGTCCAATTTCCAGCAGCAGTGTGGGACTTGAAGCCACTACATAGCTCACCAAATTTCTTGTTGACAAAGAACTAACAAAAGCTGTTTTCTCATGAACTTGTGAGGGCATCCATCTGCTGTCTTTTGGTTTCAGCAGCGCCTCAAGGATGTGAGAAAGGAAAGTAAGTTTTATAGGGAGAGAAGGAACACCTAGACACAGGTAATACCTATTTGGCAAATATTCTGAAAGTAGTGCTTTTTATTTGAGAAAGGAGCAGAGAGAGCCAGCGTCAGGACCTCTAGCCACTGCAAATGAACTCCAGATGCATGTGCCACCATGTGCACGTGGCTTACATGGAGCGCCTTAACCACTAAGCAATCTTGCTAGCCCTGAAAGTATTATTTTTTCAAGTAGGGAGACTTTCTAGTTAGTCTACAGAGAGACCAGTGAGCCGGATGTTTGAAGACGCAGAGTTGTTCAGGATGAGAGTGGCTCTTCCATGGCTGGCCCATTCCTGGGACAAGAGAGGTAGATGGGGTCTTTTCCAGGACTACTTCTGTTGCACACTTCTGCTCATGAACCTGTAGGGAAGACATCATCTGCATCTCATTCCTAGTCATCTGGTCTATGACAGGAGAGTCCATCTCCCTCAGCTCTACCTTTCCAGAACAGCTGGGATCCTCTTTGGTATTTCACCTTCATTTCTCTTACTGAGAGCACAGAAACTTAATTCCAGATTCAATGTCAGACACAAGGTCAGACGTTGGTTTCTCTTCCTTGTTCACAGCTGAAAAAAGTGATGACTTACAATTATTTCTTTTTTTTTTTTTTTTTTTTTGGTTTTTCGAGGTAGGGTCTCACTCTAGCCCAGGCTGACCTGGAATTCACTATGGTGTCTCAGGGTGGCCTTGAACTCATGGCGATCCTCCTACCTCTGCCTCCCAAGTGCTGGGATTAAAGGCATGCGCCACCACGCCTGGCTACAATTATTTCTTAAAAGCAGATTTTTCGTCAAATAAAAACAAAGATGTGTTAGGTACAACTCATCCAATGGCAGGAAATCATCCTTTAAAAATCTGGGGCATTATATTACTGTCTTTTGGGTGATGTATGTTGAATTAAATGTCACCCAAGTCATATAAATTACCTTTAAAGATGGATGAGCCATTTCTGTCTTTCTACCTACCAGTGGCCATCCCCTGTTATGAAAGCAGCGAGTTGCCTTTTGATGGAAATTACGCAGCATTGGCCATCTTCAAGTTATCCACTTAGTCCACACTGCTGGCTAAGGATTGGAGGAAGAGCTTAGAGACTCAAGATAAGAAATACTCTAAAATAGGACTTCAGAGTATGAAGAACATCACATACTTGAATGTTTTCCAAATTTCTATTCCTGTTCTCTGTCCCAGGAAACAGTGTTTCACAGAAAATCGCTTGCCCTTGCTAATCCAGTGTAAAGAGAGAGCAGTGTCAAGAAGGTTTGCCCACAAGGATTGTGATGCTGACCCTGAGAAAATCTTCCACTCCCCTTAACCACCCCCTTTCCCACCCAAGTCTCCAGTCCCCCCACCCCACGCTTCACCATCAGGTCACAACACAGAAGTCGGAGAAAGGGCAGGAAGAACACTTTGGGCAGGGGAAATAGTGTCTAACTCAAGATGAAACAGAAAGCGTTTACAAGAATCTTGGTTTGTTCTTCAAGCTTTGCGTGCTGACAGTCTGGTCCTCAGTGTGGAGCTGTAAGGGGAGAAGGAGCCTTTAAGAGATGGTACCTATGGTTATGGACATAGCTCTGTGGGCCATGCTTGCTGCATAAACATGAGAGCCTGAGTTCAGATTCTCAGAACCCACCAGTGGCTATAATCCCTCAGGCAGGCTGTAATCCCAGTATGCCTATGGAAAAATGTAAAGCAGAGACCCAAGAATCCTTGGAAACTTGCCAGCCAGCTAGTGTGGTGTATACAGCAATGGATGATAGGCCTGGCCTCAAATAAGGTATAGGTAAAACCTGGATGGATCTGTGACCTCCACATACACTGTGGCATGTATGTGCACACACATACACACACACACACACATGCACATATGTGCATAATATGTACATATACATACAAAGATGGTTTTAATTTCTTTTTTAGAATTAGTTTTGTACTCAGTGAATACAGTCAAGTTGGTACCATTGTTAGGCTCATCCATGTTCTACCTCCTCCCTCCGGCCCCTTCTTGTTGAGGTGTATGGGTCATGCATTGTGAAGTTAGCCCACAGTTATGGGTAGGAGAAATGTCTCTGCATATCATGACCCAATGTGTGGCTCTGACATTCTTTCTGCCCCCTCTTCTTCAAAATGTCCCTAAGCCATGTTGGGTTCATTTTTGGTCTGCTTCAGTGATGAGGTGTTGGGAACCTCTGGGTCTCTGGATATTTGATTTGGTAGGAGTTGATTGTTCTCTGTGTCAATCTCCTTCACCCTTGTGCTGGTACCTAGTTCACCAAGAAAACAGCACTCTTGCTTGTTTTGCCAATTGTTCTTAGTTTAAGTTTTTGAGGTATGATGGGGTGGTTCTTTCCTTAGGATCTGCATCTATCTGAAAAAGAAAATCAGATTCTCCAACGGAGAGTAAAGTTAGCACCAGACAAATGAGAAAACTCTTATTTTTTTTAACAGAGAATTTAATAGGTGTAGGCCCTCTAGTAGCCCACAATTGGTGGTAGCTTGATAATGGAGAGCAGGCTCATGTTTGGATATGGTTCTGATTTGTTTCCCAGCTCCAGCTATGGGTTCTGTTCTACTGAGCAGATCAGTTAGCCAAATCAAGAGCAGTTAGTTTCTCACTATGGCTGTGTGCCACTATTGCACTTTTGTGAGCATCATAACAGGTTATTTGATTTCTTTTTTAAGAATATTTTTATTGCCAGCTGTGGTGGTGCATGCCTTTAATCCCAGCACTACGGAGGCAGTGGTAGGAGGATCACCATGAGTTTGAGGCCACCCTAAGACTACATAGTTAATTCCAGGTCAGCCTGGGCTGGAGTGAAACCCTGCCTCGAAAAACCAATATCTATCTCTATCTCTATCTCTATCTCATCTATCTCTATATCTATCTCTATCTATCTCTATCTATATCTATCTATCTATATCTATATCTATATCTATATCTATATCTATATCTATATCTACATCTACATCTACATCTACATCTATATCTATATCTATATCTATATCTATATCTATATCTATATATATACATACACACACACACACACAAACACACAC
The DNA here is from genome assembly GCF_020740685.1 of Jaculus jaculus. Classification (NCBI taxonomy): domain Eukaryota; kingdom Metazoa; phylum Chordata; class Mammalia; order Rodentia; family Dipodidae; genus Jaculus; species Jaculus jaculus. The sequence continues at coordinate 36,909,373 of NC_059117.1, forward strand.
ACACACACACACACACACACACACACACACACATATATATATATATAATGTATATATGTAATATTTTTTAATTTATTTGCAAACAGAGAGAGGTAGAGAGAAGAAAGATAGAGAATGGACATGACAGGGCCTCCAGCCCCTGTAAATGAACTCCAGATGCATGTGTCACTTTGTGCATCTGGCTTTATGTGGGTACTGGGGAATTGAAGCCAGGTTATTAGGCCTTGAAAATAAGTGCTTGAATGGCTAAGCCATCTCTCCAGCCCAAGATATATATTTTTTTAAGTGGAGGTGAGGCTTAAGAGATTTCTCAGTGGCCAAAGGCACTTGTTTGCAAAGCTTGCAGGCCCAGGCTCAAGAGGCTCCTTCCCTTCCCTTCCTTTCCTTCCCCTCCCCTCCCCTCCCTTCCCTTCCCCTCCCCTCCCTCCCCTCCCTTCCCTTCCTTCCCCTCCCCTCCCCTCCCTTCCCTTCCCCTCCCCTCCCTTCCCTTCCCCTCTTCTCCCTTCCCCTCCCCTCCCCTCCCTTCCCTTCCCCTCCCCTCCCTTCCCTTCCTCTCTTCTCCCTTCCCCTCCCCTCCCCTCCCTTCCCTTCCCCTCCCCTCCCTTCCCCTCCCCTCCCTTCCCTTCCCCTCCCCTTCCTTCCCTTCCCCTCTTCTCCCTTCCCCTCCCCTCCCCTCCCTTCCCTTCCCCTCCCCTCCCTTCCCTCCCCTCCCCTCCCTTCCCCTCCCCTCCTTCCCCTTCCCTCCCCTCTCCTCCCCTCCCCTCCACTTCCCTTCCCTCCCCTCCCCTCTTCTCTTCTCTCTAAATGCAAATAAATAAAAAATGTATGTTTGTTTTTTTTTAAGGGCTCGTGCCTAGTGGTTGGTAAGTAATTGGGGGAAAAACCTTTAGAATGAATTCTGGCTGATTTCATGAAATGAGTTTGTTTTCAAAGACTGGAATGTTATAAGAAATAGTGAGTTCTAGTTTCCTATTTAGCTGTGTGATCTATTCGGCCTACACCCCTACTATTATCCTGCCATGGGCTTTGCTCATGGTGGAATTGATGCAACTTCCTGATTTATAAAATACTCAGTCTTAGGTATTTTGTGATAGCAACATAAAATAAGCCGGTACAAGACTGGAGGAAGTCATCAAACTATCACACTAACTTGCAGGAAGGAGGGTCTTTGCACCCATAACTTACTTTCCTCTAACTGGTTTGTGCTCCAAGGTGATTCTCCCTTCTCCAGTGCTTTGGAGAACTACATGCAGCTACTTTTGCCAGGAAGTGTCCCTGCCCCTTCTTGTGGGACATAAGTTAAGATCCTGGGGCTTTAGATAGTGAGGAGGGGTAGAGGACCTGTGTTATTTTAAATGTGGGTTTGCAGCCCTGTCTGAGAATTTCTCTCTCTCTCTCCCTCCCTCCCTTTCTCTCTTCATTCTTCCACCATCAGTCAATGTCTGTGATGTGCCAGGTATTCTGCTAGTCTATGTTGCATCACATATGAGGAAACTGAGCTGCAAATTCTCCACAGTAACTTGAAATCATCAGTCAGATACAAACAAGATGAATGAGTTACCTGATCTCTAGATTCCTGGTCAGGACCCTTTTTGTCATTTTCCAAGTCTTTGTTGAGCTTAACCAAGCCACTGCATATACTTTAGTCATTTGCATACTTTCTATGCTCCATGAACAAAAGGATTCCAGGCTAGAGTGCAGTGACTATCCTTGATAGCCCAGTAACTTTCCATTTCCAAAGTCAGCAGACTTTCACAAGATGTGAGCTATTGAAAATCTCTTCTTTAATTAAAAAGTGTTCCCTAGAATGAGCATAGTTCTGTGAGCATTTCTCATAGCATTAGTCACTGGACACATTGGAAAAATGTATCTTGTAAGCTATTGTCTACAATGCCAGGCAGGGCTGCATTCCAGGCCACCCATGCATGTTAGCAAGTGCAAACTATGAACTGGGTAATATTGCACTTGCTTGAAACAATGGTGGAGTGCACCCAGAAGGTAACGGAACTCCTTGATATAGAGGCAGAAAATGGCTCAGCTAAATGGCAGGTATATTACAGTGATAATTTTATGCTCAGATATCCCTAAGGACTGTTCTGCAACTTCATATCAGGGTAACTTTTGGATATGCAGCATATCATTTAGTTCTTAAAAAAGTATGTCCATGAAATCTTTGAGTCTATCAATAATACATCATTATAAGGGTTTACATTTTACTTCGTTTTGAAAGAAAAACTTTTGTAGGAAGAATGAAGAACATTACTATGGGTTTAAATGCAATGCACATGAAAAGCAAATCCTTAGAAATGAGTCTGAATAGTATCAAATGTGGCCTTGTAGGAAGAACTGCCAAGTGAGAGGTTGAGTTCTTTTCCTGTCCAGAGAGAGAGAGAGAGAGAGAGAGAGAGAGAGAGAGAGAGAGAGAGAAGGAGAGAGAGAGGCCACAGGGTTATGCACAGAGAACCTCAAACCTGGCTTTCTTCACAGGTCAAAGATGCTCAATGTGGAAGCTCAGTCACAGCTGGACCTCTGGGGCTTCTGGCTCAAACATGCAGGCCATGTGTGTTGAGGATACATATTCTTTTTACATGTATAGTGTCTCTGGATATTTTCCTGTTTTGCTACATGTGTGATCTTTCTTTAATCTCCGAGTCCATTGCTACTCTATCTCAGCCTTTTCTGACCACCTGTGGGAGTGGGAAGGTGAAGGGATCTCTTGGCTTGGGTGTTCATGCTTTGCTTTCCATGCACATGTGCGCCTTCTCCAGAGGCTTTCCCTCCCTTTCTAGCCAGGGAAAATTCCCTTCTGGCTCAAGTCCCAGCTAGTCCTCCCCCCGTGAGTCCCAATTCTCCCTAAAATAAACTTCATCATTCACAATTTACCCTTTTCAGAGTCCATGTTTTTCAGTTCTTTGCTAATATGGGTAGCAACCCAAAAGTTGGGGTCCACAGTCCTGGATCTCTTGAATCATTATGGCATTTAATTCCTCCCTGGACCCGAAACCTTGTATCACTTGTCATACAGGTGAATTTGCATACTGTAGAACCCATGTTCATTGCTTAAAGTAGTGGGGTATGCATTTATCTTTTATGGGGGGGGGCTTGTTTTCTAAAAAAAGTGTCATCTGGCTAGTAATATAGGTAATACCTCCATTTAGAAATGGCATAAAGAGGGAGTTTGTGCACAGGCTCAACTTCCCCAGGCTACTCAGCTCATCAATAGATGGCCCCAGGGCCCCTGCAACTCAGTAGGGGAATCCCCAGGTTGTGCCATGTACCCCAGGGACCCAACAACTCCCCTTCCTCAGGTCTCCTGGACCTCAGGCCCTCTGTCTTCAGTTTTCTGCTTCCTTTCCTTGGTTATTTCAAAATATGTTGTTCACACCTCCTTGATTTCTATGGAGAAGAAGAGAACTTCTGGAAGCCTAGTGCCTGACTCTGTGGGATAACATCTTTACTTCCCTCTCCACAACCACCTCTTAGTCTCCTGTAATGCTATGGGCTCTTTTTTTTTTTTTTTTTTTTTTTTTTTTTTTTTTTTTTTTTTTTTCCTTCACAAATTTCCAACCTTCCCAGGAGCTCTTTCTTTTTAGGGTCTCTGAGCATCTGTCTGCTTTAGTTGTTGTCACACACACCACCATAGGGGGCACTTCTGGTATTTAAATCATGTGATTTCAGGAGATGCAAATGGGTACTGCTAGCAAGCTAACAATTGTGTGTGTGTTGGAGAGGATGGATAAGGAAGTAAGACAGCCAGTTGTTAAGTGTTGGCAGCTTGAAATCAGCTGAGGTGGGAGGAAGAATTTACATCCTAGCACTTGGCAATAGCAGTTCCCTCCCCACACTTTCTGGCACTTCTGAGGAGCATTACAAGAAAGAAAGAACTGGGGCTGGAGGCAAACCAGAGGTGCGCTTTCTCAGCTGACTTCTTGAAAGGCTGGCTCACTGCCAGAGTCCGGAGCATTTCCATTTCCTGAAACAACAGCAAAAAAGGCTTTCAATAGCAAGATTTCAATACAGCAAAGCAGACAGATACTTATCTTTCTTTCCTGCTAAAGCAGCTTCCAGGGAAGCTCTAGCCAGATAAATGAGAGCCACAGAGAAGCACAGCCTCCTAGGTCATTAATGATCCCATGGGGCACGAGGTAACCAAATGCCTCCTTAATTAAGCAGGTATCTGCACAGACATTGGCAGGCCTACATGTTATGGGTGATGGTACCCCACCCACTCTCAGAAGGTGCCAGGCAGCCCAGAGGAATCCTCTTTCCAAGCCTGAGATCCATTGTTTTCTGGTCTTTCTTTGCACAGCGTCGTCTTGGTGACTGTTGACTTCCCAGTGAATCTGTACATTAGAGCATGCAGGGCATGGCATAGGTAAGTCAACTGGACATCAAATCAGTGCTGGGTGCAAGCAAATAGAGTGGAACATCAGGCCCGATCAAAGGCAGCTGTTTTGGCACCTCCTGTGCACCACTGGATACCCAGGTAAGAGAGAGGCTACCCAAGTCACCAGTGCAGAATCATAGGTTTACAATAACCCCTGCTTAGGATTTACAATGCCATATGAAAAAGAGGCAGATGAAGGAAGCAGATTTTGTTGAGGCTTATTAAGGGGGAAGGCTATTTCCTCCTGGTAAAGCATTGTTCTTTCATAGATTTATTTTCATTTTTTTAAAAAAAGTTCTTTTCAATCTCCTCTGTCACATGATTTTGCAAAAGAATGGGATCTGAATCACGCCTTTGGCTCTGAGTAGAGATACATCATTCTAAACTACCCAAAAGATTCTAAGATTATAAAGACATACTTTGTTCCTTCCCTTAAATTTTAATCCAATTAGGCCGGTCAGTCACCTGGACAGGACAACTCCTCTCAGCCCCTCAGAAAGCTATAACTTCAAGGAAACATGACAGACCTGAAGACATGTTAAGAAGACAAGAGGAACAACCGCTCTCCTAATGAGATATGTACTTATCTAGCCTAAGCCCTTTCCTAAGGCAGTCACTTACTCATCCTCATTTCTAAGCCTTACTAATACTGTGTACTTTTTATTTTCCCACTATCTCTTTTTTAGATATTGGCCAAAGTCCTGAGCTTCCTTGCTCTGACATTGAGTGCTCTCACTCCCTGAAGACTGTTAGGTACGGCTTTCACCATAGAGGACCAAGACAGCTTCATGAAGCCAGATTTTTTAAAGATAGATTTAAAATAAAGAGAGATAAGAGAGAGAGAGATAGAGATAGAGAGGGAGAGAATTGGCAAGCCAGGGCCTCTAGCCACTGCAAACCAACTCCAGATGCATGTGCCACCTTGTGCATTTGGCTTTATGTTGGTATTGGGGACTTGGACCTGGGTCCTTAGCCTTCAAGGCAAGCACCTTAACTGCTAAGCCATCTCTCCTGCCCCCTTAAAATTTTGTTGAAAGCTTTTAAAAAATTGTTATTTATTTATAATTATTATAGTTATAAATATATTTATTATAATATATTATATATTATAATTGTTATTTATTTACAATTATTATAATTATTATCTAATTTGAGAGAGAGTAAGAGTGAGAATGGGCATGCCAGGGCCTCTAGCAGCTGCAAGTGAACTCCAGGTACACGCACCACCTTGAACATCTGGTTTTACACATATACTGGGCTTGTTAGGCTTTGCAGGCAGGTGATGCTGAGTCATTTCTCCAGGTCAAAACCAAAGTTTTATTTAATTCTAGAGTGAGAGAATTATGGGGGTTGAGAGCGAGAGGGAAGGGGACTCGGAGCCACCCAATAAAGGAAAGGAGGTAATTGTAACCCTTTTTCGGGAAAGGGAGGAAGGGTCTTGTGACAGAAGCAGAATTGACCACCTGTGCCTCATGCTGACTCACCCTACGTGACGGAGGAGCATTCGTTTTTTGGGTTTGGATTTTAGCTGCCTATTGCGGTTCTCTGGAGTGCTTGTGGAAGATTCCTTGTGGAAGAGAGGTTTGGATTGCCACATCCTCACCCAAGGCATGGGGAATGGCTGAGAGGAGGCCACATTCCTCAATGAAGCCCAGGGCAGTAAGCCTTGCTTGATCTCCTTAGGGGTATCTGGTCCTGGGCATACCTGGATAAGGAATATCTGGTCCTGGGCATACCTGGATAAGGAATATCTGGTCCTGGGCATACCTTGTTGAGGGGAATGGACAGGAGAAATGGCTTTCTTGAAATCTAACCAGGACCACCTCCAAGTACCTACCTGCAGACTTCCAGTGCTGAACCTGCCTGTTTTCTTGATCTTTAACTCAGAAACCATGGCTTCTCACTTCCTTTCATCCTTTTCCCTCCTACTGGCAGCTTTGCCTGTTGTTGGGTTTTAAGATAGCTGCCCACCCTTCTCCCCACCTGAATAGGTGTGCTCAGACCAGGTCAGGGTGTTTGGAATATCCACACCCTGGTAAGGAACTCGACTAAGCTCTCTGCCACAGAGCTTGGAGAAGGAATGCAGCCTCCTCCCAGCCATCACCTGAGGCCCTGTGGGACACCAGGCCTAGGTCACAGGTGCTCAATCCCCCTCATTTCACATTGCACATGTCCTATGCAAGATGCTGTAGCTTCCTTCATTTTGCTGGGACAAAATGCATAACCAAAAAAGCTGAAGGGGGAAGGGTTTGTTTTGGCTTTTGCTCTTGAGGGGTAGCTTTATGATGGCCAGAAAAGAATGGTAAAGTGGAGGCTGGACATCATTCTTTGTCCCAGCTAGTGGAAGACAGCAGCAAGAGAGTGAGCTGAGCTTTGGCAAGGGGGAGCTGGCTATAACACCCCTAAGCCCACCTCCAGAAACATTTCTTCTATCAAGGCTTCTCCTTTCCAAGTGTCACCGGCTGGCACCCGAGCATTCAAAACACATATGAGTTCATGTGGGACATCTGATTCAGACCACTACACAAAGTCCTTTCCTCACACTGCAGGATCCCCCTTCTCTCTTCTTCCTTCCTTCCCCTCTCTCAAAATCCTTAAAACCTCTCCCCTCCTTTCACTGGGGTTCCCAGGCCCATTTCCTTTGGCATCACAGCCCATCATTTCCTTACCTGGTGTTAAACAAAATTTTGGGCCTAAGAAACAGTTTAGGCCTTCTAGTCTAGCCTCAAACCTGAACCTCACACCTACCGTGTTGGTATTCTCTCAGGCCCTCTATTTTCTTTTCTTTTTTTTTAAATTTAATTTATTAGTTTTCTTTTCAGCAAATACAGGCAGTTTGGTACCATTGTTTAGGTTCATCCATGATCTACCCCCTCCCAATGGACCCTCCTTGTTGATGTAAATGGGTTGTGCATTGTGGAGTTAGTCCCCAGTTATTGGTATGATAAATGACACAGGCCCTCTATTTTCAAACCTGAACCTTACACGTACGCTGTTGGTTTTCCCCGAAAACACTAATAAAATTGTCCTCAAGTTTCCTTCTGAGTCTGTTTTGATATTCTTTTAGCTACAACATTAAGAATGTGTATGAAGGACATTATGTTTCCCTGCAATACCTATAACTAAGAGGGAGTTGAGTCCAGTTACATAAGAAACTCTGGATGTGACACCAGGCATGAGGGGCTTTGAAATCTTTCCAGGCAAGCCTATCCCATAGCCACGGTTGACAACCAGTGCCCCAGAGAGTGAGAGCGCACGCCGACCCCATATCCATCCCGGGGCAGCACAGCCTCTCTGGGACATGGCAGGGTATGGGCACAAAAGTTTTGGTTATTAAAGCATCTGAAGCTGTTCCTGGCACTTAGGGCATGAGGCCAAGACTATTCAAACCAGGTATTTTGAGGAACATTTCTTCATAGTGATAAATGCCAAGTCTCTGAACAGTGGGCATGTGCATGAAAGCTGAGGCATACTGAATACGTGCACTTCCATCCTGTGTGGAGGAGGGGAGGGGACAGTGGGTATTGGGTTGAGCTTCTGGCAATGCAAAAATAAAATGTGGAGATTTTTTTTCTGCAAGATCAATAACCTTCTTGCAGAGGCCTCTCCCCAGTGAGAACTATGGAGGTGTGTACGTGTGTTTAAGGCCAACTCCACTGCCCTGTCTTTTCTCTCATTTTCTTTTTCCAGAATATTGTTGAACATGAATGCAAATCATAGCTGTGGGGGAACTCATGGATGTGAGCAGTAGTGAGGTGCTCTTAGCCAAGACTGACAAGAAAGATGGCTTCCCCTTTTGTTAATTTGGCAGAGTCCACAAGATCTGCTTGGTGCCCTAATAGAAACATCATTGGTGATTATTCGATATCGGTGTGGCCTGCTATTCTAGACAAGGAGTCAGTTATGAACTACAAAGATGTTCTGTTCAAATTTAATCAGCTGACTGCCTGTGGCATGGATGTGCTGGTGTTTCTGTGGTATTTCCTACATCTCTCCTTTTTGTACAACCTGGTTTTGCACCTCATGAACACACTTCATTACTATTCACCGTGTCGTTCACCACAGCTGGCCCACGGGGAAGTGTGGTGACAGGGAGCATTGAGCACCTGGAGCAGCAGGGTGTCACAAGGCACATTTTGAGGTCCCACCCATGCCTCACAGTCACATTCCTGCACAGTCAGAGCTCTCTTCAGAAAAGCCTGGTCTTGCTTACACACCCACAGTGGGCTTTGGAAACTGGCTGTGAACCTTTCTGTCTGAAGTCACAGACTACAAAGGTCACTAGGTATGGGGTCTAGCCATATGGAAGCCACTTTAGAATCATCTTAGAAATACAGCAGTGCCAGGTTCCTATACTGAACAATTCGAATGAGAATTTCCACCAGGGGTCCAAGTACTAAGTTCTCAAGCTGTGGTGGCCACACACTAGGGTGACCCTTATGTGTCAGTCCACATGGAATTCTCCCTTTGAGTGTGTATAGAACCTGTGACCTGCTTCTAATCAACAGAACATGATGTTGTGGAAGTCATTCCCACAATGCTGTGTTATATGATAAAGGCTGAGGGTTGTTGTAGACAGAGCTAAGTTAGTTGACTTTTGGTTAATAGAAAAGAGGGTCTGGGATATGGCTCAATGGTTAAAGGCACTTGCTTGCAAAGCCTGCTGGACTGGGTTTGATTCCCTAGTACTCATGTAATGCCAGATGAAAAAAAGTGGCACATGCAATTGGAGTTTCCAAAAGGGGCACCTATACCTATACACACCACACACACACACACACACACACACACGGAGGTGATCTATTCAGGTGAGCATTTTTCCAGGAGGCCAAAGACTTAGAAGAGCAGAGACTCTCCATCACTGGCTTTGTATTCACTGTCTGAATTCAGCAGTGATTTTCTGACTTACAGAACTGGGGAATAATTGTTTACTAAGCCTCTAGTCATTTGTGCCACAGTACAGAAAAAGAATATACCAGGTAACATTAATGTTCAGCTGCTATTGAAAGTCTCTGTACTGTGCAATGCTAAGGATCTGTCCAATTTGGGAATGGGCTGGATAAACATAGGTCCTTCCTCTGTTGAACATCATTATCCAGAATCCTAAAATAAATCAAAAAGATATCTTCTTGATGTCATTGTTAATTGGTTTATTCAAGGTTTGTTTATTTATATAGGGGTATAAATTAGTATTTGACTTTATCATTTGGTTATATTCCAGGTACTATGTTAACATGTAGTTTTTTTTTCCCCAATGGAGATTAAAAATCTACATTATAGAACAGATAATCCCAATAGTTATGGTTTATTGCACTGTAGTTTTGTAACCTAGAAATTTTATTCTGCCATTCCATTATTAAGGTGTGTATAAATACCCTGTTAAGTAAATGCTCTTAAAGGAGCCTCAACAATAGTTTTCTCAGTAATTAACTGGGTGTGTGTGTGTGGGGGGGGAAACCTCTTTATAACATGTCAGCTTCCTGTTTGTGTCATTTTCAGTTTTCTACTAATGAAACCTTGACAAGTTTACACGGTGATGTACAGATGACAATATTCTTTAAATTGCACTGTTCTAGTCACCTTCTCCTTGCTGGCACAAAGCACCCAACCAAAAGCAGCTGACATGAGGAAGGGAATCATTTTGACTTCCAGTCTCGAGGGATAGCTCTGTGACGGCAGGGGAAAGCATGGCACGAGCAGAGGCTGGACATCTCCTCTGCCACAGCAGGAGAAAAACAGCAGCAGGAGAGTGAGCCACACTCTATCAGGGGGGAGCTCACATCTATCATCACACCTCCTCCAGGAAGGCTCCCTCCCCAAATGACCACCAGCTGGAGACCATGCATTCCAAACACTCGAGTTTGTGGGGACATCTGCTTCAGATCACAAGTCTTATTTGCAGCTGAAGAGCATAGGCAGGAAGGACCACCACAAGTCCATTTTACAGACGGAGAGACTGAGTTGGGGAGAATACCAGAGTTGAGAAGCAGCAGCTTTAGTGCTGAGGCAGAGCCCTGCCTCCAAGTCTGATCTCTTCTTCCTCGCCGTCCCCTCCCTCCCCCCTGTCCCTTTACCTTATACCAACAGCAACCTCTAAAGTATGCAAAACATTCTTTCACATTTAATACTTCCAAGAGCCTTTCGAAGTAGGCACTGGATTTTAATTTTTTTAATCTTTTTTTAGTTGTTCCATGAATATCCCCATTCTACAATGTAGAGAGTGGAATGCAAAGAGTTTAAATAACTTGTCCTAAGTTACACAGGGCCTGATTCCACATTCAACCAGGCAGTCTGGCCTTGGAGAAGGCTGTGCACTTGGTTCTTAGGTCTGCAGAGGGCTTTAGGTGAAGCAGAGGCTCACTGGTCCAGAGTTCCTTCCCACTGCTACCTGAAGCATCAGGGTAAGTGACTGGAACTACTCCCTGTGCTGAGCAGATTGAAGAGCTTAGCCCAGGACTTATGGGCACCATCAGCTCCTGCTCAATTCTTCTGGTTCCCTAGGTTTTCCACAATGACAGCAATTATCTGAAAATGTGGTTAATAAGCACCATAATGTGGGGACTAACCAGAATCCAGCCATCCACTTAGAGCCTTTGATTATGAGGGAGAGAAAACCATTCTTTCTGCTAAGAGAAAGACATTTGCACTAATTTACGGAGGGCAGTGGGAACTCATCCAAGCAAATAGAGTGATAGTTAAATTGCAGATGCTTTAGCGATAAGAGGGGAGATTCGGGCTACCAAGAGAGGAAATGACTCAGTCACACATAATGTTAGCAGCACAAAGGTCTCTGGTTTATCTGTTTCATCTATAATTTCCTCTCATCTACATCCACATTCTTGGTCCAGTATAAATCAGCTCTTGATATACCTGTCCTGTTGTGTATGATGCTATTCCTTTTATTTGTTAAAAAATGGGTTCTCTGTGGCATCAAGGAACATGACTTAGGTGTCTGTTGAAGAGCCAGTAATCATCTTGTAATGGGGTGCTCAGGGTTCAGGAAAGTCCTTGAACCCCAAACCCTAGGTTCATATCTAATATTTTTAAAAAAATTGTTTATTTTTATTTATTTGAGAGTGACAGACAGAGAGAGATAGAGGAAGACAGAGAGAATGAGCGCACCAGTGCCTTTAGCCATTGCAAACAAGCTCCAGATGCGAACGTCACCTTGTGCATCTGGCTTATGTGGGTGCTCAAGTTTTGAACTGGGGTCGTTAGGCTTCACAAGCAAGTGCTTAACTGCTAAGCCATCTCTCCAGCCCCTCATATCTAATTTTTTTAAATTTTATTTATTTATTTGGAGCGACAGACACAGAGAGAAAGACAGATAGAGGGAGAGAGAGAGAATGGGCACATCAGGGCTTCCAGCCTCTGCAAACGAACTCCAGACGCGTGCGCCCCCTTGTGCATCTGGCTAACATGGGACCTGGGGAACCGAGCCTCGAACCAGGGTCCTTAGGCTTCACAGGCAAGCGCTTAACTGCTAAGCCATCTCTCCAGCCCCTCATATCTAATTTTTAATGAAAGAATTGAATAAAATAGACTGAGAAGGATAATTATTAAATGATTATAGTTATTGAGGGAAGTACACAGCCAAGGAAAGACACCCACATGGCTAGAGATCCCACATAGGGAGCCTGGGAAAACCAGGAAAAGAAAAGAAAGTTCAAAGAGCTTCTGTCATGGGGGGAACTGGAGGAGTAAAGAACCCATGTAGAGAGTAAGGGCAAGTAGGAGGTTTCCCCTGGGCTCAGCCTGGCTGGGTCTGGGCTAAGCCAAAGGGAAACTCACCAGCAGCTGGAAGTTCCCAAGTGGTCAGGCAGCTCAAGAGCATGCCCTCCCCTCACAAATGTATTTATAACATAGTAGTGGGCCATGCCTTCTGGCTCAGGTGAACCAGAGAGACCGCTGATTGGTTACGGCTAGGAGCTGTCTCAGGAAGAGGCTAGCCGAGCTCTGGGGTCTAATCTTGACCAACCACAGCGTTAGGATTAGATTTAGATCCTAGGAAAGACCTCCCTCCCTGGAGGGACCCAGGTTATGGAAAATTCAGTCTAGGGAACTAGGCAAGAGATAAGCAGTCAGATCGTCTTTGATTTTTAGCAAGTGCAGACTTTTCCTGTCTTTACTTTTATGGACCCAGTCACTGTATTCCCTCTTAGTCTGTGGTCATCTATCACATGATTCGTGATGCAATGGACCTCGATCTTCTTCCCAAAGGAGGAATTCTATTCTGAAGCCTACAGCAGTGCCATACCTAAGAGGCAGCAGGAGTGTGTGGGTTTGAAAGTGAAGTGTCCCCCTAGCTTTGTTTGTGATTAAGCCGTGGACTCAATCCATAGCTGGTTGAGCCTCTGGGAAGTGAAACCTTGCTGGAAGAGGTGTGTCACTTGGGGGGTAGACCTTGAGGTTTATTACTCTAGACCTGCTGAGTTTGCAGTAGCTAGCCCTTTCTTGCTGCTCCTGTCTTACTGCTGGTATTTGGCAAGATGCTCATGTCATGCTTTCCTTGTCATGATGAAATGCCCCATCCTCTTGAGATGCTACAAGTGAAAATAAACCATTTCCTTCCATCAGCTGCTTTTGAGTGGGTGTTTGGCCCTAGCAATGAGAAAGTAACTGCTACAGAAATCCAGACTTTTCTCTCTGCTAGCCAAGTTGGGCATCAAAGGTAGGCAGTTTGCCTGAAGGGAAGGCTCCTTCTAATTCATACACAGGGCTCAATGGAATACTTTCGGTGACATGTCTTCACATGAAAGCTCAAATGGAAGCATCCTCTTTAAAAATAATCAAATTACAAATCCAGAAATTTTACATCTTTGCTTATTTGAAGAACATCCACTTTGAAAGGAAAATCCCCATCTTTCTTATGTATGATGGAAATGCAGCCTATCAAGTTATACCAGCATATACCATTTCCCATTGAAACAATATTTCCTAGACTCTATTTCATCATAAAAACTATCTTTGGGATTGGAAAGATGGCTTAGTGGTTAATCTGCTTGCCTGCAAAGCCTAAGGACCCAGGATAGATTCTCCAGTACCCACATAAGCACAAGATAGCACATATGTCTGAAGTTTGTTTGCAGTGGCTGGAGGCCCTGGCATACCCATTTTTTCTCTCTGCCTCTTTTTCTCTCTGTATTAAATAAATAAAGAAAGAGAGAAAGAAATACTACCTTTGTTGAGCTAATATTTGAGTGAACTTCAAAATTTTTATCTCAGTCAAATAATTTCCCTGAGAAAGCTTTAATTCTGTAAGTATTAATCACTAATGACATTCAAAATTTATGTAGAGTCCAGTAAGTTAGAAAGGAGATACATAGAGAATAGAAAGGGAAGGAGGGGAGACTTAATGGGATGATATTGTATATATGTTAGTAGAAGAACAGATTAGTGGGTATGAAAAAGCCTAAGTGAGGTCAGGGAAGTAAAGGAAAGATGGTGGGATGGCTAATAAAATCTAAGAGGATATAAATAAATTATATGGAAACCTACATTTTTTGGACAATGGAACACTCAGAAGCCATAGATTGTTACTGGAAGATTTTCAGTGCCAGGGATGGGATACCTTCCAGTGAGTTGTTGGCCAGGGAGGTCCCTGATACCCCTAAACCATTATAGGCCATTACTGAGGCCCTTGGTTTCCCACCAGGAATATATAGTAAGACCCTATTGCTGAAGACTCCACATACTTGGACTGCAAAGTCACTAAGAAATCCTGCTAGAGCTGAGCTGAAAACCTCTTCCATGTAGACCAGCTGACAGAAAGCTGGAAAAAGCTATACTGCTTTCAGTTCAATGGGAGAGAGAGAAACCACCAGTGAAGATATTCAACAGTGGACACTAGCCAGGCCAAATGAGTCAACATGTGCAATAGTGGTATATGTCTGTTATGGGGAAAACCAACCACTCTCTAATTGGACTGGAGGCCCACTCCATGAGAGGGAATACATCCCTGATACCAAAAACCTACAACAGGGGTAGTCATGAGCCATAGGGGTGTAAAATCTGCTACTGTATGGCTAAATGTATATACTATGCTCACCAAACTGCCCAGTAAGCACTTCTCTTAATGTTCATTCCCCCATATTAATTCTACTCTTACTTTTGGTTAGAGAAGCTTCTCTTTTCAGATGGCAGTGACCTTGGGATGACTCAGAAGGCACCATGTTTCTGAGAAGTGACAGAGTTGTGCTCAGCACTGAAGTATCTCTATCACACCTTCCAAGGCTCAGAGTCCTTTGTGGAAGAGGTGGCAGAAAGAATGTAAGAGCCAAAGGAGGGGTAGGAATCCATACAACGTGCTCCTCCAGACACAAAATGGCCTGTATATCCATGACTTCACAGTGCCTTACACTACCTACACAAGACCATCATAATAGGAAGAAAAGATCATGACATCAAAATAAAAGAGAGACTGATTGAGAGGGGGATGGGATATGATGCAGAGTGGAGTTTCAAAGGGGAAAGTGGGAGGAGGGAGAGAATTACCATGGGATATTGTTTATGAAGTTGTCAATAAAAAATGAAAAAAAATTACATAGTGTCTGGAATTGGACAGATGGCTCAGCAGGTAAGAGAATTTGCTGTGCAAGTGTGAGGTTATAAGTTTGATTCCTAGCTATTACATAAAAACTGGGTGTGGCTGTGCATACCTATGACCTCAGCACTGAAGGGGGTGAGGTAGAGACAGGATGATTACTGGAGATTGCTGGTCATCAGCAGCATCTAGGTTCAGCGAGACTCAATCTCAAGGGAATAGGTGGAAGAGCGATAGAGGAGAATGCTGGATGTTCTCTAGCCTCTGCTCATTTGTGCATGGGGCACACATTTGCACATGTGCATACACATACTACACACACCACAAATACTGGGCACACACACCAAGAAAAATGAATATGATATAGGATCCAAAGCAACATATCAATATTTAACAATGATTTAGTATTACAGAGATCAGATTATTTATTTACCTTTAAAAAATTATTAGACATGCACATATTTAGTATATAAACAACACATGTTGGCACCATCTTTAAGTCCTCCCTGGCCCTTTACTGAAGAGGCCTTCCTCATTGGGGATGTAGGTCAACCCCATGGGGATTGTGGGTCATGCATTATGTGTGCAGCAGTCAGTTATGGGGGAGAGGCAATGTCTCTGTGCAAAATGTCCCAACTTGTGGTTATAACAGTCTTTCTTCCCCCTCTTCTGCAAAATTTCCTGAGTCATGCTGGGAGCATTTTACGTCTATTTCAGTGATGGGCACTTGGGAGCCTCTGGTTTGGTAGGTGTTTAGTGTCCTCAGTGTCTATCTCCTTCACTTTTGTGCTGATATCAGATTCACTAAGAAAGCAGCATTCTTGCTCATTTCCCCAACTCCATAGATTTATTATTTTGAAATATGTTCCTTCTATTCCCAATTTCTGTAGGATTTTTATCATGAAGGGATGTTGGATTTCATCAAATGCCCTTTCTGCATCTATTGAGATAATCATGTGATTTTTTTTTCCCTTTAGCCCATTTATATAGTGTATTACATTTATTGATTTGCATATGTTAAATCATCTCTGCATCTCTGGGATAAAGCCTACTTTTTCAGGGTAAATAATATTCTTAATATATTCTCATATTTTGTTTGCCAATATTTTGTGAGAATTTTTGCATCTATGTTCATGAGAGAGATTGGTCTGTAATTTTCTTTTTCTTCTGTCTTTGTCTGGTTTGGGTATCAGGGTAATGCTGGCTTCATAGAAGGAGTTTGATAGTATTCCCTCCTTTTCTGTTTCATGAAACAGTTTGAGAAGCATTGGAGTTAGTTTTTCCATGAAGGTCTGCTAAAATTCACCAATGAATCCATCTGGGCCAGGATTTTTGTTAGTTTGGAGATCTTTTATAACTGCTTTGATCTCCATAGAGTTATTGTAGGTCTATTAAAATGGTTTATGTCATCTTCATTTAATTTTGGTAGGCCACATATATCTAGGGAATCATCCATTTCTTTCAGATTTTTAAACTTAGTAAAGTATATGTTCTTAAAGCATGTTCTTATGCTTTTCTGAATTTCTGTTGCAATGGTGCCTTTTCTTCACTGATTTTATTGATTTATGTCTCTTCTCTATTTCTTTTAGTTAGATTTGCTAAGGGCTTAGCAATCTTGTTTATCCTTTCAAAGAACAACTCTTTGTTTCACTTATTCATTGTATTTTTTGTTCATATTTCATCATTTTCTGCCCTAATCTTCATTATTTCTTCCCATCTACTAATTTTCAGTTTGCATTGTTCTTTTTCCAAAGCCTTAAGTTGTTTACTTGTGATCTTTCTAATTTCTTAATATAGGCACTTAAACCTATAAATTTCCATTTTAGGACTGCCTTCATTGTGTTTCAAAGGTTTTGGTATGTTGTGTTCTCATTATCATTTAAGTCTATGAATTTTTTGATTTTCTCCTTGATTTTTGCATTGACCCATTCATCATTTGGTAGTGCACTGTTTAGTATCAATAATTTTGTGCATGTGCTATAACTTTTCTTGCTGCTGGTTTGTAGTTGAATCCCATTGTGATCAAATATAGTGCAAGGACTTTTTTTTTTTTTTTTGGTTTTTCGAGGTAGGGTCTCACTCTGGTCCAGGCTGACCTGGAATTAACTCTGTCATCTCAGGGTGGCCTTGAACTCATGGCAATCCTCCTACCTCTGCCTCCCAAGTGCTGGGATTAAAGGCGTGCGCCACCACGCCCGGCTTGGGACTTATTTTTATATTCATGTATTTGTTAAGAGTTGCTTTGTGTCCTAATATATTAGTCTATTTTAGAGAATATTCCATGTGCAGCTGAAAATAATGTGTATTCTGCAGTATTTGGATAAAATGTTCTGTAGATACCTTTTAGGTCCATTTGTTTTATGACCTCATTTAATTCAGATGCTTCTCTATTTTTTTTTTCAGGATGACCTGTCAATTGATGACAGTGTGGCATGAAGTCACCTACTACAATTGTGTTTATTGTTATTTGTGACCTTAAGTCTAATAGTGTTTATTTGAAAAAATTGGGAGTCCTCATGTTTGGTGCATATGTGTTTAGGATTGTAATGTCCTCCTATTGGATTGTTCCTTTAATCAATATGAAATTACTTTTTGTAATCTTTCCTAACTAATGTTGGTTTGAAGTCTACCCTGTCAGATATTAGGATAGTACACCTGCTTGTTTTCTAGGCTGACTTGCTTAAAATACCATTTTCCATCCTTTCACCCTGATATAATGTCTGTCTTTTATGGAAAGGTGAGTTTCTTGGAGTCAATGAATTGAAGGATCCTGCTTTTATGTACTCTGCAAACCTGTATCTTTTGGTTGGGGTATTCAGACAATTGATATTAAGAGTTTTTTTTTTTTTAAACATTTATTTTTTTCCCTTTTTTTTTTTTTTAATTTTAGAGAGAGAACAGAGGGAGAGAAAGATAATTGGTGTGCCAGTCTCAGCTACTGCAGTTGAACTCCAGACTCTTGCACCACCTAGGGGGATATGCAACCTTGCCTTTGCCTCATCTTTGTGCATCTGGCTTAAGTGGGATCTGGAGCATTGAACGTGGGTCCCTAGGCTTTGCAGGCAATAGTGCCTTAGCTGCTAAGCCATCTTTCCAGCCCAAGAGTTATTTTAGGTAGGGTCTTGTTATAACTCAGGCTGACCTGGAATTCAGTGGGATTAAAGGCATGCACCACCATGCCTGGCCACACCACATTTTTTTACATAGGTCCTAGAGATTTAATTCATGTCCTCATACTTGTAAGATAAGCACTATATCAACCAAGTTATCTCCCCAACTCTGGGTTGCTTGTTTCTAAGCTATCCACCCCTCCAATAGTATAAGAAAAGGTAATATTCAGTGGATATTATGAAGCTGTTACCTTGAAACTCATGGTTCTCTGCATTGATCCAATACTTAGATAGAAAGAAAAAAAGTTTATGCTTTGACCTTTCTTGCTGTAAAGATCCCTGTCACCTTGTTTCTTACCAAATGTAAAAGTCAAAGATGCTATCACTCTGTATCTTAATCCATAACACTAAAAATAATCAGGTTTGTTAGGTCAAAGATGTTATCACTCTCTATGTATCTTAATTGATAGTCTTAAAAATAATCAGGTTTATTGAGATACAATTTCACACAGTCAAATTTAATCTTGGTGGAATACAGTATAATGTTTGTAATTAGGCAATGATTATCACAATGCAAGTATAAAAAGTCCATTACACCAAAATATATCCCCACCTCTAATTTCAGCCTCTGGCATTCACTCCTTTTTAAATTTGTCCCTATAGCCAGGTATGGTGATGCACACCATTTACTCCAGCACTCAGGAGGCAGAGGTAGGAGGACTGCCATGAGTTCAAGGCCACCCTGAGACTACATAGTGAATTTTAGGTCAGCCTGGGCTAGAGTGAGACCCTACCTCAAAACAACACAACAAAAACAACAACAAAATTGTCCCCATAGCTTGGCCTTTTCAAAAATACCATATTAATGTAGAAAATAGTATGTAGCTCTTTGTCTGGTTTCTTTCATGATGCATTTGAGATTCAGTCATGTTACTGCAGGGATTTTTGTTGCTGACTAAAATTTGCAGTAGTACAACCATTTCTTTATCTAGTCATCATAAAAGGACACTGGGGGATACTTCTGGTTTCTAAAGACTGTGAGCCGTCACAAGTGTTGATGTATCAGTTTTTTATGTGGGCTTGCTTTAATTTCTCTGGGATAAAAACATGGAACTGGAGGAACTGGTCAGTAGGTTTATCTTTATTAGAAACTTCCAAAGTTTCCTTGACAAGGTGTCTGCATGATTTTGTACTTTTTTTTTTTTTTTTTTTTACCAGCAAGTAATGAGAATTCTGCTAGCCCCATATCTTTACTAAGAGTTCTCTTCTATTCCTAGTTTTGTTAGACTTGTTGGGAATGTATATTTACTTGTCAAATAATTTTTTATACCCATTGATCTGATCATTTGCCTCATCTCCTTTAGTCTGTTAATACTATGAATTATATTTTAATTTCAAATGTTGGACCAGACTGGAATTTCTAGGATGATGCTGTTTGTTTCATGATATTATAACTTATAGGTATTTTTGAGAGGGAGAACAGAGAGGCATTGAGCCTAAGTGCCCTTTTAGATGGAACTGGAGCTTCATGAGAACAGTAATGAGAGGCAAAGCAAGGGTCCCTGTTTGATCAGAGCCTTGAGTCACTTGCTTTCAACAGTTGCTGCAGGGGAAATGAGACCTAGGAGCAAGGGGCCCTTCCCCCTGTGGTGGTGGTGACTGGAGTGATGGCAGAATTCTCATTGTTGCTTCATGAACCACCATTTTTTGTGCTGCTTTTTGGAAGTCACCGTAGCAACAAGGGAACTAGAGTTACTATCTTTTACAAGACCACAGTTTCCCTTCCCAGGATGGTGGCTCTTCGGATTGATTCTCATGATTTTCACCTCATTTATTGCACCCAACCAATCAGGGCCCATGTGGGTGTATATCGAGCCCTTCACATACCCTCTGGGGTCGCAGACTTCTGACTGTTAGATTTGCCTTATGCTGGAAGAAGAGACCTGCTAGGAAGCTCTACCTGGCTTGGTGGCAGGATGCATGTACCTCTGACCTCCTGAAGCCACTTAGGCTGTGGCTGATGGGCGCCATGTGCTCTCAGCTCCCAGACCTGCACTCTTGGGGCATGGGCTCTTTCCTGTCTCACAGAAAGACCTGCGGCTCCCGGCTTCTGTTCCAGTTACTGCTCTGGCAACCTCTGACTCCTGCTCAAACCCTAACAGATGTAGCAAGTACAGATTCTCCTGCCGTTTTGACTTTCAGGGGTCCAGTCATCCTAACTGCCTCTTCCCTCTCAAGACAGGACTTACACCCTAAACTCAACCCTAAACTCCTGGTCCATGTCTACTTTTAATCAAAGAATTGATTACAAAAAGAGTGAGAAGAATAATTATTAATTTATTATATTAATTGAGGGAAGTACAGAGCCAAGGAAAGACAACCATTTAGCTAGAGATCCCATGTGGAGGGCCTGGTAAAACTGCAAAGAAAAGACAGAAAAGAAAGTTTGAATTGCTCCTGCCACGTGGGGAGCTAGAGGAGATAAAGAGCCCATGCAGAGAGTAAGGGCTAGGTGTCTTTCAGCCCAGCCCCAGCCAAGGGAAAACTCAGCCACAGTTGGAGGTTCCAAAGTGACCAGGTAGTTCCAAGAGCATACCCTCCCCTTGCAAAGGTATTTACAATCTTATTATGGTGGGCCTTGTCTTCCAGCTCAAGTGAACCAGAGGGACAGCTGATTGGTTAGGACTAGGGGCTATCTCAGTAAGAGGCTGCCAAATTTTGGGGTCTAAGCTTTACCAACCAGAGTGTAAAGACCTCCCTCCCAAGAGGGGCCCAGGTTGCTTATGGAAAAAACAGGTCTAGGGAACTAGGCAAGAGATAAGAATTCAGATCATCCTTTGATCTGTAGCAAGTACAGATTCTCTTGCCTTTTTGACTTTCAGGGGTCCAGTCACACTAACTGCCTCTTCCCTCTCAAGACAGGACTTACACCTCTTGGGTACCATTCCATCTGGATCTGCTCTCTGGAGGCCTCCAGCTCCTGCTGCATTGGGACCCACTGCTCTGGTGATCCCAGCTCCTGATTCACTGGGACCCCTTCTGCTCTGGCAGGCCTTGGCTCCTGCTTTGACAAGACCTCTCTGGGTTGATATTTCAAAGCCTGTTGAGGGTATTAGGCTGTAATACTTTATGGTAAGCCCTCTCAATGAGAATCCCACTACTACCAAAAATTCAGAGCTTTCACTTTCCTTATCCTGTTGTTTTCTGTGTAAATAAAATCTTTATTTGTTCACCCTTTACTGTCTGTTCATTTAATTCTTTGTGATAAGGCGACAAGAACCAAAAACAAGAGTCAGGGCTGGAGAGATTGATTAGCAGTTAAGGCGCTTGTATGTGAAGCCTAAGGACCAAGGTTTGATTCCCAATACCCACGTAAGCCAGATGCATAAGGTGGTGCATGTGTCTGGAGTTCGTTTGCAGTGGCTAGAGGCTCTGGTGCACCCATTCTCTTGCTCTCCATCTGCTTCTCTCTCTCACTGTCTCAAATAAATAAATAAATAAATAAATAAATAAATAAATAAATAAATAAATAAATAAGGTATTTTTAAAAAGCAATTAAGAAACAAGTATCAATTGTTTCAGTAACTAGTATCATGCCACAGGCATCCTGAAGGTAAAATTTTATTTCCTAAGAGAGGGGGATTAACACACCATGGAAGAAGAGGATGGAGTCATCAATACCCCTGTGGTTGTTTGATTCAGGTGTCCCCATGAACTTGGGTATTCTGCATGCTAGGTTCCCAGCTGAGGGAGATTTGGGAATTAACATCTTTTGGGGGCAGTGTATTGTTGGGGGTGGGCTTATGGGTATTACAGCCAGTGCTTGGCACACTCTCCTGTTGCTATTGTCCACCTTATGTTGGCCAGGGGCTGATGTCCACCCTCTGCTCATGCCATTGTTTCCCCTGCCAGTATAGTTGGTACCGAGGAGTGGTGTCATTTGCTGCGAGACCCTTGACTGTGTGGTTTTGGCCTTTTGGAGCTGATTTTCAAGAGGAATATGGAAAGATTTGAAACCTTGACGTAAGAGACACCTTGCAGTGCTGTAAGTACAGCCTGATGGATTATTTTGGTCAGAGTTGAAACACCTGAATATAGTAAGAGTTATGGACTGTGACGTTTGACTTGTGAGAGTGAGAAAAAGCTTTGCCTGGACTGGGCTAAAAGCACTTTGTGTAAGGCTTGTGGATTTGCCTGTGTCCTGAGAACTTGTGCAGGGTTGCTCTGCATAGAAATGGACTGGTGTGAACAGAGGGATATGGCACAAAATAAAATCTTTGAGCTGAAACATCTGCCCAATCAGCTGCAATTATATGAGATTGCAACCTTTGAGATTGGGCCAGCTGACCTGCACTGAGACAACAGGAAGAATGTAGACTCTTTTTAAGGGTCCTGAGTGTTCAAGGAGTATCCTATTCTTCAAAGTTTGCTTTATTCCCTCCCACCCCCAATTAACAAATTGGCACCCTACCTGGTATTATGGAGTATAATAAATGTAGGAAAGAGAGAGTCATTGAGTTTGTAATATGGTCTTGTGTTTTGGAAGTGGCCATGGGCAGTGTGAAGCAGGTTTGCTGGATGCCTGCATGGAGAGACCCAATGGAGCCGTGAGCATGGAACGTGGAATGCAGTGGAGACCCAGTGGAGATGCCGGGACCACGAGATGGCTGCTGAGGGTTGCTGCTGGCCCTGAATGAAGTTTTTCAGGACTGTGAGTAGCCTAGCTGGAGGGGCAGAATTAGAACTCCAGAGACTTGTTGCTGGTTAGAATTATCGGACTTGGAGACTTGTCACTGACTAGAAGTTGTTGGACTTGGAGCTACAGAGTTTGATGTCTGCCCTGGTTGTTTTAAATCTTCTATTGGCTGAATATTTCTTTGCTACCCAATGCCATCTTTTGCAGTGTGAATGTTTATTCTGTGCCATTATGGCTTTTTTGGGGGGGGGGGTGATATTATGTCTTAATTAAAAGATCTTGACTATGGGAATGCTTGATCATCATTGGGATTGATAAAAACTATGGGGAACCTTTAAAGTTGCACTGAATGCATCGTATTTTATATCATGTATGGATATCAGTTTATGGCGGCCAGGGAGGAATGTGGTGGTTTGATTCAGGTGTCCCCTGAGAACTTGGTTGTTATGAATGCTAGGTTCCCAGCTGATGGAGATTTGGGAATTAACACCTTTTGGAGGCAGTGTATTGTTGAGGGTGGGCTTATGGGTGTTATAGCCAGTTTTCCCATGCCAGTGTTTGGCACACTCTCCTGTTGCTATTGTCCACTTTATGTTGGCTAGGGGCTGATTTCCAACCTCTGCTCAGGCCATCATTTTCCCCTGCCATTGTGGAGCTTCTCTTTGAGTCTGTAAGCCAAAATAAACTTTTTTTTTTTTTCCCACAAGCTGCTCTTGATCAGGTGATTTCTGCCAGCAATGTGACCCTGACTGCTAAAGAACAAAGGGAGCTTCTTTTCTTGCTTTTATGGGTTGGGGGGGGTGGCGGAGGGAAGAGGCTCCATGTCATGTTACCCAGCCTGTGTGCTAGGAGCCACAGAGGCAGGGGGAGGCACTCTATAAAACCCAAGGCCATAATTCAAATGGCCTGTGGGGGGAGGAGGGGCCATGCAAATGAAGGGCTGGTCTTATCTTCTTCATTTAACCATGGCCCTGGGAGGGGGAGTTGATTTTTGTGGTGCTCAAGGCAGTGACAGGGGCAGGGGCTTTTCAAAGAGAGGCTCACAGCAGCAGGCGTGGCTACTATTGGAGCAGTCTGAATCTAGTCTTCTAAAGTGACTGCATCAGTGGTCTAATACTAGCAATCCTGGCAGGAGTGGACAACCATAAAGAGACATTTACTTGTGCCCTTCCATTTGGCTATGAGATTATGGGTATTAAAGTAGGTCGTAAAACAATGGACCCCAATGAGCTAGAATTTCCCCTGGACTCTCATGCCAGCCAAAGGAAGAACTTTTCTTTCAGATTTCACATAAGTTTGATGATTTGTCAGAGCAGAGTACAAGTCAAACTGATTTGGGGGTTCAGGAAGGGTTTCCAAAGCTTATGAATCCCAGTTTTGGGTCCTTATCCTATCTTTGACAAAGAGTTGATAAAATTGGACCCAAGGAGGATAAATTATGAATCATTGAGTTTTTTAAATGGGGAAACCTTAGAGTAACAAACAGGTGGAAGATAGGAAACACACACACTCATGTGGAAGGCACTGCATAGTTCATGAGGTTCATTTAAGAGAAATGGAGGTCTCAGAAGAGGCTGGAGCAGAGCCACAAGCATGTGGAGATAGGATCTAGGAGCTTATGTCAGGAGATTTATTTATTTATTTATTTGCAAGCCAAGAGAGAGAGAAATATTTTTATGTATTGATTTTCTAGCAGATAGAGAGAAGAGATGCAGACAGAGGGAATGGGCACGCCAGAGCCTCCAGCTGCTGCAAATGTACTCCAGACACATGTTCCACTGTGCATCTGGCTTTACGTCGGTGCTGGGGAACTGAGCTTGGGTCATTAGGCTTTGTAGGTAGGCACCTTAAGCATTAAGCCATCTCTTCAGTCCAGTAGATTTACAAGAAACATGCACTCATGTGGAAATCACGGCATCTGCCCTCCCATGGAAGAAAGTTAGGAAGCAAGTGGTGATGGCTTATGGAAGAAAGAGAGAGAGAGAGAGAAAGAGAGAGAGAGAGAGGGAGAAAGGGAACACCAAAGCAAAGACCAGGATATTCAGATGAGAAAAGGTTAGTAAGAAGAATTCCACCTTTATTTACCCAAGATAACCAAGCTTAGAGAAATTACACAGGTAGCAGACTCAGAGTTTAGATCTTGAGTGTAAAGGAAATAAACACACACGTGATAGAGAAAAATCATACATGTAATTAAAGTGAGAGGTTGCCTTAAAGCATAAAACAGACATAAGTCGAGAAGAAAACTACTCTAGCCAAGATCAGTGCTCAGGTAGCTTAGGGGAAAGCCAGACTTACATGTGTCTAGACAGAGATCACAGGGCAGAGAAAGATGGGAACAGTGCAGACAAGCCTCTGTAGTCTACTGAAATTGTATTCTTTCAGCACATTCAGTTATATAGAGGGGAAGGCATGACTTATTTGCAGTAGAGGGGCTGACCCCCAAAGCCCAGTCCACCTAGGGAGTATACCAGGCTGTGGAGGCAGCAGGAGACCCTGCAGCTATTGTGGAGAAACTGGATCAGGCATGAGTTCTATTTCTGCTGTGGTGGGTGACATGTTCTGCTTCTCTCTTTGGGCTCCTGTCTCTAACTGAACTTGCCTAAAAGATTCAGCAATGGATCAGTGATGAGAGGAACCCTATCTTGACAAGGCATACTTAGCTACGCGTAACTCTTGCCCACTCCTTCTCCTTGAGACACTTGGCCTTCTGCTAGACACCTTATTGTCTTCTCTTTAAACCTGAATCTTATGTCAGTACACTGCAGCTGGGTTTGTAGGCCGGTGGACTCCTTTATTGTTCTCCTTCCCAACATGGCCACATTGAACATATCTCCTTTTTCTTCTTGTTGCTTGTCTGCTTAACTGAACTACTGAGGAAGGATGGCAAGCTACAGAAGCCCAGGTTTATAAAAGCTCTGGTATTCTTCCTTTTACGTACTATTGGATTTGATCTGCTCTCTTGTTTAAGCAGTTACACGTCTGTGTCAGTGGGCTTATTTCTGTGTTGTGTTCTGACTTTGTAATGCTTTGTCTGCTCTTGGGTTCCATTGCATGACCCTTCCCCAAGAATATGTTTTTCTTTTCCCTTGCTTCAGGAACTACAGATCTACCTGAAAGCTTATCAGGTTTGCTTTCCTTATTCTAAGGACTTGCCTTTTGTTCCATAGCAGTAAAGGGCTGTAGAAAGGGTTCCCATTTTTTCCACCAGATCTTTGGTTCTAGTGATGTTTTGCAATTTTTTAGTTTAAAGCACTTGCTATATGTTCTATACTATGTACTTATACTGTTCCTTGTCTCCTTTGATCTTTGTTGTTATCCCGTTCACAGACTGGCAACTGAACCTAGGAGGGCTTAAATAACTTAAAGAATTTATTAATGGTACAGTGAAGATCATATGGTAGAAAAAAAGCTAAAAGTTGAACTGATTAACTGATAACTGTAAAAATTAAGTGCTGAGGAGCTAAACTTATCTTTTTCAGCAGATGGAAAAATCCCCAAGAGAGAACAGTCCAGAAAGGGCCCAAAGGGATGTTAAGAAGGAAAATGGAGTTCATTGTTAGGGTGGCCTGACTATAGAAATGATTGACATGCAAATGTCACATCTTGTTTGTTCACTCATCCCTTCCCTCAGCTGTGAAAACTATAATGAAAATAAAATCTCAGCTCCAGGTCAGAACGTCTTTGGAGAACTATCTCAAGCTTGCTGGCCCCAGGGTAAATAAACTCTACTTTTCACACATACTAGTGTTGGAGTGTTTTTTTTTTTTTTTTTAATTTCTGCTACGATCAGAATTTAGGTCTGAATGGCTCTGAAACCCTCGCCTTTAACAACCCTACTGCATTGCAATCCTTGATTGCAACACCAGAGGAGTCAGTCATTTTTCTTGGCTAGGTGGAAGATAAGGGGACAAGGCAGGTAAGGACAAGGTAAACCAAGATGACCAAGGGGGTGGTGACTCCACCTTCTGGGCCTAAACCAACTTCCTGCTGTCTGGTTGGGCTAGTTTCCTGGGAACTGCACGGTACTGGATCACCATGACCCAATCAGTGCCTTTTACCTTCAGTCAAGCCGACCAATCACACACTTGAGTATATTCAGTTCCCATGGAAACTGGTTTTTTTTTTTTTTTTTTTTTTTTAGTTCTAAAAGCCCTCTCCTCACAGAGAACCTTGCTTTCTTTCTCCTTTTCTCTGAAATCAGCTTTATTCTTTTAAGATACGTTCCTGCCTCTTAATTGGCAGAGGAAATAAACCCAAGGCTCCTAGGCTGAATCACTATGAAGTAGAATGATGTGTTGGTCTCCGTCCCCCTCCCCCATCTCAGTCCTTTTGTCTGTAACTGTTTCTAAAGCTATACTTCAGGAGATTGATTGTGACATATTTAGCAATAAATTATGAGATATGTTTGGGTAGAATAGCATTTGGAAATTATTTTTGTTAAAGTTGAAGCAAATACATAGTTATTTCCCTAATAACTTCATTTATGTGCTACCCATTTGTAAATGGAGTTATTATTGGTATGCCAGGAACTGAACCCTATGTTCAATCAGCCACTGTAGTGTCCCATTGTCATATGGGTCATAGTGGGAAAGGTCTGAGAACCCCTGCCTTAGCAACAGATACCTGCGAGGGCATGATTAAAACCGTATTCTTTCTCTTTAATTAAAATCTGAATACGTGTATGATTTAAATGTAGTAGGGATGGAAAGACAAGTTCTTTTCTGAGAGATTGACAGGCTATTATTCCCAAGAGAGATGTGCTTAATCCTTATTGCTGTGAAATGAATGAATGACTGTTAGTGTGTGCTCAGGAGATGTTCATTATATATGGGAAATCCCAAAGACACAAAAGACAAGGCTTCTCAGTGTTTTGGGAGAGTTTAGTTGTAGGGCAATCTCATTCTGCCAGAGATGTGTCATGTAGAAAGAGATGGTTCTTTATTAAGTGTGTCTGGTGACTCTTTGGAGTCCTGAGTGACGCTGCTAGGGGAGTCCATAAAATTACAACTCTTTTCATATTAGTCCAACTCATTATAAATCCTTTTTGTTCACATTCCTTCGTGAACACAGACTGGACTTGTCCAGAGCCTACATGTGACCGTGTCATAGACTGCATGTGTCTCAGAACATTAAGTGTCCTTTGTTCCTTTGTGCATATCTGTTATATGTCCAGTGCCCCTCCCCTCCTTATAAGGAAAATAGTCATTTTATAGTAGAGGCCCACATAGTCCATTATAACGTTGCCTGAATAAACCTATTTCCAAATGAAACCAATACTCCAAGGTACTGAAGGTTAGGACTTCAATATATGAAGTTGGGGAGGGCGACTCCCATTTACTCTGATAGCTTTGGAATGACAGATATTGAAAGGATGAGGTGTTGGATGACTGGAATGGAACAGGTTCCTAAACGACAGTGAAGTGAGCAAGGTATGGTGGCGTAGGGACTTGCTTGTAACATGGTTGGCATCCCTTAACTAGAAACTATACTCAGGCCCAACCAATGAGTCTGAATATCTTGGGTAGAGCCCAGGAACCAGTGTTTTAAGAAGCTCTTTGGGGACACCCCTAACATCAGCCTCATCTAAAGAGTCCTTGGCCTGTCCCAGAGATTCTGGTTCTTACTGGACAAGTTTGGAGCAGAGTACCTTCCAGCTGTGGTTGTTGGTGCTGGCCTGCAAATTAAGTCTTCAGTAAGGGACCTGGAGAGCAGTGACTCTCAACCCCAAATCACCCGGGGAGCCTCACTTGGAGAGCTTTACAAAGAACTAATGCTACCTTCCTCTCCAGAGTAATTATGTTATTATTTTTTTGTTGTTGTTATTGTTGTTAAGGGAATGGCAGGGTCCATATGTATTTGCTATTAAAACTCCACTGCTTCTAATATGCATTACTGGGCCAGAGGGCTGCTGGTTTAGATACTGAACATGTAGACTGCTCTCAAAGGTTATTTATGAGTAAGTATTATATGAGAGATTAGATAACGGCAATAGATACTGTGGCAAACCAGGTGGCTACAAATATCTGGGATGTGAGCTGCTTCTCATATATATCCAAGAATATTTTCTTAGACAAAGAAGAAACCTAGGGAGATAAGAAACAGTTGGGGAGAGACTTGGCAGGTCGCCTCTTCATGGCAGAGATGAATTCAGATAATCTTACCTCAAGGCCAACCATGGCTTTAAAGGCTGTGCTTTGAACTTGGAGACTGCTAGCCCACTGACTTGTTCCAGAGTCGTTGGAGACATGCCAATGGGAAAGGTATCCCCTTCCAGATCAGGGGCCTCATCCTGCACCTCCTCCTGCATGGAAATAGATTGTTTGGCATCTGATTCTCTGGTGCAAGTCAGTGGGCTAGCCATCTCCATTTCAGCTGCATATTGGGTTCCCCTAAAGACTGGTGTCTGGCTCCCTGCAAAGATTCTTATTTAGTAGTGGGCTGTGGCTGGACTTCTGAGTGTTCCAAATCTTGCAAAGTGATACAGATGCCCTGACTTGCAGAGACTGCCTGTGTGAGCTGAGTTCCATTTAAACCAATCAGCTCACTTTAGGAAGGGGGATGGAAGTCCCACTCAGAGGGGGGATTTTGCTGAGCAGGAAGGAGGGCTGTAGGGAGAGGTTCCAAAGAGAAGATGATTCTTCTATGGTCTCCTGAGGAGAAGGCAAACCTAGACATGGGAAGGTGAGGTGTCATGTGTCAGGATTACAGGTAAGAAGAAATTACTTCCTCTCTCTGACTTGAAGAGGATGGATTCCAGATAAAGAATGACTGTTAGAAGCCAAGAAGCCACGCTTGAGTATAAGATGAGGGTTGGCAGTGAAGCCCCCAACAAAAGACCCCATGAGAGTACTGGGCTTGTGGATTCCAGGAGCAGCTAGATGAGGCTAGCATCCAGTTTCAAGGTGGATATATGCAATTGCATTTGGGTCTCCAATTCTTTGATGACAGTTCTTAGTCTCCTGTGATCTCTGCTGTCCACAATTCCTCATTCCAGGAGAGGTGGTGGCAGTGGCCCATCCCGGGGTGGGGCATGGCGATGACCTGCAGCTGGACTGTGGTCCAGGCGCAGGAGGGTATGCTAAGACACCAAGGGCAGGCCTTGTGACAGAGAGCTTGGCCTAGTGACATTTGGGCACTAAAGGAAATGGGATCCTTGACATTTAGAATACCAAAGGTTTACAACCTCTGGTGGGATTTCTTGAAAGCATAATAAGAAGGGAATGGGAAAAGGGATTGAAAACATCTCTCTCAAGGCCGGGAAGATGTCTCAGAGGTTAAAGGTGCTCACTTGCAAAGCCTGCCAACTTGGGTTCAATTCCTCAGCCACTCATGTACCACCAGTGTTAATTTGCAACAGCAAGAGAGACCCTAGTGCACCCCTACATATGTATGTATGTATGTATGTATGTATGTATGTATATGTATATATTACAAAGCATGTCTTGCTGTCTTCTGTTCCAAGCAGAATGTAGCAGCCATTAGACTGCTCCACCTAGCCACAGGGAAGAAATGTCTTCCCTTACTCCTTGGGATTAGTATAGCCATGTGGCTTGCTCCTCTAATTAAATGTGTGCAGAAGGGACTTGTGCCATTTCTAGGTAGACTGCTCACAGCCAATGCACCACTTGCCAAGCTGTTGTTTTCCTTTCTTTCATAGCAGCGGGCACTGTTCCTCACAGGGACTGCCAGCAAGGGCCTAGGGTGGGATGTCAGGGCAAAGCCCTCAGCTGTCTTCAGTAGATATGTAGCATAAACAAAAGTAAAATGCGATAGGCTTTAGTATTGGAATCTGGGGCTTGTTATGACAGCGTAAGCTAAGTAATAGACACAAAGCTGGAGCAGCTAGTAGTTGCTGGAGTTTGGGTCCTGAGAAAACTTTCAGTGCATGCCACATCCTCAGCCCTCTCATTACAGGGCTGCCATGGGGCAGACACAGCCAGACCAGGGTACTCAGCATCCATGTTGGGGCCACGCTGTTCTTTCCTGGCTGTCAATGGAGTCAAATGCACTTGTCATTTACTTTGTACGTTTCAGGCACTCTGGGCTTTTTATTTTTCCTATTCCTGCTTGGGGAGTGTCTTAGTTTAGACTGCTAAACTATCAGACTGTGTAGATTAAACAACAAAGATTTATTTCCTTGTAGTCCAGAGATTGAAAACACATGATCAAGGTGACGGCTGATTTGCTTTCTGCCTGCCTTGCTTGCAGTTGCTCTCTGGCTATAATTCACAAAGGGGGTGGTGAGGAGAGAGGCCGGGAGAGAGGAGGACAGCACTTGTTCTTTAGCCTCTTCTTCTAAAGGCACAAGTCCCATCACAACGGTTGCACCCTCATGACTGTCCAAATATCATCTTGTAGGGTAGTGACAGAACCTGAGAGAAGCGACTTAAGGGAGGAAAGATTTCTTTGGTCTCACCGTTCCAGAGACAGACCACCATGGCCAGGAAGGCATGGCAGAGTGGCTCCATGGTATAGGGAGACTGGCAGAGCTCCTCATGTGGCTGCAAGACCAGGAAGCAGAAAGCTTAGGCTGGAGCTGGAGGCAGATAGAACTTTCAGGACACACCCTCAGTGATCTACCTCTGCCAGCCAGGGCCCGTGAGCCAAAGGTTCCACGGTCTTCCAAAACAGCAGTACTAGCTTGGGACCAAGAGTCCAAACACATGATGTCACTGTAGGAGACATTTTATACTCAAACCTAACATATTGCTTCAAAATGTGAATTTGTGTGTGTGCCATGTGCATGTGTGTGCATATGTGCATGCACATGTGTATGTCCACATGGAAGTAACCTTGGGTGATGTTCTTCAGGAATGTCATTCCCCTCCCCCTTTTCTTGAGACAAGGTCTCTCATTGGCTCAGAGCTCACCAGTTAAGAATAGACTGGCTGGCAAGTAGGCTCCCTGTCCCTGGTGCTGGAATTAAAGCATGTGCCACCACTCCTGCCATTTTTACACGGGTGCTGGGGATCGAACTCGGGTTCCCATGGTGGTTAGGTAAGCACTTTACCAGTTTAGCTATCTCCCTAGCCCCAACGCATGTATTTTGAGAAGAAATGATTTAGCCCATTGTAGGGGAATAGTGAAAGCTTTGGCGTTTCCTTCTAGTTGTGAGGGCTGTGATGGGATAGAATGTTCTGTCCATTTCCACGTTCCATACTTCAGGTATGCTCTCCTGAAACAGCAAGTTCAAGTTGGAGGAGTGTTGTTGTTGCTTTAAAACAACAAATGTTAATTCTGACACTAGAGAACTAAGGGGAGGTTAGATAAGGTTAGGGAGGCATAAAAACCCATGGAGACTCTACAAGCCTCCCCTGGTTTTCCTGTCTCTCCTGTGCTACTTTATTCACTTAAATGTAATTCTCAGCACTGGTGCTTTCATTTAGATCTGGGTAGAGAGATTTTCTTTCCAGAGTGGGTGGCACAAATAAAGACTTTTGTCATATTCTGTTTTTTTTTCTTATTTTTTTCTTTCTTTGTTTATTTGAGAGAGAAAGAGAGAGACAGAAGGGGGGAGGTAGGGATGTGGATATTGAGCATGCCAGGGCCTTCAGCCATTGCAAATAAACTCCAGATGCAAGTGCCACCTTGAGCATCTGGCTTATGTGGGTCTTGGGGGATCAAACTTGGGTTCTTAGGCTTTGTAGGCAGGTGCCTTAACCATTAAGCCACCCCTCCAGCCCTTTTGTCATATTTTTTCCTTATTAGTTATGTACATACTCAGTGTGTAAACAGTACATGTTGGTACCATCCTTACCCTCATCCTTGCCCCGCCCCCACTGGATGGGACCCTCTTTGTTGGGGATGGTAGTTATCCCCATGGGGATTGTAGGTCATGCATTGTGGGGTAGCCATCAGTTATGGGGAACAGGCAATATCTCTGTGTGTAATGTCCTAACTTGTGGCTCTAACAATCTTTCCTCTCCCTTTTCCATGAATTTCCCTGAGCCATGTTGGGTTCATTTTAGGTCTACTTCAGTGATGAGGTCTTGGGAGCCTCTGTGTCTCTGGATCTCTGACTTGGTAGAAGTTGAGTGTCCTCTGTGTGTATCTCCTTCACGCTCTGGTGCTCATACCAGGTACACCAAGAAAGAATCACTCTTGCACATTTTCCCAATTACTCTATGGTTTCAGCTGGGGCCCTGGTTAGGTGCAATGGGTTGATTCTCTCCTTAGGTTCTGCGTCCATCTGAGAAAGAGAAGCAGATTCTCCAATGGAGAGTGAAGTCAGCACCAGATAAATAGGATAACCATTATTAGTTTAAAGAGAATTTATTAGGCGTAGGGCCTCTTGTAGCCCAAGAATGGTGGGAGCTTGATATTGGAGAGCAAACGCGTTTGTATATGATTCCGACTTGTTTCCCAGTTCCAGCTATGGGTTCCATTCTACTCAGTGGATCTGTTTGTCATTCCAAGAGCAGTTTGTTACCCACCATGGCCTTTTGTCGTATTTTTAAAGGAACCTCTGTTCAGTCATCTCTGCTGAGATTGTCTATGGACCTGGAGAATGGGGTATTATTTAAGAAAATAATTCTAATGGTAACCACTTATTGGTACATCCCCGAATGTACAACTTACAAAAATACTCATATTCATTATTTTATAATAACCCCATGAGTAAGAAGATTATCTTTTTCTTTGTTTTATACCCAAACTGTTAAACTAAGGTATTTAATGTCAGAATTATGTCAAAGGTGATACTTTGTCCCTTCATCATTGCCATCACACAGGGGACCACACTGAAATGGAAACTTGGAGTCCGTGCAGACAGCTCTGCATTGTTCTCATGATGGGAGGAGGCAGGTCAGTACAAGCGTTCAGAAGTTTGTTCCCCACCACCAGCTGCTCTGCAGCCTCAGTTTCTACCATATTTATTAAGGCCAAATCACTTTAACAAGTTCTCTTACTTTCATTCCTTCACTTAGTTTGTCGATTGTTGGTGATGGTGCTATTCTCCATACAAAACCATGAGAGTCAGAGATCTAGAAAAAACTACCAACTAGAAAATGAGTAATGGGCAGTTCAGTAACTTTTTTTTCCCCCTCTGTTTCATTTGGTTTTTCAAGGAAGGGTTTCATCTTAGCCCAGGCTGACCTGGAATTCACTATGGAGTCTCAGGGTGGCTTCGAACTCACGGCAGTCCTCCTACCTCTGCCTCCTGAGTGCTGGGATTAAAGTCGTGCGCCACCACGCCCAGCTACCTTTCAGTTTTGTGTTCAGCGAAGCCCTATGCTGAACATACAGGTCCTGGGGGGAGGTCTCCTTCTCCATATTCATGCAGTCAGGATACACACTGTAGAGCCCTTTCAAACCCAGTTTCTGTTTCCTGTTCCTGCCACTGCCTTTAAGATATTTTTATTTATGTATTTATGTGAAAGAGGTGGAAAGAGAGAGAGAATGGGAACACCAGGCCTCCAGCCACTGCAAATGATTTCCAGACACATGCTCCACCTTGTGCAGCTGGCTTATGTGGATACTACGGAATCAAACCTGGGTCCATAGGCTTCACAGGCTAGTGCCTTAACTGCTAAGCCATCTCTCCAGCCCTGCCACTGCCTTTATGTGATGTCACCATAGCTGGGAAGGCATTTGCAGCCTTAGAGGTTGACTGTCTATCCTTACCACCAGTTGTTGAAAAATCAGCTTGCCCTGCATGAGGAACTAGCTCTGTTGGTTATGCTAAAAGGTTAAAGTGGGGTGTAGTGGTGATCCCAGCCAGGAAAAGACCCTGAGACATAGAAAGACAAAAATGACATCTATGTAAGGGGAAGAGCACAAGGAACCACAAAGCCAGAGTGTTCCTCAGAACTGCCTCCGAGGATTACACAGCTTTTCAGCCACTCTTCATTCAAGAATTCTTGATGAGCATGAGTTGGGACAGGGCATGAGGGTTGGGATATTGAATTATGTGCCCTTATTCTCATCTAGTATAGTCTCAGGAGGGAAGCTGTGTATTTAAGCAAACAGACAAACAAACCAGCAGACCCCTACATCACCAAGGAGATGACAGCCTGTACTAAGCCTGCATTCCAGGTGGGACGTAGAAATGTGGGGGCTTCACAGAGGAGGGAGGGATCTAGTAGCTTTCCCTTCTCCACTGCAGCTGGCTCTGCACTGTTCTAGTTACCTTCCCTCCCGAAGTTCTTTTCAGTGTGTTAAAGGCAGATGCCAAAGAAACATAAGGTGGGTGAGGGCTAGCAACTGCTCCACCAGCAGACCCCTGTGTAAGGAGAAGTAAGACCCAAGCAAATTCTGCCACATATGCAATTATTTATGAACCAGGCTTGTGTTTTAGGCAGGGACACACCAGTTGATATCCAGTAACATAAAGTTTTGGAAGTCCTGAATTGCTTATATTACCAGAACTCTACTCAATGGTTGGACACTGGGCGACTCAGACACCATTTCTAAGGGTGTCAGTGGCCGCATAGCTGGGCACTGTATTCAAGCAATAAAGGGATTGTTGCAGTTATCTTCTCGTTGCTGGGACAAACGCCCATCCAGAAGCAGCTTTTAGGAGAAAAGGGATTATTTTGGACTTACAGATTCCAGGGCACATTTCATCATGATGAAAGTAGCTGGCTCACTTCATCATACATCCAGAGAAGAAAGAAAACAGCCAGAATTCAAGCTGGCTCTGAACATACCTTAGAGAGGACTCAAGATACACCCCAGTGACACACCTCCTCTAGCGGGGCTCTGTCTGATGGGGACTTAAGCAAGAAGTTTAGTCTTAATAAAAAATATCTGAGGCTGTGGAAACATCTACATTCAAAACCACCACAGGGAGTGTTGCAGTTACCTTCTCATTGCTGGGACAAACACCCAATCAGAAGCAGTTTATGGGAGGAAAAGTTTATTTCAGGTTTACAGATTCCAGGGGAAGCTTCATTATTATAGAGGAAGCTGGCTCAGTTCAGCATACATCCATAGCAGAGAGAGAACAAGAACAGCCAGAGCTCACGCTGGCTCTCTACACACCTTAGGGCTGGGCTCAAGATCCATCCTCAATGACATACTTACTCCAGCCAGGCTCTACCTGCTATAGACTAAGTAGGAAGCTTAATAAAAAATACCTGAGTGTGTGGATCCATTTACATTCAAACCACCACAGTGATGTATCTCTAGAATGTTTCAGTCAAACCACATATTTTAAATAACTATGAATTTTTTAAAAAATATATTTTTTGTTTATTTATTTGAGAGAGAGAGAGAGAGAGAGAGAGAGAGAGAGAGAGAGAGAGAGAGAGGCAGATAGAGAGAGAAAAGGCATGCCAGGGTGTCTACCCAGTGCAAACAAACTCCAGAAGTCTTGAGCCCAGTTCCCAGCTCCTTGTGTGGAGAGGCTAATTGGCCATGCTTGGGTCAGTGCAGGTCAGGTGGATTAGCTGTGTCCAGGTCTAAGGTCATTTTCCATGGTGTTGGAGGAGGGGACTAATTTCTGGAAGAATGTGGGCAGGGGTGGCAACTGGTACCAAGTGGCTGTTCAATGATAAAACATTCAACAAAGTGACTCATTGAATCACTTTAAAATATTCCTCTGCATCGAGGGAATAACATGAAATTGCTAACTAGCTTAAACGTCAACTCCACAGATATTCAACCACCTGAAGAGAGTGAGGCAGCTAGCAATGTCCCAGGCTTATATTTCACATGGGAGCACTGTTCTCACTTCACAATCCACATAACAATCAATGCCCCACACTGTGTTAATTAGCAAAATGAATGTCAGAAACAGGACTTTATTATGAACACAGAGACTTGTTAATTAACATGATAAATGTTAGAAATGGGCTTTCACTGGTAAGAAATTATGGGCTCAAGGAGAGCTGGTTACTTCTTCAGTAGTTAGACCCATTCAGTGAAAACCTGGGTACTGAAGGGCTCCAGTTTTATGAAAAAAGAAATGAGAGTGGTCAGGAGAGAGAACGAGACAGACACAGAGAGGAATAAAGCACAGAGAGAAGCAGAATGAAACACAAGGAGAGGGGAAGGGCTCCTGGGTTTCTCAAGTCTTTGCTTCTGGGTCTCAGTGGCCATGCATTCTGCACCTTCCCTCAGACTTCGCTTCAGGGAATTAAACTGGATGTTGAGCCCTGCTGTGTCTCCTCTGTCTCTACTATATTGCACAGGAAGAATGAGTTTCAGAGGTTCAGTGGCCTTCCTAGGACCATGTACAGAGGATTCTACACAGGCTTGGGAGCAGTTAAGGTCAAGTTTGAACCCCAGGACCTCAGGCTGCTCTAAGCTGCTCTCTTGTCTTGGGTGCTACATACAGAGGTAGTTTACAATTCAATCTGTCCCACTTGACATTGAAATTTTGCTTCCTAAATTAAGCACCCAATCAAGCTATCTCTCCCATAACATGATTTTTTTTGGGGGTGGGGGAGAGATATTTACCTGGATCTAAACAACTCATTGCCTCTCCCTGCCTGCCTGTCTCTTAGCAGTGAACTATTTCTCGGTGACTTCACCCTGTGAACTTGAAACATGTGCCATCTGTGAGCTAGGAGATAATCAGCTGCATTCTTATCACACATAAGGAGAGGTAGAGATTCATGCCTTACCCTCTCTCTGTCTTCTCCACAAATAGGCCTCATTTCCCTTGGTGTCACAGTTAGAGGAGGCAGAACAAATTATACCTTACCAAAGGACTGACAGTACAAAATGCAAAGGAAGTACAAAGAGACTTTGTACATTGCGCCATTTTTTGAGTCAGGAAAGATTGGTGGCCCTCTAACTTTTAAGAGAGATTAAACCAATATAACCCAAGTAAATAGCTTTATAGATACCCAAGAAAGGCTATATTCTTGAAACAGGATTTTCATTGCCTTTTCACAGTCCAACTTGGGTGCTGTGAGGCATGAAGCCCCCTTCTAAGAGCAAAGTACAGGAAATGGAAAGCAGGCCAGCTAGAGGGGCTCCTTTCTTGGAAAAATTGACCCAGGCCAAATGTGTTATATAACATAGCATAGCACAGCATAGCACAGCACAACACAACAACACAACACAACACAACACAACACAACACAACACAACACAACACAACACAACACCACACAACAACATAAAACACAACATGACAGAAGAAGTTATGTTCTTTCTGTGAGCTGGCCCGTAGAGCACAGATAAGGTCTGACTGGCATGGGAGACAAACTGCTGGCCCCCTGGTCCTCCATGAGGACCATGTGTCTGGCATCTTTGTGTTCTGGAGGTCTCCATGGGAACTGGGTGAAGCCTGGCCCTGATGAGAATGCATATTGTCTTAGTTCATTTCTCTACCTCAGTCTGCTTGTCCTCTTTGGAGACCTAATCCCACAGCAAATCTCATCTCTGAGAATCTTGACTTAGGCTCAGCTTCAAAGAAACCCAATTTAAGGTAATGACATAAAAGAGTTTTATTTTGGAAGGACTCTCAAGAACGTTGGAGAACAAGTCTATGGGTAATAGGTGATCTTAAGAGAAAAATGGATTGGGAATTAGGGAGTGTGTTGAAAAATGAGAGAAGGCAGTAGACAGATGAAACACAAAACCTCATAAGTGAAGAAAATATTGCTCTGTAGCAGATCAGAGTGACAAAAATGGCTGAATAAGTATGGCACTTTGTCATTGCCTCCTCAGTCTGGAAGACGAGTTTCTTGAAGATGTCACAGGAAATACTCTTCTTGGTCCAGTGTTGTGGCATATGCTTTTAATCCCAGCACTTGGGATGTTGAGGTAGGAAGCTCGCTGTGAGTTTGAGGCTAGCCTGAGACTAATGCCAGGTCAGCCAGGCTAGAGCAAGACCCTACATTGAAAAACCAGAAATAAATAAATAAATAAATAAATAAATAAATAAATAAATAATACTGTTCTTGGATCTTGAGGCCACCCTCCTCACGCTTCCTGATGTGATCTTATTTTTAAACACCAAACTGATCGCCCCAAACTTTCTTCTGGTCAGATTCAGTGGGAACCTTGGGTTACACATGAAGAGTTTTGCATTCCTCTGGCTTTCAGCTGGCATTGAGTAGTCCTCTGTAGGACAATTAGCGTGCTGTTGCCAATGTAGAGCACAGCATCTGCAACAGCAGCGAAAGGAGAGTCTGGGATGAGTCACTTCCTTTATGCAAAACATTTCAGCTGGTACTTCAGAAGGACATGCCCAGGACTCAGGGTGGCATGTGGTTCTTGAGGTAGCATGGAGTGTCTTAAAGCAGTGCTCTTGGGGCAGGTTCTCTTTTTAGGAGCCAGTAGCACAAGGCTGGTAAGAAGTAAACGTACAGGAAGTGTCAGCCACGATGAAGGTCTTGGGGTTTCTCCAGCATTAACTCTTCGGCCTTCTCCTGTCCCTTCTTCTCTTCGCATTTTCAATTTGTTGGTACTTTAGGGTCTCTTTAGAGCTGTTGCACCTGTTCCTGATAATGACTCGTATCTTTTCCTCTTTGATCTTAGAACTTAGATGGTCAACTTCAAAGGGCCTTTCCTCTTGTACCTGGCCTACTCGTTCAGGAAAGAATCATTCTTGCTTCCTGGTATTTGACACGTGCAATCTTGGGTAAGAAAATGTTCTGTCTCACTGACCTAGAGCTAAGGATTTAGATGAAACCCTATTGACTGCTCTCCTCTTCCTGTGCACTAAGTGAAAGGAACTCAACTCTCTCCTCCCCTGAGGCATGGGAGAGCCAGAGCTTGGGAAGAAAGAATAACTTTTCTCCCAACGCCACCCTTGGAGACCAAGGTAGGCTCTACAGTACCAATGATTTGTGAATTAGAAACGTGTGATTGGTGTTACATTACTTTGACTTCATTGCAATGACTTCATTGTGGTATTATTTTAGTTCCACTTGACTGGGGAATTATATGCATTGTCACTGTTTTACTGGAAACACCTCCTTCTCCATTTGTCATTGCACTAAACAAATAACCAGTGAAAAGTAACTTATGAAAAGAAAAGGGTTTAATTTGGCGTATGGTCTCAAAACACATCAGCAGGAACCACAGCAGAGCCACACTGTCAGGCAGTAAGCAGGAGAACAGGAAGTGGGGCTGTATTAACAAAACTTCAAAGCCTGCAAATGACCCACTTCCTCTAGCAAGGCTCCACCTCCTAACCTTGCTTCCCAAACAGCACCACCAGCAAGGGATCAAGTGTTCAAACACACAAACCTGCTGTGAACGTTTTACATTTAAATCCCAACAGAAGCCAAGTGGATTACTGATTGCAAACATGAGCAAAAAATGTATTCAATCCTCTAACTTCTCTACATTTCCTACCTCCTGCCCCACATCAGGGCCTTCCCACATTCCAAGTCCCCCATCACTTATCTCTGTGGGAGGTAAGGAATTTGATCCCAGGCATTTTTTATATTTATTTATTTATTTATTTGAGTGTGTATATATGGGTGCACCAGGGTCTTTTTGCCACTGCAAACAGAATGCCAGACACTTGGGACACTGTTTTGGACTGGCTTTGTGTGGGTGTCTGGGGAATTGAATTGGGGCTGGCAAGCTTTGTAAGCAAGTGCCTTCAACTGTGGAGACATATCCCCCAGGCAGCTTTAGCCTGAGCATTTTCAACTCTACCTGAGAGGGAGTTACCCATGGAGCCTCAGACAAATAGACACTTGAACAAAGTCTAGACGCTTTTGTGTTTTTATTTTATTTTAACTTTATTTTTGACCACCTTGTACATGCATATGATGTATTTTGATCACATCCGCCCCTTTTTCCTTCTCTTATACCCCTCCCACTCCTCATAGGCCCATTTTTTTTCCTTCCCAGCTAGCTCCACTTCTATATGGATGTCTTTTTTTGTGACTCACAGAGTTTAATTAGAATTTGTTACATGAGTATGGGCGGAGGATTATTTATACCAGAGCACAAGCAACCTATTGGTAGCTAGACCACTGGAGAAAATGTTTCCACCTCCTCCAGCATGATTATAAATTCTTAATAAAAACTAGTCCAGCTGGGCATGGTGGTGCATGCCTTTAATTCCAGCACCTGAGAGGCAGAGGTGATCAGATTACTGTGAGTGCCAGGATAGTCTATGACTCCATAGTGAACTCCAGGTCAACCTGGGTTAGAACAAGACCCTACTTTAAAAAATAAAATAGTCCAATAGTTTTGGGATGATGTTTATAGTTTCACTCTCTGTCATTTTATTGAAAGAAAAAGTCTGGAGCCTAATGTAAGCACGTGTATTTAACAGCTGTGACTACATGCATGTTCTCTGCAGCTAAGTCTTGGGCTTTTCTTCCCTAACATGGGACGGGAGCCAGTGGACTTGTCATGAGGCTGACCATGCCACATAAGGGTCATCTAATGAGCAGTAGAAATAGTTACCAACTGCAAAGATCAGTTATCAAACATCGCAGCTGGAATAGCACCTGTATTATCAAGGAGGTTGAAGGTTTCAGGAAAGAAAATAAAATGTTCCAGATGGCGCATCACGTCTGTCATAAAAGGAAAAGGTATTGAGTGTGACATGAAAACAGCATACAGGCAGAGGAATACACATTGCAGATTAATGTCTGAGGAAGTTTTGTTCACATTCACTGTAGTCGCAAGATAAGTAACTGTGTTGCTCACCTTTATTTCTTATGAATCTTAAATCTATTTAAAAATCTCCTTTTGAGAGAGAGGATGAGAAAGGGGATAGGCACCGAGGTTGAAGGTGGGGAATAAAGCTCATTTCTCTCAAGGTACAGTTGATTCATGTTTTGAATTATTAGTACAATAAGCGCTGATTTCATTCATAGTGAAGTGGGGCTATTTATGTTTGAGTGAAAAGCGCAGGAACTTGCTCATGCAAAGCTCTATTGTGATAGAAAAAAATCAGTTTTTATTGTTCCAACCATCACGCTTTAGCCAAGAGCCCAAAATGAGGGAGAATTCTGAAAATGATGAGCTGAAAGGGGGAAGTTAGTGGGTTAGGGCTCGTGTGTGGCCTCATACGATGGGTTGGGGCTTCACAAAGAAGGGCAGGCTCAAGGATAACACTGCTGCTGCTCGCCGAGCTCTGTTCTTTTGCACTGGTGATTTGACACACATAGGAGGATGAGAGTGAGAATGAGAGGCCAGCAGGCAAGCTGCGGCTGTGTTTGTGGACACTGGCTCACGGGAAGTAGTGAAGGACTGGGCCGAGAGGTGCCTTTGGTCCTTCCCAAAGACTGAAGCTCTGGGGGAGCAAAACAGACGCCATGACATACTCTGTATTCCCGTTGGCTCAGAGCCATCCCTGTGAGGCTCATTTCAGACAATGGCTGTGACCTGGGTGTATTTTATACTTTCTATATGATCAGACCTCCATAGATATTTTTAAAAAAACACATTTTCTCTTGATTTCTAATAAAGAATGTCTGTGGGCTGGAGAGATTGCTCAGCAGTTAAGATGCTTGCCTGTAAAGTCTAATGACCTGGGTTTGATTCCCCAGTTCCCACATAAAGCCAGATGCACATAGTGGTGCATGCATCTAGAGTTCATATGCAGCAGCTGGACTCCCTAGAGTGCCCAATCTGTCTGTCTCCCATTCTCTCTGTCTCTGTTCACAAATAAATATATAAATAAATATTTTTTAAAAGTTTATGTAAATTGGGAATGTTGAAAAGGAAAATAAGGGGAACAAGGGAAGGTAATGGGAGTGCATATGCTCAA
This sequence comes from Jaculus jaculus, assembly GCF_020740685.1. NCBI lineage: Eukaryota > Metazoa > Chordata > Mammalia > Rodentia > Dipodidae > Jaculus > Jaculus jaculus. The sequence continues at coordinate 36,951,751 of NC_059117.1, forward strand.
AATATTTTATATACATATATTAAATTGATAAAAACTAAATTATTTAAATAAAAATGATAATCTAGTTGAATGTGGCGGTTCATGCCTTTAACTTCAGAATTCAGCAGGCTAAGGTAGGAGGAGTTCGAGGCCAGCCTGGGATACAGAATGAGTTCCAAGGTCAGCCTGGGCTAGAGTGAGGTTCTGCCTCACAAACAAAAGCAAGAAAACAAAACAACCAAAGTAAATAATATAAGAGTCTTCTCATCTTCCTTAAAGAAACTTGGTAATTCCTGCTATGAATATGATATGTACTTAGTGCAGTGCCCAGAAAGAAATAAGTTCTAAGGCTTTAGGGAATAGCATCTGAAAACATTTGGTATGCAGTATTTATCTTTCCATTAAAAAATATTTTTATTGGGGATGGAGAGATGGCTTAGTGGTTAAGTGTTTGCCTGTGAAGCCTAAGGCTCAATTTCCCCAGGACCCCTATAAGCCAGATGCACAAGGTGGTGCATGCATCTGAAGTTTGTTTGCAGTGGCTGGAGGCTCTGGCACACCCATTCTCTCTCTCTTTCTCCCCCTGTCTGTCGCTCTCAAATAAATAAATGAAAATAAACAAAAAATTAAAAATTGTTTTTTTAAAATTTATTTGCAGAGAGAGATAGAGAAGAGAGAGAGAATGAGAATGGGTGTGCCAGGATGAATTCCAGATGAACAACTCCAGATGGATGCTGCACTGTGTGTCTGGGTTTACATGGGTACTGGGGAATCAAACCTGGGTCACTAGGCATTGCACGCAAGTGCCTTAACTGCTGAACCATCTCCTCACCCCCCTCTTTTCATTTTTTTCCTAGTTACATGCATGCAGCTATGAAATGAGTTAATAAGAAACATTCACTAAACACTAGAAATTTTGATAGGGGAAGAGGAGAAAGGAACTATATTGAGGAACCGATTTAGTTTCTTGCTCTTGCGTTACACATCATTTTAGTAGAAGACACAGAGGCAAATGAGCCACTGCTATAGAATGTGATGTGGAACAGGCTGTGTGGAGATTGGTGTATGCTTTAATCTTGGCTGAGGACTATCTGGAGAAACTGACGCCCTTTCTCATGTGGGAAGGACAAGCAAGGACTGTACAATTAGCCAAAGTGAAAAACAAAGAACATTTCCCACAGAGAACCTCATGTGCTAGCTTCCTGAATCAAGAGGGGTCATGGTCCATTCATATACAGCATGGGTTTCTCACTCACTGAACAAAGAATGGGCAGTGCGAAGAGAAAGAGCATGGTGCACCAGGGCCTCTTGCCACTACAAACAAAATAGATGTATGTACCTCTTGGTTCATCTGGTCTTACATGGGTACCGGGGAATCCAGCTAGGACCAGCAGGCTTTGCACGCAAGTGGCTTTAACTGCTGAGTCATCTCCCAGTCCTGACGTTTGGTTTCTTGGTAGAGTGAGATCATCTATGCAAAACAAAACAGTGCCTTGTACATAGAAAGTTTTCATTCATTCATTCAGCATGTATGGATTGAGCACTTGTGTTGCAGGCAATATTTTAAGGGGTTGGGAGATATCAGAAAACAATTTAGATGTAACCCCCTGCCCTTGGAAAATGTGTGGCCCAGTAAGGGGAGAATAAATATACCGGTGGTGGGAAAGTAGGATGGGGATGAAATTTGGGCAAAGTCAGCAGGAATAGTGCACAAGAACACTGGACAAATGGACTGGCGTGATAGTGTGAATTGCTCGAGAAGATTCACTGTGGGAGGAGAATGTAGATTGCTAACCTGATGGTGAGTGGGGAGCTGTTGAAGCAGAACAGTCATGATCAGATGTATGCTATGAGAACCCTACTTACCGTTAATACTAATTATAATTATGAAGCCATTGTAATGTGATAGGCTGTCAAGTAACAGAGTAATTTGAAGAGGGTGGTTAGGAAGCGCTCACCTTTTGAGCTGGTGATATACAGTGGTAGAATATTTAGCTAGCATGAGGCCTGTAGTTCAATCCCCAGTACCACACACACACACACAAGAAAACAAAAATCTTTTATACTTCAAGTAAATAGTAAATTTTCAAATTATGTAGGTCTAAAATAAATGACACTGATGTCACTACATGTGACAAACTCTGATGTGTCAAAGTGCTAAATTTAGAGCTGCAAAGTATTTGTCAGAAACAAAATTGAAAGTAAATGATTCATTTTCAGCTTAAATGTAAAAGATAAAATATAAGAGACTGGAGAGATGGCTCAGCAGTTAAGGAACTTGCCTATAAAGCCTAAGGACTCAGATTCAATTCCCCAGTACCTAATAAAGCCAGATGCACAGAATGGTACATGCACCTGGAATTCCTTTGTGGTGATTAGAGGTCCTGGTGCACCCATTCTCTCTCTATTCTTGCAAATAAATAAATTTATAAAAAGTAGAATATGTTTTATTTTATATAAACAGTATATACATTTTCTATGCTCTGTTCTATTTTCCACTTAGTTATATATCTTTGTGGTTCTATTAAAAGCTTCCTCATTCTGCATGTTTTATTATATGAATAGACCATTGTTATTTTTGAAGTAGAATTTCAAATCATGTGAAAAGGGCAAAATAATAATGATATTGTGGTTACAGAGCATATGATACACACACTGTTAATACTTACTTAGCAAAATATCTGGAAGGATAAATATAGAGTTTAATAGAGGATACATTTAGAAAGTGGAGTGGGATAAGAGAGAGAAAAGGCAACTCTGATATTTTATGTAAAATTTCTAAGTTATATAAATTTTACAATGATATGTATTCATGCATTACTTAGATATTACCTAAAATAGAGACATTCTAAGTATAGTATGGAAACAGAATCTTTGTGAATATTTATTCTACATCTTCAGAAGTAAAACTTTCATATCCAAAGTAATGCATAGCATTCTTTTTGTGCGGCTGTTTCCTCGGGCTTGGACATGGCTGCCACTGTCTTGAAGCAGAGCAGCTGTGATGATCTGAAGGCATCCCTGAAAAGACTGTGCCTATTAATACTCCTTCATGGAGGGGACAGGGTCAAGACTCACAAGACCCTCAAGAATCTTCACAATATCCTCACAAGGTGGCATCTTTGCCAGAGATTCCAATCATCACTACATAGGAGATAAACCACATGACTGGGGTGGGATTTGAGTCATCCATGCTACTGTAAGTAACTCCAATAAGCCCATTGGCTCGCTAAGCTGGACTATGATGGAATTCCTAGTTGATGCTTTCTTTATCTGGGGTGAATAGACATTTCTTTAGATCTCTGCAGGAAAAGACAAGCAGCAAATTTCTGAAATGCTCTTTTGATTTAACTCACACACCCATTAGGAGCATACGAGAGTGCATCTTTTTGCCACATCTTCGTCAATAGGACTTCTTTTTTCATGTCCATATTTTCCTCAAGTACATGCTAGGAATCCATTTTGTTATGACAATAAAAGTGAGGTGTTCACATGGAAAGTAAAAATTTTGAATAAAGATGTATTTTATGCATATGTGTGCCAATCAAGTTGCCCTCTTACTGGTTATATTTCTGTCTATAGATTAGTACTGTTCTCAGTTTTGGTTAGAAAACCTTCTTTTTTCAAATGCTGGTGGCTACAGGGGGGAACAAGACTCACCAAAGTCCTTAGAAGTGACCATCCAGTGCTCAGCACCGGGGCATCTCTATCACGCTTGGCTCATGAAACATTGAAGGGGAGAATGGCAGAAAGATGTCACCGCTAGCCAGAAAGGTTTGTCTATGGACACAGCTGTGAACACTAGATTACTCAAAACTCATCAAAGTGTTGAAAGAAGAGACAGTTGAGAGCTCAGCGCCAAATGAGACATCTCCATACACCACCCAGGGCCCAGAGTACATTGCAGAAGAGGGGCCAGACAGAAAGAATGCAAGAGCCCCAGGGTGGGTAGGAATACTCTGGGGTACTACTCTCCAGACACGAACGGACTGCTGCACCCACAAGCTCACGGTGGATGACATCACCCCACAAGACCCGAACACTATGGCGCCCAGCAACATTACGACTTGGATGAGGACAGAAAGAATGAGACATCCAAACAGAAGAAGGACTACTTGGAAGGAGGAGGGGTTCAGTGGAATAGGGCTGCAGCAAATGGGAAAATAAAAGAGGATAATGGGTGAGGATTATGATCAAATTACAGTTATGCCTCAAAAAAGTATTCTGTGCATGACAGTAAAAATGTACTTTTAAGTTACTAGTACAACACGCTGCAGATTTTAGCTATAATGTTCTGGAGGTGACATGTTCTTCATTAACTTCTTCGTTTGTCTGATAAAGGAATGTTGAGCAAGACAGGAAAAATGTGGGGCTTGGTTCATTTTCAGGGGGTGAAGGAGAGAAAGAACACTTATCAAGTCCATATCACATCCCAGGTGATGTCAACTACAGTGTCTTCCCCATAGGCTTATTGTCCTGTTTCCTCAAATACATAGTAAGGGGCTAGCAGGTCTGCCTTTTACCCTTTTAGCAGCCCTCAAAGTGACATTTCCTTCTGATTCCTCCTGCAAAGCCAAGAACATTTCAGAGCAAACAGTTGTTTTTCCTGAAATTCTCATCCCTACAGCTGTCTTCTGCTTTGGTTCACACCCTGGGGCATGAAAAGCCAGCTTGGAGCAGGAGTCCTGCCTCCTGAGCACGAACCAGCATCCTCTTCTCCAGGACAGCTCAAGACATGCCACTCATGTGCTTGCCATGCCCCCCATGCCTGCTGGGAAGAAAATCACAGGGATCCAGACAGACCCACCCATTGCCTTAGAGGCACCTTCTCCCTCTGACAGTTAATATACCCAGTGTGGTTGGCCTGACCATGACCTCCTGCCTCAGCCTGACCATTTGTAAAAGCGCTGGCATCTGGTGGATCTTGCTGCTGATAGCTGTGGGAACTGATTTCTCTGCACACGGCTTGGTGTGCTGTGGAAACATCTGTGTGGACCACATGGGCCTTTTCAGCTTGTAGGATGTGTGGTAACTTGGAGCTGTTTGCTTAAAGGGTCCATCTGCATTATCAGCAAAGAATATGGAAAACAGCTCAATTTCAGCTGATTACCCACCAAAGTGCTTGGGAGCTGTTCATTCTGTAATTTTCAGTGCTGCTTGCTGGGCTCTTCAGTAAAGTTTGCCAGCGAACTTAATGGGAAGGATTCCATTCTGAACGGCAGACAGAGAAGACACGGGCTTCCTGTTCCCTTTGTTTGGAAGCATCTGTTAACATAACATAGTAAACATTTTTTAAAGACCATTCTGAGAATAGTTATCTACAAGGCCCCTCTGCAGCGTAGCCTTAGACGAAGATTTTGGTCTGTATTCAACCCTAGAAGGAATTGTCTCTGTAGCCCAAGACCAATGGGATCCACTCATTATAATAAGGACTTCCAGTAAATGGCTCCAGACCATTTAGTGGCTAAACTCTCATATTGCTTAAGGTCAAATGATTAAACACTAGGCCCTGTGGTATTTCAGGCTGCTAGAGTTTTAGGTCAAAAGCCCTGGCAGTCTCAATAGGTTTTGCCACTGATCTCCACAAGCATACCAAAGGAAAAAGTAGTGGTGAAAAACAGTGAAAGGAGAATTAATCATGGTTAGACACTGGGAATAGAAATACAGAGGTTCACTGACCCCCAAGACCATTTTCATGGTACTAACCTGAGCTTTAGTTTTAAATAGAGAAAGAATGTGGCAGGGGCAAGAGATATGTGTAATTGTGCAGTCCTGGTGAAGGTGTGGTTTTGTTGGACATTATCTCAGCTCTGGTACTGCCGGGTAGCCAGAAAATTCCTTATTTATTGTTTGAGTGGAGCAGCTGGTTCTTAGACGATTAATACCACCTCAGGGTTTAGTCTTGCTAGTGTTATCATTATCTGGGGATGTTCTGTCCTGGAAGTCTTTGCTATACCTGGATCCAAGGTGACTGAAAGTTCAGGACAATGACTAGAAAGCTTTTAGATGCCTAGAATGGGACCTTGTAAAAAAGCCAATATTAAGATGTCTCAGTTACTCAGTTTTGTGCCTTCAGCAAAGGGGATGGGATAAATTATATATCGCCAGGTTTTGGATAGATACTCCTTGAGTGCAACATGCCTTTGCACAGAGAAAAGAGGGGACCCCAATTAAGACCATATTCAAACTGAAGGCAGAGATGCCAGGCCTTACCCTGCTTTTAGTTACCTTGTGGGCCCCAGAGAGGACTAGTTTCCAGGTCTTATAGCCATTCATTAAAAGGATGCCCTGTATCTGTGCTGCTCACTCTTCTCCATGCCAGGATCCATCTGTTCTATGAAGGTTCCTGTTCCTATACCATCGGTCTGGTGGGCCTCGGGTTCTGCGGTTCTGACGTTCCCAGATGCTCTGGTGCTATTGCCTCAGCCCACATGCCGTGCTTCACTAAGTGCCTACTCACTAGGATTGCTTTGTGCATTCTTTAAAAAAAAAATCTTTCTTCCTTCCTCTCTCTCTTTCTTTCTGAGAGAGAGGCATATATAAAGAGAGAATGAGCATGGAAGGGCCTCTAGCCACTGCAGATGAACTCTGCATACATGCAACACCTTGTGCATTTTGCTTGTGTGGGTACTGGGGATCAAACCTAGGTCCTTAGGCTTTGCAGGTAAGTGTCTTAATCACTAAGCCATCTCTCCATCTAATTTGTGGATTCTTTTTAAAAATATATCTTATTTATTTATTTGAGAGAAAGAAAGATGGAGAGAGAGAGAGAGAGAATGGGCATGCCAGATCTTCCAGCAACTGCAAATGAATTGCAAATGCATGCACTCCCTTGTGCATCTGGCTTACACAGGTCCTGAGGAATCAAACTGGGATCCTTTGGCTTTGCAGGCAAATGCCTTAACCACTAAGCCATCTCTCCAGCCCCACTTTGTGCATTCTTAAAAGTGGATCAATCTTAGTCTGAGTGGCAGGATTTTATCAAGTTATGCAAATACACTGTCATTTTAAAACAAAAGTTATCTGGTCTTAGATATATTGCAACAAGAGGAATTGTTGGGTAATGTGTCATATATATCACATATGTATAGGTATAGAGATATGTAACTGAAACAAAACATTCTATGTCCACCATCACTGCCTATAGATAAACTTGAAATTGGTTATTAAAACTGTTAAGTCAGGGCTTGAGAGATGAGTCAGCATTTAAGGCACTTGCCTGCAAAGCCTAAGGCCCAAGTTCAATTTCCCAGTACCCACATAATGCCAAATGTACAAGGTAGTGCATGTGTCTGGAGTTTGTTTGCAGTGGCTAGAGGGCCTGGCACACCCATTCTCTCTCTATATATATCTCCCTCTTTCTTTCTGTCAAATAAATAAATAAATAAATAAATAAATAAATAAATCTGTTACATAAACCACAATAATTTAATTAGTTGGCTTCTGTAAGCATCTGGTTTTCCTCCCCATTTTAGGCCACAGGTAACCTGACACAAATTCCAAACCAAGTTTCTATTCAGCATGAAACCAAAACATTAATCCCTTGGATGGTCAAAATTTCTCACTTTACTTAGTGTGGTGGTATGATTCAGGCATCACCCATAAGCTTAGGTGTTTTGAATGCAAAGTTCCCAGCTGATGGAGATTTGGGAACTAACACCCCCTGGAGGCACTGTATTGTTGGGAGTGGGCTTATAGGTGTTAGAGCCAGTTTCCCCATGCCAGTGTTTGGCACACTCTCTCCTGTTGCTATTGTCCATCTGATGTTTGCCGGGCAGTGATGTCCACCCTCTGCTCAGGCCATCATTTTCCCCTGCCATTGTGGAGCTTTCCCCTCAAGCCTGTAAGCCAAAGTAAACCTCTTTATTTGTCCACAACCTGCTCTTGGTTGGGTGACTTCTATCAGCAATGCAAACCTGACTGTAACACTTAGCTTAAATGTTCTTCCTCCCAGGGCTTAGGTCAGATGCTGGGAGTGGAAAAGGGGGCATGGACTCCTTGCTTTCTTCCTTGTGGCCTGCGCTGTGGGACTTTGATTCCTACTACCAGAAGCATCAACACCCAACTAGAGTGGCTGATCACTCCCTGCTGCTGTCATTCCAGACATTGCTGGGGGAGCTGCTGTGCCTGAGCTCACCTCACCAGGTAGAAGGTTTCCAAGGACACAGAAGAGTCCTCACTGGACTGGGAGCTGATGCTAATCCCTGCTCAGCCCCCAGTTAGTGGCCACAGCTGGCTTCTGGTCAGGCCCAGCACCAGTTAGAGCCAAATCTTGAAGCTCCTGGTGGAGTCCTCAGATATATATATATATTAGATATATGTGTGTATAATGTATGCATAAATAATTATATATTTATTTGAATGTGTATGTGTACATATGTAGAAATGTTATGTATGTATGTATACATATGCATGCATATGTATATATGCATTTATAGATGAATACTTTACATGTATCTGTATACATACATATATATATACTCACACATACGTATATAACTTACCATGAATATATGGAACTTAATAAGATAAAAAAATAAACATGATTGTATCAGAACAATGATAGTTAAAATCATTCATAACTTTTTAGTTGTGTTTCAGCTACGTGACAACTAGCTATAATTAAAATGGAATGTTTTTCTGTGTTGCAAAAATGATAACTTTATTATTCCTACAAAAAGCAACTTCAAACATAAATCAAGTTTTTTTAAAAAAAATTTTTAATTAATTTATTTATTTGAGAGTGACAGACACAGAGAGAAAGACAGATAGAGGGAGAGAGAGAGAATGGGCGTGCCAGGGCTTCAAGCCTCTGCAAACGAACTCCAGACACGTGCGCCCCCTTGTGCATCTGGCTAACGTGGGACCTGGGGAACCGAGCCTCAAACTGGGGTCCTTAGGCTTCACAGGCAAGCGCTTAACCACTACACCATCTCTCCAGCCCAAATCAAGTTTTAAGAAAAATATTTCACACTAATCTCCTTGCATGGGAATGAAGGAGACTTGTGAAGCCTGTGGCTGTGGGTGATGAACCATTTTAAGATTCCAATTTACACCAGCACTGGGTGGATCGGCTACTGTGGTGAGGCTCTGATACCTGGTCTTGCATGACTTCTGCAGGTGTGTGCATGAGCTGATCTTCGGTTAATGAATGGTTTTCGGGACAGAGCTGTCATGTCCCAGAGATTTATTTCTTCCTCACTGTCTCATCACTGCCTCACAAACTGTGAGCAGTTCATTGGCAAGACCCACACACCAAACATTTGCCCGTCAGCAGCACTGTTCCCCTCATACCTGTCATGTCAACTGTCTCTCATGTGAACAGCCTGTGAAAGCCCAGGCCTCTGGTTGACCCTGAGTAGTATGCAGTGCACAGCAATGAAACGAGTGAATCTGAGTGAACGTTAGAAATGCTGCCAGTGTCTCTGTCACCCTTTGGGGTTGGGAAGGCTATGCATGTGGCCTCTGAGAATGACCCTGAGGAAGGCCAGCCCACAGGTAGGTAGAGCAAAAGACCAGTGATTCCAAAGCTTGACATGAGATCCAGTAAAATCCCACATCTCCCATACACTTGTACTATGTCCTTGCATAGGGCAAACTCCACAACAAACACACAACTGAAAACATAGAGTGCTGGAAAGTTCCAACTTCATGGCTCAGTAGTTAAGGCATTTGCCTGCAAAGCTTTAACAACTTGGGTTTAATTCCCTGGTACCCCTGTAAAGCCAGATGCACAAAAAGGCTCATGTGCATCTTGCTCTAGTGGCTGGAGGCCCTGATGCACCCATTCTCTCTGTCTCTCTCTGCTTGCAAAAACATAAAACTTTTAAGAGATAAAACTAAACTTTAGAAGCATTATGAATGTGAGCATATCTATGTTATATATAACAACCTAAGACTAATATTTATTTTAAAATGTTATTTCAAAGTCTATACATCTTGGAGTTTGGGAAGTGGCTCAGTGGATAAAGCACTTACTACACAAGCAGGAGTGTCTGAGATCAGCTCCCCAGAACCAACATGAAGCCAGAAGCTGAAGCAGGAGTGTCTGTAATCCCAGCACTCCCGCAGTGAGAAGGGAGGCTGAGCAATGAGAATATCGTGGAAGCTCATGTACCAGCTATCCTGGCTAACACAGAGGCGAACAATGAAAGACTCTGCCTCAAATAAGATGGAGGGAGAGGGCTGACACCCAAAGTTGTCCTCTGACCTCCACATGCGTGCCGTAGTATGCACACACGCACGCATGCACACATGCACACACACTAAATTCATCAGACTATTTCTTTTATTTTTAAGGCAAAAATATTTTAAGCTGGACATCGAAGCACTTGCACTTGGGCAGCTGAGGCCAGTGGCTCGTCATGAGCTCAAGGCCAGCCGGGTTTACACAGTGAGGTCAAGACAGCCTGGGCTACTGAGTGAAGCCCTATCTCAAAAGAAGAAGGAGGAGGAGGGAGAAGAAGAGGTAATGACAGGGGCTAGAGAGATCGCTCAGTGGTTAAAGGTGTTTGCTTGAAAGTCTGCTGGCCTGTCTTTGATTCCCCAGTACCCATGTAAAGCCAGATGTACAGAATGGTACATGCATCTGGAGTTTGTTTGCAGGGGCAAAAGGCCCTGGTGCAGCCATTTTTTTCCTCTCTCTCTCTCTTCTTGCAAATAAGTAAAATATTTAAAAATACATAAAATTGTGTTGAAATCCATATTTATTTTGAAATTAGTATTTTAAAGTGCTTTTATCCTAAAATTTTTTTTTTTTGATCTTAAAAATCAGGGTTTCTCAGCAAGTCTTGTAAGATCTGATCAAGCCTCCCTTCTCAGTTCTTGCTCTCCCGATATGTAGCTCAACTTGACTTTCTGTCCCACCCTTGAGGACTTCATTTAGTTCCTTTATAGAATTTCATGGGCTTGGGGTGTGGCTCACTGGTAGGGTGTTTGCCTACTCTGCAAAAATCCCTGGGTTCCAGTGTCAGTACTTCAAAACCTACTCCCTGCAAAAACAACAATCCCAAACTGCTTATAACTGCTGGCTGTCTTGTATACTGAGTCCCGTGTCTCCAGAATTCTTCTCTCATCTCCCCTGCTGTATAGGTGCCTTCTCTGTCTCCCTAAACTTCCCAAGGTCTTCTAGAAGCCCGCAGAGCCCCCAAGTATGCCCCCCCCAAGCTTCATTGCCTTCCACAGGCTGGGGCACGTGTGTCTCCTCAGGAATGCACAGATGAGGACAGCACAGCCACCAATCCTGGTCTAGGCTGCGTCTATGCCATCTGTCACAGACTTGATTTGGCAGGTAAAGCCCAAGACTATTTATCAAATCACTGGAGAGAAAAGAACATGACAAAAAATATATTTGTTTTTGCACATGAGTAAGACATGATGGTGTGTAATGTCCTTTTCTATACTGTGAATGAAATGGAATACATGTAATAAAGTAATTTAAAAACAATAATCATTCTGTTTTACCAAGTTTGCTTTATTTTTCATACTCCTTTTACAACATTATCAATGTAGACTTGTTTTAGTAGTTATATATTTTGGTCTCTCTTCTATTATTGCTGTTATTGTAGATAATGAGTTATGTAATATATTGGATTAAAACGCGAGTTTGACTTTTTGTTGTTGTAATAAAATACTTCACATGCATAAGAGAGATCTATGTTGTCTCAGTTTCCTAGGGGTCAGTCATGCTTGCTTAGTGCCATGGACTGGAGCAGAATGTCATGGCAGTGTGAGCAAAGAGAGGAGAAGGTTCTGCACTTTTCAGAGAAGGGAGGGAGACAGGAAAGGGGAGAGAGAGAGGCAAGGACATGCTTCAGTGATCTACTTCCTCCAGCAAGACCACACTACTAAAACTTCCAGCATCTATACTAGTACCATCATCTGGGGAATCAAGCCTTCAATGCATGAGACTTTTGGGGGGTGACCCTTCATATTTAAACCATAATAATCTGTACTCTCTTTAACTATCTTCTTAATTTTGCAAGGAATCTGGTACAGTGCATTTTCTAAGCTCACCGAGGCACAGTCCTGGACAGTGTGCTGCTTTGTTCCAATAACCACCTCCCTGCCCTGCCCATCAGGGACATCTCAGAATTCACTCTGTGTTGTTCTCAGGGTGACCTCAAACTCATGGCAATCCTCCTACTTCTGCCTCCCAACTGCTGGGATTAAAGGCGTGCGCCACCATGCCTGGTGTTTATTTCTCATTCTTAAAACCTCTTCCAAGTTCAATCTCATATTCTCTCCCAGTCCTCTCTGACTACATGGTCTTTAAAACCTGCCATTGGGAAAAGGTATGGTCCTTCCTTCCTTCCTTTCTTTGTGTCATTTTTCTTTCCAAAGGAATGTGTGGGGGTGCAGGGAGATTGGAAAGGGGAGAGAAACTGTGCTCCATTCTGTCACTGTCAGACAGTGGCCCTCACCTTTCTATTGGCCATTTTGACTTGCTGCCTGGGTGATTTTAGTGATACTGTCTGTCCCATGTGTTTTGGTTCCATCTCTCACAGAGGACTCTTGGAAAGGTTCAGTGGTGTCTTTTTTTAAAAAAACATTGGCCATCAAATATTTTATTCATTTAGGAAGACCCAACAGACTGGTCTGTTTTTAGGAGAGAGAGGGAGGAGAGAGAATTGGCACGTTAAGGCCTCCAGCCACTGCAGTGGAACTACAGACGTGTGCCCCCTCGAGCACATGTGTGACAATGCACGCTTGTGCCAGTGCAATCGAACTCCAGATGTGTGTGCCCTCTTGAGCACATGTGTGACAGTGTGTGTTTGTGTCACTGTGCATGTGGCTTATATGGGACCTGAAGAGTCGAGTTCTTAGGCTTCACAGGTAAGCACATTAACTGCTAAGTCATCTCTAGCCCTCATTTATTTATTTATTTTTTTTATTAAGAACATATTTGTATGAATACATCATGTGTTGGTTCCATCCTTTTCCTTCTCCCTGTCCCCATTCCACAGGGGGCCCTCCTCAGTGGGATTGCTGGTATTCCCCATGGGGTTGTGGGTTATGCATGTTGGGATCATCAGTCAGTTACTGGGAGGAGGCAGTGCCTCTGGGTATGACATCCTAACCTGTGACTCTTATGATATTTCTGCCCCCTTTTCCACAAAATTATTTGAGTCTTAGTGAGTATGTTTTAAGTGTACTTCAGTGATGAGCTCTTAGAAGCCTCTGGATTTCTCCTTTGGTAGGTATTGAGTGTCCTCAGCATCTGTCTCCTTCACCCTGGTGATGCTTGTCAGGAATACCACGGAAGCGGCACTCTAGCATGTCTCCTCACTTCCTCTGTGGTTTTCTCCTGGGCCTTGACAGAGATGCAAGACTTTTTTTTTTTTTTTCTCTTCAGGTTATGCTACCTTCTGAGAAAGAAAAACACATTTTCCAATGGAGAGTAAAGTCAGCATAGGTGAAATTGGATGGATGTAGCTCCTCTTTTAGCCAAAGACTAGTGGGAGCTTGATATTGGAGAGCATAAGCTTTGTCTCCAAAGGACTCAGACCTGGTTCCTAGTTCCAGATGCGGGTTCCTTTCCACTAAGTGGATCTCTTATCCAGTCAGGAAGCCACTGGGTACCCACCAAGGCCATGTGCCACCATTGCCCTGGGGTGTACCTCTTGTCAGGCTGGTTGCTTCTGAGAAGCTTAGATACCTGCTTGATCATGCCATTGTTGGCCAGTTTCCCACAATTACTCATGTACCCCTTTCTAGCGCTATATGGTCTAACTGTCTGGGGACTGGCTCTCTTCAGGAATCCAGCCAGGTCTCTCCATGCTCTGTGCCAGCAGCATATGGAGTCTTCAGCAATAGGGTCTTACCTTTCACCTCAAGCAGGTAATCAAGTGCTTTGACAGAAGCCTGTCATGTTTTGGGAACCTTGTAGGTCTTTCTGATAAGCAGCTTGATGTGGGGAGCACCTATTTCTGGTGTTGCAACTTACAGGTCAGAGCCAAAGATTTTTAAGGTTAGGCTTCATCCCACCCTCTCCAGGGCCCTTCTTTTCAGGAATTCCCCTTATACGCCTATTGAGAATTATAGCTTTTAGTGCACTTTCAAGGGGAAAAGTTTCTATGGTACCAGTTCATTTTGGGTTTAGTTTTGTGTTTGTTCACCCCACCCTTCTATTCTCCTCCTCCCAAACCCTTCCATCCCCACTGTCTGGGCCTCAAATGTTCTATCCAGTATGTCAGTAACTCAAACTGATCCTGGTTATGAACTGCAGATGAATGAGAACATGTAGCATTTGTCTTTCTGTGATTGTGTGTGTTTGTTGAATATGATCTTTTTTAAGTCCATCCAATTTCCTACAAATTTCATTGTATCTTTTTTTTTTTTTTTTTTTTTTTTTTTTTTTTTTTTTTTACTGCTGAGTAGATTTCCACTGTGTAAATGTACAAGTTCATTATCCATTCATGCAATGAAAGGGACCTGGGTTGATTCCAGTTCTTAGCTATTATGAATTTAGCAGCTATAAACATGGTTGAACAAATATCTCTGTAGTGAAGCATGGAGCCTTTAGGGTAAATATCCAGTAAAGGAATAACTGGCTCTATTGGTAGTTCTATATTCATCTTTTTCAGGATTCTCCATATTGATTTCCATAGTGGTTACAGAAGTTTACATTTCTACCAACAGTGAATGAGGGTTCATCTTTCCATACATCCTTGCCAGCATTTGTTGTCATTTGCCTTTTTTAAAAAATATTTTTGTTTATTTTTATGTATTTATTCGAGACAGAGAGAGAGAGGGGGGGGAGAGAAAGAGAGAGAGAAAGAGAGAGAACAGCAAATGGGCGTGCCAGGGCATCCAGCCATTGCAAATGAATTCCAGACACATGCATCCCTTGTGTATCTGGCTAACGTGGGTCCTGGGGAATCAATCCTTGAACCAGAGTCCTTAGACTTCACAGGCAAGTGCTTAACTGCTAAGCCATCTCTCCAGCCAGTCATCTGACTTTTTTTTTTTTATTTTTTATTTATTTATTTGAGAGCAACAGACACAGAGAGAAAGACAGATAGAGGCAGAGAGAGAGAATGGGCGCGCCAGGGCTTCCAGCCTCTGTAAACGAACTCCAGACTCGTGCACCCCCTTATGCATCTGGCTAACGTGGGGCCTGGGGAACCGAGCCTCGAACCGGGGTCCTTAGGCTTCACAGGCAAGCGCTTAACCGCTAAGCCATCTCTCCAGCCCTCATCTGACTTTTTAATGATTGCATCCTTACTGAAGTAAGGTAGAATCTCATAGTTATTTTAATTTGCATTTCCTTGGTGGTTAGAGATGTTGAACATTTTTCTTAAGTGTGTGATAGCCATTTGGATTTCTTCATATGAGAACTACTTATTCAGCCCCCATCCCATTTTTTTTTCCCCCAGTGGGTTGTTTGATTTTATTATTGTTTAGTTTTTGTTTTTTTGTTTTGTTTCGATTTGAGTTCTTTGTAGATTCTAAATATTTGGCTTCTGTCAGGAGCATAGCTGGTGCAAATTTTCTCCCAATCTGTGGGTAATCTATGGGCTCTGCTTATGGTATGTTTATCTGTGAAAAAGCTTTTTAGCCTCATGAGGTCCCATTGGTTGAAAGATTGTTTAATTTCCTGGGCTACTGAGATACTGTTCAGGAAGTCTTTCCCCACCCCCATGTCATGAAGAGTTCTTCCTATTTATTTTTCCAGTAGTTGAAAAGTTTCAGGTCTTATATTGAAGTCTTTCATCCATTTGGAGTTGATTTTTGTGTATGTTGAGATAAGTTGGTCTAGTTTCATTTTTCTACATGTTGTTATGCAATTTGTCTAACACCATTTGTTGAAGATCCTATATTTTCTCCCGTCTACATTACTGGCACCTTTGTCAATGACGTAGCTTCTTGACCCAAGGTCCAAGTCTTCAGTTCTGTTTCATTGATCTGTATTTCTATTTTTTATGACAGTACCATGCTATTTTTGTTGCTATGGCTTTTAATATCACTTTATATCAGGTATGATGATACCTCCAGAGGTGGTTCTTTTACTGAGGATATATTTGGATATCTGAGGCCTGCTCCCATACCATATTAATTTTGAGATAATTTTTTCTTTCTCTGTGAAGAATGATGCTGGAATTTTTATTGGTATTGCATTAAATCTGTATTTTTTTTTGTACAGTTGCCATTTTCACACTATTAATTCTACCTTCACAGGAGCATGGGATGTTTTTCGATCTTCTCAAGTCCTCAATTTCTTCCTTGAGTGTTTTTATGTTTTCATTATATAGGTCTTTCACATCCTTGATTAGTGTTATTGCACAAGAATGAAGTCCGAATGGATTAAAGACCTTAACATCAGACCAGAAACTCTAAAACTGCTAGAGGAAAAAGTAGGGGAAACCCTTCAACATATTGGTCTTGGCAAAGACTTTCTGAATACAACCCTAATTGCTCAGGCAATAACACCACAGATTAATCACTGGGACATCATGAAATTACAAAGATTTTGCACTGCAAAGGACACTGTGAATGAAGCAAAGAGGCAACCTACAGAATGGGAAAAAAATCTTTGCCAGCTATACATTTGATAGAGGATTACTATCCAGGATATACAAAGAACTCAAAAAGTTAAATAATAAGGAATCAAACAAGCCATTCAAAAAATGGGCTATGGAGCTAAATAGAGAGTTCTCAAAGGAAGAAATACGAATGGCATATAAGCATCTAAAAAAATGTTCTACGTTGCTAGTCATCAGGGAAATGCAGATTAAAACTACATTAAGATTCCATCTCACTCCTGTCAGATTGGCCACCATCATGAAAACAAATGATCATAAATGTTGGCAGGGATGTGGAAAAAGAGGACCCCATCTACACTGCTGGTAGGAATGCAGTCTGGTCCAGCCATTGTGGAGGTTCCTAAAACAGCTAAAGATTGATCTACCATATGACCCAGCTATAGCACTCCTATGCATATATCTGAAGGACTCATGTCATTTCCTTAGAAGTATGTGCTCAACCATGTTTATTGCTGCTCAATTTATAATTGCTGGGAAATGGAACCAGCCTAGATGTCCCTCAACTGATGAGTGGATAATGAAGTTATGGCACATTTATACAATGGAGTTCTACTCAGTGGTAAAAAAAAAATGAAGTTATGAAATTTGCAGAAAAATGGATGGATCTGGAAAGGATTATACTAAGTGAGGTAACCCAGGCCCAGAAAGCCAAGCGCCACATGTTCTCCCTCATATGTGGATCCTAGCTACAGATGATTAGGTTTCTGTGTGAGAAGGAAAAAACTCAGTAGCAGAGGCCAGTAAGTTAAAAAGGAGACATAAAGGGTAGAGAAAGGAAGGGAGGAGGGTACTTAATAGGTTGGTATTGTATATATGTAAATAGAATGATTGAGATGGGGAGGGGATATGATGGGGAATGGAATTTCAAAGGGGAAAGTGGGGGGGGGGAAGGAGGGTATTACCATGTGATATTTTTTATAATCATGGAAAATGTTAATAAAAATTGATAAAAAAAATAAAATAAAGTAAACAAAAATGGGATAGCCTTGCTTTTCTTTCTCTGTATACTTGTCCTTTGTATTTAGAAAGGCTACTAATTTTTGTGTGTTGTTTTTGCATCCTGCCACTTTACTGAAGGAATTAATCACCTTTAGAAGTTTTGAGATGGAGACTTTCAGGTCACTAATGTATAGAATCATGTCATCTGCAAATAGGGCCAACTTGACTTCTTCCTTCCCAAGTTCTATTCTTTTTATTTCTTTGACCTGTCTTACTGCTTGTGCCAGGACTTCTAGTTCTATGTTGAAGAGCAGTGGTGAGAGTGGACACACCTATCTTGTTCCCAATATCAATGGGAACTCCTTGAGTCTTTCCCTATTAAGTATTACTTGAGCTGTAGGTGCTTTATATATATTTGCATTTCTTTTAATTAGTTATGTATACAGTATGTATACAGCTGTGATGGTACATTGTTAGCCTTCTCCCTGTCATTCCCCCCCTGTAGATTGTGGGTATTGCTTGTAGGGGTGGCTTTCAGTTATGGGGGAGAGGCAATGTCTCTCTGCATAATGACCCAATTTATGGCTCTAACAATCTTTCTGCTCCCTCTTCCACAAATTTCCCTGAGCCATGTTGGGTTCATTTTAGGTCTATTTCAATGATGGGAGGTCTTGGGAGTCTCTATGTCTCTGAATATCTGATTTAGTAGGAGTTGAGTGTTCTCTCTGTTTGTCTCCTTCACCCTTTTGCTGGTACTAGGTTCACTGATAATGCATCTCTTGCTCATTACCCCATTAACACTATGACTTCAGATGGTGCCCAGGTGGGGTGCAATGACTGATTCTCTCTTCAGGTTCTGTGTCCATCTGAAAAAGAGAAGCAAATTCTCTGACAGAAAATTATGCCAGTGCAAGACACATAGATACCCATTCTTATTTCAGAGAGAATTTAATAGGTGTAGGCCCTCTTGTGCTCACTATTGATAGGAGCTTGACATTGGAGAACAGGCTTGTTTTGGGATATGGTTCTGACTTGTTTCCCCATTCCTGGTATGGGTTCCATTCCACTGAGTGGATCTGTTATCCAAATCAAGAGCAGTTGGTACCCCATCATGGCTGTGTGCCACTATTGCACTTGGGTGAGCATCACATCAGGTTGATTACTGTTGAGTAGCTTAAACCAAGAGTTGCTTCAACAGATGTTGATCATTTTCCCCCAGTTGCTCATGTAACACCTTTTGGCACTAGACAGGCTGTTTGGGGATTGACTGTCTTCCAGCTTCCAGCTAGGTTGCTCCATGTTCTGTCCCAACAGCATATGGTGTCTTTGGCTGTAGGGTCTCACCATTAACCTTTGGTGGGTCATCAAGTACTCTGACAGAATTCTGTCTTCTTTTGGGAAACCTTGTAGGCCTCTCTGATCAACAGCTCATTGTGGAAGTTACCCACATGCTGGCATTGGGAGTTACAGGTCAGTGCCAAGAGATAAGAAGGAAGAAAAATATAGGTAATATAAAAGAGAAAGAAAGAAAAGAGACAGAGAGAAACAGGATAAGATTGAGGATAGTCTTTATCATACCCTTTCCGGGCCCCTATGAATCAGGTATTCTTTCTTAGCACCTGATGAAGGTTCGACTCTTTGGTATGTCTTTCAGGATGTAGGATTTTATGGTACCATTTCCATTTGGGTCCAGTTTTTTTGTCCCATCCCCACCCTTACCCTCACCTCTTGTCCTGCCATCCCTATTGTCTGGTCCTCCAGATGATTGTTAGGTACGTCAGCATCTTGGGCAGATTCAGGTTAGGAGCCACAGATGAGTGAGACCATGCAATGACTATCTTTCTGTGATTGGGTGAGTTCACTGAGAGTGATCTGTTCCAAGTTTGACCATTTTTCTTCAAATTTCAATGTGTCATTTTTCCTTACTGCTGTGTAGAATTCCATTGTGTAGGTACACCACATCTCAACTATCCATTTGTCTAATGATGGACATCTGGGTTGTTCCAGCTCTTAGCTATTATGAGTTGAGATGAGGTTTGGAACTTTTAGGATAAATGCCTAGTAAGGGAATAACTGGGTCTGTTGGTATCTCTATTAGGTGCTCGATTTATAGCTTTTATGGTGTTGAGATATAAACCATCCTTGCTCATCCTCTCCAGTGTTTTGATCATCAAAGAACCAGTTCTTTACTTCTCTGATTTTCTTAATAGTTTTCTTAGATTCCAACTCATCAATTTCTGCTCTGATTTTTATTGTTTCTTCCCATCTGGAGCTCTTAGCATTGGATTCTTCTTGTTTTTCCAACATTTTTAGTGGATGGTTAGGTTATTGATTTGGGATCTCTCAGCCTTTGTTATGAAGGCGTTTAGCACTATGAATTTTCCCCTTAGAATGGCCATCATTGTGTCCCATTAGTTTTGGTAAGTTGGATTTTCATTATCATTCAATTATAGAAATACTAAAATTTCTATTTTTATTTCTTATACAACCCATTCATTATGTAAAAGTGTGTTCTTCAGTCTCCAGGTGCTGGTGGAGTTCCTGATGTGTACCTCTTGTTAATTTCTTGCTTTAAAGCATTGTGATCTGATATGATGCAGGAAATTATGGCGTGCTTTATGGCCTAATATATGATCTATCTTAGAGAACATTCTGTGCACTGTTGAGAAGAATATGTATTCTGTATAATTGGGATGGAATGTTCTGTAAATATTTCTTAGGTCTAGTTGATCTATGATTTTGTTGAGCCCTGAATTTCCCTGTTGAGTTTCTGCTTGGATGATCTGTGTCTTGATAATAGTGGTGTATTGAAGTTCCCAACTGTAGTAGTTTTGATGTTTATTTCTATTTTTAGTTGTCTCAAGACATCCACACTGATTTTCACAATGGCTGTACCAGATTACATTCCCACCAACAGTGTAGAAGGGGTCCTATTTTTCCTTATCCTTGCCAACATTTATTGTTATTTGTTTTCTTGATGGTAGCCATTCTGACAAGAATGAAATAGAATCTCAAAGTAGTTTTAATTTGCATTTCCCTGATAGCTAAGGATGCAGAACACTTTTTTAGATGTTTATATGCCATCTGTATTTTTTTTCCTTTGAGAACTCTGTAGCTCCATAGCTCATTTTTTAATTGGGTTGTTTGATTTTTTTATTGTTTTGTTTTTTGAGTTCTTTCTATAGTCTGAATATTAATCCTCTGTCAGGTGTATAACTGGCAAACATTTTCTCCCATTCTGTAGGTTGTCTCTTTCCTCTATTCACAGTGTTCTTTGCTGTACAAAAACTTTGTAATTTCATGAGATCCCAGTGGTTGATTAGTGGTTTTATTTCCTGAGCAGTTGGGGTTATATTCAGAAAGTCATTACCTTTGCTACTATGTTGAAGGGTTTCCCCTACTTTTTCCTCTAGTAGTTTCACATATGATATTAAGGTCCCTGATCCACTTGGATTTAATTCTTGTACATGGAGAAAGACAAGGATCTATTTTTCATCCTTCTAAATATAGATACCCAGTTTTCCCAGCATCACTTGTTGAAGAGGCTGTCTTTTCTCCAATGAACATTTTTGGCATTTTCATCAAAAATCAGATGGCTATAGATGCCTGGATAACACCTGGGTCCTCTGTTCTATTCCATTGATGGTGGTATTGTATTGTCTTGATTCTTTGTGTTTCTTGTATTATAATTTAATGATATATTTTTTTGCATCCTGAGTTGATTTGATGCTTGGGTTTTCTAATTATCTGCGGTGCTTTTAGATTTGGAAATTCAACCTTATGTACCTTCTGAGTAGGAGCTCAAGGTGCCAATTATAGCTCTTGTACTCCAATCCAACCACAGAAGTGACCCTAGGTGTTGAGTTCGCCTGCTATTCAAATACTCTAGTGCAATAGGAGGTGCAATTTACTGACAAATTCTAAAATTCAACTTAATAATATACACATTCAGTAAAATCAAGCACAGATTATGCAAGTGTGTGGATTGAAACAAACATATAACTTTATAAAGCCAAAATCCCCAAGGGTGTGTGTTTCTCTACACCCTTAATCCTGTCAGCTGGGAGGTTGAGGCTTCGGTTCTGAAATGGGATCCAGGTCAGCATGGGTCTGAATCAGATCCTGCCCCCAATAATTACAGAAGAAATATATAAAGGCCCTATGAAACTGAAAGCATCAAAGGCAACAATAGTCAGCCCTCAAATACAGCTTAATTGAGAATGGCTAAGCCAGCCAAGAATATGTAACCCATAACCTGCCCTGGCATGGAAGGAGAAATTAGCACTTCCAGTGCAGGCCTATGTACCTGCTTTTTGTCAGTTGGGTTCGTTTATATTTAGGGTGGCTTCCAATCTCACCAATGCTGAGTGCCCAACTTGGTCTCTCCCTGTTGTGCTGTGAATCTGGTGTTCTAATCAGGTGCACTGGATGCCCTCCTGCTGGGGGCTGAATGCATACTCCAGAGGGTTTTGGTGCTGTTGTTTGGGGGATGGGAGCGTGCAGGAGGGCTGGAGTTGTACTGGAACTGTTCAGCTGGCCCTGCCTGTGTCGCCTTCAGCAGCTCCTCAGCTAATCTCTGCTGTCTCCCCTTCAGGGTTCTTGACTTTTGCAAAGAGGCTGAGGAGGTTGGAAAAGCCCCTTGTTTGGTCTCTGCTGCTGCAACTGCGTAGCAGGCAGGTATGTGGATACACATGGATCCACGTGGTTTGAGTCTGGGTCCGTAAATGCCTCGGTGGAATTCTGGCCTGTCCTTTCTGGTAGATCTTAGTCTCTCCTGCTTCTCTGCTGTGACCAATAAAACTAATGCAACTTTGCTTTTGGACAAAGAGTGTATTTTGCTTAAATTCCTGCCTAGGCTGGATTGGTATGACTCCTAAGCAGCCATCTTACCCAGAAGTCTCCCAGATGGTTGTTTTCTGATCAGTGTCAAATTCTTTTGATCCATGTCCCATAGTTTGTTGTGTTTTCATTTTGGGATTCAATTTCTGTTGGTTTCTCTATGATTTCACTGGAGGGCCCCATTGTGGGACTAGGCAAACTTGGTGTAGATTTCTCTCAGTTTTCTGACTTTCATTGGTTTTCCTTCATTGTTGTCTACCCATCTCAGGTAAAAGTCTTATTTTCTTGAGGAGGAAGCAAGAAGGATCTTCAGTGAGTGTTCCATTTTACATGGGAAACAGATTGCTATAGGATGGGCTTATAACCTTAGACGTGCAATTGTGGAGACTACAAGTATATCAAAGGTATCTAGATAACTGGGAGGTGGGGAATGTGGAGCTATGGCCTGTTCACTCAACTTGTGCATGTACTCTTCAGCACATGGGAACCAGGAGTTAGGGAAACAGTAGCCAGGAAGCTGAGGAGCCAGTGGCAGATCCCACAGTGGCCTATGAACCTTCTAGCTCAGGGAAACAGGGATATGGGGACCCAGGGACCTGTCAATCAGGAAGCCAGAGCAAAAGGCCTTCTTCCACAGCATGCCCAAGCCAGCAGTAGTGGTACTGGGACAGTGAACTAGGAGGTAGGGAAGCAACTGGGAGTTCTGGCCTACTCATTCTGCATGCAACAGAAGAAGAGGGGATCCAGAAGTTGGGGACTCAGGCGCCAGGTCAGCCATAAAAGGAGAGAAAGAAGCCTGCATGATCAGCATGTCCCCAGGATCCAGGGAGCCCCACGCCAGCAGCAGGGGTACCAGAATTAGGGAACTGGGAGGTGGGGAAGCAACCAGTAGCTATGGCCTATTCACTCGGTGCACACACCCTCTGGAGCCTTTTTTTTTTTTTTTTTTTGAGGCAAGCCCAATAGACTGTGCTTTTCTTTATGCAAGAGAGTGAGAGTGAGAGTGAGAGAGAGAGAGACAATGAGAAAGAAAATTGGCATGCCAGGTTCTCCCACCAATGTAACTGAGCTCCAGATATGTGCACATATGCAACCATGTGCTCCTGCATTACTTTGTGCATCTGGCTTATGTGGTTACTGAAGAGTTGGACATGAGCCCTTAGGCTTCTCAGACAAGTGTGAAGCCATCTCTTCAGACCTCAGTGATGTCTTTTTAGGAGATGCTATTGGCTCACACACTCATTGTCATGGTTAGGCATCACTTTGTGTGGTTACTTGGCACTGAGGCTCATGTCTCTCTCTTGCTTCTCCTCCACATCCTCATGGGGATACAGAGATCTGGGCTGGAATGTTATCTCTGACCAAAGTGGTTTACATTATGATTGCGCAGTGTTTCTGGAATACGCTGCTTCAGCAAGCTCTTTCCCTTGTAGTCCAATCAAGAAGCTGTCCTTGAAGTATGTCTGTAGCTTTCAGAGCTTGGGACCAATACAGTCAGCTGGTGGATGCTCGTTTCCTATTGCCAGTGGGCATTATTCATATTTACAAGCTATTCTTTGAAGGCTCAATTTCTTGGCAAATAGAGGGAACACCTAGAGGAGAAATGGGAGGACACACCTCTTTAGCACGGAAACATGACTTACAGTGGCTTCAATTTCTTCTCATGGTGGAGTCTGAGGATGGGGGAGGGGTGATGAATGAGGTCCTCACACTGAGCAAGTGCCTGGCACTAATTGGGTTTTGCTCAATGACAAACATTGTGGGACAGGAGTGGTTTCTTTATCTTGGTTGTGATGCTGGCTTCCTGGATGTACACATCTACCAGAACATTAAACTAGGGCTGCAGAGAAGGTTAAGTGGTTAAAACACTTGGCTATGAAGCTGAAGGACCCAGGTTCAACTCCCAAGAACCCACATAAGCCAGATGCACAAGGTGATGCCTGGGCACAAGGTCACATATGTGCACAAGGTAGTGCACACATCTGGAGTTCTACTGCAATGGCTAGAGCCCCTTGTGCACCAATTATTTCTTTCTCACTCTTTCTCTTGCTCATAATTTTAATTTTTAAAAATTATGTATATATATGTTTGACAACTTCTACGCACACAGACAACAAACGATGGCATTCCCCTCCCCTCCCCCTCCTCCCCTTCCCTTCCCCACTTTCTCCTTCATACCTCTACTCACCATCATATACCCTCCCTCTGTCCATTTGTCTCTGTTTTAATTTGATGTCATCATCTTTTTTCTCCTATTATGAGGGTCTTGTGTGGGTATTGCCAGGCACTGTGAGGTCCTGGATATCAAAGCCAAATTCTGTCTGGACAGTTGTATGTAGGGAGTGGTTTCCTTCCTTTGCTTCTTACATTCTTTCCACCACCTCTTCTGCAATGGACCCTGAGCCTTGGAAGGTGTGACATGTTTTAGTGCTGGAAACTCCTCCCTCCCTTCTTCTCAGCACTATGTTGCCTTTTGGGTCATCCTAGTGGTCATCACCATCTGAAAAGAGAAGCTTCTCTAACAAGAAGTGAGAGTAACATTAATATATGAGTATGAACATTAAGTGTTGTGATTTCAGGGCAATTTGGTAATAGTAACATATGCATTTATCCAGATAAGAGCAGGCTTTATACCCCTAAGGCTCATGACCTCTCCTGCCATAGGCTTTTGATTAGATTTTCAGTACCAGGAACATATTCCCTCCTATAGAGTGGGACTTCAGTTCAATTAGAGAGCAGGTGGTTTCCCCCAGAGCAGACATGCCACTATTGCACTCGTTCAGACATTTGGCCTGTCTGGTCAAACTTGAGGTTTCCAGTGTCCACTGTTTTCACTGCTGATGACTTCTGTCTCCAATAAGACTGCATACAGTGCAGCTTTTTCCAGCTTTCAGTTTGATGGGCTACAGGGAAAAGGTTTTTTGTACAGCACCACCTCGATTTCTCCGTGACTTTGCCACTCAGGCATCTGACGTCTTCAGCAATAGGGTCTTACCATCTCTTTCTCATGGGAAACCAAGGGCCTTGGCAATAGCCTGTAGTGTTTTGGAGGCAACATAGACCTCCTTGGCCATTGACTCACTGGAAGGTATCCCAGCCCAGGAACTGAAAATTTTCTAGTAACAATCTATGGCTTCTGGATGTGCCATTATTTGGAAAAGAAGATTTTCATGTCCTATTCCGAATATCTTGAATTTTTATTGACCCCCCATATTTCTTTTATACAATCTCTTCCCCTTACCTCACATAGGCATTTCCCCTCTCTGTAATATGTTCTTTTACTTACATATATACAATACCATCCTCTTAAGTCCTTTCCTTTCCTCCCTCCCTTATAGCTTTTTTTTTAGCTTATGGGCCTCTGCTACTAATTACTGGTTCCAGATCACAGACAAGTCTATACATTTGTAGCTATGATCCACATATAAGAGAGAACATGTGATGTTTGGCTTTCTGGGCCTGGGTTACCTCACTTAGTATAATCCTTTCCAGATCCATCCATTTCCCTTCAAATTTCATAATTTCATTTTTCTTTACTGCTGAATAGAATTCCATTGTGTAGATGTACCACATCTTTGTTATCCATTCATCTGTGGATGTACATTTAGGTTGGTTCCATTTCCTAGCTATTGTGAATAGAGCAGCAATAAACATGGCTGTGCAAGTATCTCTAAGGTAGTGAAAAGAGTCATTAGGATATATGCCAAGGAGTGATATAGCTGGATCATATGGCAAATCTATTTTTAGCTGTCTCAACACTGATTTACACAATTGTTGTGCTGGATTACATACTCACTAACAGTGTAGAAAGGTTCCCTTTTTCCACAACCTCGCCAACATTTATTGTCACTTGTTTTCTTGATGGTAGCCATTCTTATGGGAGAGAGATGGAATCTCAAGGTAGTTTTAATGTGCATTTCCCTCATGGCTAAGGATGTAGAACACCTTTTTAGATGCTTATATGCCATCTGTATTTCTTCTGGTGAGAACTGTCTATTTAGTTCCATAGCCCATTTTTTGATTGGGTTGTTTGATTTCTTTTTTTAAGAAATTTTTTTTGTTTATTTATTTATTTGAGAGCAACAGAGAGAAAGAGGGAGGGAGGGAGGGAGGGAGGGAGAGAGATAGAGAGAGAGAGAGAGAGAGAGAGAGAGAGAGAGAGAGAGAGAGAGAGAGAGAATTGGTGCGCCAGGGCCTCCAAACACTGCAAACGAACTCCAGATGTGTGCGCCCCCTTGTGCATCTGGCTAACATGGGTCCTGGAGAATCGAGCCTCAAACCAGGGTCCTTAGGCTTCACGGGCAAGCGATTAACTGCTAAGCCACCTCTCCAGCCTGGTTGTTTGATTTCTTATTGTTCTGTTTTTTTGAGTTCGTTGTATATTCTAGTTATCAATCCTCTGTCAGATGCATAACTGGCAAAGATTTTCTCACATTCTGTAGGTTGTCTCTTTGCTCTATTCACATTACCTATGCCAATATGTTGAAGGGTTTCCCCTACCTTATCCTCTAGCAATTTCATAGCTTCAGGTCTGATATTAATGTCCCTGATCCCCTTGGATTTGATTCTTGTGCATGAGGAAAGACTCGGATCTAGTTTCATCTTTCTACATATAGATATCCAATTTTCCCAGCACCATCTGTTGAAAAGGCTGTCTTTTCTCCAGTGATTGTTTTTGACATTTTTGTCAAAAATTAGATGGTTGTAGCTGCCTGGATTAACATCTGGGTCCTCTATTCTATTCCATTGATCTACACTGTCTTTGTGCCAATACCATGTTTTTTTTTTAATTATGTCTTTGTAATATAGCTTAAAATTGGGAAGGGTGATACCACCAGCCTTATTTTTGTTGCTGAAAATTATTTTGGCTATTTGAGGATTTTTGTGCTTCCAAATGAAATTTTGGATTTTTTTTTTTTGTTATTCCTGTAAGAATCACATTGGAATTTTAATGGGGATTGCATTAAATGTGTAGATTGCTTTTGGTAAGATTGACATTTTCAAAATATTGATTCTTCTAATCCAAGAACATGGGATATCTTTCCATTTTTTTTGTGTCTTCTACAACTTCTTGTTTGAGTGTTTTAAAGTTCTCATTGTAGAGCTCCTTCACTTCCTTAGTGAAGTTTATTCCAAGGTACTTTATTTATTTATCTATTTTTGAGGCATTTGTAACTGGGAGAGATTCCCTGATTTCATTCTCTACACATTTGTTGTTAGTATATAGGAAAGCTACTGATTTCTGTGTGTTTATGTTGTATCCTCCTACATTGCTACAAGTGTTTGTCAGCTCTAACAGTTTGCTGGTAGAGTTTTTAGGGTCTTTTATGTATAGAATCATATCTACAAATAGTGATAATTTGATCTCTTTCTTTCCGATTTGTATCACGTTTATGAGTGTCTCTTGCCTTATTGTGATACCTAAGACTTCCAGTACTATATTAAGTAAAAATGGAGACAGTGGACACCCTTGTTTTATTCCTGAATTTAGTGGAAAAGCTTCATGTTTTTCACCATTTATATTATGTTGGTTGTAGGTTTTCATAAAGAATTTTTATTATGTTAAGATATGTCCCTCCAGTCATAGTTTCTGTAGTACTTTTACCATGAAAGGATGTGGGATTTTGTCAAATGCCTTTTTGGCATCTATTGAGATGATCATGTGTGTTTTTTTGTCCTTCAGATCATTTATATGATGTATTACATTTATTAGTTTGCGTATGTTGAACCATCCCTGCATCCCTGGGATAAAGCCAACATGGTCAAGGTGAATAATCTTTTTGATATATTCTTGTATTCTATTTGCCAATATTTTATTCAGAATTTTTGCATCTATGTTCATGGGGAAGATTAGTCTATAATTTTCTTTTTTTGTTCTGTCTTTGTCTGGTTTTAGTATCAGGGTAATACTGGCTTCATAGAAGGAGTTTAGTAGAATTCATTCCTTTTCTATTTTGTGGAAAAGATTGAGAAGCAGTGGTGTTAATTCTGCCATGAAGGTCTGGTGAAATTCGCCAGTGAATCCATCTGGACCTGGACTTTTCTTAGTTGGGCAACTTTTTATAACTGCTTGGATTTCTGTACTTGTTATAGGTCTACTTAAATGGTTTATCTCATCTTGATTTATTTTGGTTGGTCATATGAATCAAGGAAATCATCCATTTCTTTCAGATTTTCAAACTTAGAGGCATATATATATATATTCTTAAAGTATGTCTTTATAATTGTTTGAATTTCTTTGGTATCGGTTGTAATGGTGACTTTTTCATCTCTAATTTTATTAATTTTTGTCTCTCCTCTCATCTGGTCAAATTTGCTAAGGGCTTATCAATCTTGTTTATCCTTTCAAAGAACCAACTCTGTTTCTTTGATTTTTTTTTGTTGTTGTTGTTTCTATTTCATTATTTTCTGACCTAATCTTTATGATTTCTTCTTGTCCACTGGTTTTTGGTTTGTCTTGTTCTTCTTTTTCCAAGGCCTTAAGATGGAGCATTAAACTGTTTATTTGTTAACTCTCTAATTTCTTAATGTAGGCACTTAGAGGTATAAATTTCCCTCTTAGAATTGCTTTCATTTTGTCCCAAAGGTTTTGGTATGCTGTATTATCATATAATTTTGTTCTATGAATTTATTGATTTCTTCAATGACCCACTGATCATTCAATAGTGTGCTGTTTAGTCTCCATAAATTTCTGTATGCTCTGTAGCTTTTCTTGTTGCTTATTTGCAGTTTAATCCCATTGTGGTCAGATAGAGTACAAGAGATTATTTCAATTTTCCTATAATTGTGGAGAAAGGCTTTGTGTACTAATATATGGTCTATTTAGAAAATTTTCCATGTGCTGCTGAGAAAAAATGTATCTTCTGCAGCATTTGGATGGAATTTTCTGTACATATCTGTTAAGTCCATTTGTTCCATGACATCATTTAATTCAAATGTCTCTCTGTTTATTTTTTGCTGGGATGACCTGTCAATTGATGAGAGTGGGGTATTGAAGTCTCCCACTACAATTGATTTGATATTTGATATTTGTGACCTTAAGTCTAATAGTGTTTGTTGATGAACCTGGTAGCCCCCATGTTAGGTGTGTATATGTTTAGGATTGTAACATCCTCCTGCTGAAGTGTTCCTTTAATGAGTATAAAATGACCTTCTTTACCTTTCCTCACTAATGTTGGTTTGAAGTCTATCCTGTCAGATATTAGGATAGAAACCCTTGCTTGTTTCCTAGGCCCATTTGTTTTAAATACTATTTTCCATCCTTTCACCCTAAGGCAATGTCTATCTTTTATTGAAAGATGAGTTTCCTGGAGGCAACAAATGGCAGGATCCTGAATTTTAATCCTGTCTGCAAGCCTGTGTCTTTTGTATGGTGCATTGAGGCCATTGATATTAAGAGTTATTATTGAAAGGTATGCATTTATTTTCATCAATTTTCTTATTTTGTTGTGTTTCCTGTTTTCAATTTATTCATTTGTTTTAACTGCTATTTGAGTGTATTTATTTTTTGTTATTTCCTCCTGTGTATTTTGCTTTCTCTTCAGCATTAAGAATTCCTTCAAGCATTTTCTGTACAGCTGGTTTAGTTGTCATAAATTCCTTTAGCCTATTTTTTTTTTGTGGAATGTTCTTATTTCTCCATCAATTTGGATAGATAGCTTTTCAGGATAAGTAATCTTGGTTGACAATTGTTATCTTTCTTAGAATATGTCATTCCAAGTCCTTCTGGCTTTTAAAGTTTGTGTTGAGTAATCTGCAGTTATTCTTATGAGCTTCCCTTTGTAGGTGACTTGCTTCTTCTCTCTAACTGCTTTCAATATATTTGCTTTTGTTTGTGTGTTTAGTAGTTTAATTATAACATGGTGAGGGGAGGTTCTTTCCAGATTTTGTCTGTTTGGTGTTCTAAAAGCTTCTTGTATCTGCGTTGGCATTTCTTTCCCAATTTGAATAAAATTTTCTTCTATGATTTTGTTGGAAAGAACTACTAAGCCTCTGGATTGAAATTCTTCTCCTTCTGTTATACCCTGGATTCTTATGTTTGATCTTTTCATAGTGTCCCAGATATCTTGAAATTCCCATTCATACTGTGGTATTAGCTTGTCTTTCTCTTTGTTGGACTGTATTAGATCTGTCACCTGGTCTTCTAGATATTCTATTCTCTCTTTCATCCATTCTACTGGTGAGACTTTCCACAGTTTGTTTTTTTTTTTATTTCATTGACTGTATTCTTCAGAGCCATGATTTCAGCCTGTTTTTTCTTCAGTATTTCTATTTTCTTACTCATGTCTTGTAATGACCTCTTTATTTCATTAAGCTGGTTTTCTGTGTTCTCTTTCAGAAGTTTGTTTTCTTCTTTAATTCCTTTGTTTTCTTCTTTGATTCCCTTCATTTCTTCTATGATTTCTTTGAGCATAAATACCATCATTTTCTTGAAATCTTTGTCAGGCATTTCTTCTAAAACAGTCTCATTGGTGATCATTTTTGATGGATTTATAGTTTTTGGTGGAACTTTATTGTTTTGATACTTTGAGTTCCTTGTATTATATTGTAGCGACTTTTGCATCCTGAATTGATTTGATGCTTGGGTTTGCTACTTATCTGCAGTGTTTCCAGCCTTGGCAATCCACCTCTATATACCCTCAGGATATGAGTTCAAGGTGCCAGGTATAGCTCTTGTCCTCCAATCAAGCCACAGAAATAATCCTAGGTGTTGAGTTTGCTTGCTAAGCAAGTATTCTAGTGGAATGGGTGGAATAACTTACTGGCAAATTCTAAACTTCACCTGAGTAACATACACAATCAATAAAAACCAGCACAAAGTATGCAATAGTGGACATTAAAACAATTTTATAAAGCCAAAATCTCTAAGGGTGTGTGTTGTTCTACACCCTTAATCTTGTCAGCTGGGAGGTGGAGAATTCTGTTCTGAAATGGGTTCCAGGTCAACCTGGATCTGTATCAGACCCTGCCCCCAATAGTGACAGAAGCAAAACACAAAGGCCCTATATATATAAAAGCACCAAAGGCAATAAAACTCAACCCCCAAATACAGGTTATTTGAAAATGGTAAAGCCAACCAAGAATATATACCCCATAACCTGCCTTGACAAGGAAAGAGAAATTAGTTCTTGTAGGACTGTGTACCTGGTTTTGTTTGTTTGTTTGTTTGTTTTGTCAGTCAGCCTTGTTACCTTTTGGGGTGGCTTCCAATCTCCCCAATGTTGAGTGCCCACCTGGATCCCTCCATGTTGTGCTGTGCAGCTGTACCTCTGATTCCCTCCTCTGGCTGTGCTAACACTGGGGGCTGAATGCTGGAGGTTTGGGGTTCTGATGGTGGGGATGGGAGAGTTCAGATTTCTGGAGTTGCTCACACTTTCAGTAGCTCTTTAGTTTATTTCAGCTGTCTTTTCTTTGGATTTCTTAACTTTGCAAGAAGGCTGATGAAGTTGAAAAATCTGTTGCTTGGTCTCTGCAAGCGCGTGGGGATCACAGGCTGTGATCACTTCAGTGGGGCTCTGGCTGTTTTCCTCCTTTCTGGTGGGTCTTGGTCTCTCCAGCTTCTCTGCTGTGTCTAAGAATAACCTATACTCCTTCACTTTTCAGAAAAAGCATGTATTTTTGCTGGGCTTTTGAAATCCCATCCTAGGCTGGTTTGGCGTGGCTCCTAAGCTGCCATCTTACCTGGAATCTCTTATTTTTTAAAATTTATTTGAGAGTGACATACAGAGAGAGAGAAAGAGGCAGATAGATAGAGAAACAATGGTGCTCCAGGGCTTCCAGCCACTGCAAATGAACTTCAGATGCATGCGCCACCTTGTGCATCTGGCATACGCAGCTCCTGGGGAATTGAGCCTCAAACCAGGGTCCTTAGGCTTCACAGGCAAGCACTTAACCACTAAGCCATCTCTCCAGTCTGCTCATAATTTTTTAAAATTAAATTATACTCTTATTTTTTTTAAAAATATTTATTTATTTATTTGAGAGAGACAGACAGAAAGAGGCAGACAGGGAGAATGAGTATGGATGCACCAGGACCTCCTGCCACTGCAAATGAACCCAGACACATGTACTATTTTGTGCATTTGACTTTATGTGGGTACCTGGGATTTGAACCTGGGCCATCAAGCTTTGAAAGCAAGGACCTTTTACTGCTGAACCATGTCTTCATCCCTTCAAATTTAAGCTTTATGACATATAATTTACTCTTTACTTGTGGTTTATTATATGTCGATATACCTCAGTAAAGCTGTTTAAAAGGTTGAATGGACTTTCTAGTCAATACCAAGTTACAGAACTATCAATAATGCTGTATAAACACTACACATGTAGGTTTTATTCTTTGATATTTCTTTGAGATAAATTTCTATGGTGAGATTATTGGTTATAAGATAATAACCATTCCTCTAGCTTCTGAAAATTCTGACTATATTATTTTCAGAAGGATTGTGCCAGTTTTCAATGTAGCAGAAAGTGAAAATACATAAGTGTAATACCAGCCATATACTTGAATGTTAGTTTTTATTTCAAAAAAAGTATTTCTGGACATAAAACATTGCTTTGAATGATAGGAGGGATAACACATGTGCACATGTTAGGCCCATTTGTATCTCTGCTTATGAGAACTGCCTGTCTTTATACATTGTTTATTTCCCCATTTGGGTTTTAGTGTTCCCTTTTTATTATGATTTCTGTAAATGTTGTCATGAAGTTGTTTGTGAACTAAAATAGATGTTTTTCACTTGAAGTACTGTTTATTCTCATCATTAGGATTTCAGAACAAATTGACTGGCTAGGCAAGACTTGGCTACAGAATGTAGGGTCCACACCCTGCTTCTTATGGATCCTGGAACAAGGTTTCTTTTTCTGTGTGGGTCTGTTGGTTTTCTAGGCATCCCTCCCTGTCACTTCTCACACAGACTCCTGGTTGTTAACACTCACTCTCTAACGTTTCTGCAGCTAATACTCTCAGAGTTATATGCTTCCCTTAGGACAGGCATGGGCAATCTGAGGCTTTTTCTTTCCAATCACCACCTCCCTGCCCTTCAGTGACATTTGAGAATAACACTGCAGCTTTAGTCAATTCTCATTAAAAGTGAAAAGATTGAGTAAAGGAAGGGTGGGGAAGGGGGGGGTTAATCAAAATGTAAGAGGGCATGAATAAGTCATATGGAAACTTATTTTTATTGACACGACACACCCAGAAGCCATAGACTGTTACTAGAAAATTTTCAGTGCCAGAGATGGGATACCTTCCAATGAGTTGTTGGCCAGGGAGGTCTCTGATGCCTCAAAACATTACAGGCCATTTCTGAGGCTCTTGGTTTCTCACCAGCAATAGATGGTAAAATCCTATTGCTGAAGACTCCACATGCTTGGATTGGAAGGTCACTGAGAAATCTTTCTGGAGCTGAGCTGAAAACCTCCTCCATGTAGACCAGCTGACAGAAATCAGGAAAAAGTTATGTTGTATGCAGCTCCATGGGAGAGAGGGTGGAGATAAACAACACCGGACACTGCAAGCTTTAAGTTTGGCCATCCAGGCTAAATGAGCCAATGGGTACAATGCTAGTGTGTTCATTGTGGTGGAAACCAACTGCTCTCTAATTGGACAAAGGCCTGCTCCAGGAGAGGGAATACATGTCTGGTACTGAAAACCTGTGACAGGGGAGGTCATGAGCTCTAGGGCTATAACATCTGCTGGTGTCTGGCTAAATGCATATATTATGCTTACCAAGCTGCCTAGTAAGCATGTTTTTTAATGTCTATACCCATATATTAATGCTACTCTCACTTTTGGTTAGAGAAACTTTTCAGTTGGTAGTGACCTCTGGGATGACTCAAAAGACACCATAGTGCTGAGAAGAAACAACAAAGGAGTGTTCAGCACTGAGACATCTCTATCATACCTTCCAAGGCTCAGGATCCATTGCAGAAGAGGTAGCAGAAAGAATGTAAGAACCAAAGGAAGGGTAGGACTGCTTACAATGCAATATTCTAGGCACAAAATGGCTGGGATACCCATGATCTCTCAGTGCCTAGAACTACCTACACAAGACCCTCTTAATAGGAGGAAAAGATGATGGCATCAAATTAAAAGAGAGACTAATTGAGAAGGGTAGAGAATGTGACGGAGAGTGGATTTGTGAAGGGGAAAGTTAGGGGAGGAGGAAATTTTCATGGTTTATTGTCTAAAATTATGGAAGTTGTCAATAAGAATTTTTTTTAAGTTAGTTCCTATTTTCTACCTACTTCTCAGTACATAGGAGGTGGAAAGATTGAGGTGGGAATAGCATGTGTAAGGTTTAAAAGTCTATGAAAAAAATTCAACCTCTGTCAAAGTAATCATGTTTTCACATACAGTATTTTGAATTTTCAAACAGTGTGAATGATAGCATGTACACAAACTGCATATAAAACTTTTATAAACCAAAACAGAGTAAAGTCTATAAAAGGTTGAGAAACTGTTCTCTGCTTCTTTTCTAGATGGTAGTATGAGTTCATATTATTTATTTATTCATATATGTATATATTTTTGCAAGTATATGTGCATGCATATATACATGTTTATATGAATTCAGATGCACATATGTGTGTATGTATACATGTGTGTGCATGTATTTTGAGGCAAAGGTTGATATCAGGTGTCTTCCTCTGTTGTTTTTTACTTTATTTTAAGATAACATCTCTCAGTGAATCTAAAGCTCACTGATTAGACTAGCTAGCAAGCCAGTTTGGAGGATCCTCCTGTTTTTGCCTTTTGAGTACTACAATAAAAAGCATGTACGAGCATGCCCATTGGGGTAGTTTGAATTTGTGTCCCCAATGGACTCAAATGTCTTATTAAAGCTTAACTTGGATTTCCAGCAGCCTGGTTGGAAGAGGTGTCACTGTGGATGGATCCTGAGGTCCAGCCCTAATGTGTTCCTGGGGGCAGATCTGAACTCCAGCCTAAGGAGTGCAGAATGAGCTCTTCTGGGATCCCAATTGGTTTTGCTTTCTTTCTCTTGCTTGTACTGCTGCTGGTGCCCCCTGCCCCTGTGTGGATCTGTGAAAGGGGGCCAGCTTCTTCTGCTGTTATGGAACTCTTCCTGGATCTGTAAGCCTGAAATAAATCTCTTCCTCCCTGTGTCTTGTCTGGAGGTTCATCCCAGCTACATGGAGCTGACTATGACACTCAGAATTATATAGGATTTGAACTCAGGTACTCATGCTTGCACAGAAAGCACTTTTCCTGCTGAGCTATTTCCCATCCTGAGCCCATATTTTAAATTTTTCTAAAGTTACACATGTGCACACAGTATCCATTACTTTCTTGCTCCTGGGACAAAAAACATGACTATAAGCACCTTATGGAAGGAAAAGGTTTATTTCAGCTTGCAGTTTTAAGGAGAAGTCTATCTTGATGGGAAAAGCATGGCAGGAACAGATACCTGGCACCACATCTTCATATGAGCAGGGAGGAAGCTGAAAGCTAAAGAGCATTGCAGGGGGCTTGAATTCAACACCTCAAGTATGGCCCCCAGAGACACACTGCTTATATAAAGGACCTACTCCCTAAAAGCTCCATAAACTTCCCAAACAGCATGACCACCTGGAAATCAAGTATCCAAGCACGAGTCTATGGGGGAAATTTTACATTCTGCCTCTGGCCCCCTTGACTCTTGACAATCTCATGATACAAAATATATTCAATACATCTTTAAAAAATATTATTTATTTATTTATTTGAGAGAGAGAATGAGTGTGCCAGGGCTTTCAGCCACTGCAAATGAACTCCAAACACATGTGCCACCTTGTGCATTTGGCTTACATGGGTCCTGGGGAATCAAACTGGAGTCTTTTGGCTTTGTAGGCAAATGCCTTGACTGCTAAGCCATGTCCTCAGCCCCCAAATACATGTTTATTTATTTATGAAGGAGAGAGGATGAACAGGAATGTCAGGTCCTCTTGGGACTACAAACTCCAAATGCATGTGATACTTTGTGCATCTGGCTTTCTGTAGGTACTGGAGATTTGAACCTGAACCAACTCAAGACAGCAGGTTTTACAAGCAAGTACCTTTAATCACTGAGTTATCTCCCTAGCCCTCAATCCAAGTCCTAAAGGCCCCCTCTCAATTAGTCTCTCTTTTAATTTGATCACTTTTTTCTCCTATTTTGAGGGTCTTGTGTAGGTAGTGCCAAGCACTGTTAGGTCATGGATATCCAGGCCATTTTGTGCCTAGAAGATTGCATTGTAAGCAGTTCTATCCTTCCATTGTCTCTTACCTTCTTTCTGCCACCTCTTCCGCAATGGATCCTGATCCTTGGAAGGTGTGATAGAGATGTCTCAGTGCTGAGCACTCCTCTGTTACTTCTTCTTAGCACAATGGTGCCTTTTGAGCCATCCCAGTTGTCACTACCAGCTGAAAAGTTTCTCAGACCAAAAGTGAGAATAGCATTAATATATGGGTATGAATGTTAGGAAAAGCCATGCTTTGTATATTTATATACCTCTACTCTATATTTTACCCTCTTTCCTTGTAGATCTGAATAACAGCATCAAAAAGAAGCTGAATGACACACTGTATGCTTTTCTGTCTTGAAATTTCCCCCACCAAACAAACAGGTCTACTTTTTCTGAGGTAGGGTCTCACACTAGCCCAGGCTAACCTGAAACTTACTCTGTAGTCCCAGGCTTGCCTCAAACTCAGATCAATCCTCTTATTTCTCCCTCCCAAGTGCTAGGATTAAAGGTGTGTGACAACCACACCCAGTATGAATTACTTTTAAATTCAACTTTTCTCAAGTTGTTAGGACACAGGCAGAATGAAATCAGATTCTTTGTCAAAATATCACATGAATTGCCTTTAGCCCAGTTTCTGATAAAGTTATTTTCCCCTCTGGAAAATCATAAGCTAAGATGCTACAGTTTATATTTCCTTTGGCATCCTAGTTTTCTCAACTCCCACCAGAACAGCCCATTAAGCTCTGCTTGCAACATTGTAAGTTTTCTTTAGTCCAAACTTCCAAATCCTTCTACAATCCTCCTGTAAACCAGTTCCAAAAAGCCCTGGAGCCACATACTCAGGTTTATCACAGAAGCAGGCCCACTTCCCAGTACTAATTTTAATGTATGAGTTTCTTTATCATTGGCGGAACAAAATAGCTGACCATATGCAGCTTGAGGAATGAAAGGGTTTAGTGTTGGCTTGTGGTTTCGAGAGGATGTCTATCACAGCAGGGAAGGAGCACAAGGCACCACAAACGAGAGCACCAAGCAAGGCTGGGTGATAACACCTCTTGAGGTCAGTCTCTAAGGGCTCACTCTGTCTAGCAAGGCTCCACTTCCTAAAGGCTCCACAAGCTTCCCAAGTGGTATCACCTACTCAAACTCATGAGTCTATGGGGAGACATTTTTAAATTCAAACCACCATACAGAAATAACCCAAAAGCATTTAGTACTGAAAAATGTGTCTGTGTAGACAAAAAATATTTTCATACAGTCAATTGGGAGCTAAAATAATAGCCCACTGGATTCTGAATTTTGAAGCACTTTGAGTTGACCAGAACTTGGTTCTCCATGGGGTAGACAGGAACAAGCACAGCATCTGTATGTGGAAGGGTAGCTATCAGCTCAGCAAGAATGTCACCAGAAGTAGACATAGTTTTATAAGCATGAAAGAGAGCTGTAAGTTAAAGGTATGACTAGTGATCTGTATCTTGTACATACCAAATTAAATATTGGCAATTTAAAGATTCTTTTTTGTTGTTGTTTTTTTTTTGTTGTTGTTGTTGTTTAAAGAGTAAAGGCAAAGAAAGATATTCAGCCATAAAACCACTGGAAAAAAAGAGATGAATAATGTAGAGCTGGAAATATGTCATTGTCTTAATGTACATAAAAACTTCACACTAGGGCTGGAGAGATGGCTTAGCAGTTAAGCACTTGCCTGTGAAGCCTAAGGACCCCGGTTTGAGGCTCAGTTCCCCAGGATCCACGTTAACCAGATGCACAAGGGGGCACATGCATCTGGAGTTCGTTTGCAGTGGCTGGAGGCCCTGGCGTGCTCATTCTCTCTCTCTATATATATATCTGCCTCTCTCCCCCCCCTCTCTCTGTAACTTTCAAATAAATAAAAATGAACAAAAAAATTAAAAAAAACTTCACACTATAAAAGTGAATCAGTAAATCAAGAAATAGTAAAGATTATTGAAAAATAAATTATTTAGAAATATCTAAAAGACTTTAAGTATATTTAACTAAATCAGACACAGAGAAAGGATAATAACTATAAAAATAATAACAGATAAATGTGTTGAAAGAGCACATTTTGAAACATAAAAATTTAAGAAAATAGTTCAAACAGAAATAATAAATGACAGTAGAACCAATGAAAGGGAGGAGGGGCTAAATGAGATGAAAACTCAATAAATAAGGTCAATTCTAGACAGTGGAAAAAGAGATTTACTTAATTTGGAGCTAATAGTAAGGAATTTACCTAGAAAGAAGCATAAAGAAATAAAGACAAAAAGATATTAAA
The DNA here is from genome assembly GCF_020740685.1 of Jaculus jaculus. NCBI lineage: Eukaryota > Metazoa > Chordata > Mammalia > Rodentia > Dipodidae > Jaculus > Jaculus jaculus. The sequence continues at coordinate 36,990,571 of NC_059117.1, forward strand.
AGAGATGTCACGTGAAATAGGGTTGTGAGATCCCATATACTTTTTCCCTTTCCTTCAAACACAAACCACATATGAACTCCTGTTAAAAGCAAAAACTGAATAATTACCTAAAGAACTCAACATAACTCAGAGATACTAGCGTACAACATTGATTGCAGTACTATGCATGATAGCTAAGCTATGGAACCAACCTAGATGGCCACCAACAGAGGAATAATGAAAATGTGGTATGTGTTAGTAACCTTTATTATTTATTTATTTATTTGCAAGGAGAGAGAGAGAGAGAGAAAGCATGTCAGGACCTCTAGCCATTGCAAAGGAACTCCAGATGCATGCATCACTTTGTGCATCTGGCTTTACACAGGTACTAGGGAATGAAACCTGGGTCCTTAGGCTTTGTAGGCAAATGCCTTAGCTGCTAAGCCATCTCTCCAGCCCCAGTTACTTTTATGTTGCTGTGACAAAATACCTAATAAGAAGTGACTTAAGAGAGGAAAGGCTTATTTCTGCTTTCAGCTTGATGGTACAGTCCACTATGCCAGGGAAGCCATGGCAGCAGGAGCATGAAGCAGCTGAGCTTATTCAGCCCACAGTCAGGAAGTAGAATGTGATTGATGCTGATTCCCAGTCTTTTATTCAGTCTGGACCTTTCTAACCTAATCTAGAAAGTCCTTCATAGACATTCTTAGAGGTTTTCTCCTAGGAATTCTCTGAGTCCTGTCAAACTGACAATCAAAGTGAACTATCTATCTATCTATCTATCTATCTATCTATCTATCTATCTATCTATCTATCTATTATCTATCTATCTATCTATCTATCTTTCTATCTATCATCTATCAGAATCAGCCATAAAGAAGAATGAAGTTATGTCATTTGCAGGAAAATGGATGCAACTGGAGATACTCATATTAAGTGAACTAAGTCATTAGAATGATGAATTTAACTTATTTTCTTTCATTTGTGGCTCCTAGGCTTTGTACAGATACATGAAATTATATATGACATGAGTAGAAGTGAAACTATCTAATGGAAAAAGGGGATTAATAGATGGGGAAGGAAGATAAAAGGGAGAGAAGGAAGGCATGGATACACTCAAAGCACATTATATGCTTGTATGAAAAACAAAGAAGTTCCAAGGGAGGAGAAGAAAAAAATAGAAATGAGATGTAAGATGGAATGAATGAAAAAGGAAACAAAACATATTGCTAAATCATTTTAACTGCTAAAACAGTTCAAGATTAACATTTTGTTTGACTATGAGAACACAAAATAAAATTTAATTACAAGGAAAATAAAACAGATGAAATTTCATGAGTTTCATGATATTAACCTATTAAGTTTACCACTGTTCAGAAAGGTGGAGATGCTGAATTACTTCACACATTTAAAAATACTTTAAACTTACAATAAAAATAATAGAAATATAATATATAGCTTCTAAAACATTGGAAAAGAACTAGGAAGAATAAAAATAATACGTCAATCCAGATAAAGAATATAGGGGGAGGGCTAGAGAGACGGCTTAGCAGTTAAGGTACTTGTCTACGAAACCAAAGCATCCAGGTTCGATTTTGCAGGACCCACGGAAGCCAGATGCACAAAGGAGCACATGCATCTGGAGTTTGTTTGCAGCTGCTAGAGACCCTGGCTCACCCATTCTCTTTCCATCTCTCTCTTTCTCCCTCTCTCTCTTGAAATAAATAAATAGATATTTTTAAAAATATGGGGGATAAAAATGAGTTTTAAAATGGTGGGTAGGTGGGAAAAAGAGGACACATTTCAATAATAACTCACTTAAGAAGCTTCATGAGCCAGGCATGGTGGCGCATGCCTTTAATCCCAGCACTTGGGGGGAAGAGATAGGAGGATCACCTTGAGTTCAAGGCAACCCTGAGACTACATAGTGAATTCCAGGTCAGCCTGGGCTAGAGATCCTATCTCGAAAAAGAAAAAAAAAAAAAAAAAAAAAAGAAGCTTCATGAATAAAGTTTTAAATTTTGAGTTAATATTTTTGTCAATAATAGATAAACTAGTTGTAAATTAGTTGAAAGTATAGAAATTAATTTAGCATGGTTCAAATTTATGCTATGCTATCTAAAGAATGATATGTGATTAAAATAGATGCTATTTATAAAAGAACTGCCTAAAATAGAGGTACATAGAACAATTAAAGATAAGTAGTAAAGATATGAAAGAATTAGAAACAGAGGATCTGGTATAGCAATGGTAACATTATATAAAATTAAGTTAAAGCAAATATATCAGTACGGATAATGAAGCATACTTTGTATTATGTAAGGTTTTTAAAAAGAGAAAGATATAATTATAAACTTCAGTATAAATGAAGGGACACTAATAGAATTTTAAAGAAATAAGGACAAATTCACAATTATGTCCAAGCTTGTAACACATCTGCATCAGGTATCAGTAAACAGACAAATAGTATATAAGATTACAGAACATTTAACTCACTTAAGAAGCATCATGAATAAATTAAAATATTTTTGATTTAACATTTCTGTCAATAATAGATAAATTTGTTGAAATATGTATAATACCTTGAAAAGAATTGATGTCATGGAAAGTGTGTCTGCTGAACTATAACAAAATCAAATCAGAAATAAATCATAGAGAATAAAGCATGTAAAATATACAAATATTTATAAACTAACTAGCATAATTATAAATTAATCTATGAATGAAAAAATAAATCTAAAAGAAAATTAGATGCTATTTCTATTTGAATGAAAATACAATATATAAAATTTGTAGGATAACACTGAAGCCATATTGAAAGAGAGACATACTGTCAGGCATCTTTATTTAATGACAGATAAAAATCTTTAGTTGACTTCAACTTAGGAAACCAGAAAAGACCTTATATTGATTGTTACACCATGTATACATGTATTGAGAAATCATACTGATTCCCATTAATATATGTAATTATCAAATACTAATTGAAAAGCAAAATATGGAGCTAGGGAAATGGCTAAGTGATTAAAGAAACTTTCTTTCATTATCACACTTTCTAAGGCTCAGGGTCCATTGCAGAAGAGATGGCAGGAAGAATGTAAGAACCAAAGGAAGGATAGGACTCCTTACAATGCACTCTTCCAGACACAAAATAGCCCGGATATTTATGACCTTGCAGTGTCTAGAACTGTCTATATAGGACCAGTTATAGGTATATACTTCCAAAATAGGTCAGCTTGCATACCTGCATACTCATGTTTACTACCTTACTATTCACAATAGCCAAATAATTTAATCAGCCTAGGTGCCCATTACTGAATAAAGAAAATGTGGTATGTATATACAATGGAGTTTTTCTCAACCTTAGAAAAGAATGAAATGATGTTGTTTGTAGGAAATAGATGGAACTGGAGACCGTCATGTTAAAGGCAATAAGCTGGTCTCACAAAGAAAAATACTGCATATTTTCTCTTATGTGTGGAATCTATTAGGAAGAAAGGATATGAAAATTGAGAGACTACTCTGGATGGAGAAGGGGGAGGAGACAAGGGGAAAGTGGGAGGAAATGATAGGACAGAATAATAGAATGATTAAAGAACAGTGCATTCATGTACAGAAATGTCATAATGAAATTTCTTACTTTGTACAATAAATATATAATAATAAATAAGAAAAGAAAAAGAAAAGAAGCTTGCTTGCAAAGCCTGAAGGCAGATTCAATTTTCCAGTACCCATATAAAGCCATATGTCTAGAGTTGCAGTGGCAGGAAGTCTTGGTATGCCCATATTCTCTCTCTTTCTCTTTCTTTCTCACACATACACATGGGTAAAAAATATTTTTAAAAAGCAAAACATAATAAAAAGGAACTATAAGATAAAAAGCCTAGCCTATCCTAAGTGGAAGGAAGGAAATTATAAAGATCAGAGAAAAAATTACTAAAGCAGGAAAAAGAATGGTAATGCCATCGCAAGCTAGCCCTTCAAGCTCAGTAACACTGATACGCTGCTAGCTGTGCTAATCAAAAAGCAGAGAAGATAGAAATTACATTAGGAATTGAAGGGGTAACAAGAATCCAGATTCTGCTGATGTTAAAAGCATAAAATGAGAATATGAGCAATCTTAACTTAATAAATTTGATAACTCAGATCAAATGGGAAAATATTCTCAAAGACTGAAAATACCCAAGCTTTCTCAAGAAATAGATCGGCTGAATCATCATTATCTACTCTGAGAACTGAATTTGTAGTTAAAAAATTCTCACAAAGAAAACTTCAAGTTTAGATGGCTTCACCTGGAAATTCTGCTAACTCCTTAAGCGAGAAGAGAAAAATAAGAGAGAGAGAGAGAGAGAGAGAGAGAGAGAGAGAGAGAGAGAGAGAGAAAAGAAGAGAGATATAACCAAGTCTCAACACAGGTGTAAGGGCACATGCCTGTGTTTCCAGCAGTTGGTATATGAAGACAGTGGGTGGGGATGATGAGGAGTTGAGGGTCATCCTCCACCACACTGTTAGATTTATCTCAAGAATATAATGCTGATTTAACCTTCATATATCAAACAATTACTTCACCATGTTAACACAAAGAAGAAAATATTATCATATCAATTAACACATTAAAAAAGAACACTTAAAACCCAAAATGCACCAGCTATAAAATTTCTCAGCCAAGTTAGGATGGAGGGAAGCATCCTCAACCTGATAAAGGGCACCCTTGGCTAATGGCAGACATAACGAATGCTCATTTTTCCACCTGACAATGGGGACCAATGCAAAGATGTTTATTGGTGCTTATCTCCTCTACTCAGCATTATACTGGTGTTTCCAACCAGTACAACAAAGTGAAAAAAGAAGTAAAATTGTCTACATGGGAAGGAAACAAAATTATAAACCATTTAATATAATTGGTTTTAATTAACTGTTGATATAGAAATACCATGGAACTGACAAAAAGACCATTGGAACAAATATGTTAGCTTATCAAATTGAGGATATATAATCCATACATGAAAACCAATTCTAGGCCTATCAACTAGAACTTAACAGTATGAGATTCAAATAAAACTGGTATTTATAGTAACATAAACATAAACACTTAGGGATTAATCTTTCAAAAGATGAGAAAGTTTTTCAGGATGAAAATTATAAGAAATCATAACAATGTTAATGTATAGCAGAGAGAGATAGAGAAAGAGAGAAAGAGAGAGAGAGAGAGAGAGAGAGAGAGAGGATTCAATGTTGCTAAGCTGTCAATTATCCTCAAATTGAACCACCAATTAATATAACAAAATCACACCCAAACTGACCTGTCTTTAAAATTAAAAAAATGTACTGATTAAAACATTTTAAAAATATAAACACCACCAGAGCAAAGTAAGTAAGCAACATGGAAAAGCATTTGTAGATAAGCACACACACTGTCAGTCCGTAGATTCCAGATTTGCAAATTCTTCTACTTCTAAAAATGTATTTGTACCAAGAAGATAATAGTGCTTCCATAATCACTCATGAACATACATAGGCAGGCAAGAAATTTGAGTCCTTCATACACCTCCCAGCTGAGGATGAACAAGGGGATAGTCTGCCTCACTGTTTCAACTTTCAAATGGTCAGAAATAGCCCCTGTGAGGTTTGTTTGGGGTCATGCTTAGTGCATTCTTATGCTTGGCTCTTGATTTCTCTGTGTAAATATGCCCAAGCATAGTGCTTTCTATTCATGTTCAAAGAAAACTATACCTTACAGAGTAAATATTTTAGGCATAAGGTGTAGTGCTATGGGCCTTTAATTCAATAAGAGTGAACCACAATATATATGAAATAATGTCTTTAAAAAACATAAATAATATAATGTTATATCTAAGAATGTTGTGACCAGGACTACAGAAATGGCTTAGTGGTTAAGCGCTTGCCTGTGAAGACTAAGGACCCCGGTTTGAGGCTCGATTCCCTAGGACCCACATAAGCCAGAAGCACAAGGTGGCACATGCATCGGGAGTTTGTTTGCAGTGGCTGAAGGCCCTGGCATGCCCATCTCTCTCCCTCTCTATCTGATTCTTTGTCTCTCTGTCGCTCTCAAATAAATAAAAATAAACAAAAGTTTAAAAAAAGTAATGTTGTGACCAAAGGCTCATAGGACCCTCACCCTGTAATTTCTCGGGAAGTAATTGATGAATACTAATTCAATATTTATAGATCTTTGTAATTATAACTACCATGTAGAATGAAGTGTGTATATACATACATACATACATACATACATACATACATACATGTATGTATATATATTATAGAAGAGCACTCTTAGATAGCATGAAAAAAGACACTGAAACTAATTGAAAATCTGAAAACAAAAAAAAACAAACATATAAATAGAACATGTTATCACAGTGGCAAACATTTAATACTTTAACAAACTAATTTTGAAGATGTGGAGAATATAGGAACATTGATACAAACACCTCAGAGAGGTTTTAAATTGATACAAATACCTCAGTTGACAAATTTAAGCAGGTTGAAAACATAAATTTCCATTGGCCCAGAAATTCCACTTCTGGATACGGAGTCTAGAAAAGCACTTAAGTGTGAAACTTTAAAATATAATTTCAGTATACTAATATCTATGAAACAGTCTAGTCAGGATGTGGTAGGACAATATTAAGCAGTCTTAATTATAACTTATTGGTATTCTCTGAAACAACATGCAGCCTAAGTATAGTAATCCCAGATATTCATTCAAAGCACTCTTGTCCACATGTATGTGCAACATCATACATCAGTATGTAACCATGTAGGTAGTGTCAGACACTGTAAGGCCATGAATATAGACCATTTTGTGTCTGGAAGATAGCATTGTAAGCAGTCCTATCCTTCTTTGGCTCTTATATTCTTTTTTTTTTTCTTTACTAGTTATGTACATACTCAGTGTGTAAATAGCCATGTTGGTACCATCTTTAGCCTCCTCTCTGTCCTCCCCCCTCTGAAGGGACCCTCCTCTTTGGGGCTTTTGGGTCATGCCTTGTGGGGTTAGCCATCAGTTATGGGGAAGAGGCAATGTCTCTGTGCATAATTTCCCAACTTGTGGCTCTAACAATCTTTCTGCCCCCTCTTGTGTGAATTTCCCTGAGCCATGTTGGGTTCTTTTTAGGTCTACTTCAGTGATGAGGTCTTGGGAGCCTCTGTGTCTCTGGATCTCTGGTTTGGTAGGAGTTGATTGTTCTCTGTGTCTACCTCCTTCACCCTTGTGCTGGTACCAGGTTCATCAAGAAAGCAGCCCTCTTGCTCATTTCCCCAATTACTCTGTGGTTTCTGCTGGGGCCCCGGAGAGTTGTGATGGGCTGATTCTCTCAGGTTCTGCATCCATCTGAAAAACGGAAGCAGATTCTTATATTCTTTCCACCACTTCTTTCACAGTGGACCCTAAGCCATGGATGGTTGATAGAGATGTCTTACTTAGTTCTGAACACTCCACTGTCACTTCTTCTCAGCACTATGGTGACTTTTGTGGCTTTCCAGTGGTCACCACCATCAGAAAAGAGAAGCTTCTTTAACCAAAAGTGAGAGTTATTAATATATAGGCATACATATAAGTGTTAATAGGGCAGTTTGATGGGCATGATATATGCATTTAGGCAGACAACAGCAGTTGTTGTTCCCCTAGGGCATATGACTTCCCTAGTCATTGGCTTTTGACCAGGTCTGAATTCCCTCCCATGGAACAGGTCTCCAGTCCAATCAGAGAATCAGAGAACAGCTTGTTTCCCCATAACAAATATGCCCCTATTGCACCATTGGCATATTTGACCTTGATGGCCAGTCATGAGGCTTGCAGAGTTCACTGCTGGTTAACACCATTGATTACTTCTCTCTCTCTCAAAAGGCTGCATGCCTTCTTTTTTGCATTCTTATAACTAGTCAACAGGGAGGAGGTTTCCAGCTGAGCTCCAGCTTGATTTCTCAGTGACCTCCATCCAAAACAGGTGAAGTCTTCAGCAATAAGATCTCACCATCTACTTCTAGTGGACAACCAAGAGACTTTGCAATGGCCTGTGATGTTTTGGGGCCTCCCTGGTCAACAACTCAATGGAAAGTATCCCAGCCCTGGCACTGAAATTTTTCTAGAAACCATCTATGGCTTCTGGGTGCATCCTTATATCCACCTCCATAGGATTACTTCTGCTCAAACTCTCTCTGTTTTTATTTATTTATATATTTATTTGAGAGAGAGAGAGAGAGACAGACAGACAGAAATAGGAGGGTAGACAGAGAGAATGGGTGCGCCAGGGCTTCAGCCACTGAAAATGAACTCCAGATGCATGCGCCCCCTTGTGCATCTGGCTAACGTGGGTCCTGGGGAAACGTGCCTCAAACTGGGGTCCTTAGGTTTCACAGGCAAGTGCTTAACTGCTAAGCCATCTCTCCAGCCCTCTCTCTGTTTTTTTTTTTTTTTAATTTTATTTATTTATTTATTTGAGAGCGACAGACACAGAGAGAAAGACAGAGGGAGAGAGAGAGAATGGGCGCGCCAGGGCTAACAGCCTCTGCAAACGAACTCCAGACGCGTGCGCCCCCTTGTGCATCTGGCTAACGTGGGACCTGGGGAACCGAGCCTCGAACTGGAGTCCTTAAGCTCCACAGGCAAGCGCTTAACCGCTAAGCCATCTCTCCAGCCCTCTCTCTGTTTTTTTTAACATATACATTATTGGCTAGTAAAGAAGTATATTTCCATATGGCTTATTTACAACATTTTAAATTTTGATTAACCCACTTTCTACCCTCCTGTCCTCCATCCCTTCCCCTGATCTCACTGGGACCATTCCACCTCTAGCATTCTGCCCTTCTACTCACATATCGACACTGCCTTCCCCTTAAGTCCTTCCTTCTTCTCTTTTCCTCATAGCTCCTTTATCGCTTCCTGGCCTCTACTACTGACTTTTGCTACCACTCACATACAAATCTAAACATTTGAAACTAGGATCCACATAGGACAGAGAACATGTGGTGTTTGACTTTCTGAGCTTGGGTTATCTTAGTTAGTATAATCATTTCCAGATCCATCCATTACCTGCAAATTTCATAATTTCATTTTTTTTTTACAGCTGACTAATACTCCATTGTATAAATGTATATTTTCATTGTCCATTCATCAGTTGAAGTGTATCTAGCATGATTTCATTTCAGCTATTGTGAATAACACAGCAATAAACATGGATGAGCAAGCATCTCTATAGCAATGAGTAGAGTCCTTAGGGTGTATGCCACGGAGTGGTATAGCTGAGTCATATGGTAAATCTATTTTTAGCTATCTCCTGAATCTCCACACTTTTTATTTCCACAATGGCTGTCTAATTTATAGCCCCACCAACAATGCAAAGGTGTTACTCTTTTCCTATCTAGATCTATTTTGAGGTATATGTCTCTTTATTATAGGTCATGGGTCATATGCTTTTGTTTCTGACCAATTTTGGTTTAATGGCAAATTTTGTAAATTTTATTTTGTTGCTTTTCTTTTGTTTTGTTTCTGTAAATATTTTTTCAGCTTTGTCCTGGCATAAAGTTTAGCTACTTGAAAACAGCTTGATCATTTTTTGTCTTGCTTAGAAGGTTTTTAGGTGAGACAATATTTAGTACAGGAGTGATTTTTGTATAAGTAAGCCATGATTCTTCCATGTACTCATCCTCTGAATTTTGAAGGTCTTTATTCTTGCTGGTGAAAATAGGCCCAGTACAGGGACTGGAGTCTGTGCTTTTCCATCCTTTCTGGGAGTTTTACTCCCCATTGGAGGGTTTCCTTATTTGTATGTACTGACCAGCTTTCTCCTAATTATTCAACAAGGACCTCTTTGCTTTGTAAACCACTAAAATTTTTTGCACTGCTCCCTTCTCTCCAGTTTTCTGACCTGCAAACTCTAACTACCTTTATCTTCTCTTACTCCCAACTTGTCTAAGTTTTTTTCTAAGTTTCAGCTGGGGCCTTTTAGAGGTATGATGGGATGGCTCTCTCCTTAGGATCTACATCTACCTGTAAAAGAGAATCAGATTCTCAAATGGAGAGTAAGTTAGCACCAGGACAAATGAGATAACCCTTACTTTTTTTATAGAGAATTTAATAGGGGTAGGTCCTCTTGTAGCTCACGATTGATGGTAGCTTGATAATGGAGAGCAGGCTTATGCTTGGATATGGTTCTGACTTGTTTCCCAGCTCCAGCTATGGGTCCCATACCACTGAGGGGATCAGTTAGCTGAATCAAGAGCAGTTGGCTCCCCACCATGGCTGTGTGCCACTATTGCACTTGTGTGGGCATCACAACAGGTTATTTGCTGCTAAGTAGGTTAGACCATGAATTGCTTGGACAGATATTGGTCATTTTACCCCAGTCGCCCATGTAGCACCTTCTGGCACTAGACACACTGACTGTCTGAGGACTGACTCTCTTCCAGCTTCCAGCCATACCATTCTTTTGTATGTGTCAACTACATAAGGTGTTTTCAACAGTAGGTTCTTGCCATTAACATTTGGTGGGTCATCAAGTACTCTGACAGAAATCTGTCCTTCTTTTAGGAAACCTTGTAGGTTTCTCTGATCAAAAGCTCATTGTGGATGATAGCCACATGCTGGTACTTGGAGTCATAGGTCAGTGCCCACTAAGGAAAAGAAGAAAAAGATAACTAATATAAAAGAGTTAGAGAGAAGGGGGGTGGATAAGAAGGAAGAGAGAGAAGCTGTAGAGGCTTAAGGTCAGTCTATATAATACCCTCTCCAGTGTCTTGTGGCTCAGGTGTTCCCTCTAAGGGCCTGGTGAAGGTTAGCCATTTGGTCTGCCTTTAGGATGTAGTTTTATGGTACCATTGCTGTTTGAGTCTAGATTTGTTTCCCACCCACTCCGTTGCCTTCCCCTCCCTCCCCACCCATCCTATTGTCTAGTCCATGAGATGCTTGCTGGGTATGTAAGGCATAATGGGTAGATTCAGGTTAGGTGCTGTAGATGAGTGAGACTATGTGGCGATTTTATTTTTTTCTGTGATTGGGTAAGTTCACTGAGAATGATATGTTCCAGGTTCAACCATTTTCCTCAAATTTCATTGTGTCATTTTTTCTTACTGAATTCCATTGTGTAGATATATCACATCTTAGTTATCCATTCTTCTAGTGATGGACATCTGGGTTGATTCCAGCTCTTAGCTATTATAAATTGAACTGCTACAAACATGGTTGGGCAAATCTCTCTGGTCTGTGGTTTGAAGGTTTTAGGGTAGATGCCCAGTAAGGGAATAACTACATCTATTGGTATCTCTAAACTCAGCTTTCAGTAATCTCCATATTGCTTCCAAAGTGGTTGTACCATCTTACATTACCACCAACAGTGGATGAGTCTTCCTACTTCTCCACATCCTCACCAGCATTTATTTTCATTTGATTTTTTGATGTTTTCTATCTTTATTAGGGTAAGGTGGAATCTCATAGTTGTTTTAATTTGCATTTCTCTGATGATTAGGGATGATGAACATTTTCTTAAGTGTGTGTTTGCCATTTGTATTTCTTCCTCTGTGAACTGCCTGTTCAGCTTTTTGCCCCATTTTGTGAGTGGGGTGTTTGACTTTTTACTGTTTATATTTTTGAGTTCTTTGTAGATTCTAGAGATTAGGCCTCTGTCAGTTGGATAACCAGCAAATATTTTCTCCCATTCTGTGGGTAATCTATTGGCTTGGCTTATTGTATGCTTGTCTGTAAAGAAACTCTTCAGCTTCATGTGATCCCATTGGTTGAGTGACTGTTTAAGATTGTGAGCTACTGGGGTTCTGTTCAGGAAGTCTTTTTCCATTTCTATATCATGGAAAGTACTTCCTATATTTTCTTCCAGTAGTAGTTGAGTTTCTGGACTTATATTATGGTCTTTGATCCATCTGGACTTGAGTGGAGTGCATGGAGAAATGTGTGAATCAAGTTTCAATTTCCTGCATATGATTATCCAGTTTGTCCAGCACCATTAGTTGAAGATGCTGTCTTTGTTCCAGCCTATATTGTTATGTCCTTTGTCAAGTATGAAATAGCTATAGTTGCTTGACTCAAAGTCTGGGTCCTCAAGTCTATTCCATTGGTCTGTACTCCTGTTTTTATGCCAGTACCATGCTGCTTCTGTTATTACAGCTTTGTAATATAGCTTTAGATCAGGTATGGTGATGCCTCCAGAGGTATTTCTTTGCTGAGGATATGTTTGAATATGTGAGGCCTTCTGCCTTTCCATATGAAATTTGAGATCATTTTTTCTATCTCTGTGAAGAACAGTGTAGGGATTTTAATTGGAATTGCATTAACTCTATATATTGACTTTGGTAGGATTGCCATCTTCACAATGTTAATTCTGCCTATCCAGGAGCATAGGAGGTCTTTCTAATTTCTCAAGTCCTCCTCAATTTCTTTTTTGAGTGTTTTTAAGTTTTCATTGTATAGGTCACTTCCTTGGTTCACGTTATTCCAAAGTATTTTATTATTATTTTTTTCATTGATAATGGGACCATGTCTTTTATTTCCTTCTCTGTATCTTTTTTCATTTTGAATTTTGTTAATTTGAAGCATCTCTCTTTTTTTGCTTGATCAAATTGGCCAGGAGGTTTTCAATCTTGTTTACTTTTTCAAAGAACCAGCTCTTTGTTTTGTCAATTGTCTTGTTTTCTTAGTTTCCAATTAATTAATTTCTGCTCTGATTTTAATTATTTCTTTCCTTCTGGAGCTCTTTGAGTTGGATTTTTCTTGCTTTTCCAGTGCCTTTAGGTAGATGGTTAGGTTAATGATTTGGGATCTCTCTGTCTTTTTTATGAAGGCACTGAGTGCTATGAATTTTCCCCTGAGGACTGCCTTCATTGTGTCCTATAAGTTTTGGTATGATGTGTTCTCATTGTCATTCAATTCTAGAAATTTTGCAATCTCATTTTTTAAATTTCATCCACTACCCATTTATTGTTTGAAAGTGTGCGGTTCAGTTTCCAGGTGCCATTGGGATTCTTTGTAATCATCACGGTTGTAGCTTGTTTTTCCCTGTTAGGAGACATTCTCTCTCAAACTGCTGCACCTGCCACTGAAGCCACATGGGTGTGGCAAGAGTGTTCCATTTCGTGTCATTAATCATTTGTTTGGGGATATTTAAATGTACCTACACAAGGCTGGGTATGTGACAGGGTAGTAATTCATTCACTATCAGGCAATGAAGTCCCTTTTGAGATGGGCAGTGCAAGGACCAAATGGGCTCCAAATTTTGAATTTTATGATATAACTAAACAAACTCAGCATATGCATTCAGATATGTATGCTGTCTCTCTCCAGCAAGTCAGGAATCTGAGTGAAACAATGTGTTTCTGCATTCAATAAGCACTTAAAGGACTATGAGTTTGTAATTGTGCTGGAGACTCTGGGTGAAGGCTTGACCTTGAGATTGAAGAGAGATACATAAAATGTACATATGAAAATTGGGTGGTACACAAAGGGCCATGAGTGCACAAGAGTAAAGTAATGTGACAAAACCGCAATCCATGAACACTAAAGCTGTGAAATCTCTTTTGAAACAAGCAGTACAGGGGCAGCTGTGTCAAAGACCTCATGATTGAATTCCAGGTGTGTTTCAATGCTCACACTGCATGAGAAGTAAGTGGTTGTGTAGAGAGGAAGAGATTTGAAGCATCTGCAAAGACATTTAAATGTAGTGTGGGCACAGAGAGGAACTAGGGAGGCAGAAGCAAGTATAAAAGCTTACAGATCTGAAAATAGCCCACATCTATAAAGGCCATCTGATCACCCAGGATTAAAGATGACTAAGGATAACACAAGAGGAGAATGTTGGGGTTAAATTGGGAGGTAGCCTAGGAGATTAATGAAAACCAAAGACAGACTGAAGTCCAGGCATTAAGGAGGCTCTGCAGTGCTCTGGGTAGAAGGTGCTATGTGCTAGACCTCTGTCAAAGTGGTGCTTTAAATTTTGCTGTTACTAGACAATAGAGTCTGCCATCGTGAGCAGTGGTCTGACTCCATGATTGGAGGGTTTCTCTGTCTTTTCTTTTTCCCTTCCTTTTATGTTTTTGTCTATGACTAGGTAAATTTGGTTGAGTATGAGAAACACCTCATTTGAATTCCATGTTAGTAAACCTTACATTTACATACACTCATCTTCTTAGATACCTACGATTATATGAGTAATAAAGAGAGAAAGAAATGCTGGCTCAGCTTATGGCTTCTTGAAGAAGTTGCTAAATATGAGATGTCTTTGTAGCCTATGTGGCATGCACAGATGTTAATTTGTCTTGACTCAAACCATAACTTTAAGTGTGGGATTTAACTTCAGCTCTTTTGCGTAGCATTCTGTCATCCTTTAATTTTAGTGGTGCATGGAGTTACTCTCGTTGACTTTCCTGTGTATTGCTTAGTGACATGATTAAGTTTTGGAGCCAGATGGGTCTGAAAGTATCATTTCTTATATTTTTGTCTCATCCATTATTCATTAGCAAATAGCAAGTGAATGTCTCAAAGTACCAAGCACTGTGTTCAGTGTAGGCAAAATATGACTTAGACCAAGTTTCAGCTCTCTGGATTTCCTAGAGCCTTTGGGAGAAGTAAGCGTGTGGTTTATTCGACAAAATGTAAAATTTTGGAGAGAAGAGAAAATAGAACTATAGTGGGCAAACTGAGACTGGGGTAGCTCTCAAAGGCATTGACCCATAACAAAATCTTGAAGGATAAGTCCAACTTTACTAAACTGGCATTAGGGGGAGAAAAAGGAGGATAAAAATGTCGTTATTTATTAAATAGTAAAATGCCCTAAAACTCAGGCCTTAAAGCAACATCACTATTTTATGATCGTGTGGTTTGGTAGGGCTCAGTGGGACACTTGAATTTCATGTGATATTTGCTGTGATCACTTAATGCTGAGGGCTCTGATGGATTGAAAGGTTCAAGGTGGCTTCATCCTCATGTCAGCTGGAATGGCTAGAATGACTACAGTCTATCTGAATCAATCTCTCTCCTCTCTCTCTTTCCCTACTAGATCTCTTGCTATTCACTAATCTAATAGATTTCTTTACATAGTATACTGGATCCCAATAGGGAAAAAAATGAAGGCTTCAAGGATTTAAGACCTCTTATAAAGGCCAGACCCAGAAGACATGCATCATAAGTCAGGTCATAAGCTATCTTTGTATCATGGGTAGGAAAACACTCTCTACTCTTATTGGGAGAAGCATTGTTCATGTGGAGTGGTCAGAGAAATTGCTGGTGGTCATTTTTGGAAAGAGTCCACTGCAGTCAGTTCAAATGGTGGCAACATTACTGGTGAAGGCATCTTGACTCTCACTGGTAGCAGAAGACAAGGCCGGCAGTGAAAGCAGAGGAAAGGGCAGGGCCAGTGACTGGAGGAAAATTCAGGATGTTCTGGCCTTCTGTGAGTTAACAGAGATAACAAGACATAATCTCTGAGATATAGCATTCTACAAATTGCTACTCTTATCCTTCCTGTTTTACCTTAGCTTATCTGTAATTAGAGAGAAGATTGATATAAACAACTGGATAGTCATTTTATATCTTTCTGGATCACCCAGGAGTTCAACTCATTCCTGCACTTACTCATAACCTGCATGGTGCCTAACTGAGCTGAGATGCATAGGAGAGTAAAATGTGCATCTTGCTCAGAGGGACTTACAGCCTAGAAGGAGAGATCTAATCCAGGAGTTAATTTCAATACAATATTATCAGACAGTGGTTCACCAATATACAGATATGGAGAAATCAGGAGGTGACTTTCATTTGTATTTATCATTTTCAGGCTCTGTGTCAGGAACCTGACACCCAAAGCAGGAAAATAAGTTAGGAGTTCTGTGTCCTAGACTAAAGAACTTGAGGATATCTTCCCCCAAAAGTTCTATTTCTTGGCTTCTAAAGAACCTAGTTGCAGAATATCGCCACCAATACTTGTTTCCTTTAGAGAGGTTACTTTTAGGATAGAGGGACAGAGGGGCTGGTTATGGGAGACCCTAAAGCAGGAAGCTATGAAGGAATTTGAGTACATCAACTTCCATCAGTTTTTAGCCTTTTTACTGTGCTCTTCCACGTGGAAGGGAAGATCACTAACTCATTAAGACTGGTTGTGTCCATGTGAGATTCTCATTACATTAAAAGTGAATAATAAGCCAGGCGTGGTGGCGCATGCCTTTAATCCCAGCACTCAGGAGGCAGAGGTAGGAGGATTGCCGTGAGTTCGAGGCCACCCTGAGACTCCATAGTGAATTCCAGGTCAGCCTGGGCTACAGTGAGACCCTACCTAAAAAAAAAAAAAAAAAAAAAAAAAGTGAATAATACCATTTAAGGGGGTATTGGTCCAGAGAAAGCAGGACTAACGTTTACTCTCAGAAACTTTTTACCTCTTCTCCTACCACTTATTTTTTAACCTGGACTTCCCCCAACCCCCTGCTTTCCTGTTGAGTGACTTCCTGGGGAGGCATGAATAAAATCTATTCACCTCAGATAGGGCCCAGGGACAGACCAGAGAAATGATTCCACTCAAGTCTAGTTTAATGAGCCGTGAACTGATGAGGATTACTTACAGGAGTATGGGTGGGGAGTTACCTGCAGAAACATTGACAAGTCAAAGACAGACATGTCTCTAAAACTCCCACCCCAGCACAGCTAATGACTCATGGAAGCTGCACCCCTGTGGTCCCCTGTACAATTCCCAGGTGACTTCCCTGGTAGGGAGTATCTCCTCTTCACAGAAATTATTTACTGCTTATAACCTTGAGGAGGTGGCTTGTGAATCTTGCAACTTTCTGAGCTTCTTACATTTCATTATCTTCCTGAGCCTTGTAAATTTACTTCCTGAATCTTATGAGCCTCCTGCCTAAACTACACAGTCCTGAAGATGATATTTCAATTTGTAGGAATGTAGCAGTATAGTGGATGAAAATCAGAAGTGGGAATAAACCTTCGACTTTCACAGCAAGAACTAGTTAAGAGTGTTTGAAGCTGAAATAGGAAGTTAAGAATATATAACTAAGACTATTGTCTCTCAGTGTTTTTCATCTTATTTTCTTAACCCCAAGGAGCTAAGGAGCTTTAGAAAATGGTGGTACAGGGGCTGGAGAGATGGCTTAGCAATTACAATTGCTTGTTTGCAAAACCTGATGGCCAGCATTCAATTCTCCAGTACCCAAATAAAGCTCTTTCTCCCTTTTCCCCTCTCTCAAATAAACAATAAAATATTTAAAAAACAGTGGCATAGAAGACTTGCCTAAGCATCAGTAGTTTTTTTGCTTCCTTTTTCTCAGTGATAGAATCCAATAAAATTGATTTCATAAATCTTTTTCCAGAAATTTTTGCACTTCTTTTTCCTATATGCTGTTTGTGTCTCTCTGGTCCAGTTAGATGTATGTACAAATGTAGGTATATACATATATATATATAATGAGATATTTGTAATACTATTTATCTAGTATTAAAATTTTTCTGGATGGTGAAAATCTGTATGATTTTGTTTTGTTCATGCATTTAAATACTGATGGATTTTAAATAATAAACAAGTAATATCTTCATTAAAATGGCAGTATTGGGCTTAAGAAATGGCTTAGTGGTTAAGGCACTTGCCTGCAGAGCCCAGGAGCCCATGTTTGACTCTCCATGTCCCACATAAGCCAGATTCACGAGATGAGGCAAGCACAAAGGTCGTGCAGAGGCACAGGGTGGTGCCTCTGGGAGCTTGATTGCAGTGGCTGGATGCCCTGGAGGGCCAATTCTCTCCCTCTCTTTCCCTCATAAAAAAGTAAAAGCAAATGGCAGTATTGTTGGTAAGGAAAAATCAGTCAGAAGAGAGAAAGAAGGAAAGGTAAAAAGCAACACACGTGGGTCAGCTACCATGAGGCACTTAGCAGACATGGCAGGTGTCAGAACGTGCAGATCAGATGTCTGTAGGCCTTGGTGTTTTCATTTCTTGTTGTTGTTGTTGTTAAATTTATTTATTAATTTATTTGAGATTGGCAGACAGACAGAGAGAGAAAGAGGCAGGCAAAGAAAGAGAATGGGCGTGCCAGGGCCTCCAGCCACTGCAAATGAACTCCAGACTTGTATGCCCCCCGGTGTATCTGGCTAACGTGGGTCCTGGGGAGTCGAGCCTTGAACTGGGGTCCTTAGGTGTCACAGGCAAGTGCTTAACCGCTAAGCCTTCTCTCCACCCCAGTGTTTTCATTTCTAAATGTGGTTAATAACTGTACATGTTTCCAAGGGCTCCTTAGAGTAGTAGATGGGTAAAAGCCTGAAAGGTGCATAGCACACCACCTGACCCACCATTCGCTTAATACAAATTGAGTTCAACAGGATAAAATCATGCAATGCTAGGATGATAAAGAAAGTTAGTCATTTGATTTTTCTTTAGTTCTACCCCTGAGAAAATTGAAACCCAGAGACTACATGGCTAGATTTTTGACATTTATATACCGTATTATAACCATACTTCCCAAAATTTGGAAAGGATGCCGTGGCTCCACAATTGAAGAGTTGGTTTAAGTTCTAATGCATTTATTGTTCACTGTGGTGGTTTGATTCAGGTGTCCCCCATAAACTTATGTGTTCTGAATGCTAGGTTCCCAGATGATGGATATTTGGGAATTAATGCCTCCTGGAGGGAGTGTATTGTTGGGGGCGGGTTTATGGGTGTTATAGCCAGTTTCTCCATGCCAGCGTTTGGTATATTCTCCTGTTGCTATTGTCTACCTTATGTTGGCTCATAGTGATCCTCTTGCCTCTGCCTCCCCAGTACTGGGACTAAAGGGGTGCACTACCACGCCCTGCTGAAATTAAAAAGTTGCCCCAGAAAATTTCACAGCATGCATCACAGGTGTGGATAATTAAGAGGTGACAGCAGTAGGTCCTTTTATCCTCATATGACAAGAGTTATTCTTGGCCTCTTCCTCCTGCTCCTCTGCTTGGGGAAGATAAGCTAAGTAGCTGAGCTCCCCGCTGCTCAACTAACTGAACTCCTTTTCAGATGCCACTTTATGGCAATAAACATTGATGCCTGCACAGATCTGCCTGTCCAGTTTCTCGTGAGTGGTTGGAAAGAGCCCATTGTGACAGGCTGGGCGCCGACACTGGAGAGCTCCTTACAGAGGGAGTAAGTGGGTTCGGCAGACAGTGGAAAGGGGAGAAGGCAAAAGTGGGGGATCACTTCACGAACCACCCTAACTAAAAGTATGAGTGCAAGAAACTGCTTCTCAGGGGGAGATGTGGCTGAGTTTCATGACATTTTTTTAGGGGGAAAAAATCATCTGCAACTGTTAGCCACAAAGCCTGAATTTCCTGGTGGATTTTCTGTATGTTGGAGCAATGAGACTAGTCAGAGGTGGGGTGGGTTAACACAGTATTTTAAGTAATAGCCCAGACTGTTCAGCTGCCTAAATGAATTAATGATATGCAAATGGAATTGTCAGATGAGACTCACCCATATCCTTCCTCCAGGCTGTCTTTTACCAGCCCTGCTCCCCACTTCTGCTAAAAGGAAGAGAAACGGTTATGAACATGGGTCAGGCCGAAAAGTACTTTCTCCTTTTCAATCTCAGCTTTCTGAGCTGTGATTCAGGCCATCAAAAATCTATCTCCAGCTTATAGAGAACTGACACATCCATTGTAGTATGCCACTTCTCAAACTCTGCTGCCGTCATTTCAGCTAACCTTAATTTAAAATACTGTCAGCATCAGCTAGAATCCCTAACAAACGGAGTGCCTCATCACCATACTAATTGAACGAAAAAAATGTTCCATGATTTAAATACCTATTGCTTCATCATTTCCCCAGTCTTCGGCTTCCATTTTGTCAGGCATGAAGTTGGTGATTAAACCCAAGGCATAATTATTAGCAACAGAGGAACTGCTGTCCCATCTTGCAGTTTCCTGACCAGGTGCAAACTCTCTGCTCCACACTGAGCATGTCTGTCAGTCTTATGAACAATCCCAGCAGAATAAGTGACTGATTTTCTCTTTATAATCATGGAGGCGCTTTACAGCAAATCGTCACACTAGACCTCTACTTTTGAATGGCATAATGAACGTTTTAGTGTGGCGAGAAGTTTATGCATTGAAAAGGGGTGTCACAGTGGGAACCAGAATGCTGGCATCCTTTATCAGTTTACCTACCCCAGTCACCTCCCACCATGCTGGCTTGTGTTGCTCTGACAGTTGAAAAAAATAGAGAAGGATTATGAGGCTGGGTGTGAGAGACCTGTTTACAAGTTCTGGATTTGAATGGAAGCGAAAGAGAAGCTTGTGTGGGCTTGATGCTCTATAAAAGAGGGGTGTTATAGTGGATAGCTATGTTCGCAGAATGGTTTTGTGTTCAGGAGTCATCACACAGAGTAACAAAACAAGGCTGATGGACTGCAGATTTGAGCTTTTCAAATTGGCAGCATCCAGCCATGTGAGCCTGTCTGCTACCAGACCATTAGAGAGGCAAGGTTACAATGTGAGTTTGAAGGCAGACACATGAAGAGTACTGGACTCCCTCTACCTCCCACCAGAGTGGCAAGTGCAGCTGGTTCCACTTGTTGGGAAATAGAAGCTCTGGGTTGGGAGAGCTGCGTGTTTTAGAATTCACCCGAGGCTTGTGCAGACTATGGGCAGCTGTGCTCTTAAGGTTCTAAATCCTGGGCCCTGCTCAGAACTAGGATGGTGTACCCTTGAAGGGGCCTTGTCATTACAGCTTCTTGCCAAAGCTTTTGGATTACTATTAATGAGTTCTGAAACTGAAATGTGATTTGACACAAAGTTGATGGGCATGTGTTCCTTCTCACGGCCCTCCGTGTGTATCCGTATATTCTTGAGGTCATGTTCATGATCTGTTCCCGAGACGCATCATTTGCCTTCTTTCCATGTGCTTAGTTTGCAGGTAGCTCTGGATAATGTAGGTACCTGATAGACATGACAAGCAACAAACTACAGCCACTATGTAAATCTGTATGGTGAAATCTCAAAAAATTAGAAATGGAAATCTCATACAACCCAACTATACCACTTATAGCCCAAGGACTGCACACTGTACTACAGAGATACTAACACATCCATGTTTATTGCTGCTCTATTTACTATCTAAGAGTTTGAATTGGCCAAGATGACCATTGACAGATAATGAAAATATGATCATATATATATACAATATTTATACACACACAGTGGGATTCCCTTCAGCAATACGGGAAAATGAAATGATAAACTTTTTAGGAAAATGTGTGAAATTGTCATTATATTAAGTGACCCAAGCTCAAAAGACCAACACTGTAGGATTTCTCTGAGTTGTGGACTCTTAGAGAATCTGTAAGTGTGTGTGTAACAGAGGAAGGGGAGGGCATTGGGACAGAGGTGAAATGGGCAAGTAGAGGGAGTTTGAGGAGAGGTGGGGAGATGAGAATCAACTATAACAAATGATATTTGAAAATGCCATCATAGGTCTGGAGAGAAGGCTCAGTGGTTAAAGGTGCTTTTTTGCAAAGCCTGCCAGCCTGGGTTCAATTCCCTTGAACTCACATAAAGCCAGATGTACAAAGTAGCACATGTGTCTGGAGTTCATTTGTAGTGGCACTGGACCCTGGCATGCCTATACTCATTTTCTCTCTCTTTCTCTCTCTGTAACTGAATAAAAATATTTTTAAAATAGAAAATGCCAGAATGAATGATATCTAAATCTTTGTATGCCAACTAAAAGAAAAGGAAGAAAGAAAAAGAAAATTGTCAATGCTTAAATAACCCCTTTCCTAGGCTCATGTGAGCAACCCTAACTTAATTCAGAGTGGGGGAAGAGAGGAATTATTTAGAAAAAGAAAGGAGGGATTCCACATTGGTGGGAGGGCACAGTAGATGGTAATGGGGGGGGGTGAGTAGGATCAAAATAAATTATTTCCTTGTATAAAACTGTAAAAAAGAATCCTATGAACTGATTCCCAGTGTTGGACAGAATGTGTGTAGGATATGCCCACTCTGATGTGCACAGAATATTTGCTAATTGAATATTGGGAAATATCACCAACACAAAGAATTCCATTGGCACAAAATATTAACTTTGTTTTGCAAATAGCAAGACAAATGGATAATAACTCTTTATGTAGAGAAAGATTTACTGCAAGACTGACTGAACTTCAGGAGAATGTATTATGCTTATTCAGTGATGTATGATTTGGGTACTGAGAATATAATTTGCCTTTATTCTAAGTGGATGCATTTCCTGCCATGGGAAAAATAGAATTTTAACAATAAATACTCGTGAGCATTGCGTCCATTAAAGCTCATTCTAGGTCTTAACAATTTTGGATGACAGTGATCAGCAAAGACTGAGTAAGGGAAGTACAGATATAACACAAACAATGGTTCTCTAATTGTGAGATTTCCTCTCTTTTCACTTTGTTTTGTTTTGATATAGGATCTCTCAGTGTGGCCAAAGATGACCTGAAACTGATTAGGCTGGTCTCAAACTCATGGCAATCCACTACTAGTCTCCTGACTGCTGATATTATAGGCATGAGCCACCTCATGTGGTTCTAAGCCACAACACCTTCATATATATATATATATATATATATATATATATATATATATATATATATGTGCATATATGCATATATATGTATATATACATATATACATATATATATATATATATATATATATGAAGGTGTGGTGTATATACATATATATATATGTATGTATGTATATATATATACACATACACACACACATATACACATATATGAAGGGAAGGTGTGGTGTATATATATGGAGGCCAAGCTCAAGAAGGCTTTCAAGATCTTCTATCACCTTGGAATTGACCTGAAAACTTGCAAAATATTTGTGTACCCACATAAAGCTAGAGGTACAAAGTACATACATATATGTATATATATATACATATATATGTATATATATATATGAAGGTGTGGTGTATATATATATATATAATTTGTGAGGAGAAAGAGAGAGAGGGAAAGAGAGAGAATGGTCATGTCAGGGCCTCTTGCCACTGCAAGTGAACTCCATATGCATGCACCACTTTGTGCCTCTGGCTCTACATAGCCACTGGGGAATCAAATTTGGCCTGCATGCTTTGTGAGCAAGTGCCTCTAACCACTTAGCTATCTCTCCAGCTCTTGTTTTCATTTCTAGTGTGTATGTGTGCTTGTGGGGGGGGGGTTATGGGCATGGAGGCATGGAAGCCAGAGGGCAGCTTCAAGTGTCATTCCTCAGGAATTCTATCTGTTTGGGCTTTGTTTGTTTGTTTGTTTGTGTGTTGTTGTTTGCAAGACAGAGTCCCTGATCTAGAGTTTGCCAATTATGCTAGACTGGCTGGCCAGCAAGCCCCGGGGTCCACCAGTCTCCACTTCCCCAGCACTAGGGTCATCATAAGTGAAAACTGTCACGCCTGGCCTTTTTTCATATGGGTTCTGAGAGTCAAACTCAAGTCCTCATGCTTGCACAACCAGCACCTTATTGAAGGAATCTTTCCCAGCCCGTAAACGTGTGTGTGTTAAAAATATTTGTTTCTTTATTTCCAAGCAGAGAGAGACAGATAGATAAATAGAGAGAGGGAGGGAATGAAAGACAGAGAAAGAGAGAGATGGTGGGGAGAGAATGGATGTGCCAGGGTCTCCAGCCCCTGCAAACGAACCCCAGATGCCTCCACTACTTTGTACCTCTAGCTTTATGTGGGTACACAAACATTTTGCAAGTTTTCAGGTCAATTCCAAGGTGATAGAAGATCCTGAAAGCCTTCTTGAGCTTGGCCTCCATGTCTTATGATGCATTAGAATCACTCCACAGCATTTGCTGGGATCAC
The DNA here is from genome assembly GCF_020740685.1 of Jaculus jaculus. Lineage (NCBI taxonomy): Eukaryota > Metazoa > Chordata > Mammalia > Rodentia > Dipodidae > Jaculus > Jaculus jaculus. The sequence continues at coordinate 37,014,387 of NC_059117.1, forward strand.
TCCACACATTGACTAGACGTCTTCAGGCCAGTTGCTGGGGGTATGAGGAAAAGCTTCCCTCTCTGATCCATTATCACTAGCATGAGCCAGAGGTGTGGAGACTTTTCCACTCTCTTTTTGAGTGGAGTCAGTTCAATTGACCATGCATGATGGCATTATTTTTCCCAAGGTTTACACAAAAAGGACTAAAGGAAGTAGACATATTTCTCCAAACTGACAGCTACCTCTTCCTCCTGTGGCAGCTTGGACTAGCCACACTTCATCTCCTCCAGCCTTTCTCAGAGTTCCAGCATGGCCACGTGTGGATGACAACTTTCAGAGGACTCAGGAGCAAAAAGCATATAGGACAGGAAACAACAGAGAAACTGCCCATTGTCAAGACCATGCATGCACAAAGCTTGCCCATTAAACAGGAGTGAACATTGAGGGTTTACAGTCTATCATGGCTCTGGCTGCTTTTATTGCACCGTGAATTGAAGGTTCTTTGAACGAGCTAGCTTTCGTTACCTTACATCTGTACCACGTAGCAAATCTTTGTGAAAAAGACAATCCTGTGAAGGGTGACAGAGCTGAGGAAAACCCATCTGCAAGGTACAAGGAGTTGGGTAAAGGACAGTCTCACTCGCCCATCCCTGGGTGAGGTGTGTGGAGGTTCCTCTATCTGGAGGACATTCCCTAAGGACACAGTGTTGAGGTCCATCCTTGCCTTAAGGAGGAATCCATCCCACAAAATCTTGTTTGCAGGTTATAGAACTGAAACTCCAACAGCTTGATATCCTCAGACTACCCAGAGACCAAAGGGGAAATGAATCTTTCAGGGCATTCTCTTCCTATGTGAAAATCAGGAAGGATGAGTATTTGAAATGCACTGGTAGTGATGAGAATACACTCATTTGTTCCACAAATATCAGTCTTTCTTTGTGCCAGGGCCCACTTGTAGGGTCTAGAAGTCTAGCCATGAAGCAGTCCTTGTCTCATAGTCTACAAGCATCAGTTCTAATGAGGTACCAACAAGCGTAAGAAATAACAAAGCAGGTGAGGTGAGGAAAAGTGATTGGGTGCTGTTTTAGATAGCAGGGAAGTCCTGTGCGAGGAGGAGGCCTTTGCTGGGATAAGGGGAGCGAGGAAGCAGTGTGGAGACATGAGTTCAGGTTGAAACCTAGCGGAGTTCCAGAGGCAGGTGGAGTCTTTTGATTGAAAGAATAGCCAGCAGGCCAGTGTGGCTGGACAAGAATGAACAGAGAGAAAGAGACTATGGAAATGCTGAAGGGCTTTGGATTTTACTCTGAGTATGATGGGAGCCATGGCAGGAGTTATGCATCATGTTTTGTTTTTGACAAAGACCAGCTTGCCAGTCTGTAAGCAGAAGACCACTTAGGCAGTCCAGGGGAAGCAGTAGCTTCATGCAGCACGACCCATGCATAGCATACTCAGCATTTCTCTCTACCTCATCTTACTTTCTTTTTTTCAGTACTGGGAGGATTGAACCTAGGACCTCATGCATGCTAGGCAAGCACTTTACCACTGCACAATATTCCTAACCTTATTATTATTATTTTTTTACTTTTTACTTTGAGGCAGGGTCTTACTAAGTTACCCTTGCTTTACTTGAACTTTCTCTGTAGCCCAGGCAGGGTTTGAACTTGCCTCAGCCTCCAGAGTAGGTGTGATTACAGGCCTTTGACACGAGGCGTACTCTCTTTGCTACAGAACATGGAAAGCCAAATCTTTTGTTCCTTAGTTGCTTTTGGAGTACATGATAACCATGTAACACGAAATAGTGGTCTATTGAGAAGGCTTCAGGGAGATCTTTGCCTTTAGGGTAACTCCAGATACAGCTGATACGAATCCTTCCCCATCCCTTTGCTCTTCTGGCCCATTCTCTTCTTCCTAACTGGAATGTGGGCCTAATATTTGGAGGTACAGTCATCAGTTTGTGACTATGAGGCAATAAGCTAAAAATTACAAAGCAGAAAACTAGAATGCTGCGTCTGTCACGATGTCCTTGATGTCTGCATCAATCCATAACAACATATGTCTGGACATCTATTAATAACTCTCTAAAGACAAGAAAAAGGAAGCTTCTTAACAGGGCCAGGTAGCAAATCTCATAGGCTTGGTGGTCCAGGGAAGCGCAATATATAAAGCCACCAAGTAGTTTACATCCAGAACATATAGTGAACCCTGAAGCTCAACAAGGAAAAGACAAGTAACAGGAAAATGGGACAGAGAGTTGGACAGGTTCTTCCTGAAAGAGGCCTCAGAGAGAAGCACACAAGAGCTTTCCTAGCAATGCTGCTATAGGCTTTTTAAAGTGAGAGGACATTTTCATGAACTCCCAACAAATTTCACCTCATACCCTACTCACCAGAACTGTACCACATACCTCTCCCTGAATCAACCAAAGCAAAGCAGCATGGAACTGCCATAATTAACACTGATTTTTTCAAGATATTTCTTCTGAGGTGGAAGGCAGGTGCCTGGTGTGTGAGAACCAGGTTCATCTGAGCCATATGACCATCTGACACCTGAAACTATCAGTTTCCTTAGCAAAGTAGAAGGGCTATTGGATGGGCTGCCACGACATGTACTTAACAAGTGATAAACGAATGACCTTAGGCTCATGTCAGCTGATACAAACATGCATCTCTGCTGGTTTATAGTTTTAGGGGTACAGAGTCCTGACCACCTTGGTTCAAACTAAAGACTTGCCCAACTCTAGGGAAAACAGTCTAGGTCTTGTGATAGCATCAGTCAGATGATGATAGAAAAAGATAAAAAGGGCTAGAGAATAGCATAGCAGCTAAGGTGCTTGTCTGCAAAGCCTAAATACCCAGGTTCAATTCCCCAGTACCCATGTAAGACAGATGCACAAGGTGGTATATGCATCTGGAGTTTGTTTGCCATGACTAGAGGCCCTGGCATACCCATTTTCTCTCTCTATCTGCCTCTATCTCTCTCTCTAATAAATAGATAAAATAAAATAGCAAAAAGAAAAAGATGAAAAAGGTAAGGTGTAGCCATCTTTCAATTAGCCACCAGTCCATTGGCCAGACTTCCAAGCTCATGACTGGCTGATTTAAAGATGAGATTTAAAGGTAAGAATACATGTAGAACTGCAGACCATTTCCAGTGTCTCAGGTATCTGTTCCCATGCTGCTTATTCAATGTAATTTTGCACCACATTTCGCCAGATCAATCTACATTTTGATGCAGACTAAACATCCAATCTATAAATCAATTCTGTTCAGAGACCAGTGAGACATGCCCGGAGTAAGCTATTAAACTACCATTCTGTCAGATTTGCAAACTTCCTGCTGGAGAAAATCATCTACAAACCATGTTTCCCTGTTTTACTTTATAATATTGGCAAACTCCACAGCTTGTTATTTTTCCTTTGTCCATTTCGTGCTGATGTACTGATGTGGAACTGCACTAATCAGTGACCTTCCTAGTACATCCTACTCAGCCCTGGAATAGAAATGCAATTGGGTGACACACTATGGTCATTGTGTACAGATTTCTTTTTCCTCCCTTGGCCTCTTTCAAAACACACACTCTGTTACATTGAGCATGCTGTCAGGGAAATGCTAAAGAGGTTTGAAAATAAGTTAAAATGTGTCACTCCAATCTCACTTAATGCATGTGCAGCCATGCCATTTTGATCAATCTGTGCAAATGCCACTGAAATTGATTACTAAGTATTTACTGACCGCTCCCACTGTATTTTAAGGGTTCCCCAGGACATAGAATTCCTTACCAATTGACTGCAATTCCCAAGGAGAAGCCAAGTATTTAAAAATAGTATAAATCTTTTCTACTTATAAGGATTTTCTGAGAGACATCAATATTGTTTCAAGGGAAATCAGAACAGAAATATAAAAGGAAAAGAAACAAAAAGTACTAAATTATTAGCAAAGCCACTTTAGAGCTCGATAAGTCAGGATCTGCCCCCCACTAAGCGGTCTTTAAAGAATTCCTTAACAGATGTCTTTTTGTGACTACAAAAGTTTCATTTTCAAATTGACCAAAGGGCTTCCTATTTCAAGGACAGTCAGTAGAGTAGCATAATGACTTGTTTTAAGATTATGGGCTTGGGCTGGAGAGCTGGCTTAGCGATTAAGCGCTTGCCTGAAAGCCTAAGGACCCCAGTTCAAGGCTCAATTCTCCAGGACCCACGTTATCCAGATGCACAAGGGGACGTACACATCTGGAGTTTGTTTGCAGTGGCTGGAAGCCCTGGCGCACCCATTCTCTCTCTCTCTCTCTCTCTTCCTCTGTCTATCACTGGCTCTTTGGAAGTATCATCTATCCCTGGAAACCATCAACAAATGTACAAATGGCCAGGGAACTGATGATGCCAAGAAATTTTTGAACTATTTTCATCCACTTTATATGGAGCAGCATGAAAAGCTGAGTCCTAGGAACATTTTGGGGCAACTGTAGGGACTCTTCACACATTACTCTAAAGAAGCCATTTTATGGCCTGATCCTTTTAGGTCCATGGTCTTTGTTGGCCAATCCATTTGCCTGGACTTATGGACAAGGTCATGGCTAAGTAGCTAAGTCTCATCAGACATTTCCCCTTCCACATCCCTGGAAGATTTTTATGAATTATTATACTAATTAGAGAAATGTCAATCTCCCCTGCCCCAAGCTTGGCTTCTGCCTTCTTCTTTGTTATGGGCTGCAATGGACTGAGGTTTGACTCAAAGACTCTGAGCTGTCTTTACAACTTTTATCATCTTTATCAATGTTATCTCTGTCTTCTAATAATAAGAAACAATATACTTAGGAAGTCTATCTGGTTTCTCACCTACTATTTTGTTGCATGTTAGCTGTCAAAACCCTTTATAAAATCCTTAAACTACAGTTTGAATATCCTACTAAGTTTACTTTAGATTTTACATCTTTAAATTATTAACCTTTTCAATAAAACAAACAACCAAACATACATGACTAATCAACATTTCTGTCAGAATCTCTCTTCTATTCTCAGATTTCCATAGCTTCTGATAACGGCTCTTCCTTATTTGTCCGTGAAGAGGAAAATCAACTCATTGGCTACTACTCCTTATGCATAAAGTCCCATTTCTTTCCTCTTGGGGTCCCTTTCTTACCCTGAGGTTCTCGTTGTCCCTCAAGACTAAAGCATTTGGCTCAGTGCATCTACCTGAGGACAGCACGGAACACCCTGGAGAAGAAAACAAACAGATAGAGTCACGCTGGGCATTTGAGGCAGCTGAAAGGCGAAGGAACTGGACAAAAGAAAATGCATTCAGAGCCAGCCATGCCATTGGCTTGTGCAAGATCCAGATCACCCTTCCTTTCCACTAACAAGCTCAATTGGCTTTTGGTAATTTGCCCAGCGAAAATGTGCATCTTCTAAGAGCCCCTTCCAGGGATTTGGGTCTTGAATGACATCACTGAGCTGCAGTTCAGTAAGCTGTGGCCTAGCAACCTCTCTACCACTTAATATGCAAGATATACTTCTTAATTATTTAAGTTGCTTTAGCACTAGGATTTTCTTTCCTGCTGCTCAGGTTGAGTATACTGCCAATATAGTGGTGTTGCCTGATGACCTATGGACACTTGGGACAGGATAATTCTTTGTTGCAGAGGGGGTAGAGCTGTAATATACATTAGAATATGTTTAGTGGCATCCTTAACCTCTACTCACTTCATGCCCTTAGTGTTCCTCAGTTGTGGCCATAAAAGATATCTCCAGAGGCTAGACTTGATGGGCGAAGCCTTTAATCCCAGCATTTGGGAGGCAGAGGTAGGAGGATCACTATATGTTTGAGGCCAGCTTGAGCCTACATGAAGAATTCTAGGTCAGCCTGGGCTAGAGTGAGACCCTACCTCAAAAGACCAAACCAGAAAAAATATTTCCATATATGACCAAATGTTCCCAGAGGAGAGGGGCTTCCTGGAGGAAGAACCTCCCAAAGGCATGCAGCAGGGATCTATCTGCATGTGGGTGGTGTGTGTGTGTGTGTGGGGGGGGGTTCTTGTTCAGCTGGACCCCTGGCTCTCCAGTACAGATTTTTTTTTGTAGCATCCCTCTAAGGGCTCTGGGCTTTTTTTTTTTTTTTTTTTATGGCAGTTACAACCTAAGCACCCTCCTTCATTATCACTGCATATTGGCTCTTGCCAGTTACTATTACCTCTTTTTCAAATTTAACATGACTTTTACTTAAATAGATAAAGATTCTGCTTTACACGTTCCCCAAGATACTTCTCCTTCACATTTAATTATTTAGATGTTTAGAATTCAATTTTAAATCAGGAGGAATTATTTATCGAAGAAAAAGTATTTATTCATGAATATACAAAATAAAATGAAGATAAGTCAGGCATGGTGGCACACACCTTTAATCCCAGCATCCGGGAGGCAGAGGTAGGAGGATTGCCATGAGTTCGAGGCCACCCTGAGACTACATAGTAAATTCCAGGTCAGCCTGAGCCAGAGTGAGAACCTACCTCAAAAAGAAAATACATTAATATTGAATGTTAACATCTACAATAAACTTCATAGCTAGATTCATTTCTTAAGGCAGTAAGTGCTGCTTCTAAATCTGTACTTTTTATTAGTGGAAAATCAGACACATTTATCATAGAGAGTAAATGGGAGAAGAACAGGTGAGTCTCAAATTACCTGATCCCAAGTAACTGAGTCCAAAGGTGTGTGGCTTGTGACAGGTGGGACCGGGTGGAGGTGGCCCTGCATTCATCTGGTCGTTGAGCCCAAACTGAAGGATATGCTAATCCCACTCTGGATGAGCCAAGTACCCCAGCCTCTGGATGCCCAGCTCTGCCTAGGGGGAATGGAATGCATTCTTGTTTTCGTAAATGAGGATGTAGATCTTTCTGGTTTTATTAACTGACAAACAAATTTCAGAAAACACTGTGCTTTAAAACTTTCTACTTATGTTATAGCAAATTGAATCACTTTTTTTTTTTGTTAGCAAAATCCTAAAACCTATGCTAAGGTGAAGGGCTAATTTTTATGTTTAAATGTTTAATTTTTTGGAGTGTCATTTGAAAGCACAGTAATAATACCTCTGGGAAAATTATAGCATAAAAATATTAGTGTGAGCCTCTAGTTATATGTTTTTAAAATATTTCATTTATTTGATTATTTGATAGAGGAAGAGAGAGAGGCAGATAGAGAGAGAATGGGCACACCAGTGCCTCTAGCCACTGTAAATGAATTCCAGACACGTGTGCCACCTTGTGCATGTGGCTTTACATGAGTACTGGGGAATCAAACCTGGTCCTTTGGCTTTGTAGCAAGTGCCTTAACCACTAAGCTATCTCTCCAGCCCAAGTTATATATATATATATTTTATTAAAGAGATAACAATAAAGAATAATGACAAAATCAACTAGTTCAAACTTCTAATATCCACTTTTAGATAAGATGGAAAAGCATTATAGAAGGAGCATTCATGCTGTTGACATGTAGGAAGAAGCAAAGGCTTACAGAAATAATGACAGATTGAATCTTTATTTCATAGACAAGATGGGAGGAAAGATGTCTGTAAGAACTCTGACTGGAGGGTAAGAAGCATGATGGGGAAATAGATCCTTTATGCCTGGTGATCATGGTTTTTTTTTTTTTTTTTTTTTTTTTTGGCTTTTCGAGGTAGGGTCTCACACTGTTCCAGGCTGACCTGGAATTCACTATGGAGTCTCAGGGTGGCCTTGAACTCACAGTGATCTTCCTACCTCTGCCTCCCCAGTGCTGGGATTAAAGGTGTGCACTACCATGCCTGGCCGATCATGTTTTTTATAAGGCGAGATGTGATCTTTAGGGACTGGATGACTTAGGAGAGTCAGAAAGTACTATTCAAGTGTTGGCTTTAAGACTCATGCCTTGGGCCCACTCAAGTCCAAAACAAATTTAGTCCACTTCAGCTTCTAGTTAGAAGCTGGTAGGCATGAGACCTGTGATCTCAGCCAGTGTGGCAGGGAGGCAAAGGCTTCAGAGTCGCTCACCTGCAGATGGAATAGCTGAGCAGCCTCCATCAGGTCATAACCTCTCCAAACTGGTCTCTCAAGTTGCCTGGGAACAGGGCTTAAACGTTTTCAACTTTTCCCCTTCTGCTGGGGGAGTTTTTTTTTTTTTTTATTTTTATGTTATTTATTTATGTTTGGTTTTTTGAGGCAGGGTCTCACTCTAGCCCAGGCTGACCTGGAATTCAGTATGGAGTCTCAGGGTGGCCTTGAACTCATGGTGATCTTCCTACCTCTGCCTCCCAAGTGCTGGGGTTAAAGGTGTGTGCCACCATGCCCAGCTTTGGAGGAATTTTTATATAATCCCAGGTTTGTAGATTGTGGTAGTTTGAATGTATGGCTTCATAGACTTGGGCATACATATATTTTTTTTTATTAAGATTAAGCATGCTACTTGATTCTCAGGTGAAGCCCTGATGAGAAGAGGTGTGTCATTGGAGGCAGATCTTGTCAGTCAGCCTTAAGATGTACTTGCTGGCTATTGATTGAGTCTCTCTGCTATGGATCTATGAAAGTGAGACAGCTTCTACCGCCATTGGTAGTGTTGCCCCTGGATTCTGTAAGCCTGGAATAAATCCTTTCCTCTCACCAGCTGTCTCTGGTCAGATGTTTATCCAGCAATGTGAAGGTAACTGCAATATAGGTATATAAAATAGGAATATAGATCAAACATTTATTGATAATAAATCATATAGAAATCCACTTGTATAAATACAATTTTAAATATATTAAAGATTAATGCAAATTTATATAGTAATGAAATGAACACACTTATTTTTACACAAATGTTTAAATTTGGAGCTGGAGAAATGGCTCAGCTATTTAGGAAACTTGTTTGCAAAAACTAACAACCTGTGATTCCCCGGTACCCATGTAAAGCCAGATGCAGAGCAGCATATTCATCTGGTGTTCAGTTGTGGTTGCAGGAGGCCCTGGGGTGCCCATTTCTCTCTATTTCTCCTTGCAAAAAAAAAATATTTTTTAAATAATTAATGTTTGGCTGAATTTTTGAATGTAGGGCATCTTTAACATTTTTTTCAATATTTGGATTTAATTGTCAATGATGAGAATGCAATTTCACATAAATACATAGTATAAGATGGCAGAAGAACATTTATGAGCATTTCAAAAAATTTTGGAAATTCAGTTCTAATTTCAAGCCAAAGAGTTTAACAAGATCCAATCCAAAGATAGGATACACTAATTTGATACTTGCTGAGGAGTAAAAGTGCAAAATTACTGTTTTGTATTTTGTAAGCTATTATGTTCCTATAAGAGCAGGAAACATATGAACAGTAAAAACACTTGGCCTGTATATTTAACAGGCAATAAATAATCCTGAATCTGAACTGAGTGTCACAGGCTGCATTCACTGGTGTTGTGTGGCGTGACAATGGAGACAGTGCAAAGTGTGTGTGCCGTGTGTCCAGAACCAAGGTTACAGTGAAGTCACGTGATGCAACCCTGGTGAGCACTGCCAGAAACACTTCAGATTCTTTACCCATTTGATTTTGAACTAATTTTTAGTTGTTGCATGTTTAGTAACCTTTTACTGCTACCAGTTTTGTTTTTTTGTGACCCTTACATTACATGATACCATATTAGGTCACGAACCACACTACAGGAAGCTGGGCTCCAGACTTTGTGAATGACTGCTGCCTCACAGAACGCAAGGAAGACCAGAAAGGATCATCAACAATAAGTACTTGGGCTGAATTTGGCACCGAGTAGCCGACAACTAGCAGATACACGGAGAAACTCATTGACATAGCTACTGAACCTGAATCAATGAGGGGAGTCTACGTTTTCCACAAGCCATTTGAATGAGACTGATGCTTCAGGTTTTGAGAGCCATTAGTTACCAGATCTTACAGCTGCCGAAGACTCTTCCTGAATCCAGCTGGTCAGTGGGGCCGCCAGTGTCCCTAGCACCCTGGAGTGCATCTGACAATGGCAGCATCCCAAGACTGCAAGTGGTTTGGGAGGGCAAGTAGCTCCCCACTCAAGCTATGGCCCAAGGAAGTAAAAGAGGAAAGCAGATTCTGTAGGCAATCTTCCCTGCTACAGCACTGGCAGAGGTCAGGGCAAGAGAAACGGGCAGGAAGACTTCATTTAAAGGGCTTAGGAGGCAGACCTACATTTCAGAAAGGCACCCAAGGGGAGTCCTGGGCTACTATAGTGCCCCATTCATCTGCTGCTGGCAGCCCAGCTTCGTGGTCTGGGCAGAGGCAGGAGCCTGGGCTCGCCTGATTTCAGACAAGATGCAGTAAAAAAAACGAAAGCGTTTCCATGGCTCTTCTGTGCCTGGGGATAGAGGGACTGCCACTCCTGCTCCCTCCTCTTCTGCTGCTTCCCAGTCTCTCCAGGAAGTCTTGTTTTAAAGGAAACATGATATTCTACTTCAAAAATATGATTATGAATATGCTTTAAAGGAAAATAAATGCAATTCTCTGTTAGCCACTGTGCTAGGCTTCATAAGCCTCGATGCCCCCAGCCTGACAAGCACCAGGTGAATTCTTGCTGTGGGCTGAGGCTCAGATGTGGCAGGTGGGTGCTTGATCATACACGGCGGGCTCAGGGTTCAAACCCTGTAGTCTAATACACTTGTTTTTAAACAAAGTTGACAATGCATCTAATTATGCTTATTCATCGACCTGATTATTATTTGCTCCTACTATTCAGCAAGATCACACACACATGCATGTGCACATGTGCATGCACAAACACACACACACACACACACACACACACACACACACACACACAAAGAGAGAGAGAGATACATCAATATGCTACTTTTGCCTCTGACATTTAGCACCTGGCCCTATCCAAGTGTTGCAGTCCGGTTCGCATTGCTGGTAGAAATCACCCAACCAAGAGCAGCTTGTGGGAAAAAGAGGTTTATTTTGGGTTTACAGGCTCGAGGAGAAGCTCCACGGTGGCAGGAGAAAACTATGGCATGAGCAGAGGGTGGACATCACCCCCTGGGCAACATAAGGTGGACCATAGCAACAACAGAGTGTGCCAAACACTGGCAAGGGGAAAATGGCTATAACACCCATAAGCCCGCCCCAACAACACACTGCCTCCAGGAGGCATTAATTCCCAAATATCCATCAGCTGGGAACCTAGCATTCAGAACACCTAAGTTTATGGGGGACACTTGAATCAAACCACCACATTCAGCCCCTGGCCCCCATAAACTGATATTCATACATGATATAAAACACAGTGCATTCAGTATGACTTCAAAAGCCCCCATAGTTTTAAATCAATCCTAATGATGTTCAAACATCCCCACAGTCCAAGATCTTTTAACTGAGCCATAATACCAAAAAGAATAACCTCAAAAAAACCATAACGACACAGAATAAACATGCACACTGCAAAAGATGGCATCAGGCATAGCAAAGAATATTCAGTAAATACAAGATTTACAACAACCAGAGCAAACATCAAACTCTGTAGCTTCAAATCCAACAACTCTAGCCAGTGACAAATCTCCAAGTCTGATAACTCTAACCAGCAACAAGTCTCTGGCATTCTAATTCCACCCCTCCAGTTAGGCTACTCACAGTCCTGGAAAACTTCATCGGGCTGGCAGCTCTCCTTGGCAGCCATCTTGTGGTCCTGGAAGCTCCACTGGGTCTCCACTGCAAGCCACAGTTCATCCTCATTGCTCCATGGGGTTTCCATGCAGGCACCCAGCAAACCTGCTTCACACTGCCCATGGTCATTTCCAAAACACAAGACTGTGTTGCAAACTCAATGACCCTCTTTCCTGCATCTCTTATACTCCACAAGACCAGGTAGGGTGCCAATTTGTTAATCCAGAGGGGAATGAAGTAGACTTTGAAGAACAGGACACTCCTTGGACACTCCTTGAACACTCAGGCCCCTTCCAAAGAACCGACATTCTTCTTGTTGCCCCAGTGCAGGTCAGCTAGCCCAGTCTCAAAAGTTGTAATTTCTTAGTTGCAGCTGAACAGGCAACATTTAACCCAAAGATTTTTCTTTCTGTGCCATTTCCCTCTGCTCACTCTAATTCATTTCTATGCAAAGCAACCCTGCACAACTTCTTAGGACAGGAGCATAACAGCAAGCTTCCCACACAAACTGCTAGCCCAGTCCAGGCACAGGTCTTTCTCACCCTCATAAGCCAAACCTCACAGTCCATAGTTCTTACTGCATTCAGGTCTTTCAACTCTAATCAGAAGAGTTCATCAAGCTGTACTTACAACACTGCAAGGCGGGCTGGAGAGATGGCTTAGCGGTTAAGCGCTTGCCTGTGAAGCCTAAGGACCCCGGCTCGAGGCTCGGTTCCCCAGGTCCCACGTTAGCCAGATGCACAAGGGGGTGCACGCATCTGGAGTTCGTTTGCAGAGTCTGGAAGCCCTGGTGTGCCCATTCTCTCTCTCCCTCTATCTGGCTTTCTCTGTGTCTGTCACTCTCAAATAAATAAATAAAAAAGATTTAAAAAAAAAACAACACTGCAAGGCATCTCTTAGGCCAAGGTTTCCTCTTGAAAAGTCAGCTCCGAAAGACCAAAGCCACACAGTCAGGTGTCTAGCAGCAATCCCACTCCTCAGTACCACTTTACTGTTGCAGTCCGGTTCGCATTGCTGGTAGAAATCACCCAACCAAGAGCAGCTTGTGGGAAAAAGAGGTTTCTTTTGGTTTACAGGCTCAAGGGGAAGCTTCACGGTGGCAGGAGAAAACGATGGCATGAGCAGAGGGTGGACATCACCCCCTGGGCAACATAAGGTGGACCATAGCAACAGGAGAGTGTGCCAAACACTGGCATGGGGAAACTGGCTATAACACCCATAAGCCTGCTCCCATCAATACACTCCCTCCAGGAGGCATTAATTCCTAAATATCCATCAGCTAGGAACCTAGCATTCAGAACACCTAAGTTTATGGGGGACAGGGGCAGAATGTGGTGGTTTGAGTCAGGTGTTCCCCATAAGCTTAAGTGCACTGGATGCTAGGTTCCCCAGCTGATAGCAATTGGAAATTAATGCTTCCTGGAGGCAGTGTGTTGTTGGGGGTGGGTTTATAGATGTTATATCCAGTTTCTCCTTGCCAGTGTTTGGCACACTCTCCTGTTGTTATGGTCTACCTTATGTTGTCCAGGGGTGTGATGTCCACCCTCTGCTGATGACATTGTTTTCCCCTTCCATCGTGGAGCTTCTCCTTGAGCCTGTAAGCCAAAATAAACCTCTTTTTCCCAGAAACTGCTCTTGGTTGGGTGATCTGTACCAGCAATGCGAACCTGACTGCAACAGTACCACACCAGGCTTACCCAAATGCTCAGCTCCATACTATTGCTTAAGACTAAAAAGCAGAATATTCATATTTATCAGAAGGGCTTTTAGTCCTCATATGTGAATATATTGATGTGGAGACACAACAACAGGACAAAACATTTGGAATTGAGGCTGCTCCACAAAGTCTGGGACAAACAAATGGTTGCTATAAGCTGTCAGTGTAAAACTATTGAAAGAACTGCTGCCAGTTATCAATGCTGGCTGTTTTAAAACTGCAAAGCACTTTGCCTTGGCCATTTATCCATTTGTTTTTCCTAAAGGAAAGCATATATGCGGGGTGTTTTTGTTTTCTTCCCTGAACAAGTCAATAGAAAAGGAACAAAAGAAATTGGACAGGGGCTGATAAAGACACAGAGCAGCCAAGGGTATGGATGGCATCCCTTCCAGAATCTTCACGAAAGCAACAATGCTTCTACAGAGGCAGCAGGACAGCCAGGGTGATGAGCAGCAGACATCGGCTGGGGAGGGAACTGTAGACACAGAAATCAAATAGAGTTTCTCATGAAGCAAAGCAGTGAGGAAGTGAATGACTGGCCTAAAACAAAGCAGCAATCTGGTGGCTACTGTCAGGAAATTTCTCCCCAGCCCCCAACCCCAGGCAAAAAGCAGACACATCAATGGGAAATTTTTAATCATTTAATGACTGGAAGGAGCCTTTAATAGCCAATAAGCCAAGGGGACAGCCATGGAAATAGCCCCCATATTCGTCATTAACTCCTCAAAGTGCTAAATCTGTTTAAAGGAAAAGAAATAGAAAAGGTCCTCTGACAGTTTAAGGGGGAGCAGTTCTTTTTTAGTGCACAACTTATCAAGATCTACCAGGCACAGAGAAACTCGCCAGACAATTAACGTCCTTGGAAACTGCTTTAGCAAAGAGGAGGAATGGGCAGTTTAATTACATAGGCGTATGTGCCCTTATTTCTTTAATTCCTCAATTAATGGGTCTGCAAATCGCTTAGAGGAGAATAATTCAGTAGCCTACCATCCCAGCAGGAAACTCTAAACTGGTTAGCACTGACTCTTTTAAGAATAGATGTAAGTTGTGTCTCTTGCTTTCCAAGTAGAAAATCATCCCCCTGTATACATGGAAACTACTGGATCTACAGGAGTATTTAGTATGGCTTTCTTGGGAGACTGTTTGTAGAAGCACCTACAATGTCCAGGGGAATGTATGGCCCTGGAGAACTCTGATGTGCAGTGGGCCTTAGAATAATGGATATGCCCGATCTACTAAGGAAGAAGAGGCAAGATCATTCACTGATTTCACTATGTGATATGAGGATAAAAATATGCATTTCAGTCTGGAGAGATGGCCTAGTAGTTAAGGCGTTTACATGCAAAGCCAAAGGCCCCAGGCTCAATTCCCCAGGACCCATGTAAGCCAGATGTATAAAATGGCTCATGTATCTAGAATTAATTTGCAGCAGCTAGAGGCCCTGGTGTGCCCATTATCTCTCTTTCTCTCCCATTCTCTCTCAAATAAATAAATAAAAACAAAATATTAAAAAAAATTTATGCACTGTGACTGGAGAGATGGCTTAGCAGTTAAGGTGCTTGCCTATGAAGCCTAAGGACCCAGGTTTGATTGCCTAGTACCCACATAAAGCCAAATGCACAGCATAGCACATGCATCTGGAGTTCACTTGCACTGGATAGAGGCCCTGGTACACACATTCCATCTTTTCATCTGCCTCTTTCTCTCTTTTTCTCTAATAAATAAAGATAAAATGAAATATTAAAAAGGGGAATGTAACACACTATTTCTTAGCTTCTCTAAGCAGACCTGAAAATACAAAATGGCCATCAGGTAGGAGACCTGCTAAAAATTTAATTATTGATCCCATTTTCCCTTGTAGGCCCTACATTCAAGGCTCCATTTTATTTCTGGGAGAAAGAAATGAAATGATCCATGAATTATTTTCTTCATTGTACAATTGGAGATGGTTTCTTACAGCAGTGTAGTAGCAATGATTTTTCTTTTCTTTTTTTACTTTACATGAGCCACACAGTGTTTTATGAATTAATAATCCTGATCGGGGTATTGCTACCATTAGGTTATATCTAATAAAAACACATTTACCTGAACAAGTACTTGCAAGGCCCTATGGTGGAATGTATTTCACTCTTTTATCTTTTCCCAACCACTCATTTCCTCTACTCTGGGTGAATCTTAGTGGAGGCACAGAGCGGCTTTTGGATGTGACCCTAACCCTCTTTAGATCTAACCCTCTTTAGATCTTAAGTGGAACACCAACTTTCAGAGAAGTGTGATGGGTTCTGAAGGTTTCCCCCCCCCCCCCCAGAATGGGCTTTGAAAACTAAAAACTCATTAGATCAATACAATAAGACAGTTGCCTTTTTAGCTTCCCCTGACCATTGTCCTTGAGAGCAGTAAGTGAATAACAAGGGGCTGAAAGGTCTAAGTGAGGTCAGGGGAAGAGATTGAGTAAATGAAAGATGGAGGGAGAGCTAATAAAAATCTGAAAGGGTATGAATAAGTCATATGGATACCTACTTTTTTGGACAATGGAACACTCAAAAGCCATAGATGGTTACTAGAAAATTGCCAATGCCAAGAGTGGGATATTTTCCAGTGAGTTGTTGGCCAGGGAGGTCACTGATACCCCTAAAACATTACAGGCCATTTCTGAGGCTCTTGCTTTCCCACCAGGAATAGATGGAAAGACTCTATTGCTGAAGACTTCACATACTTGAGCTGCAAGGTCATGGAGAAATCCTGCTGGAGCTGAGCTGAAAACCTCCTCCGTGTAACCACCTGACAGAAAGCTACAAAGAGCTATGCTGCATGCAGTTCAATGGTAGAGAGAGAAAGCACCAGTGTAGATACTCAATAGTGGACACTACAAGCCTTAAATTTGGTCAGTCAGGCCAAATGAGCCAATGGGTGCAATTGTGGCATGTCTGTTATAGGGGAAACTAACTACTCTGTAATTGGAATGGCGGCCTACTCCATAGGGGAGGAATACATGCCTGATACTGGAAACCTATGACAGAGGTAGTCATGAGCCCTAGGGGTATAATATATGCTGGTATCTGGCTAAATGTATATACTATGCTACCAAACTGCTAGGTAAGCACTTCTCTTAATATTCATACCCATACATTAATGCTACTCTCACTTTTGTTTAGAGAACCTTCTGTTTTCACATGGTGGTGACCTTGGGATGATGCGGAAGGCACCATAGTGCTGAGAAGAAGTTCCAGAGGAGTTTTTATCACCGGAACATCTCTATCACACCTTCTAAGGCTCAGGGTCCATTGTGGAGGAAGTAGCAGAAAGAATGTAAGAGCCCAAGGAAGGGTAGGACTCCTTACAATGCACTCTTCCAGACACAAAATGGCCTGGATATCCATGACCTTGCAGTGTATGACACTACCTACACAAGACCATCATAATAGGAGGAAAACATGATGACATCAAAATAAAAGGGAGACTTATTGAGAGGGGGAAAACGTATGATGGAGAGTGGAGTTGCAAAGAGGAAAGTTGGGGGGTGGGTAGGAAGGGAATTACCATGGGTTATTGTCTACACCTATGGAAGTTCCCAGTTAAAAAAAAAAAAGTCATAGAAAAGGGGGCTGAGGCTATGGAATTAGAAAATGGCTCTGAGACCTTGGCTGTGGGCCACACTCAGGAGTGCAAGGCCAGCTTCCCGCATCTGACGATTTCCTCTCGTGGCCTGGGTTCCAGCTGTCCAGGGTGCTTGTGCTTGTAGTAAATTGCCACCTACTGCCAGAGACCTCAGAAGCATTATGCAGGCCACCCCCAGCTTCCAAGACACTTTCAAGGCCTTGGGTTTTAAAGCTCATTTGTTACTGTCTCGTTAAACATTGGAATTATTTCCTCATTTTTGACTCAAACAACAAAAGCTCATTTATGCTGTAATATGACTAAAATAAAATGAGGTAAGATAGGTTATTTTAGTTTTCTTCTTCTGAGGGAAAGGCGGAGGACTTTGATGACTAAAGAAAGACCTCCTCTTTGCGCTCTGCACAGTGCTGCTCCCTGTTGCGTCCAAACACGTGTTGAGACATCCAGCTCCCTTTTCCTTCACGCGCCTCTCCAAACTTCTATCGGTCACTTTAAGAGGTGAGAGTTTTCACCCCTCATTCATAAATAAACCAGAGAGGTGGAGAAGAGGAAGAGGAGAGAAAGAGAGGAGTCACAAGAAAATAAAAGTGGTATAACCTGAAGTGAAATTAATTGAAAGCGATCATAGGGAAAGGGAGCAATTTGCGTGCCACTGTAGTCTACAATAAGTATGGAAATTCAGTAGTGCCATAGTATGGGAGGAATGGAATGTAGAGGTTTTGGAGCTGTAAGGGACCTTTTGAGGAGCGGTGGCAGTGAAGACATCTTTTATATATATATATATATATATATATGTGTGTGTGTGTGTGTGTGTGTGTGTGTGTGTGTGTGTGTGTGTATGTATGTATATGTATATGTATATGTATATATACATACATATATGTATGTATATATATGTATTATTGACAACTTCTATAATTACAGATAACAAACCATGGTATTTCCCTCCCCTCCCCTGCTTTCCCCTTCATAACTCTGCTCTCCGTCATATCCCCTCCCTCTCTCCATCAGTCTCTCTTTTAATTTGATATCATCATCTTTTTCTCTTATTATGAGGGTTTTGTGTGGGTATTGCTAGGCACTGGGAGGTCTTAGATATCCAGGCCAATTTCTGTCCAGCCAGTTGTATGTAGGGAGAGGAGCCCTTCCTTTGGCTCTTACATTCTTTCTGCCACCTCTCTTGCAATGGACCCTGAGCCTTGGAGGGTGTGAGATGTTTCAGTTGTGGGCACTCCTCTGTCCCTTCTTCTCAGCACGATGTTGCCTTTTGGGTCATCCTAGTGGTCATCGCCATCTGAAAAGAGAAGTTTCTCTAACCAAAAGTGAGAGTAGCATTAGTATATGAATATGAACATTAAGTATAGTGCTTTCAGGGCAATTTGGTGAGAGTAATACATGCATTTTCCAGATAAGAGCAGGCTTTATACCCGTAAGGCTCATGACCTCCCCTGCCATAGGCTTTTGGTTAGGCTTTTGATTACCAGGTATGTATCCCCTCCCATAGAGTGGGCCTTCAGTCCAATTAGGGAACAGTTGGTTACCCCCAGAGCAGACATGCCACTATTGCACTTGTTCAGTCATTTGGCCTGTTTGGCCAAACTTGAGGCTTCCAGTGTACACTAGTTTTCACTGCTGATGACTTCTGTCTCCCATAAGGCTGCATACAGTGCAGCTTTTTCCAGCTTTCAGTTTGCTGGGCTACAGGGAAAAGATTTTCTGCTCAGCATCAGCTTGATTTCTCTGTGACTTTGCTGCTCGGGCATGTGAAGTCTTCAGCAATCTCACCATCTCTTTCTGTGAAGATATCTTCTTATCCCACACGTTATCTCCAATATGACCCTGATACTCTACTGTGCAAAATAGCATGGAGAAGGCCAGTATGAAGGCAATAGAAAGAATTTACCAAGACATGAATCAGACAAAGAGAGATTTTGGGGGGATATACTTTAAGAGTATGGTGGGCAAGTTCCCAGCGTGGGACTACCCTGCCAGGAGGACATGGAAATTATGTTATAGGAGTTAAGAGGGAAGTTACTTGGTCTTATAATTGGAACTCTGGGCAGGCTCCTACCTGAGAGGACAAGCAGACCCCTTGCAATCTTATAGTAGATATTATAGCATATTGCTGTCCTTGAGTTTGGCTCCTGGGCAAGGTTTCACTGATCTGCAGGTGTTAGGCTCCAGATGTCTGTGTAGAACATCAAGGGATCATCAGGCATCAAGTGGTTATGGCCTGATTTTGTGACAGATTCTGTTATTTTGTCTCTACGTCGCCTCTGATAGATCATCAAGGTCAGATCATTGACAAGAGATGAAGATCTGTCTTCTGAAGCTGTTTGGAGTTAAGTAGAGCACAGCTTGTATTGCTGACCGCCAACCCACAGAACTGTAACACGTAGAAGATTCAGGAGGCATTTATGAAAGGAAGAGGAGTGGCTATTGCAAGAGGTTGAAGCCTAGACTGTGATACCCTTGGGAATTAGAGAAGTTGATTGACATCACACTGATGCTAATGGAACTTAATGTCCTGTAAGCTGGAAGATGCTTATCATACCAGAAGGTTAAGTAAGTAAAAACAGAGTTAAAACAGCAAGAAAGGTAGAAGAAATAAACTCAGTCGTAGGGGAGGTACTGAGACTGTGGAGCAGAGTAAGGAATCCTACTAGACAGATAGGAAAGGCCAGCGTGGTCATGTCTATCCACCAATGACTGGAGATTGTCAGTGAGAAAGAACAGAACAGCCTGATGTGAAAGAAACATTCTCCCCATTAGAGAAGAGACGAGGTGCCCAACAGGCTGTCGTGACACAGGGAAGATGTTTTGTTTTCTTTTTCCCAAAACCCCAGTGAGTCCAGAGAGAACAAGATAGAGATGGATTTAGAAATGATCGATTAGTGTGTACCAGTGTTGTCCTGGGATTCCTCTGGAGTCTGAAACTCACAGGGGGAGTTCAGGGGTGGTTTGAAGGCTGGGATAAAGCAAGGCAACATAGACCAGGACAAGAGATGAAATATGACAGATACAACTGTGATGAAAATAGTTTTTAGCAATAATAGAGGAGACATTAAATAGAGAATTCGATTTTTACTCACTCTGAGCTAGACAAATTAGTTCTGACAGAACAGAATATCTTGAAAGATTTCATGGAAGTCAAGAAAAGATTTGCCTGGAGGGCCCAGGGTGAGGAACCATGGATGCTGGGTCCATAGATTTACTTATCTGAACGTGGCCTTTAAGGTCTGTTTTTACAAAAAAAAAAAAAAAAGTTCTTGGCTGTTCTACTATTTTAGCAGAGCTTTCTTGTATCTCAATTTGAGAGCTTTCTGGAAAACAGATTTATCATGGACAGGTGAACCAAGCTAGTAATTTCATGTAGCTTTTCCTAGCGTTTGATAGCTTGATAAGACCTGGCAAGGTCCCTTTTAGATGGGCTGAAGCTGATCACCTGAGTGACTGTCCCATTGCTCCTTCTCCTTATCCAGATTCTGTATCCCTCACACATTCATCTGGGAACTTTGTGTAGGGAACTTAGGGAGCATCTAAGATAATCTAGGCTAGCTTTCTGGGTTAAAAAAGTTACTAAATAACAGGGAAATGCCTTGTACCCAGCCTGCCATCACAGCACCCCACAGTCAGCCTCCTCTCTAGCTCGCTTCATAGTTCTCTCTCCTTCCCTCCAAAAAATGTTAGCCACTTGCTAGCTCACCCAGTTCTTCAGGGGAACATACACCTTTGCATCCAAGACTACAGTCACGGGGTTAACGCATAATTTTGCCTTTCTATGTAGGTTCTTTCCTGTCTTTTCTTGCTCAGATAATTTCACTGCTTTAAGGTCATTTGTTAATTTGGAACTTTTGTTATCTTGGCCAGGTCTTGCTGGAATGTAATATTCTGTCACCCTCAGACACATGTGAGACCAAAAAAAAAAAATAATAAAATAAAAAGTAGAAGTGTCTTTAAAAAACCCAAATAAGGGCTGGAGAGATGGCTTAGTGGTTAAGCGCTTGCCTATGAAGCCTAAGGACTCTGGTTCGAGGCTCGGTTCCCCAGGTCCCATGTTAGCCAGATGCACAAGGGGGCGCATGCGTCTGGAGTTCGTTTGCAGAGGCTGGAAGCCCTGGCGCACCCATTCTCTCTCTCCCTCTATCTGTCTTTCTCTTTGTGTCTGTCGCTCTCAAATAAATAAATAAATAAGTAAATTGAAAAAAAAAAAAACCCAAATAACAATAAAGTCTGTCTTAGACTGGCAACAAAGACTTTATAGTTTAATAGTATGTGGACAAGTAATCCGAATGTGCTGCAATATGCCATTATGTAATTTGTTTTGAGACAATTTAAATTTTATAGCATAAGTTGTTTTGTTTGACACTGGCCATTAGTGTAAGGCATTTATGGGTGATTAGGGGTTGATTCGGCTCCAGATGTCTTGCATAAGACAGCGTGGGTCAGGCTCTAATGGTCATGGCCTGACTGCGAGTGTGAGAATTTTGCTTTTATTTTTAGTCATTTGCCTCTGTACTCCTGCAGAAGAGATTCAAGTTTCCCCCCTAATAAATCTGGATGAGCAATAGAATACAGGTAAAATGACAGTGATGCTGTGTGATTTCCAAAACTGTCATAAGGAGTTCTATAACATTTGTTGGGACCTTTGATTTTGGATTCCCATCAGCCTGAGGAAATACCCAGGCCACATGGAGAAGCTGCATGTAGATACTGCTGTTGACAGATCCTATCCTGCCCAGCCATGGAACATGTGAATGAGGAAGTCTCCAGATGACCAGCTCCCAGTCATTAAGTTTCCATATTGTCCTGTCTTCAGGGGAGGTCCAAGACGTCATGGCATAGAAATGAGAGTCTTTTTTGGGTCTTCCCTAGTTCCTGACACACAGAACTGTGGTTGTCATTGTCTTTAAAGACTTAACTTCTTTTTTGTTTTTATTTTTATTATTAACATGTACTTACTTAATAATTATGTGTTTCATTACATTTTCATACCTATGTGTCATGTATTTTGCTCATATTTACCTCTTCTAACCTTCTCGGGCCTCTTGTCTCGCCCTTCTTCTCTTACTCCATCCCTCTCAGTGTCTCAAGTGTATGTATATATAAATATATGAATATATATATATAAATATATATATATGTATATATATGTGTGTGTGTACACACACACACACACATACATAATATGTGAGAAAATGTGACACTTATCTTTCTGAGTCTGCCTTATTTCACTTAATGTGAGCATCTCAACTTCTATTCATTTTCCTACATAAGACATCATTAAATCCTTTTCATATATCAGAATAAAATTTCATTGTGAATATATACCACATTTTCATTATTCATTCATCTACTAATGCTGGTTGCATAATTTGAGCAAGGCCACAACAAAGAAGGATGTGTAATTACCTCTGTTATATGCTAACTTAAATTCCCCTGGGTATGTACCCAGAAGCACTATAGCTGGAACACATGGTAGATCTATTTTTAAGTTTTTGAGGCGACTCCATACTGATTTCCATAGTGGCTGCACGAGTGTGCATCCTCCCCAGCAGCGTATGAGTCTCCTTTTCCTTGTATCCTTGCCAGAACTGAATGTTGTTTGTATTCTCCAAGAAGCTCATTCTGACAGGGGTGAGATGGAATCTATACATAGCTTTGATTTTCATTTTCCTGATGGTAGAGGATGTCACATATTTTTTTCAACCATTCATTGACTCTTGATACTTATTTTTAGAACTTTCTATTTAATTCATTCACCTATTTATTGATTAAGTTATTTATTTTTGTTGTTTGAATTTATTTACTTTCAGAGAGAGAGAGGTGTGGGGGGGGGGATGGCCATGTCAGGGCTTTTAGCTGCTGCAAATGAACTCCAGATAAACATGCCACTTTGTGTAACTGGCTTTATGTGGACACCGAGGAATCAAATCTGGGTCATTAGGCTTTGAAGGCAAGCGCCATAGCTGCAGAGCCACCTCTCCAGCACTGTTATTTGAGGGTTTTAGTCTTTTGGGCACTCTAGGTATTAGTCTTCTATCAGATGAATAGCTAGCAAAGATTTTTTTATTTTTATTTTGTAGGCAGTCTTTTCAGTCTGCTAATTGTTTCCATTGCTGTGAAGAAGTATTCCCATTTAATGCAATCCTATTTGCAAGAAGCAGACATCTAGCTTCATGTGGTTGTCATTTTATGCCACTAAATGTGAAATGTTTACTCCAAAAATAAATGCAAGAACAGCAGTGTCAGTTCTTTGGGGAAATAACTGGTCTTGAGGCAGAGGTAGAAGTGGTAAAATATTAGACCCACCCTAGCACAGACTCCCACCCAGTTGTTAAGTCCAAGGGCATCTTTTAAACCCACCCACTAGCAGCTCATTGCCTGCTGTATCATGTGGGCATTTCAGATCGGTCAAGCAGTGTTCCTTGCACTGACCCCAAGCTGTCTCCATGTGGCTCTCACACTTTGGATTTAGTTTTATACTCTGCACTTAATCTAATCTCTTTTTCAGAGGTTTAGTGGAGAAATAATGGAGAACATTTCTTCTTTAATGCCAACAGCATTTAAGTACTACACACACGGACTTTTCTCCAGCTGAACTATTGAAGGTGTACAACATGCGTTGTTCAACAAACTTCCAACTTGCAACTATCACTTTTGACTACATAGTTCCAACACATAGACTTTTAAACTCACCTCTCTCCCAATCTATTTTGTTAAGATTCATGTTTCCTTCTATTGTTACAGAGATGTGCTCACTCACCAAGAATCCTTGTTCTTCCAGGACAGGATTTGGGAAGAATCTCGAATAGAATTGCTATCAAGTGGCTTGGATTAGAGCCTCAAAGCAACCACATCTTTTCTCCATTCATGGGAACATAAAAAATGAACACAAATACCTTCAACTATCCATAATATGTGCCTGAAAGTTGAAACCTGTGCCTCTAGCTTCCTGAATGCTATTCTATTTGCTCAGAAAAAAATATTTTTTTGAAAGCCAAAGCAGACTCTCCTTGGTTCAACAAAATCAAATCTCTGAAATATTGGAAGAAACAAATTCACCTGTTCATAATCCCATAACCAGTTAGTAGCAGAGTGAGTACCATTCAAATCAATTTGGAGATTGTGAGACTTGGATGCAGGTAGAGGTGAAGTCAAATCTATTTCTCATTCCTTAGCAGCTAGGTGACTCCAAGAAACTTGCTTGGCCACTCTGAGCACTACTTCCTCATCAAGAAAATGGTAGCTACTTAAACTTCTTCCCAAAGTCTATGGAATTACTTGACATCATACATCAACCAGCATATAATATAAATATCTGTCACAGAGATAGGCCAACAGAGAATTGTGTATTCTTTGTCTTGCTACTGGGATTCAAGAGATAATATGAAACCAGAGTATAGAATGAAGAGGTCATAAGTGTGTCAGTATATCTATAGCCAACTGATATTTTTCATGAAGATATCAACAATTCATTGTGTAATTTCTACAAATGTTGCTGGAGCAACTGGATGCATATAAGGACACAAATAATTTTTAAAAATTATTTAGTTATCTTATTTTGAAAAAGAGAGAGAGAGAATGGGTACACCAGGGCCTCTAGCCACTTCAAATGAATTTCTAACACATGCACCAAATGTGCATCTGTCTTACGTGGGTACTGGGGAATCGAACCTGGTTCCTTCGGCTTTGCAGACAAGTGTCTTAACTGCTAAGCCATCTCTCAAGCCTGAAAAAATTACTTTCATACAAGTTAGTTCATGAGACAATCACAAACATAAAAGTAGAACCTAGAAGCATAAAATTAGAAGAAAAGATATGAAAATATTTTATGGCATTCAGGTAGGTAAAGATTTCTTACAGAGGACACAGAACACACTAGCCACAAAAAAGAATTGATAGATTGGACTTTCACCAGAATAAAAACAAAACTTCTAGTCAAACACTGTCAGTCTGGGTTTCATTCTCCAGTACCCACATAAAGTCAGACTCACAAGACATACATCTGGGAAAATGAGGAAGCAGACCACCACAGATTAGGAGAAAAGATGGGAGTACATGTACCGCACAAAAGACTTGTATTCAAAACAACTCAATTGAACAGGTCAACTGAAAATTTTGCACAGAGGGCTGGGGAGATGGCTTACTGGATAAAGCGCTTGTTGCGCAAGCACACCTTAGTTCATATTCCTAGAGTCAACATAAAGTCAGCTGCTGAAGTGTAGATGTCTGGGCATCTGTGGCAAGAGGGGAGGTGGAGATGGGAGAATCCCCAACCTCATGAGCCAGCTAGCCTGAAGAATGTGAGGCCCTTCCTCAAGTGAGGTGGAAGGTAAGGATTTACACTGGAAGCTGTCTTCCCGACCTCCGTATGCGCACTGTGGAAAGTGCACACCCATGCGAGCACACACACAATACACGTTAAAATTTTAAAAATTATTATTATTATTTTATTTTTGAGAGCAAAACACAGAGAGTAAAAGAGGCAAAGAGAAAGAAAAGGCATGCCCGGGCCTTTCGGCCACTGTGAACGAACTCCAGATGCGTGCGCCCCCTTGTGCTCATGTGCGACATTGCATGCTCGCACCACTTTTGCTTCTGGCTACTTCGTGGGATCTGGAGAATCAAACAAGTGTTCTTAGGCTTCTCAGGCAAGTGCCTTAACAGCTGTAGCAGATACTTCAGGAAGCAAGATACATTGGCGACCAATAAGCACTCAAATAAGTGTGGACTATTAATAGCCATTGGGTGAATGAAAATTAAAGCCACAATGAATCAGTTTAAACAAGCTTAGAAAGACTACCAACATGGAATGTTAAAGCAGGTAGGGAGAACTCATGTCCATACATTAGTACATTAGGAAGGATTAAATTTTACAACTTTGGAAAAACTGTGGGAAATTTCTTGTGGAATTGACCACATCATATCCTAGAACCTAGTAGTTAAGTCCCAGATAGTAACCAAGAGAAATTAGAAAGACCTGTACAAAAATGCAAAAATGCTTGTATCAGCTTTATTCATAACAGATCAAAATAGAAGTAACCTAGATGTCCTTTAGCAGGAGGACAGACAAACACACTGTGCTTCATTTATACTACTTGGAGCTAATACTTACTATAATTGGATCTTGAATATCCCCCAAACACCCAAATGTTGAAGGTTTGGTCCCCAGATTGATGCTGTTGGGAGGTGGTAGAAATTTTAGGAGGCAGGAACTCGTAGGTCACTGGTATTGTGTTGGTGACAGGGATATTGGACACTAGATTCTCTCCTCCCCTTTCTCCTTCTCTTTCTCTTCATCCTCCCTTCACCTCTCATTGCTGCCATGAAGTGCACAAATCTCCTCCACCATGTACTCCTGCCATGATGAAATATTCTGCCACAGGGTCAGAATGATGGGGCCAAGCAACCATGAGCTGAAACTTCTGAGACCATTAACTAAAATAAGCCTTTTTCTTTATGGCACTGGAGATATGGTTCAGTGGTTAAGGCATTTGTCTGCAAAGCCAAAGAATCCCGGTTCAACTCTCCAGGACTCACGTAAACCAGATGCACAAGGGGGTACAAGCATCTGAAGTTCATTTGCAGTGGCTGGAGGTCCTGGCATGCCCATTCTCTCTGTCTCTCTCAAATATATTTATATTTATATTTATATTTATATTTATATTTATATTTATATTTATATTTATATTTATATTTATATTTATATTTATATTTATATTTATATACATATTTAAAGCCTTTCTCTTTATAAGTGACTAGTTCATGTATTTGGTCACAGTGATGGAAAGCTGAGCAACATGCTGCTGATATGTACAGCATGGATGAATGACAAAAACATTGTACTGAGACAAAGAAATAAGATATATAGTATATTATTCCACTTACATGGAAGTTCAAGGATAGTCAGCTTCTATTTTGGATTACTAGGTGATAAAAATTGAACAGTGATGTGCTATGGGGGGCATGTGTGGAAGGACATATTGGCTAGATAGGTTACATGGTGTTTTCTGAGTTAATGAAATATATTCTATAATATTATTCAAGTGGTGGGTATATATGTGTTTACATTTGTCAAAATTGAACAATCCTATACTTACTGTATTTTACTCTCTATGTTTTACCTAAATTCAAAAAGTGTATTTTCTTTAAAACATACAGCGAGGGGGATGGAGAGATGGCTTAGTAGTTGAACCCTTGCCTATGAAGCCTAAGGACCCTGGTTTGAGGCTTGATGCTCCAGTACCCAGGTAAGCCAGATGCACAAGGTGGTGCATGCAATCTGGTGTTTGTCTGCAGTGGCTGGAAGCCTTGGTGCACCTATGATCTCTATCTGCCTCTTTCTCTGTCTTTCTCAAAGAAATAAAAAGAAATATTAAAAAATACAGCAAGGTAATTCTGGAAAAGATTTTTTTTTTAATTTATTTATTTGAGAGCGACAGACATAGAGAGAAAGACAGATAGAGGGAGAGAGAGAGAATGGGCACGCCAGGGCTTCCAGCCTCTGCAAACGAACTCCAGATGCGTGCGCCCCCTTGTGCATCTGGCTAACGTGGGACCTGGGGAAGCGAGCCTCGAACCGGGGTCCTTAGGCTTCACAGGCAAGCGCTTAACCGCTAAGCCATCTCTCCAGCCCTGGAAAAGATTTTTTATTAGTTATGTTCACAGTGTGTGTGCAACCATGTTGGCACCATTGTTAGCCTCCTCCCTGTCCTCCCCTCTTCGCAGGGAACTTCTTCATTGGGGAATGTGTGTGGTGGTAGCCATCAGTTATGGGTAAGAGGCAATGTCTCTGTGCGAAATGTCCCAACATGTGGCTCTAAGAATCTTTCCTCCCCCTTTTCTGCAAACCATGTTGGGTTCATTTTAGGTTTGCTTCAGATGAGGTCTTGGGAGCCTCTGTGTCTCTGGATATCTGGTTTGGTAGAAGCTGATTGTTCTCTGTGTCTATCTCTTTCACCCTTGTGCTGGTATCAGGTTCCCCAAGAAAGCAGCACTCTTGATCATTTCCCCAATTATTCTTGGTTCCAACTGGGGCCCTGTTGAGGTGGAATGGGCTAATTCTCTCCTCAGAATCTGCATCCACCTGAAAATGAGAAGCAAATTCTCCAATGGAGAGTGAAGTCAGCACCAGATAAATGGGATAGCCATTATTATTTTAGAGAGAATTTAATAGGTGGAGGCCCTCTTGTAGCCCGTGATTGGTGGGAGCTTGATAATGGAGAGCGGGCTCGTGTTTTGGATATGGTTCTGACTTGATTCCCAGCTCCAGCTATGAGTTCCATTCTGCTGAGCAGATCAGTTAGCCAAATCAAGAGCAGTTGGTTCCCACCATGGCTGTGTGTTACTATTGCACTTGGGTGAGCATCAAGTCAGGTTGTTTGCTGCTTGGACAGATGTTGGTCATTTTCCCCCAGTCACTCATGTAGCACCTTCTGGTACTAGATGAGCTAACTGTCTGGGGACTGACTATCTTCCTGATTCCAGCCAGGTCACTCCATTTTCCGTACCAACAGCATATGGTGTCCTTAGCAGTAGGACACCTTTGGTGGGTCACCAAGTACTCTGACAGAAATCTGTCTTATTTTGGGAAAACTTGTAGGTCTCTCAACAGCTCATTGTGGATGTTAACTACATGCTGGTACTGGGAGTTATAGGCCAGTGTCAAGGAAAAGAAGGAAGAACAAGATAGGTAATATAAAAGATATAAAGAGAAAAGAGAGAGAGAGAGGAGAAGATTAAGGTAGTCTTCATCATACCTTCTCCAGGGACCTGTGATTCAGGTGTTCCCTCTAAGGACCTAATGAAGGTTTAACCATTTAGTCTGTCTTTTCGAATGTAGAATTTTATGGTACTATTGCCATTTGGGTCCAGTTTTGTGCCCCCCACCACCACCCTTGCCCTCCCTTTCCTCCCCACCCTCCCTATTGTCTGGTCCTTGAGGTGCTTATTAGGTATGTCAGCATCTGGGCAGATTCAGGTTAGAAGCCACAGATGAATGAGAACATGCGACAATTATTATCTTTCTGTAATTGTGTGGGTTCGCTAAGAATGATCTGTTCCAGGGTTGACCATTTTTCTTCAAATTTCATTGTGTCATTTTTCCTTATTGTAGATATACCACATCTGGAGTTCAAATGCAGCAGCAAGAGGCCTTGGTACATCCATTCACCTATGAGATGGAGGATCTTAAACCCAATGCCAGCCTCAGCTACATAGTGAGTTCAAATCACACTGGGCTACAATTAAGACTCTGTTTCAAATTATTAGATAGAATTACAATGTTAATCATAGCACAGAAATCTTGAAGAACAGAACTGGATGACTCACAGTATTATCAAAGATTATTATAGATATCAATATATTATGACACAATATTTCTGATGAAGGATTCACAAATAGACAAAGTGACATCCAGAAGTGTTTGCTTACATCCAAAGTCACCTACTCTATAACACAGTAACACTGACATGAAGGGGTGAAGAGAATGGTGGCATTTTCCACAAAAACAAAGCTGAAAAATTTGGTAGGAACATAGAGAAATAAACCTTGCTTATTGCCTCACATAATAATAATAAAAAATTTCCAGATAATACTGGAATCGTGGTTTGATTTTGGGAGGGTAACTTCCGGGATAGGTCTGAGTGGCCACACTGGACGCTGGCAAGAGTTACGGCTTGAATTCTACTGTGGCTTATCACGGGTTTTTCTTTATAAATGTGTATCAAGCAAGCTCTTAAATTTTGTTCACTTTTCCCACAAATATTTTTCTAACTTTCATTTTTTTCTAAAATATGGTTACTGGACATTGTTTTGCTATCATATATCATCCTTCCATTCATATCTGGAAGATTTTATAGAAGAAATTGGAGGTCTATATGTAGTATGCAGCATAAGGAAAGACAGCCTGAGCAAGGATGGTCTAATGTGATGCTACAAATTGGCTGCTAATGAGAACGTCTGTGCTGTGCAGCCTCAGGGACACTCAACAACTGCTCATGTCACCTTTCATTTGCAGGCTTTCCATTTTATATAAGAGAAAATGCAAAACTCCTCATGATGACATGTGACGGTAACAATTTCCCAGTGTTGTTCTACCTCTCAGATGTCTTCGGGCCTCTCAACGTCACATCCAACACTCCCAACACACTAACCCCATGCAGCCTGAATGACTCCTATTAAGCCCTTTAATGATCCAGGTCATATATTTCTTTCTGATATCTTTAATGCACCCATTCAAATAACAGCCTTCAAGTATATATATATATATATATATATATATACACACATATACATATATCACATGACAGATGTATAACTATGGTTAGTTTTAAATTAATTTTAAATTCAAAATGCATAAGCAACACATGCTATCTCTTTGAAATGATTTTGTTGAAATTGTAAGCTATAAAAGTAATAAAATCAGCTACATTTGTATACCTTAACAATGAACTACTCAAAAAAGGAAATTAAGAAAATGATTCTATTTATAGTAGCCTCAAAAAGAAAAAAAAAAAAACTTGGAATGAATTTAACCAAGGAGATGATAGATCTACATACTGAAAATTATAAAACATTTAAATATATTGCAGAAGGCATAAATAAATGCAGAGAAGCCCATGTTCATAGATTAGAAGAATTAATGTTTTAAAGTATCCATTGTACCCAAAGACATCTATTGTTTCAACTCCATCCCTTTCAAAATACCAGTAACATTTTTTGCAGGAATAGAAAAATTTATCTTAAAATCTATATGAAATCATTAAATTGTTTGAGTAGTCAAATCATATTTCCTGGCTTCAGACTATATTATGAAGCTATAGTAACCAACATGATATATATATATCATGTTATATATCTATGTAACACACAGAACATTGAAACAGAACAGACAGCTGAAATAAATTCCCATTGTGGTCAGTTGATCTTTAATAAGGATATCAAGAATGTGCAAATAGCAGAAAGTTCATTTCTCCTTTGACCATCACTCTTCATCACATTCCTCTTTTTCCTGTGGACCTAATAGTAACCACTGCTCTGAGTTTTTTGTGTATTCCTGGGATCCTGTCTCCAAGATTGAATCTCTCAGAGATTTATCTGTACTGTTCCCTATAGGGGTGGGGGGAGATCCTTCCTGTTAATTGCTGTGGAAACATCCCATTTAGTTTAGCAATTACAGTGATGGATATATGAGTTGTTTATAATTTTTTTCTAGCTAGGTGATTTTATTAAAACATTTTTTTTTAAATTTTTTATTTATTTATTTGAGAGCGACAGACACAGAGAGAAAGACAGATAGAGGGAGAGAGAGAGAATGGGCGCGCCAGGGCTTCCAGCCTCTGCAAATGAACTCCAGACGCGTGCGCCCCCTTGTGCATCTGGCTAACGTGGGACCTGGGGAACCGAGCCTCGAACCGGGGTTCTTAGGCTTCACAGGCAAGCGCTTAACCACTAAGCCATCTCTCCAGCCCTAGCTAGGTGATTTTATAATAATCACTTATATTTGCATCTTTGAATGTGCATGTTGACATTTCCCTAATTTCTGAAAATTGAAATCACTAAATCATAAGATGTAAATCCATTTAAAAAATAATTCTGTTTCAACTAACTAGATTGTGAGATTCTGTATTCATTTTGCAACTTAAGCTTAGACAGGGCCAACTGGACCTAAAATCCCATCTGACTGTGACAAATGATGCAGTGTGTGGGGAATGAAGCAGTGAGTGAACAATTGGTCGACTTCCAAGGTGATAGATCAGGCTCAGCTCATACTAATACAAAAGTTGTTCTTACTAAAACTGTGAAAACTAACAGGGATCAGTTAGACACACACACACACACACACGAGCAATGTTACATTTCTGAAATAATACCACAAAAGAAGTAGACATCAATGCATATTAACAAGATAATTTTAAAGAGAAAAAATTGACTTTTGGGGACAAAATCCATGCCACAGGACTACAAGGCAATGATGGCAGTGTGTGACCTTGGCATGTATCATATATGAAACAGTGTGTTATGGCCAGCACGATGGGGGCTTAATGTCCCTGTAGTATTAGCAGTGCCTGGAACATCAACCTCGCTCTTTGTAGCTCTAATGTCGGTCCTGAGTTCCAAGAACAAATGGACATGAGTGGATATGTTCTCAATTGTTTTCTAGTTTTTTACCCTTCCTGGCTCCTTTGTAAACATTTAAAAATGTATTACCTAAGAGATTGCTATCCCTGGAACAGGAGCTGCCTCCCACACGGGAAGACAGCTTGCAGCGAGGGCACTCTGTGTTCCAGGAGCAGGGCAGGGCATGGCACAGGGCCTTAGCTTGGTTTTGTCAGAAAGAGAGTCGGGGGGCAGCAAGGCTCAGGTGTCCCTTGCTGGCTGTTTGTGAGTCCTACTGATACTCTCAGACCAAGTTGGTGCTCTGGACATTTTAGTCCGTTAATTCTGTTGTGATGATTGTGACAGAATGTTCCTGCTCTGTACTCACTAGAAGCTCCCTTGGTGACAAAAAAAAAAAAAAAAAAAAAAAAAAATCCCTTCAGATATAGCCAAATGTCCCTGGAGTCACAATTGTCTGCAGTTGAGAATCACTGTATTCCCTTCATTTCCCCAGTTCCTTTAAAAACTTTTAAAGATTTGCTTAACAGTTTGACAATATTCTTTTCACATTGGCCTTAGTATGCAAGGTTAACTTTATAATGATTTCCCTAGCAAATATGTGGGATCTCCCTATCTCCAACAATTACCAATAGTGTTGACATGATAATTATGTGCCTGTGACCCACAAAGCATCTTACTATTATCCTTATTTTACATTGGCAATTCTGAGCCCCAGAGAGATAAAGCACTTTGACCCAGAATCAGAGCCTATAGAAGCAGAGGCAGACGTCAACCCAGGCAGCCTAAGTGCAGACGCCCGCCCTTCACCTTGGTGAGTTACTATTCTTGGCTGTTGGAGGGATTGGGGGACTCTATAGCTATCTAGGATTAAATGGCATCTTTACTTCTATGATAGAGGCCATTGATTTTCCCTTTGTTTAGAAAAAAAAATCTATGGAATATCTACCTTGAACCAAGCACCATGCTAGTTACTGGATTCCAAAGACAAAGTTAATGTGGATTTTTATTTCACTGCTCAATGGGAAAGAGATACAAACAGCACACTAATATAATACCAGGAAAGGGTTCCTAAAGAAGGACTGAGTTAAAGTGGAAAACCACATACCAGGAGAACCTGGAAGACTTAATCTTAGGCATTAGATTTAAGATTATCCTCAGCCCAGATTCCTATTCAAAAGCTCTGACTGTTAAACAGATCTTGCTTCTGGTGACCAGTCCCTAAAACTGACTCCTTCTGAGGGGTGCTTGGGAATTACCTAGTAACTGGAGTTGTATGACCTAGTTAGGAGCTATCAGTTGCAGGGTCCCCTGCAGTAAGGAGGAAAAATAGCTCTGTAGAAATCTGGGTGTCAGAAAGACAGACACCATGTGCTCAGGTCTTATCTAAAGAGACTCTACAGAAGGTGTTGGGTCAAGACTCTTCAGACGGGAAGGTGAAAACACCCATGGGATACAATCACCATTTTAAGCAGCAGGAGGAGGGGAGGAGTGAGGACAGAAAAAAAATGTTGTTGGAGCCTGAAGAAAGCTGGTCTCCCTGGAGGAAGGGCCAGCAGATAGGGTCATTGTTGAGAGTGACACAGGAACTTCCAGGTCTACGGCAAGACAAGAGAAGGAGTAGGGAGAGGGGTAACAAACATTTCCTGACCTCTGAGCCTTTCTTGGCTCCGCCTGTCAGACAAACCATATCAACAGCCAGCCATCAAGGGAATCTGGTCTGTCTCCAGCACACCAAGGAGGGGTGTGAAGGGTGGGGAACTGAAGGAGGACAGAGAATGGAGGCTCACGAGCAGAAGAAACAGACTGGCATTTGGAGCTCGGAGCCCTGAAGAGCAGAAAAGTTCTAAGACTCCTTCTGGGTTGGTGAGGGAGAAGCATGGAAGGAGGTGAGGATCCAGGGTCACAGAGTTGATGGAAGTGAAGGCTTAATGGCAGCAAAAGGCACTGGCAGCAGAAGGAGGCTACACGGCAGTCAGGACCAAAATTTAAGACCCAGGAGCTCATTTCCTGGAAATCCTGTGAGCACTGAGCTTTGGTCCGAAGCTGCTCCACCTTGGTTGTTAGATAAGCTGCATCCACTTGGGGTTGAAAATTGACTTTTTCAAGGGGTCTGGAACAGAGCCACCAGGATTAGCATCAGGCCACCACCCACCACTGCTACAGCTGCTGAATTAAAATAAAATGTCCCCCGTCCTTGATTTGGGACCTTACGTTTTATTAGGGTTAGATGGCGTGTACTGGAAGGGTTCTTTCTACATCAGTTCTATTTGTGTCTTAGCCACAATCCATCCCTGGGAAAGTCCATGAGTTGACAGTCGTTTATCTCTGTTTCTGGTGGCCTCACTTCTCTGAGGGAATGATGTGGGATGTTGCCAAGACCAAAAAAAAAAAAAAAAAAATTTTATTGCACCAAAGCAAACCAGTTCAGACATGCAGCTACATTTTGTCCACAGGCTGATCTGTGAGAGGAAGTACTAAAACATTAGGGGAAGGAGTTGCTCTTAAGATATTGTCAGACGGCAAACAGTCCTTTTCCATATTATGGCCAAGTCATCCTCCCTCCGTGTCTGCATGTCTTTATGGGAGTCTCCTCTGCCAGGATGCCCCCTTGAATCTGTCCTGTCAGACGTTGCAGCCCAATAGCCCGCCCTGTCCTTGGGTCTCTGTAGTATAAGCTTTCCCCACACACTTTGTAAGCTCCCAGAGGCTGGATCCCATCCCGTGATGTCCTTCACTTCTGAGGGGGCTTAAACTCCTTGAGTATGCATGCTTGAATCCCTCCGTATTAAGCAACAGAAATAGACTCAGGGTAGCTGAGTAAAGGTAGTATTGAATGGAAAAGCCCTGAGATGTCAAAGAATTAATAGAAAACATGAGCTGCCCAGTCCGTAGAAGGGTAGTTTCAGGGAAAGGCGTCACTCACTAGTACACTGCTAGGTGTATGACTTCCTTTCTATAATACAGGCTGCATTTCTTTCCGTTTCCAGCTGGGATAGAACATTATTAGCTGCTTTTGGCCAGGTGTTCCCTGGATGATCATTCAGTTCAGCAGAACAGGGTCATGTGGCGCAGAGATTGGGGCCACCTCTTTGTATCCAGGATGTAACCAGAGAGGGAGTGTCAGGCTATCAGCTGTTGCCAATTATATCTCCTGCAAAGTGGTCTGTTACTTGTGTTGAAAAAGAATCACAATAAGTATAAACAATGAAAATTAAGGTTCAGCTTGAAAATAACCTGGCATCGATTTTTGAAGCTCCCCCATCAGAGAGGCTAGGGAGGTGCTGGGTGAGGGTCTCAAACCTGTGGTCAGACACACTCACTGACAGTCTGTCTGCTCATTAATATACATACATATGCACACACACACACACACACATATACATACATATATACACATATACATACATACATATACGTATATACATGTATATATTACCTTTGGAGGACCAGGTGAGGAGATCGTCTTGCAAACACCAGCATGCTCACATTCCAGTTGCTCTGGCTGTCCTATCTGTTTAAATTGTTTTGCATATGAAGGTTCGTGGACATGTGTGCAGTGAAGGACAGCACGACAAGATCCTCCTC
Source organism: Jaculus jaculus (assembly GCF_020740685.1). Taxonomy (NCBI): domain Eukaryota; kingdom Metazoa; phylum Chordata; class Mammalia; order Rodentia; family Dipodidae; genus Jaculus; species Jaculus jaculus. The sequence continues at coordinate 37,050,057 of NC_059117.1, forward strand.
CTTGAGCTTTGTGGCATCTAGTAAGACTCCTGGCTGCCCTGGGCCTTTCTTGTGTTATCTACAAAATAGGACTAACTAAAAACTTGTTGCAGTTGGTTGCTGCCAGGGTTAAGTGAAATAATATGTATATAAAGTCCAATGCCATCAATTTCTTTAAAAAGTTAAAAATCATTCTCATAATTTCATATTTGCATATATTGTCTATACAAGGAAAGGACATTGTGACTACAAGCTGCCATAAACTTGGTCACAGTTTGAAAAGAATTGCTGTGTAAAAAGTAATAGCACATCTAAGGACCAGGCATTGCATGTATCCAATACACAGGTCAGTGCTGGGTCCATGTGAATTTTCAGATCTCATTTAAAAAAAAACAAACAAACAAGGTTTTTGGGAGTTTGTGGCTGCATGTGAGGGTTGTCACTTGGCACAGCTCTGAACTGCTTATACATGAAACCTGGGCAAGACAAAGGCCCCTTCCCACCTGCTGGCCAGGGCACATGCTGGGTAATTTCTCCGGGCCAGCAGGTGGGATGCTCCACCCTCTCCAGGACTGGGACTGGCTTTCCCCAAGCGTGCTTAGCTGCACAGTCTCACTGCTGACTTCATTCTCTCCCTGTCACTCAGCCACAGCGAGCAAGGCTTCCATGAAGGCTGTTTTCTCAGGCTGGACTCTTTGTGACCCTTCAAGGTGACCTTCATCTCTGAGAGACTCTAATTTTAGTGTCAGATCCAAACTGTATTCTTCTTACCAGTAAGACAACCATTACTTCTTGTGAATGCTCCTTGCTCTGTCCAAGGATGGCTCAGTTAGAACCACAGGAATCAGTGGCTCTAAACAAGTGCCCACTCACACGGAAGGTGGGTTTAGTGAGTAAACACCTTGACCTCCACATTACTTTGTGGGGAGAACTCTCTGGTCTCCCAAAAGCCCTGTGTTGGGATCCAAGTCCCTGTAGCATAAGTGACTCATGACACACACAGGTTTTGCTTCCTTCCCTCTGGCTCACGTAGCATGTCCTGGACTTACCAGTCGGGAAAGTGTTTATATTCCAGTCCTTAACTCTAGCTTACCTTCGGGGGGGCAAAGACAAAGGCTATGACATCTCCCTCAAAAATTGCATTACTATCTATTTAAGTAAGTATCTTTGGGGACAAAAATATTTTTTCATACTTAATCATTAGCTCAGAGACACAGAAAAGCTAATGAGAGGAAGCTGGGATTAAAATAAACTAGCAGACCTATAATAAATAATGGAAATGGGCGATCAAACCAGACATTTCAGAGTTGGAAAGAACCTTAAGTATGATCTAATATAACTTAATAATTTTACAGAGATGGAGATTAGCTCCCCATAGCCTCTCCACGGCTATGGGCTCATCTGCAGCTCCGGGCTCTGTGCCTACCTGCTGCCCCAGACCCCTAACCACAATCATCTCTTTGTGCATCTTCTTCTGCTCTGGGTGTGGTGCCTGGGGACTGTGCTGCTTCCCCAGGCTGTGTCTGCTAGGATCCATTCACGTGAGTCTTATGAGGAATCTGGATCTTTAGAGGATGGGCTCCTTTGAGGGAAAGCTCATGCCAGCACCACTGCAATCTCCAGAGCTCCGGGACTTGTCTCTCCTGGTCCTTGACCACCATGCATCCCAGAGGGCCTGTGACTGTTCTCCCCTTGACTTACTCAAGGGCAGCCTCTCCACACGCTGCTCTGACTCTGTAGCCCTGGCTCTGCCCGCCCTCCTCCTCTCTGCACTCCCAAAACTTCAACGAGAAGCTTGCGTTTCTTCCTTATAGCAGAGCTCTCCTTAAAGAAGCTTATCTCCTTTTCCCTGAAAGCTTTGGTGAGCTTTTGAACAGCAACCACTTCCTGTGAGAAGCTCTCTGTGCCCTCATTCCACCCAGGCTTTGTGCTTCTTGCTTTTCCAGTGGCTTGATCAGAAACTTGGGATTTTCTCCCAGCTCCTTCTTTTCTCATGCACACAACAACTACATTAGCTACTGTTCTTGTTGCTGTGAGAAGAGACCCGACCCAAGACCCAAGACCCAAGAGAAGGTTTGTCTTGGCTCACAGTCAGAGGGTGTAGTTGATCATGGTGGGAAAGGTGTGGTGTTGGCAGCGTGAAGCGGCCGGTCACATTATGTTCACAGTCAGGAAACATGTGGTGATGATGCCAGTACTCAGTGTGCCTTTTCTCCTTTCTCCCTTTTATTCCATCCAGGAACCTAACCCATGGAATGGTGCTACCACATTCATGCTGGGCCATTCCTGCTCAATTAAATCTCTCTGGAAACACCCTTACAGACACACCCAGAAGTATGTCTCCTGGTTGGTTCTAACTGCAGTCAAGTGGACAGTGAAGATTCACCATCATAATATCTGTTGTTTTGTTTTTGCATTTCAGAGAGAGAAAGAAAGAGATACACACACAGAGAAAGAATTGGCATTCCAGAGCCTCATCCACTGTAATCAAACTCCAGGTGCTTGCACCGCCTAGTGGGAGTGTGTGACCTTGTGCTTTGCATCACCTTTGCATCATCATGATCTGGCTAACGTGGGATCTGGAGAATAGAACGTGGGTCCTTAGGCTTCTCAGGCAAGTGCCTTAACCACCAAGCAATCTCTCTAGCCCCATCACGATACCTAAAGGGAAGAGCATATACTCAATGATGTTGCTTCCTCTCAGTCAGAGGAAGAATAAATATGCCAGAAAGCATTCACAGTGGGTGCCATAGGGCAACTGAAACATTGGATGCTAATATTCCATTGGCTCCAAAGGGAAGGTAGCAACTTGGCTTGATTTATTGAATAGCTTGTTTGCTGTGCTTTGCCATGTTCTGCCTACATGCAGAGAAGAGAAAAATGGCAAAAGAAATTTAAAACTTAGGTAAACCTGCCTCCTGAGGCAGGATTTCCCCACTTCAGCACTATTTGCATTTTGGAGGAGATAATTCTTTTTCTGGTAGGCTGCTGTGTCTCATAGGATAGTTGTAAGTATCCCTGCCCTCTACCAAGTAGATGTCAGTAGCAAGTTCCTTCCATTTGTGACAACCAAAAATGCCAACTGTCCTATTGGGAACAAAATTGCTGCTATTGGAAACCATTGCCTTGGGAGCATCTAATATTGATTATTCGGATGCCACACCACCAAACAAACCACTGTTGCATTCCAACTTTTCTCCTGTAGGAATGGGCCTTGATAGAAGGACTGCAGCTGATTGGCCATTAGACATGCCCGCTTCGCGCCTCTGCTTCTCACTATAATCAGTACGTATGCCATCTGGTTTATAGACCTGTTAGTGGATCATGGGGGCATGTGACTGTAACCTCAGCACAGGGGAGGCTGAGGCTGGGGGATTATGAATTAGAGGCCAGTCTGTGCTATATAGTTTCTGTCTCATACAAACAAACGTTAAAAAATCTGTCAATTTTTAGTTTAACTTAGATGAGTCCCTCTAAACAGATGACTATATTTTGAGATGAGTTTTTCTTTCCATTTTTGAATTTGTAAAACTGATCAGAACATGTACAAAGGAACTTTGGCTGAAAGACCTGACACAGCCACACAGACTGGTTCTTATTTCCTCTGTAAGAAGAGAGGTGTAGCAGGGCATGGTGGCGCACACCTTTAATCCTAGCACTCGGGAGGCAGAGTTAGGAGGATTGCCGTGAGTTCTAGGCCATCCTGGGACTCCATAGTGAATTCCAGGTCAGCTGGGCTACAGTGAGACCCTACTTCAAAAAAAGAAAAAAAAATACCAAAACAAAAGAGGTGTAGAAAAGGGTACAAACAATGACCAACCACATGTGTTCAGATGGAAAGCTCTACACTGTCTGTCCTGGCTCTTCTGTGCTTCTATTATCTAGTTAACCATGTTTGTTGAGTATGTGGCATATCTGATGACCAATCACAGGTAGTGCCTGATGTGGAAGCTGTGTTGGTTCCTGTTTGATTTTCTCCAAGGCCAAGGGAGCCAGTGAGGAGACGAGCACTGGAATGAAAGCTACTAGCAGGAAAGGAATAGCCCTTGGCCTTTTGGGGATAGGAGCCCATTCAACTCTGATATATTATGACATCACAGAAAACCCGGTGGTCACAGGAAAAGGCGGGATGAAAGATGGACAAGCAGGAATGTGACAGTTGAACAGGCATGGAGGTGATCCCTCAGTAGGCTTCTGAGGTGTGGATCTTAGAGATCATAGCCTTTCCCACTTCTGTCATGTAGGGCATAAATAAGGTCCAGGCCCTGGTGCTCAGCACTTATGCCTGGGTGATTAAAAAACGGTAAAACATGAGGCTTACTGTGTTAGTGCAGAAAGCATGAACTAACCCTGAGAAATCAGAGCTTCTCTGAGAAAGACAAGTTCATGTCTCTTTCTAGTATACAGGTACTTGAAGTTGACAGCTCCCAGTATCACCCTCATAAACTTTACCAAACATTATGCTTTCCTTATATTCCAACCCAAATGGTGACAATCTGTGTTCAAGATGCTGCGGGGAGTTGACTGCAAGTGCCATCGAGAAGGCTCAGGCAAGCCAGTGAATGCCGTGCACCTCACATGAGGGGATTGTCGTCTATGTCGATAGCTAAATAAATCCCTTCTGGAGCCTCAAACTCTGCCCCGAGAGTGAGCTCTTGATTAGTTGGCATTTTCTGTAGCAAAATTCTCTACTCACTGTCACTTCTGCCTGATTCCTAGATATGATTGATGGCTTATTGTGAAGATGCTTGGGAAATCCAGGGGAACAGGAGTGAATAACCTGAGAAAGTTCAAATGATGCTAAGAAATACTTTAGGGCACAATTCCTTTTTGTTTGGGTTCAAAGATTTTTGGAAATTGGTATTCTAAGTATAATATTTGTATATGATAATTCTATAAAAGCTACTTTATGCCAAAAAAGACCTGCCCAGTCAATAAACTTAGTTTAATTTGTTTATCTAAATGTTTAGAAACAAGCCCCAATGCCAACCATGAATATCAAATTATAGAGCAGTAGGAAAGGAAAGTATCACAATCCTTATTTTTTTAATGTTTTATTTTTATTCATTTATCTGACAGAGAAAGAGGGAGAAAGAGAATAGGGGCATGCCAGGGCCTGTAGCCACTGCAGATGAACTCCAGATGCGTGCACCCCCTTGTGCATCTGGCTAACGTGGGTCCTGGGGGATTGAACCCCTGGGCCCTTTGACTTTGTAGGCAAACGTCTTAACTGCTAAGCCATCCCTCCAGCCCGTGATTCCTATTTTTATGTTCAGGATTTTTTTTTGTTTGTTTCTTTTCCTTTTTTCAGTGTGAGTGTGTGTGTGTGTGTGTGTGTGTGTGTGAGAGAGAGAGAGAGAGAGAGAGAGAGAGAGAGAGAGAGAGAGAGAGAGAGAGAAACAAGGTCTCATGTATCTCAGGCTGGTCTCACACTTACTATGCAGCTAAGGATGACCTTGAACTCCTAGTTCTTGTGCTTCTACCTCCCATGTGCTGGGATGACTGTCATGTGCCACCATGCCCAGCTTGTGTTTTTAAGGGTTTTCTTACCTATCTTCACAAGATAAAGGGGGGAGAAACAAATTACAGTTGAGGAGCTGAAAAGGCTTGGCTAGGACCATTGCAGCAGAATGTAGGAGCTAAGGAGCTGGTGTGCAGGCTGGGGGCCTTGTTTGAGTAATGGTGCCTTGTATAAGTTTCTATATGAATTAATAAAGAGATGCTTGACCATGACTACAAAGATATACTAGTGGCATGAATATCGCCTTCCTAGCAAGTGCATACAGTAAATACTAAACACGTGGGGTGGTATGTATGGTATTTAGAAGGAGGAAGGGCCATGACTCTACTGGCAAAGACGAGTAAAAAGCAACAGCATGGCCCCGGGGTTGAGGGGCACACTCCTGCTCAACACTGGAGGACAAATGGTTGCAATAAAATCACCTATTCTTATTCATTTGAATCTGTCAGCCTTTTCTAGGTCTAACCAATTGGATTAGGGATTAAACAAAGGGCCACTGGAATGTCCACAAGGGGTCATTTTTTTTCCTCTAGTGCCATTTTAATTGAGCCTTTAGATACCCTGCCAAAAGATGCCTCATGTGAGGGATTTGGTTTTCTGTTGTAAAGAAAGGTTAATGATACATCACAGAACAGTTTGGAGGAATCATGAATATAAATTGTTCAAACCTGAGCACTAATTGTGGAAAAGTTTTCTGTGGTAGGCATTAGCTTCAGCTAGCTCTAAGCACTTATTTCCTGCAAAGTACCAGAAATCTGCCTTACTTAATATATATATTACAAAATGAAGTTTTCACATGCATACGTTATATAACAAAGAAGTATTTTCTATTGCTAAAAAGTTCATAAAAATTATTCTCCAAAAGAATAACTGGGATGGAGGGATGGCTTAGCAGTTAAGGCATTTGCCTACAAAGCCAAAGGACCCAGGTTTGCTTCCCCAGGACCCACATTAGCCAGGTTCACTAGGGGGCACACGAGTATGGAGTTTTTTGCAGTGGCTGGAGTCCCTGGCATGCCCATTGTCTCTCTCTCTCTCTTAGTCAATTAAATAATAAAATATTTTTAAAAAGGTAAAACTGAAAATGTACACCAAAATGACAAATAAAAATAAAATAAAAAGAATAGCTAGTTCTGGGTCAGCTAGAGTAGGCGTGGTACCTTGTGTCTCCTGAGGGGGTATCAGCAAAGCTTGGAAAGTCACCAAGGGGGTGTGTCTGGGGGGTGCTGAGGAGGTTGGGGAATTTCCAGGAAGGCTGATGTAGATGTGCACAAAACTCTAAGGACAAGCATTCTAGAAGATGTAACCACCAAAAAGAGGAAAATGGGACAGCCCAGACAGGAAGTGGAAAAAGCTTAACCTTAAAACAATGGACTCTGGCCAGTAAATCCCAGATCCTGAATTGGGATACCTCCTACAGTGAGCTGTTGGCCAGGGAGACACAGGAGGTTACCAAAACAATGTAGGCCATTGCCAAAACACTTCATTACCTGCCAGAGCTAAAAGGTAAGGCCCTATATCTGAAGCCACCACAGGCTGTATTCAGGGGATGTTAGAACACCAAGCTTGAACTGAAAGGGAAACTAGCTCATTTCCAGCTAGCCCTTAGAGTGCTGGAAAGCCCTATGGGAGCCACTGAAGTACAGCAGTCACCAGCAGCATGCATAAACAGGGGACCCTGCAGACGATGAAATCAGCCAGCCAGATAAGAAGTACGCACTTATGCAACAGTGGCACGCAGCCTCTGCTGTCAACCAACTGCTCTCTCATTGGACATGAAGCCCGCTCAGTGGGACAGAACTCATATCTGGCACTGGAAACCAAGTCAGAATTCCATGTTTAGGAAACTCAGACATCAAAGAGAAGCCCCCACTGCTCTCTGGAGAAGAAGAGTGGACTCACACACCAAAAATCTCTCAAATAGCTTTGCACACCCCCTAAGCTGCTCTCACTCTTGGTTGGAGAACCCGCATTATTTTACAGATGGCACAAACCATAGAGGAGAGCCAAGGTGTGGCAATCCATAAGAAAGTAACTGCCAGCATGAGTCTTCTCACCTGTGCCATGTCTTCCAGGGCCCAGGAGAAATTGCAGAGGAAGTGGTGACATGAATACTACTCTCACTTCTAGCCCGACATCCAGTTCCAGGGTAACGATAACAGACACAGTGATCATCAAAACCTAGCAAAGCAAAAATCCAGAGGCTACAGAGAACTCAACACTAAATCAGACTGCCAACGGGCCTGCCATGATTCAGGGAGCATTGCAGAAGAGGGGGCAGAAAGATTGTAAGGGCCACCATGTGGGTGGAAATACCCTGAGACACAGTCTCCCGCGACCACATAGGGGCTAACGGAGGCCTTCATGCCTCACAGTTGTTGATGCCATGACACTACAAGGAAGGTCACTTTATATTTTTGAACAACAAAATTAGCAAATCTAATCTAAACCAGAGAGAGGAGGGAGAAAAAGAGAAAATGGAAGTGGAAGGAACAAATTACCATTACCATCAAGAGAGAAAATTATCACTAGTTCCACAGGCTTAAAAGAATTGTAAGAGTTACTGCAAATAACTCCTACATGTATAAATTCAACAACTGAATTTAATGAAGTATTTCTTTCTTTCTTTTTTTTTTTTTTGAGGTGGGGTTTTACTCTAGCTCAGGCTGTGTGGAATTTACTATGTAGTCTCAGGGTGGCCTCAAGTTTGAACTCATGGCAATCCTCCTACCTTTGCCTTCCTAGTGCTAGGATTAGAGGCATGTGCCACCACACCCAGCTGGAGTAATTCTTTAAAAACCACAAACAACTTAAATTGCCCATGACAAAACAGGTCATCTGAATAGTCCTATGTATGTATACAAAATGAGCTTTCATTTTAAGTTTCCAGAGGAAAAAACTCTCTGTGCCTAGATGATTTCATGAATGAATTCTATCAAATACTTAATGAAGAAATTACTTTTATTATATGCTTTCTCCCATAAAATAGAAAAGGATAGAATATTTTATGAAGCCTGTATAACATTGATACTAAAACCAGACAAAGAGCTCACCAAAATTACAGATCAGTGTCCTTCATGAACATAGACACAAATATCTTCAATAAAATATTATTCACCAGTATTATTCACCAATATGGTCAAATCTGGCAATATATCTTTAAAAACACTATATCTTGGCAAGTGCATTTTATTATCCTACTCAATCAATCAATCAGTACAACAAAGCAATCTAAAGAAAAAAAGCTTCACAGGGTCATTTTAAATGATATAGAAAAGGAATTTTGTGATCTCACATTAATTTACAGCGAAACTTCAACACACTAAGAATGAAAAGAAACTCCCTTAACTGAATAGAATAGAGTATATCTACCCAAGTATACAGCTGACATCCTACCCATGGGTGAAAACTGAATGCTTTCCCCCAGGTTAAGAGCAAGACAAACAGCATCTACTTTTCTCATCCAATTGCCCTCGTCTAATGAATTCATAGACAAGACACAGAATAAAACACAGCAGTTTAAAAAGAATAATCAAATGATCAACTTGGAAGAATCCCAAAGTCATGTTTAGTGAAACTTATTCTCTAAAGGTTTTTTCTCTTTATTAGTTTTATATATACTCAGTGTGTAAACAGCACATGTTGGTACCATTGTTAGCCTCATCTGAGTACTTCCCCTCTGAAGGGCCCATCCTCATTGGGGATTGTGGGTCATGCACTGTGGGTAGCCATCAGTAATGGGGAAGAGGCAATGTCTCTATGCATAATGTCTCAACTTGTGGCTCTAATCATCTTTCCATCCCCTCTTCTGTGAATTTCCCTGAGCCATGTTGGGCTCGTTTTAGGTCTACTTCAGTGATGAGGTCTCCAGATCTCTAGTTTGGTAGAAATTGAGTATTCTCTGTGTCTAGCCGCTTAACCCTTGTGCTGATACCGAGTTCACCAAGAAAGCAGCACTCTTGCTCATTTCCCCAATTACTCTATGATTTCTGCTGTGGTCCTGGTGAGGTGTGATGGGCTGATTGTCTCCTCAGGTTCTGTGTCCATCTGAAAAAAGAGAAGCAGATTCTCCACCAGAGAGTGAAGTCAGCACAGGATAAATGGGATAACAATTATTATTTTAGAGAGAATTTAATAGGCATAGGCCCTCTAGTAGCCCAAGATTGGTGGAAGCTTGATATTGGAGAACAAACTTGTTATTTGGATATGATTCTGACTTGCTTCCCAGTTTCAGCTATGGGTTCCATTCCACTGAGCAGATCTATTAGCCAATTCAAGAGCAGTTTGTCACCCACCATAGCTGTGCACCACTATTGCACTTGCGTGAACATCACATCAGGTTGTTTGCTGCTGAGTAGTGTAGACCAGGAGTTGTTTGGACAGATGTTGGCCATTTCCCCCCAGTCACTCATATAGCACCTTCTGGCACTAGAAAAGCTAACTGTCTGGGGACTGACTATCTTCCAGATTCCAGCCAGGTCTCTCCATGTTCCATGCAAAAAACATGTGGTCTCTTTGGCTGTAGGGTATTACAATTAACCTTTGGTGGGTAATCAAGTGCTCTGACAGAAGTCCGTCTTCTTTTGGAAAAACTTGTAGTTCTCTCTGACCAACAGTTCATTGTGGATGTTAACTGCATCCTGGTACTGGGAGTTACAGGCCAGTACCAAGGAAAAGAAGGAAGAAAAAGATAGGTAATTTTATAAAAGAGAATGAGAGGAGAGAGAGAGAGAGAGAAACAGGAGAAATTAAGGTTAGTCTTCATCATACCCTCTCCAGGGCCCTTTGATTCAGGTGTACCCTCTAAGGACCTGATGCAGGTTCAACCTTTTAGTCTGTCTTTCAGGATATAGGATTTTATGATACAAGTTCCATTTGGGTCCAGTTTTGTGTCTCTCTCCCACCCTTACCCTCCCCTCCCATACTCTGTTAGGTATGTCAGCATATTGAGCAGATCCATGTTAGGAGCCACAGATGATTGAAACCATGTGGGGATTGTTTTTCTGTGATTGTGTGAGTTCACTGGGAATGGTCTAATCTAAGTTCAATCATCTTTTTAATTCACATTCCACTGTGTCATTTTCCCTTACTATTGTGTAGATATAACACATCTTGGTTATCCATTTGTCTAATGATGGACATCTGGGTTGTTTCAGGCTTTTAGCTATTATTATGAATTGAGAAGCTATAAACATGGTTGAGCAAATATTTCTGAGCTGAGGTTTGGAGCTTTTAGGGTAAATGCCCAGTAAGGGAATATCTGGGTCTATTAATAACTCTACAGTAAACCTTCTTAGAAGTCTCCATATTGCTTTCTATAGTGGTTGCACCATCTTACATTCCCACCAACAGTAAATGAGGGCTCCTATTTCTCCACCTCCTTGCCAGAATTTGTTTCCTTTTGATTTTTTTAAATGTTTGCTGTCCTTACTGGAGTAAGGTGGAATCTCATAGTTGTTTTACTTTGCATTCCCCTGATGGTTAGAGATGCTGAATATTTTCTTAAGTGTGTGTTTCCCATTTATATTTCTTCCTCTGAGAACTCCTTGTTCAGTTCTCTGACCCATTTTATAAGTGGGTTGTTTGATATTTTATTGTTCAGGTTTTTGAGTTCTTTATAGATTCTAGAAATTAGGCCTTTGTCAGTTGTATAGCTGGTAAAATTTTCTCTTATTCTGTGGATGATCTATTGGCTCTGTTTATTGTATGTTTGTCTGTGAAAAAGCATTTCAGCTTCATGAAATCCCAATGGCTGAGTGATTGTTTAATTTCCTGAGCTATTGCGGTTTTGTTCAGGAAGTCTTTTCCCACTCCTATATCATGGAAAGTTCTGCCTATTTTTCTTCCAGTACTAGCAGAATTTTCCAGTCTTATATTGAGGTCTTTGATCTATTTGGACTTGATTTTTGTGCATGGTGAGATGCTTGGATTGAGCTTAATTTTCCTGCATATGGTTATCCAGTTTGTCTAGCACCATTTATTTAAGATGCTATCTTTTTTTTTTTCCAGCCTATATTGCTAGGGTCTTTGTCAAATATCAAGTAGCCATAGTTACTTGACCCAAAGTCTGGGTCCTTTGTTCTGTTCAATTGCTCCTTAGTCCTGTTTTTATGCCAGCACCAAGAGGTGTCTGTCTTTAGTGGTGAGGTAGGTTTCTTGAAGACAGCATATTGAGGGGTCTAATTTTCTGATCACCCTGTTAGTTATGGCTCTTGATGGGTGAATTAAGGCCACGATGTTTAGGGTGGTAAATGTGAGGTTTGATTTAATCATTGCCATATTGTGGTGGTTTATGTGGCTTGGTGTTTTCTTGGACAGTGTAGGAACTTATGTAATTTAGGAGAAAGCTGTAGCAGGGGGTGGATGGGACTGCTGGGTCCTGTGACATGGCAGGATGGGGATATGGGACTGCTGCAGGTCAAGTGAGAGGGGGAATGGGGAGTCATGGGGGCAGGAAGTGCTAGGAAAACCAGGGGAAGGAGGGGTGAATGCTAGCCTACTGACCTGGGCCCAAGAACCCTGCAGGACGTCCAGGAGCACGTGGCGCGGCGAGGCAGGGTGGTGGGCGGGGTGGTGGTAGCTGGTAGAGGTCCCTGGTGGCGGACATCTGAAGGAGGGAAGGGAAGCGCTCGCCTGCTGATCTGGGTCCCAGTAGCCTTCGGGATGTGCGGAGGACCTAGTCTGCACATGGCGGTCATGGCTGGGATGGCGTAGGGCAGGAGGAATCTGTTGGCAGAACAGCTGGGACTGCTGCTGGGATGGCTGCCTGAGGAGACTGGGGGACTGCTGGGCTACCTGAGAGCGTGGGAATCAGGGGGTTCCCCACTTTGGTCCTCCACACCCTCCCACTGGAGATCTACTAGGATCTCCAAACCCCTAAAAACCCCAATGATCTTGCCTTTCCTTCCCCATGAGGTGAGGCATGGTTAGGTGATGCCATCTTGAGGGAAGTCCTTTAGTCTCTAAAGTTTATATAGGGCTGGAGAGATGGCTTAGCAGTTCAGGTGCTTGCCTGCAAAGCCTAAGGTGGTGCATGTGTCTGGAGTTTGTTTGAAGTGGCTGGAGACCCTCGTGCACCCATTCTCTCTTTCTCTCCTCTCTGACCAATGAATAAGGAAAATATCTTTTAGAAATTAACAAAAGTTTATATACTGTATTATTCCTTTTATTACATCATTTCAAAAGACAAACTTAAATGCTGGGGAACAACCATGGGAGACTTTATGGAGGTGAAAAAACTATTCTGTGTCCTACCTTTAACATGTGTTGTAGACACGTGCACATGGCATATACAGTTAAAAACTCAATGATAAATCCCTCTGGCCACATTCATTCTTGGAAGTGGATGGCATGTCAGCCATCTCAGGCTTCCACAGCCTCTGGTGCGAACAGTCTTGAGACTTCTGGCCCCTGTCCCCCTTCTCAACATCACTCTCTACCTTCCTTCTGATGTCTTCTTGCCATCTGCCTTCATGTATGTTAACCTTTAACCCTGCTCCCAGGAGATATTCTTATGTGGACCACTAGATGAGTCCCTGAGTCACTTTGTTCCCCACAGGGTATTTTGTCTTCATTCCAATATGAAATCATGGTCTCTTTCTCCTTAGGGAATTATGGGCATTGAAAGGGTGGGGGAATCCTTCTGGTACCTCTACATTCAGTTTTTAAAAATTTATTTATTTATTTTGAGATAGAAAAGGAGAGGGGGGGGAATGGACATGGCCAGGATCTTTAGCATCTGGGAACAAACTCCAGATGCCCCTTCTGTCACTTGTGTAACATTGTATGCTTATGTCACTGTGTGTCTGGCTTACATAGGACCTGGAGATTTGAACACAAGGTTTTAGGCTTCACAGGCAAATACCTTAACCACTAAACCATCTCTCCAGGCCTAAATTTATTTGTTTGTTTGTTTATTTATTTTTTGGTTTTTTGAGGTAGGGTCTCACTCTAGCTCAGGCTGACCTGGAATTCATTATGTAGCTTCAAGGTGGCCTAAAACTCACTGCGATCCTCCTACCTCTGCCTCCCAAATGCTAAGATTAAAGGTGTCACCACACAGTTTCCCATTAGAATCATCAGAGGAGCTTTTACAAAGTTCTGAATGCCAGACCCCACTCCAGAGTGCTAACACCCAGGCTGGCAGCAGGTTTGGCAGAGCGGGGCTAGCTCAGGCCGATGGAATCTTTGGTGGACCCACTGGGGCTTCACAGGAATGGACCATATTGTTAAGGTGTTTCCACTGTAGTCATGGAGGTGTTATATTCAAGAAACTGCTATAGAATCTTAAAACCACATCCTACTGGGAGCTGCAGAGAAAATACAGCCACAGATAGTTTTTGGTGATCTTGAGAGAGTTGAACTAATATATTTCTGGTTTGGGTTGAACAGTTTCATATTTTCTGCCCAGCAGGAGTTCCATCACTTTTTCAACTCTTTTCTGCTTACAAGCTATGAAAGAACTTTATATTCCATCAGTTAAAGGCAGGGAAGGAACATCCTGAGAGATGGCAAGATTATCTGGAATAAAACAGAAAGCTTTATGATTCAAGTAAGCATTCATAAAGTAATGAACTCTAGGAACTTGAAGGAGATAGAGCGTGAAAAGTAATTAGTCATCATTTAATTTAACAAAAAGAGAACCTCCCCTATTGCTGGAGGAACTGTGTATCTTCGCTTACAAGTGCATCTTAAATCTGCCAAATTAATTCAGATCTTCCTATGCTATTGTGAGTTTAAATAACCTCAGCATTAGCATGTCAGCTCTCACTTCCTTACTTCCTCTCTCCCCCAGAAGCCACTCTGAGCCCTGTTGAACCCTGTGTTCTTGAGGAGTTAGTTAGTGCATATTAATCATTGGGCTTTAACTAGTTTTACTTAATTACTGGACTAGTTTAATTACATTTGAACCATCTGCTATAATTCCTTACATCAAAGAGGGAATAAAGATTACATGTTTTCAACTAAATTCTCATAACACTTTCATGAATGAAGTTATTTCAGTAAAAGAATTCTACTTTTTTTTTTATAGGATTGCCCAAGTAAGTACAGAATAGGTTACATAAAGAAAGGAAGAATATTATCATCAGAACTTGAGAAAGCAGTGTGAGATGTAAGAAGACACTTTAAAAGGAAGCAGAATCATTCACTGATGCTAACAGTAAAGGAGAAGTTTGGTGAGGCACTGGACACCTTCATAGTCTCAAAATAATTTATAACAAGTTACTTATTAATTCCAAAAACAGAACCTTCTCTGTGAAAAAAATCCAACAGACAGTGCCAAGTAATCAAATTCACATCATCAGAAATGGGGCAAACAGATGACATGTGACTCATGGGCTGATGCCCTGAGAAGGACATAGCATCACGCCATCGTGTTTCCCGTGAACAGTGTAAGTTCCGTTGTTACTGGGATCTTGCTGGGGTCGCAGCACAGTGGACTCTTATGGCAGGTTCTTCTGTCTCTCCACCTCAAAGAATTAAATACCTAGACAGCAGTGAAGGGGGAACAAAGAGCATTCAATCACAGGAGTGTATCAGCTCAAAAGTGACAGTGACAGCTTGAACTCTTCGTGGGGGCAGGGTGCCATCAAGTACCTCGGGATTCCAGCCAAGAAGGGCGCTACTGAATCAGGAGCCAGAATGAAATGTCTTGGAGGCAGAAGCAGGCACTTTTTTTCCCCTTCAACAAGCAGTAAGCCCTCTAGGCAGGGGTAGGGCTCCCTCTCAGAGTAAATCCTCTTCCCCTGGCAAGTAAGAATCAACTCCAATGGATCAAAGACCTCAATGTAAGACCGGAAACCCTAAAATGGCTAAAGGGAGAACACTTCAAAATCTAAGCTCAGGGAAGGACTTTGTGAACAGGACTCCAGTGGCCCAGGAAATAAGACAATCAGCAAATGGGACCTCATGAAACTAAAACACTTCTGCACAGCGAAGGAAACCCTCAACCAAGTCAGCAGATGACCTACAGAATGGGAGAAAAATCTTTGCCAGCTCTACATCTGACAGAGAATTAATATCTAGAATTGAAAAAAGAATCTGTTCTTTTTCATAAGACAATGAGAATGGAGGAGATAAACTACCTCTCACACCTCAGCCAAGCCACAGCTGGATCCACAGAGGAATTGGGGTAACAAGCAAGAGCGCTTCTTTCATGGTGAACCTCATAATCAGCACCAGGGTGTAGGAGACAGACCCTGAGGATACTCAACACCTACCAAAGCAGAGATCCAGAGGCTCCTAATAGCTCATCCCTGTAGTAGACTTAAAACTCACCCACCACGGCTCAGGGAATTTTGTGGAAGAAGGGGTGGAAAGATTGTAAGAGCCACAGGTTGAGACATCATGCCCAGAGGCATTCCCTTTTCCTAAAAATAACTGACTGCTCCCACAATGCATAAACCACAACCCCATAGGGAATACTTGTAACCCCACTGAAGAGCATCCCCAATGGAACTGGGTGGGGGACGATGGAAAAGAGGTGACCAATGAAACATCTTGTTAATAATATTAATAATATAAAAGAACCAAAGAACCAAAAATAGTAATAATAAATCAAACAATCCAATCAACAATGGGCCATGGAACTTCATAGAGAGTTCTCCAAAGAAGAAATACAAAGGGTCAAATATTTTCTCAACATCTTTAGCCATCAGATCAGGGAAATATAAATGAAAACTACTCTTAAAATCTATTATCTATCTATGCTATTGAGAGAACAATAAATTTGAAAACTTATCAACATTTGGGGAATCAAGATATCATAATATTTTAATAATATTTTTTAACTTTGACTCCAGGCAGGATCCAGAGATGAAGTTTGCCATCTTTCCTCTGGGTTTTATGCAGATTTATTTCTTTTACCCTTCTGGGTTAGCCTCTTAAAGTGCTGTGGTAACTTAAAAGGGCACAGGGAAGGTCAACATAATTTTCAATGTTTAAAGTTATCTTGAAATAAAGAGCTAAAACAATACAGGAAGCCCTCCAGAAAGATGGAAAGAGCCAAGCACACATCACACTTACCATCTGCTCCATGTGGGGAGGGTGAGAAGGCCTTGCTAACTGGAGATGACGTCAAGAAGACAGCTCAGCCAGTGCCCAGGGGAAGCTCATGGGTAGACATCTCATCGTGTTGTAGAAATCAGGGCCTTTTGTCCAGCTCCTTGGGCAGCTGGAATTTTGAACTCAAATAGTGCAGCTATTTTTGTTTTTGCTTAAAACATTTGGATTTTTGTCATAACACATCTTGATCAAAAATTGTCAATTGAAATAATATGATTTTGATATTGAATTATGTATGGTTCTTCTTTTGTTTGCAAACCTGCATACAAATAATTTTAAGATTCATTTGGTGAAAATGTTTTACCATTTACCCATGGACTGCAGAACTATACCCATAGTAAAATGAATGAGTGTTTTTATTTCTTCCTATATGTCTACAATATATTTTTATACAATCCTAGCCGTGAGCTGTTATTCTCTTACCTGACTTACTTTCTCATATCCAGATAGGTTTGTATCATATAAATGACTCTGTGGGGAGATAATACTCTTAATAGAGACGTCTTTTTTTATCATCATTATTATTATTATTTTGGTTTTTCAAGGTAGGGTCTCACTCTAGCTCAGGCTGACCTGGAATTCATTGTGTAGTCTCAGAGTGGCCTTGAACTCTCAGTGATCCTCCTACCTCTGCTTCCCGAATGCTGGGATTAAAGGCCTACGTCACCACACCCGGCTATTATTATTATTTTTAACAACATATTTCGTATGGATACATCATGAGTTAGGAGAATTCTTTTGAATCATCTTGGCTAGGAATCTCAAGGAGAAGTTTCTATACAGAAAAGGTCTCTGTCCAGTAGGAAGGTGATGCATGTGCTGGTACACTGGCCAGTGATCACACACCTGTATGTTCCCATACTCTTGTTCCATCTCTATCCCATCACATCTTTTCCATCTATTCACAGTTAACACTGCAGGTACTGAAAATATGACACTGAGTTATGGTCAATAACTTTTCATTTGACAGATATTTAGAGTCTATTCAGTACTTGGCATTGGCTACTCTTAGGGTTTTTTTTAAGTGAAGTATACTTATATTTTAAAAGTCATTTCAAATCGAAAAGAAGAACTATTTTATCTGCAGAATAATGTCCTCATCTGCCAGCTTCAATAGACAGAAGCTGTCCGCAGTACTGACCAGGGACTTTGAGAGCCCAACAGAGTGGTTCCCATGTAGTGAGAGGAGGTGGATGGGGCTTTTACGAAATAGACATGGGAGCTCAAGCGGCCTTCCATTCTTTATAGAGAGAGGAGCTTATGGGAGAGGGAGAGCAGTGTGCCCTAGAGATGCTGAAGATAGCTTTCCCCCTTCCTGCCATCCCTCTTCCCTTCCTTTCCTCTCTCTCCTTTCTTTCTCCCTTCCTACTTCCTCCCTCTTTTCCTCCCTCCCTCTCTTCCTTCCTTCTTTTTTAAAACATCTAATTTTTATTTATTTATTAGAGAGAGAGGGAGAGAGAGAGAGAGAATGGACACACCAAGGCTTCCAGCCACTGTAAATGAACTCCAGATGCATGTGCTCCCTTGTGCATCTGGCTAATATGGGTTCTGGGGAATCAAACCTGGGTTCCTTGGCTTTCCAGGCAAATGCCTTAATTGCTAAGCCATCTCTCTAGTCCCCTTCCTTCCTTCTTTTCTTACCTGGAAGATTTGGATGAGGATTTTTCTCTAAATGGTCACTAATGGAATAAATTATTCATTCCCTCAAATGAAGCTTGACATTTTTCAGTGTTTTATTTTGCTTGGAGATATGTCTCACCATCAGGGCTCTTCATTTCTAATCCCCCCTCAAGGTTTCTAAATTATTCACAGTTCTTAAACAGGAGTTAATGACAAATGGGTGCCCTAAACACTAGGCCCTGAAGCCAGGTCACATGATTATACAGGGGAGGGTCACCTCTTCTCAGTGCTGTTGAAACCCCAGGAAGACAGATTAGAAATGAGTTCAGAGAATAAGGGGAGTTCTTAGCTTTCCTGTCCCTACACCATTAGGCTTACGGGCAGAGTGTACTTTCTGGATAATGTCTCATGCCTTTAAAAGAACAAAACATGGCCTAGGGCTATTGTGCTATCATAAAATTATACTAAAACCATGCAATATGTGATTACTCTCGTGGTCATGAGCAGAATTGGGGTTTGTTTATACCATCTTTACTAGGAATATG
Source organism: Jaculus jaculus (assembly GCF_020740685.1). NCBI lineage: Eukaryota > Metazoa > Chordata > Mammalia > Rodentia > Dipodidae > Jaculus > Jaculus jaculus. The sequence goes on from NC_059117.1 coordinate 37,068,786, forward strand.
TTTTTGTCACAAATTAGTCTTATATGAAAATGCATTTTTGATAAGTGTAAACATATTATTTTGTCCACAAGAAGGCTTTATCAGTGGAGCTAGAATTGCTGAGCAGAATTCAAAAATTACTCATACACAGAACTATTGCATTAGTGTAACTAGAATGCAAACTCACTCACCTGGAAAACGGAAATTACTTTAGGCAGAAAGTCCTTCTGCAGGCAAGGATGAACCTTTTTCTCATTTCAGTTTTCTCTTCCATTTGACTTTAGTGCCCATATCTTTGAAAAGCTCTGTTAATTTATTTTAAAATCACCAAAATATAATGACTTCAGGTACTTTTCCAAAGTCACTTTGTTCCCAGTCCCATAAAATTTCTACCTGTGCATTCTGTGGTAAGTGGCCAATAGAAACTTTAGTTCCAGGGTTGCCAGTGATGATGCTGCAGGATGAACTTTCTCTCCCTATCGACTGAGAGATGCCAACCACTTTTCTCTCTGTAACAGAGTGTAAAATGGAGAAGGTTCTCCCTCCCCCAGTCACTCATGATAATGTTGGTTAACTCTCCCTAAAATGTCTACTGCTTTATAGATCACCTTTGATGAAAAACACTTAAAGAAAATCAACTGTTCAAATCAAATTCCAGTGTTTAGTTGGACTGCTGTTTATTTTTTCTGTTTTTATTATTTAATAAAAAAGGTGCTGGGCTGGAGAGATGGCTTAGTGGTTAAGCGCTTGCCTGTGAAGCCTGAGGACCCCGGTTCGAGGCTCAATTCCCCAGGACCCACGTTAGCCAGATGCACAAGGGGGCGCACGCATCTGGAGTTCGTTTGCAGTGGCTGGAGGCCATGGCACGCCCATTCTCCCTCTCTCTCTCTATCTGCCTCTTTCTCTCTCTGTCTGTTGCTCTCAAATAAATAAATAAAAATAAACAAAAAAAAATTTAAAAAAAAGTTGCTGGGCTGGAGAGTCGGCTTAGAGGTTAAGCCATTTGCCTGAAAAGCCAAAGGACCTCTGTTTGATTCTCCAAGATCCACATAAGCCAGATATACAAGGTGGCACATGCATCTGGAGTTCATTTTCAGTGGCTGGAGGTCCTGGTACACCCCTTTTTTCTTTCTTCCTTTATGCCTCTTTCATTCTCTCTCTCTCTCTCTCTCTCTCTCTGTGTCTCTCTCACTCAAATAAGTAAATTAATAAATAAAGTTATAAAACAAAAAAAAGCTTATATCTATCTAGCATCTGTCTGTCTATCATCTATCTATTTATCTTTCAATCTATATCTATCATCAATCTATCAACTATCTGATCTATCTATCCCATGTCCTACAGCAAATCAAAGAGAGTTCGGCTGTATCCCCATTCCTTTGAGTTAATGTGTTAAAATTACTCCTTGGTGACAAATTTAAACATAAGTATGTGGTGAGTCTGTACTCCACACTAAAGCATGTTATGTGTCACATCCTGTAAACTGTTTCTTATTTATTTATTTTGTTTTCTTTGAGGTAGGGTCTTGCTCCAGCCCAGGCTGGCCTGGAATTCACTAAAGGTGGCTTTGAACTCACAGCAATCCTCCTACCTCTGCCTCTCAAGTGCTGGGATTAGAGGCGTGCTCCACCATGCCTGGCCTTATGAGTTTAACCTACATTTTCCTGCTTCTGTTTCTGTTAAATCCACAATGGAATTGTTGACTTAGTAAGTAGGAATAATTTAAATTATCTTAACATTGCATTCTAATACATGGAAATTTATCTTAAATTAGCAATCTTTCTTTCTTTCTTTCTTTCTTTTCTTTTTTTTCAAGGTAGGGTCTCACTCTGGCTGAGGCTGACCTGGAATTATGTAAGGGTGGCCTCAAACTCATGGCAATCCTCCTACCTCTGCCTCCTGAGTGCTGGGATTAATGGCATGTGTCACCACACCCAGCTAAATTAAAGCATTTGACTTGCAACATATGAAACAATTGGCTTTTGAAAATTTTATCCAGATCTTGTTGTGACCGGAAATATATGTGGTAAGTCTGAGAAATCTTTGTGAGCCAAAACCTAAGGATGCTTTTACGGACTAACAGTGGTATACTAAGTGGTCATATAAGTCAGCAAACCAGTTTGAGAGTCACGTGAGTCACTGTTACACTTAGCTTCTTTGTGTTGCTGACAGAAAGCACCCAACCAAGAGCAGCTTGTGGGAGGAAAGGATTTATTTTGGCTTATAGACTCAAGGGGAAGTTCCATGATGGAAGAGGAAAACTATGGCATGAGCACAGGGTGAACATCACCCCCTGGCCAACATCAGGTGGACAACAGAAACAGGAGAGGGTGCCAAACACTGGCAAGGGGAAGCTGGCTATAACACCCATAAGCCTGCCCCCAACAATACACTGCCTCCAGAAAGATCCAATTCCCAAATTGCCACCAGCTGTGGACGTAGCGTTCGGAACACATAAGCTTGTGGGGACACCTGAATCAAAGCACCCACAGTCAGTGAGTCAGCTTCTCTTCATAAGGTAAATAGTTCTTTGGTTTTATATTTCTGTTGTCTTTATAAAATGTTAGTATAGGATTTTCATGTGAGGAATGTGCTACCTGTGTGTGGTCTGAGATCACTTAACACAAGCCCTGAGATGGCTTTTCCTCCAAAGACGAAGTGAAGCCCGACTGGAAACACCATCTGGATCCAGTCCTTTCTAACCAGAGGATCATTAACTACTGTTCCAGCCTTTTAATAGTCAGTGGTAGTAGAGTTTTAGCTAAGAAGTTAGCAATTTCTCATAGGCTTTTAAATTTCTCACCTTAGACTGAGTATACTATGATCTTTTGGCTTCTATATTCTCTTCAGAGATTGTTTTGCTCTTTATGCCTTCAGTTAGATTTGACAAATTATTTTATTGGTCTCCCCCAAAGAATCAATGTTGGGTTTTACTTTTCCTTTCTGTATTTTTTGTTGTGTGCATCTGTGTGGTATACGCATGTGCCCACACTGTGCACGTGCTTGCTGATGCCAGAAGAGGACATTGAGTGGACGTCCTCCTCAGCTCTCTTCTACTTTATTTCCCCTAGACAGGCACTCTCACTGAACCTTGAGTTTGCTGGCTTGGGGTTGGGCTGGCTGACTAGTGAGCCCAGTCCTCCTCTCTCTGCCCCTCTACTCTAAGGGCTGGACTTAACAGGTTTTTACATAGGTGTGGGGATCAAACACGTGTCAGCATGCTTGGACACTCAGCACTCTTACCTGAGAGACATCTTTCCACCTCCAATTATTTTTGCTATTTTGTTGATTTCCCTTTCTTTTTTATTATATTTATTTATTTATTTATTTATGTTTTGGATTTTCAAGGTAGGGTTCACTCTAGCCCAGGCTAGTCTCAGGGTGGCCTTGAGCTCACAGAGGTCCTTCTACCTCTGCCTCCCAAATGCTGACACCATGCCCGGTTTCTTTTCCTTTTTATTGTTTTTAGACAAGGTCTAAGTATCCCAGGATGGCCTTGAATTCATTCTTTCTGCTTTAGCTTCCTGAGTTTTATAAGTTTTATTATCCTCCTGGGATTATGAGTATGTACCGCCATACCTAGATTTCATTTTTTGAAATATGACTTTGTATGATTGAATGATTTTGCGGCGAGCCCCTGTCCCACAGGAAAAGCACGACCAGCAAACCAGGATCCTTCTCGATCACACTTTATTGGAGAGCCTCTTGGTTAACAGGAAAGTTGATGGCGAGGGGCGAGGGGCGCAGGAGTGTAGCTGCTTTTATAGGGCAGAATACTATGGGACGCCTGCTGATTGGCTGCCATAGGCTCACCCACCCACAGGAGCCATGGGATAGGCTCAGGACAAGGTGCATCAAGCGCATGCACAACCTCAAGGGAGGTTGCTGCCTAACTGAGGAAGTATTTACCTCAAGACTGGCGAGAATGGCGTCTGCATTGGCTCCCTACAGTTCCCCCTTTTTTATTAACTTATGGCATAGCTCAGAAAAATAGCCACCTTCCCGATCAGGTCCTCACCTCATGATGTGTTGACCGATCAAGGGAAGAAGTTCAACCTCCCCTTCCTCAGTGCAATGGGACAGATCCCCTGAGAGTGCAAAGGCGGCGGTCAAACGAAAGCTACCAGATCCCTGCCCATCCTCGTGCAATGGGTACTCTGAGACCCTGAGGGTGCAAGGGCCAGGGGAGCTATATGCCTTTTAAAGCTGACAGCCAAATTTGGGGGGAGGAACCACTTTCCAAGGCAGCAAGCGCTTGAGAAATGACCACCTTGTCCCTCTTGGTTTGGGTTCGCAGGCGGCAAACCAACCAGAGGCAAAGTACGCATCCTCCCAGGCAGCACACTAGGAACATTCCCACTCCTACCCCTTCCTTAAAATGACAGATAGCAGGAAGCATTGGTGCAATTACTAAAAGAGAAGTTACTAAGAACGAACAGAAACAGTGGATGAACACACACCAGCGCAGGGGCAAAGGAAGTATTCCTCCCACAGCCATGTCCAATGTCATTAACACCCCCAGATGTATTGAGGTGCTTCCAAGACGCCCCTTTATCTTGTGTCCCTTCCTCTTCCACTTGATTCATGGATTCCAGGCACAGGAGGAAGATTGTCCACAAGACCTTCATCATCTCCGCCCTGATGAACATCACTGTCTCCTGGACTCTCCTCCGGAGATCGCTTGACTGTCCTCACCAGCCTGGCTGGAACCCAATGAGGGGAATCCCGTTCCTGTGGAAAAACACAAACAGCTCCCCTGGATCTTATCACAACAAGATCCGGTCCTTTCCATTTATTATCTAAGACATCCTTCCACAACACCATCTCACTAGATGATTGAATCACATGTTGACTGTGCCTGTCAGCTGCACATTTATTATTATTATCCAAGATTAAAAAATTAAGGGTAAAAAGGGCTAAAGACACTCTTTCCTTGGGAGTTGCATTTTCCGCTATACCCCCTTTTTGTTTAAATAAAAGAGCTTTTAGACTTTTATTGGCTCTTTCTACTATACCTTGACCTTGTGGGTTGTAAGGAAGGCCAGTGGTATGTGCAACCTGTATTTGGGCACAGAAGGCTCGAAAGCCACCAGATGAGTACGCTGGGCCATTATCAGTTTTTAGGCGGTGTGGCTTTCCCCAAGCAGCCCAGGCCTCTAGGCAGTGAGTTTTTACATGAGAGACCTTCTCACCTGCCAATGGTGAGGCAAAAATAATACCTGAGCACGTGTCCACTGAGACATGTAGGTATTTTAATCTTCCAAACTCTGGAAGATGTGTCACATCCATTTGCCAAAGGTCTCCAGGACGTAGGCCTCGAGGGTTAACGCCCACATGTGGGGAGGGTAAAAAGGTGACACAAGACTGACAAGATTTTACAATGTCTCGTGCTTCATTTCTGGAAATGAGAAATTTGAGTTTTAAAGTATTTGCAGGCACATGATATAATCTATGAAATTCTATAGCTGAAGCCTTAGGATCTCCTAAGGAAACCATGGCCAGCCTGGTAGCCCGATCTATTAGGTCATTAGCCTGTGACAGGGGTCCAGGCAGCAATGAATGGGCTCGGATATGAGAAACATAAAATGGGCAAGTTCTCTGCTGAATTAAAGATTGAAGTTGTAATAGAATATTGGACACTGAACTAGAGGAGCGAACTGAAGCTGCGATCTCTAAATTAGCCACTGCATTGGCCACATACAAGGAATCTGTAAACAAATTAAAGGAAGTGGGAAATGTCTGAAATACCTCCAAGACTATTAAGCATTCAACAATCTGAGGAGAGTCAGGTCTGAACATTCTTACTATAGGCTCCGATCCCTGTACCAGGTAGGCCCCACGACCAGACTTTGAACCATCAGTAAAGATGGCAGGGGCTGATGTAATAGGCTCCTGAACAGTGATTTTAGGAAAGTAAACCAGATTATTTTCAACAAAGGACAAAATAGGGCTCTTTGGATAATGATTATCTATGACATTTGGGAAAGCACACATGAGAATGCTCCAATCATCCACAGTGCCAGACAAAACTTCTACCTGTTCCTTAGTATAGGGGATGATGAGTTTGTCAGGCAACTTTGCAAAGTGTATTAAGCAATATTTAAGCCCCAAACAAGCCTGTCGGGCTACCAGCTGCGGAAAATATTGGAGAGTGTGGGCTCCCAAGGAGTTTTTTTCCTTTTTTTTTTTTTTTTCTCTTGAAGCCATAATAGAAGCCCCTCCTAGCGGAGGCCAGCCGCAACCAGGTTTTTGTTTTAATGAAGCGGCATGTGTCCCCAGGGGAGTTATAGGGTGGGGGTGCGGAAGGCTCTAGGGACTGTAAAGGACTACACCCTTGGCCTTTAGGCCCCTTTGTCTGTTCCCTTTTATAACAGGTGGTGGCCTCCTTTAGTCTTTCCTCTTCCCCTTTAAATAATTCTTCTTCTTCCTCCTCTGCAGAATCGGAGCTAGCCTCCTTATCTGTGTCAAGTACATTTGCATGTGTAAGCTCCACAATGGGAGGATAGAGCCTGTTAAAGGCTCCTCTTTCCCCCTCAGGGGGGGGCCAATTATAGATTTTACCTGTTTCTCTGAGCTCATCTTGTAAACTTTTTTCTTTGTTTAATCCCTTCTTTTTTATTTTTTTTCTTTTTCTAGGCCTAGTTTTTGACTCCCCATTTGAATCTGACTCAGAAAGGCTATCCTGATGCCTTGTGAGAACTTCCCGTCCCCTTCTAATAAGTTCCTTGTGGTTTTCTTTACTTAAGCAAGAGTGAACCAGCCACCAAAACGGCAGTGTACCCTTACCTATTCTGTCCTCTGAGTTGCCCATGTTGCGCTCACAGCAAACGACAAGGACAATGAACCACACAGGAATGAAAATAAGAAGGACCAGGTAGGGATCTAAGTGAAAAAACATTATGACTGGGGATGACTTACCGATGATTTGCTAATTTTTATTAGCTTTTTTCTTAAAATGAAGGTTTTTAAATTTAACTAAAAATTAATAAGTTATGATGTTATGATAGTGTTTTATAAGGTGTGCCTACATTTCAATTCTTTTGAGACATTATAGAACTCCAGTTTTCACTTTCTCTTTGATTCAAGGATTATTTCTTTTTATTCTCTCTTCCTAAACTAATTAATCTGGAATTTTTACTATCTTTTTCATCTCTTTTAATGGATACTTCCTCATTCTTGGCATTATGAATAGTTTTTTTTTTTAATTCTGTATGCATATATTTAAACTGCTATAAACTGTATTGTTTCTTCAAGTTGTTTTATTTCCTGGCTGTTGTACTTAAAATCATATTTGAACCTCTTCTATGTTTTCAAGATATCCAACTAACAACCAAGCCCAAATCTCCCTTTGTAATTCTTCTAGGAGCAGTAGAGGGAAGGAAGAGCTATGCATGATATAAACCACCGATTCCTTTCCTATGCCCCTCCTTCCCTCCGCCCTTTTCCCTGCCTCCACTTTGTCTTATACTCCTGGGGTTTGAGGACTTGGAGATATCACCGACTGTTCTTCCTTTTCATTTGCCTTTACTAAACAGCATGACATTTCTAGGGACTGATGGGAAATCATACTACTTGGACTTAAACTTGGGCTTTGCCTTTTGTCAGCAGATCCGTGAACCTTGTAGAATAATGTATTGAAGTATTGAGGCTGAGGAGAAGGGTCACTGGGTAAGGTGCACACGGCTCAAGGGTACCTGAGTTCTATATGCCCCAGATCTTACATTTTAAAAAGCCATTATAAGGGCTGGAGAGATGGCTCAGCAGATAAGGTGCTTATCTGCAAAGCCTAATGACCTGGGTTCGATTCCCCAGTACCCACGTAATGTCAGATGCACAAAATAGTGCCTGCATCTGGAGTTTGTTTACAGTGGCTGGAGACCCTGGTGTGCCCATTCTCTCTGTCTCTCTTTTATCTCCCTCTGATCACAAAAATTAAAAAAAAAACATGCTTAAGAATTTACCCATTTACTCATGTATCCTCTTCCCCACCTCTTCCTCTACATCATCATGGGTGCACCTGCATGTTTATTCACCCTGTGACCCTTGGCTGCAGATTCAAAAATGCAACCATCCTTTTGTTTGATAATGCTTATGCTCATGATGCCGCTATTAACAAAACACATAGCCTATTCAAGTTTTGAATCACTGAGCAGAGTAAAGCACGGATGAGGTTAGAGTCCTCATGGCATGCTCTGCAGGATGCTTCACTAGCTTCCCAGATTTTTCTCAATACATTCAGGCTGCGAATCAAGGTTCATCATCTCATTTCTTCATCCTCTCCTTATGCCTACACCATTGCCGCCACCGGAACCCACACCCGAGTGAGCACTCTTACTTACTTTCTGGGCTTCATAAATCCAATCACCTTCCTTTCCCATGTTCTACCATGTAACAGCCAGGTTAGCCATTCTGAAATATTGCTCAGTGATTTAATATTGCCTCCTATTTTGCTTGGTAGTACAGTACTGGCGGTGAAATTCAGGACCTTTCTGATACTAAAATGCTAGCCATGAATTTTGCCTCTGAGCTGCAGTTAGCTCCTAACTTAACATCTTTCTAACTGTATAAACCTCAGTCACTATATCCGTTGGTCTTTTTGCTCATAGCTGGTCTCTGTTTCCTTTTCCAGCTTGATTTACTGTCACTTCCTTTTATTAACCTTGCCGCAGCCAAACTGCTACCTATGCTCAAAACTGGTAGTTCTTTATTCATGAGACTTGACCAGCACACATCATTCTACTTACCCCAAATCTCAAGTTTAAAGCTCACCTTCCTACCTGTTGACTGCCTCAGAATCCATAGTCTCTCTCTCTCTCTCTCATCTTACACACATTTTCTTTTGTAAATTCATTTTTATTTATTTGAGAGAGAAAGGGGGGGGGGGTGGGCCTCTAGCCACTGCAAACAAACTCCAGACACATGTACCACCTTGTGCATCTAGCTTACATGGGTCCTAGGGAATAGAACCTGGGTCCTTTGGCTTTGTAGGCAAACACCTTAATCACTAAGCCACCCCTCCAGCCCCACATGTTTTCTTTAACAACTATTTGAACCTTGGGTATTATTAACATGTTTTTACTGTTATCACTTTGTACTTGTCTAGATAGGTGTGCTGAGTCTTACTCACAAATTTTGACCATCAGGGATGATTTGTCACTTCAGCTTAAGGCTCTCCTGGTTGAATTTCTATCCTCTCCCTTATTATGTGAGTTTGAACTTCTACACGCTCTGAGTGTCTTTTTCTTTTTCAGTAAAATGTAGATAATAACATCTACCTCAAGTGCTATTGTTAGAATTAGGTAAGCTCAAGTGCAATGCTTAATACACAATGAGCCTCAATTAATTGTTATTATTCTTCTGTGTACTGCTCACAATGGAACTCATGGTGTGACTGGAGGGTTTGCAAATTGAGAAATATCTATATCTAGCATTATACTACTGGCTAGCCCAATCAAGTATATTTCATAAATATTATTACTTTAAGGCAACAGTTGTTCCCAGAGATCCTGACACTACTGTTTCCATTTGATAACAACACAAGATGAGCAGTGCTGTTTCCCCTACAAGTTTCTGCTCCCATAGAAGCACTGTATCTTGCCCGCAGCGGTCATGCCAGTACATATGAAGAATGAACGATCACATTTGCAATTAGATTTCTAGAAGGTAAGAGTCCAACAATGTGGCTGCCAGAAATAAGGTTATTTGAGCAGCAATGTTGTCCACTGGGACTGAATGAGGCCCTATGTTCTAATGACCAACTTAGAAAAAGAGCCTGTCTTCACCATGTTAGGTTCTGGTAAAGCTGTTCCTGTAATAGTGAACAGGCTGTTTCCTAACCTAATAGCCTCTATTTTGATAATATTTTAGTCAACATTTTTTTTTTTCTCCTTCCTTATTTGCCCTCTGTGGTCTCAGCAACTGATCCCTTGATAGAGTTCTTGCTCTGTCCTTCACATGGTGGTGATTGACACAGCAAAGGAGACAATGATAGAGAAAATTCTAGAAAGCTGTTACTAACTTTTCCAGTCAGGATTGAGACCCTGCCCAGGGGCTCAGTGGCCACATGCAGAGGTGGCTGTGGTGCTCCTGACAGTGGTGTTCATCAGTGAGGATGGAGCCAGGCCTCAGAACTGGCATGGAAGTATAGGTTTGTTTAACTTCCCTCCTGCATGACGGAGACAAAGGGAGTATTTATAACCTGACACCAGGTGGTGCAAATCAAGTGAACTGAGGACGGTGTCATCAAGGAGCTCTTTGGACAAGAGCAGGGTAGGGTAAGAGAAGGGCTGGTACCATGCCCCAGGCAGAGGAGATTTGTTGTCTCTCCCCACTTCATAGCACCTCCCACTGGCTGACTCCCAGAAACGAGGATGCCTGCCGATGCCTCCCTGAGCACGAAGTAGGGGTAGAAGAGAAGGGTGGGACCGAGCCTGGAGGAGCAAAGGAGAAACGTGCTAAGCATAATGGGAGCCAGGCTTGAGAGAGCCAGGCTACCAAGTGAATCAGCACAAATGGGATGATTTTCCACTGGGGGCTCAAAAAGGAAATAAGTAAGTTTTGGAGGAAAAGCCAGCAGGGAAGAAATAGCAGGCATCTATTTGTGATTTTCCTGAGCTCAGCCCAGGGACTAAAGTCTGAATTTAAGAAGCAGATGCTGGGGGCTTTACTATACCCCATCTTCTTTCCCTTCCTGTTTTTAACGTCCCAAGTGACTCGGAGCCAGGGAAGTGAAGAAGGGAAATACTTCCGACTTCACCGAAATAGGGCACGGATGCTGCACCTCGCTAGCTAACTAGAGGCTTCATCATTTGGAGGACTTCAGTTCTCAAAGCTTGCATCGTAGGTCATAGGTTGATAGTAAGAGTGTCTAAAAAAGGAAGAGAGTTCCTGAACCCACCCCACCCCAATCTGGAGCCTTTCAGTAAACATTGTATTCTTCTTTTTTTTTTTCAATTTTAATTTAATTTTTTTTCACAATTTTTATTAACATTTTCCATGATTATAAAAAATATCCCATGGTAATACCCTCCCCCCTCCACACTTTCCCCTTTGAAATTCCATTCTCTATCATATTACCTCCCCATCTCAATCATTGTACTTACATATACACAATACCAACCTACTAAGTACCCTCCTCCCTTCCTTTCTCTTCCCTTTATATCTCCTTTTTAACTTACTGGCCTCTGCTACTAAGTATTTTCCTTCTCAAGCAGAAGCCCAATCATCTGTAGCTAGGATCCACATATGAGAAAGAACATGTGGCGCTTGGCTTTCTGGGCCTGGGTTACCTCACTTAGTACAATCCTTTCCAGATCCATCCATTTTTCTGCAAATTTCATAACTTCATTTTTCTTTACTGCTGAGTAGAACTCCATTGTATAAATGTGCCACATCTTCATTATCCACTTATCAGTAAACATTGTATTCTTGAGGCAGGTTCTTGGACATTATTTTCTGTCTTTCTTTTAAAATGTTTTCAAATGCATGAAAAGCATACAATTAGGGCTGGTGAGATGACTTGGCAGTTAAAGGCTCAACTTGCAAAGCCTGATGGCCTGGGTCCAATCCTCCAGTATCCACGTAAAGCCAGATGCACAAAGTGGCACATGCACCCAGAGTTCATTTGCAGTGGCTAAAGTCCCTGCAGTGACCATACTCTCTCCCTCAAATAAATAAATAAATAATAAATATAAATATTTTTAAAAGCACAGAACTACAAAGAAAACCAGCAATATTAAAATAGTTACCAAAAATATGTTAGTCATTTTAAGTATATATCACAAGATATATACTTCTTTATTAGTGCATTAATTAGTCAGATCTAGCAGCAGAGTGTATATTTTTATTTTAGTAAGAGTATAGTTCTACAGTGTGGTTTCTGAAATACCTTTGTATTGAGGGTGAGATCAGGTAGCCCTTTTAGACAGTTGGGGTGACTGGGTTCCTGAAAGTAAGAAACAGGGATGTGTTTGGAACTATCCGTTCAGTCTGCCCTTGCTAGAAATCAAAGGATGATCTCGATTCTTATCTCTTGCATAAAGGAGAGTTGTTTTTCCACAAACAACTTGGGACCCTCCTGGGAGTAAGGTCTCTCCTAGGATTTAAATTTCACCTTAACGTTGTTGGTCAAGTCAGCCTCCCAGAGCTGGGCATCATCATGGCTGGCCTCTTTCTGAGATAGCCCCTAGCCCAAACCAATCAGCTGTCCCTTCAGCTCACCTGAGCCAGAAGGTAGGGTCCACCACCATAAGGTTATAAATGCATTTGCAAGGGGAGATAGCCCTCTCTGAGCTGTCTGACCTCTCCCGAACCTGCAGCTGCTATTGAGCTGGGCTAAGCCTAGTGCGGAGCCCTCTAGCCCTTATTTTCCAAATGGGCTCTTTCTCCAATGGCAGGAGCACGTTGAACTTCCCTTTCTATCCTTTCATGTTTTTTTAAATGTATTCATTCTGTACTTCTCTAAATAAATATGATTTAAGAATTATCCTTCTCAGTCTTATTTTATTCAATTCCTTGCTTAAAAGTAGATGCACACCTAGGGTTTGGGGTTCAAGGACTTTCCTGGACCATAGCACCCCATTACAATATGTTATAAACATACTACACTTTTTATTCGTGTTAACATCACAGCTACTGTTCACAGACTGCTGTGGTGCTGCTCACTTTCATAACTGGAGAAGACACTAAATGTTAGTTTAAAAGGGGTGAAAATATGGAGGCTGGAGAGATAGTAGGTGGATAAAGTGTTTGCTGATCAAGCTGGAGTACCAGAGTTCAGAATTCTAGAACCCACGTAAAACTCGGAGCCCTGGAAGGCTTTTCTAATCCCAGCCTGCAGGCTGGGAGATGGGAGGTGGAGACAGGACCAGTTAGTGTGGCAAATGTGACAGTAAGCAATGACAAAAGCCCTCCACAGTGAGGTGGCAGGGAAGGACAGACATTCGAAAGCTGTCCTGTGACCTCCACACCAGCACCCACACTCACACACATGAACATGCATGTGTGCACTTGCGTGCACACACAAACACCCCCCCCAAACATGTATTATTTTCATTTGTGTGTAGACATGCTGAATTCTGTTCATGAGCCTTGATTATGTAAGTCCTGTGACAACAAACAAAAACAAAAGCAGCATGCGAGTGAACTTCAGACCAATTCCACAGGAGTGTGATGCTGTACACAGAAGAGTGGGCCAGAGAGGAACGGGAGGGGCTACCCTGGCTTGAGAAAGTGAGAAGGACATTTACAGATCTTCCACGAAGCCCAGCGAGTGGACCAGACGCAGCCACGAGCTTTCCCTGAAGTCACAGCTGGGGAACACCAGCCACTTACTGTATGACCAGACCTCCAAGCAGCCCCCAGTAGTCTACCTTGCACCCTGGAGTTTGCTTATCTTCTAGGATGATCACAACATTCAGTCCAACCTTTGACCAAAGTTGCAGCAGAATGTACGTGACCAGAGACATTATACCGGGGATATAGGCAAATTAGTTGCAAAACAAAAGATGTCCCAAACGAAGTTAAAAGGATAACTGGTGACAATAGTTTTTTGTTGTTGTTCATTTTTATTTATTTGAGAGCAACACAGAGAGAAAGAGGCAGATAGAGAATAGGCGCACCAGGGCCTCCAGCCACTGCAAACGAACTCCAGACGCGTGAGCCCCCTGTGCAGCTGGCTAACGTGGGTCCTGGGGAATCGAGCCTCGAAATAGCATCCTTAGGCTTCACAGGCAAGCACTCAACTACTAAGGCATCTCTCCAGCCCAATGACAATAGTTTTTGAAAATATGTGGCTATTAACCATAAGCCTTGTCCCCCAATTCATTTGTTTCTGACTAACAGGTAATATTTGCACATATGTATGGAGTGCCACGGGGTGTGCTGAGGTCTAAGTACAGATTTTACTTTGCCTGCAGACTGAGAATGGGGCAGAATAGAGAGCTTGAGGAGCTGGTACCCTCAGGAGCAGACTGACCTAGTAGTGGGTGTTAGTGGGAGGTAGGCATACAGCTGGCTCCCCTCATGTGGGAAGACCCTCGGCGGCAGCTCTATGCAGGCTTCTGGCAGTTGTAGTTCAATGAGTTCCAGCTGCTGGCTGCACAGCTCATGAGCCCGTCCTGCATTACCTTCTCTCCCTTTCACAGCTGTGCCTGCTGCTGCTGCTGCTGCTGCTCCTCCTCCTCCTCCTTCTTCTTCTTTTGTTTATTTATTTGAGAGAGACAGAGAAAGACAGAAAGAGGCAGATAGAGAGAGGGAGAGAGAATGGGCACACCAGGGCCTCCAGCCACTGCAAATGATTGTGCATCTGGCTAACATGGGTCCTGGGGAGTCAAGCCTTGAACTGGGGTCCTTAAGGCTTCATAGGCAAGCGCTTAACCACTAAGCCATCTCTCCAGCCCTGTGCCTGCTTCTTGGCTCTCCTCCCAGACAAACAACTTGCTCTCAGCTCTGTCCCAAAGTTGCTTCTGAGATGCTGCTGCAATAGACTGTGAGGACATTAGCCCAAGAGGCTAGAGTGTTACTCATCAGTGTAACCAGCAGAATTTAATGCATGAAGCAGTGCTGAAGAACAAGTAGAGTGTTTCTAACTTATGAAAAAGTCAGTCCGCTTTGGAAATACAATAATATAAAAAATAAATAAACCTAATGTTTGGCTTCAAGATATGCAATGCAAAAAAAATAATCAAACTTTTAAAAAGTTGAAATAGAGAAATATGTGACCAAAATGCAAGGTTCTAGAATATCTTTTTCAGTAACAGGACATTCAGGGGTGGGGGAAGCACATATATAGATTTGAAAAATGCAGCTAACAATTAAGTACATATTCTTCCTAAATGCAAATGGACCACTTACTAAAACTGATTATATTTGACTCAGCAAGTTTCAACAAATGTCAAAGGATTGAAGTCATGGACATAGCATTTTGTATCCCATAATGGATTTAAGCTTCAGGAATAGTTTAATCAAACACAGAAAATTATGGCTTGGAAACTATGCAGCAGCAATGCATGTACTAAAGAAGAAATCATAATAGAAACTAGAAAGTATTTTTACCTGAGAGATAATGACAAGTCAATCCATTAAAACTCATAGGACATAGCTAACATTGCATTTAAGGAAATAATTTATAGAAATAAGTACATATTTTAGAAAGAACAGCTGAAGAGCTGATTACCTAATTTAATTTTCATTGTCAAGAAGCTAGAAGAAGAACAGCAATTTAAACACAAACATATCAAAGGAGATTTGTTAAATAAAGGGAAAAAAGTGAGTCAGAAAATAAAAATTCCAGCACCTGTCTATAATCCCAGCACTTAGGAGGTTGAGGTAAGAGGATGGTGAGTTTGAGGCCACCCCGGGCTACACAGTGAGCTCTTGCCTCAAAGTAAAATAAAATTAAAATAAAAGAAAAGAAACAGAGAAATTATTTAACAGAGAAAATAAATGAGTTAAATGTCTTGATACGATTAGCAAAATTAATGGACATCATCAAACACAGACTAAGAAAAAAAAGCCAAGTCACAAATTATCAGTATCAGAAATAAAAAGAGGCATTCAGATTCTAGAGATATTAAAAAAATAATGAGAGAGGCCAGGCATACTGGCATATGCCTATACTCCCAGCTCTTAGGAGGCAAAGGCAGAAGGACAGTGAGTTTAAGACCAGTTTAGGCTAACTAAGCAACACCTTGTCTTCAGGAAAAAAAATCATTTTTTTCAGATACAGGGAACTGCTTTGGCCAATAAACTTCATGATGAAGAGAGAATGAAAATGTCCTAAAAGCCCTTACTAAAGCCTGTAGAGATGGTTCAGTGGTTAGAGACACTTGCTTCCTGGCAGGTCAGGTAAAGTTCCCAGAACCTATGGAAAGCAGGATGCAAAGAGGCATGTATATCCATGATACCCAGGCTCCTGTGACAATGGGACGTGGAGCTAGAAGATTCCAGTGCTGGCTATTCTGAACTTCCTTTGCAGTTTGGCAGTTCATTTACAGTGTCAAGAAATCCTGTCTTGCCGGGCGTGGCGGCACACGCCTTTAATCCCAGAGGCAGAGGTAGGAGGATTGCTGAGTTTGAGGCCACCCAAGACTACATAGTGAATTCCAGGTCAGCCTGAGCTGAGCTACAGTGAAACCCTACCTTGAAAAACCAAAACAAACAAACAAAAAAAAGAGATCCTGTCTTAAAGAAGGTGGAGCACAGACACCTCAAAGCTGTCCTCCGGCCTCCACACACACGGGCAGGTGTGCCCGTACATACCAACCTTGCTTGTGAAATACACAGAAGAGCATTTGTGAAAACAGTAAGGCCAGAGACATATAAAAAAGTTACATGCATCATGTCTCAGGGTCATTTATTTCAGGAATACAAGTATCTTAGAATTTGTAAACTATCAATATAATTATTTTTATAATTTTATAATTATCAAGAGAATGAAACAAAAACACATTATCATGTCAGTGGAAACTTTTTTAAAAAGTACTTTAGAAGATTCAAAGCCTATTTGTGATAAATTTCCCTTAGCAAATTAGGAATACAATCATTACTCTTAGAAAAGGAATAGATAGAAAATTATGAAAAAGTTAAGAGAAATTAAAAATGGCCTAATTAAATGGAAAAATTATCTTTAGTAGAACCCATAGAATAGTATTACTGTCTCTTATTTAATAATATCACCCATTGCTCCATATCCTGAAACTATCACCATCAAGTCACTGTACTGCTCTGGGCAGGTTTTTGTACTATGCTGTTCCTTTGGTTTAGTTATATTTCTTAGTAGCAAAACTACAACATCTTAACGACTGTAATTTTTTAATAGTTCATAATTTCTGCTTTAAAGTCTGTAGTTTTCACTGTCTTTTGTTTATTTTGGATATTATGCATTTTGTACTTTTACACAAACATTATGATGAAATTATAATTTCTCAGGAAAACCTTGTAGAATCTTAACTAGGATTGAACTGAATTTACAGGTAAATTTGGAGAAAACCTTTTCCAGACTGATGCTTTCATAAATGCATGTTTATTTCCTTCTATTTGCTTAGAACTTTTAAATTTTATCTAACATAAATGTCATAATTTTGCATAAGACAGAAGCATTTAAAATTTTTTTTTATTTTTATTTGAGAGTGACAGACAGAGAGAGAAAGAGAGAGAGAGAGAGAGCAAGGGAGGGAGGGAGGGAGGGAGAGAATGGGCGCGCCAGGGCTTCCAGTCACTGCAAACGAACTCCAGATGTGTGTGACCCCTTGTGCATCTGGCTAATGTGGGACCTGGGGAACTGAGCCTCGAACCGGGGTCCTTAGGCTTCACAGGCAAGCGCTTAACCACTAAGCCATCTCTCCAGCCCTGCTGTAAGCATTTTTGTACTGGTTATGTTGCTTACACTTATGAGTGAATTACTTTTTCTCTCCCTCTCTCTCTCTCTCTCTCACACACACACACACACACACACACACACACACACAGGTACACAGCAGATAAGACATTTTAAGTGTGAAACAGAAGGAAACCACACACTCTATGCCCTAGACACTTACCTTGGTGGCCAATAGCCACCCTCCCATTCCTTTTTGTCGTCACAGAAAGAAAGAATTACAATTAAAAAAAAAAAACAAAACTTGAGTGTTCCTTCTCAGAAAGAGGTGAGTCCAGCTTCCAACCCAGGCTAAATTCTAACTGGCTGAATTCAAGGAGGATGCCCCCACTCCTCTGGCCAGACAATCCTTAGGGATGCACTGTACCCCAAGAAAAAGTGAGCATGTGTGCTGGAAGCATCTGCAAGAAGTTCCTTCATTCAATAAAAAGAAAAGAACCACACATAAAAATGTAAAAGAAAAAAAGAAAAGCTATCTGTGTGACCAGAAGCAGCATCAGCTTTCTCGGGCAGATGGCTGACAACTCGTCAGGGCCGGAGTCTATCACTAGACACTGCAGAGCAGAACCCGGGGGGGAAGAGTTGGAGGCGGAATTATGATGCCACCATCAACCTCTGAACACACTGTGGTAGAAAGGCTTACCTTCAGGCTTCTTTGTGAGATCGTGAATGTGCTTCAGGGTGTTAGATGGGAATCCCCAATTGCTGCCAATTCCCTCCAGCCAACACCTCTGGGAAGCGTGTCCTTTGAGGAGCAAGGCTTGGTTGGAGAAGGCTGGCGGAGCCGTCCTGAGGCCGAGGACTCCCGCGGCTCTGCCTCGGCTTTCCATGCTTGCAAACACCAGCCGCCCCGCCAAGAGCAACAGCACAGAACTCGGACTAGGATCCCGTGGCTCCCAGCAACCACTTTTCCTACCCTGTCAGTTAAAAGGACCTCTGAGAGCAGCTGGATGGGGGGAACCCCTCCCCAAGGGCTGTTTCCCATTCTGAGACTTGAAGATCCCAGCCTAGCAGTCTCTCTCCCGAGGAGCTGCTGGTGGTCAGAGCCACATTCCAGACTTCAGAGTCTGAATAGTGGTTTCTAGCAGGAGGATAGTATAAAGGTTGAACCCTTGGGAAATGAGGCAACCAAGCAGGATCGTGGTTGAGCTAGAGATGACCCCCCAAACCTCGCCAGGGGACCAGGATGCTGTGAACACAGCTGTTTTTACCTTACTCAGGTGTGGCAGACTCTGGAACCTTCCCAGGGCCACTCCCTTCATAGCTCTGTCTGCCTCACTGTCTTGGCCTGTGTTTGGGCTTCAGCTTGTTTCTCTCCCCATATAACATATTCCTTCATAACTCAGAGTTGTTGAAAACATTTTTAATGCATAGAGAAAATGAGCAGCTCACTAGCGCTCTAATTAAATTTTGAATGACACTCTCAAGCAATTGGACTGGATCCAAACCCCAGTGGCAGGGAAGACTTGGAAACCAGTGGCCACTTGCCAGCCTCTGGGGTCCTGGCAGGCCAGTCTGAGGAGACATATAATCCACAAAATTACACAGCAGTACCTAGAGTAGAAATGATACACCCCTACCCTGGGGACTGGGTTTTCTCCAAATCCAACCCTGTCAGGAATAGAGACAAGGTTCCTCGCTGTCTCCAGAATGGTAACCTGCTCCCCGTGGCTGTGCACAGCGTTTTAGCCACCCATACACTGGGAATCGTAACTTCCTAGAAAGGCTTCACTGCCATTACCTTAATCACACGAATTCCCATGAAAATAAACTCTCCTATTGTATGAGTTGGTATGCATAATAATACCAATGATGAAAAACAAGCCTAAACTCTCCAGAAGAACACAAAGCCAGCCTGAAGTCAGCTCTCTGGTGCTATTTCCGAACCAACCATTTGTACTGCATATACAAAGCAGAAGAGAGAATTGAAACTGTGGTCAGAATTCTTCGAAATAAAAAAATAAATCCCGTCATTATCTGGATGTTTTGGACAAATTTGGGGGTAATTTTGGTTCAAACAGTCCTTATAATTGTCCCAGTTCTCTTATTCATGAACTCCCAGACACTGCTAAAAATGTAAAGCAAAAAAGAATAAGAAGAAAGAAAGAAAGAATAATAATACAGTGTTGTCAGTATAGCCTGCCTCAGCTGCACAGAGGTCTGGAAATGACAAGCAGGATCAGAAACTGTCCCTTCTCCCAAATCAGACAAGACATGCAGAGGTGAGTCAGAATATCTAAAAAGAACAGAAGAAACAGAAGCTTCCTAGCTGAGGCACAGACTCTATAGGTAATACGATAGGCCTAAGTTAGCATCTTTGAGAGAAGAAATGAACCCAGATAGAATGAAATGGACATTAAAAATAAATTTATTACAGCCGGGTGTGGTGGCTCACGCCTTTAATCCCAGCACTTGGGAGGCAGAGGTAGGAGGATCGCTGTGAGTTCGAGGCCACCCTGAGACACCACAGTGAATTCCAGGTCAGCCTGGGCTAGAGTGAGACCCTACTTCGAAAAACCAAAAAAAAAAAAAAAAAAAAAAAAGAAATTTATTACAACTGGAAATAGAAGTAAAAACATGAATACTCTGAAAAATAACAAAAGTAACATAAGAAAAAAAATGTCAAAAGCCAAGAGGTAGAACCGTAGGTAGCTTGCAATTAGGAATGTTTCTGGCTGCCTGTAGCTGAAATACTAGCTAATAGTGGCTGAACTTATACACATTTAATATCTTCTACTTAATGATACCCAGAAGTAGGTAATCAAGATTAGCTTGGAAGCTTGCTGATTTTGTCCGTGATTTAGCCCATGATCTTAACATTCTCTCACTTTCAGTGTATTTGCAGTCCTGGTCACAAGATGGCTGCTACAGTTAGGCATCACATCTGCTCTAAACAGTGCCCAAAGCAGGAAGAGAGCGGAGTCGCAGGAAATGGAAAACCTCTCACTCACGCGAGAGGGAACACTGTTCCTATAAAGACCCCAGCTGATTTATTCTAACCTTACACTGGCTACAAATGGGTCATCTATTTAACATTGGCAGAGGCTTATATGGATACTGGGGAATTGAACTTGGATCCTTAGGCTTTGCAGGCAAGTGTCTTAACCATTAAGCCCTCTCTCCAGCCCAACGTGGGCATTTTTTTTACAATTTACTTTTGTATTAACAACTTCCATGATTATAAAACATACCCCATGGTAATGCCCTCCCTCCCCCACTTTCCCATTTGAAACTCCACTCTCCATCATATCCCCTCCCCCTCTCAATCAGTCTCTCTTTTACTTCGATGTCATGATCTTTTCCTCCTATTATGATGGTCTTATATAGGTAGTGTCAGGCACTGTGAGGTCATGGGTATGCAGGCCATTTTGTGTCTGAGGGGATCACCCAGCGTGGGTATTTTTTATTAAGCTTCCAACTTAGCCTTCAGCAGGCAGAGCCCTGCTGGAGTAGAGGTATCACTGGGGGTGAATCTTGAGTCCAACCCGAGGGTGTGTAGAGAGGCAGCTGGAGCCCTGGATGGTCATGTTTGCTGGTGTTGCTTTTTCTCTTTGCTATGGCTGTATGATGGAGCAATCCAGGTTCCTCTACCATCATGAAGCTTCCCCTAGAATTTATAAGCCTTAAACATACCCTTTGCTCCCATAACCTGATTCTGTTTGAGTGTTTGTCCTAGCAGTGAAAATAAAAGGTAACTGCAATAATTAGGTTAATTGAATTTGGGGCACCCACCTTAAACATGGAAGCACCATCTATCTTATGGGCTGGGGGGGGGGGTCTCTGATTGAATAAAAAAGGAGAAAGTGACTTCAGTAGCAACATTCATCAGTCTTCTTCTTGGTGTCAATCTTCTGTCATCAGGCCTTCTGTACCATGATGGACTGTACCCTCAAACTGTGAGCTAAAATAAACCCTTCATCCTTAACTTGCTTTTGTCAAGCATTTGGTCACAGCAGTGAGAAGGAAACATATACACTACTTATGTTAAAGGTGGCACACCCAGTCTATGTGGGAAGTGATGGCCTTCTCAACACATGAAAAAAATTAATACACAGCCTAGAGAAAAATTAACTTGAAACATTCATTCACTCAAACCATAAATTCCAAAGAACAACACAGAAAGAAAGAAGGAAGGAAAGAAAGAATGGAGGAACAGAAAGAGAAGAAAGGAATCACAAAAGCACAATCAAAATAAACGTTAAGCTGGGCATTGTGGCATATGCTTTTAAATCTCAGGACTTGGGAGGCAGAGGTAGGAGGATTGTTGTGAGTTCAAGGCCTCCCTGAGACTACATAATGAATTCTAAGTCAGCCTGGCCTACAGCAAGACACTACCTCAAAAAATACAATCAAATGAAATAAAATAAAGAATAAAACATAAAACTCACATTTTTACCATGGGCCAGTGACTAGCGTGTATATTCCATAAAGGGTCAAAGAGTAAATACTTCAGGTTTGTGGGCAGTTCAGTTACTGTCACAGCTGTTTAGTTCTGAGATTGCAGCATGACACAGCCGTAGACACTATGTAAATAAAGGGCTACGGCAAAACTTTATTTATAAGAAAGACACGATCAAGTTGTAGTTTGTGCCAGCCTGCAACCCTAGTACTTAGAAGTGAGGTAGAATGGTAGGGTGTTGAAAACTCTTGTTAAGCCTGGTTTTCCCAAACTGGTGGTCCATTTCAGCCTGTCACACACTTCACTCTTCAGCCAGCCACCACAGGCAACTCCCTCCGATTGCACACTTGGCTTCCAAGAGGACACCAGACATCTAACTCTTGGTTTTGCTCTACCTTGATCCCTCATTCTTTGCTTGGCCCTTCCCATTTTCTCATCTACCAGTGCTGGCTTACTGCAGGCTTGATTTGGACAGGTTTGTGTCTCTTCATTTCATTCCTTGGTAGTTTGAATGGATGTCCCCCAGTAGATTCAGGAACTTTATTTAAGCTTGTAATTTGGCTGAAGAAGGTGTCACTGTGGGTAGATTCTAGTGTCCAGCTCTTAGGTGTGTTTGTGGTGCATTTGAATTCAGGCCTAATGTGTACAAAGGGCTTAAGCTTTGCCTGGAGGTCCTGGAGTGTGGTTGCTTATGGTGTTGTTGGTGGCATTTCTCTCTGGGAAAACCTGTGAAAGAGGGCAAGCTTTTTCCACCATTATAGAACTTCTCTTGGATCTCTAAACTTAAAATGAATCCTTCTTCCTGCCCTGAACTGTGTCTGGGTTGGAGGTTCATCCCAGAAACATGAAGCTGGATACTATAGAATTGGTACCAGAAGTGGGATGTTGCTGCACAGTGAATCTGACCATGTGGATTTTGGTGTTTTTGAACTTTTGTTTTGGAGGAATGGATATGAAGTTGGTACTTGCAACCGAAGATGCCTTCCAGAGTGTAAGCCAAGGGTTATGGGACAATCTGGTGAAAGTTTGAAAATGCTAAGTGCAGAGAGAATTGTATTTGGAGACTTTGTTTATGAACTTTCTGAGGGGAAGGAAAGACTGCAGAGACCTTAGTTAAAACTGGTACAGTGGCATAAGGGCTGGCTGTGTTCTTCTGTCCATGCCCAGGGAGTTAGATTAAGGTTAAATTTGCAATGGACTGATGTGCTTGGCTAAAAATATGGAACTGAGAAATTTAAGAGTTAAAGTTAGAAAAACTTAAGCAAGTTTAAAATTGCTCTCCCCGAAACTGGTTGCTGAAGCTGCTACTGTTAAGGAGATAAAACCATGATTGAGGATGGCCCAGCTGCTTTACATTTAAGCAATGAAAAAGATGCCCAAGTGAAGACTAAGTGGTAGAAATGCAAACGCTTTTGAAAGTAGTTGACTGAAAGGAAGGAACCTGCTCTTCAAGGTCATGATTTATTTCATCCCTGAATTAAGACTATGGGTGAGTCTTGCACATCTGGTAATTGGTTTCAGAAGCATAATGAATGTGTGGAGTGGGTCATGAAGTGCATGTGGATCCAGGAGCCTCTGCTGAGATGAGACATGGGAAACAGAATATATCCTGTTTTAAAGGCTGGAAAGGCCAGTGTACAGAGTTGAAGATGGACTGCAGTTTGCATGGAGATCCAAAGATGTTTTGGATATATCAGGCCTGTGTAAGGGCTACCATGGTGCACTGTTGGCTTGGGATGGAATTTTTCCCTGGCTACTCAGCCCAGCTGGAGGGGAAAAATTGGAAAAATCCAGAGGCATGTTACCGGTCAGCAGATGTTTGATGTTTGATGTTTGCTTGATGGTTATTGAGTTTGCATTGGTCCAGTCTCTCCCTGTGATGCCTTTCAACAGTTGGAAATGTTTATTTTGTGCTTTTATATGTTGGAAGTATATAACTTGTTTTGATTTTACAGGACTCACAGTTAAGAGACAGTCTTAAATCTCAGCTAAGACTTGGGACTTTGGAACAATCTTAAAGTTGGTAAAGACTATGGGGCCTTGGAAGTTAAACTAAATACAACATACAATGTGATACGGTTATGGATCTACTGGGGCCCAAGTCAGAATGTGGTAGTTTGAATGGATGTCCACCATTAGATTCAGGAGTTTTTTTCAAGCTTGTAATTTGGCTGGAGGAGGTTTCACTGTGGGTAGATTCTAGGGTCCATCCCCAAGGTGTGTCTTGGGGTGGATCTGAATTCCAGCCTAATGTATATAGGGTTCTTAAGCTCTGCCCGGAGTTCCTGGTGTGTGCTTGCTTATGGTTTTGGTGGGGACATATCTGTCTGTGTGAAACTGTGAAAGGGGGTCAGCTGCTTCCACCATTCTGGAACTTCCCCTGGGTCTGTAAGTTTCAAATAAATTCTTCTTCCTTCCATAAACTATGTCTGGTTTGGAGGTTCATCCAAGCAACATGAAGCTGAATGCTACACTTGGTGATCTTATATATCACCTGTCACAGCTTTAAATCTCACCAGAAAGCCAATAGTTCACAACTCTGACTCAAGGCCAGCTCTGTTCCCTAAACTTCAGATTTATATATACAATTGACACTGCCCCTGGGGGCCGCCAAACCCTATGAAGATAGCATAATATTGATGCGTCTTCAACTAAACTTCTATTTCCAGCCCTATGCTCATTCCCTATTGCCACCGGGGCAGCCCAATCCCATCAGCTGCTCAGCCCCCAAATTATGAAGCCATCATTGCTCCCTTTCCATCCTTCTCTCACACTCTTTGTTCTTCTTTCAAGCTGCATCTGGAGCCCAACCACCCCTCGCGCCTCCTCTGCTTCCACCCTCCTCCCGGCCACCCCCATGTCTCTGCCTGCTCATTCCTAGCTTCCCAGGCTTCTCTCTATCCACTCATGACCCTCTGCTTCAAACCCTCCAGTGACTCTCCAGGCTCTACTTACATCTACCAAAGCATGGGAAAGGCCAAAGTGACTTGCACTTCCACCACTTCCGTGACCTCACGTTCCACTTGTCCTCTTCCTTCACCATGCTTCAGCCACAGCCACAGCCAGGGGTGTCATACAGCTCAGTCCCTCCCCTTCCCCAGGTCTCTGGGGAAAATACCATCATCACTTCCATAAGGTCTACCCTGATACCCACGGCTATTTTAAAATTCACCTTCTCTATAGAACACATCACTGTCTGACAAACCACATCTCTGTGTGTTTATCTCCCTCCCTCTCTCTCTCTCTCTCTCTCTCTCTCTCACACACACACACACACACACACACACACAACACACACTGGAGACTGAACTCAGGGCCTTGTGTCCACCACTAAGATACTTACTTACTTAGTGAATTTATTATTTATTATTTACTTTCAGTAAAATTATGAGTCTAGTATGTTTGTTTTTGTTTGTTATCTCAAGGGCTTACTACAACTCCCGACATATAATAGGGCCTCACATTTTTATTAACTTTAGAAGAAAAATGTATAAAGAATATTAACCACAAAGGTTAAAAAAAGACTAATAAACATGTGAAAATTATTTGATCTCAAAATAATGTAGAAATTGAATCTAAACTATCAAATAATCTGAAACCAAAATGTTGGCTACATATAGTTTAGGCTATGGGAAAATAGATATCTCAGATTAACCACTGGGAGTAGGATTTGGTAAATCTACTATGCAAAGCAATTTGGCATCTATGTGTAGGGCTCATAAATCTATTTGGAATTCACAGTCCCAACTTTGAGTCATTTTCATATGTGTGTGTGTGTGCATATGAGAAATGTTACATGTATATTATTTTTAGTTTTATTATTATTAATGGGTTTTTGATATAAGGTCTGACTGTGTAGCCCAAGCTGGCCTTGATCTCATTATTTTTTAGCCTCAGCAGCACTGTGTTTCTCTTAGCTTCAGTATTATTTAATATGAACATACTAGAAACAATCAAAATGTCCAGTTAGAGGGGACTGGTAAAATAAAGCATGATATATCCATACAATAGAATCATTACTAATTTTTTAAATTTAATTTTTATGTATTTATTTGTATGTGTGGAGAGGGGAGTGTATACCATGGTGTCTTGCTACTGCAAATGACTGCTTCTCTAGCTTCACATGCGTAGCTTGGAATTGAACCTGGGCCAGCAGGCTTTGCAAGCAAGCACCTTTAAATGCTGAGACATCTTCTCAGCCCTTCAACCAAATTTTTATAAATGACTGAAGATGACTTTTAAGCTCTGAAATGTGAAGATATTAAAGATTTGATATTACATAACAAAACAAATAATGAATACTGTAGGTAGTATATTCATTTTGTCTATTACTAAAAAGAAATATAATAAATATGTTCATTTCTGCCTTAATTCTCATTAAGAAAATAGAAAAGATCCACAGAAATTAATAAAAATGTTTGACAAGGTAGGAGGCAGGAATTAGGGCAAATGATGATAGGGATAGGAAAAAGACCCTTCAAATAGCATCTTTTAAACAGGAATTCCTAGTTTTGAATGATGTGTATCCATTACCTTATTTTTAAAAGTATATAAAATCAAATAAATAGGAATAGTATAAATATGCTGTGTGAAAAAATTCTGATTATTTTTAAAATATTTTAATATTTATTGATTTTAATGAAAGGTTGCTTATTTTTTTAAATCCTATTTATCCTATTTAATGATTACCCTTTTTATCCTATTTAATGATTTCCCTTCATCTTGCTCAAATTTTGTTTAACTTTGACAGAAATAAATAGGTACTATTTTTTAGATTACTATAAAATAGAAATTGTGTGTCCTTATTCTTCTCTTTATTGTTTCATTATTTTATTTTTGAAGAGAAACAGAGAGAGGGAGAGAGAATGGGCATGCTGGGGCCATTCAGCTGCTCAGCCGCTGTGAATGAGCTACAGGTGTGTGTGCCCCCTTGTGGCACACGTGTGGCACTGCACACTTGCATCACTGTGTCTAGCTACATGGGACCTGGAGATTCGAACATGCATTCTTAGGCTTCTCAGGCAAGCACCTTAATCGCTAAGCCATCTCACCACTCCATCTTTGCTTTTTATTGATGGTAGTGGTCTTGCTATGTAGTCCAGGCTTGTCTTGAACTTGTAATCCTCTTGCCTCAGCCTCCAGAATGTTGAGATTACTGACTGGTCTGCAACACCACATCCAGGCTCTCCCCTTCACTCTCAGGCACCCAAACTGATTGTTCTCTTTCTTGTCCTGTTTTCTATAACTCCATTTCCATCAAGAAATCTCCTCTCTCAAAAGGATCATGCTTGCTTTCCTGTCCTTCATTACCTCACTGTGGTCCATGGAAACTGTTGTTAAGGAATATAATTACACTAACTTTATTAATTTTAATATCTTTCTATACCAATTATTCTTCTGAAGTCTTTTGAAGCAAACACCTGGGAAGATGATGATATGTGAAATAAATAATAAGCATATATATGTAAGTATTAAAAGAAGACATCAAAATAACTAAATTCTAAGGGGAAAACAAGGTCTGTAAAACTGCTTTAGGCTTGTTGAAAATAAAGCAAGAGGATAAAAAGGCAAGTAGAACAAATAATATAGTCTATCATCCAGCATTCATCACTCTTAACCCTAGAGCATTGGCCTCTTGCTGACTAATGTTCCCTTAAAGGAGGTTATTTGTTGGTCTAATAAAATCCTAACAAATGTTGGCTACAAGTTATACAGAGAGCTTACAATTATGAAACATTTAGAGACATAATATGAGAAATAGCACAAGTAACCATACATTTAAATAGACATTTCATCTGTTAAATAAAAAGTCTGTGATGTGGGGCTGGGAAGATGGCTTAGCACTTAAAGGTACTTACTTGCAAGACTGTCAGCCTGAGCTCAATTCCGCAGCACACATGTAAAGCCAGAGGCAAAGTGGCACAGCATCTATGATCCCAATATACCTCTAGAGCAGTGAGAGACTGAGTCGTGAGAATCCTGAAGCCAGCTAGACTTAAAAGACCTTGTCTCAAAGCATGTGGAAGGAGAGGAAAACACACTAAGGTTGTTCTTAAATCTCCACACATGCTCAGTGGAATACGCACACTCATGTACATCATATACATACACACACATCCACACATATGTATATTTTAAAAAAGAAGATATTTTAAGAGAAAACTTTAGGCTACTGTGGGGCCATACAATGGTGCAAGGCTAAGAGGAACCTAACCTAGCCTGGGCTCATGAAGAAATGACATGTAGCAGAAAGCATGAAGGGTAAGTAGAAGCTTGGCAGTGGTGATTAAGAAAAGGAAGAGTATTCTTCTAGGCAGAGAAAATATTTTGTGTATTCAAGGACCCTGGGCAGACAGTAGATTGGCATGTTAGCAACCCTCTAATTGTTTATTATGTTTACTTTTCTATAATTTACATAAAACACTTAAATTATAAGTCGAAGTTCTGCACACATTCCATAAAGGCTGTGTAGGTATTGGCTAGGTGAATAGTTGGGGCAGAGAACATCTTCAAGAGAAGAAATAGAGAATACACACACACACACACACACACACATATACACATATATTTAGCGAAACCTGGGTGGTAGTACATGGGGCCTTATGGATCTGTTTAAGGATCTTGAAAGTATTTTGGATAATGTTTAGGCATCTCTGTTGTGGAAGTTCCATTTGGGGTTCATAATTATTTATTGAGGGTCTCAGTGGATTGATGGTTCTAGCTTCCAGGCATGATTGTCCGTTCCCAACCTGGGGGCTGAGATTTCAGTCATGGCCATGGGAGGAAATGAGCTTGGTTGGTCAGTGTATGTTCAGTGGAAAAGCCAGGCTTGAAATGCAGAAGGGTGGGTGAGCAGAGAGACTATAGCAAGCTCAGGGGAAAAGGAGATCAGTTCGAGGATATAGAGGAAGAATGCTAGCTACTTTTATCACTGCTGTTAGAGAATACTGTTACAGAATATCTCATAGCAGCAACTTAAAGGAGCAATGATTTCTCTTAGCTCATAGCTCTGGGAATATAGTACATCTTGGCTGAGACAGCTTGGGGTTGGGACCTGCTTCTGTCTGTGGTGATAGGAGTATGATGCAACTTCTACATTGCAGGGGAAGTCAAGAAGCAGACGGCTAGGGGCTGGAGAGGTGGCTTAGCGGTTAAGCGCTTGCCTGTGAAGCCTAAGGATCCCGGTTCGAGGCTCGATTCCCCAGGACCCACGTTAGCCAGATGCACAAGGGGGCGCACGCGTCTGGAGATCGTTTGCAGTGACTGGAGGCCCTGGCACGCCCATTCTCTCTCACTCTCTCTCTCTGTCACTCTCAGATAAATAAATAAAAATAAGCAAAAAATATTTTAAAAAAGAGGCAGACAGCTAGAGAGAAGAAGCTGAGTGACCTGTAATTTAGTCTCACCCCTACGTGGTCCTACCATGTTCAAATATTTCCCAACCTCCCCACACAGTGCCACTGCCTGTGCTCAGATCTATGAGTTTGTGGGGGACATTTCGCTTCCAAACCATAACAGAAGGTGATAGTCAAAAAGAGTCAAATAGAGGCTGGGTAGGTTGCTCAGTGGTGAGGTCACTTGCCTGCAAACCCTAACGAATGGGCTTGATTCTCCAGTACTCATGTAAAGACAGATTCACAAAGTGGCACATGCATCTGGAGTTCATTTTCAGTGGCTAGAGGATCTGGAGTGGCAAGAGGATCTCTCTTTTTTTCTCTCTCTCTCCTTGCAGATAATAAAATAAAATGAAAAGGAGTCAAATCACTGATGACATCCATGTTCACTTGCCATTAGAAGGTTTACTGCTGGCTTGACTCAGTCAGAACCTAGAGTGTGATGGTGTCCTGAGCAGAGTGAAGAGCAGCAGAATAAAGGCAATACAATGAGGTTTCCCCTGGCCCCCATGCAAACAGAAACTGGATTTGTCTTCTCATCTGAAATAATGATAAGCTTGGGGGGGGGGGAACAACATATAAAACACTTAGAAAATGAAGATTAGCCAATAAAGGGTAGTGGTTTCCTAATGACAGAAACCGAAGAAGGGGAGCCCTGCAATGGGGCCAGGGTGCTCTGTCAGAAGAGTCAGCTAGTCCACTGTGCAGGGAGGTGGTCCTAGGCTGCCTGACGTAGAATCTGGAGCTGGATGTGGTGGAACTGGGACAGTGAGAATATCAGGAAAGGGGGGAATGTGCCAGGATCTGCTAAATATTACCCTCAAGAAATTAGTGGAGGCTCGAACCCATGTAAAGACAGATTTACAAAGTGGCCCATGCATCTGCAGTTCATTTGTAGAGGCAGTAAGGATATATATCCTTATCTCTTTCTCATCATAGATGAATAAATAAATAAATATTTTGAAAAGAAATTAGTAAAGGGGCTGGACAGATGGCTTAGCAGTTAAGGTGCTTACCTTCAAAGCCTAAGGATCCAGGTTTGATTCTCCAGAACCCACATAAGCCAGATACACATGGTGGTGTGTGTGTCTGGGGTTTGTTTGCAGTGGGTGGAGGCCCTGGAGTGCCCATTTTCTCTCTATATGCCTGTTCCTTTTTCTTTCCTTCTCC
This sequence comes from Jaculus jaculus, assembly GCF_020740685.1. NCBI lineage: Eukaryota > Metazoa > Chordata > Mammalia > Rodentia > Dipodidae > Jaculus > Jaculus jaculus. Next base: position 37,099,105 of record NC_059117.1, read on the forward strand.
CTCTCTCTCATATAAATAAATAAATAAAACACTTTTAAAAAAGAAATCAGTGAAGAAGTGATGAGAGCATGCACAGGAAGAAACCACTCAAGACCTGAACAAAGAGCCCCACAAGGAGCTGAAAGTCAAAAAGTTTCAGTGCTCAAAAGGGGTGGGAGTAGACCAACTACTATAGGTGATATTTGTCCCTTTCAGGACCATCAGGTATCAGTTAGGGCAAGAAGTATTGTGCTTTACAAGTGCAAAAACATTAAACCTAGACTAAAAAACAAAATCCAGGTCTGGAAATACCAAACATAACAAAATGAAGCACCCATATGATCAAAACTATTTCCAAGGTTTTCACTGTGTCCTATAACAAGGCTCCAGCATAAAGACAGAGATGTGAAAGTGCCCAACAAATAAGGGTAACTTCACACTGTCTCATACCCTATGAAAAGTTGCGAGGCATACAAAGACGCCAAAAAATGCAAGCTGTCACGTTGAGAAAAATCCATCCAAATAGCAGAAATGACATAGATCATAGAAGCCATTTATTATATCTGTTCAGTTGAGCATGGTGGCACAGACTTGTAATCCTAGTACTTGGAAAGCTGATACAAGAGGATCAGGAGTTCAAGTTCAGCCTGAGATGCACTTCAAGACCCTGCCACAGTCATTAATAATATGTTTAAGACTTAGAAAAAAGATTGGACATCAGTGATATTAAATAGACACATGCTGAAATTCTGGATTCTGAAGATGAAAATTACATTGTAAGGTGCAAAATTATTAGATGCAATTAGCAGGAAGCACACACTGGAGCAAACGGATTAGTGGATGCAAAGACTGAGCAATAAAAACTTGCCCAAATAGAAAGATAGAGTGAAACAAAGAGATGACCAGTGAACTGTGGGACAATACAAACTCACCATGACTTAATCATTCTGCTCTTAGGTAATTTTTAGGAGAAATGATAGCTTATGCCCATGCAATGACTTATAAATGAGTATCATTGCAATATTATTCATAATAGTACAAGCTAGAAATAACCTGAGGTCTACAAGCAGCTGAATTGATTTTAAAAACTGAGGTATGTTGGGCTGGAGAGATGGCTTAGTGGTTAAGCGCTTGCCTGTGAAGCCTAAGGACCCCAGTTCGAGGCTTGGTTCTCCAGGTCCCACATTAGTCAGATGCACAAGGGGGTGCAGGCATCTGGAGTTCGTTTGCAGTGGCTGGAAACCCTGGCGTGCCCATTCTCTCTCTCTCTCTATCTGCCTCTTTCTCTCTGTGTCTGTCACTCTCAAATAAATAAATAAATAAATAAATAAATACTTCTTTAAAAAAAAAACACCTGAGGTTTGTCATAGACTGGAAACTTCCCAGAAATAAATAGGATATGGTCTTCGAGTAGGTTTTAAGATGGGTGGATCTAAGCACAAGGATGTTGAGTGAAAGAAGGAAGACAAGGAAAACATATTGTGGGGTAGAATGTGTACACAGTTCTCAAAATGCAAACAAGACTATGGTGATGGGAAACAGATCGATGGAGGGAGGGGGTAAGGAGAGTCAGGAAGGAGGAATGTCACAGGCACATTAGGACATTTGGGGAGTAACATACATACATTCATTATCATGATTTGGTGGTGGCTTCATGGATTTGTATGTGCTCATCCAACTGAATATTTTAAACATTTGTAACTTTTTAGTGTGTTTTCATGATCTTTCAACACAGCTATTGTGAACAAAAATTTGTGTAAATAAACGATGCTGGGACAAAGCTAATTTAGCAGCTAAGAAAGTTACGTTTCATAGCAGCTGGTTTTGCTTGGGGCGAATAGAGTGGTCAGTTGCTTGCTTTTGTGAGCTGGGGGGGAGGGCGGATAACAGGATGAGGAGGCTATGGCTGAGCAAAGACCTCTGCAATCTTAGAGCCCAAGGCCACATGACGCAGCGTGGAGAGCAGACAAGGATGCAAAGACGAATGTGGAGCCCACTCCTCCCTGAATTTTATCCTCCAGCTTGTGAAGGGAGGAAGTTCTTACTCTGCAGTACCAGAAACATTCTCTTAAAGGTAGCTAATGGGATTTCCACACTGCTTCCTACCCCCTTAAGGAGTAATTTCTCTCCAGATCCGATGACTCCCGCTAAATTCACATTTGAACCGTGATACACCACAAAAATAAGATTACTTCATTCAACAGTGGACTGAGCCGCTGTCCTCATGGGAAGGGCTGCGAGTTAGATGTCTGGCTTTTAGGAGAGGCTGCTGGGCGCCCTCAGGAGCACCCTTGATAGTGCTGATGGTGACCACCCTGGAGGGTTTATAAAATATAGACAGTGTTGTCGCCTAACTGAAAGAGATGTTGGTCTTCAAATTTATCATTTTATTACACACAGGTGATCTCTCTCTTTCTCTCTTTCTCTCTCTCTCTCTCTCACACACACACACAAAGGAGTCTTTGCTTCACAGTAACTGCTGACATTTATAATCTGTCTAAACAAACACAAACTATCACTTTAACAAAACCACTTGTCATGGTAGCTTTAAAACAACTATGCTAACTCTGGTTTTGCAACGGACCACTTTAGAAAGACAGACTTGGAGGGGAATTCAGGGAATTAAATTTTTTGTGGTATGAAATCCTGATTCTGCAACAATTTCTGTAGCTTTCAGATTTATTCAACAGATTTATTTCGATACTCAAGTCAATTTCCTACATCTGTTTCCTTTCAGTCAGGAACCCGAGGTCCCATCAACGTTCCCGAGACTTCGCTAGGGCTGCGGGATAAGACTCTTAGAGCAGCGCCCCTCCCCGCTTTTTCTTCTCTGGGCCCGCCGCTCATTCTCAGCAAGCGGGCGGGTGGCTGGCTGGGGTTGGGTCTCTGAAGTTTGGAGTTCACCGCGCTTTTTTCACGTCGCGACCAAGCCGGGGTCCATGAGTTTTCCCAAGGGTTTGCGAAGAGCCGAGCCGGCGAAGGGTTAGGATTACTTGGAGCAGCCCCCAGAGGCGGCTCAGCTCCTCGCGGGGTGCTTTCTGACCCTGGCTGGAGCGCAGGACTTGGGGTGGCCGCCTCCCCTGCGATACTGCCCCTTAAGCGGGAGGACCCGCGCGTGCCTGCCCGCGGAGACGCTCTGCAAGGACAGGATCCCGGTACCCAGCCGCGCGCGCAAGGGGCTGGTGACTCCCGGGCAGTCCACGGAGAAGATCCGGGCTGTCTGTCTCTGGCAGGACTGGACGGGGAGGAAGGACAGTGTGTGTCGCTCGCACTGAAGCTCTGAGGGTGCCCAGGACCCTTGGGTCGCGCTGCTCCGCTCCTGTTGTCCATGGGTCCCCTCTCGCCGCGCAGCCCCAGACGGGGAGAGCCGGCACGGTGAGTGGCTCTCGAAGCCCAAGCTCCGGCCCCTCCCCCGTCGCTCGGGGGCGGGAAGTGGTGGGTGGGAGTCACCCGAGCGTGACTGCCCGAGGCCCCTCCTGCCGCGGCGAAGGGACTCCATAAAAGCCCGGTTGCGACCCGCTTTCCGCACCCCAGCCGTCCGCTCTCAGCCTGCGGAGAGACGCGCCCCGCCGCACCGCACCCGCCGCGCAGCCTGAGCCGCCGTGAGTGCGGGGACCCGTCGGGGAGGAGGGACGGGAGCCAAGGGGACGCGGGTGAACTTGCTCCGGGGGGTCCTGCCACTCTGCGCGGAGCTCTGCAGGGTCGCCACCCGCTCCCCAGCCTTTGCGCGCCCGCTGGCCCAGGTCCACACCCTGCCCTTCTCCTTGCCCCTTCTGGTACCCAGATGACCCATCCACCCTTCTTCTCGGACCCCTCCTAGTCCGCCTGTCCTCTTGAAGAGGATACGGAGGAAGACCGTGGGATCTCAACTTGGGGCAGAAGGCGACCCGGAGGTCACAGCCAGGGATCCGGATTGAGTGCGCGGGAGGGAGGTTTCCCGAGGATCCCGAATGAGGAATCCCGGGGCCTTTAGATCCGAATGGAGACACTGGCACAGAGAGAGGTTACCTCGCCCTGTTTCTGTCTCTGGTCACTCCCAGGGGACCTCAACCATCACCGTGCTGCCACCAACAGTGACTGAGAAGAAAGTTCTGGCCTCCCAAAAGAGCTTGGGGAAGAGAGAGGAAAGTGATCATTCTCTAAGCCAGAGGGGGAGAACTTCCAATAACTGTTTGAAAAGTGTCTAGATTGGCGGGGTGGCCCGCCCTCGCCTCTCACCTTCTGGCTCAGGGACCTTGCAACTTGGCACGAAGTTCCCTGCAGTTCTAGAAAAAGCGGAGAAGTAGGGCTGGCGCGCGTGTGGGCTCACGCAGGCCGAGCAGGAGCGGCGCCAGCTGAACCTCACTTCTCCCTGGGGGCTGAGAGGGGAGCATTTTGGAGGGTGGAGGGCGGCAGCAGGGATGGAGGCGCGGGCGGGGCGTCCTTGGTATCACTGATGTTTCTATGTCCGCAGATGCCCGGTAGCAAGACAATGGGGCTGTCGGGCCTGACCCTCGCCCTGTCCCTGCTCGTGTGCTTGGGCGCGCTGGCCGAGGCTTACCCCTCCAAGCCGGACAACCCGGGAGAGGACGCGCCCGCAGAGGACATGGCCAGATACTACTCCGCGCTGCGACACTACATCAACCTCATCACCCGGCAGAGGTGGGTGGCATCTGCCTGCTCACCTGCGGATCCCCTGGACCCGGGACAGTGAGGTCCTTTCCTTTTTTCTTCCCATGCACAAACTCCGCTGTAGTTAGTGTGGGATGCTACTGCAAACTGAGTTCACACCTTTTGTCACTACTGACACAGTCACCAAGTCCCCATCCCTGGACACAAATCCTCCTAGGCTGTGTACTGTGTATCTGGTAATTCCAACCCCCACACCCATTTTTATTTTCCTTTTTTCTCCTTGGGGAAGTGTCTAAAAGCGCAAGGGTGTGTCTGACAAATGATGTAGGGAGCGCCAATTTCCAGAGAAAACTGAAAAGCCACCCAACTAATCAAAGAGAATCAAGGAAACAGTAGGGTTGCCAAAGAGGCGAGAAAGTCCTTTGAACCTGACCAGGGTCAATTGATGACAGTATTCAGGAAAAAACGAACACAGAGAGAGGTTTCTTTTCTTCTGTACAGTCTCCGCCCCCATACTGGAAAACTCCAGATTAGCATGGAAACTAATTGAAGTAAATAGAGCAGACCTTGCCCCATGTAAATAGCAGGTGAGTTCTGAAAAGCTAGTGTCTACTTGGTGGCCTGAGGAATGGTAAGGCTGATCATGAAGGACCATCAAGTTCAAATGAAACGCTGTTTATGCTCTCAGTATCAAACATTAAGCAGAAAACCAAATCTATTTCATGACGTTGGGTTTAAAATTTGTTTCCAAAACTGGTGCATCTCTAAGTTCTAAGTTATTTAACATTAAATTTAAATTGCTGTGATCAAATAACCTTAAAAAGCTTTAACAGACAAGCCCTTTGTACGATTACACATTTAAGTAACTTGACATATTTCAGGTGTGTGTTTTAAAGTGTTGTGGCCTGGCTGGTTAAACCATTTTTTAATATTTACAAGTCAGGAAACGGCAGGAAGGGGTGCAGATGAGGGAAGAACTTGTACTTCAAAAGTGGTTTCTTTTCATTTTACCATAAAGGTATATGACATTCTGAAAAGTTTTATGTAAAGGTTCTCATAGAGTCAAGTAATACTGGCCCATCTTCTCTTGAGATCTGGTCATTTCAACCAGCAATAAGTAATAATCGTTTTAATCCTAACAGAAAGTTCATGGCTTCAAATTTTCACTTATGTATTCCATGGCTCAGAGGGGTAAAAAAAGCCCACACAAATAAAATAGTACTATATTGATTTTTTTTGAAAAAATATAAGTAACATTTCTATTAGCATACAAATTACAAACATACATATTAGGTTTCATTATGATATTTTCAAACAAATTTGGTTTTGGCTGATCTCCCCCTCTTCTCTCCAGTCCCTAATACCCACCTCTGGTCCCCTTACACCCCGAATAGCCTCCATTCCACTTTCATGTCATATGTGTACATTATTTGAAAACCTGTTATTTAGTTATAACATAACATATAGCAGAACCCATTTTTATAGATGAATATTTGGCCATTGTATCAAGTTTTAAAGCTTCAAAATGATTTTAGCCTTTACTTCAAATCCTTGAAGTGAGCATAATTATCTCTGCATTACAGATCATAAAATTCAGTTCATTTCAGAAGAAACCTTTCTTGGGGGGTTGTAATCAAAGACCCTTATTGAGTTTTATTGAATGTGGTTACCACCATCAACATTCAATGTGATTTCCAATACCTTTGACTAAAAAATAAGGGAAAGGACTTGGATGTCACAGGAAAATATTCATGTTCAATGGGAATGAGTTGGTCTCTACGGCAGTTTCCCATCTCATCTTCATAATAAACTCCTCAGAAACAATTAGGCATGCATTGACTTCCCACCAAAGATGCCCACTCAAGTGAAGTATGTGCCTTTGAAAATAACAGTGTGATTTGTGTCTATGTTTTAATTCAGCATATGTGGTCATCTGAAATAATTCTCTCCCTTTCTCTACCTAGCTGTATTTCTGGTGCTATGTGTGCTGTGGGCTGATTGCTTCTGAAAGCTGTGGGGTTTATCTTAAGTTATGGCTCTATTTCATCTTGATTCTCTAGATCCTTAGATCAGTGATTCCCATCTGGTGTGATTTTATACTTCCCAGAACTGGAGACATTTTTTCATAGTGACAACCGGATGTGATTGCTACTGGCATCTAGTGTATAGAGGACAGGGTTGCTGTTGAACATTCCAGAAAACCTAGCACAGCCCCCTGCAACAGAGTCTGTAGCCTCAAATATCAGTGTTGTCAAAGTTGAGAAACTCAGCCCTAGGTTAATGTTTCTCCATTCTGACTGTGTATCAGGATAACCTGGGGAGCTTGGAAAACTCACTGGAATTGGCTTCCACTTTCTAGTGCTTTTAAAGCTCCTTTGGTGGGTTTGAGACTCTTTGTCCTAGAGACTCAGTCTTTGTGAGTCCAAGCACTACGGAGAAGAAGGATAATCCAGGATTAATTAGAGAAGGAAGTGCAATCAGGCTTGCTGTTCTGTGTGCCAGTCTGTGCCTATGCAAATACCACTGCTCCTCTAGTAGACTGAGAAATTGGAGAATACAGTTGCCAGTTCTTTTGCTCAGTGGAGCCTGGCGAAAGTGAACAAATTAAGGTTGCCTTAGAGTTTGCAGACTAGCAAAGTCAACTAAAGGACAGAGTGAGCATAAGCCTGCGGTCTGGTGGCACAACTGCTGAAAATCTCGGAGGAACTCTTATCAATGGTGGAGAGGCAGTTGGGGGGCTTGAGGGGGGCAGAGAGTGTTGGTTTCCCTCTGTTCCCCTTGGGTCTCAGCACAGGAGCAATAACGGGAAGTCTTTCCAAAGCATTTGAATTTAGTTGTGCTTGATGGACACTTAGAGCAACCTTCAGTCAGCTTTGTTCAGCTGTTGTAGCTATTATTTAATCCATCCATGTCAGACTAAGTTTCCATTTAGAAACAAAGTAGCTGCAGGTACCCAAAAGCCTTTTCTGAGAAAGGGGAAAATGATGTCATTTGGTATAGATTTGTTAAATGCGCTAGCAGTGCCTGTAGTTGGTACCCTATACTACCCGCTATACATTTACTAGATGTAAATGTAGCCTCTCGTTTTTATATTGCCCTATCACTTCCTGCTGTAGAAGGGGGGGCAATTATTAAAACCATTTATATGAGCAGTAGGATTCTATTATGTGCTTGGTGAAAATCAGTTTCCAAGAAGTCTTTTTACCTTCGGTGCCTTTGGTGACCAAGGATCTGTTGGTAGCTCTAAGAACTGATGCATTTCGACCACGGCACTTGCATTAGCATATCATACCACATTGTCAGTTTCATAACATTGTTGCACATTATATTATCACAAAGATTCTGGTTTAAGCAAGACTTGTGGTTTTATTTTTACAAATGAGAAAATAGATACAAAGATGCAGGTGGGTCTCCACCATCATTACGCTGCTTTTTTTTCTTTTTACTGTTTCTAGAACATCATCTCATCTCCTTGTTAAGATTTCAGCTGCTGTGGATTATCAGAACTATAGCCAATCAAGTAACTAATTATGGAAACATTTGAAATTATTCTTCAGTGTTTTTAATTTCTCATCACCTTATTATAAAAGTATGTTTACATATTACTGGTATAGTATAAAAGGGCAAGAATTGTCTAGGAATTTGGGTTAGGTTTCAATAATTGTCTCAATTATTTATTAAGTACTTAAGCACAACTATATATAATAAAGTCATGTTTATGATATTGTTTGCAATGATGTTACACTTCACAGTCCTCAATTTGCCAGTAGATGAGCAATTCACAGCAACTTCTCAGTTAATGGAAGTCTATCTCCTTTTCTCATAAAGGATTCTTGGCTATTCCAGGTTTTCTCTATACACTTTTCACTTTTCTTTTGCAGATATGGCAAGAGATCTAGCCCGGAGACACTTATTTCAGACCTCTTACTGAGAGAAAGCACAGAAAATGGCCCCAGAACCAGGTATGACAAGGCTTGGGATGGGTGGTATTGCTGTAGTGTCCAAGGTACCAGGGGAGGGGCCTCACAGAGAGCTGGTGAGTGCATTGGGAGGGAGGCATCTAAGAGAGGGAGTCTGCAGCACCAGTGGAGATAGAAAATCAGGCAAGTAGGACCTTGGTTTTCATATACACTCTGCAAATCTCTGATTTGCTGTAGGTAGCATTTTCCAATGTATATTGCTTCCTTTCTCTTTGAAAACTCAATGTAAATGACTTTTAGCTCAGAAACTATTCTGTATAGAATGTATATCATTTTTTAGAATTGCAGAAACATAGAGTGAGCCTTAAATTTAAATCAAACTGACCAATCACTCCATTTAGGCTGGACTGTCTTTATTTTTTGTACACTAGGTGACAACTCCAGATGTCCTAGAACATGTCCCTCATGCATTTGACTCTAGCTTTGCTGCTTTTACCCAGAGCTCTATGTAAATAAAGGGCTCCTGTTGACATATTAGTTCAATGTAGTGATTTAGTCTTGTCAATGAGTGACTGTTGAAAGTTGTGTTACCCTTGGGCACTTATCTGCAGCCTCAGAATTTTCTTGGAATAGGGATATGACTTCAGATGTCCACCAAAAACCCAGGGGCTGACCATTGGGCTAGAGCAAGGAAAGAATATTGCTGAAAAAAGTGAATCTGCCTTGTCCTCCTAACTCCCAACCTTGGCTATGTTGTTCTTAGCTCCTGTCCCTACCCCAGTTCTTACGGGGGTCCTTACTGGGGTCCTCTCAGCCCACAGTAGCTGGCTGCCTGCCTGAGACCCGGAGTTCCATAACATCAAGAACCACGTTCCCCAGAAGAGGTCACTAGCACACTTGCTCAATGAGTGTTATTTCCTAGAGTTTCCCCCTAGAGGATGCGTGGGCAATCCACCCTCCTCAGTTCCTTTGTGAAGTGAACTGCCAGAGTGAAGGGCCCCAGTGAAGAGCTGGTAGGTTTATCTGAAGTAAATGCTGATTTAAACTGAAATAAAACTCCAGTGCTTCTTTCTCTAGAGACACCAGGCAAGATTTAAACATCAAGTACAAGAAAATGGGTGGGAAATCCAAAAGCTTTGTTTTCAATACTAAGCAATAAGTACCTTTTGTGCTTCGTTCTTATGCACATATTTACACAGCAAAAATTTAGGGTAGGCTGCATATACATAGGATTTAGAAAATAATGACTCAGACTTATTTAGAACTCTAATACTGGCTTTGTTTTGTAGCCTAAAATAGCATAGTTAGCACATGAAATAAAGTTAATTGCATTCTGATTGACAGACACAATCATGTGCAATTAGAAGGAGACAAAAGTTGATAGCCTTGAAGCTGTCTATGAGTGCCTTTTTATTAAATAGGGCTCTTTATAGTCTAATAAATAACATCTTACTACATAAAAAGGCTTGGTGGGAAACAACAGAAGTATATTCAGAGTTGAATAACACTAACTTTCTTGTTAGAGTTTCATGTGATTCCTGTAGTTTTGATCTTCAGAAAGATTGTGGAGTTCCTTGGCTAACTCCTTTGATATGTACAGAGCCTTTTAAGTACTCCCTCAGAGATTGCCTCAGACTCTAGTTCCCATGAGTGAAAGCCACTCATGTGGATCTTTGCACATTATGCAGCTGCCTCATACCCTACTATTCTACATGGTCTCATAAGTAGATGCCCACAGGAAGATCTGCAACAGTTTCTGATCTCTGATCCTCTTGCCACTCAGAACTGAATGTCTCATCCTGAAAGAGTCCCTGGAAATTGGGCAGCTTCACTATGTGCTTTGCTTATGTTTTACAGGCTCGAGGACCCTTCCATGTGGTGATGGGAAATGACACTTCCTCACCAGCCTTTTCCTCTGTTCAACCCATGTCTCATCTCATCCTGTAAAATTACTCTGCCTGTCCTACCAACGCATGTGGCTGCCATGCTGAATTCTACACCATTTCCCTTTGCTGTCCTTGTATATATGTGTGTCTAAATAAAGTATCATGCATTCAAAATTGTATTCTCTTTAATGAGCAGTATATTATCACAATAGGAAAGATTAAATTATTCACTAAATGACAATTGCCTTGGAGTAACAAGCTTGGGGTTTGTTTCACAAATATTAAAGCAATGGCTATGCAGGATAAAGTTCTGAATATCTGTGATGACCAAGGTGTGTGTGTGCGTGTGCGTGCGTGTGTGTGTGTGTGTGTGTGTGTGTGTTTGTAACATACATGAACATAATGATCAGAAAACTCTCAATTGTGAAAGTTTTTCTGCCCTAGCATTCACATGGAATCCTTGTTAATCTATGTTGTTAGTTGAGGGAGCTTCTATCTCATAGTCCTTCATCAATATGTCCAGTCCTTACAGATAGCAGTTACCAGCTACATATGGCTTTTGAGCAACTTATATGCGTAGTGCAAATAAGAAACTGAGTTTTATGTTTTATATAGTTTAATTCCTTTGAGTAAACCACATGTTGCTGATGGCTACCACATCAAACAACTGAGATCTATCTGTGAATTTATGTAATTCTTCTGAGTCAAAGACCACACTAGCCCAGATGATCACACTTTTGCACAACATGGGGCAAATTAATTAGCTTAGCTAAAAGTTATTCAACTTCTTTCAGTGGTTTGCAAGAGCTGTTCAAAATTAATGTTATCCAATTTTTACATGTACACTGAATCAAAGAAAATAAGTTCCATCCCATATTGGCACTTTGCACTACATTGTGAAAAAGTGCATAAATATTTTTATCTGTTACATTTAAATTTCTTGCAAAAACCCAAAGAGAACAATATGTAGTTATGTGCTGCCTAGTAACTGAGACAAATGAGTCTTTAGGTGACTTTGTCATTGTCCCAACATTATAGACTGAATTTATAAAAACAAATGACTATGATGTCACTAGGTATCAAGAGTGGCTCTATAGGACCACTATCTGTGTGTGGTTCATAATTAACTGAAGCATATGTGGCCCATGACTGTCAATTATGACCTAGCAAATATAAGGCATATTTTCTGTATATAAATAGTTTCCTCAGCCAGTGGAATCTGATGCTAAAAAGTATAAATCCCTTTGATGAGAATTATTCCATGATTTCCCAAAGATTCCCCTTATTTTTGTTTCTTTAACTAAATGCTGTTGTATAAGGAAGTTTTTTTTAATCTTTAATGATAGGGGCTGGGAGATAGTTAAATTAGTAAAGGTCTTGTGACACAGTCATAGGAACCAGAGTTGGATTCCCAGAGTCCATGTAAAATGATGGGTGTGTTAGTACTCATTTGTAATCTTAGCCCAGGAAAGGTGGAGACATAAGGACTCCTAGGGTGCCCATCTAGCCAGTTGGTGAGCTCCAGGCTAATGGGAGACACTGTCTGAAAAAGGTAGATGGTATTCCTAAGGAACAACACTGGAGGTTCTCTGGTCTCCAAACATATGTGCATACATGTGTACCCACACAGATAAACATGCACATACACATACAATATATTTAAAGGTTAAATAACTATTATAATACAATGTAACTTCTGTATTAACCTACTATGTTTGGAGATTTTGCTTATTGAAGTAGCATTATGCAAAGAAGTTTGACTCAGTGATCCATCTGACATTGTAGTTATACTGAGCATTCATCACTAGCTAGAAAGCTCTAATTATAAGTGGTGGGGAAATAGGAGTGATATATATGATCCATTGAAAGGTAATCCAGGAATTTCACTATAAGTGAAAATTTCAGCCTCTTATTCCCCCAAACCCTAAATGCTTGGAAACAACCCCCACCACACAGATATTTCCTCTTATCTCACAGTCTCTTTATTCTTCTTATAGGAAGAGAATGGAAACTTTTTTAATAGGAAGAGAGAAAGGGAGGGAGGAAAGAATGGTGCCAGGATCTTTAGCCACTGCAAACGAACTCTAGATGCATGTGCCCCTGTGCACATGTGCAACATTGCGCACTTGCGTCACTGTGCATCTGGTTTACGTGGGACCTGGAAATTTGAACATGAGTTATAAGCTTTGCAGGCAGGTGCCTTAATTGCTAAGCCATCTCTCCAGCCATTGGAACCCTTTATAATCTCTATGGGCCTGACCCAGGGACTGTCAAACTCTTTGAGCTTCAAATTCATAGAACTCCTGAGTTCTCACTCATGAGACAAAGATAATAATTCCTGCCTAAATTTCCACATAAGTCTATAAGACTATGGTAGGATTAATTGTCAAGTTATATTACAAATAAGTGGTAGAAGGGGGTGGGTAGGTATAAAGTTTTTGATGAGTTGGATCATATCAATCTTTAAATATAAGCAGTTGAAAACTACATTCCAAGAGATTCATATTGTTTTCTCAAGAATTCTCAGTCTGCTGAACATCCTTGGAGAAGGCTTAACACCACTGGGTCATCTACTTGTCACTGTAAAACTAAGTAATATTCATCACAGTTACCCTAAGAACAATTCAACTTGTATTAGTGAGATACCTGTGAACAGCAGTCATTACCAAGTAAATTGATCAGCATTTATTAAGCACTCTTCTGATTCTAGCTTGTGCCTCTATGTTCTCTAAGGTATGAATTGTGTGTAAGTTTGTTTTTGAGAATGGCATCATGCTTTTATTTTGATCCTTACAGTGCTCATAATCCAGTAGAACAGATAATTTTCCTATCATTTGTTATCAACAGGGCAACTGGGGCCTGAGGAATGTGACTTGTCCTGCCTCATTTAAGTTAGTGGGGCAAAACAATGACTCTTCTTGCAAGCTTCATCCCGCTTGATGATGTCTTTCAGAGTCAGGAAGTTTAGACCAGGTCTTCTATGATCCAGAAGAGAACATGACTTGGGTACATTTCAATTAGATAAATAACAAATAATTAAATTAACTGGGCAGACATGCTTGTAAAAGGCTTATTAAAGAATGTAAATGTGAATTTACATTGGTGTGGTGCCCAGCTGGGTTCTATCAGGACTGGTTTATGAGGGGAATATTCAGAGTTCTACCTGATGATTATCTACAGAGTGGTCAGAAGTTAGATTGGTAAGATAGGTCCAAGAATGAAAAAACTTATTAATTCATTCATTTACTTAACACTTTTGAGCACCTAGTATGTGATGGACATGGTACTCAGCTGTAGGGATACTAAGGTCAGTAATAGTCACAATAGGATCCTAACAGAGAACTTGCCATCTAGTGAGAGAGGGGGAATACAGTGCATCACTGGAAATAAAGATGGAAGTGCTAGAGGTATGGGATGGAGTAACTTCTCACTTGCCAAGATAGTCTTTGCTGTTTCCTAAAAGATTTGTGCCTATAGGGTCAGTTAACAAGTGTGGAATAAAGTGGCAAGCAAGCATAAGGAGTCAAATGTAGGGTTGCCTACTCCCTAATACAGGAAGGAAAGAACTCACTATTTATTTTGAAAAATGTTAGGTGCCATAGTAACTTCCTTTTTCTTTCCCCTGCCTTGGATCAAAACAGAAGGACAGATTAAAAGACAAAGAACAATCAGCGCTGGCCTGGGGCCTCCATCCCTTAGTGCAGAACTTTGTAGGTGAAGTCAAGATGGCAGGTGTACTTGAACTAACTGCAACTCTGTGTGGCTTCCATAGGACCACCGATGGTCGGAATGTGACTTGGTGACAGCTAATTATCCATCTTCTTTCTTCTTGATGCACAAGCATTAAAGATATATGATTACCTATTCCCATGTATGCATTAGAAAATGGCTCTGTTTTCCATGCCCATCACTGGCCTCAGCTACAATGCCACCAGAACAAAACATCCTGCATTTCTGTCATACAAAAGAAACCAGTATTTTGAATGAAGCATTTTCATGTCATGTTCTTTTATGGTGGTTCTAGGTAGGAGGATTATGATATTGTCACAACTAAAATTATTGCCTTTTCTTCTTCCTATTAGAACAATTAGCATAGAGTGAAGTCGTACAGGAACCTTTTCTCTTAAAATTGAAATGGAATAACATGTAATTAATCTTATGTGTCATCTGGGCTCATTTTTTGTGCTTAAGCAATAGCTATCAAGTTAAACTCATTCTCATGCTGCAGAATTGAAATGCTGTGCATGATGGGAACAAAGAGCTGCGCATTGACATCGACCTCGTTGCCTGATGGAGTAGATACTCAGCGACAGAGAGCTCAGTCTGGAACTGACAGTGAAGACGAGTGTTGCTGTCACCTTCTTTTTGCTAGGACAAACCACATGACCAGAAGCAGCTTATGGAAGGAGAGGGTTTACTTTAGGTTATAGTTTTGAGGGGAAGTCTCACCATGGTGGTGGAGGAGCGGTGTGGGGAAACATAACAGGAGCAGATAACTGGGCATCACATTTCCTCATCAGCAGGCAAGAAGCACCAATAGTGACATCCTGAGCACCCAGTGGGGCTGGACTGATAAATGTCAAGGTCAGCTCCCAGTGACACACCTTCTTCAGCAAGGCTCCCCCTCTCAAATTCTCTACCGAGAACAAAGCATGAGGCTTAATCACAAACACTGAGGCTATGAGGGACATTTTACATTCAAACCACCACAACAAGGAATGATCACAGTGAAGCCACAGGGCATGCAGTGCTTGGCTAACAACCTTGCACAGGTCATTTATGAGGGAACAGTCATTCAAATGATTTTTCAATTAAAGGTTGCCTGAAATAATTGGAATCTTACTTATTCCAATGTGCACATCCTTTCTATCACTGCCAAGTCTTTTCAAACCAGAAATACCCAAAAATGAGTAGGTCTAAGTAATTTAATACAACAATAAACAATGTTGGCACAATATATAGTCTTCTTCTAAATAGACTTGATTATTTTCCACATTAAAATGGCCTGCTGATCTCTAGTGAGTTTCTAGAATCACATGGATGTTATCAATTCTGGAAATATTCCCTCAATATTCTTTCTGTGACAAGTACTTCCAAGTTCTAAGGGTGAAATGAATGTGAGGGAGACAGACTTACTGCTATTAAAGACCTAGCAACTTATGAAGGTGATAGATACACTCTTAAGGGACAATTCCACAAGACAGATAGTGGTCATTTTTTAAAAAAAATAGAAGCATAAAGCCAAGGCAATGGGGGAAAGAGGAGGCTGAAGCCATTTGTACTAGTGTGTGAGGAGTGGGAAATGCCATGTAAATTGAGTGGCAAATGTCAGGGCTCTGTAAGTTGGGAAGTATCAAGATATAACATTGATGCCTAGAAACAAACTATGAAGCTACTCAATTTGGAAGCTTGAATTTGCTTCTAAGGGAGGTAATGGTGGGTCACCTCATCTCAGCTCCTATTGTCTAATGCGATGAAGAAGGATGAGACAGGAAGGGCCAGACTGTATTTGATCCTCTCTTATTTTTCCTGTCCCAGATGAGGAATTCCTTCTGGGAAGCAAGTGAGGAGAGTAAGCCCTCAAAGATCAAGTGTCGTGCTTTTACAAAACGTGCTTGTGCGGGCCCAGGGGTATAAGTGGCAAAGTGTGATTGGGGAAATGTTTCTCTTCTCCGTCTGACAGGCACCACAGCCACTTTGCGGGGGAAGCCCAGGCAGACACCGGAGCTTAGGTGTGACCCCAGCACTGCAGCAGGAGAAGCTCTGGCACTAGTGAGAGCTGGGTTCTCACAAATGCTTCTGAAGGCATGGCTGGTGCAGGCATGCCAGTTCCCGGGTGTTGGCCTGTGGGGATGACCAACCTCACAGTTTTCCCAGACTGTCCTGGTGTTAGCCCCAGAAGTCTAGCCTCTGAGAAAACCCCTAAGTTTCAAGCAACTGGGATAGTTGGTGCCTCCATTCGGGGATCAAGCCACCACTTGTAATCTTTTTAAGGGGAGGATGGTTGGTATGTCAAGATCCTTCCATGTGAATGCCTTTTCCAGCAGCCAGTGTCGACACCTGAATACAGATGTTACCCACGTGTTATTTTTCCAATTGACCTCGCTGCACACTCTTCTCTTTAGATAATTGTAAAAAAGATAATTGAAAATATTCCCATGGTGGATAAACATCAGCTATGGAGATATTAAGAATGTTTTGAATTTCTAGACTAGCCACTTTCATATTCTAACATAAGTTCATTGGGTCTGTGAATGCATATTTAATTTCATGGATAATTAACTCTTTATAAGAAAACCCATTTCAGCTTGAAATCCTAAATAGAAGTTTGCTGTCCGAAGTTATAAGAAAGTTTTGTGGATTTCTACTTGGAATAAATAAGGTATGAGGGAACTAATGTTTGTTGAAAAATTATAATAGTTAATCCTTAATTTACTTTCTTTTAATCTTCACTCAAACCATAAGGGATAGATATTGCTGGATATATTTTAAAGCTGGTGAAACTGAGATGCAGAGGTGAAGTGAGACAACACTGCTAGTCAGTGCTGGAGCTGAAATTGCCAACGTAGGCCATCTGTCTGCATATCCTTGTTCTTTGTGCCACAGTATTTTACCTATAAGGATTTTAAATCTCTGTCTTACATCATCATTGGGATCATAAAGGGAGGTAGCAGAGAACTGGTATGATTGCAGCTTTGATTTTACAAAATCCTGGCATGATTTTTTTCATTACAAGTCAGTCTCCCTCGTCCACAAAAACTGAGCTTTGCCTAAAAATTTAGTGTGCCTAAAACTAATACAGCTATGTCAGCATTTTAAAAGTGCTATGTACCTACTTCATTCACTTACCTTCAACTTTCATGGGCCATTGTGCTCCAGTTATACCTGTTTTGACACAGTTTAGCTACTTTATAAATGTAGATAAAACGTACTTTGAAGTAGAAAGTTTAGACATATTTATTACAACTATAGAAAAAGAATTTTCTACCCTATTATCTTTTTAGTATTTTTTCAGTTTACCATCCTTTAATTTACTATTTAATTACTATAGCTTCTTTTCTTTTTTTATTGAATAAATCTAGTTTTCTTCTTTCCTCTAGTAACATATATTTTTTTCTTTTGAAAAAAATGAGTACATTAGAACATTGAATATTCCCATGACTCTCTCTGGACATTATGATTATCCATCTCAGTTAGTTAATATTTCCGTTTTTTAAATATATATTTATAGTCAATGCTTGTTTGATTTATATGTTTATATGTGATGTTCACCAATTTCTTAATTCACTATTCTTTCAGTGAATTCCTTCTTCCTGGATTCAAACTCCTTCTTTCATTTTGCATGTGTGTGGTGGTGTGCGTGAGTGCATGTAGGTGGGCACATGTGTGTGTGTGGGCACACATGTGTGTGCATATGGAGGGCAAAGGTTTATAGTAAGTGAATTCCTCTATCACTATCCACCTTATTCTTTGAGATAGGCTCTCTTGTTGAAATTACACCTTATTGACTTGGATAAACTAGGTAGCCAGTGAGCCCTAGAGATTCTGTCTCCACCTCCCCAGCACTGAGGTCACATGTGGGCATCTGAATTTTTGTGTGTGTTCTGGGGATCCAGACTCAGGTCCTCATATTTGCAGGGCCAGCATTTTACTTACTGAGCCATCTCTCAGTCTCAAATTACTTCTTTCTAAAGCAAATATTCTAGTAGTGCTTTTAGATAGCAGTTTGCAGTGATAATTCACTTTAAAATTTTTCTGACAATATCTTTATTTCACCCTGACTCTTGAATGACACTTAGGTGATAGATGTGCAGTTATTTTCTCAATGGACTGAAACTGGGATCCTGTTAACTTTATGTCTCCATTACTGATCTGAGAAGTCTGTAGTCATTCAAATTGATGTTCCATCATTTTTCCCTTTCCATGTTAGCTCATCTTCTATTTTTTCTTTTGTTGTTGTATCTAAGAATTTGTCTTGGTGGTCTAAAATTTCTTGATATGTTCAAATATGGTATTTCTTTTTATTTATTTTTGAAGGAATTTATTGCTTTTGATATCTTTAATGTGTTTATATAGCCATGAACTCTTTAAATGCCCCCACATTTTTTTCCCTATCCATTACTTCTTAAAATTCTATTTAATAAGCTTTCTCATTGTAGTACCCAAATCTTTTAATCTTTTTCTCTATTTCCCATGTGTTTATTTATGCTGCATCCTGAATAATTTATTCCAATATCCTTCCTAGTTTATTTATCTTCAGTAAGTCCTTGAAGTTCTATGACTCCTGTGCACTCCATCTTGTTCTCTTTACTCATCTTTTATATTTCTGTCTCCATGTAAATGCTAGAACTTTTTTGGGGGGTTATACTTATATTTGTTAATGTCCCAAAAGAACCATGGACCATTTTAGATTCATTATTTCATGTTGTGGTTATGTTCATGCTCCTGGGACAAACACCTGACCAAAAGCAGCTATGGAAGGTGTAGTAGACAGCCTCAGGTCGCTGGAATGGACTTTCAAACCAGGCACAGTTATGGAGAATGGGGTTTATTGAAGCCTATGGATAAAGGGGAAGGTACATAATACCAGAAGAAGCTGGTCCCCCTTTCACAGGTCCAGGCAGAAAGAGAAAAGCAACAATTACTAGCACAAGCAAGCACACTCAGGAGTCCAGGCAAAACTCTGACACTTTGCATAACTTTGGACTGAAATTCCAGGTCCACCTCACACCCACACATTAGGACTGGATCTAGGACCCACTACAGTGACACTTCCTCCAGCCAGGCAGCTGGAAATCTAAGTTACAAGCTTCAATAAAACTTCTCTATGTACTGGGGGACATTCAAAGTACCACAGGAGGTAAGTTTTTATCTTGGCCTATAGTCATGAGGGGAAGCTCCATAATGGCAGTGAGAGCATGGCATGAGCAGAGGCTGGACATCACCACTACCACATCAGGTGAAAAACAGCGGCAAGAGAATGAGTCAAACTCTCGCTGTAGGGTA
Source organism: Jaculus jaculus (assembly GCF_020740685.1). Taxonomy (NCBI): domain Eukaryota; kingdom Metazoa; phylum Chordata; class Mammalia; order Rodentia; family Dipodidae; genus Jaculus; species Jaculus jaculus. The sequence goes on from NC_059117.1 coordinate 37,118,507, forward strand.
AGGCTGACTATAGCACCCCTTAAGCCTGCTCCCATCAACACACCTCCTCCAGCAAAACTCTACCTCCCCAAATGCCACCAGCCTGGGATCAAGCATTCAGAATACATGAATATATGGGGGCATTTGATTCAAACCACCACTTCTGGGTTGGCGATTCTTGGATGATGAATGTAGTATCAATCTAACTCTCAAACTTATAAAATGTACAACTGAGGATTTTAGTTCTCAGCAGAGGTTTGTTTTCTTTTTTTTTTTTTTTGTTTGTTTTTTTTTTTAACCATGCACAGCCTAGTCATAGCAAACTGAACCAGTGGGAATGATTTGTTTGTTTGTTTGAAATCCATCCTTTCATTATTTGTTATATCTATTTGGGTATCCTATAGTTATGCTGAAGTCTCAGTTCCACTTTCCTACTTCACTTGGACTGAAGGTCTTGTGTAGCATCCTCATGTAGGCATTAAAACCCAAGGTCCTAGGTTACATGAAGTAATTAACTTCCAACACTTTCTTAAAGAGGGTTAAGGCATGAGCATAGCTCCTACCTAAGAAATATGAGATAAAAGAAAATAATAGGTACTCTAGAATTATATTCTCAACATATTCCTCACAAGTAGATGATGAATGGCAAGACTAAGTCTTTCTCCCTTACCTTTATATCCAGAAAATCAAATAATAATACTAATCTTGTACAACTGTTAAAAATTAGGAAATGTATGAAATAATTTTCAAAATACCTAGCACATAGTAATTACTCAATAATTTGTAGTCCTTTCCCTCCAATGATAATTAGAGCAAAATTCAAAAGGGAATTTCTATAGCTAATTGAGGAACATAATTAACCTGGCCTTTAGAAATCTGGAGTCCTTAAGGATCTAATTGGAAGGAAAACGTCAATAAAGATGCAGACACTGACTTGTCTCTCATTTGTAGCACCCAGCATGTTAATGACTCACCATCTCTGAGTCTCAGATTATGAGCTGTCTCTAACATAGTTGGTTCTCACTGTCTTTGGAGGATTTGAGTAAGACATTAATGCCCTACAGAATCTAATCTTACCAGGGAGACTTGAGTTCTATAAAAATACCCATGAATGATTGTACAATTTTCCCTAGATATGGCCTATCCTCCCCCCACATTTCAGCTGCTAGTGGATGAAGAGAGCTAGTAAGTAATAAAGACAGCTTTTTCTATGACCATTAATTCATGATAACAAAAACATATGTTAGTATTACACTTAGATCAGTGGTTACATGGGGGATGGAAAGATTGCTTAGTGGTTAAGGCACTTGCCTGAAAAGCCTAAGGACTATGCTTGACTCTCCGTGTCCCACATAAGCCAGGCATTCAAGGTTGCACATGTGCATAAGGTGATACATGCATCTAGAGTTCAATTACAGTGGCTGGAGGTCCTGACTCGTCAGTTCCCTCCCTCTGTTTCGCTCTTTCACATAAAAAAGGCCAGTCTGTTGGATTTCCCTCAAAAAAAAAAAAAAAAAAAAAAAGAGTTACACAGAGCTTAAAAAAAAAATTAACCCTGTGAATTGGTAACTATTGTTCTGGTTAGTACCCATCTCTAGCATAGATGGCAGATGACTTCTTGTGACAAGATAATGCACAGTAATTATAACCTGAAGGATTCAATATGTCTTCTCTTGAGGGACTGCATATGCTAAAAGTGATCTTTTGCCTTGTTAACATTGTGTTGTTAAGACTTGGATTTTCCAAAATGTTAAAGGTGAGCTGGGTTTTTCAACTACAGTCGAGAATTTTGTGTCACATACTATACCTTATTTTTTTTTTCAAAAAAATAGATTTTCCTTCTTCCTTTCTAGTGGAACTCAATTTCTCAAATTGGTGGCAAAAGAGCTAAACTTTCTGATTAAACATGGCTGTTTACTCTAACTCATTTCGTTAGGTTAGTGGTTTAAAATTTTGAACTCTGTATCTAGACCATGTCTCTCCTTCAAAGGTTTCTCTTTCATCTTCCAGGATACTGAGGGCATGGAGCAGCCTGGTATCAATGTAAGGAGCCTTGACTCAAATGTTGTACTTCTATAGGGATTTCTGAAACCCAGAAATTCTGTAATTAATTTCCACTGGTGTCATAGGATCAGTGATTGTTGCCCTTACTTCATCCAGTGTTGAATTGTTCTCATTTATAGTAACTTCCAGTCACTTCTCTTGGGATGGCCCAACCTTGGTATGTTCCATTTAATGGAGACTTCAGTGTGGCTCTGTTGCTGTTCTCTTATTCGTAACCATGAGTCACACGCCTCTAACAGCCCATACACTTCTCCAAGCCACATTCAGACCACAGGTATGCAACAAGAATCATCCCATCTGTTTTCCCACCTGCATGTGGTGGCAAAAATGTCACTTTCTCTTGGCTTCTGGACACTGGGATTTGAGAAGGGCTCGATTTTCTTTTTGGATATTTTATATTTTTCCTTTCCTTTCTTGTCTCCCTCCACAGACTCAATATCTACCCCCTAAAGCAGCAGCATCTATAGTCCGACCTCATCTTTATTTTGTTCTCCTCTGGAAAAAGTGCCTCAACCCCTCCTATGTGATGCCGCTCTGTCAACTCTCCTTTTGTCCCTACCCTCCTGGATCCAGGTAGTACTCAGGCACCTTCCCCCAGAGCCATTAAAAGCCAGTAGAGGAACAGGCTGCAGTGAAGCAAAATTCCTGAGAGTAAAAATTCTTCAGGAGGTATTTTAGTGAATTATCCCACTTACATATTCAAGGACAACACAAAGCGAAAGCACGTATCAACTGCTGGGTATACAGGGCATTGCCACAGACCAGTGTCAACTAACCGCAGAGCCCAGCTCTGCCCTGCAGCTCACCAGTCTCAGGAGGACCTCCTTGAACTATGAAGGACTTGAGTGTGAGACCCAAGGACAATGAGTTCTTTCCATAACCCTTCTCCAGCTACAAATTCCTCTTGCCACAGAATTTTGACCAAATTTCTATTTTCAACAACACTGAGATTTTTGTCATTGGCTTTTTCAATTACCTTGCAAAGTGAAACATCAATCTAATCTGTTTACTTAGGAGATGGGGAAGCCCAGACCAGCAAAGTTAAGTGTCTTCCCAAGAGCAGGGACTGAAATCTGTTTCTTCTGACTTAAAGCCTAGTGCCCTATAGGACTAATTCTTGACTGGGAGCAATGAACTAGCATGAATGGAATGGAGAGTGATGTTCAGGTGGGAAATCCCTTCTCTCCAGTCTTCATTAAGTTGTTCCACAATCCAGCACAATATGGCGGTGTGAACATGCAGATAATGCACACCTGGGGTTGGATGTGTGAGGCAGTTTACTCTTCATGGCTGAGTGTATTAATAGATAGGTATGACGTAGTTTATGAATCCTTTTCCCAGGGAAATCCAGCTGAGAGCAGGCTTGGTCAAGATGAGCAGAGAAAGATAAAGTGAGGCAGGAGGAGTCTGTCTGTTTGCGGGGGGGGGGGGGGCTTTTGGCTGTTGAGTGTGAGCGGTTGGAGCACACAGAAGCAGGGAGTGACTGACGGGTGGGGGTAGCTGGGAGGGGAGATGAATGCTAAGGAACTCTCTGACCTCAAACATCCACTCCAGAGGCTGTTGTCAGGGCAACCACCCTAACTCTTCTGCTCTGCTAAGGCTAATGGCAGCTCAAGAGAAGGTGATCTGGCAGGGCTGGTGAGGGTGAGGGTGAGGGTGAGGGTGAGGGTGAGGGTGATGATGGAAGGCAGAGGAGGTATTCAAGCCACTGCTCTGAGCCCTTAGTGGGGCTTGCCTGCATTCACAACGGATTGCTGGTACTTGTTCGCTTGACCCATAGCTGATGGAAAATTAATTTAGACAACAGAAAATGGTGGTGCCTTTTGGGGCAGCAGCACAGAACAATTAATCAGTGGTGCAGAATAGAGCTCAAAGCAAACATTATATCACAGAACATGCAAGAAATTTTTATGTGACTAACTCTATGTCAGTAGAGAAAAGATGAACCAGGCATTGAATGCTTCTATGTCGATTAGGAGGACAGAGTTAAGTTCCTAATTAATAAAAATAAACAAGCAATGAGATAGGCATTAGTTGGCAAAAATTTTTTAGAAAGGACCAGTTGATAAACATTTGCAGGTGCTGGGACCATGTGATTTTTGGTGGTTATTCAAGTCTGTTATTTCACTGCAAAAGCAACATTCAAAATGCGTACACAAATAGGTGTAGCTGTCTTCCTGTAAGAGTAGCCACAAAGAGAGGAAGCTTGATGATCTTTAATTTAAAAATGAACAATGTTTAATAAAAACTAATCTATAATAGAAAATACAGAAAATTTTGGTTCAGCATCGGTGTAAGGAAGTCATTCCTCTAAGTAAGACACAAATTAAAAGAATAAATTGAATATTCCTGGCTTAAATGCATTCCTTTGGGGCATTAATTCCATTGTAATAAACCTATCCCTTAGAATGATTTGTATCTATACATTTGATATGTCTCCATCTCCATAAACTATAGATAGAAAAAGTTGAAAATAAGTTACATGTCCACTAATTAAAGATAATTAATTATGGTACATCTATACTATATATGTTTAAAAAGATAGTATTAAATTTAATAAAAAGAATACCTGCAATGTACATAGCCAAATCTCTTTTATTATGAATACTGTATTTTGTATATGTTAACATTGAAATCTGAAAGGTCCTCCACAGGCTCTATATTTTGAACACTTATTCCTTAGCTGATGATGCAGTCTTGAAAGCCTGTGAAACTTTTTTTTCTTTGTTTATTTTTATTTAGTTATTTGAGAGCAACAGACACAGAGAGAAAGGCAGATAGAGAAAGAGAGAGAGAGGCGTGCCAGGGCTCCAGCTGCTACAGATGAACTCCAGGTGCATGCACCCCTTTGTGCATCTGGCTAACATGGGTCCTAAGGACTCGAGTCTTGAACCGTGATTCTTAGGCTTCACAGGCAAGCACTTAACCGCTAAGCCGTCTCTCCAGCCCACCTGTGGAACTTTTAAGAGATGAGTCCTACTTTGTGGAAGGTGGCTAGGGGCAAGTATTTGAAGATTGTATATGCCACCCCTTGGAAGACAATTCTTTGAGGTTCAAGACATTACCTGTCTTATCTACCCTTGCATCCCCAGTGACTAGCACAGTACCTGGCCCTTAAAAACCAATTGAAAAAGGTTTATTGAATGTTTTGAAGATACACATGCCTAGCTTGAGTATCTCAGGCTATCCTCAAGTCCTTCTCTATATATAGGTGTACTCTCATCTATTTGCCTTTTCAGCTTTAAATTTAGTCTGTGATTCTGATTCAAGGCCAGATGTTATTTTCACAGTGGGAGTCCTCTAACTTAGTCTTTATAGAAATGTGAACATATATTATCTAGCAATAGAAAATGATTAGACAAAAGATGAATTCATTTTTCAGAATATCTTGCATTTTTTTCTTTTTCTTTATATATTTGAGGGAGAGAAAGAAAGAGAGACCAATAATGAGAGAGACTGGGCATGTCAGGGCCTCTAGCCACTGCAAACAAACTCCTGATACATGCACCACCTAGTATATCTGGCTTACGTGGGTCCTAAGGAATTGAACCTTGGTCCTTTGGCTTTGCAGGCAAGCACCTTAGCTACTTAGGTATCTCTCCAGCCCTTATAACTGAATTTACTGACCTAGGGGCATGTCCATAATACATTAAGTAGAAAAGGCAGATTGTGAAGCAGAGAAAGAGAGATGGGAGCTGGGGAAGAAAGAATCATATTTTTGTAAAACAAAAAATAAAAGGCAAAAAGTATAGCAATATATATGTTTGTGTACATATGTGTGGATAAACACAGATCAGTGTAAATAGATTTCTGTCACATTGCTAAATAGTTATCTGTGGGGCTGTAGAGATTGCTCAGTGGTTAAGGTACTTGCCTGCAAAGCCAAGGAACCCTGGTTCAATTCCCCAGGACCTACGTAAGGCAGATGTACAAGGTGGTACATGTGTCTGGAGTTCGTTTGCAGTGGCTGGAGGCTCTGGCATGCCTCTCCTTTCTCTTTATCTGCCTGTCTCTCTCTGTCTCAGTAAATAATTAAAATAAGACATAAAGTTTTTTTAAAAAATAATTATCTCTAAACTCTAGAGTCAGGGAAGAGGAAATTATGGACTTTACACTTGTAGCATTTAATTAGCAATTAATATGTGGTTTAGTGTAATAATTAAATCCAATGTTTACACTGATGTCACCACCTATCCTCAAATTTTCAGTCTTTTGTGAGTATACTTCGTTCACTTTACTGCACGTAAGAAACATTGTTTAGTTCAAGCCTTATGCTCCATCACAGTGTTTCTGCTGCAGCAAGGCTGGGAAGGGCCCAGGGATGCGCATTTTGATACATTTCTGGGAATTCCTGCTACTGCAAGTCCATGAACCCAACTTAGATAGCAAAGGAACTGTCAAGGCCAACTAGGATGGACTGGGACTAGAACCATTTTGAAGTGTGATGCTCGGGGATCCTTGGCGGAGGGACGAAGGCTTCATTCTGTTCAGCGGTGCTGACCGCCACCTTAGAGCCTGTGCTGACTCCCACAGTGCATCCTTCTGCATGTGGCGCAAGGCAGCAGCTGCTGCTGCTCACTGAAGCGCTGAGCCTCGCTCTCTCTTTCTTTCCATATTCTTACGTACATGGCTGCTTGAAAGGAGGCTTTGCTTCATCAGAGTTGGAGATTGGATGAGCATACTTGAGAGCAGCAGCCTAGAGATCCCTTTGTCTGGAGGGATAGCAGATAGGTGCCACATGATGGAAGCAACCCATGATGATGACTAATCAGCTTTTACCCTCATAGAGGACTTGATTGATGAGCAGGTGACAAAGCCACTGAAACCGAAGACCTAGAATTGAAGTAGGAGTTATTGGGAGATTCAGGCAAGAAGCCAACAGGTCAGTCAGATCAGTAGGAATGCATTGAATATAACTTGCTTTCTCGCCATCTCTAGGTGATTGAAGAGCTGTGAAATATGTGTTTCAGACCACAGGTTTATCATTAAACTTGATTTGAGTCCCATCTGTGGCGCTGTCTAGGTTTGTGCTCTATATGTGTGATTTAAATGCAATGTCCATGTGATCTTAAGCAAAGCACAAGGATAATATCTATCTCAGGGGATTGCCATTGGCATTAAAGGTTAGCATAGCATATGTATAGAATTCACCATTTTGTAGTTATTATAGTAATAGTATTTTACTTATTTTCAGAATGAAGTTAGGAAGTATTTTACAATTGCCACTGGCCAGGCAACTACTTTGATATGATGCTTACAAAGTCAGAAACTTGTGAGAAAATTCTAGACTCAATAATGATGCCCATCCCATACTTAAGAGATATAGCATTATGGCTTTCAGTGTTGGATGAGTGATTCATATCAATTAGGATGGTTTTAACTTATTACTGATATATGGGTATTTTAAATTCTTGCTATTTTATAATTTTCCTTATGACTGTGTTCTTACATGTTACTTAAATATTGTTTCTATTTTAAAAACGGAAATATAACACCACTAATGTTCTTAGTGGCCTAGAATTGAAGGTTATATTATGATGAAAAACATTGACTTTGATAACCTTGAGTTGAAAACTGGTCCAGGAGATGTACTAAGTGGTGAGGATGTACTAAGAATTCCATTAATATATCATCCAAGGCTCCAGTAGGGACCAGACAGAGCTTATAAACGAGGGAGTTGAGGGGAGTTTAATAAAGGAGTGGTTATTAACTTGTGGACAGAGTTTAGGTCAATTAGCAAAAGATAATAAGTGGCCCTGGCCAGTACAGTGGGGAGCAGTTCCCACCCTTGCTGCAAGTGGCAAGGTTTTAAAAAGTGGGTTTTAGAGGAACCTCTTGGAGGGGAATTGCATGGAGGGGTGACTGGCAGGAACATTGGCCGCTGACAGAGTGAAGGGCCCTGGGAAAGAAGGAACTTCGAAAATAATGCTCATCTGTACACTTCCACCATTACTTCATTTTTTTCTGGTGCTCCCCATTGGCTGAACTAACAGAATTCAAAGGGCAAGAATCCTTTTTATAGAGTTCATGCTGGCTAGTCTCCTGGAGCAGAAGCACGTCTATCCAACACAGAGGATGAATTAGAGATCAAGCAATGCAAACCAAGTTGCTTCTTGCATTTTTTTTTCATTTCATTTCATGAATACATGAGAACCATATTTGATTTAAAAATCTTTCTGTCTGGGTGTGGTGGGATAAAACTATCATCCCAGCATGCTAGGCAATAGCGGGAGGAATAGTTAAGTTCAAAGCTACTGTGAGATACATGGTACACGTTGGAGCTCAACATGGGCTACATAGCAAGACCTGTTGCAATTATCCAAGAAAAAGTATTAAATGTATGTATATAATCTTATTATTTGTGCATTTTATGGTTATAGATTATATATTAATTAAAAGTATTTTATAATGTATTTTATTTTTATAAAATGTGTGTGTGTGTGTGTGTGTGTGTGTGTGTGTATGTGTATACATGCGCCTTCACATGGTGTGCATGTGAAGGTCTGAGGACAACCTAGGGTAGTTTGTGCTCTCCTTCTTTTGAGACAGGACTCTCATGGTCTCGCTGCTGCATGTACTAGTCTAGCTGGCTTGCAAACTCCACCACCCACTGACATAGGTGCATTAGAATTATAGATGCATATGTCACTTTGCATCCAGCTTTACATAGTGCTGGAGAATTGAACTCAGGCTTGCTGCCTTGTAAGCAAGGGCCTCTAGCTGCTATGCCATCTCCCCAGTCCTCAAAAATATGTTTTAAATAAAGGATTTGTAAAAATGTGAAGGAATATGGGTCATGCATTGTGGGGTTAGCCATCAGTTATGTACATAACTAATAAAAAATTAAATTTAAAAAAGAGAAAGAATAAAAAAGAAAGAAAAATAAAAAAATAAATAGTAACCTTTTAAATTGGAAAAAATGTGAAGGAACTATATTTAAGATGAAATAGGTAAGACCTGATTTGGGAACGAAAGCCAGGGCTTGATGTAAACGCCTGAGATTCTCTTTTAGCCCCTGAAGTACTTGCTATAATAGAGCATCATATGCTGCTTCCTAACTCAAATCTGGAGAATCATGTCCTAAAAAGAAATTGTTAAGGACTTTAAATTTCACCCTCTCATTCCTGTCCATTTCCAGCTAGGCTGAAATTAAAGCTCTATTAAAAAAGTGAATTCATTTAATATAACTTAAATTGACTGGCTTATCTGCCCAAGCCAGAACTGCATTTCACAGCCCTTCACATCCCAGCAAGCGCAGGCATAACACTTTGTTCTTTACTACAAGGTCTAAAAGACCCACACATGAACAAAACAAATACATAATACAAATTATGGGTATGGCTAATATAAAATCAATGGGCCAAAATTATGTATTTTAACAATTTCTAAATAGTGTTCTATACCTAATAGCATAGTTTGATGGGCTCAAAAAAAGGAACAAAATCTATTAACAGTTCCATTAGTCCAACACACCTTTGCTCCTCCCTGACACCTCTCAGCAGAATTTAGCAGCTGCAATAGGCATAGGGCACTGATTCCAAAACTCAAGCTGCAACCAGTATCACATCAAGGTTCATCTCAGCCAGAGCTTGATGTACCAATCAGGAATTTCTCTTCTGATATGTCCAGATCCAACAGGGCACCTACCCAGTATTTTCAAATAACTCCAGCCACGTGGTCACTGAGGAATGGGTACAGGAGCTATGATCATTGGGAATTACGGGCCATTCTCTGAATCAGAAAATCACCTCCCTAGTGCCCACCCAGGCCTGGCGCCAGTTTGCATGCTGACATGACAAAGAGTGAGGCTTGGTTCCTGCCTAAAGAGCCATAGGCCTCAGTTTATTCTAGAGCAGTTACATAGTATCCTTAAGCAGACTGAAGACAGCTATAAAGCCTTAATAAATACTCTTATCGTCACAAACACACACAGCATTTTTCTTTTGAAAACCCCAGCATCTCCTAGACTCTATATCTTTTTTCCCCGTATTCCCCCTCCACAGAGATTTATAAACATTTTTCTCACTGCGCTAGAAGCCACAATGTTGCCCATTCCTTAATCCCCAGCACCTGCAAGGAGCGCCCCCCTCCGCCCGCCCCTACACCCCCCCCCCCCCCCCCGCGCATTCTCCCCAACCTCTCTTTTCTTTACAAATGAGTCAAAGACAAAATGGATGACTGTCTATTTTACTTGGGTTAGAAGAAGAAAACTACGATCCCCTCAGAAGCTTTGTACTGCCTGGATGACCTTTAGCAATGTCCTTATATTTATGTTTTTCAAAAATACCTTTTCCTAAATATTTTCTTACAAATATATCAGCTCTTGTCGGCTCCTGCAGGCCTTTGACCTTGCTAAGACGATGAGTTCCGGAGGCCAAGTGCCCCACACTTTGTCCCCATTAAGCCCATGCTCTCCCTTCCCACAGTGCTACAACAGTAACCCGCAGGCCAGTCTCATCCCCGTAGGTGAGTGCCTGCCTGCAGTGCACCCAGGAGGGCCCCACACAGAGAAGGTCTGGAGCAGCAGGTTCCAACTCCGTTCTTCTTGGCTGTTGTCACCACGGCTGAGGACACTAAATTGTACTGCAACGTTTTCCGCACTGAAGCCAATTGTATGCAAAAGCGTGCTGCTTTAACAGCCTTCCGTTTGAGTTAGAAGTACTAATCGATGGCATGTTAAGAACCATAGGCTCTGGGTATTCTACAATGAAACACTTAACATTGATTTGACCACTTAATGCACCACACCCATTCAGTTTTGGAAAGGCTCCCCGGGTCCAGTTCACCAAGGAACGGGAAAACACTTGTATGACCGTTAGCTAACTGTTCTCAGTAAAATTCCCTTCCCCTTTTGGAGCTTTTCTGTCTGTAGAATTGAATCCTGTTGTCTGGACTCATGAAATCTCAGGAAAGGGCCTGAAAAATGGCTCACAATGGACAAAAGGAGCTTTGGGAAGAAGCAGAAGAGACACCCCCTTCCTTTCTTTTTCCCAGGGAACAAGTTCGAATAATATCACTTGATAAAATATGACATTGAAGCCCGGCATGGTGGCTCACGCCTTTAATGCCAGCACTTGGGAGGTCAAGGTAGGAGGATTACTGTGAGTTTGAGGCCACCCTAAGGCTTTGTAATGAATTCCAGGTCAGCCTGAGCTAGAGCAAGACTCTACCTCAAAAAAAAGAAAAGAAAAAAAGAAAAACAAACAAAGACACACACACACGACATTGAGAATAGTCAGAATATCAATTTTGCTTTTGTATGTGCATGACCATTTACCAACTTATTTTTTTCCTTTATCAAAAATGGGTCCTTGATAAAGAACTTGAACAAAGGGGTCCTATAAGAGCCCTAAGACTAGAAATTATTGTCATGACCTTGTAAAATAATGAGACTTATTCTTTATTACCCCTCCTTGCCCACGAGGTGCATTCTCTCCCCTCTCAGCTCTGCCTGCTCCTTCCTGTGTGCCCCTGTAGTTGAGTGCCATGAAGTACATTGTTCTTCCAGCACTGTGCACTGCCTTGCTGACTCTGGCCAGAGGGCGAGCTGGAATCTGACTGAAGCAAGTCAGTCATACCTAACAGCATGTGAGGAGGTCTTCATTCATCAGTGAGACCTTGCGCGGCACCAGCTGCCGCCAGCCTCACCCAGAAGGTCAGGATAAGGTGTTCAGTTCTTCCCCACCTGCTATGGCCTGTGTTTCTATGGCTCTACACTCTGCCTGTGAAGAGCCGATAGGGGAATTTCTTCCAGGGTTCAGCTCCCCTGGCTGTCCAGTCTTAGGTATGGAAATGGTTTCCCAATGCCATTGGTCTGCAGATGCCCCAGCTTCCCTTGATGATTCCCCCATCCCGATTCACACATACAGAGCTAATTCCCATGTTAAAGTCTTTTTGTGTTTGCTTGTTGTTTTCGAGGTAGGGTCTCATCTGGTCCAGGCTGACCTGGAATTAACTATGTAGTCTCAAGGTGGACTCTAACTCATGCTGATCCTCCTACCTCTGCCTCCTGAGTGCTGGGATTAGCGGCGTGCACCACCACACCTAGCCCCATGTTAAAGTCTCTTGAGCCAGTTGAGTTGTAAGTTGACAAGGACCCTGGATTTTTTTTTATAACTAAGTTAATTTTGATTGCTTATTTTACTTTTTTACATAATGTGGTAACAATATGATGGATAGCACAACATTTGTGTGGGAGGGGTCCAAACACAGGTGTTTGTGCAGGCTAGGCTCTTCCACCGAACTACTGCCCCATCTTCTTAAATAGCATAAATAACTAATAGATTGCTCTGTTGAATCAAAAAGAAATAGAAATTAATTGAAAGTCTCTTCATCTAATTATATTGCTTATTTTAACGAAGAGTTGTGTCCCATTTAAGTAAAAACATGAGAGCAAAAATATTCCGTGCAAGCTGGAAAGTGGATGTAGGAGGTGTTTAACAAGCAATTATATCAAGCCCTACACAATACATGCCATAATGGGGAATTTGGGCATTTCTGAGTCTCTGGCTCTACCCTGATTCTCCAGAATTGTCAATTTTCTGCCCCTCTATATAATAAAGGGACAGAAAAACAGTATGATACCACACAACCAGTGCAGTTAGCTAAGGGTACGGCAAGCATATTTGGAAAGATGGGATTTGCTGCTGCATAGAAACTCCTTTGGGTGACATAGCATTTCCTTTACTGACTCAACTAGGTTTTTGGGAACCCACAAACCACCCAATTACTTTGCCTTTGGGGAGACCCATTAAACATGTCCCAAAGACTGCTAACCAGCAAAGCACAACAACATTCAACCTGTTGCCCTTTGAGAAGCTATAGGTGTTGGTTCCTGTGACTGGAAGGATCAGGGAAAGTTAGTGAGGAATCTGCCTTCTGGTGCTGAAGTGGACAGCTCTGCTCCTAATAACACTCCCATGTCTGTCCATTATAGAAGGGACCACAATGAGGCTCTCTCTGTTGGCTTGTGAGAAGGATGTGGGTAGCTGAGGAGGCTGCAGACGCTGTCATTTCTACACTACTCACTTCTGTTTTGATAGCAACATAATTGCAATTTTCCAGTGTGAAGTTCTGTCAGCTGCGAAGACGCTGATGTCTTGATTTACACATGTTCAGAAATGGACTAGCTGTCGATATGAAAATGTTAATTAGTATCATAGCTTCTCTTTAATTTGCATATTCTGTTAATTAACTTTTTCCTCAAGAGTGACCAGATTTGAAAAACGAGAGTGAGAAAACTATAGAATCTCAGAAATGAAATAAATTTTAAGCATTTTTTTTCTTACTTAGTTTTCAGATACTGAATCCTCTTCACTGCTTCCCTACCCTGGATCTTTCTGCTTTACTCACAGACCTCTGAGACAGATTAGAGGGACCCATTTCTCCCTGGAGTGATGAGGTAGGAGTTAAGCATTAGAGCAACATTAAATGCTGTTAGATCACTACTAATGTTCATAGTAAGTCATTGTTGAAAGTATTCTTTTTCATAATTATTTCCCCTTTAAGTAGGCTAAGATGCTGGAGTGATTTAACTCCCTAATGACAACTGTCAGACCCTTTTAGGGATTCCTTGAAGAAAGGACTATCAGTTAAGCAGCCAGTCAGACTGCCCTACAGCATCCATAGATGTACTAAAGGAGCCACACAGATACGGCTGCTCGCTGCAGGCACTGGCCTGACCACAGTGTTTCAACAGCTTGCACTGCACTTTTGCCACTGGAAGCCTTGGCAAACTCTGGATGACCATGCCACCATTTCACTGAGCTCAGAGGAGGATCATGTTCTTGCTATTCCCAATTCTATAAAGCCTGTACATGAGCAAAAACAAATACATACTAAAATTTCTGGGGCTGGAGAGATGGCTTAGCAGTTAAGACACTTTCCTGAAAGGCCAAAAGACCCAGGTTCAATTTCTAGGTCCCACACAAGCCAGATGCACAAGGGGGGCATACATCTGGAGTTCATTTGTAGTGGCAGGAGGCCCTAGTTCACCCATTCTCCTTCCTCCCCCCTCTCTGTCTTTCCCTCTCTCTCTCAAGTAGATATATAATATATTTTTTTTAATCTGACTATGGCTCATATAAAGTCAATGAATGAAAATTGTGAATTTTAACAAATTCTAATTAGTGTTTATAGCCCTATATTGAAGTTTATTCTCTGCAGTGGGAAAAATCAGAGGGTCTCTATGAGATCCAGGAATGCTAAACAGTTGAAGGCAAAGGCATATATAGAACATAAGATAATTCAACTTACTTATTAGATGGCCATGCTTCTCTGTTAGGTTCTGATAATGCTGGAAGTCAGAGTGTTCTAAGTAGTCGAGTAACTAAAAGTGTACACTCTGGGGAATATAATTTTCTAAAGAAAAATCCTATTCCTCAAATGAAATAGCTGTACAGTATCATCCTACTAAGAAGACCAGTGCTAAGGTCAAATGCAGAGAGCTGTGAGCTATCTTCTCAATGCACCAATTTAAATATGATTTAAATTGTTAAGATTATCAAATATTTTTGAAAATTCTCTAATATGGAAGGAAGAGTACAAAAGCAACTAAGATGAGACAGACTAAGTGGGGAAAAAAGAAAAAAATCCACCCTCAGATAAAGGACATTACATCTATGAAAGAGCAATGGGACTGTTGCAATGGGAGAGAAAAGGAGAAAGAGAATAAGAGAGAGAAAAAGAGAAAAAAGAGAGGTTTTTAGAAAGCAATGTATAGAAATGAAAAATTCAAAAGGTTTGGAATCTCCTCTCATATTAAAGCAGAAAGTTAAAGAAAATAAGAAATTGGTTTGCAATGAAGATTAAAATGGTTAATATTTTTTAAAGGTTAGAACAATTCCTGGCAAATAGCAGAGGACAAAAAGTAATAGTAATACTAACATAACAACAGTAACTCTTGAAAGAAAAATGGAAGGAAAGAAATTATCAAAAGAAAAAAAAATCAAGCCAGGCATGGTGGTGCATGCCTTTAATTCCAGCACTTTGGAGGCAGAGGTAGGAGGATCACTGTGAGTTTGAGGCTGCTCTGAGGCTACATAGTTAATTCCAGGTCAGCTTGGGCCAGAGTGAGACCCTACCAAAATAAATAGAGAAATAAATAATTCAAGAATATTTTTTGAGTTAGGATCTTACTCCAGCCCAGGCTGACCTGGAATTAGTCTTAGAGTGGCCTCAAATATACAGCAATCCCCCTACCTCAGCTTTCCGAGTTCTGGGTTTAAAGGCATGTGCTACCATGCCCAGATGATAAAATTTTTGAGAGTAAAAAAATGGGTCATCAGAACAAATTTAAAGAAACCTAATACTATCAATTACACATGTCAGTGTGTTTTAAGAACTTAAAGCAAGCAAAGAAGAAACTTGCAGAGAGAGAAAAGCAAATACTTCGTACAGAAGATCAAGAATAAGAAGGTAACTGGATTTCTCAATAGCAATTATGCAGTGTGTAGGGGGGAATAACAATTATAATAGCTTCCACATTCAAAAGGATAGTGTTTTCATCCTAATATCTAGCAATTACATATGATGGTATAAATAAGGTTTTCAAGAAATCAAATGTTTCAGAATTTTCTTGCATTTCAAGAAGATGCTGGGAGGCATACCATGTTAAGTGAGGCAGAAACTGTTCCTGAAAGTTCATTCTTGACTTCCTCCTTCTTATCCCATCTTCCTATTGCCATAACCCAACCATTGCCATGGTAACTGGTTGCTATTTTAACTTATTTCTGCAACCTAAGAGCTCCCTAGATTTAGGCACCCTTATCATACTCTCTGATTTAGCTTTTAGATAAAATCCTGAAATCTTCCACACACCTGTTAAACCATAATCAATCTCCCCCACAGGTACACTGCATGCATGTACCTGCATGAATCCTAGCTCTTTTCTTTAATTGATATAATAACTGTATGTACTTATAAGTGTGATAATTTGATACATCTATAGAATGTGTAATGATCAAATCAGGTAAATTTGCATGTTCATCTCTTTAAATATTTATGACTTTTTGTATTGAAAAAATTTGAACTCCTAGTTCTTTGTAGCAAAGATAATAAACTACTGTGAGTTATACTGTACTCTTCTGCGTTGCTACAGTGAGCTATAGACAGTAGAATTTATACCTCCTAATAACTGCATACCTGTCATCCAACCTTTTACAATTCCTATTCCTACAACACTTCCTGATCTCTACTTCTATGAAATCAGCTTTCTTAGTTTCTATATGAGTAAAAATGTACAGTATTTCTATACCTTGATAATTTCACATAATATAATGTCCTCAGTATTTCATTTTTGTGGCCAAATAATATTCTAGAATCTATGTCTCATATTTTCTTCAATATCCACTTGCTCATGGATATTTTGACTGATTCTATATTTTGGATATGGTGAGTGAGGCACAGTGAATGTGGCAGTGCAGGTATTTTGTTGCTATATTAATACATATCCAGTAGAAAGGAGAATTATCCAAGTGCCAGAAAGATCTTCTACTTATGACTGTTGCAATCCATCTTGTTAGATTGGTCTCATAGCTACAGCCTGTCAAGATCTTCTCAGAACCTAATTCTATCAGTCAATGCCTTTTCTATCCTTTCCAGACTCCTGTCATCCACAAATTAAATCAATGTGCCCTCTTTCAGGCATGAATGTAAATGACAGGCTGGCCCGAGCTGCATCCACCAAGTTCTTCAATCAACGTCAATGGCTCTTCTCAGTTCCGAATTTCATCACCTCTCATGGGAGATGATCCAGAAGATAAAATCAGATTGGTGGACAAAAATTTTATTATGTTATTAATATGTGTATTCAATTCACCCATCCCCCAAACAACTGTGCAATCTATGTCAAAATAAAAAAAAATAATAAAGAACAGATCCTTTGAATAAGGTGGGCAGTAGGTACTTTCTGTGACTCACTTCACAAAAACTGTCTAAAAGAGAAAAATATGGGAGAGAAACATCTCACACAATAGTTGTGTTCTAAAGAGAACATAAAGTGAACCTTGCTTCTGGTCGTAATTACATTTTAAAACCTCAGTACAGGGAGTTGGGGAGATATCTCAGTGGATAAAATGCTTGCTATGTAAACATGGAGACCTGAGTTTGGATCCCAAGCACTCATGTAAAAGGAGAGTGTATCTGAATGCACCTTTAAGCCCAGCACTGGAAAGACGCAGAGAGAAAAATCCCTGTTATTTGTCAGCCAGCTAGTCAAGCTGAATTGGTGAGTCCTGGCTTCCATGAGGGACCTTGTCTCAAAAATAGGGTGGAAAGCAACTGAAGAAGACACCCAACATTGACAACCATTTCTTGCCTCCACTTGCATCAACACCCATTCACATATGAACATGAATGCATGCACACATGCACACATGCACACACAAAATAAGCAAACCTCAGTCCACCTGCCTTTTCTTTCCACCATCTCCGCTATGGAGGCAAGTCCTAGCTCTACCTGCTTATGGTGAGTTCCGCTTTATGTTGCTGACCAGTGGAGGCGTGGGCCAGCATTGCTTTCTCCTTGGCATTTTGTAATATGAAGACTTCCAGCTTCCTGTTGCCCTAGACTCTTGTGATACTTCCCGGACACAGAGAAAATGATTCACAACAACTGCAAAGAACAGATCAGTCAACCCAAGAACTCTGCAAGATAGACATATGGTTAAGTTGTAATTGGCCTGGATGACAATGGACACGTCCACTGTTCATAAAATGAGCAGCTTTGAGCCACTCAAGATAAATTCTGGCTCCATGAAGGGGGAAAGGTTGAGAACCTAATTACTTCATTTCTTGGAGGACTGAAGGTGCCGCCATTATCCTTGACCCCAAGGGGTGGCAGCAAAAATGATGTGTTTCCCAACATATCATCACCATGAGTAGAGAATAACATTTTTAACCCAGCAATCCCTTGGGTCATGGCCTGAGCCAAACATAAATGAACTAGCCAGCCATTAGAGCCTGCATAAGGGAGGCACTGTACAGAGATAGGTAGAGCTGCAAACAGCTACATCTGTCTCCAATGAAAACTTGCATCATGTGGTCTTTGGCTGCGTGATAAAAGCACTTAGGTTCAGTAATTTACAGAATTAAATGCATGCTCATATTCCAAGCTTTCAGTAGAAATGACACAATTAAATGTGCAATATTGCAGCAAAGCATTTCTAAGCTTTATCTTAATTTGATTTGACCTTTATGGGGAAAATAAACCATTTAGCAAATAAATTTTGTGTTAAAATCATAGAAAAATAATGAAATGAAACCACAATTAGGATTTCTTGCTTGCCAATATTAACTCCTCCAATATACTTTAAACCAGAGCAATAGACTGTACTGAAGTAGAAATCTACATTTTCTTATGTCTACTCAGGGGCTCTCCTTGTGTGTTTTAGTGGCTCTTAGCACTTATTGATCTCTTACCATCACAGCAAATACCTTCCTTTTTTCCTCTTTTTTGCCTCCAGGCCCTTAATCTAGACTTAGAGGGGATCAGTTACTGAAATTGGCTGCAGAGAGCTCTAAGGCTGAGTTAAAATTATACCATGTAAACAACTATGTCATTTGTATTTGTCTTTGTTAGTGGGCAATCACTGCCTGGCTTACCGTGCTTGTGCTTTAGGGACCCAAAGTTATACAGCAATTTTTTTCATGGAAGTTTTTAATCAAATAGTCATCCCTTGTCTAAGCCATTTTATTGACATTGCTAACCCTTCTAACATCCTGAGACCCTGAAAGAGAATGTAAATTTGTCTTTAGTGGGTTTTTTTAAATTAATTAACCAAAAAGAAAAATTAGCATTGTATGGATTAAAATATTAAATATTTGAGGCTGAAGAGATGGCTCGCTACTTAAGCCACTTACCTGTAAAGCCTAACAACCTGAGTTCAAGTCCTCAGTACCCACATAAATCCAAATGCATAGTGGCACATACATCTGGAGTTTGTTTGCAGCTATAAGTCTTAGTGTGCCCATTTAGGCAGCATAAGAAACTCGCCCAAGGGTATGAGTGTCGAGCTGGGTTTTTACATAGTCATAATAACTGTAGCCTCTGTGTTCTACCATACTTTTGGAATAATCTTGCTGGAGAATAGGAAGAGCCTTAATTAGTCTGTGACCAGTGACTATAAAACCCAGAGAGTGGACTGGATGAAAACAGTGTGTTTTCAAATCTAGATACCTCACTGTCCTTTCAAATGCTGTGACCTTGGTTCAGCACACAGGTAGAGGTGCTGTTAGTTAAAGGAGACGCATAGGGCTGCTCTTATTTAGAGAAGACATTTTTTTCCATGAGTGCTACATGTAGGAAAATAAAAATGCATGAAGTGTAAAAATGCCTTTAGTTCACCTCTGCTTTAAGCTTCTTTCTCTACCAAAGCCAGATTCCTTTATTTGTAATGACAGTTGCTGTAAGTCGCCTTTGGGTTATTTTGGCTTCAGCAATCAGGACTGTGGGGCCTTTTCATTCAGCGTGTCTCTCTCTTCTTGTTCTGCCTAAAAGGAACATGATGAGGCATTTTCGTTCTATTCTGTAAAAATCTAAACCGTCTAAACAAGCTGTGCTCAGCCTGCGCTGCTGATATTGGACAACAGGAAGTCACCTGCTTGGTGGAACTACTACTTTATGTGCCACAAGTCAGAAATGATGGCAAGTGGCTTGCTTGGGACATTCTATTTCAAGAACAGCTGACAGTATTGCAGTGGGGATGGTGCTGCATGGTCCAGCTAGGATGGCCTGATGATGGATGGCTTCAGTCAGTGACATGAGAAAAAAAATCATCCTCTAGCCAAGTCAGTAAAAACCAATGTCCTGTATTTATGGATAACATAGTATGTGGAGTCTCCTAATGTGCTTGAACTTTCACTTGGTAGCTAGAATAGAGGACATACTCAATAGAGCTTATGTTCTGATTTCTACTTTTGTCTTTTCTTCATATATATATATATATATATATTATTACAGGGTCTTCAGAGCTCATTTAATTTAACCCTGGACTTTCTCAGGGAGTCTTTCAAATTAGGAACTTTTATCTTCTACCTGGTTCTGGGGTTGGAATGTCTGTGTCAAGGACTGGCTTAATCATTAGTAGTACAGCAGCTGAATTCATTGAATCTTCCATCTCCTTCCTCCTTCCCCCAAAGAAGGAGGTAGACAAGTGCCAGAAGTGGACACACTGAGACCAGCTTGCTAAACCTCATTGGAATGCAAGTTTGTTCATTGATTCATGTACACTTACAACTACTTTGGGCTGCAATGTTATTACAGATGCTGTATAGCCTGAGAATTCTAAAAGTATTTATGATTTGACCCTTGGAAGGACAAATTTTCCAATGCATTATATGGTTCCTCTCCCTTTGGGGTTCCATTGAGAGCAATGGTTAAGCACCATGCTTTATAGAACAGCCACTGTCATTAGGGGAGGCCTAAAGCTCTCTAAATGTAGCAGTCTGCTTTCCTGTGTTTAACACTGCACAATTAAGCTACTCAGTGGTTTGACAAGATGGATACTGAATCCCTGACCCACAGAAAAACCACTGAAGATGGGGAGAGTGAAGTATGGCTTGGAATCACTCAGCTTCAATGCTAAGTGTTGACCTAGACCATCTCTTCCTCATAATCAGTGAATCACAAAATCTTCAGGGACTGTGGGATTTGCTGAAGTAGGTAGCAGTCTATGAGAACACTCTTTGGAGCCCAGGTACTAGTATTCATTGGCCCTAAGAATTTGAAACATTACATAACACATGATAAATCCTTCATAGTTACTGCTGAGTAAATCAGTACTAGAGAAGAAGGGCAGAATAGAAGCAAAGCCAGTGAGCAAGAATGTGCTAATCATTCTAAATGCAGCATTTAACCTGGTCAACACCAGAAACAGGAGGAAGGATGGGTGGACATTCTTGTTTTATATACTGCAGACAAGCTCAAAAGGGTTTGATTAAGTTACCTGAGGTTGTACTTGCTGGCCAATGTAATCCATTTAGCCACTCTGTTGCCAATATA
Source organism: Jaculus jaculus (assembly GCF_020740685.1). Taxonomy (NCBI): domain Eukaryota; kingdom Metazoa; phylum Chordata; class Mammalia; order Rodentia; family Dipodidae; genus Jaculus; species Jaculus jaculus. The sequence goes on from NC_059117.1 coordinate 37,139,550, forward strand.
GCAACATGCGTCAATAATCTAGATTTAAGAAGGCCAATGACTTCTTGTTATCAAAATTTACATTGCGGAGACAAGTAGTACGGGGACTGGCGAGGTTTCACACACCTGAACGAGGAGAATGTCAAGACGCAGTAGCCGTTTACAAGCTAAGCAGCAGCAGCCTGCCCAGCCCAGCCAGTCAGACTCCCCCTAAGAAGCATAGATAATCCAGGTCAAGAAGAGAAAAACAGCACAGGGTATCAAGAAGAGAAAAGAGGAGGTCACCAAGAAACATCAGTATGAGATTAGGAATTGTTGGTCACCTGTATTGTCTGGGGGAATCAGTCCTTGCATTATCATTGAGACACCCCACAAAGAACTAGGAACAATGACTTCTCCAGATTTACAAATTATAGATTTAAAAATCTTTTTATTAATCCTTCCCCTCTGCCAGATTTAAGCTGGGGATATTCAAAGGAGGTCTGGCTAAATGTGTTAACAAAAGAGAACACATATGTGCATACAAACATTTTGAAGTTCTGCTTTCTGATTTGGGACCCCAGATGAGGTCAAACCTCTTAGACTGGCTTTTAGAGGTCTATGAAGTATGCACGCTTCACAGAGAAACATTTTATTTTGCACAGGACTCTTTTGATAGATTTATGTTGACACAAAAGGATATAAATAAAAATGTGCTTCAACTCATTGGAATTAGCTCATTATTCATTGCTTCTAAACTTGAAGAAATCTATGCTCCAAAACTCCAAGAGTTTGCTTATGTCACTGATGGTGCTTGCAGTGAAGTGGATATTTTAAGGACAGAACTCATGATACTAAAGGCTTTAAAATGGGAACTTTGTCCTGTAACAGTCATCTCATGGAGAAATTTCTTTCTTCAATTTGATGCCCTTAAAAAATGTTCCTAAAGTTCTACTACTTCAATATTCTCAGATACATTCATTCAAATAGCTCAGCTTTTAGATCTCTGTATTCTAGCTGTCGACTTATTAGAATTCCAGTACACAATGCTGGCTGCCTTTGCCATATGCCATTTTACCTCCACTGAAGTGGTTAAGAAAGCCTCGGGTTTGGAATGGGATAACATCTCAGAATGTGTGGGCCAGATGGTACCTTTTGCCAGTGTAATAAAAAATGCTATATGTCTGGATATTATATCTGTTTTCTGTAGGTATTATTTGGCTTTGCTGAATGAAGTAAACTATGTAAATATCTTCACAAAAAGAGGGCAGTTGTCACCAGTGTGCGATGGAGGCATTATGATACCACCAAAGAGCACTGAAAAGCCGTCAGGAAAATGCTAAAGTGAAACAAGTTGAAATTGAACAAATATTGGATAGAACTGAGAAACTCAAAGTTTTTCAGGAAAATACTGCCGTTATTGTCCTTATCAATTCAAAGATTACACTGCCATATTTTGTTATAAAAACTGCTTAAAACTGGCACTAAGTGCCAAGCATGTATGAGGCCCTGGGTTAGGTTAATCTCCAGCACAACAACAACAAGAAATACCTTTAAAATTTGACACTAAATAAAACATTATTTCCTACAATAGCTGTACCCAGCAGGGTTTGTTTAAAGATGATTTCACTCTGAAGGTTACAAGCCAGCCACCATTTATGCCATGGCAATTGTTTGTTATTATGTGTTTCTTAAATCCAGTGTTACTATATTTATCTTCATGAATTTGGAATTTTAGCACTGGCATTATGGACTAATCAAGTGATATTTTAAAGTGTATATTAAGTGGCACAGTACTTTGAACTGGCTTTTATAGATTTTCAAAATGTCTATGTTCTTGACTAGTGAAATTTGGTTCTTGAAAATAAAATTTAAACCTGTTTACAAAGATTTAATTTTACAGTAAGGTGACGACTAATTTATCTACAACTGTTGTAGCAAGCTATGATAAAACTTAAATTTTTATAAATGCAAAATTTAATCTGTTTTCAACTAGTTTATTTGCCTTGTCATATTTTTCTCTTTTTAAATTCTTTTTTGTTTTATTTTTATTTATTTATTTGAGAGTAACAGACAGAGAAAGAAAGGGACAGAGAGAGAGAGGAAGGGAGGGAGAGAGAGAGAATGGGCACACCAAATGAACTCCAGACACGTGTGCCCCCTTGTGCATCTGGCTAACGTGGGTCCTGGGGAAGCGAGCCTCGAACCAGGATCCTTAGGCTTCACAGGCAAGTGCTTAACTGCTAAGCCATCTCTCCAGCCCTGCCTTGTTGTATTTTTCAATCAGCATGGCATCAATGAACTTGATATTTAAACTGTGCTCTAAACAGTGGGTGAACCAAAGAAATTATAAACAAAATAAATGCTTTGTCTCCTACTTAGGATTTTGATATATAGGTTATATATAATAAGTTGGATAAAAGTTAAGTATCTTTTCAAACTATTTATATGAGAAAGTGACTTTATTACTCTAAGATATCTGTAGAATTTTTTTAAATTTAGTTTCTAAGGCTTTATTTATATTTGCATAAGTGTTAGGGTCCATTTCTAATTCCTACATTATGATTAGGACAGTCAAAGTGATAAAGTTCATAACTTGATGTTAAGGCAGAAAATATTAAATGTATACTGATTCCTAGAAATCTGTTTATTTAAATGCACTGTATGTAGACTAGCTACTTATTAGATATTTTAATTAGTCCTTGAAAAAGAAATATTGAGCCTCAAAAAGTAGACTTCATTAGAAAAAAATGACACTAGATGGCTAGTTTGTTATCAAACATGTGAACCTTTGAGAAATTATAAATTTAAACTATTGTTATGACAAATTCTTCTGTATAGTTTTTGTTTATAACTAATACTTGTTTCAACATTTTGTCAGAAAAGAAAACACCACTAAATTGTACATATGTATTATATAAACTTAACCTTTTAATACTGTTTACTTTTAGCCTATTATATAAAAACATAAGTTAAAAATTTAATAAATTAGATGGCAATGCTGCTTGGGTCATATAAAACAATGGAATTGTTTAAAGAAATGTCTAACCTAGGCTCTAGGGACATTTTGCAAATTTATGAGTACTTAAAAATATTCTAAAATCTAGACATTCTATGCAAAGGAGTGTGTGTGTGTAGTACATTTTTCTAGTACTTGCTTTCAGTGAAGTCTATTACTTAGTAAAATGCTAAGAATAATCTACTTTCTTAATCATTTAGCTATCCTTTGATTTCCTTAGTAAAAATTTACATCAACCCTATGATAGGTACCATATAAGGGTTTACTAATGTGAGAAGCTGTATTACAGTAGAAATCCATTCTTCCATTTAGCTTGCAGTTAACTTAGCATTATGAAGTCCTTTATGCCTTTCCCTATGTGGAGCTGTAGAATCCATACCATATATCAATTCACTAGTTTAGAGCTCAATGAAAATTTAATAATGCTAAATCTGTTGACTGAGTTCCTTACAGAAAAGTTAGAGATACTATTCCCTACCAGACACTAAAAAGAGGCCTTGTGCATCTTTTAAAAATTACACACACATTCAATCTTTATTGTATTGCCTCATCTTTCTGAAAGTAATTATTCTTTGGAGGAAAATATTTTAAGTTTTTAACAGTGGAATTGAGACTATTTGCACCAAACACTCAAGATTCTTTTATTTTCTCATCTTGAAGTTTCAATCTGAACAGAAACTCAATTTAGATAATAACAGAGTATATTTAGTTACATAGATGGCATACCCAGGGAAGTTTTTGTTTTAGTAATTTGGAGTCCAGCGATCAAACAATAGTGTCAAAGCTCCATTTCTCCCTGTGCCTGTTGAATGGGCTCTCACCACGTAATGAGAAATGACCCCGGACCCTTATTCTGCAAATTCAGCAGCACAGTGGAAAAATAATTTCTAACCTCATAAAGGTCACAGGCACTATTTGAATTGGCCAACAATTCTAGCAAGAAGTCAGAGCCACAGCCTTGTGACTACTCTTGGACTAGTCTACTCAAATAACATAGCCTGTTATAGAAGAGTAGGATTGTATTACCATGAGAAAGGTGGATGGGTTCTTTTTGATGAGCCAAAGCTACAGACACTATCACACCAACATGTGTATCCCTAGCAAACTGACTATCAGGCTAACAGCCTGTGTTTATTTTGTGCTAGGTACTTTTCTGCATTAGAGAGACAAACATAACAGGCCAGGATGCTGTCTTCATGGAGCTTGTGTTCAATTTGGGAGATAGTCAATGAGCAAAACTAACAAATTACACACTGTAATGGTTTGCTTATGAAATATCTTCCACAGGTTTATGTGTGGAACACACTTGTTCTCAGCCGCTGGTGCTAATTTAGGAGGAGGTAATAGAAATGTTAGGAGGCAGTAACCAGCTGGAGGAAATAATCTCATGGGGCTGACTTTGAAGATTAATCTTAGTCTCCAGCTCCGCCTCTCTCTCCTGCCTACCATGAGATAAATATAACCTCCTCCTCCACATGTTCCTACTACTATCATGTTATGCCCAAGCACACAAGGCTGAACCACCATAGACCAAACCCTAGAAATTGTAAGCTAAATAAATCCTGCCTCGCTTAAGTTGTTTTTGTCAGATGTTTGTTCCCCCCCATCACACACACATCAGAAGGTAAGAAGCATTATGGAAGAAAACAAGAGTGGGGAAGAGTGTATCTGAGAAGGGAGAGTCAGTGTTAGTATAGTTACAAAACCTCACAGAGAAACTTTGAACAAAGGCTGGAAATAAGTTACCACATGGGTATCAAGGAGGTGAACTGTGGGCAAACAGAAACATGTGCAATGACACTGAATGAAATCATGCCTGGCACATTTAAGAATTAACAACAGGCCAGGGTAACTAAAATTGAGCTCTTGATATAGACAATAGTAGGAAATGAAGCCATAGAGTTAATCGTGGTATACCTTATTAGTTCTTAGACTTTACTTTGAGTTAAATGAAAAGCTGCAGGACCATTTTATGCAAAGAAAATCCAGTTCAAACTCTATTTCTACCACTCTATAGTTAGGTTACTTGGGAAACATCACTTAGCTTTCTGAAAGATGGCTTCCTTCTTAGAAGACAAAGATAACAGGTAGGTTATATGTCCCAAAGAATACAATCTTGACAATAACCCAGCATAGCACTTGGCACTCAGAAGCAAGTAATGAAACTGGTTCTCTTTCCATCATATATTAGATAGTACTAGTTTCCAAGCATCACTTCCTCCCACCCACAAAATAAAACAAGGACAAAACAATGAATCTTCTGAAGTTTGTACAGCCTTGGTAGAATTTGGGTATCTTCGTGTCCTCACGGGTAAGAGTATCTTAAGCAAGGTCTTGAGGTGAGTCAGTAACTAGTTGCTTTTAAGAAATCAAGATGAACCAGGTGTGGTGTCACATGCCTTTAATCCTAGCACTCGGAAGGCAGAGATAGGAGGATCGCTGTGAGTTTGAGGCCACCCTGAGACCACATAGTGAATTCAAGGTTAGCCCAAGCTACAGTGAGACCCTACCTCAAAAAAAAAAAAAAGAGAGAGAGAGAGAGAGAGAGAGAGAGAGAGAGAGAGAGAGAGATCAAGATGGACCCAGTATATATTATGGCTTACTTGATAATGAAGAATTTTTAGTGTGTTCTGGAGTATTTAATATGTAATAAAATCAAAAGAACTTATGTGTCATGTCAAGGGGCAAAGCATAAATGATTGTGACAAGGGAAATGAAAGATCAGATGGTATAACCTCAACTGACAGCAGAATCAGCATGATTAATGTCCTTAGCTAAAATAGCCAGCTTTCAAAGCATCCTTCCAGTCTTTCCAAGAAGCTGGGAACATGAGCTGTTTCATAATGAGAAATGACCAACTTGGTTTCCCAAGTGTCTCAAGAAGTAAGAGATAATTCTTAAAACTTCAGAAACAATTTAGAAGAAAGCTACCTGAACAAGGTTAGGGATATGGGAAGGTAGATTTGTAGAAGACCTTTCACAAATAACACACACAGTATTTTAAAGACGAATAACTGAACACTGAACCTTGATCATCAATTCTATAAACTACCTGCTGCATGTTTTGTCATTAGTGTCTAAAAATGTCATCTTCTTGTGTGTGTTTCAGGAAGTTTATAATGAGAAGTGACAGATTCAAGGACTATGTTCTAACTTTTGTGTCTCTAGCTACTTTTGCCTTTGTAACTCCTTTTCTACACACACACACACACACACACACACATTGACTAAAATGGTGTTTTATGATACATTGGTTTAAAGAGTAATATAATCTAAGCTAAATGGTATTTCTTTCTTCTGACTTAAAATGGTTTTGGAACACTAAAAATATTATGAGCCCTAGGCACTGTGTATATTGCACCTGATAGATAAGTCAGCCTTGGATAAATATCTATATCTATCTATCTATCTATCTATCTATCTATCTATCTATCTATCTATCTATCTATCTGTCTATGTATCTCTATATAAAGACAATTTATCTCATCTGGAACCTGCCATAACTTCTCACACAACTTAGAGCTACTTAGTCTGCATTCTGAAACTTTGGTTGTCAAAGTCTGATAATGAGTCCCAATGTGTCATTCGTAGCCAAAGGTGACGTTAACCACATAAGATATCACCTTGCCTGGATGGAAGTTACATTTATCACTGCCACACAGCAAAAGGCCTAACCCTAAAACCGACTCCTTGTCATTCATGTGTAGCTACTTAAAGTAGTATAGAGAGAAGGACTTGTGGGACAAAGGCAGGGATGACTTCAGAGGTAGAGATAATGGGATCAAAATGTCACCACCTGGGAAACAGCTCCCATGTTCTGTAACAGGTTGCAGCTATGGGCTGAGAAATCTTACCCTGAAACTGTGCCATAAATACCAATTCAGCGACACCCCCTTCTCATGCAGTGACTCAGCTGAGGGAGGAAGTAATCTGAGCATGACGATGGGATGACCAGGCAGGGTTGTGCTTCCCAGCAGGTGTCTACTTTCCCAGAAGGCCCTGCTTCAAACCAGGATGAGTCAAACTTGATTGCTGAGAGGGAGGAAGATGCGTGCAGGCTGTAATATGCACAGTCACTAGTCTCTGTGACGAAGTCTGACAGGGTTCTTGGCTTTATCTTTAGCACATGAGGAAATGTCAAAAGGGAATTTTCTTGAAGTCTTTGGAATGACAAGAAGATCTTCATATTCTGTCTCAGGCCTACCTTAGGAAGTCAAACTAGACTCTCGTCCTTGGTGGAGTCTCTGCTGGTCCTCTGTTCTAGGAAACCAAATTACTGATGCATCAAGAAACAAAAATGAGCAGAGGGCTTTTCTGTAGCCATTTTGGACCATTCTGAAAGCTCTATGTGTGTGGAGTTATGCATGTGCATTGCATACCTGCACATGTGATGACAGGTAGAAAAGGCTAGTAGTGAAATGATATTAATAAAAGGAAAAGAGACTAATTTTAAATTAAATAAATATATAATATAAAAAATAACATCGTAATTCCAATTTCTTGGGGGCTGGAAAGATGGCTCAGTGGTTAAGACACTTGCCAGCAGAGCGTAATGACCTAAGTTTGGCTCCCCAGTACACACATAAAGCTAGCTGCCAAAGTGGTACATGCATCCGGAGTCAATTTGCAGTGGCTTGAGGCCCTGGTACTCACATTCTGTCTGTCTCCTATATTTTCTGCTTGCAAATAAATACATACAAATATTAAAAATTTTCCAATTTCTTTACCAGAGGCAGGCATCTAAAAGAAGAGTTTAATGGAAAATGGTAAGTAGAAATATTCCTTTAAATGATTTGTACAAACATGAGCAGGAAGAGGAAGCAGGAGAGAGTTCATGTGTTAGACCTATCTAAACAAGCCCATGGCGTATCAGTTTACTTCACAGAGTAACTTGTTTAGCTATTGTTGGGGCATATTTGTATTTGAATAAGAGTTTCTCTCTCTCTCATCACCCTGCTTCTCTCCCAGGAGCCTAAAGGCACAAACTTTTACCTGAGCGATTATGGTAGGTTGCCATGGAGATAACCAGGAGGCACCCAATTCACCATCAAGACTTCATAGGATCAGAAGCTCAGACGCCGGTGAATGAAGAACCAGTTGTGTTTAAATAAGAGACTTGCTAATTAATGGAGCACCCTGGGACAGCTTAGAGAGAAAGCATGCAGTAGATAAATGCAGGAGTTCAGGTTTCTCAGGAGGACTGCTGGCTGGTGGTGGCAGGGGTGGGGGGGTTCAGGAGAGGAAGGCTCCATCCCCTGTGATCAGCTGGTTGTGAGTTCCTGGAGGTTTTCCTGGGCTCTCTGGAAGCAGATGTAGATGGAGGTGCTGAGGAAACTTCCCAGCAAACTGAATAGAAGGTGTGAAATGACACAGCCAAGTCATAGGAAGGCTTGATGATTCTCCCACACCTCTCTCAAAGGGCCTTTATAGCTCTTGACTTGGGGAACCAGCTCTCCTGCCCTGCTGTGCCTCCTTTCTCCACACTGCATCCTCAGGAGGCACAAGGGCATCTCAGCTCCTTCGGTCTCCTTTGCCCTCCCTTGCCTCCTAGACCACTTTGGAGGTCATCACCTGGCCAGATAACAGTGATGCAAAAGTACCCTGTACAGGGGAACACAACCAAATAAAATGAAAGTGCCACTGTACGGTCAGTAAGCCCTGAATACCAGCTGCTTGGAAGAGAGCAGGAAAATCATTTTCTGTCTGATAGCCCATTTGAAAACACTTCACAACCAATGTAAGATTGATTGGGCCATTTTAAACATATCAGATTTCATTCCCCCAATGTTTTCTGAGTGCCACTCATGAACTGGATGCTGAGGAGGTAACAGGATAAATCAGATAGATTCCTCTGTCCAGTTAGCCTCCTTCCCATAGTAGAAATGGGCCTGGGATGCCTGGTGAGATGGAGTCTGAACAGCTTGTCAGCATTCACAGGCTGCAATTGAAAGCAGAATGTGTAGAGTTGAATTTGACTCGAGAGGATGTATGACCCAGCTGGATGGTGCTTCTGTTAGTTTGGCCCAGTGTGTAGCCATGGCAGAGGGTCACTCTAAGGCCAGCCCCTTGGAAAAGTAGTAATTGTTACTAACAATGAAAGCAGGTATCTGTGTAAGAGTTACTAACAATGGCTGACCACTGACTTCGCATATGAGATCTGTGTGCTTTAGCTCTAATTTGGGGATTTGACCAAGTGCAGCATGGCCGTAACATTGGAAAAGCAGTCACCGTGTTGCCTGGGTCAGTGTCCCATGATGATCCACATGGGAACAACGAAAGCAATAGTGGTCATGACTGACCAAAGTGACCACTTACAAGTGACACTAACTTCTCTGATCCAAGGAAACCTTTACTTGGTAATGTACAGTAGAAGACAGTTCTCAAAAGTATAGTAACAGAGCTGGGGAGATGGTTTGGTGGGTTAGAGTGCTTGCTATGCAAGCCTAACAGTTCAGATCCACGGAACCCACATAAAGCCAGTTGTGAGCCTCTGTAGTCCCAGGTCCCCTGTGGCGAGATGGGAGGCAGAGACAGAAGAATCCTTGGAAGCCCACAGGCCAACGAGCCCTGTGAATAGAGCTATGAACAAGAAGAGGCTGTACCTCAAACCAGGTGGAAAGTGAGGACCAAAGCCAGCCTCTGTCCTCTGCTCTCCACACGCACAGTGGCACCTGTGTGACTGCACTCATGTACACGAACATATACATGTACCATGCATACAGATAAGAAAATGTGTGGCAATCCACTCTCTGTTAACATAAACATATGGGTGTTCAAGGATGCATAAGTGAGTAAACAGCCAAATCCTTACACACTCATCAGCAGGATCTCTCTCATGCCTGTCTCTCTGATGTCATTTCCTCTCAGTTTAACCCTGACTGAGCTGGCCTCTCTGCTCATCCCTAAATTCACTCTAAGCTTCGGGCCTTTCCACCTGGCTTTAGCAGATCTTCCCAGGAGTGCTCACCTGTCACAGATCTGCTCAAGCACCACCTTTTTGGAGAAGACATTTTTGGTGACCTTACAGCATGCCTCACCCCTGCATTCTCTGTCTTAAGAAAGAACCCATACATATTCATATGGATAAGAATCCATAGAACTAACCAGCACCTCAAATGATATATTTGCTAGCTCTCTACTCCTCTTTAAATGTATTTTACAAACAGTCAGGGACTTGTTTTATTTCCTGATACTTAACCAACATTCGGGATTCTATTTGGCCTATAATGGGTGCTTAATAAACATTTGTTGCTGAAGAAGATGTGAGTCTGTCTGTAGCCCAATTTGGGAAGTGCATTCATCCATGTTACAAATAAATAGCAACATCAGGTAGAAGGAGATGAACACCTTAAGAGTAAACAGATAAAATGCTTTCACATTCTAGGATAGGAGAGAGAATTCCCCCTGAGGGAAATAAGGAATGGTTCATAGAGAAGAGTTCATTTGAACCTTAAAGGATGGGTTGAATTTGCTCTCATTTAGCGATAGAAGGAGAGTTTACATGAAGAACACAGCAAGAGTAAGTGTGAGGAGGTATTAAAAACAGCTATGTAGCCAGGTGTGGTGATCACACCTTTAATCCCAGCACTAGTGAGGCAGAGGTAGGAGGATTGCTGTGAGTACAAGGCCACCCTGGGACTACATAGTATATTCCAGGTCAGCCTGGACTAAAGTGAGACTCTACCTTAAAAAACAAAAACAAAAAAAAAAAAAAACACCTATGTTCAGTGATCCAGAGAAATGAAGTGCAAAAGATGGACTGAAATATATTAGAGGCCTGGCTCTCTGATAGCTCTATTCCTTAGAAAACAATGGCTTCTCATTCTGTGAAGATGGAAGTGATACCCAGAGACGAAGATATATACATACATAAGCACAGAGCCAGTTAGCTATGACCAGAGTGGGCAGGCAGCTACCCCAGCCTCATAACTCAGCCCATCTCTGGGAGCCCTCAGGCGCTGCTGCTCAGTCTGAACATTGTTGTGCCATAAACAGTTACTACTAGAAGTGTTTGGGCTGGGTGGAAGCTGGGTTAGAGCTATGCTTCAGAAAGATTAACCTGGCAACTGAGAGACCAATTGGAGAGGGATGAGATCAGAAGCAGCAACCCCGATTAGGAAACTTTTGCCACAGTCCAGATGAGAGGCAATGGAAGTCATAACGTGGAGAGGCCTGACCATGAATCATGAACTCACAAATTAGGACCCTGGCAACATGGAGTAGGGTCTTAAGAGAGGAAAGCAGGATGGGTAAAGGGCCTGGGGAAACTGTCTTGTGCAGTAGGTCTATAAATGGATACCCTAAGCTCTGTTTGTCCTACACCCATGCCAATGTCCCTGCAGTGAGAAGATTACCTTGGAATGCTGAGGCCACATAGATATTCACCTGCTTTCCCCCAGTCAGTCCATTCACTGTGGGATCCAACCAATCTTTTAAGGATATTTGGAATCAAGAACAAAAGATATGAGACCTAAAGAAATGTAGGAACCCAAAAGACTCAGGTCCCTAGCCAGGTTCTTATAGTTAGACTGCAGACCTCAGTGGAGAAATAAACAGCTCTGGATACAGTACCACTCACAAGAAGAGCTTTGGGCTTACTCAGGGCATGAAATGATTCTGTGTATCTCTTATACAGTTATTCACCTTTCCCTTGACAAGCTACTCACATACTCTCTGAACCCCATGTTTTTACCTTCTTTCATCTCATCGTCAATGGATGGCATGTTTATTCTTTCTGTATCTAATATAGTCCAGCCCCACATGCTGAATGCCATTTTTATTTATTTATTTTTGTTTTTTTAAAATATCTTTACTCATTTTTAAAGAGAAAGAGAGAGACAGAGAGAATGAGTACGGGCACTCCAGGGACTCCTGCCACTACAAACGAACTCCAGGTGCATGCACCACTTTGTGTATCTGGCTTCATGTGGGTACTGGGGAATAGAACTTGGGTCGTCGGTCTTTGCAAACAAGTACTTTTAACCACTGAGCAATCTCTCCAGTCCTTAAATGCCATCTTCATGGTGAAGATTCCAGAATTTGTAGCTCTTGTCTTGGCCTCTTCTCTGTATCCCAAATGATTGCATATAGCCATGAAATATTCCATACCCATCTCAAACTTGTTTGGTATAACTAGACTTGATCTCTGAAGTCTGTGCTAACCTGATGTGATTTGCATGATCTCGTTAGTGCCCACCACATCAGTGATGCTGATGACTAAGACATTCACATCCCTAGCCTGGAAACCTCCTTGGAGTCCAGACCTACATATTTAGCTGCCTCCTTGACATTTCTCAGATCTTAAATTCATCATGCTCAAAGTTCAAAATTAAACTAAAATTAAATTCCTTCCAAAGGCTTGTTGTCCGAAAATGGCCCACAGTGCATCCACTTTGCACAAGCCAGAACTCTGGAGACACCCTAACACCTCCCCCATACTCACCCTCACTTTCCTGCCCTTGTATCCAATTCAATTGCTAGTAAGGAACCCACTTCCTGACTGGGGTAAATGATTTAAACTCTCAGTGTCTGTTTCCTCAGCTGGAAATTTGGTCTAATAATAGAACCTACCTCATGGGCTGTTGTGAGCAATAAATAGGTCCAAATCCTGCCCATTGCACATCTAAGTGAAGATGAAATCCATTCATTCCTCTCCACACCTTCCCTGATCATTCTAGTCCAAGCTATCACCACTACTCCCTTGGGAACTTACAATGCTATAGACTCTTAAGGTGCCCACCGTGTCCCCCAACTCTGCTACAAAATATCATTTCCACAACCAAGGCAAAATGGTCCCTTCAGAAAGCAGATCTGAACAGCTCCTATCTCTCCTTTCCTGCATCTTCTGCCTTCTCTGTCCACGGCCATCAGGGCATCAGCACGGGTCATTCATCTTGCCTATGGAGCCCTTCCACTTCCTCTTCTGCTAATTAAGGTTCTAACACGCTCTGCACACCTGAGCTCAGGCTCTGTACCCTCAGATAACCTCTACAGGCCTCCCTGATCAGACCCTCATTACCTGGGCCTGACTTCTGTTGTGCTTGCCAAGGTATCATGCTCTGATTCCTGAGGTCCATTTCCCACACTGCACATCATGTCCCACAAAATCATGGGTAATGGGTTTTTACTAACCTTCTATCCTCTACAGGTGGTATATTGCCCAGAAGACAGCTGGAATTCCAAAACTTCAGGTAGAAGAGGCACATGTATGATCAGCAGTCACCACACACGGCAAGGCTGAAGATGAGGGACAGTGGTTCTTTCTGCCCAGCCAGCTGGTGCTTCCCTCTAGCCCCAGCACACGTGCCTTTCCTCAGCCTGCAGGCATTCATGGACAGCTGAGTTTGTTTGAAACCAAAGCTCTGGGGATAATGAGAACCTTCTGTGCAGGACCTCCTCCTTCATGGCAAAGCCGAGTCTACATACTAGCATTGGAGAGCTCTGTGGCCTTGATGGGAAAAGCCTCATGTAGAGTGTGTTCCAGGCTTGATCGGAGAGTTCTTAAACTACTTCACCCCACCCCTGCTACATCAATGAACAGTTGTAAGAACACAGAATACTCTCTGCCTTACCTTTATAGTATCATAATACATGTACATATTCTTTTTTTTAATTTAATTTATTAGTTTTCTTTTCAGTAAATACAGACAGTTTGGTACCATTATTTAGGCTCATCTGTGATCTACCCCCTCCCATTAGACTCTCCTTGTTAATGAAAATGGGCCGTGCATTGTGGAGTTAGCCCCCAGTTATTGGTATAATAAATGTCTCTGCAAATCATGACCCAACATGTGACTCTGACATTCTTTCCGCCCCCTCTTCCGCAAGATTTCCCTGAGCCATGTTGGGTTCATTTTTGGTCTGCTTCAGTGCTGAGGTGTTGGGGACCTCTGAGGCTTTGGCTCTCTGATTTGGTAGGAGTTGATTTTTCTCTGCGTCGATCTCCTTTCCCTTTGTGCTGGTATCTGGTTCACAGGAAAACATCACTCTTGCTTATTTCGCCAGTTGTCCTTAGTTTCAGTTGGGCCCCTTTTGAGGTATGTTGGGGCAGCTCTCTTCTTAGGACCTGCATCTATCTCTTTTTTTCTCTTGTTGTTTGTAGTGCAGCTAGGCGGTCGCCATCTTGACTGGACCACATGTACATATTCTTAAAAAGAGGTTGAGTTTTAATTTTTTAATCTTTTAATTTTTTTTTTTAATTTTAGAGGGAGAAATAGAGAATGAATTGGCCAGCCTGAGCCTCAGCCACTGCAATAGAACGCCAGATGCTTGCGCCGTCTAGTGGGCAGGTGCGACCTTGCACTTGCCTCACCATTTTGCATCTGGCTTATGTGGAATCTGGAGAGTCAAACATGGGTCCTAAGGCTTCACAGGCCTTAACCACTAAGCCATCTCTCCAGCCCTTATTTTTCTTTTTTTTTAACTTCAAAGAATGTCAAGCTTTCATTTTCTTAGCTTACTGTATCAGTTTGCATGCTTTGAAATGTGCTGTGTTGATTACCAGAGATACCACAACCAATAGCATAATTGAGCAACAGGAATTTTTTTTTTTTTCACACAGCCTAAAAGCTAGAAGAACAAGATCATGAGAATTGCAGGTTTCTTTCTTCTGGGGACTTTCTCTTTGTCTACTTGCTTACTGGGTGCTTATGTGCCCACCTCTTGGTCTGGGTGTCTGTATCTTAATCCTTTATGAGGACATCAATCAGTTTGGGCCCATCCAAATAACTTCTGTTTACCTTAAAGGCCCCATCTGTAAATGTAAACACATTCTGAGGTGGTGAGGGTTAGGGCATCATGATATCATGGAGGTACCATAATGCAGCTTATACTAGTTGCCCTCTATATTTATGTTGTCTATGAGAGCCTTCTATATTAACACACATTGCATTTATGTTTTACTACTGTGTAACTTATTTTAACAAATAACAAAGATGGTATGAGTGACACATTGTGTGGGACAGTTACTAACTCATCTACTGGAATAATCATAGTGTTTTCTTGATTTTGTTAACATGGTGAAGGGTACCAGCAGACTTTGTGGTATAAAATCACTCTTGCATTCACAGAATAAGCTTTTTCTAGTCATGATAGATTAGTTTTTCACACATTGTTGGGTTTAGTTTGCTAATATTTTACTAAAGATGATTGTATCTATATCTATGAGAGTGACTGGTCTAATTTTCCTTTTTCCCTCTATCCTTATCTAGTTTTAAGAATCAAAAATGTACTGGCCTCTTAGAATGAGGCCAATAGGAGACCTATTTTTTATGGTGAAGGGCATGTATTAGGTTGGAAATTATCTGTTCATTTACAGGTCATGTGATATCTCTGGTAATTAGTACAAGTTTCAATATAGTTTCACTAGGTGTTTTCTTGGTTACCTGGCAGGTTTGCTTTTATTTTTAATTTTATTTCTTTAAGTGTTTCTTATATCTTTAGACATAATAAACATGCTTGTTGTGTAGTTTAGTTTTCATCTTTTGGG
Organism: Jaculus jaculus; assembly: GCF_020740685.1. Taxonomy (NCBI): domain Eukaryota; kingdom Metazoa; phylum Chordata; class Mammalia; order Rodentia; family Dipodidae; genus Jaculus; species Jaculus jaculus. The sequence goes on from NC_059117.1 coordinate 37,155,014, forward strand.
GAAGTATTTTTTGCTTTTGAGTATGAAGCTGTTCTATAACTTTGTCTGTGAGAATTATGTGTATAAATTTCTAAGCAGGTCTAAAAAGCTCCTAATGATTCAGCACAGAGAGCCTTGTTTCCTTGCATTTTTACCAGGAACATATCGTCATTGGGAACTTAATTTTGGAAGTTCTTTGAAAACCCTTGGAAGGTGCATTTCTCCTGAAAGTAGGTTTTTTTTCCTTCCTGTCAAACTCCTAAGGACACGTCTTTCTGAATTCTTACTATGTAGTGCCAGTGGTAACTCTTGGAGCTGGAAACTGCACACTAGTCAGCCTCTACCCACAAATTCTCAAAGGAGCTTTTTCCTCCTCTTTCTCCAAGAGCTATGTCTAGAAATGAATTTGCCTCTCCTCTTTTTTTTTAATTTTTTGTTTATTTTTATTTATTTGAGAGAAACAGACACAGAGAGAAAGAGGCAGATAGAGAGAGACAGAGAATGGGCACGCCAGGGCCTCCAGCCCCTGCAAACGAACTCCAGACATGTGCACCCCCTTGTGCATCTGGCTAACGTGGGTCCTGGGGAATTGAGCCTCAAACCTGGGTCCTTAGGCTTCTCAGGCAAGCTCTTAACCGCTAAGCCATCTCTCCAGCCCTTGCTCTCCTCTTTGTCTTCATGCAGGGAATTTCACTAGCTCACCCTGGCACAGAGCTTGTAGCTCTTTGATCAGCTGTTCTTTGGGTTTCTGCTCTCATTCTCCACCTAGAGGGTTTCAGAATCCATGTAGTTATCGGTTGATAACTATTTACTACAGACATCAGAATATCTGTTACTTTACTGAAACTTATGCCACAGTTAAAGAGTATTTTGAAGATTTTATGCAGTACTTTTTCATGATATCTAGTCTGCCATGCTGTGTGGAGGGGGGTTGCACTGGAAGATTTCTCCTCATTCATTTGTTTTGAGATAGACTTTGGGAGTCTTTCATCCCTTCTTCTCTGCTAGCTCCACCACCACAGTCATCTCCTCTGGGGACATATACAGACCTTAATGGCCTTGAACATCTCATTTAAGCTCTGCGCACAGGGAAGGTGAAGACCTGGACACATGAAGAGGGAGGAACGGGCACTGAACTAGTGAAGGGGCTTGTGCGCTGCATGAGTCTTGAATTGACAGCCTGGACTAGACAACAAGGTGGAAGTGGAGGGAATCAAGGGATTAAACATTCATTTGGGAGATCAATGATCAGATTTGGTTCACATGGCATAAAATCATCAGTAACAAGTGTTTTGCAGGAATACTAGGAATGCTTGAGAATAAACATAGCATTAGAGACATTGGACAGAGGCAAAGAGAAAGCATGCAATGTGAAATTTCAGGCTAAAGGTACTGAATGAGATACAGAGAATAGTTATGAAAAAGTCTGTGTGAAAGAGAAGCATCTATGATCTTTCATGGTCTTCTACTCTACTGACAAATGTATGAGATGGGCATGAATTGACAGAGAACAGCAACACTAGGGTAACTTGATTAAGGTTTACTGGAGAAAACAGAAGGCAGGCAATCAGTGTAGCCTGGGATCCAGAGCAGGACTGGCACAGTCTGTCATGGAATCCAGCTACTGGCTCACAAGACCCTGCCCCCAGGGGTCCAGCTCTGAAAGACACAGCAGAGTGGGTGAAGATACCTCAGTCACTTTGGAAGCATAATGTTTCCTTCCAGGCCCAGTCTTATAGAAGACAAGCCTGGGGATATCCAGCTTGGGAATGGTCAGCATCCTGAGACCTGGACTGAGACACTTCAGCTATCCTGCAGTTTTTCTAAAACACGTAATTGCTTGTGTCCAGTGTAGGGTACAATCAGACCTCCCAAACGTCTTCATTTTACCCTTCCTCTCAGGTTAGCATAGCTTGTTCTAAATGCATCCCTAGGCAATTTTAAGAAAAGCTTTGTACAGAGTTTATGTTATCTGTTAAGGTATATTAAATAAGAAAAATATTCTAGGGCACTGGGGAGGGAGATGGTTTAGCAGTTAAGTCACATACCTGTAAAGCCAAAGGACTCAAGTTCAATTCCCCAGGGCCCATATAAGCCAGATGCACAAGGTAGCACATGCATCTGGAGTTCGTTTGCAGTGGTTGGAGGTCCTGGTGTGTCCATTCTCTCTCTCTGCCTCTTTCTCTGTCTCAAATAAATAAATAAAAATAAAATATTTTTTAAAAAAAGAAAAATATTCTAAAATTGTCCAAACTGTGGCACTAAGCACGTAGAAATTTAAATTATAGATAATTTCACCAGAGTAACAAAAATCATTAAATATTTAACAATAAATCCCTCCCCCAAAGAATCCAGGACTTATATGATTAAAACTATAAAACGTTCCTGAAGAATGCAAAATAAGATATGTGGGAATGGGACAAACATACCATGTTCTTGACTAAGAAAATATTTTAAAACTCCAGTCTCAGGCTCCCAGTTCACCTGCCACTGGTATGGGGCTGCTTGGACCTTGCTTGTGCAACATGAGCAGGCCTGGGCTTCAGATTCTCCACCTCCCAGTCCCCTGTTACTGGTGTAGGCCTAGGCTGTCAGTTCCCTGGCTCCTGGTTCCTAGACACTCAGTTCTCCTGCTGCTGGTGTGGGGGTACTTGGACCCTGCACAAATGCAGCTTAACTAGGCCTGGGCTGTTGGTTCCCCACCTCCAAGTCTCTGGCTTCCAGTACCCCTGCTTCTGTGTGGGATGGCTGGGACTGTGTGGCATGAGTAGGCCTCGGTTTCTGGTTCCCCTGCTCCTGGTACACCACCCCTACACACTTGTTCAGGGACAGTAGGCTTCCTATTTTCCAGGTAGGAAGCAGGTAGGAAACCACCAGGTCCATGTGCTGCTGATGCAGGATTTGGGAGTTCAGGAGGGGTCCCCTGGAATTTATGAATTCCAGTTCTGGGTTCTGTACTACCTGTAATATAGAACTAATAGAGGGAGTAAACCTGCTCACTGGGAACAGGTAGCAGCCAGGGAAGTGCTCACTGTGGTTAAGGAACCAGCAGAGAAAGTCTGCAGGCTGGGGGCAAGTAGACACAAGTGACCCACATCTGCCCTCATCTGCCTCCTATGATTGGTACTAAGCCACACCTCTGGCCGCCTCCACATTCCCATGTTCCTGCTCTGATCTGGCCAATGCCACCAAACTGCCTCCAAACCCGCCACCTCCATGGATCCTTGGTCAGGCCGGGTCCGAGGAACACAGATCCACCATTCCCTCATCCCCCTGCTTCCCACATCCTCTGACAGATTCCTCCACTGCCTCCTTGGCACCTCACTGCTGTCCCCAAAAGGGAACACAGGAGTATATGGAAAGCCCAGGGGGATATCAGTGCATCTCCACAACCTTCTCAGCTGGGGTACAATGGGAGAGGAAGGGCAGGTAACCCTGCTCCTGAGCACCACAGGCAAGGCATGGCCAGGAAAGTGGGCTGAAGAGATTCCAGGCCTCCAAACCAGCTCTCAGATCAGCCAATAGCCCAGAGCTACTGTCACACTTGCAACCTCCCCAACCTGCTCATCTGCGATTGTAACCCCATTCTACTCCATTCCTGTTCAAGCCTAAAACAGAACACTCACTGAAGATCCCACAAGGGCAAATACTTGCTTTCTCCTTAATAAAATAAGACTTTTACAATGGCATGGGTAGACCCCAACAAAAAAATATTGGAAGACAACAGAGTGATCTCCACTAAAGTTGCCTAGTCCCACAATGGAAGACTCTAATGAACACATAGAAGGGACAACAGAATTTGAAGCCCAAAATGAAAACACAATATGCTTAATATATAATTCAATGAGACCCTGACCAATAGAATGGCAGAATAAGAAGCAATAACCAACAATCACAGAAATGAAATACACACAGCCTTCCTCACTAGGCTTAATTGAGGAAAACCAGAGAGACCTCAAAAGAGAGATAAATGAATTGAAGGTGAGTCAACAAATAGAAGATCTCAACAGCAAGCTGAATAAGCTTAATGAAGACATGATCAAATGCAAGAATAAATTCCAGGAAGCATCAAGAAAATCAAACCTTGATTTGAAACTGGACCTCAAAAAAGGAGATGGACATTATATAGGAAAACACAATAAAAAACAAAAATCAAATAGAGCTTTTCAAAGCCTCTCTGGAAGGCCTACTAACAGAGTCAGTCAAGTGGAGGACAGAGCCTGTGATCTGGAAGAGAAGACAAAACACATTGACTGTGAGCCCCAAAACTTTGGTAAGTTCAAAAAATCATGTGAACAGAACATGAGCGTACTAGAAGGGGAAGAAATCCAGGCCAGAGGCATAGAGAACATAGTCAACAAAATTACTGAAGAAAATTTACCCAGTCTCACAAAACAGAGGCCCATCCAGATACAAGAAACTCACAGAACGCCAAACAGACAGGACCAAAGAAGAAACTCTACAAGGCCCATCATAGTAAAAACCCTTAGCAATGAAAACAAAGAGTGCTAAAAGCAGCAAGAAAGAAACAGTTCATTACATACAATCACATACCTCAGATTTTTCCATGGAAACCATGAAATACAGGAGGACTTGGAATGAAGTTCTTCAAAGTCTAAAAATCTATGGCTTCCAAATCAAACTACTTTACCCAGCAAAAATATCCCTCACCATAGATGGATAAAGGAAAACTTTCCATGACAAAAGCCAGCTATACAATTATACGAACCAAAAGCCAACCCTACAGAAAATACTTAAAGAAATATTCCACACAGAAGAGTCACAACTAGAGCAGGCATGAAAATGTTCAAAGCACCAAACTCCATAAACCCTCCAGCATGTCAGGGATTAAATCAAACCTGACCGTTACGTTAAACTTTAAATATTAATGGAGTTAATTCACCCATAAAAAGACACAAGTTAATAGGGTGGATCAGAAAAATGGACCCTTCCATTTTTGGCTTCTGCCTTCAAGAAACTCACCTCCCCATTAAAGATAGAAACCCTCTCAGGGTGAAAGGATGGAAAATGATTTTCCAAGCAAATGGAAATAAGAAACAAGTTAGTATGGCTATATTAATATCTAACAAAATAGACTTCAAGCCAAAAGTAATTAAAAAGACAAAGATGGCCACATTTTATTTATCAAGGGAATGATCCAACAAGAGTTCATCACAATCATAAAGGTATATGCACCAAACACAGGTGTACCACATTTTATAAAGCAAACCTACTTGACAACAAGTCAGAAATAAATCCCAATACCACCATAGTAAGGGACTTCAATATCCCACTATCATCATTATCCAAGCAAGCACCATAGATCAATTAGACGTCTACAGAACATTCCAACCCCATTCTATAGAATACACATTCTTCTCAGCAGCCTACAGAACCTTCTCCAAAATAGATTATATATTAGGGCATAAAGCATGCCTCCATAAATTCAGAAAAATTGACATAACTTCCTGCATCATATTGTACCACAATACTATAAAGCTAGACATTCACAATAAGAGTAACAACATAAATTGCACCAGCTCTTGGTGGAGACTGAACAATACACTAGTAAGCAATGACTGGGTTATAGAAGAAATCAAAAGGAAATTGTAAAATTTCTTGAACTGAATGATAATGAAAACACAACATACCAAAATCTATGGGACACAATGAAGGCAGTCCTAAGGGAGAAATGTATAATATTAAATGCCTTCATAACAAAAACAGAGAGATCTCAAATTAATAACCTAACCAGACACCTAAAGGCATTGTAAAAACAAGAAAATTTTTACTCTAAGTGTCCCAAACAGAAAGAAATAATTAAAATCAGGACATAAATTAATGAACTGGAAAATAAGAAAACTGACCAAACAAAAAGCTGGTTTTTTGAAAAAATAAGCAAGAGTAATAGAGCCCAGGCCAATCTGATTAAATAAAAAAATAGGTATCTCAAATTAACAAAATTAGAAATGAAAGGAACGAGGTCACAAATGACATCAATGAAACTATAAGAATCATCAGGACATATTTCCAAAAACTCTACTCCACAAAATTGAATAACCTGGAAGAAATGGATAAATTCCTAGACACATACTACCTACCAAATCTAAGTCCAGAACAGATAAATCTAAACAAGCCTACTCCATCCACTGAGATTGAAAATGTACTCAAAAACCTTCCCCAGAGGAAAAGTCTGGAGCCTGATGGATTTCAACCAAATCCTACCAAACCTTCACTGAAGAACTGAAACCACCCGTCTCAAGCTTTTTCATATAATTGGAGAACAAGGATTCCTCCCTAACTCCTTCTAGGAAGCTAGCACCACCCTAATACCACAATAAGATAGAGATACAACAACAACAACAAAATGAAAACTATAGACCTATAAATCAAAATGGAAAAATGCAGATGTAGAAAAATGAAACTAGGGCTAGAGAGATGGCTTAGTGGTTCAGGTGCTTGCACAATAGGCAGCTGGAATTCAATAGCAGTGGCTAGAGGCCCTGGCATGCCAATTCTCTCTCTCTCCCTCTATCTCTCTCTTTCTCTGATAAAAAATGATAAAGGGCTGGAGAGACAGCTTAGCAGTTAAGTGCTTGCCTGTGAAGCCTAAGGACCCTGGTTCGAGGCTCGATTCCCCAGGACCCACATTAGCCAGATGCACAAGGGGGGACACACATGTCTGGAGTTCATTTGCAGTGGCTGGAAGCCCTGGCATGCCCATTCTCTCTCTCTCTCTCTCTCATCCTCTTTCTCTCTCTGTCTGTTGCCCTCAAATAAATAAATAAAAATAAACAAAAAAATGATAACAAAGATTAAAAGAAAAATGAAACTAGACCCACTCCTCTCACCAGACACAAAAATCAACTCTATGTGGATGAAAGACCTCAACATAAGATTGGAAACTCTTAATTTCCTGGAAGAAAAAAATATAAGGGGAACTCTCCACAACATAGGAGTGGGGAAAGACTTCTTGAACAATACCCCAGGAGCCTAAGAAATTAAACACTAAACCAGTGGGATCTCCTAAAGCTAAAAAGCTTTTGTGCAGGGCTGGAGAGATGGCTTAGTGATTAAATGCTTGCCTGTGAAGCTTAAGGACCCTGGTTCGAGGCTCGGTTCCCCAGGTCCCACGTTAGCCAGATGCACAAGGGGGGCGCACACGTCTGGAGTTCGTTTGCAGTGGCTGGAGGCCCTGGCGCGCCCATTCTCTCTCTATATATATATCTGCCTCTTTCTCTCTCTGTCTGTTGCTCTCAAATAAATAAGTAAAAAGTAAACAAAAAAAATTTAAAAAAAAGCTTTTGTGCAGACAAAAATGCCATAAACAGAACCAACAGACTACCCACAGAATGGGAAGAAAACTTCACCAGCTGTACCACTGACAGAGGCCTAATATCTAGAATCTACAATGAACTCCAAAAACTAAACAATAAAAAAATCAAACAATTCACTCAAAAACTGGGGCAGAAGATGCACAATGTGGTGCTTGTGTCTGGAGTTCATTTGCAGTGGTTGGAGGCCCTGGGACACCCATTCTCTCTCTCTCTGTCTCCCCCTTTCTCGCTCACTTTCTCAAATAAATAAATAAATAAAAATTTTTAAAAATAAAAAAAAAACTGGGGCAGAGAACTGAATAGGGAATGCTCAATGGAATAATTAGAAATGGCTAATACCCACTTAAGAAAATGTTCAACATCCTTAGCATAGATATTTGCTCAACAGTGTTTATAGCTGCTCAACTCAGAATAGATAAGAATCAACTCAGATTCCTGTCACATGATGATTGGATAACAAAGATGTGGTACATATACACACTGATATTCTACTTGGGAATAAGAAAAAATGATACACTAAAATTTGTAGGAAAATAGGTGGACTTGAAACAGATCATATTAAAGGAACTCACAGAAGCACAGAAAGACAAACACCACATGTTCTCCCTCATCCGTGGTTCCTAATCTGGAACAGTTTGGGTTGCAGGCATACCTGACAGGCAACTCCAAGGACAGATAATGGGGATGGAAGTGTTTGGAGGAAGGGGAATAAGAGGGGAGAAGATACACATAAATCCAAATCCAAAACGAATTGGTACCATAGAAACCTTTCTCCTGTATAGCAGACTAAAAGATGCAACCCTCAAAAGGAGTATGCAGAGATTGTCTGGTAAGAAGCGCCCTGGAGAAGATGGGATGAAGCCTAACTCTAAAACATTTGTCTCTGGCTTATAACTATCACTACCAGAAATCCTTTACAATCCACATTGAGCTGTTGATCAGAGACCTACTAGGTCCCCAAAACAAGACAGGTTTATTTCAAAGCACCTGATTACCCACCTGAGGTAATTGCTGAAGCACCATATGCTGCCAACACAGAACATTGACAGAGCCAGATGGAATCTGGAAGGAAGCCAGTTTCCAGATGATCTGCTCATATGGTGCTGGAAAGTGCTACATGAGCTGCTGGAGGAAAATGACCAACAACATTGTGTGTTAGCAGAGAACACTGCTATATGAATGCAACCAGCCTGACAAGATGCACACATATCTGTGCAATAGTGGCATGCAGCCTAGGTGGGTAACCAATGGCTCTCTTATTGGCCAAGAGATCAGCCCAGTGGAAAGGAACCCATAGCTAGAACTGGAAACCAGCCCAGAATCTTATGGAGACCAAAGTCATGGACTCCAACTAGATGTTCCCACTAGTCTTTGGCCAAAAAAGAGGCTCCACCCATAAAATCTCTCTTAATTAACAGTGCTTATTCCATTTAACCTATGCTGATGCATTCTCTGTTGGATAATGTTTTTCTTTATCAGGTGGTGTGAGAACTGAGGAAATAAGCCATGCATTGCACATCAGCCAGGATCTAGGTGAAAACACCAAGGAATTGGAGAGATGAGCAAGAGTGTTGCTTCTAAGAGGAGTGTGACAACCAGCACCAGGGTGATGGAGACAGACACTGAGGGTACTCAAAATATACCTAAGCAGAAATCCAGAAGTTGCAGGGAGCATAACACTAAAGTAGACTTAAAACACATCCACCGTGGTTCATGGGCAGAAAGATTGTAACAGCCACAAAGTAGAAGGGAATGCCCAGAGGCATTGCTTCCCCCACCCCACTTACAATGAATGACTGACTCTCTCTTCTCATAATCCACAACCCCATGATGAATGCCAGCAATACCACTGAGGAGGACTCTCATTAGAATGGGGTCAGGGAGAAAGGAAATGATAGTACCAACATATGATGTGCCCATGAAAACTGTCTATTTAATAATTTTTTGAAGTCCACAGACTGGCCTTTTTATGCAAGAGAGAGTGAGAGAGAATTGGCATGCCAGTACCTCTAGCCACTGCAGACATATGGCCCCTCTTGTGTGCATGTGTGACCTTGCGTGCTTGCATCATTTTGTGTGAATAGCTTACATGGGATGTGGAGAGTTGAACATAAGTCCTTAGGCTTTACAACTAAGCAACTTAACCACTAAGCCTTCTCTCCATCCCAGTTTCTATTTAATAAAAAATGTTTAATACATTAAATCAAATTCCAGCTTTAAAAAACCCTCCAATTTTCTGTGTTAGTTTATAAATTTAACATTCTGCTAGTGGGTTAGCATTGAGTGTGTGTGCACACATGCATGCGAGTGTGCATGCACGTGAGTGCAGGTGCACAAGTGCATAGAGCACATGTGAAGGTCAGAGGACAACTTCAGGGGTCAATCCTCACTTCCACCTGACTTGAGGCAGGTCTCTCATGGTAGCATTTGTGAGCTTCCAGGCAATTCTCCACCTCCTTCTCACTGGCTGGGGTTACAAACACCAGCTTCAGTGTCCAGCTTTATGGGTCCTGGGGATCTGAACTCAGCTACTCAAGCATGTGTGGCAAGTGCTTGATCCACTGAGCCATCTCTCTCATATCCTTTTGTAGGGGCCAGGAAGTGAGCTGGGAAAGACTTTGAATAGAAGATTAAATGTCCAAGAACAGTTATGAAAGCTATGAAAAGTATGGATAACAAGAGTATAGCTGGACATCGTGCCTCATACCTGTAATTCTAGCACTTTGGAGGCTAAAGCAGAAGGCTCAAGGGTTTAAGACAAGCCTGGACTACATATGCAGTTCAAGACAGTCTGGAGTAGAGGAACTAGGAATAAGAAGATGGAATGGAATTGTTTTACTAGATATGAGTAAGACATATTTTAAAATATGGGCTATATCAGGCATTGAAAACAAATGACTTTAACCACTTAGCCATCTCTCCAGCCCAAGAATTAGTTTTTAATTTCAGCAGAAAATTCAAAGAACTTACTTCAGGCAGATAAATGGGGGCAAATGACAGGCCTAAAATGCAAGAGAAATGAAGGACACAAAAGTATGATTTATATATAAAATCATATATAACAAATCCATGAGAATAAGCAAAAAATGTGATATTTTCAGTATGTGAATCTTAGAAAACTGGGTTATGGAAAATGAAATTGAACTTCTACCAAATTATAGGCAGTGCATGCGAAATTGACTCTAAGTAGATTAAAATCTTAAATGGAAAGGCAAAACAATAAAGTCTTAGACTATATTATAAGAGCATGGTTTCATGACTTCAGGGTAGAAATGTATTTTTGAGGAAAGATCTGTGAAATAAAAATGGCTCGATGGGAATACATTAAAAGTATGCCATTCTGCTCATCAATGGACTTCATAAAGAAAATGAGAAGACTACCAGAGCTTGGGAGATACTTGCAGGATATGTCACAAACAAAAGACTAATTAATGTTCATACATACACAGAGCACCTACACATTAAATGTGGAAAAGGCAAATAACCCACTATCTAATGGGGAGAGTGAGTTAAATAGACATCTCATAAAGAAATTTGTGGTCAAAACTCAATAGAAACAAATCTGCTTCCGAGCATTCCCTCAGAAAATGAGTGGTTTAAAGGGAAGGGTAGCAGATAGCCAGGAAGACTCAGGCTCTGCTCCCAACCTCTGTAGTGGGTCCCTGCACTTCCAGGCTGACTTTCTCCTGTGAAATGTTCTATTGCGTTTGGAGGAAGAGTTTCAGAAGAGGAACCTCTATTCAAGACAAGGTGCTGCTAGGAAATTTTGCAAGGAGATTATAATTCAACATTTATGAAATTTCCAATGAGATTGATGCAATTTTTTTTTTCACTTAGTGGACATGTGGAGTAACTGTCTTAGACATTGAGGAGGACAAATAGGAATTCAATCAACAATGAACATATCCTTCAGTGAAAGTTAGACTTTTTCACCCCGTCTGTCTCCCATCCTGGGGCATCTCAAGTTCATCCAGACCATTAACACCCTCTACAGCCCTAGCCACTCCCCATCCCTTTATTTTACAATATTTCTTATGATGTTCTAATGGGTCTTCTGCAATATGTAACGATCACTATTTTAAGAAAATTCAGCACAAAATAAAATTCAGTGGTGGCTGGGCATAGGGGCACATGCCGTAAATCCCAGCACTTGGGAGGCAGAGGTACGATCACTGTGAGTGAGAGGCCGGCCTAGAACTATAGAGCAAGATCCAGGTTGGCCTGGGCTAGAGGGAGACCCTACTTCAACAAATTCATATCTGTAAAACTTACACCAGATAAATTGAGCCTGGTATAAAATATGCCTTCAAAAAAAATGCATGCCAATAACTATGAAGAGTGAGTCTGGTAGGAACCCAAACTCAAACAATGAATCACATTGGTGCTACAGGGTTTGCTTCATAAAAAGGAATCTATCACACTGAAAATAATTTTGGAAAACTTAAAAAGTGGGCCATAAAAACATTGTATCTTTTAAACAGAACATTGATAAGATAATTAAGTTAGTTCAACGGAGTTGATTTGAAAGGTGCTGTATCATGATGATGAAAACATCCTTCCAAATCACCCTAGCAGAGAGGTTTAGTGGAGTGAGCCTTCTATGGAACTAAGCAATTCGTTCTTGCATATGAAAATAATTTCTGTGCTTATCATGCAGTTTGAGGCAAATCAAATGAAGAATGTTTACCAGTTACCTGCTGTCAATCACTAATACTAATTTCTGTGCCACCTGTGTTTGCGTCTAACATTTATGCAGTGCCAGCTGCGTGCCATTCAGTGTGCTGGCAATAGAAACAGAGAGGTACGTGAGACCTTGAAGGTTGTCTTCCAGGGACTACATAACCACTAAAGGTCCCAATAGGAGCCTGAAATCAGTTTGGTCTGTTTTTGCCTTACTCGATTCTATTTATAAACCTACACACTTAAAAAAATGCACATGAAGAGGCCACTTAGAAATTATTTATTCATCACTGTGCTATCATGTCATCTCTTCAAAAGAGTGTCTTCTAAATTTTCATCTACTTACACGTACCTTCAAGCCTTAGAAATCAGAATCTAAAACATTACACTCAAAATATGAGGTTGACATTGTACATTCTGTAACAGCCTTGTCTTAATTTAACCTGTCACAATCAGTTTATGCTGGCGGTCCTCCATAAAGTCAAAACATTAATTTTCTCAACTGTCAGTGTACATATCACTTTCAGGATAAATCTACCAAATGAAACCTGACATCTCCCAGGCTTTGCCATCATTAGGTTGTGAGAAATGTTAAAAATCTCCATTCATCTTAAACACCCCCGTTTCAAATTCTATAATTTGATCAACTATAGAGGAGGTTGGCTCATAAGCAGCAGCGTGGCATCAGGTGGTTTCTTCAGCTCCTGAGACTCCAGATCTGAAATTCCCCTAAAATATTCTTAGTCTGAAGATCTATCCAAAGCTCAGCACAGGACTTCTGCCTCAACCCGTGCAACCCCAAGACCTTGATTCTCTGTGAATCTTAAGGCCAAGATGAATGTATTTCAGATGCTGGTCACAACAGTAAATTAAGCTTCCAGAAATCAGTCTTTGAAACTTACATGGTGTTACTTAAATCTTAAAGCTTTATATTGGATCCCTACTACTTCTTAGGAAAAATTCCCTTCATAATCTGGTCACTACCCAGTTCTGTAGCCTCTTTTAATCTCTCTGTGTGTCTCTATGTCTCTCTCTCTCTCTCTCCCACCTTCCTCCCCTCCCACTCACTCAGTTTTATTGGCCTGTTGACAATCCTTCCCACCCAAAATCCTATTCCTCCTTCATGTGGGCCTTTGCATTTTCTCAGCTCTCTCTGCTCTTCTCCCATTCTCACGCAGCAGTTTCTCTTCTCCAGCCTCCTGATTAAATAAAGGCCACTTCCTCAAGGACCTCTTCCCTAAATCTTGACAGTAGTCGAGTATATTGTCAAGGCCCTTTCTCTCAGTACAATTAGCACAGTTCTCATCACTTACTGGTTTAATGATCTGCCTAATGTTTCCTTCCTCTCCTTCAACAGCAGGCTTCTGCACTCTGCCCTGTGAAACCCCAGCGCCCCTGGCATCCCCAGGCTGTGGCTCAGCCCAGTGTGATTGCTCTGCTCAGCATGCGCTTCAATGCCAGCACTGTTTCAGATAAGTGTATCCACACAGAGCATGAAGATGAAGAGACTTACATCATGGGTTTCATCTTCCTCAAGGATCACAGTTTTGCTCTGCCTTTTATTCAATATCTGAAAGTCATTGTTTTATATATTTTTTTCAGGTGTACAGTAGTTGGCTAAAAGAGTATCAGTCAGACTTTCCATGCTATGACCAAATCCTAGAGAGAGCATTTTTAGTAAGGAAGGATTTATTTCAGCTCAAGGTTTGAGAAGTTTTAGTCCATCGAGACGGGGGCGGGGGGGGGTATGGGGCAGTGGAGCAGGACTATTCACTGCATGGTGTCAGGAAGCACAAGCTGCATCCTTCAAAGACGCACCCCCAGTGACCTTCCTTCCACCAGGCCCACCTGTACTAGTACCCACCTCCAGCCAACACTCAGAATTTTGAATCCACCAATGAATTAAACCATTAGAGCCCTGTGGAAGTGCCATAGCAAACACACAGTGAGGTGTACCTTGCTAGTCTCCCAGGAGCCTCTAAATCCAGCCAAGCTAATGAAGCAGATTAAGCATCTCAAAGACTAACCAAATGTCAACTATTCAGGGGCTTCAGGATAAAACCCAAACTCCTGGTCCAGGTTTACAAAATCCTATCTAGAGCTGGGGAGATGGTTCAGTGAATAAAGTGCTTGCTGTCAACCATGATGACCTGAGTTCAGATCCCCCATGCCTAAGTAAAATCTGGGTGAATAGACATGTGCCTATAATCCCAGCACTGGGGAGGCAAGGTCAGGGACTCGCTAGAGCTTTCTGACTACATAATCTAATGAATCAAGGAGCTCCAGGTTCAGTGTTCTCCAAAAAGTTCTCAAAAAAGGGTAGAGACCTTTTCAGGTTTGCACACTGCTATATCAATGATGCTGAATCTTGTACCTATATATATGAAGCACTTCATAAGTATTTTTTGGTTAAGTAGAAAAATAAATCAAACCCAGTTACTTTCTTCATTGCTTCATAACTTTGCCCCTCCCCCAATACCACAAAATTTCGGTGGGCATATTCCACTTCATATAACATATGGATGATGGTGAAGATGATAACGATCATTTCTGATACTTAACAGGTTCTTTTTCCTGTGTGTTACTGAACAAAGAACTTCTCATTTATGACTTCATTCAAATCCCATCACAATCCTATGAAGTATCTCTAATTATCAGTACTTTGGGTAAGTAAACCAAGTTCCGTGGCTTTCTGAATGCCTCACACCTCAAGTCACCATTTTGTCCATTACGCAGAGCCTATCACCCAGCTATATTTCCAGAACTGGTTTTCCCGGACTCTGAGTTTTATCTCCACATGGCTGAGCTGGATTTACCCGGGTCACGCTGGTGTCTAACACTGAAACATCATGTACCACATCTGTCCCCCATTAGTCTTGCTTCCCAGAAAAGCCCATATTGTGCTATTGTATCCAACCCTCATGTTTCCACTGCAGCATAAATATGCTTAACCAGCTGTTGCTAACGCTCTGTAATGCTTGTGACAACTCTACTGAGAACCCCTCTTAATGGAGCAGATGGTGTGTAATCGAGCAGGCAAGTGGAAATGCAGGGACAGAGCCTGGGAAGGTGCTGGCTGATGGAGATTGCTATTGAAGATTTGAATGTAAGGCAGGCCATTCTCAAGATTTTATGCACAGGGGTCCCAAAGGCAATGCAAGACCCAAAACATAAGATTAATCAAAAAAAAAAACAAAAACCTATAGGTTTGGAGAATGCTTAGAAACATTCTAAAGCGGTGACCAAAGAAATTGCCAGAATGAGCTCATGTCTTTCAAACACAAAAAGCAAAACCAACAACAACAAAAAATATACATGAAGAATATTTGGAGATACTAATTATTGTAACTGTTTTAGAAAGAGTGAATGACATATCTAATGCTGCTTTGGCTTAGATATGGTTTTTCCCTCTAAAACTCAAGTTGAAATTTGGTCCCTAACGTAATGGTGTCAGGAGGCGAGGTCTTTGGAAGTTATTCGGTCATAAAGAGGAATTAGTCCATTTCTGCAGTGGGACATGGTTTTCGTGGGAAGCGAGTGGGTTATCTGGTGAAGATTACTATAAAGCGACTCTACCCTGGCGCGCTCTGTTTCTTTCACCGGGCCCGCTTGTCCTTCTGCTTTTCCCCATGACAGAAAGCAGCGCATGGCCCCAGACATCACTGTGCTCTTGAGTTACTCAGCATCCGGAACCCTAGGCCAAGTAACAGCTCCCTTGATACATTACCCAGCCTTGAACACTTTTGTTACAGTGACATAAAATGGCCCAGGAGCAAATGCTGGTACCATTAGTGCTGGGACAAAGCTTGGCAAGAAGATAAACAGGAAGGTTACAGGAGGGACAGGCAAGTGGTGGAACAGAATACAGGGGGTGGAAACGTCTAAGGGGGTGCAGGGGAAAGGGAGGGAGAAGTGGAGGAGGGATACACAAAACTGAAGACTGTATAAGTGCCATAGAAACCTATTTTGTTAGCTAATTTAAAGATGAATTAGCCGGGCATGGTGGTGCACGCCTTTAATCCCAGCACTCAGGAGGCAGAGGTAGGAGGATCCGTGAGCTCGAGGCCACCCTCAGACTACATAGTGAATTCCAGGTTCGCCTGAGCTAGAGTGAGACCCTACCTTGAGAGAAAAAAAGAAAAGATGAACTAAAAGAAAATAAGAAAGAAAAGATGGGGAGACAGCTTGGGCAGAAGTACCCTGCTGGGTTAGAGAAAGCATTCCTCTGAATTCATAGGATCACCTCTCCACAGTGAGCTGTTGTTCAAGGAAAACTATGAGGCCCCCAACATAATGCAATCCATTGCCCAAGGACTTGGTTACACATCAGAGCTATATGTTAAGACCCTACTCCTGATGATGCCACAGGCTGTGGTTGCAGCACACTGAGAAATCGAGCTGGAGTGGAGATGGAAGCCATCTCCCTGCCAGACAGCTGTCGCAGTGCTATGAAGGCTGCTGGGAAGTCATCTACAGTCAGAACGAGCAGGGGATCTTCAAGCTAAGAAATCAATCACCCAGACAATATGCACCCACTAGTAATAGTGATGCACAACTTATGTCAGTGTTGCAGTCAGGTTCACACTGCTGGCAGAAAACATCCAACCAAGAGCAGCTTGTAAAGAAAGGGTTTGTTTGGACTTAACAGACTCAAGGAGAAGTTCCATGGTGGCAGGGATAAACAATGACATGAGCAGAGGGTGGACATCACCTCCTGGCCAACATCAGGTGGACAACAGCAGCACAAGAGTGTGCCAAACACTGGCAAGAGGAATTTGGCTATAACATCCACAAGTCCACCCCCCCCCCCAATAATACATCACCTCCATAAGCACCAATTCCCAAATTGTTATCTGCTGAGGACCTAGCATTCAGAACACATAAACTTATGATGCACACCTGATTCAAGCCACCAATGGGGGTATTCAGCTGTTCTCTGATTGGTCAAGAGGCTGCACTCAGTGTGAGGGATTCCACACCTTGTATTGAGAACTCAGTAAAACACTTATGAGTGGAAACCTCCACTATGCTTTGGTTAAACAGAGACTTAAGTGTGTATGTTCAAGCCCTTTGATTAATACTGATCTCACATGGGTTTGAGAATCTTATTTATGTAGATACTGGGGAGAATCAAAACTCATCCAAATGACAAAAAGAAGAAACAACCCAGGGCTTAACACTAGATGAGTCGTTACTGTCACACCTACCTGGGCTCAGGGCACATTGCAGAGGTAGTCATGGAAAGACTATGAGTCTGCTCTCACTGCCGGCCAGAGACCATCTCTATGTTCTCTACAGAGATGGTGGTAGACACTAAGAAGGATCAACACTTATCAAAGTAGGAAATAAAAGCCCGTTGAGAGCTTCTAACTAAAGGAGAGTTCTACCACACCCTCTAAGGCTCAATGGAAGAAAGGTAGAAAGAATGTAAGTGTCATAGGGTGCAGAGGCATACTACTGACATGAACTGTCTGGTACATTCATGATCCCCCCAATCATTACTCATACTGACACAAGACCAGCACAGTTCTGAGCTCATCAACATTTTAACATGGAAGGTGGACCAAAGGAACAGAGAACTACCTTGAAAGAGGAGGGTCCTTAGGGAGTGGGGGCAGAGAAGAGGAGACAAAGTAAAAAAGATAGAGGGTTGGAAACATGGTCAAATCTGTATGTCCATATATTAAAGTTACCTATAAAAAACCCAAAGCAAAATTACTTATATAAGAAATACAGTTCTGAATAATGCAAAAGGAAAAACTGAATCCAATAAATAGCCTGGGATTCAAATCCCAGGTGCATTGTTAGCAAACCATGGAACATTGGGCAGATTCTTTACTTTCTTTTTAAAATATATTTTATTTATTTACTTATTTAAGAGACAGAGAGAAAGGGAGAAAGAGAATGGGCATGCCAGGGCCTCCAGCCACTGTAAACAAACTCCAGATGTTTGCGCCCCCTCATGCATCTGGCTTACATGGATCCTGAAGAACTGAACCAGGATCCTTTGGCTTTGCAGGCAAGTGCCTTAACTGCTAAGCCATCTTTCCAGCCCAGATTCTTTACTTTCTTTAAGTTTAATTATCATCCTTTAGAAAATGACTTCTACCATAATATTTGAAAGGGGGGGCTGGGATAGAAAATGGTTGCATGGGGGGGGGAGCAACACTTAAAACTACTGAAAATTTCCTTGCAGACCCCAAAATACAAGTGCAGGAAGCTGAACCCCATCAGTCGTAAGCCCTGCTGGGTGTCAGATGATATGTGTGTGTGGGACTCAAAAGAGAGCACCAGGATCTCTAAGAGACAGGAATGAAAGAAACCAAAGAGACAAGAGTCTTGCTGGACATCGCAGACAGGCCGGTGGGACATCAGCAGCTACAGGAGGAAGAGCTTTTGCTGATCGCCATGGCAGGCAAGTGTGAGAAGCGCATGCACAAAGTACTGCTGAGGCTAGACATATGGATAGCCTCTTTTCTTTTTCTGTGTTTGGCAGGACACTTAGCCTTTCAGGGACCCTAACAATGCCAAGGGCTGCATGAATCCATGTTATAAGGAACATTCCATATTTCTCCATTAAATTAACACCCAAAATTTGGCTATTTATGAGATCAGGGAGTAAACACATTAATTTTCTTTCATATCAAGTCTCAAGTCCCTTGGCTATAAGACTATCGAGGCTGAAAATAGCTGGGATTCCATGAATGCTGTATGAGCCCGCAGAGCCATCCACATTGCCCTTGAACAAGATTTATGATCTCCTGCAACAATGGCTGTTGCCAATTCATGGCCATGTATCTTGGCAGATCTGAGCTGGCTCACTCCAGAAGGAAGAAAAATTGTGACATTCAGAAATATATCTGTTCTAGGTGCCCGCTTGCATCTGCTTACTTGTGGGCAAACCAGATAGATGATATTCTGAAGTAATTTCCATGTAGAAATTTAACTGCAAATGAAAACAGGGTAGGATGGTCACAAACATTTCTTGCCTCATTTTTTTGCCATAAGCTCAATTTTTGGAAAAAAGTAGTAACTTTTTTTTGTTTTTGTTTTGGGAAAGCATCACCACAAGGGAACAGTTCAACAAACACATGGGGGGTGCATTCCAGAAAGGGGGACTCCTGAAGTATTCATGGACAAGGTAGCCAGTGTGACTTGAGCAGAGTGACTGAGGTTTAGGGTGACCACAGGGTGCCAGACAGTGGAGGACTTGATTGGGACTGGCTGAGGTTTCTGAGCAGAGGAATGGCATAATTTGTAAATGAATAATTCTAGCTATGTTTTACTGAGAGTTACTGACTGTGGGTGGAAAACAGGAAGTGAGGAAACCAGTCAGAAAACCCATGCAGCCAGTGAGAAGAGTAATGAGAGAGGCCTGGACCAGAGGGCAGCAGTAAACTTGAGATATGGTTGGATTCTGAGCTTATCTCAAAGGCAAAGTCGGGGGAGCTGGAGGCTTGCTTAGTGGTTAAGGTGCTTGCCTGCAAAGCCAAAGGACCCAGGTGCAATTCCCCAGGACCCACGTGTACCAGATGCACAGGGTGACACATATGTCTGGAGTTTGTTTGCAGTGACTGGAGGCTCTGGTGCCTATTTGTCTCTCTGTGTCTCTGTCTTTCAAATAAATAAAAATAAATTAAAAAAAGACAAAGTCAGTACAATCTGTTGGTATAGAGACTAAAATGATAGGATTCAAGAACAATTTGAATGCTTTTGGTCTACCCAACTGGAAGGACGGAGTCAACAACAACTGAGATGAGAAGCTGGCTGGAGAATGTTCTGGGTTGAATTATGCAAACCCTTCCACCCCCCAGGAGAGTAGGCCTGGCCCGTAATTGGTTGAGAGGCAGACACTGGTAAGCAGGTAGACCTGAAGCTTTTGCAAGTGCTCCTCCAGTGAGTTCATTTTCTCAATAGGATAAAATAGCAATGCATTAGCAGAAAGACTGAGGGGGAAGGAATACTGGGAGGCTTGCGGACAGGTAGATAGATACGCAGCTGCCATGTAGGAGCGAGAGGGAGTGACTGCTTTAGGAGAAAATCTGACCGACACCAAACAGACCAGACTAATCGCGTTCACACTGCATGAGAAAGTTAAGCAGATCCACACAAGAAGCCTCACGTAGCCAGGATAGCAGAACATCTACTTTTACACGTGAACTTGGTTAGGACATGTGTTGCATAAAAACTTGGTCAAACACTTTTCTGGGTGGAAGAGGATGTTTCTGGACGAGATTAACATTTGGATCCATTGACTCTAGAAAAGCAGACTGTACCTTTCTAACATGAGCGTACCATTTAATCAGTAAAGGAACTCAATAAGTCAAAATGGCTAAAAAGAGAACTTCATCTTCCAGACTGAGGCGTTGGTCTTCTCTTGCCCTCAGAATTGAGCTTGTGTCTGCTGTGTGTGTGCCTCCAAAAGATCATGTAGCCAGTTCCTTATCATAGCTTTAAACAGATGCAGGCTGTTTCTCCAAAGACCTGTTTGCTCTGTTTCTCTAACCCAGAGGGCTCTCACATAGCTCATCCTATCTGTTGGCACTATGTCCACAGGTTCCCTGTGGACGAACATGTGAGAGGCAACACCAGAGACTTGGGCTATAACCAATGTTCCCAAGTAGAGCATGTTTCTTCTGTGTTGTGCTGCCTCAACTTGGATATTAAGGAGGAAGAGGGTGGACGTAAAGGCTGCTTCTATTTCATAGACTATGACTGTGGACAAGTGGATAAAAGGTGTCCCTGCACTCCATTTCCCATCTCACCCCCCTTACTATGAAGAACACAGGTAGACCCTCCTCCAGTGGGAAGTGTGGACTCAGGACAACTGCTCCTCACAGTAGAAACATGGGTGGCCCTACAGATTTGTGTGGCCTCAGACTAAGAATGGATTTTACATTTTCAATGATTGGGGAGAAAGCAAAGGAATAATATATTATCAAAACTCAAAATTATCTAGCATTCAGATTTGTGTCTGTTGTAGGTATTTCCAGTTGCTCGATCATGGGCACAGTTGAATAATTGCATCAAGGACCATCGAAAATATTTACTCTCTGGCTCTTTGCAGAAAATGTCTTTTAGCTCCTGTCCTACACCATGGTGCTTTATCTGAGCCCAGAAGTACCAAGAAGAGACCAAGGTCTCTGAGTCCAGTTGAGTCAGACCCAAGACCTAAGGTCTATTTGGCTCCTGTAAAAAGGTCAATTAAGAGTCCAGTGTCCAAGGCACTTCCCTGAACAGATTTATAGGTAGGGATATCAGGTAGGGCAGAGAAAATAGGCATACACTTAGTTGAACATCACATCCATACGCATATAGAGTGCTATGGCTTAGATAAGAGTCCCTTCAGTGCCCACTGGATAAGAGCTTGGTACTCAGCCTGTGGCACTATTGGACTGTGGTGGCATTCCTAGAGGGAGGGATTCTGATCATTGAGAGGCATGCCCTAAAAGAGGCTAGTAAGATCCTATTCCCTTTCTCTCTCTCTCTTTCCCTTTTTCCTTTTTTCGAGGTAGGGTCTCACTTTATCTCAGTTTGACCTGGAATTCACATTGTAGTGTCAGGGTGGCCTTGAACTCATGACGATCCTCCTACCTCTGCCTCCCAAGAGCTGGGATTAAAGGTGTGCATGCTCCCCCTCTCTTTTTACATTTTTTACTCTTATTTTTTAATCTCTTTTTACTTCACTGTTGCCATGGAATAAGCAGCTTGCTTTGCCATGTGGCAGAGTGCCTCACTTCAGGCCTAACACCATAGGGTCAACATAACCCTTTTCTCTTTATCAGTAGACTATTTATGGAATTTATCAGAAAGCTGATTAACAGAGGTATCAAAGACCTTCTGGTTAGCTGGGCTTGGTGACTCACGCCTTTAATCCCAGCACTTGGGAGGCAGAGTTAGGAGCATTGCCAAATGTTTAAGGCCAGCCTGAGACTACATAGTGAATTCCAGGTCAGTCTGGGCTACATACAGCAAGACCCTGCCTTGAAAACCAAAAAAAAAAAAAAAAAGGAAAAGAAAAAAGACCTTCTGGTTCATCACAGAGATGAAGTCATTTCCTGAATTGACAGGACTGAGATAGCATTAGAGCCCACCTGTCCTCCTGTTTTTACTTCTCAGCTCAAGGATCTTGCCTCAGCCTCTGCTCTGTCACCTTTCTGATCCCTTTGGGATCAGAGTCTAATGATTCTTGAAAACTTTGCCAACCGTCCTCATATGTGGACTGCAGAGCACATAGAAGAATGTATGGCTGCAAGTTGGGAATTGCCCATAGCTGACCTCATGGTGCTGCCCTGTCAGCCAAACCCTGCAGGCTCTGTAGGAGAATAGTCTTTGGAAATTCTGGCCAGGCATGAGGGCACAAGATAGCTTTTGCCATTCGAAAGTTGTGGCTGCCTTCGATTCTGAGCCTTTTCTAGTGACAGTCTTTCAAACATGACCATGTATCTAATTAAAATATGGATTTTATGTTTTAAGTTAAACCTTAAATATGGCTTCAAAATTTGCTCGGCCAAGTACATTTAATAATACCTAACTAAATGTCCTCATCTGTTAAGGCTATTCATCCATTTTCTCCATAAGCACTTAAAATAAATATTGATGACTGTTTAACTTTGAAAATGGCTCTATGCAAAGGAGCATATTCATGTGTGTCTCATTGATTTTCCTGATGGAGCCAAATGGAGCAGGTAAGCCAATTTAGCACAACCAATTTCCAGTTTTGCACAGACTGAATGGAAGTGCCGTGGAAATGAATAATCAATCTTACTATCATTATGAATAATAATAGTTAGCACACAAACAGCTCCTTCCATCTTCTGAGCACTTTGCAACATTAATGTATTTATTCACTCACACCCAAGGGAAGCTGTTTTGTACTTGGAATGAGAAGCCAAGAGAGATGTAAATGGCTGCCTAGGGCTGAAGTCCAAGTTTTTCTGTGGTGCAAAGCAATGAGTCTGACCCCAGTGGATGGATTCCTCAACCTCGTAAATACTGGGGAGGTGTTGCAAGCGTAGGAGGTGAGTATAAATTTTCAGTCTGAATTATGTAAGTGTATGTACCCCATAATAATAATGACCATATGAAAACTGCTAGTGTTTTTGAACACATACTATATATGTCAAATCTTGCTAAGTGTTGGGACACAAAAAGCGAAGACTCTGTACCTTGGAGAGACTTGAGGATCTTAGTGTGGACAAGAGAGACATGAATCATCAGACAGTACACAGTGAGACTGGGGCCATGTCTGAGGTAACCAGAAAGACACAGCCACCCAGAGAGACACTGCACTGCAGGACCGACGGGAATTTGGATGATAATGGTGAGAGTCATTCTAGAGAAAAACACGAGGGAAAGGAGGTCCAGAAAGAGCACCATGTCCCCTGGTGACTGAAACGTTTCAGTCTGTATGAAGAGCGTGACGACGTGCTGCGCCACCACAGTGGACAGGACTTCCCTCCCACGTCACTGCACCTCACTGCTCTGCAGCGTGAGTTTGCCTGCTGCCACCATTCGAGCGTGACCTGCGTTCCTTCCCCCGAATCGGACCGGGATTATGTTAAACTTGACAGGCAGCACAGAGCGAACGGATGCTGTGTGACTTGCGAAGCCAGGTCAGAAAAGACAATGCCACGACTGCCTTGTCCACTGAGACACGTGCAGGGCTGAGCCACCAGGCAAGTCCCACTGACCTGAGGTCCCCATGCCGGTCTGGCTTCAAGCTGAGGCTACATGTTGAGGCTCGGATCAACAGCCCCAGCTGAGGCCAACGGCTATATCAACCTCCTGACATACGAGTGATAATGCTTCCAGATGATTCCAGTCCTAGCTGTCAACCTACTCCCAGATCATGAGTCTTTCCACCTGAGACCCCAGACACTGAGCACAGTTTATGGAATTTATCAGAAAGCTGATTAACAGAGGTATCAAAGACCTTCTGGTTAGCTGGGCTTGGTGACTCACGCCTTTAATCCCAGCACTTGGGAGGCAGAGTTAGGAGCATTGCCAAATGTTTAAGGCCAGCCTGAGACTACATAGTGACTACATACATACTTGTTCTATCCTGTCTGAATTCTTAACTCAAGGAATCCAAAATGGATAAAAATGGTTTAAATTTGGAAGTGATCTGTTTCTCAGTAAGAGCGCAACCAGAACAACCATGCTGCAGACTTTTATCCCATTCTTAGCAGGGGTGAACCCCTGCAGAATTTGTGCCCAGTGTGAGTGGCTGGGTAAGGGAGAATGTATGTGCATGAAATTAGTCCATCCGGGTACTGGTCTCTGCATCCCACATCTACAGACCCTCTTTTTGGGTGATCCTCTGGTGTCGTCTTTCTTGTTGATCGGATCTGTCATGCACACTCATCTCCTAACTAAGTGATTTTGGTTTCACCTCTGGCTTCATGGCACATTCTAGATAAAAATGCTTGGGGAGGGCTGGAGAGATGGCTTAGCGGTTAAGCGCTTGCCTGTGAAGCCTAAGGACCCTGGTTCGAGGCTCGGTTCCCCAGGTCCCATGTTAGCCAGATGCACAAGGGGGCACACGCATCTGGAGTTCGTTTGCAGTGGCTGGTAGCCCTGGCGCGCCCATTCTCTCCCTCTCTCTCTCTCTCTCTCTGCCTTGTTCTCTGTCTGTTGCTCTCAAATAAATAAATAAAAATAAACCAAAAAAAAATGCTTGGGGAGAGGGACTCTGATGCATTGGATGTTTAAAGGGTCCCCAAGCTATTTCAGCATGTGTCCAGGGTTGAGAACCTCAGTCTGTCACCAGCCACACAAACTGTGTATGCTAGTAGCATGTGTGCAAATATGAAGCTTAGCTGAAAGATGTCCACATTGCAGTATTTGATGCACTCTCTTCTTACCTTGGTAGACAAAGGACTTGATAGAACCTAGATTCCAGTTACTGAGATAAAATCACAGGAAAAGTTCCAGAGCTGAGACCACAATATATGAGGCCCTGCGAATAGGTTTGAGAAAGAGGAGACTCCTGTAAGGAGAATTGTTTATTTAGAAAGGACAGCTCTTGTCTTTAAAGAAGAGCTCTCAGGATGGCTTGATAAAGATCTCTTCCAGGAAACCCTTTTCTTTTCCTTTGACAATGGCTCAAACTGAAATTGGCTAGTCACAGCGATGTCTAAAACACTAAGCAGAAGAATGAGAAAACCTCATGTGTATGTATGGGGAAAGGGCTGAAGAGGGCTGAAGATAGAGGACTGGGAAGCAGTGGACAGGTCAGGAAAAACAGGAAAGGACCTGAGGGGCATGAAGTCAAGATACCTGGTGACCTTGTATTGGACCACCTGGACTCCTCTGGGCTCCAATTTCATTCATCAATGGAAGAAGGGAAGATGACTCATGTCTATTTCCCAGATGGAAGCTATGATTTTATACTTAAGTCATTTTGCACATGTTCTGATGAATAGAAGCTCACTTGGTCTTCACCATGTATCTAATGTTTTGACATCTGGGGCCTGTTCATTTTGGGGGAAAAAGACAAGCCAGTTCCTAAAGATAGCATGCCTATTGTTTGTGAGCAAACCAACCCATACTCCATACCCAGTACCCTAACCACCTTCTGTATTAGGCTCTTTCAAGAGGGTTGTCTGGACCACTATTGCCCTGTCCAAATCACCCCATGGCCAGATGCAGAGAGCCAGGGACAGTCCCTCACCTCCATGCCTGCTGAGAGGAGTCGACAGCACACTTACCTTGCCTCAGCTATCCCTTCCTGCAGAAAGCACCATAAAAGCTCTTGTCCAAGCTGTCTCCCTGTGATGTCTCCTAATCCATTATGGTGCTCCTATAGAGTGATGTATCTTATCCTCCTGGGAAATATGAGGAACAATCATCCATTGACAATTATGTAGTTCTTTCCTCCAAATTGAAATATTCCCTTCTGCAAGGAAGAGGAGGACATCTTTTTAAATTTTTTTAAAAAGTATTTTATCTTTATTTATTTATGAGAGAAAGAGAGAGAGAGAGAAGTGGCTTGACAATGCCTCTAGCCATTGCAAATAAACTCCAGATGCATGTGCCACCATGTGCATCTGAGTTATGTGGGTTCTGGGCAATTGAACCTGAACCTTTAGGCTTTTCAGTGCTTCAATGGCTAAGACATCTTTTCAGCCCTAAAAAAAAAAAAAAAAAAAAAAAGCTTTTTAATTGGCAACTCAGAAAGTTCAAAAAGTTGTAAGATTCATAAAGCCATTCCACTCCACGCCCCAAACTTACACAAGCAGTCAGCAGTTGCTGGAAAAGAGGAAGCTGTGATGGGCAGAGAGCGCCAAGGACACAACTTTAGACCTGCGTCACCCACACTCCTGTAAGTAACCTCTCATCCATGCTCCTGTGAGTAACCCCAATATATTCATTGGTTCACCAAGCTAGATGTGGATGGAATTGTTTTATGGTTTGTTGTCAGTGCCCTCTCTGAGGAGAATAGATACTTGTT
Source organism: Jaculus jaculus (assembly GCF_020740685.1). NCBI lineage: Eukaryota > Metazoa > Chordata > Mammalia > Rodentia > Dipodidae > Jaculus > Jaculus jaculus. Next base: position 37,181,465 of record NC_059117.1, read on the forward strand.
CATGTCTTCCCAGGCAAAGTCATATAGTTCCACTTTATTTTGATCTGCTGGCCTTACCTTAACCTGAATAAATAATAATAATAAAAAATAAAACCTACATTTGAAAACACTGGCCACAGCATTATTTGCAAGTCACAAAATAAGATTGGAACTTCCTTTCTTGTATATCTGAGAGCCATGACTAAAGACAGGACACACATGCAGCCCACCAAAAGCACATGCCTTAGAAATTCTAGAGACATGGGCTGGAGAGATGGCTTACTGGTTAAGTGCTTGCTTGTGAAGCCTAAGGACCCAGGCTCGAGGCTTGATTCCCCAGAACCTACGTTAGCCAGATGCACAAGGGGGCGCACGTGTCTGGAGTTCGTTTGCAGTGGCTGGAGGCCCGGGCGCACTCATTCTCTCTCTTTCTCTCTGTCTGTCACTCTCAAATAAATAAATAAATAAAAATGAATTAATTTTTTTTTAAAAAAAAAGAAATTCTAGAGACATTTCAGACCAATCCACAAAGCATCTTAGGAAGCCAGTGCGTCGTGATGGGCTGGTCCAGGCACCCACGTGGCCAGCCTCGGACCTATGTAGATTGCTTAGGAAATCATCTACAATGTCACAGCTGATTTGTGTGGAAACTGGTGGCAGGGGTGCTAAGTAACAAAGAAGTCCTCCAGCATAGCCAACAGCCCTTCCAGACAAACCTTGCCCACTCCACAGTGCCCATCCTCGTCACCACAGCAGTCCATTTTGCCTCAAGTTTGGCGACGTCTCCCACAACATGCGTCATAATGACACACTCATATGACTTGACAGGGACCTGCGGTCTCCTCTCAGACTCCCTATCTTCAAAGCTCACACAGCAGGTTTAATTTCACAGTTTTTAGTTTCATGACATTCAAATAGCGACAATTGATTGGGGGGAGGGGAGAGGCTCAAGTTTATTGGAAATATCTGTCACGGTAAAAAATCCTGAAGGAAAACTTGCCACTTTGTAAAAGGTCACTAGATAAGTAATTGCCTTCTGAATTGGGATGATTCCTGTTGTCATTAAGCCCCAGCAGAGATCTGATACACTTTAATACTTTGGCTAAATGTCTAGAGACCACTGTATGGTTGCAGTCCCATTAACAATTAAGGCAAAAACGAATCCGTGTCTGAATCAGAAGGCGCTTTTCCTCCTTTTGTTCTGTGTAAGATGAAGTGATAACTACTTTTCCATTCTTGTTCTCCCTTTTTCCACAGTGTAATTTTATCCCTGTGAACATAATTGAGTCGGGGCTTAGTTTCTCACATCTAATTCATGACTGCCATTGCATTAATATCGGGTTTCTCATTCTTGGTCTTACAACTCCCCAGTAGAGGAAAGCAGCTGGACTCACCAAGCAGATAGTCTCTCATCAGGTGTTTCTCATTCCTGGTCTTACACCACCCTGATAGAGAAAAATCGGACCCACCAAGCTGTTGGCCTAACTAAACCAGTCTCCAGGCCTTGGGCTACAATAGAATCAATCATGTGCCCTTCCCACAACTCATCTACTGAAACCTTAGCTCCCAATATGGTTATATTTTGAAAAAAGGACTGTAAAGCAGTACCTAAGATTAAGTGAGGTCATAAAGATGGACCCTGATGCCATAGGATTAGCGTCGTTGTAAGAAGAGATGTTAAGAGAACACCCTTCACTCTCTCTGCCACAGGAAGGGAGAAAGTTGACATCTGCACTGAAACTCTCCTGCCTTTACCACTGGGAGGCATAAGTAAGTGATGTTTAGGCCACAGCCTGAGATATTTGGTTGAGGGAACCTGAGTGACTCCTCAGGGGCCACAAGTTGATTTTCTGCTGTGCTAAGTGGGGTCAGTTCTGCCCAGAGCTGTCTGGTACTCAGAGCTCCTGAGCTGAGCTGAGCTGAGCTGAGCTGAGCCTATAAGTAAGCAGCATGAATTCTCATGTCCCCCAACCGAGGCCTCCACACCATGAGAATAGCTCATCTACGTCACAGGTAAGATCAGCAAGGAGGCTTAACCTTCTTATGAGAAACTTGAGGTGTGTGTCTGTGTGTGTCTCTGTGTGCTCGACCTCATGCCTGACTTCTTTTCTGGGAAAGTGTATCTTATATAGACACAGAAACCATCTTTTAGTGACTCAACATTTTCTGAGCACCTGCACTGAGCTAAATGCTTTTTATAGTAGGACCTAAGCGCATATTTTGAGCTACTTTATTTAAACCCAAGAATGCTCTGGCAAGGGGTTTTACTACAGCCTTCGCCTATTCACAGATAATGAAACAGATGTTGAGAAATTTGGAACCTTACCCAAGGTCATAAAAAGGTGGCAATATCAGCCTTCAGCATAGGTTTCCTTGGCTGAATGTCTGAGTTCGGCCTCCATATCTCATTAATCCTCACAATAACCCTGGGCTGTGGGGATTATGTATGTCATTTAATTGTCCAAACAAATAAAGTTCCTTATTACACGATTGCTAGTAACAAAACCAAGTATCAGCCAGACCTGAAAACACACATTCTATTACACAGGGGTCATCTTGGCATGGCTCACAGGCTTGAGGATGTCCAGAATAGTGTCTCTCAAATATTGATGTATGTGACTATGTGATCCACTGATTCCACTCCTGAGTACTTATCTAGGAAAAATGAAAACTTATATCCACATAAAGACTTGCATGTAATATAAAGTTCTTAGTAGCATTATTCATAATAGTCTAAAATTTGTGAAGAAAACTATCTATCAGCTACCTGATGACCAGATAAACAAAATGGGGCATATTCATACAGTGGACTGTCATTTGGAAATACAAAGAAATAAGCTATTGGATGTATGTATATGTTAATTTTTTGTGTGACAAAGCTGCCTGAGCAAGGGCTGAGTATAATGTCTGCTTAGTATACAAAAAGCCCTGAGTTCAGTCCCTAACACTGCATAACCAGCTGTGGCAGTGCATGCCTGTAATCCCAGCGCTCAGAAGGTGAAGGCAGCAAGACTGAAGTTCAAGGTCATCCTTGTCCTACATAGCAAGTTTAAGGCCAATCTGGGCTATATGAGACACACTCAAAATTGCAACAAACAATTTAAAATACCAGAGTAAAACAACAAAAAGGAGAACAGATTTAGTCAGGTTCACAGTTTCACAATCCCTCACGGCAGAAAAAGCAGAGCAGCTTACATTATGCTGTCCAGGGAGGATGGGGGAAGGTGGGAGAGAGAGAGAATGTCTTCATATTAGGCCTCTCATTTTTCCTTCTTTGTTCCCTTTGGGCCAATGGGATGCTGTTACCCACATCCAGGACATGGTCTTCCACCTTAGTTAACCCTCTCTGGAAATGGCCTCTAAGACACATCCAGAAGTATATTTTGTTAATCTCCTAGGTGTTTCTAACTTCAATCAAGTTGACAATTGGGATTAACCATCATACTAGACAACATGGATAAACTTCATAAAACATTCCTTAAGTGAGAGAAGCAAGAGTCAAGAGATCACGTGCAGTATGATTCCATGTATATGTGAAATGCCCAGAAAAGGCAAATGTATAGAAACAGTAGATCAGTGGTGCCTGGGAAGGGACTAGAAAGAAAAACCTTTGGGGCTGGAGAGATGGCTTAGCGGTTAAGCGCTTGCCTGTGAAGCCTAAGGACCCCGGTTCGAGGCTCGGTTCCCCAGGTCCCACGTTAGCCAGATGCACAAGGGGGTACATGCGTCTGGAGTTCGTTTGCAGAGGCTGGAAGCCCTGGCGCGCCCATTCTCTCTCTCTCCCTCTATCTGTCTTTCTCTCTGTGTCTGTCGCTCTCAAATAAATAAATTAATTAATTAAAAAAAAAAAACCTTTGACAACAAATAAGCACAGGGAATTGTAGTGGGGTCAGACAACAAGGACTTAAGAGACTGATTTTGCTAAAAGCATTGACTTGGGTTAGCAGGTGTTTGCAGATATCCCATGTAAAAATAAAGAGCGTACAAATCCTACATCTCTACTTCCATTTTGCACTGAGTCCTTTGCTCTGAGTCATTCTCTTCTGCAGTCATTTTGGATTTCAAGAACAACAGGTCTCATGGGCGAACATCTGGCTCCCCTGCCCCCAGGCTGCAATGATTTTCTTTTCAATGTTGATCAAAATTGGTGAATTCTGCTCACTTCTTTGCCCCTGCTTCTGTCCCTTCCCAGTTTAATGGGGGAGCTTATATCAGTACCCCCAGAGACAGTGTTAAGGACTCTGGTTCCCTTTGTCTTCCTTGCATAGCTAGACTGAGTTCCTTTCTCATGTTGCTTGTTCCGTTTGGTTTTGGGCCTTAATCACTAAATCATCTCTCCAGCACTGCTCATGTATTTCTTATGCAGGTGGTTTGCAGATTTTTTTTTTTTTTTTTTCTGTGAAATGCTTATCTGAACCAGCCAGGAGCTAGGATGGTGGTGCTGAGGCAGAACACGTGCCTCACGTCAGTTCCATCCACAGCACCACACACACAAAATCAATAAATAAAGAAGTAAAATTCAATAGAAACATAATGTCAGCATATATGTAATTTTAAATTAACTTTTTAAATTACATTTTAGAAAATAAGATGAGCTTTAGGACTATATTTTGTTCAGTTCACTTGATTCAATATATTATAATTGTTCTAGCATAATCTACATACGGTATTGAGGTATTTTTATCTTTAAAAGTTTTTGTAGTTTTTTGGGAATTTTTTTATTTTTTATTGATAACTTTCATAATTATAGACATTATACCATGATAATTCCCTACCCCTTCACAGCTCCATTTTCCATCACATGCTCTCCCCCTATCAATCAGTCTCTCTTTTATTTCAATGTCATCATCCTTTTCCTCCTGCAATAAGGGTCTTTTGTAGATAGCAGACACTGACCTCACTTATGCCTTTTCACCCCTAGTAATCTGTCCTTCTACTTACATATATACCATAACATCCCCTTAAGTCCTCCCCTCTCCTCCCTCCCTTATAGGTCCTTTCTAGTTTACTGGCCTCTGCTACCATTTCATTCCAACTTTTATAGAAGTCCGAACATTTGTAGCTAGGACCCACATATGAGAGAGAACATGTGGTGCTTGGCTTTTTGGGTCTGGGTAACCTTACTAAGTAAAATCCTTTTCAGGTCCATCCATTCCCCTGAAAATTCCATAATCTCATTTTTCTTTACTGCTGAATAGAACTCCATTGTATAAATATACCACATCTTCATTATCCACTCATCAGTTGAGAGACATCTAGGCTGGTTTCATTTCCTAGCTATTGTGAATACAGCAGCAATAAACATGGATGTGCAAGTATCTCTAAGGTAGTGAGAAGAGTCATTAGGATATATGCCTAAGAGTGGTATAGCTGGCTCCTGTGGTAAATCTATTTTTAGCTGTCCTAGGAACCTCTACACCGATTTCCACAATGGTTGTACCAGACTACATTCCCACCAACAGTGTAGAAGGGTTCCTCTTTTATTGCATTCTTTCCAGCATTTATTACCATTTGTTTTCATGATAATAGCCATTCTGACAGGAGTGAGATGGAATATTAAAACAGTTTTAATTTACATTTCCCTGATAGCTAAGAATGTAGAACATTTTTTAGATGTTTATATGCCATCTGTATTTCTACTTTTGAGAATTCCCTATTTAGTTCCAAAGCCCAATTTTCAATTTGGTTGCTTGATTTCTTATTATTTATTTTTTTGAATTCTTTGTATATCATGGATATTAATCCTCTGTCAGATGTGTAGCTGGCAAAGATTCCCCCCCCCCATTCTGTAGGTTGCTTCTTTGCTCTTTTCACTGTGTCCTTTGTTATACAAAAGCTTTGTAATTTCATGAGATCCCAGTGGTGGATTAGTGGTTTGATTTCCTGAGCATCTGGGGTTATATTCAGAAAGCTGTTGCCTATGTCAATATGTTGAAGAGTTTCCCCTACTTTTTCCTCTAGCACTTTGAGAGTTTGGGGTCTGATATTAATGTTTTGATGCATCTGGACTTAATTCTTATGCATGGGGATAGATAAGGACCCTTTGCCATCCTTCTGCATGTAGGTATCTACTTGTCCTAGCATCATATGTTGAACAGGCTGCCTTTTTCCAGTGAGTATTTTTGGCATCTTTGTCAAAGATAGGTGGCTGTAACTGCCCAGACTTTTATCTGGGTCCTCTATTCTGTTCCATTAATCCACATGTCTATATTTGTGCCAGTGCCATGGTGTTTTTGTTATTATGGCTCTGTAATACGACGTATGGTAATACCATCAGCTTTATTTTTATTGCCCAAAATTGCTTTGGATATTTGAGGTTTTTGTGCTTCCAAATTAATTTTAGGATTTTTTTTTTCTATTTCCATGAAGAATGATATTGGAATTTTAATGGGTATTGCATTAAATGTGTAAATTGCTTTTGGTAAGATTGACACTTGCATAAAAATGATTCTTCCAATCTAAGAACATGGGATGTCTTTCCATTGCCTAGTGTCTTCTGCAATTTCTGTCTTAAGTATTTTAAAGTTTTCATTGTAAAGATCACTCAGTTCCTTGGTTAGGTTTATTCCAATTACCTTATTTATTTATTTTTTTTTTTGAGGCAATTGTGAATGTGAGCAGTTCCCTGATTTCATCCTCAGCATGTGTTTGTTAGCATATAGGAAAGCTACTGATTTCTGTGTGCTTATTTTGTGTCCTGCTATGTTGCTAAAAGTGCTTATCAGCTCTAACAGTAGGCTGGTAGAGTCTTTGTATCATATCATCTGCAAATAATGATAACTTGATTTCTTCTTTGTAATTTTTATCCCTTTTATCTGTATCTCTTGCTTTATTGCTATAGCTAAGACTTCCAGTACTATAATAAATAAAAGTGGGGGCACTGGACACCCTTGTCTTGTTCCTGATTTTAGTGTTGCCTATAGTTTTGACATAAATAGCCTTTATTATGTTGAGATATGTTCCGTCTATTCCCAGTTTCTGCACGACTTTTATCATGAAGGGATGTTGGATGTTGTCAACTGAATTCTCTGCATCTTTGAGATGATCATGTGAATTTTGTCCATTGGCCCATTGATATAGTACATTACATTTATTGATTTGTATATATTGAACCATCCTGCATCCCTGGGATAAAGCCTGCTTATTCATGATCAACAATCTTTTTAATATATTCTTGTATTTTGTTTGCCAATAATTTCTTCTATGTTCATGAGGGGGATTGACAGTTTGCTCTGTCATTTTTTGTTGTTGTTGGTCTGTCATTGTCTAGCTTTTGTTTCAGGGTGTTGTTGGCTTTATTGAAGGAGTTTGGTAGAAGCCCCTCCTTTTCTATGTTTTTGAAAAGTTTGAGAAGCATTGGTGGTAGTTCTGTGAAGGCTTGCAAAAATTAACAAGTGAATCCATCTGGGCCTGAACTTCTTTTACTTGGGAGATTTTTTTGTATATATAACTGCTTAGACCTTCATACTCATTATAGGTCTATTTAAGTGGTTAATCTTGTCTTGATTTAATTTCAGGTCATATAAATCAAGGAAATCACTCATTTCTTTCAGATTTTCAAACCTAGTGGAGGATATTTTCTTCAAGTATGTCTTTATGATTTTCTGAATTTCTTTGGTATCTGTTGTAATGATGCCTTTTTCATCTCTAATTTTATTAATTTATATCTCTTCTCTCTTTCTTTTGGTCAGATTTGCTAAGGGCTTATCAATCTTGCTTATCTTTTCAAAGAACCAACTCTATTTCATTGATTCTTTGTATTGTTTATTTGGTTTCCATTTCATTAATTTCTGCCATAATCTTTACTTTTTCTTCTTCCTATCTACTGATTTTTGGTTTGCCTCATTCTTCTTTTTCCAAGGCCTTAAGGTGAAGCATTAAGTTGCTTACTTGTGACCTTTCCAATTTCTTAGTATAGGCACTTAAAGCTATAAATTTTCCTCCTAGGACTGCCTTCATTGTGTCCAAAGGGATTTGGTATGTTGTGTTCTCATTATCATTTCATCCTATAAAATTTCGATTTCCTTTTTCATCTCTTCATTGACCCCATTCATCATTTAGTAGCGTATTGTTTAATTTCCATGATTTTTGTGTATGCTCTATAGTGTTTCTTGCTGTTGATTTGTAGTTTGATCCCATTGTCATCAGATAGAATGCAAGGAATTATTTAAATTTTCCTTTATTTGTTAAGGTATGCTTTGTGTCCTAATATATGGACTATTTTAGAGAATGTTCCATGTGCTGCTGAAAAGAATGTGTATTCTGCTGCATTTTGATGGAATGTTCTGTAGATATCTGTTAAGTCCATTTGTTCTATGACATCATTTAATTCAGATACTTCTCTCTTTATTTTTTGTTTTGATGACCTGTCAGTTGATGAGAGTGGGATATTGAAGTCACCCACTACAACAGTGTTTGGTGTTATCTGTGACCTTAAGCCTAATAGTGTTTATTTGATGAAATCGGGAGCCCCTATGTTAGGTGTATATATGTTTAGAATCTTAATGTTCTCCTGTTAGAGTGTTCCTTTAATCAATATAAAGTAACCTTCTTTATCTTTCCTCACTAATGTTGGTTTGAAGACTACCCTGTCAGATATTAGGACAGCAACACGTGCTTGTTTTCTAGGCCCATTTGCTTGATATACTGTTTTCCATCTTTTCACCCTAAGATAGTATCCATCTTTTGTGAAAAGGTGAGTTTCTTGGAGGCAACAAATAGAAAGATCCTGCTTTTCAACCTAGTCTGCAAACCTGGGTATTTTGCTTGGGGCATTGAGGCCATTGATATTGAGAGTTATTATTGAAATGCATATATTTATTTTTGCCATTCTTCTTTTTTGTAGTTCCTTTGGGTTTTCCTTTGCTCTTTTGTCTTAACTATTATTGTAGTATGGTTCATTTTTTTCCTATTTCCTTATGTGTGTGCTTTTCGTTCTCTTTAGCATGGAGGATCTTTTCAAGTATTTTCTGGAGAGCTGGTTTAGTGTTCATATTTTCCTTTAGCTTGTTGGTATTATGGAATGTCCTTATTTTCTCCATTTATTTGGATGGATATCTTTGCTGAGTGAAGTACTCTTGGTTGATAGTTATTATCTTTCAGAACTTGGAATACATTATTCCAAGCCCTCTGGCCTTGAAAGTTTATATTGAATAATCTTCTTGGGCTTGCCTTTGTATGTAATTTGATTTTTCTCTCTAACTGATTTCAGTATATTTTATTTGGTCTGTGTGTTTTGTAGTTTAATTATGATATAATGACAAGAGATTCTTTCCTGATTTTTCTGTTTGGCATTCTATAGGCTTCCTGTATTTGTTTTGGCATCACTTTCCCTATTTGTGCAAAGTATTCTCCTATGATTCTTGTTGAAAATACCTATTATACCTTTGGAGTGAGATTCTTCTCCTTCTACTAGGGCCTGAATTCTTATGTTTGATCTCTTCATAGCATCCCAAATGTCTTGAAATTCCCATTCATGCCTTCCTCTTAGTTTATCTTTCTTTTTGTTGGTCTGTATTAGATCTACTACCTGTTCTTCTCATTTAGATGTTCTCTCCTCTCTTTGATCCATTCTACTGGTGAGACTTTCTATAGAGTTTTCTATTTGACTTATTCTGTTTTTCATTTCGAATATTTATGATTGTTAATTTTTCATTATTTCTATTTTCTTATTCATGTCTTATATTGACCTTATTTCATTATGTTTGTATCTTTTTTTAAAATTTTTATTAGCATTTTCCATGATTATAAAAAAAATCCTGTGTTAATTCCCTCCCTCTCTCCCCTATGTTTGTATCTTGTGTTGTCTTTGAATTCCTTCAGGAGTTTGTTTTCTTCTTTGATATTTTTGAACATAGATATAATCATTTTTTAAAAATCTCTGTCAGGCTTTTCATCTAAAACCATCTCACTGGAGGTCACTTCTGATGGATTTATAATTTTTGGTGGGATTGCATTGTCTTAATTTTTTGTGTTTCTTGTATTATGATGTAGAGATTTTTGCATCTTGAGTTAATTTGATGCTTGGGTTTTCTAATTATCTGTAGTGTTCTTAGCTGTGTAAATATGACTTTATGTATCTTCAGGGTAGGAGTTTAAGGTGCCAGGTGTAGCTCTTATACTCCAAGAGAAACATCAGAAGTGACCCTAAGTGGTGAGTTTGCCTGCTATTCAAGCATTCTAGTGGGGTGGGTGGAGCAATTTACTGGTAAATTCTAAAATTCAATTGAGCAATATACACATTCAATGAAAACCAGTGCAGAGTATTTATGCAAGTGTAAGGATTAAAACAAAACAGACAATCTAGTAAAGCCAAAGTCCTAAGGGTGTGTGTTGCTCCACACCCTTAATCCTGTCAACTAGGAGGCTGAAATTTTTCATATGAAATGGGTTACAGGTCAGCCTGGGGCCAAGTCAGACCCTGCCTCCAATAATGATAGAAGGAAAAGGAAAAAGCTTTGTAGAGGAAGCATCAAAGGCAATGATATTAAACCCCAAAATACAGCTTATTTGAGAATGGTAAAGCCAACTAAGAATATGTAACACATAACCTGCCCTGATATGGAAAGAGATTAGCACCTTCCAGCGCAGGTCTATGTACCAGGCTTTGTGTCACTAGACCCTGTTACCTTTTAGGATGGCTTCCAGTCTCACTAATGCCGAGTGCTCACTTTGATCCCTCTCAGTTGCACTGTGGCTCTGGCGCTCTCATCAGCTGTGGTGGATGCTGTGTGGGCAGGGGTGGGGGGAGTGGTGAAAGAGTTCCCTGGATAGTCGCAGCTCTGGCGGTTGGGGGATGGGAGGCTGTGCAGGATGCCTGAAGTTGTATCTGAGCTGTTTAGCTGGTCCCATTTGTGTTCTCCTTCAGCAGATGCTCAGCTAGTCCTTGCTGTCTTCCCCTTCAGGTTTCTTGATTTTTGAGAGGAGGCTGATGTGAGTGGAAAATCCCGTTTCTGCTCCTGTAGCTCTCTGCACTGCAGGCCAACCAGACTGGGGCCGCTGGCTCCCTGGTGGGATTCTGGCTGTTTTTCTCCTTTCTAGCATATGAGTCTCTCCTTTTCTGCTCTGGTTGATAATAACTTATACATCTTCCCTTTCGGGCAGAAGAGTGTATTTTGCTGTTTTTCTGCTTATTTCCCTCCTTAGCTTCCTTTGGCATGGCTATTATGCTGCCACCTTACCCAGAAGTTCTGTACACAGTTTTCTAGATCTGCTTTGTAGTTCAAATTTACCACACATCTCAGTGCAGACTAACCATATTTCAAGCACTCAGTTGAGCCTCCACCTTGGACCCTTTGAAGCATCAGTTCTGAGGTAGGAGCCTGGCTATCTGTGCTGAAAAGACCTCCAGATTCTGACCTTCTCTCAGGATTGAGAAGCACTGAGATACGTCATGGTTTCTTGAAGCTGTGTTCTACAATGGAAATGTCTTGGACACTTAAAAAAACAAAAACTTATGCATGGTTCCCAACCTCAGATACAAAGGATTTATAAAGCTCTACCAGATGATTCTAATATACAGCAAAAGGTTTTGAATGGTGCTGCTCATTATCTTCCATTGACGTATTCTTTACCACTAGCTCTAAATATAGTAGGACAGTGACCCTCCCCCACTGTCATTTTACATGACTTCAGGCATTTATTACAAAACTCCCTATTTTGAGTTTTCTTATTTATTCTACTTAGATTTTCTCAAAGGAAATCTTTTTTTTTTTTTTGGTTTGGTTTTTCTAAGTAGGGTCTCAGTCTAGCCCAGGCTGACCTAGATAGAATTCACTCTGTATTCTCAGGGTGGCCTTGAACTCATGGCAATTCTCCTAGCTCTGCCTCCCGAGTGCTGGGAGTAAAGGTGTGCACCACCACGCCTGGCAGTCAAAGGAAATCTTTTAAATCCACTTCTGCAACTCTTTTTTTGAAAGAGAAATCACCTCCCAGAGTAAAATAGTGGAACCCAGTAATTTGGGGGCAAAAAGAAGTCATGTCCTTAAGGGGTATGGCCAATAAAATAAAATAAACAAAGCATGGCTGTAGATGAGGAGATCATGGAAAGAAGGCTTTAAATAGTGGAAGGGAAAAGGGGAAGATAGAGCATAAGTGGAGGGATCAAAGTGCATTGTATATATGTATGAAGTTCTCAGAATGAAATAATAATAATAATAGATATATATCTTTTAACTTCTCCCCCATGATTCCTGGTCACAAAGTAGTTGATGTAGTTAGTGCCCCTTAGTTAGTACCCTACCTCAGACAGCCTCAAGACCCCTTGATTACTTCTGGTATCAACACCAACTTAGGGCTCCATCAGATGATGAGTCCAGTAACTTCATGACTTTGGAATTTTGGTTGAGACTCTAGCCCTTGCTTGTGTTTCAGATGAATCCTGGAAAGCTCATCTTTCCCAAAAGCATTCTTCAGGGGAAGGGAGCAAGGTATAAATTCATATATGAGTCACTACTCACGGTGCTGCTAACAGTTTCCATCCCGGTAGATGCCCATTCCCCCACCCTTGGCTTCTGAGAATGACCCTCTGGGAAGGCTATCTGATCATGCAAGGAAAGAGGGGAAAGAGTTAGAAATCAGTTGTGCTTCTATATCATGGAAAGTTCACGAAAGAAGCAGCTGTTTGGCACATGTGTACAGCCCACTCAAACAACATAGGTGGTGTTTACCCATATGTAAATATGTATAGCTGAAGCACCCTCTAGTGGAACACCCAGAGAAGGTCTTGTTTTCTGGACAAACAATCACAAAAAAAAGAGAAGTGTAAGATCTTACCTGATCAGAGATCATCGTGAGAAATGAGAGCCCAATTCTATAGTTTCTTGGCAGTCATGGCCATGGCAGTATGGTCATCTGCATGGGCCAACTTGGGGCCTGCTGGTTCATGAGACATGGGATAAACTGAACTGACTTTTGGAAGGTCCAACCTGGAGGCCTGGGATCCTCTGCCAAACACAGGACATGAAGGTAATGTTTGGAGGCCATTACTACTGCAAAGGAAGATTTTATAGGTCCTCACTGGGGTCCATTTGGTTCAAGAAGCCATCTCCATTTTCAACCAGAGACATGGAAGGCTCTCTCACTATTCCAATATCTGAACTGCTACCAAGAAGAAGGTAGATTTGGGATCTTTCTCTATTTAAACTTAGTAAGTTCTAAACAAAAGCTTACAAGGCCTAAAAGAAAGCAGTAGAGATTATTTGAACGTGGCAGATGCCTGATAAATATGATCCCAAATCCATAAGATACGAACCTGTTAATAATTTTTATTATATTAAAATAAAAAATTTCTGAATGGGCCAAAATTTTACATGAACAAGTCAAAAGATAAATACCCCACAAAGGGGAAAATATATCAGATAGCACACAAAGGCCAATTATTTCAAATGTAGAATGTTCCTGCAATCAGTAAGCCAAAGTTCATCAGTCCAAAGAAAAAATGAACAAGAAACATTAATAGACAGGTCACAGAAGAGAATAGGAAATGACATTCTGAAGCATATAAGACAATATTCAAACTCACTCATAAGAGTCATTTTTCCATTCCAGAGAATAAGATCATATGTTGAATAGGGCAGACACAGTCAGATGTGAATGTGGAAATATGAATTGTGACACTGTCTCTAAAGAATAGACCTGCTGGGCGTGGTGGCACATGCCTTAATCCCAGCACTTGGGAGACAGAGGTAGGAGGATCGCCGAGAGTTCGAGGCCACACTGAGACTACAGAGTGAATTTCAGGTCAGCCTGAACCATAGTGAGACCCTACCTTGAAAAACCAAAAATAATAATAATAATAAATAAATAAATAAATAAATAAATAAATAAATAAATAAAAGAATAGACCTGTCAAACTAAACATACACACACTGACCCAGACAATCTACTTGAAGAAATTTATATAATAGCTACTCTTAAAGATATATAAAATACATATGAAGAAATTAACAGAAGCATGGGTTCAAAGAGTAAAATCCCTGGAACTATTCTAGATGCCCACCAATAAGAGGTTGATGAAATAAATAACGCTATATATTTCTAAAGGGCAACACAGCCATGAGCTCTCTGATGGTTAGTTTTAGGTATTTATAGGAATACCTGTAAACCTGGTAAAGTATTACTTGGGGTGCATATGAGAGAGTGTGGCCAGAAGAGACTGGTCCATGAGTCTGAAAGGACTGGGTGGAGAAAACCACTTCAAGTGCACAGTCACTATTGAATCAGTGTGTACTGAATAGTACCAAGCAGAGAGGCAAATGTTCCATGTCTGTCTCCTAAGCTGGCCATCAGAATGCCAGGCTCCCCAGACTTGAGACTTTAGGACTTATACAAATGCCTCCCTCTGAATTCTCAGAGCACTGGTCTTAGAGCAAGAGCTATATACATCAGTCACCTTGGCTCTGAGGCTTTGTTTGGACTGAGTCAGTGTAGTAGCAGTGGAATCCTAGTCTACAACTTGAAGATGGCTCGTTGTGGGACTTCTAGATGTCCATAATTGCATGAAGCATTTTCTCTAATAAAGCCTCCTGCCTTGTTGTCTATCTGCTATCTATCAATAATCTACCTCTGTACCTATCTATAAATCACCTATGTATGTATGTATGTATGTATGTATGTATGTATGTATGTATGTATGTATGTATCTATCTATCTATCTATCTATCTATCTATCTATCTATCTATCTATCTATCTATCATAGTATGAATGTATGTCCCCTATAGTTTCAGGTACTTTTCATTACCATTAAACTTCCTGCTTAAGTTTCCAGCAGCCTACTGGAGGAGGTGAGGGGGCGTGTTGTCGGGGGCAGATCTAATTCCAGCTGAAAGGTGTGGGATTGCAGTGTGAGCTCTGGCAGGTGCATGCTTGCTGCTTTTTGGTGTTTGCTGGCTGGGGGGGGGGGGTCATTTCTCTTTGCTTAGATCTGTAAAAGGGACTTAGTTATTTCTGCCATTGGTGGAACTTCTCAATCTATAAGCTTAAAATAATCCCTTTCATAAACTGTGTCTGGTTGGATATTTTTCCCAGCAGTGTGTCTGTCTGTCTTTCTGTCTTCATCTGTATCATCTATCTACCTACTTATCTCAGATGGTTCTGTCTCTCTGGGGATCCCTGATTAGTACAGATTCCACCTTCCCAAGAATTAGTCAGTTCTACACATAGAAGTGTGGATGGATCCCTGTTTATGAAATGCAGAAAACAAAGTGAGTTGAGGCAATTGAGTATTTTCATCCCATTTTGTTTTAAAAACAAGGATTCATAGGAGAAGTTTTTCCTCAGGCCTTGGAACCATTTGATGTAGTAGAGGAGAAACTACCTTCCCTCACTGAGTGTCTGTCACAATGTAAGCCCACTGGATCTATATACCATGTCTTAGCTGCTGAGAGTCTATAACTATTCCTATGGTATTATACAGAATAAAAGTTTGGCCCATCTCATATTTTGCATGTTGTAAAATAATTAATTTGAGGTAAATAAGGTTCTTTTTTAGAAATTATTTATTTATTTATTTGAGAGAGAGAGGCAGAGAGGGATAGGTGTTCCAGGGCCTCTAGCCACTGCAAATGAACTCCAGAAAAGCATGCCACCTTGTGCATCTGGCTTACATGGTTAATGAGGAATTGAACTTGGGTCTTTAGGCTTTTCAAGCAAGTACCTTAACCACTAAGCCATCACTCCAGCCCTAAATAAGATTCTTTCCATGTTGAAGTAAGGTTATCAATAGGGAAGGACAAGGGCATGGGGAGCAGAACTTTTACGTCCATTCTTTACCGTTATGTACCCAACAATAGTAATACATGTGCCTGTGATCTTCCCTTGTGACTGCATCCCCAGGATCTGTACTCCCACCACTGACCCCATGCTCATTTGAGTGGCTCTGGAATCTCTCTGGTGGTTTGATTCAGGTGTCCCCCATAAACTTAGGTGTTCTGAATGCTGGGTTCCCAGCTGATAGAGATTTGGGAATTTACAGCTCCTAGAGGCAGTGTACTGTTAGGGGAGGGCTTTTGGGTATTATAGCCAGTTTCCCCATGCTTGTGTTTGGCACACTCTCCTATTCCTGTCATCCACCTGATACTGGCCAGGGGGTGATGTCTACCCTCTGCCCACGCTGTCATTTTCCCTGCCATCACGGAGCCTCCCCCTCAAGTCTGTCAGCCAAAATAAACCTCGTTTTTTTCCTACAAGCTTCTCTTGGTTAGGTGATTTCTACCAGCAATGCAAACCTGACTGAAACAGTATAGTTGGTACCTAGGATTGGTGTCATTGCTGCTTAGACACCTGACTATGTGACTTTGGCCTCTTGGAGGTGGATTTTAAGAGGAATATGGAAGGATTTGAAACCTTGGCCTAAGAGACATCCTGCAGTGCTGTAAGTACAGCTTGATGGACTATTATGGTCAGAGTAGAAAGACCTGAATGTAGCAAGAACTACAGACTGTGAGGTTTGGCTTATGAGGGTGAGAAAGAGCTTTGCTTGGACTGGGCTAGAAGCAGTTTGTGCCAGAGGCTTGCTGTTATGGCCATGTCCTGGGAAGTTGTGCAGGGTTGTTTTGCATAGAAACAGAAACATGTGCCTGTGACCTTCCCTTGTGAATGTGCTACCAGGATCTATACTCCAGCCCGCTGACTCTATGCTCACCTGACTGGTTCTGGAATCTGTCCGATCTTCAGCTCTGCACAGCTGAAAAGGTTTTGACTTTTCTTGGATTTTAGGCTGTTTGGTTTTCCTGCAACTTCAGATTTCTGCTGGTTTAAAAAGCAGTCATAAGGGCTGGAGAGATTGCTTAGTGGTTAAGCACTTGCCTGTGAAGCCTAAGGACCCTGGCTCGAGATTCGATTCCCCAGGACCCATGTTAGCCAGATGCACAAGGGGGTGCACACATCTGGAGTTAGTTTGCAGTGGCTGGAGGCCCTGGTGCACCCATTCTCTCTCTCTCTCTCTCTATCTGCCTCTGTCTCTCTCTGTTGCTCTCAAATAAATAAATAAAATGAACAAAAATAATTTTAAAAAAAATAGTCATGGTTTTGTTGTCTATTACATTGTTTTTCTTACCTGCTAAGCTGGGAGTAATGAATGCTCTCCATATCCAAGGAGTAAGAAGCACTTGGTATATTGAAAAGAAATCCAGTATCTTCCAAGTACATAACGAACTATACAACCTGCTGGTATCAGAGACATTCTTGATCATTTGGCTCCCAGGAGGCCCACCACTGGTTGGCATTTCTCAGCACATCAGATGCCATCCTGGGAACAGCTGAGACTATCTAGAAGGAAGAGTAAAAAGACCCAATTCCAAATAAAGGTTCCTAGAATTTCTCCTTCCCTCTACAGTGTCCTTCTCTCACTTCTCAGTTGGCTAGCTAAGGCACCTCTCCAGGAAGCCTCATGTCATAGGTACACCATGGCATCCAACAGCTGGATCATATATTCTCACTTCAGCATCCAGAGATCCTCCAAACAGTCTTGAACCAGTGATTGATGTGAGTGTGCATGCAAGTATTTGGTAGTCTTCAGTGAAAGCCCAACTACTCTCACATATATTTAATTACATCCCATTCTCCCTCTTTCCATTATTTGGTCACTTAACAAGTAGCCAGTTTGTCCAGTGTATGTGTCAGAAATTACCCTAGGCATTGGATATGTATCTACTTAATTTCATAAGAACAACTTACAATCTACTTGTCCATAAGGAAAAAAACTAAAGAGCAATGGTCTTTCAGTCTTTGAGGTATATGCAGTTGCCTTCATAATCAATACACCGTGTATCTGAGCAGCCATTATAAAGCTTCATGTGAGCTTCAGAGTAGCTCTGTGAGGTGGATGAAAGACTGAAGCTCAGATAAGTGAAGTGGTTGTCTAATGTTTGCACTGTTAGTGCCGGAGCCAGGTCTTAAATCTTCTGACTCTAAATACAGTGTCACAACTGCCTCAGTGCATGGCCTCCCCTGCTTGCATCTTACAGGGTATCCTACTTAAATTAAGATTCCCCAGTATATGAGGATAGGCTTTTCCAAAATGAATGGGCTTAAGCAGTTTGGATGGAAGTTTTAATTCATAAAATTCTCCTTCCTCAATCTGTAGACAGCTCTTTCCTAATCAAAGCACTCCACCAAAGTTCAGAGAATGACTGTGAGGCCCAGTGACCCAAACCACCAGCTACGTTGATGGGAGCTGGCAGCTAAGCCTCACTTAAACCAGCTGAGAGGACTGTCCACTGGCCAGGTTCTTAGTAATGGAGCAAAAACCTTAGGCAAATTTATAAAAGATTCTTTTGAATGTTCTAAGGGAGGGGTGATAAAGGAACAACAGTACACAATAGCTTCAGGCTTCCATGTGAATCAAATAACCTGTCCACTGCCTGCCCATGTGCCACGTTCACCGCCTGCTCTGAGGAGGTCATCTGTAGTTTGCAGTGTCTCTGGAGCAGGTGCCACTCTGGAATGTTTATACTTCCAAAAGTCAAGCAATTACATGATCTTCCAAGCATATGTACCCACATAACACATAAGCAAAACCTTTTTTGACTCAGCACATTGGCCACTGGAGCAAGAAAGCTATTGTTTGCTTATTTCTTCCAGATGCTTTTTGGAGTCTGCTAATAGAAGAGGAATAATCACAGTCCCAGAATATACATGGAGACAGATTGGTGATGTGACTTCCACATAGATGACTAACCATAAACACTAATATTTTCTCTGTGATTTACAACCAACAAAAACCAGGTGTCCAGTGGTCAGGCTGTATCTTTGGGATACATAATCCAGGAGACTTTTTAGGAAAATGAATTTGCCAGCCTTGAAATGTTTGTCCTGAAAGAAACATTCACTAAGTCAAAACATTTACATTGTAAAGTAAGGATAATGTGTCAGCCTACCCTGAGGTAATGTCACAACATCTTGACAAAACATATGCCACAATAAAATTATATCAGTGCAAAAAAATCAATGGTTATATTTGCCTGTTATGTGTTATACACCTCCGCCCAAACTTCAGTTTCCTTTACTGGAATGAAAGGAAATGTTCATTTGCAAATAAAACAGGAGCAATAAATTCCTTCCAAAGAAAGTGGAGTTCCTGAAAAGTTCATTTCAAGTAGACCAGAACGTTATCATAACCTAACCTATTACTTCACAGATACAGAGAAGTCATAATTCAAACCATATGTACCTCATAATAGTTCTTCAAACCAAAAACCCATACAGTAAACTGTCTGCATGTCCAAGGAATGTGTCTGGAGTCTTCTTTGAATCCTAAACTCACAGGCATAGCAAAGTTTGTAAAAGTTGTATTTCGTGTGCATTGCACACAGAAAAGGGAAGTTCTAAATAGAAAAAAGCAAAAATGGCGCGTCTGGGGTTTGGTGGACATATTATTCAGAAGGTAGACACTGTCTTCCCACTCTCTGTTTTAGGAGGCAATCCCTTTCCACAACTCCTACCACTTCCTCGGTGCTACAGTCCCTTAGGCTCCCTCAGAAAATTCTAGGGCAACATGGTTATGTGCTTGCAATATAGAACATTGCTTAAAGGTAAGTGCACTTAATTGATATCTATAAAAGAGATGTTATACCATGGTTTTATTGTGCTCAGGTTGACATGCTATTGGCTTTAGAGACTGCAGTAAAATTGTCACAGTAATCCCACAGCTCCAGGTGACGTCTATCCCTGGACTTTGGTACCTGATTCACTCTCTCCGCTTCAACTTTATCCCTGGTATCATTCTTGGGGACTTCAGAATCCACATAGATGATTCTTCCAAGTTGTCCTTGACCTCCACTCCTCCCATGATCATCTACACTCCCCCCCATCAGCCAATTCACTGCTGTGGCCAAAGCCTAGACTGGGTCATTGTCAATTGTGTACCCTCATCACCATCTCTATTTCAACCTTCCCCCTTGGACCATCATTTCCTACATCTTTGTCTCCTTTAAGGTCACCTATTTCAACAGGTCTTCAATCCCATCAGACCACTGATTGAGTGACTACCTTTTACTGCTTCTTTACTTCTTACATCCTCAATTTCCTTCTCTCTCTGTGTGTATGTTCATTCTTTGGTTCCTCTCTATGTTCACTGTTTCATCCCCTAGAAAAGCTCCATACTGGTTAAAGCAGCCCTCCACTCACTTGTCACCAGCGCCAAGCAAGTGAGTGTAGCTGAAGGAAACCACATGGCTCTGCTTGACTGTAACAGGAGAACACAAAACTCTGGCTTGTGAGACAACCTGTTGTCCAACATCATGACCTATTCAATTCACATCTGCACTCTACTTGGACACTGTCAGTGGCTCTTCTCATCTTCTCAAATATCCACCCACTTATTCTTCTCTAGCTCACTCAGACAATGGTTTTGCTGCTTCTTCCACTGAAAAATATATTGAAGAAATCTTTATTTTAATCTTAAATTTAAATTTAATCTTAAATTTCTGTCCAATCCCACCATTATCATCTCCCTGTGCCCATATACTCTTTGCCTTTTCTCTCTCACTGGCCCTCTCCTCGCTGGCAGGTAGTCACATGCTCACCTGCCACATCCAAAGTAGTGAGAGGGTCCTGCTCTTCCCGAGGCAATCCCTTCTCTTCCGCACGTGCTGCTGCTCTTTTCCTACTCTGAGCCAGCTTGTTCGGGTTTCACCTGTTTTCAGCTTCAGTGGGTTTTTCTCTTTTTTTCCTCATTCTCATGATGATGAAAAAACACAATGGTAGCTGGCATGGTGGCACACGCCTTTAATGCCAGCACTCTGGAGGCAGAGGTAGGAGAATCACCCTGAGTTCAAGGCCATCCTGAGACTACATAGTGAATTTTAGGTCAGCATGAACTAGAGTGAGACCCTGTCTTTAAAACCCAAACCAAAACCAAAACCAGAAACAAACAAACAAACAAACAAAAAAGACAATGGTGTACTCCAGGAGAAAAACTTCCCTTGACTCTATGTCCCTTCAGGTACTGTCTCATTTCTCTTTCCTTATAGTAAAACTTATCTGTAGAGTTTTCTGAAAGCCAGGTTTGGTGGCTCATGGCTATAATCTCAGCACATAGGTGAGGTAGGAGAATCTTCACTAGTTTCAGGCTAGCTTGGGTTGCTTAGTGAATTCCAGGCAAGTCTGGGGCTATACTGTCTTAAACACATACATACACACACACACTCTCTCTCTCTCTCTTAGAGAGAGAAAGAGAGGAAGAGAGAGAGAGAATGAGTTTTCTGTCTCCTTTCTGGAATCTATTTCCATCAGGCCATTATCACTTTCTGTCTCCCAAACTACTTTGGTGGGAATACCTGATGAACTCCTTTTGCTAAATCCAATGGAAATACTAATCATGTATCACAATGTATCAGTATTATTTGGCCATAGATCCTTTCCTTGTCCTAAAAATGCCCTGTTAACTCAGCCTACCAGGACACCTCTCTGGCTTCTCTTCCTACTTCCTCAGCCAGTTTGAGGCTGTTTGCAGGTTTCTTCTATTTCCTCACTCTGAACATGAGTGTGTCCAAGGCTGAATCTTCAGGCCTTATCTATAAAGTTGTGTGAAAGCCAGATGATTTTTCATCTTCCAAGTCTTTCTCCTTCCCCAGGTGATCTTATCCCCAGGATCTAAGATCCATTTGCACACAGTGCAGCCAAATACATATCTACATCCACTTCTAGGCTTGTATATCCAAAGAGCATTCAGACATCTCTACTTGCATATGTACTAGTGATCTCAAAGTTAGTGCATTTACAAGCTAGTTTTTATATTTCTTATACTCCTTTTTGCTATCTTCCACATCTCAGCTGTGTAAAAATCCAAGCTTCCACTTTCCCAGACCCAAATCTTACAGCCAATCAGAACTCTTCTTTCTGTCACAGAGAAAGTGGAAAAAGAAGCCAATAGATCACTTGGATAGAATAGTCTAATTTAACAAAAGAGTAGAGGAAATACAATGAAGAAAAGATGGCTTTTCAATATTTTGCCCTGTTGTATTTTTCTGTATGAAATAGTATAAAGGTAGATGTGAAATGGAATTTATATGTAACTGAGTTTTCAACATAAGAAGAGGGCTTACTTAAATATGACAACAATTAAAAGCATTGAGTTAATTTTGGCAGCGGCAATAAAAATCTCAACTTAAACTGGCTTAACTTACGTGCTACATGTATTGGCTCCCATGCCTATAGTCCTAGTAATAGGGTACTCCAGAGCTGGTTTCTCTAGAAGCTTCTACTCCATCACCCTGAGATTTTCTGGCCTCTCCCAATGCCAGCCTCATCCTCATGATGAGTGGCAGGATGGGAGCAACAGTGTCAAGCCTCACATTAGCAGACGGCTGCATCCGAAATAAAGTGTCACTAGCTCTTCCAGAAGATTGAAGCAGTTTTCTTGGTGCATCTCACTGGCCAGAGTTTGGTCATATGACTTTTCCTGAGCAGGAACAAGGAGGCTAGTAACTCAGGGACCACATTGCAGTTTCCTGCAGGCCTCTTTCATCATGGAGAAGAGAGAAGACCTAGACTGGAGAGGTGCCAACAGCAGTGTTTATGGAGTATGATGTAAACACTAAACGGCAGTCATCTTAACATCTGGTTTCCCAAAAAGCCCCAGGAACAGATAGCTAATAAAGTTGTACAAAATCTTGACAACACCAAAGATATTCCCACGGGCTTCTTACTTCCTAGCTGAGATTTTCTTTCAGCTCTGAGAGGCGGATTTTGTGTAGGATAGCTCTTTGTTAGAAAATTTAGAATTTAATAATACTTCAGATTATTAAAGGAGTTTAAAGCTGTAATAAAGCTCTAAGCTTGTGTATAACTCACTTGGACAGGCTGAGAGATGAGGACGTGGCTCTGTCTCCATGACACAGGTTAAAAAATTCAGTTTTCCCTGAGCCGTTAGGCTTCATGCAGGGCTGTTCTTTGTGTTATTGGGTGGCCTTTAATATCTTTGAAATATGGTGCAATTAGGAGCCTGAACCTTATTCTCATGTTTATAGCGGCACTTTGTCAAACTGGGTTTCAGATCATATACAAACTCTGACACTAGAGGGAGTACATAATGTATTACAGAAAGCAAGCATATACCTAATAAACTCAAGGTAAAAATGCAAAGTAAAGACAAGACCTTCATTATGTTCTGCCCTCCAGCCCCCACCTTTCCCATCCACAAACACCAAATCAAGTCACTAGAGGCCTCTTTTCCCCCTTGGAGCCATCATTTGAAATGGTAGGTTGTTTGAAGAACTATGAAAAGAATACTTTATTTTTAGCATCTTTCTAATGTTTTCTTTTCATAAAAAATTGAGATATTTTTTCCTATTTCCTTCAGATTGGATGGCAAAGCTAAAAATCACTCCCTGCTACTTCACTTTGTCTCTACTTGCTTAAGATGCCTAACCATGAAGTAACACTGCTTTCGAAAGGCCAAGACTAGAGGTTGATTCTGCTTAGAAAATGCAGAGTGGTCTTCTGAAAGCAGAGTGAGCACCTCTTCATCACATTCAGTTGTATCCTCCACTCCCTTATAAGGAAGGTGTCGTGATTATTTAACAACTGATGCCAAACCATTAGCACACCATATTTAAGGCATTTTTATTTCCTAATGGCAAAAGTTTCCCATGCTTTAACAAAATGGAATGCCTAATGCCTGCAAATATGTAAATGACTGCAAATATGATTGAGCTATTAACAACAAAAGAGCGACTGCAGAAGTGAAGGATTGCTGCCATTCGGAGTCTGCACCGTTCTTGACAGATGTGCTAACCGTTGTGTGTGCTTTTCGGTAACCTTTTTGTGCATTCATTCTACATCCCACAATTATCTCAAATCCATCTTGTACTCACATAAATCTTTGAGTTACCGGTAAATTGTCTCTTTAATGGAAATTAAAATTAGAAAAATTAAAAAGCAGGGTCATTATGAAAACTCCTGGACTCTTGCCAGGCAAATGAAATGACCCATGCAAATGACACATCCAAAATCACATTACTCACTTCCAAACGACCCGACCACATGTCTGACTTAGGCATATTTGTACAGATGTACCTGATGTAGAGACATTCAGTTAATGATATTTCACTATAATGTTTTAGAAAGTTAAACCAGCTTTCAGATGATGGCATGTCTTTATTTAATTTGTGGTCTAAGGATTTCTTGTATATAAACACACATAAGAAATGCTATCCAATATTGTGACTGTATAAAAAAATACTCATGCAACAGTTCATAGGCAGTGAATGTCATTTGTAGCAGATTTGAATTGCAGCCTTTTTTAGATTAACCCCAAGTATTTTGCTTCTGTGCACAGTCCTTGTTAGGAGACTGGCAGATAGTGGAGTCCATGGCTCTTCAGTTGGGAGTACATGCCATGTCTGCATGTCTTCCCACACCCTCACCTTTGTGTTGCCCTACAGGGGTCTCCCTGTACTTTTGCCTCATTAAGTGCATTCCTGAGCCTCTTGAACATGTTTTGGGTCAATTATTTGACTGCCTTCACCTTGCAGACCTTCCACCTTCTCCACCACTACCTCCTCCCCTCAAGACATCTCTTTTTCCCTTTATCTCTATCACTGTTCATCTACAAATCACATTGCTTATTTTCCAATTATACCATGTAGACTAATCTGCCTTTATCATCCAAATGAAATGGATTCATCTGTGTAGATTGGTTAGATAGCTTTAATTGTGCTGAAATGACTCATTCTTCCACTAAACTTGAATGAAACCAGGCATGGTGGTGCCCATCTATAAATTCCAGCACTGAAGGAGCAGAGGAAGGAGGATCTTCAGTTCTCGTTCAGCCCATGATGCATAGTTAAACCCCATGTCTAAATAAAATTAAACAAACAAAACAAGACGAATAGGGCTTGGGGGATGTCTCAGTGGATTAAGTGCTTGTCAAGCAAGCATAAGTAGAGGAGTTTGGAATCTCAGCACCCATGGAAAAACTGGACAGTATGGCAGGTTTCTGTAATCACAGTTGTATTTACAGGTGAAAAGGAAGGAAGAGTCAAGAGAATCCATCAGAAGTTCTGCAGCCAGCTACCCTGCAGAAAGCATCCATGAACAACATGAGATCCTCACTCAAAGGAGGTAGTAGGTAAGGACTGACATCTGAAAATGGTCCTTTGACCACCACAGGTGCACAATGACATGCACTCACAAACTACACAAAACACATACTAAGACAAAAAAAAATAAATCAAAACAAAGAGAATCAAAGTAGTTTGCTTCTTAATAGCTTTTCCCCTGGTAGCAGGTTTTTCAGGGCTGGGTGAAGATGTTAAGGAAGGAGACCATGTATACTGAAGCACAGATAGTACTGGATAGATCTGATGAACCCACTACCCCTCCCCTGGCTCCAGCAAGCAGCAGTGACTGTGGGAGAAATTCCTATAGTTAATGACACCTTGGAATAGAAACTCTGGAAATTTGGTGTTTCTTTTTTCATGGGATGAGAAGTTACATGGGGAAAGAAAACATCTCAATTTAGAATATCTAAGAGAACCCAACAATCCCCACAGTCAGCTTTATTTACTTACTTATTTTCTTGCTTATTGCATGGTACTGAGACCTGAACCTAGGGCCTCATGCATTCTAGACAAACACTCTACCACTTAATTCCATCCCCAGCCTGACTTTTAAGCATTTTAAACTGACAGGCGATAACTGTAAATCTTTATGGAGCACAGTGTGATGTTTCTATGCAGTTACACATTGTGCAATAAGCCAATCAGCATTCATAGCTTATCTATCATCCCAGTTATCATTTCATTTTGAGGAAAACATTCAATATCCTCTCCTTGTTATTTTGGGTTATACTGTGCAATACTGTTAGCTGTAATCACCCTTCTAGCACTCCTGACTTATTCCTCCTTTCTATCTGTGACCTTGCCAGCACTAGACATTATCTCCACATACTCCATTCTTTCCACCCTCTGCAAACTCTAGTAATCACTATTGTATCCTCTGCTTTCATGAGCTCAGCTTTCTTAGATTCTTCCTATGAATATTAATCTTTCTGTGTGTAGCTAATTTCATTGGGTATTATGATTTTAAATGTCATTCATGTTGTTGTGAGTCACAGGAATTCAACCTTTTATGGCTGAATTTCACTGTATATATCCACTGCATTTTCTCTAGCCATTCATTCATTGAGATATTGTATGTGAATTCCATATCTTAGACATTGTGAGTAGTGCTGCAATAAACATGGGAGTGCCAATATCTTTTTGAAACAGGGACTTGATATGTAGCCCTGGCTGGTCTGGAACTCATTTTAGACCATGCCCACCTTGACCTTCTATCAGTCCTCTTTGCTCTGCCTCCCAAGTGCTGGAATTATAGGCGTGCACTACCACAACCAGATACCATATCTTTTTGAAGTGCTGATTTCATATCATTTGGAGAAATCTCATTTGTGGGACTGCTAGATAATATGCTATCCTAGCTTTAATTTTGATTTTAATTTAATTACCTATACTAATTTACACTCCCATCAACAGTGTATGAGGTCCCCTTTCTCCACCCTCTTACCAGTTCTTAATTTTTGTCTTCTTTATGACAAGCTTTCTTACTGGAGTGCAGTCATGTTTCATTATTGAGCATTTCATGTTGCTTACCAGTTACTGACCATTTGCTTGTCTTCTATTTTTTGTGTGTAGTGTGCATGCATGTCTGTATTCCTGTTCATATATACGTGTGCCAGTGAGTGTGCATGCTGTCATACATATGGAGGCCACAGGTCAATGTTGGTTGTCTTCCTCGATTGCTCTGCACTTAATTCTTTGAGACAGAGTTTCTTGCTGAACCTAGAGTTCACTGATTCGGCTAGACTAGCTAGCCAGTGAACTCCAGGATTTCCCTCTTTGTGCCTTCTCACAGTAAGCTTCTAAGTGAATGCCACACAGTAGGCATTTATGTGGGAAAAGGCCCTCATGCTTGTGCAACATGCATTTTTCCCATTAAGTCATTGCTCCTGCCTGGTTTTTAGTTAGATTATTTAATTTTTGCTGTTGAGGTTTTGAATTCCTTGTATTGTCTAGTTATATATATGGCTCCTCCTACTGTGCAGGTCACCCCTTCATTCTCCTGGCTATTTCCATTGCCACACAGGAGCTTTTTATGTGCTACAATCCCTGATGTAGTTTTTATTTTGTTACCTGTGCTCTTGTTCCAAAATCCTTGAACTTTGTAATCTTTTGAAAACTATATTTTACTTTGTAGTTTTTATGTTCTATTCCTAAGCCATACTGTAGACTAAACAACAAGGTTGTTTATATAGCATTTGTTCTAAAAATCACTGTGTACTTTTTTGGCAATGAGTCTTTATTAATAAACATACAATGAAGTAAACAAATAATGAAATATTCAGTATGATTCACAGTAGACTGTTAGGAAGTCTAATTGTGTACAAATGACATGTTTCTCATAGTTAACTATTTTTAAATATATATATATATTTTTATTGACAACTTCTATACTTACAGACAATAAACCGTGGTATTTCTCTCCCCTCCCCCGCTTTCCCCTTTATGCCTCTGCTCTCTGTCATATTTCCTCCCTCTCTCTACTAGTCTATCTTTTAATTTGATATCATCATCTTTTTCTCCTATTATGAGGGTCTTGTGTAGGTATTGCAAGGCTCAGGGTTTATTGCAGAAGAGGTGGTAGAAAGAATGGAATGTAAGAGCTAAAGGAAGGGTACTACTCCTTACATACCACTGTCCAGACAGGAATTGGCCTCAATATCCAAGACCTTGTAGTGCCAAGAAATACCTGTATAATTTTTATGTGAAAAAATTTCTTCCTGGATACTATGGTTTCATATAGCCTACATATAGAATTCAATCCATTTATTTTATTTTTTTTTAATCTTTTAAGGGGTCTGGGGATATGGCTCAGTGAATCAAATACTTGCCTCTCAACACTTGAGTACCTGAGTTCAGATCCCCAGATCAAAGCCAGAAGCTGTGGAAGTTTCTCTAATCCCAGTGCACATCCAGGGAGAAGGGAGGAAGGGACAGGAGATGCTCCCAGAAGTTCACAGAGCAGGGAACAACAATGAGAGCTCTTACCTCAAATGAGGTGAAAAATGAAAACCAACCCAAAAACTATCCTCTGACTTCTCACACTCAAACACACACAAACAAACATGCATACATACACATACCAAATAAATAAACATTTTTAAAGAATCTTCCAAGAAAATTGTGTGTCTAAGTATAATATGGTTCACACTAACCTAACCACACACAAAAAAAAAACCCATCTGGCTTGATCTTGTACTCTCAGAAATTAGAATATATCCAAAAAACTACACATACTATGAAGTAGATACTCCCAAACTAGTAAATATTCCATATTAGATCCATTTGAGGGAAATGATTAATTGAGATAGTAAGGAAAAGTACTATTTTCAAAACACATCAACCTTGCAATGCACCCAAGATTGTACCTTGTTTAGATCTGCAAAGAAAAGGTTCACAGCACAGGCGTTCTGCCCGTGAAATTGTTATCAACAGTGGTGAAGAAATGCCTTTACTGCGATAGAAAGATATTTACAATATGCTACAGAGAAAAAAGCGAGCTATAAAACTGAAGCTGTGTTTCCTTAGAGAAAATGATGTGTGTGTATGTATATATATCAAACAGTAATGATCTCTGTATAAATATAATTATATATGTGTTTATCATGTTGTTTTTGTTAGTAAAATTTTTTGTTTGTTAAATAAAAGGATATTAGTCGATTCAAGTTATATCGAATGTTCAAATGCTCTAACAGGTAACAGTAGCTTGATATTCCTTTCAAGTAACATTGACCAGTGGTTCTCAACCCTGACAGCCCATAGAATATCCTGAGAAGGGGAGTTCAACACTTCATCATGATCCCACTCTACAAAAAAAAGGCTTGAAAAATGGTGAATTAAGCAAACCTAGCATGGTGGGGAGTGCTTTTGTTTATGTTGTCATGTTTCCTAGATGATACTAACATGTGAAGGATGAGAGTTTTTAAAATAACTTTAAAAAAATATTTTATATTCTTACTTTAAGAGAAAGAGAGAGAGAGAGAGTGGGGGTGGGAGGTAGTGGAGGATGGGCACATCAGGGCCTCCAGGCACTGCAAATGCCACCTTGTGCCTCTGGCTTATGTGGGTACTGGGAAATCAAACCTGGATCCTTAGGCTTCACAGGCAAATGCCTTAACTGCTAAGCCCATTTCTCCAGCCCATTAAATAACTTTTTATTGATAATTTTCAATGAAGAATGTATCTTGATTCTTATCTCATTATTTTATCTTCTCTTGTTCTACCCTCCATCATCCTCCAACTAAACACTCTCTTCTTTCCAATAAGCCTGTCTTCTAATTTGATGTCCTTTTTTGCCCATTTCCATTATCTATGATGCAGTGTTGATAGGACTAATATTGTGCTGTTCTTATGCAGTAATAACATTTACTGTGAGGTCCTGAATGTAATGACCACATCATGTCCAGAATGCAGTGTTCCAAAGCACTCTTCGCCATCCTCTGTCTCTTATATTCTTTTCATTCCCTCTTCCACAATGTTCCATAGGCCTTGAGAGTATGATGGATGTCTTATTTAATACTGAGCACTCAATAGTCACTTATTCTCAGCATTTTATAGTTTTGGGTTTCCCAGTAGTCACTACCAATTACAAAAATAAGTTTCTCTGACCAAAGGTGAGAGCAGCACTAATCTATAAACATACTCAGAGGGAACACTGAAAAGAATGATAATCTTTAGTTTTAAATTTCTTGGTCATCCCTTATAATTAGTTAGAGTCACTAGAAAATATTGCCTGAATATATCTACATTTTGACCTCCCTCTAAACTGCTCAAATTGTCTCTAATTTAGAGTCCTTGTACTGTATGGCTTGGAGAGACATCATTCATTTTGATCAACAAACATGTTGATTTCAGACTGCATGCTATCACTTGCTAGGTTACAAGATGTTCATGACAACATCATTCTCACCCAATTCCTTCTCCCATGCAGTGTATCAGCCTGTCTTCTGCTGCTATAACTGAATAGCACAGGCTGAGTGATTAGTAAGAAATAAAGGTTTATAGTTCTGAAGATGGCTAAGTTCAAGATTGTGTAGTTGAGTCTAGTGAGTTCCTTTTTGCTGGTGCAGACTCTACCAAGTCCCAAGGAAGACGGAATGGCCTACTCCGGCTTCTTCTTCTCTTTTTTTCTTATAAAGCATCTAGGCATCATTTAATTTTCATCACTTCCCAAAAGTTCCACCTGCAGATATCATAGCTGGATTGTTTCTACCCTCTCAGTGTGTCACAATGGGGGTTCAATTTCGACATGACTTCTGGTGACTTTCAAACCATAGCTTGGGGCTTTCACTCCAGTGAGAGAAGCACTTTGTGAATGAGTTATTTCAGCCTAATGCCTTTGCCTGGATGATAGAAATAAGCCCACAGGAACTGTGGTGTGGTGAGAAGCAATCATTGGGGAACTGGGGAAAGGCTGTGTAGAAGAGAATCACATGTGGCGTTCCATTAGTCTAACCACCCTGGAAGCAAAGTGGCTGGTCCAAAATCACACCATCAACGGGAATTGTTCTAGTAATAAAATCTTGCTATCTAGTAACTAATCTTAAACCCTTTGACAAGTTGATAAACTGAGAAAAATGACCTGATACAAGGGCACAGAAAACACCTCTTCTACCAGAATATCTCTCTGTACTTTTTTTGAGCACGTGTCTAGTGTGCATGCACGTGTGCCTGAGCACATGGGGGCCAGGTAGCCTCAGTTGTCCTCGCTTAAGTTTAGTTTTTTTTTTGTTTTCTTTTTAGTATATGTGCTGTGCTGTGGTATGTGTATATGTATGTGTGGTGTGTGTACATGTGGTATGTACTGAATATGTGTGGTGTGTGTGCATATGTACTGAATATATATGTGTATGTGTGCAGATGCCTAGAACACATGCGTGTGGCGGCCAGAGTAGAACATCAGATTTCCTTCTCTATTACTCTTTGTTTCTAGAGATAGAGTCTCTCACTGAACCCAGGGCTGCCTTTTGGTCAGACTGGCTGACCAAAGGACCCTAGCAATTATCCAGTCCTGCCTCCATCAGGACTGGGGTTACAGACCTGTGTGGCACATCCACCCTTTTCACATGGGTGTGGGAGATCAAACGCAGGTTGTCATGCTTACACAGCATGCTCTCTTACTCATTAAGCCATCTGCCCAGCTTCTACCATATTTTTTTAGACAAGGTCTCTCATGGAATCAAAGATCACTAATTCTCCCAGACTGGCTAGCCAGCAAATCCTGTGGATCCTCTTGTCTCTGACTCCCCAGCACTAAAAGTATTGGTGCACGCTACCAAGCCCGGCTTTCATGTGGGTACTGTGAATCTGAATCCAGGTCTTCACACTTGCACAGCAAGCACTTTACCAACTGAGCCATCTCCCTAGTCACCAGACTATCCCATTCCTATAACACGCATGCATGAAATAACCCACAAAAGCATCAGCCTTTAGATTGTATGACTGAAGGCAACCTTCTCCGGCTATGTGACCTGACACAAAGTAGTCAGATGAAAGGCATTAGGAAATTTGCAAATCAAATGGTTCATTATGTATGATACTGTACTTACAAATAGGATTAGGTTGATTATGCACTAGAAATAACATTTTAAGAGACTCCCTCAAGGCTAACTAGGCTTTTAAAATAAGGGTTACTGAACCAATAAACAGATGAAGCCTCGAGGCCAGAGCTCAGGATCCCAGTGTAGCTGTACTGAGCTATCAGGACCACCTGCTCTGACATCTTTTCACCAGGGGTCTTCTGTCTTGCCGTCTCAAAGCCAGTATGGTGGCCTGAAACAGCCTGGACCCCATGGGACCACTATGAGGCTAGGAGGGTAGCACATTCCCAGGGGACTGAAGGTAAGGTTAGAGCAATCTGAAGGAAGTACCTTAAGACCTTGATGGCAAATGACACTTCTGTCAGATTTGCTACACATCTTTCTGAATGAACCTGTGTCCTTACATAATCTTTAAACCTCATGTCTCAGGAAATCTTTAGCTAGCTTTTAAAAGACTAGATGTTGCCCCCTTTCTGGAGTGTAAAGGTCACATGCTCAATACTGAAAGGGAAGTGGTATCAATTCATTCAAGTTCAGACTGGTTTTATTTATATATATGTATATATATATATATATACTCCAGCTTGTTGCTACATGTTTTCTCATATCCCAATTCTCCTTTCAGATTGGTCCCAGATAGAGTTCCTTGTCGGTAAGACTGTATTTCCTAAAGTCTGTTTTGACCTCACTGTCCCCAAGCATTTCTTTCTGAAACAGCGGTACAGTAAAGTCCGAGCAAATGAAGCAATTGGAAAAGGCTACATTAAATTAGAATCTAAATTAGAATGTTTTATTGCCTTGGAGCATAGAATGGTTATAAGGGCATCATTAACAATGTTTCCCCATATAAAGTTCTTGGCAACATTGCTTCAAGCAATAAAGAAGGATCATTTAAGATTTGCATAGCCAATGTGAGGGACCAAGGCTATTTATTTTCATAAGCAAGTTAAACATGTCACCTAAAATTCTCTATGCCTATTAATTAGTTTTTGAATATCTTTCTTTCCTTTGTAAGTAATTGGAGGTAAATGTAATTCTCTCTGATGAAATTTTCATTAATTCTAGGTGAGTCAGTTCTCTTTTGCCCTAAGTCTTTTCTCTTCCATTTTTGCAAATGTACTCATTCCCCTCATTGATTTAATAGATATGGAAAGTTTTTACTTATTAAATATTTCTCCCCAACAAAATATTCTAATTCAGGGCTTGTTCAGTGGGAAAAGTGCATGAGGACCTTATCTCAGATTGCCAGCACCCATGGAAAAAGCCAATGTAAATGGCAAGCTCCACGGTGAGGAGGAGAATGTGTTTCAAGGAAATAAACAGATGAGCAGCATAGGAGGGCACTTGACATTCTCCTCTGGCCTTCACACATGCATGCATAAGGTGTACAAAACTGCACACAAACATGCATATGCCACACATCCCATCACAAATCACACCACCATAGTATATGCACATAAATACACATACATGTGTGCAAAAAAAAAAAAAAAAAAAGGCCAGATATGGTGGCATTTGTCTATTATCCCATAGCTTGTGTTTCATTCAGGTTCACATTGCTGGCAGAAAACACCCAGGCAAGAGCAGCTTGTGGGAAAAAAAAAATGGTTTATTTGGGCTTACAGACTCAAGGGGAAGCTCCATGATGGCAGGGGAAACAATGGCATGAGCAGAGGGTGGACATAATTTCCTAGGCAACATCAGATGGAAAACAGCAACAGGAGAATGTACCAAACACTGGCAAGAGGAAACTGATTATAACACCCACAAGGCTGCCCCCAACAATACACTGCCTCCAGGAGGGTTAATTCCCAAATTGTCATCAGCTGAGGACATGGCCTCCAGAACACCTATGTTTATGGGGAACACCTCAATCAAACCACCACATTCTGCCCCTGGCCCCCATAAACTGATAACCATACATGATTTAAAATGCAATGCATTCAGTCCCACTTTAAAAGTTACCGTAGTTTTAATCAATCCCAATGATGTTCAAACATCCCCATAATCCAAGGTCTTTTAACTGAGACATAATACCAAAATCCCCCAAACCCAATAGTGGCACAGAATAAGCATTCACACTGCAAAAGATTAAACTGGGAAAAACAAATAAATATTCAACCACTTCAAGATTTAATCAGGGCCAAACATCAAACTCTGTAGCTCCAAGTCCAACAACTCTAGTCAGTGACAAGTCTCCAAGTCCGATAACTCTAACCACTGACAAGTCTCTGGAGTTCCAATTCTACCCCTCCAGCTAGGCTACTCATAGTCCCAGAAAAGTTCATCTGGTGCTGGCCGCTCTCCTTGGCAGCCATCCCATAGTCCTGGCATTGCCACTGGGTCTCCACCATAACCCACGGTTCATCATCGATCCACTGGTCTCCACACAGGTAATTCAACAAGCCTGCTTCACACTGCCCATGGCCATTTCCAAAATACAAAACCGTGTTGCAAATTCAATGACCCTCTTTTTCTTGCATTTGCTCTACTCCAAAATACCAGGTGGGATACCAACTTGTCAATCCAGGGGAGAATAAAGTAGACTTTGAAGAAAAGGACACTCCTTCAGAATTCAGGTCCTTTCAAAAGACTCTGCACTCTTTCTGTTGTCCCAATGCAGGTCAACTGGCCCAGTTTCAATGGTTATAATCTCTCATACAATTGCAACTGAATGGGCAGCAGTTTTGGCCCAAAGATTTCACTTTTTATATGCCATATCCCTCTGTTCACACCAGCCCATTTCTACACAATGCAATGCTGCACAAGTTCTCAGGACACAGACATAACAGCAAGCCTCTCATGCAAACTGCTTCTACCCAGTCGAGGCAAAGTTCTTTTTCACCCTCATAAGCCAAACCTCACAGAACATAGTTCTTACTGTACTCAGGTCTTTCAACTCTGACAAGAATAGTCCATCAATCTGTACTTACAGCACTGCAAGACATCTCTTAGGCCAAGGTTTCAAATCCTTCCACATTCCTCTTGCAAAGAAGTTCCAAAAGGCCAAAAGCCACAAGGGCAGATTTCAAGTAGCAATGGCACCAATTCTCAGTACTTTACTATTGCAGTCAGCCTCACATTGTTGGCAGAAAACACCCAACCAACAGCAACTTGTGGAGGAAAAAAAGATATATTTTGGCTTACAGACTTGAGAGGAAGCTCCATGATGACATGGGTAAATGATGGTAGGAGCAAAGGGTGGACATCACCTCATGGGCAACATCATATGGACAACATCAACAGGAGAGTGTGCCAAATACTGGCAAGAGGTGCTGACTATAACATTCATAAGCCTGTCCCCCAAAAGACACTGCGTCCAGGAGGGTTTAATTCCCAATTACCATCACCTAGGGCCATGGCATTTCAGAACATATAATTTTATGGAGGACATCTCAATCAAACCACAACAGCTGGGGAGGCAGAGACAGGAGGATGCTGTAGACTTGTACATTTAACTGAATTGGTGACCTCCAGGTTTAGTGAGAGATCTTGTATCAAAAATAAATAAATGAGGTAGAGAAATGGGAGATTGCTAAGTGGTTAAAGGCATTTGTTTACACAGTCTGTTGGACTCGGTTAATCCAGTTTCACTTTCCCAGTAACCTCATAAAGCCAAACGCACAAAGTGGAGCATGTGTCTGAAGTTCATTTGCAGTGGTAAGAGGACTTGGCTTAACCATACCTTTTCTCTCTCTCTCTCTCTCTCTCTCTCTCTCTCTCTCTCACACACACACACACACACACACACACACACACACACACACACACATTACACATCACAATATGAAAATATTTTTAAAAATAAGGTAGGAGCTACTGGGTAAAGTGGCAGCATACAGCATAGAGCCATGCCAAACCAGCCTAGGGAGGGATTTAAGCAAAACCACAGCAAAATACACACTTCTGATAAGTGAAGGAGTATAGGTTATTCTTAGATACAGCAGAGAAGCAGGAGAGATCCACCAGAAAGGAGGAAAATGGGCATAACCCCACTGAGGCACTTGTAGCCCACCAATCCACACTGTTCACCAGGCACCAAGTGGCAGTAGCAGAGACCAAACAAGGGGATTTTCCAACCTCATAAACCTCCTTGCAAAGTCAAGAAATCTGAAGGAAAGACAGCTGAGATCTACTAAGGAGGTACTGAAAGTGATACTGGTAGGACTGCTTGAGCAACTCCAGGCTTTCTGCCCTCCAGCATCCCCCAACCATCAGAACCGCGAACCTCCAGCATTCAGCCTCTGGTTGCAGTGCATCCAACACAGCTGATCAGAACTCTAGCTCTACAGCACAGCATGGAGGTGGGCACTCAGCATTGGTGAGATTGGAAGCCACCCCAAAAGGCAATGAGGCCAACAGACCAAAAAAAAAAAAAAAAAAGGTACATGTGCCTGCTTTGGATGTACTAATCTCTCTTTCCAAGTCAAAGCAGGTTATGGGCTACATATTCTTGGCTGGCTTTACCATTTTCAAATAAGCTGTATTTGGGGGTTGACTATTGTTGCCGTTGATGCTTTCAGATATATAGGGCCTTTGTCTTTTGCTACTATCATTACTGGGGACAGGGTCTGATCCAGATTTAGGCTGACCTGGAACACAATTCAGAACAGAATTCTCTACCTCCAAGCTCACAGGATTAAGGGTACAGATCAACACACACCCTTAGGGACTTTGGCTTTATAAGACTATCTTTGTTTTAATCCCCACAACTACATACTCTGGGCTGGTTTTTATTGAATGTTTATATTGCTCAGTTAAAGTTTAGAATTTGCCAGTAAATTGTTCCACCCAGTCCACTAGAATACTTACTTAGTAAGCATACTCAACACCTAGGATTACTTCTGCAGTTATATTGGGGTAAAAGAGCTATACTTGGCACCTTAAACTCATATCCTGAAAGCATATAAAGGTGGATTGCCACATCTAAGAACACTGCAGATAAGTAGAAAATCCAAGCATCAAATCAATT
Source organism: Jaculus jaculus (assembly GCF_020740685.1). Lineage (NCBI taxonomy): Eukaryota > Metazoa > Chordata > Mammalia > Rodentia > Dipodidae > Jaculus > Jaculus jaculus. The sequence goes on from NC_059117.1 coordinate 37,218,017, forward strand.
CAGGATGCAAAAGTTGCTACATTACAATACAAGAAACACAAAGAATCAAGATTATAAAATCCTACCCAAAATTATAAATCCATCATAATCACCAATGACACTATTTTAGTTGAAATGCCTGAGAAAGATTTTTTTAAAATTTATTGTATCTGTACTCAAAGAAATCAAAGAAGAAGTGAAAGGAATCAAAAAGGAAACAAAGGAAATAAAGAAGAAAACAAACTCCTGAAAGAGAACATAGGAAACCAGCTTAATGAAATAAGGAGGTCATTGCAAGACATGAGTAAGGAAATAGAAATACTGAAGAAAGACCAGATACAGGGAAGTTGAAATAATCCCTTGTACTCTATCTGAGCACAATGGGATTAAACTGAAATTCAGCAACAAGAAAAACAACAGAGGGAGAAATGACTTAGTGTTTAAGGTACTTGCCTGCAAAGCCAAAGGGCATTGGTTAACTTCACCAGGACCTACATAAGCCAGATGCACAAGCTGGCACATACATCTGGAGTTTGTTTGCAGTGGCTGGAGGCCCTGGGGTGCCTACATGGCACACAGAAATTCATGGAGATTAAACAACACACTGTAGAATGATGAATGGGTCATTGAAGAAATCAAGAAGGAAATCAATGAATTTATAGAATCAAATGATGATGAGAATACAATATACCAAAACCTTGGGGACACAATGAAGACAGTCCTAAGAGGGAAATTTATAGCTCTAAGTGCCTATATTAAGAAATTAGAAGCTTGGCATGGTGGCGCACACCTTTAATTCCAGGATTAGGGCATAAATTAATGAAATAGAAACAACAACAACAAAAAAAAAAAATCCAAGGAATCAATGAAACAAAGAGTTGGTTCTTTGAAAGGATCAACAAGATTGATAAACACTTAGCAAATTTGACCAGAAGAAAGGAAGAAGAGACAAAAATTCATAAAATGAGAGCTGAAAAAGATACCAAAGAAATTCAGAAAATCATAAGGACAAAATTTAAGAATATATATGCTTCTGAGTTTGAAAATCTAAAAGAAATGGATTATTTCCTTGATTCATATGACTTACCAAAATTAAATCAAGATAAGATAAACCATTTAAATAGACCTGTACCAAGTACAGAGATCCAAGCAGTTATAAAAGTCTTCCAACTTAAAAATGTCCAGGCCCAGATGGATTCACTGGAGAATTTTACCAGATCTTCATGGAAGAACTAACACCACTGCTTCTCAAACTTTTCCATAAAAGAGAAAAGGAAGGAATTCTACTAAATTCCTTCTATTAAGCTAGCATCACCCTGATACTAAAATGAGTCAAAGACAGAACAAAAAAAGAAAATTACAGACCAGTCTCCTTCATGAACATAGATGCAAAAATTCTCAACAAATATTGGCAAAAAAAATACAAGAATATATCAGAAAGATTATTCAGTCTGACTAAGTTGGCTTTATCCCAGGGACACAGGGATGGTTTAATATATGCAAATAAAAAAATGTAATACATCATATAAATGGTCTGAAGGACAAAAATTGCACAATTATCTTAAAGATAAGAAAAGGCATTCAACAAAATCCGACATCCCTTCATGGTAAAAGTATTACAGAAACTTGGAATAGAAGGAACATATCTCAACATAATAAAAGCTATTTATGACAAACCTACAGCCAACATAATATTAACTGGGGAAAAACTTGAAGATTTGTCACTAAAATCAGGACCAAGACAAGGGTGTCCACTGTCTCCACTCTTAATGTACTCCTGGAACTCTTAGCTATAGCAACAAGGTAAGAGACACTCATGAAAGGGATACAAATAGGAAAGGAAGAGATCAAATTATCATTATTTGCAGATGATATGATTTTATACATATAGCTAAAAATTCTACCAGCAAACTGTTAGCACAGATAAACATTTTTAGCAATGTAGCAGGATACAAAATAAACACACAGAAATCAGTAGCTTTCCTATATATTAACAACAAATGTGGAGGATGAAATCAGGGAATCTCTCCCACTCACAATTGCCTCAAAAAAAGTACCTTGGAATAAACTTAACCAAGGAAGTTAAGGACCCCTACAATGAGAACTTCAAAACACTGAAGCATGAAATTGCAGAAGGAAAGACACAAGGAAATGGAAAGACACACCATGTTCGTGGACTGGAAGAATCAATATTGTGAAAATGTTGATCTTAACAAAAAGCAATCTACAAATTCAATGCAATTCCCACTAAAATTCCAACGGCATGCTTCACAGAAATAGAAAAACAAATCCTAAAATTCATTTGAAAATACAAAAAGCCTGGAATAGCCAAAATAATTTTTTTTTTTTTTTTTTTTTTTGGTTTGTCAAGGTAGGGTGTCACTCTGGTCCAGGCTGACCTGATATTTGCTATGTAGTCTCAGGATGGCCTCGAACTCATGATGATCCTCCTACCTCTGCGTCCCTAGTGCTGGGATTAAAGGCGTGTGCCACCACGCCTGGCTCAAAATAATTTTGAGCAACAAAAATAAGGCTGGTGGTATCACCATCCCTGATTTTAAGCTATATTACAAAGCCATAGTAACAAAACCAGCATGGTATTGGCACAAAGACAGACATGTAGATCAATGGAACAGAATAGAGGACCAAGATGTTAAGCCAGGAAGCTATAGCCATCTTATTTTTCACGAAAATGCCAAAAATATTCATTGGAGAAAAAAATAGCCTTTTCAACAAATGGTGTTGGGAAAACTGAATATCTATATGTAGAAGAATGAAAATAGATCCTTGTCTTTCTCCACACACAAGAATCAAGTCCAAGTGGATTAGGGACCTTAAACTGAAACTCTGAAATTGATAGATGAAAAGGCAGAGGAAACACTTCAACATATTGGCATAGGCAGTGACTTTCTGAATATAACCCCAATTGCTCAGGAAATAAAACCACTACTCAACCACTGGGATCTCATGAAATTACAAAGATCTTTTACAGCAAAGGATACTGTGAATAGAGCAAAGAGACAACCTACAGAATGGGAGCAAAACTTTGCCAGCTACATATCTGACAAAGGATTAATATCCAGAATATTTAAAGAACTCAGAAAATAGAACAGTAAGAAATCAAACAACCCAATTAAAAAATGGGCTATGGGGCTGGAGAGATGGCTTAGCGGTTAAGCGCTTGCCTGTGAAGCTAAGGACCCCGGTTCAAGGCTCGGTTCCCCAGGTCCCACGTTAGCCAGATGCACAAGGGGGCGCATGCATCTGGAGTTCGTTTGCAGTGGATGGAAGCCCTGGCGCGCCCATTCTCTCTCTCTCCCTCGATCTGTCTTTCTCCCTGTGTCTGTCGCTCTCAAATAAATAAATAAATAATGAACAAAAAATATTTTAAAAAAATGGGCTATGGAACTAAATAGAGTTTACAGGGGAAGAAATACAGATGGCATATAAACATCTAAAAAAGTGTTCTAGATTCTTAGTTATCAGGGAAATGCAAATTAAAACTACTTTGAGATTCCATTTCACTCCTGTCAGAATGGCTACCATCAAGAAAACAAATGACGATAAATGTTGGCGAGAATGCAGAAAAAGGGGAACCCTTCTACATTGTTGGTGGGAATGTAACCTGGTACAGCCATTGTGGAAATTCTTGAGACAGTTAAAAATAGATTTACCATATGACCTAGCTACAGCACTCCTAGACATATATCCTAATAACTCTTCTCACTACCTTGGAGATACTTGTGCAACCATGTTTATTGCTGCTCTATTCACAATAGCTAGGAAATGGAACCAGCCTAGATGTTCCTCCACAGATGAATGGATAATAATGATGTGGTACATTGACACAATGGAGTTCTATTCAGCAGTAAAGAAAAATGAAATTTTCAGGGAAATGGATGGATCTGGAAAGGATTATACTAAGTGAGGTAACCCAGGCCCAGAAAGCGAAATGCCACATGTTCTCTCTCATATGTGGATCCTAGCTACAAATGTATAGACTTGTGTGTGAGCTGGAACCAAAAATCAGTAGCAGAGGCCAGTAACCTAGAAAAAGGCTATAAGGGAGGGAGGAAAGGGAAGGACTTAAGGAGATGGTATTGTATATATGTAAGAAGAAGAACAGATTACAGGGAGGGGAAAGGCCTAAAAGAGATCAGGGGAAGAGGTAGAGTAACAGAAGTGTGTGTGGGGGGGGGGAGGATCAATTAAAATTCAAGATATTCTAAATAAGGATATAAAAACCTACTTTTTAAATAACAGCATACCCAGAAACCATAGATTGTTATTAGAAAATTTTCAGTGCCAGGGATAGGATACCTTCCAGTGAGTGGTTGGCCAGAGAGGTCCATGTTGCCTGTGAAACCTTATAGGATATTCACAAGGCCTTTGGCTTCCCTTGAGAAATAGATGGTAAGACCCTATTGCTTAAGACATCACATGCCTGAGTGGCAAAGTCAATGAGAAATCAAGCTGGTGCTGAGCAGAAAACCTTCTCCCTGTAGCCCAGCCAAATGAAAGCTGAAAAAGGCTGCACTGTATGTAGCCTTATAGGAAACAGAAGTCATCAGCAGTGAAAACAGTGGACACTTGAAGTCTCACGTTTGGCCAGACAGGCCAAATGACTGAGCGAGTGCAATAGTGGCATGTCTGCTCTGGGGGAAACCAGCCGCTCTCTAATTGTACTGAAGGCCTGCTCTATGGGAGGGAATACATGCCTGGTACTGAAAACCTAATCAAAAGCCTATGGCAGGAGAGGTCATGAGCCTTAGGGGTATAAAGCCTGCTCTTGTCTGGATAATTATGTATATTATTCTCACCAAACTGCCCTGAAAGCACTACACTAGTGTTCATATTCATATATTAATGCTACTCTCACTTCTCATTAGGGAAGTTTCTCTTTTCAGATGGAAATGACTACTGGGATGACCCAAAAGTCAACATAGTGCTGAGAAGAAGGGACGGAGGTGTGTCCAGCACTGAAACATCTCACACCCTCCAAGGCTCAGGATCTATTGAGGAAGAGGCGGCAGAAAGAATGTAAGAGCCAAAGGAAAGGTACCACTCTTTACAATGTACCTGTCCAGACAGAAATTGGCCTCGATATCCATGATCTCACAGTGCCCAGCAATTATTGCACAACACCCTCATAAGAAAAAGATGATGACATCAAATTAAAAGACAGACTAATGGAGGGAAGGAGGGGTTATGATGGAGAGCAGAGTTATGAAAGGGAAAGTGAGGGAAGGGAGGGAAATATCATGGTTATTGTTTGTAAGTATAGTAGTTGTCAATAAAGATAAAACTTTAAAAAGGTAGGCTGGGCGTGGTGGCACATGCCTTTAATTCCAGCACTGGGGAGGCAGAGGTAGGAGGATCGCAATGAGTTTGAGGCCACCCTGAGGCTACATAGTGAATTCCAGGTCAGTCTGAACTAGAGTGAAACCCTACCTCAAAAGAAAAAGTTAAGGTAGAATAATGATTAAGGAATTCACCAACTGTTGACACATATATGAACATGCATATGCATACATCATACACTCACACAGAAAATATCTAATTCAGATTCTAGTTAAATGTAGCCCTTACTAATTACCTTCATTTGTTTAGGTTTTACTGTATTGCTTTTCCAGAAAAAAAAAATATTTGAGGATAAATTAATGAAAGTTTGAATCATCTCATCTTAGATTTGTCGTTCTTTTTTATATTTTTTAAATATTTTATTTATTTATTTATTTATTTATTTATTTATTTATTTATTTATTTGACAGAGAAAGAGAGAGAGAGAATGAATGAATGGGTGCACCAGGGCCTCCAGCCACTGTAAATGAACTCCAGAAGTGTGAGCCTCCTTGTGCATCTTGCTAATGTGGATCCTGGGGAATTGAACCTGAGTCCTTTGGCTTTGCAGGCAAATGCCTTAACCCTGAAGCCATCCCTCCAGCCTTTGTTTTTTTAGATTTTTCATTCTTAAGTTGTCACCATTTCCTTGTGAGCTCATTCACAAAGAGAGATATCACATTAACCAAGACGAAAGCTTCACCTGCCTTCTGTTGCTAAGTGTATTTGGGGCCAGCTGCCTTGCACATGGCCAGCATTATATGAAAGTGTGGCTCTGAAGTTAATTTCAACCTAATGTCTACAGTTTCTAAGGGCCCCTGTGCAATGATCTGAGGACAAGTTAATTTGACCTTTCCTTGGTACTTAGGCGCCTGAGTTCACCAGAAGTATGTTCATTTTTCTTCATCTTGAAAAGGCTGACTTTCTTCATCATCTCACCAGACATTTACAAGGCCATAACCACACTGCTAGGACAAGGCCAAGAATGTAAATTGCCATGTGAGCAACGGCAGATAATTACATAGAAGAATGTCCCTTGGGAAAAGCATACTGGAATGGCAGAACCAAAGATGGTTTGGCACCTCCATTACTCGGAAGGGTTTTAAAATATCACCTCAATCCACAAATCAAGACCGTTTAGCTATAAACCACTGTGGCAGCAGGAAGCACAGAAAAGGGGCTCCAAGTTTTTTCCCTTCCCTTTAGAGATTCATAATGAAGACTTGTTTGTGTCACTGCACACTCATCAAGAATTTCCACTGAGTGCTCTGTGTATAAAACTGAGCCTTCCTTACACACAGACACTGAGCCAAAACCATATGTAATTTTTCTTCACTAAATCAGGTTTCAAATGAAACATCTCCTGAAATAGGTTATTCCACAATTGTGAGCATTTAAAATTTTAGAAAGGAATACAAGCATCTTCTGTATTAAACCTAAAGTGAACTAATATTTAAATATGTTTAAAACTCTTCTATGGCCATATATAGATTTATACTTTATATGATATTTTTAGCTTGATATAGTCTGAAGAAATGGCGTAACTAGTATGAATGAAATTGAAGTCTGTTAAACCTACCAAGCATTCATAAACATCAGAATCCATGTTACACTCAGCATCGTAACATAGCCTAAAAATCTAAGGACATACTGTGTCCAGCTACCTACAGAAATAGAGGTTACAGGCTGGGTAGATGGCTTAGCAGTTAAGGCACTTGCTTGTGAAGCCTAAATACCCAAGGTTCGATTCTCCAGTACCCACACAAGCCAGATGCACATGATGGTGCATGCATCTGGAGTTCATTTGCAGTGGCTAAAGGCCTTGACACACCCATTCTCTCTCTCTCTCTTTCTTTGTATTTTTCCTCTCTCTCTCTCTTTCTCTGTTTTTTTTCTCTCTCTCTCAAATAAATAAAAAGAATAAACAAGAAATAATGGTTACCCAAAGCGCAGTGTATACTTTGCTCACTATGGTTTAAGGTACTATATGAGAGACGCTAGTCTCCCTAATCATTTTCTCTGCTAGAAGAGCCTGCCTCACTTTCAACATCAGCAGTGAGATTTGTGCATGAAGAGTCCCACTGACAGCTTGTGGGCCCATCCTAAACACGCTCATCATGGCAAAGAAGTTCTGCATGGCTTGACGGAGTCATCAGATTCTCTCCCCTGGTCAATTTGATCTGACACACAGACACAGCAGCTAAGTCAGCAGGCAGCTGCAGTGAGGTGACATGGAAGCCCTGATGTAAAGGTCCACTCATTCATTACTGTGGGTGGGAGGTCTACAGTAGCTGGCTCCCTGAATCCTGAGGCCACAGTTTTCACTGTGGATTTCAGGAATGTCATAGTGTTCTGATAAAGTACTTTTTTTTTTTTTTTTTTTTTTTTTTTTTTAGGCAAGCCCAACAGACTGGCCTTTTTTTATGAGAGAAAGACAATTGGCACACCAGGGCCTCAAACCACTGCAATCAAAGTCCAGAAGCATGTACCACCTTGTGCACAGGTGCAACCTTGCATGCTTGCATCACCTTGTGCGTCTGGTATATGTGGGACCTAGAGAGCCACACAGTAGTCCTTAGGCATCACAGGCAAGCACCTTAACCACTAACTTATCTCTCCAGCCCTGCTAAAGTACTTTTAGTAGATACTTCAAAGAGATTTATGCGAGTCACTTTTCTATTATTCTCTCACCTCTGGCTTTCTCACATCTACCCCTTCTCATCTTGTTGAGAGTACCAGGGTGAGAATTCCCGTCCTGTTTAAGGAAGGTATCAAAGGCCAAAACCCCAGAAGCAGGGTCAGGCACCTAATATCAGCAGTGAGGCCACATAGGTTCAGAAACTCAATCCATTTTTGTTGCTATGACAAAATACCCAAGGCTGTGTACTTTATGAAGAAAAAACTTATTTAGCTCATAGTTCTTGAGGTCTAAGAGTATAAAGCTGGCATTTTCTCTGATCCTGGTGAAAGCCTCATGGAAGATGGCTTCACAGGGCAGAAGCACTTGTGGGAATGGCTAGAAAGCATTGCAAAAGCAGCCAAGCCCCAGAGATCACCTTGTTTTATAACAGCCTGTTCTTCAGGTAAGTATTCCCATCCATCAAGATTCTACTCACACTTATGAGACCTAACCCAACCTTGGGAGGCCTGACACTTGAAAGACTTTTATCCATTCATGAAGAGAAAGACCCATGACTCAATTATTTCTTAGAGGTCCTACCTACTATCTTCAACACCAATATAGTGGAAATCAAATTTCAAGGTGGGCTTGATGCAGACAAACTGTATCCAAACCAAACAGAAACCGAAAGCACACAGAGGTATTTTTGAAGTGTGTCTACAGAGGGTGGGACAGGCTTGATGCAACACATCTCAGATTATACTGTGCCAGGAATCACCTGAGACCAAGTTCCTGCATTTCTACCATGTTTCCAAGTGATGACCAATGTGTGTGCATCAACAATAAAATAAATAATGGGGAACAATAAATAATAAGTAGTAATAATATTACACATATAAATAAAATGCAGTCATTAGCTATAAACAGTAGAAGAGTTCCCAACTTCAAAAGCGATAGGAAATTATGAGATCTCAGAGTGATAGAATTTCTGGATGCAAAAGAGCTATATTGATAACTCTTCAGAATTGAGGGAGGAAGACAGTAGAAGATGGTTGTGAAAATTATATTGATGTGGACAGAGCCCGTCTTCAGTGGGGTAGGCAGACAGGGCTTTAGGGCACAGAGCTTAGCACTGTGAGAGTATCACAGATGTCAGTGCTCAGAATACACACAGCTATATGAAAATGAGTCTCAGGAAACAAGTTGCGAGCTATCTTTAGCTTTCCCCTTTGGCTGACAAAACAATCTGCTATATATCTAACTTCTAACTGTGTGAATGATACAGATGGAACACATCTAGATACATTCTTGAAAGAGAAGGGGAGAAAAAAGTGCCTACTCGTAATGTCACTGGAGCCCCGAGATGGAAATCCATGCTGGTAGAGTTTGATTTTGGTTACTGAAGGCCCTTCTGTTGTGTGTGACTGAGGAGAAAGTACAAGTGTGTTTGGCTCATGTCCAGCCCAACTTATTCGAAGGCCATGGAATATATTAGCACAGAGTTTAGTCTGGGAAGCCTGCTTTTTATTTAAAAGGTAACAGTGGAAGTGACAGTCCTTTTAACCATGCAAACATAATGAATCTCCCAATGTAGTTATGGTTCAGTTAACCTAAAGTGAACTAAAAAGCAGGCAGCAGAGGGAATGCAGTGCTTCACTGACTGAATGCCATGTAATGAATTTCCTTTTAAAAGGTGCATTCCATGCTGCCTTTCTTTACTGGTTTCTGTGTTTGGCATCAGCTTTCCATTTTCTGAGCAACTCGAACAAAACTACAGAAATTTTTGATGAATTTGAGTTGGTACAAAATTCAAGATGGAAGACTCACTATATTTTATATCCTCTTCCTCTATCTGTCTTCAGAAAAGAAAAAAAAAAGTGAACGGAGTCATTAACTTGCTGTGGCTGTGTCGGGCATAATTCTGGTTAAAAGTATTAGAGACTTGGGCAAGGCAGAGATTAATCTCCAAATGATTTAACATTCTAGATGGGTGGAGGTAGGTAATAAACAAAACATGACTTTGAAATTACTATGAGTATGAGAAGCAATATGATGAAGGCAGAAGCAGGTGATTTGACAGTAAATTAGGGCCTGGCTTATAGTCGGGTACATTTAAGCTAAGACCTTCATCATACACAGAACTAGCTCTCCAAATCAATAGGAGGAAACATGAAGGTGAGAATGTGTTTAACAGAACCTAGGCCACTGTGAGCACAGTGAGACAGGAGTGGGCTGGGGCCGAGCCTGGATCACGACAGAGCAGACGGGGCCTGATCAGCAGTAACTGATGGCAGAAGTAGATGGTGCAGGCCCATGGCTCATGGGGACACAGAAAGTGGGGTGGTGGCAAAAGCCAGATCCGCATTAAGGAGCTTGGAATTCATCTCAAGAATGCTGAGAAATGATAAAACCATTTAAACCAAAGCTTGCAATAACATGATTTGGGCTTTCAATCGTGAATAGGAATTGGAGCATAAATCCGTTCACCTTTTAGGGCAGGCTTCACAGGGTAACTTCCTCCCAGTGTGCGCAGGAAAAGAGGGAAAGCTAACCTCAGAGCAGACGCACTTGTGCCCATTAGCCTAGTCAGGTGATCAAGGTCAGTATCACACCTATAAGTCAGGGTGGTAGCATTTACCTTTGACATGATGTCATAGGAATGAGACTTTATCTGTATGGTTTGCCTCCCCCAGACCTACATCTCTGGTCGAATCATAGGGAAAACAAAGTTAAATGGAGAAATGTTCTACAAAGTGCCAGAACTTCTCAAGGTCATCAAAACCAAGTAAAGATGGAGAAAAGTACACAGCCCTAAGGAGCCATGGAGACATGCTGACCAAGGGAATCATGGGATTTGGAGACAGGACATTTGGCAAAGCTAAGTGAGTTTGAGTAAAACATGGGCTTCAGTTACTAATAATGGATGGGTGTTGGTTTATCAGTTGTGACAAATGTACCACAGCGAGGTAAAATGTTTGGAATAGAGGGACCTGGGTATGAGATACAGCTGAGCTATATTATACTACTTTACAATTTTTCTGTGCATTTGAAATTTCTAAAATTAAAGGTAAATTTTTAAAATGATGACTGTGGTTTCAAATGAACTCTAGGGAACCAAAACAGGAAAAGGCAATTCTTATATCCTTGGAGTCCTTGGAAAACCAGGATTCTCACTATTTTGAAAAGGAATTACAGGGCATGAGAGATTTGCTTAGTGGTTAAGGAGTTGCTTGCCAAGCCTCAGGACCCCTGTTCTACTATCCAGACCCCACTTAAAGCAAGGTCCGCAAGGTGATGCATGCATCTGGAATTCGACTGCAGTGGCTGAAGGTCCTGGTACACCAGTCCTCTCTCTCCTTCTACTCATAAAAATAAAACTAAAAACGGAGTTATAGAGAGAAGATAGAAGAATTTATAGTGATACTTCTGATTCAAATTCAGAACTACAGATGTAATCTGTAATGTAATTTGCGCCCTCACTGGAGGATTGTTCTCTGTCAAAATGAATGGCTACAGGGCAAAGATTTCTAAATTCTGGTGTGATTATTGAAATTTTAGATTAACTGCAAGTTTTACATGTAATAAAATGAAGCATTTGCTTCATATCAAGATCTCACCTTTAAACATGAATGTCTAACCAAAAATTATGAAACTTCTGAGGAAAGCCTTCAACATAGAGAAAAGTGACCAAAAATAAAAAATAAAGCATGAGGGAAAGTATAACACAAAAAGAATAAATATGCCAGGCGTGGTGGCACACGCCTCTAATCCCAGCACTTGGGAGGCAGAGGTAGGTGGACTGACATGTGTTAGAGGCTGCCCTGAGACTACATAGTGAATTCCAGGTCAGCCTGGGCTAGAGTGAGACCCTACCTTGAAAAAACAAAATAAATAAATAAATAAGATTAAATAGTTCAGAAAACAAATGAGAATTTAAAGAAAACAATAATTATGCTCACAGACTTTTGATAAGATATTGTACCATAAAGACACTATAGAAAGCCAGATATAATGGTACATCCTTGAGCATCAAGAGGAGAAGGCAAGAATTCAATGCCAACCTGGGCTATACAATGAGTCTGAGGCCAGTCTGTGCTGTATAGCAAAACCCTGTCTCAAAAATACAAAATAAAGGGCTGGAGAGATTGCTCAGTGGTTAGGTACTTGCCTGCAAAGCTTGATGACCCAGGTTCAATTTCCCAGTACCTACATAAAGCCACATGTACAGCATCACATGTATCTGGAGTTTGTTTGCAGTGGCTAGATGCCCTGGTGTGCCCATTCTCTGTCTCTCTCTGTCTTCTTCTCTCCCTCCTTCCCTTCCTCTTCTCTCTCTCTTTGTCTCTCTGCTTGCAAAAAAATAATTTAAAATGATACAAAATAAAAACAAGCAACAATAAAAACTAAAATGCTAGCAGAAAGAAACGGAGGAGGGAAATAGAGCATTTATAGATGTAAGTAGAAAAGATGCTAAAAAACAAAAATAGAATTATCTTCCAAAAAAATTTTTTTTAAATCAGGATAATAAGAGATCACAAGTAGAAGAGGACATAAAGGATAAAAAAAAAAAATCATTAAATGAGAAATGTGAAAGAACTTCTAAGACCTGAAGAATAGAGATGTTCATATTTAGAGAATCCATCAAGTGTCCTGCTCAATAAAATTAAAAAAAAATTCACAAAAGATGATGAAATCTCTTGAATTTAAAGAGAATATCTCCAATGTTTCTCAGAAAGAGGGCATCACAGGCCATGTGCAAAGAAAGAGAAATCACAATGGCCTCAGATTTTCTCATCAAGTTAAATGACAATGGAAAAAAACTTCAAAACTACTGACTGAAATGGTTCTTACCTATAATTTTATACCCCAGCAAGCTGTCAATCAAATGTGAAGGTAAATAAAAGCACCTTTTAGAAATACAAAGACTTAAGAAAAAAATTTTATAGAGAGAGAAAGAGAAAAAGGATTGGCACACCAGGACCTCAGCCACTGCAATCAAACTCCAGATGCTTGTACCTCACCTTTGTGCATCTGGCTTGCATGGGATCTGGAGAGAGATCAAACTTGGGTCCATAGGTTTCGCAGGCAAGTGACCTAACTGCTAAGCCATCTCTTCAGCCCAGAAAACTTTATCTCATACTACTTATCTCAAAAATCAACTAAGTATGTGTTCCTGGGTAAGAATAAGTAAGAGGTAAACCAAGAAAGAGGGGCCACATTGAGACATCAGGTCCACTCAGAGAACAGCAAGTAAGAGCATGTAAGTATGGGAGAGATGGAAACTTTAATCCTGGACCGATATTAACTCTGCATAATATGAATTGGCACCTCCTGTACACCCCTCTATAAAGGACTACATGAGAAAGGACCTATGGCCCTCATATCAGCTGATCATAAAAATTCCTTAGCATTATGTCTCTTCCTTCTCCTCTTTCTCCTTTCTCTTCCCCTTTTTTGATTTTTTAAAATTTTTACTTATTTGAGAGTGACAGAGAGAGAAAGAGGCAGATAGAGAAAGAGAGAGAGAGAGAGAATGGATGCACCAGGGCCTCCAGCCACTGCAGACAAACTCCAGATGCGTGCGCCCCCTTGTGCATCTGGCTAACGTGAGTCTTGGGGAATTGGGGTCCTTAGGGCTTCACAGGCAAGCACTTAACCGCTAAACCATCTCTCCAGCCCAAGCCATCTCTCCAGCCCCCTTTTTTGATTTTTATGAGACAGAAAGATACTCATGTATCCCAGGCTGACCTGGACTTGCTATGTAGTCAAAGCTTGCTTTGAACTCCTGATCCTCCTTCCTCCATTTCCCAAGTGCTAGATTATAGGTATTCACCAACATGCCTGGCCAGATACTTCTTTTTTTATTTTTATTTTTTATTTTTAAGTGGTATTAATTTTTATTTCTTTATGTTTTTATTTTTTTAATTTAATTTATTAGTTTTCTTTTCAGCAAATACAGGCAGTTTGGTACCATTGTTTAGGTTCATCTATGATCTACCCCCACTCATTGTACCCTCCTTGTTGATGTAAATGGGTCATGCATTGTGGAGTTAGCCCCCAGTTATTGGTATGATAAATGTCTCTGCAAATCATGACCCAACATGTGACTCTGACATTCTTTCCGCCCCCTCTTCCGCAAAATTTCCCTGAACCATGTTGGGTTCATTTTTGGTCTGCTTCAGTGCTGTGGTGTTGGGGGCCTCTGAGGCTCTGGCTCTCTGATTTGGTAGGAGTTGATTTTTCTCTGTGTTGGTCTCCTTCCCCTTTGTGCTGGTATCCGGTTCATCAGGAAAACATCACCCTTGCTTGTTTCGCCAATTGTCCTTAGTTTCAGTTGGGCCCCTTTGGAGGTATGTTGGGGCAGCTCTCTCCTTAGGATCTGCATCTATCTGAAAAAGAGAAGCAGATTCTCCAACGGAGAGTAAGTTAGCACCCAGAAAATTGAGATAACACTTGCTTTTTTGATAGACAGTTTGATAGGTGTAGGCCTTCTTGTACCCCATGATTGATGGTAGCTTGATATTGTAGAGTGGGCTTTTGTTTGGGTGTGGTTCTGACTTGTTTCCCAGCTCCAGCTATGGGTCTCGTACCACTGAGTGGATCAGTTAGCCAAATCAAGAGCAGTTGGTTCCTCACCATGGCTGTGTGCCACTATTGCACTTGTGTGGGCATCACATCAGGTTATTTGTTGCTAATTAGGTTAGACAATGAGTTGCTTGGACAGATCTTGGTCATTTCCCCCAGTCGCCCATGTAGCACCTTCTGGCACTAGACACACTGACTGTCTGGGGACTGACTCTCTCCTGGTTTCCAGCCATGTCATTCCATTTTACGTGTCAGCTGCGTATGGAGTCTTCAGCAATAGGGTCTTACCACTGGCCTTTGGTGGGTCATCAAGTACTCTGACAGAAGTCTGTCATTGTTTTGGGAAACCTTGTAGGTTTCTCTGATCAAAAGCTCATTGTGTATGGTAGGCCCAAGCTGGAAGTGGGGGTTACAGGTCAGTGTCCACTAAGAAATTGAGGAAAAACATAACTAATATACAAGAGTTAGAGAGGAGGGAGATAGAGGGGAGAGGGGGAGATGGAGGGAGGGAAGATGTAGAAGATTTAGGTTAGTCTTGATCCTACCCTCTCCAGTGTCTTGTGGTTCAGGTGTTTCCTGTAAGGGTCTAGTGAAGGTTCAGCCATTTGGTCTGTCTTTTAGGAAGTAGAACTTTATGGTACCATTGCCATTTGGGTCCAGATTACTGTTTTCCACCCTTTGATTCCCTCCCTGCCCTCCCATCTCTCTAGGTGCCACTGAACTTTGAACTTGTATGAGAAATAAGGGTCATTTTGAGACCAGGGTAGCAACTTGGGGTAGGTGGGTGTTGAGGTCACTTGCATGATTATATATGGTTATTCTAATGGCTCTCCTGTGTCTAAAACAAAGTTCATGTCATCCTGCCTCTTTCCAACTTTTCATCTTTCTATTTATTGAGCTGGAACTAGTGTGTGTTGGTGTTATAACTCACAAAGGATCCAGAGAGCAGTGGTCCAGCCCAGGAGACTAATGAGAAGACAGGCCAGGAAGAAAACTGTGGCAGGTATAACGGACATGCAGCAGCCCTGTTTGCAACATGAAGGTAAATGAGTCAGGGAAAGAGGAGACTTGGGAGATATGACAATCCTAGGAATTTTCTATTATCCTTGAGAATGTGCAATCACTTAAACAGATGATAAAGACACCCTGAAAAACCAAAAAGAGCAGAATGGAAATGAAACATAAGGCATTAATGACAGGTAACTTCGGGTGGGTGTGATGATGCATGCCTCCCATTCCAGTAATTTGAGACAGAGGCAAGAGGATTACAAGTTCAAGACCAATCTGGGACTACATAGTTCATCCCTGTCTACATGGGTGAGAACCTGCCTCAAAAAAAGGGGGGGACAGGGAAAAGACTCCACAGGTAAGAGTACTTTCTGCACAAGCATAGAGGCTTAAGAGAACCTGAGTATCCCTCAAGTCCAAGTACCCAGCAAAACAACATCAACAGCATGTAATTGTAACACCTGGAATCCTAGTTCTGTGGGGAGTAGAGACCAGAGAATTGTTGGGGATTGATAAAAGCCAGGTGAAAATCCCATCTGACCACTACTGGAAGCTCTGGGTTCAGTGAAACCCGCTGATGAGCAATAGAAGAGGACACCTGGTATTCTCCTCACGTGTGCCCATAGGACATACGCATCTGCACACACACACATCCATACAACATACATACATGCCACACCACCTACAGAGAGAGAGAGAGAGAGAAGCCAGGGAGATGGCTCCATGGCTAAAAGTGCTTTCTGCACATGCTGACCACAGGAACTCACATACCTGGAACCATATAAAGCTGGACACTGAAGCAAGTGCATCTGTAATCCCTCTATGTGCCTATGGGCAAGATAGAAGTGGAGCCAGGAGAGTCCCAAAATCTTGTGGGCCAGCTAGCCTGACATACTCTGTGGCAAGAGAGACCCTGTCTCAAACAAAATGGACAGCAAGGACCAACATCCTGAGGTTGTCTTCTGACTTCCACAGCGTGACGCATGACATGTGCACCCATGCATACATAGACACACATGCATGCATGCACACACATGTGCGTGCACACGCACACAGAAAAGGTAACCTAGATGGAGCAGGAATGATAGCCCAGGTGCTACTCTGAATACTTTATGTTTATTATCTATGTAATCTTCATACCAATAAAAGCAACAAAAATAATAACAGTGCTGCTAGAAGCTAGAGAGATGGCTTAGTCATTAAAGGGGTTTGTTTACAAGGTCTGACAGCCCAGGTTCAATTTCCCAGTACCCACATAATGCCAGATGCATAAAGTGATGCACGCATCTGGAGTTTGTTTGCAGTGGTAAAAAACCCCTGGTGCACTCATTCTCTCTCTCTCTCTCTCTCTCTCTCTCTCTCTCTCTCTCTCTCTCTCTCTCTCTCTCTCCCCCCTTGTAAATAAAATAAAACAAATAAATAAAATAATAGTGCCGTTAGTGGAAAAGTCAGGATCAAGCCCTCTAGTCTGGCTCTAGCACTGGGTGCCAAGAAACCTCCCAGAGACACAGTCACTGTGTACTACCTGCCTGCACTGTGAACAATGTTTGTATAAACACAATAATGGGGCTGGCGAGATGGCTTAGCAGTTAAGGCGCTTGCCTGTGAAACCTAAGGACCCATGTCCTACTCTCCAGATCCCACATAAGCCAGACACACAAAGTTGAGGCAACAGTAAGGTTTCACATGCCCACTAGGTAGCACAAAAGTCTGGAGTTCAATTGCAGTGGCTGAGGCCCTGGAATGCCAATTCTCTCTCTCTCTCTCTCTCTCTCTCTCTCTCTCTCTCTCTCTCTCTCATCTCTCGTTCTCACTCTGTAAAAAAAGAATAAAAATAGGTAAAATAAAAAAATAAAAACACAACAATGAAGGCAGATTATTGATTTTTCTTTTCTAAACATAAGATTCAAGTAATGATTATGTTTTCATAGCATAATGCTCTGGTGATGTCACATTGAAGAATAAGTGGCCAAAAGGGGGAAAAGTAGGGGACATGTAGTTGTATAGTCATGCAGAACATTCTCACAGTAGAAACTAGAAATTCTAGTGATAGCTTCGATAATTTGTTTTCAGGTTCATTGCTTCCTTCTTCACAGCTCAAGTATCCACCCATAAGAGCAGAGACCAACTTGTTTGCTGCTACATTCTCAGCCCAGACATGCAATAGGTACTCAACAGATATTTGTGAATGATGAATGACTGTATTCTATTCTTTGGATCAGGAATGTCCCCCAAAGACCCTTGTGTTAAAGACTTAGTTCTTAATCCATAGCATTGTTCAGAAGTATTTGGAGGTTCCTGTTTGGGGGGACATATTTGTAAAGGGGAGAGTGGGACTCCAGTTCCTCCCCACACACCTCTTCTTTGGTTCCCTGGATGTGACAGAAAGATACGTTCTGCCATGTGCTCCTTCTCTGAGGTCTAAAAGTAATGTGCCCACCTGGATATGGACTGGAAACACCAAAACTATAAGCCAAAATAACCCTCTGCTAAGTTGATTTACCTTTGGACTTGCTACAGTAACCAAAAGAAAGAAGAAAGCAGGCAACACAGTGAATGAACGGAACAACAGAGTTCTGCAGTTGGTATTTAAAATGTACAAAAGAAATGGGAAAGTGTGGGGGTGGGGAGGGAGGGAATTACCATGGGATATATTTTATAATCATGGAAAATGTTAATAAAAATTAAAAATAAATAAATAAAATGTACAAAAGTTACTTCAGAGGATGAAACCACTTTTACTAGGAGGGAGCCATGAGAACTGTGAACAATGCAAGTCATCTGAATCCTCATTTATCACTGTGGAAAATCAGTAAATAGTATCGACATTTTATGAATTAAGAACCAGTGTTATTGGTATGTTATTTAGAAAAGAAGATATAGATTTATGCATAGAGTAATATAAAAACAGGAAAATTAAAATTGTTAAATGGCTATGTTTGGCTGCACAATGAGGGTGTCGAAAATGAAATAAAGGATGACTGATTTTTACTTAAAACTATGCTTATCCTTTAGTTCTACATGCCTATATTATTATTATAATACAGTGAATTTCATAAACAAGTATAACCAGAAGATTCATAATTCCTCTGATGGTGCCTTTGCACATTCATTTCACTTTACTCCATTAATTCTACAAAATCTGCCATATACTTTAAAAAAAAAATTGCAACCATCTTCCTATCCAAAACTTAGAAATTCCCATATCCATCTCCACCCATTAGTTCCTTTCTTGTTTTTTTTAAAATATTTTATTTATTTAATTGAGAAAGGGAGAGAGAGAGAGAGAGATAATGGGTGCACCAGGGCCTCTAGACACTGCAAATGAACTCCAGATGCATGCGTCACCTTGTGTATCTGGTTTACATGGGTACTGGGAAATCCAACCAAGGTCCTTTGGTCCTTTGGCTTTCCAAGCAAGTGCCTTAAACTACTAAGCCACCTCTCCAGCCCCCTTTCTCATTTTTAAAAATATTTTTAATTATTTATAAGCCAAGAAAGATAGAAAGAAGAGAGAGAGAATTGGTGTAAGGGCCTCCAGCCATTGCAAATAAACTCCAAATGCATGTGCCACTGGCTTTACATTGGTACTGGGGAATCAAACCCGCATCCTTAGGCTTTATAGGAAAGCGCCTTAAGCACTGAGCACCCTCCAGCCCTCTTTTCTCATTTTTACCTGGCTCTTTTCTACTGACTCTCCTCTGACTCTACTGACAAAAACAAAATGTTAAGATCCCTCTCCTTATATCTCTTCTCCTCTATCTACTGGGATGGAACTTTCCTCACCTTCCATGCTTTGCTGGAAAAGTATAAGCTTATGGCTTGTCTTCCGTAGTACTGTGATCAACTCTTCACCACCAATATTGGGCTCAATTTTCCTAATTTTCTCCCAGGAAGGTTGCCAGACCTCATTATTGAATTCAAAGGCCAGCTGAGTCCCTTTCTTCTGTGGCCTCTGGAATGTTTGCTACCATGAGCTGCAGTCTGCTTCCCGTGATCCTTTCTTCCTGTGCTGCAGATCTGAGACAGGACTGTGTCCCCCAGGGCCTCCCTCGGAGCATCATTACCCTCTCTTATGCTCCTGCCTGCTGAGTGTGGCAGCTATTTCTGTCTCTGATCTGTTCCCATGGGCATTTCAGCTTACTTCTCTCCATTCACAAATCTCGGGGATCTTTGCAGCTTAGTTTTAGGAGTCAGCTATTGAAGTAGATATATGGTTAAAGCTTTCTCTTCTAGGAAGTACTCACAGCCTACACCCATACAGTATATCCGGGAAGTCAAGTTGTGTCAGGGGGCTCAGACCATTGGCCACAGCTGGTAGGTCCAAGGGCAGAGATCAGATCCAGCCAGAGCTAATGAAGATCCTTTCTGGCGGTGGTGCCATAATAAGGCTAAGTCTGGGGCTGGGGATGGGGAAGATTCAACTGATAACTACGAGGTAAATATCCAGGGGCCAAGTTAAGAAAAAAACTTTTGTAATCAAAGGTTCAGGCTTTCCTCTCATCTCCTTGTTCCGGGTCACCTTGGGGAGGTCACATGAACTTTCTCTTACACTTTATTTGAGCTAACTTAATTGTATTTCTGTCTCAGGCTTTTAACAAGTACTTGCTGACAATGAACCCTCTGCTTAGCATTTAAGAGGTTATATAATGCACTCCATTTTGTGATCAAAGACATATTTAAGGTATAACTTGGGGGAGGAACAATTATTAGTTGGGCCTGGTGATACAGATGTGTAATCTTGCCCACACAGAGAGGCAGAGAGATAGTAAGTTCAAGACCAGGGCATCTTAGTGAGACCTTGCCCACTGCCCACAATTAACACACACCCAAAAACAAAGAAAAGGAAAAAATGTTAAGGGCTGGAAACCTAGCACATGCTTGCCTAGCATGTATAAGGCCCTAGCTTCAATTCCCAGTGTAAGAGAAAGACAGAGAGAGAGAAAAAAAAAAAACAGAGAGAGTATGGATGCACCAGGGCCTCTAGCCCTACAAACGAATTCCAGAAACAGCACTACCTTGTGCATCTGGCTTACATGGGTCCTGGGGAATAGAACCTGTGTTCTTTGGCTTTGTAGGCAAGCATCTTAACTGCTAAGCCATGTCTTAATCAGGTTATTACTTACCCAGGTGCTTTTTTTTGCACATGTATGTCTGTGTGTGTGTGTGTGCATGTGTGTTCACATATGTGTGGAGGCATGTGTGTTCAGATGCATGTGCATGTATGTGCACATACATGTGGAGGTCGGAAGTTGATGTAGAGTGTCTTCCTCAATTTCTGTCCACCTTATTCCTGAGGCTGTCTCTGACTTGAAACCAGGGCTCACTGATTCAGCTTACCTCGCTAGCCAGCTTACCTCAGGGGTCCCATTTCTGACTTCGAAATCTAGCATTACAGGTGTGCTGCCATGCCGACCTGGCATTTATGTGGGCACTGGGGATCTAAACTTTAGTCCTTATTCTTATGTGGCAACAAGCTCTTTCTCCATGGTGCATCAAGGCAGCCCCCATGCACATGCTTTACAGAGAATGCTGGAAATGACAAAATGTTAATAGTAATAATTATAATAAGAAGTAATCACAGCAAGTACGTTTTACTTTTTTTTATTTACAAGGAGAGAGAGAGAGCATTCAGGGCACCCACTGCTGCACATGAGCTCCAGATGCATGTGCCTCTGCACTTGGCTTTATATGGATACTGGGGAATCAAACCAGGGTTGCCAGGCTTTGCAGGCAGGTACCTCAGCCGCTAATCCATCTCTCCAGCCCCACAGAAAGAACTATTTATGCTTCTTATTGTTACAGGAAATGTCCTGAGTGCTTCACATGCAAAGCTTGAGCTTCCCCACGCCAACCTTAGAGAGTGGAATGACTCTTCTCCAGCCCCCTCTTACAGACAATGAGGGTGGAGCTCCTGAAAGTAACTTTTCCATGTCCACACTGTCAGGAAGTGGTAGACCTGGGATAAGAATCCTGGCAGTTTGTTTCAGGAATTTCTGCTGTTAACTCTTAACCAAGCACTGCAGCACCCCTGCCGTCTCACCCCAAATTAATCCACACTTAGGGTACATGTCCTCGAGGATTTGAGCACAGAGCCAAGGGCACTGATGTGAATGTACAAGTCTTCTTACTCTCGAACATTCTTTCTGAAAAACAGAACATGATAAGTTAGTTAGAACCTGAAGCCTGTGTCAATGGCCATGAGGAAGAATTTGCAAGGTGAGGATATCCAATCCTACATATATATATATATATATATATATATATATATATATATATATATGTATATATATATATATATTATATATATATATATCACAAATATCTCAATCATGTATCTTCATCTTAGATATCATATGTGTCTGTACACACATGCTGTGCACAGAGGAAGCTAGTGGTATCTGTAAATCAAGATCAACTAATGTACTATTGATTTCCTTCTTACAGAAAGATCCAGATACATTTGGTGCAGATCTGGCAGGAATGCTCTGCTTTACTCAGTCAGCTCTGCCTGACACCTTCCTAACACTTGGCTCACATTGCTGTGACAAAGCAGCTATCACTCCTAACTTCACCACCTCCCAGACAATGGGAATGAAGGAAAGCAAGTAGTAATGTGTAGCCAGTTCTTTTAAGGGCAAGACTCAGGCCAGGTGGACTTTCATTTCTGCTCACAGCCTGTTGGTCCAGTCATAGGCTTAGTGCCAAAGGAGGCTGGGAGATGTAGTCTTTAGCTAGAAGGATGGGCACATGCCAGACTAAGAGTTGAGTGGACAATTAGGAACTGAAGACCACAAAGGTATATTTTTCTTATCTCCACCAGATAACAAGACTCATTGTTCCCGTTTAATTCCCTTAAGAACAAAACTTAGAGAAGAAAGTTTACTGTGAAGTCATTTAGACAAATGAAAATATCATAGCAAAGTATAACACATGGAGTTTCCTCTTTCCTGAAGACGTGGAAGTGGAGACTGCCTTTGGCTGCACCTCTCTACTTCTGTGGATTTGGCCTGTCCTGGGCTGCCATTCCTCTCTGCCCTGCCGCCTCCTCCTCCCCGGGGGATCCAGCCATCTGGATGGAAGGACAACAGTAGATCGCTCACAAGAAAATGCCAGAGTGTTACAGAGATTTTAATTAGTTTGTAAGGAATAAATCATTCCTTTTCTTTCATTGCTTCAGAGCAGATCTCTTTTATCCTTTCTGTATTTCCTACTGGATGCCCCTTAATTTTATTTCTACCTTCAAGGATGTCTGTTTTTTTTTTCCTTTCCTTTCCTTTCCTTTCCCTTCCTTTCCTTTCCTTTCCTTTCCTTTCCTTTCCTTTCCTTCCTTTCCTTTCCTTCCCTTCCTTTCCCTTCCTTTCCTTTCCTTTCCCTTCCTTTCCTTTCCTTTCCTTTCCTTTCCCTTCCTTTCCTTTCCTTTCCTTTCCTTTCCTTTCCTTTCCTTTCCTTTCCTTTCCTTTCCTTTCCTTTCCTTTCCTTTCCTTTCCTTTCCTTTCCTTTCCTTTCCTTTCCTTGGCTTCAATCACTCAATCATCTGGAGCATATCTTTTATTCCCTCATTCTTCATCCATCCCTGCTCATCAGCCCATCCATTACCTGTTTTCCCACAGCTTTTGTTGCCATGATTAATCTATTAATATTCCTTTCCACTTCCTCATTTCTCTGCCCATAAAATTGCCATCTTAAATTTACTGTGTAATATTTTTCTCACTCACTGCTTTATTCATCATCTCATTTCTTACACTTCCTCATGCATCGCCCCATTCTACAACTCATTTCCCCCATTATTTCACTCATTCTGGGTCACATATCTCTGGCTTTCTGAGTCCTGTTACTACTCTCCTAGAACTTTTGCTGCATTCTTGCTTTACCCTTTCTCTCTCCATAGTCCTGAGCTTAAGTTCCTTTTATGTCCACACTTTTCTTTCTATTGCCTACTCTTCTAGCTTCTTATTTATTTCATCTGGAATACAACTGTAAAGTAATGCCATAAATTATTTTTTATAAAAGTTGAATCAGGGTGCTGGAGAGATCAGTTAAAGTTGCTTGTTTACAAAAGCCTGATGGCCTGGGTTCAATTCACCAGTACCCATGCAAAGGCAGATGCATAAAGTGGCACATGTGTCTGGACTATGTTTACAGTGGCATAGAGCCCTGGCATGCCTATATTAACTCTCTCTTTGTCTTTATCTTTCAATGAATAATTATAACTAATTGAATCAGGGATGGAGAGATGGCTCAGTGATTAAGGCTCTTGCCTGCAAAGCCTGTTGACCTGGGTTTGATTCCCTAGTACTCATATACAACTAGATGCACAAAGTGGTCCATGTATCTGGATCTCGTCTGCAGCAGCTAGAAGCCCTAGTGCCCATTTTCATTCTCTCTTCTTGCAAATAAATAAATAAAAATATTTTTTAAATGAACCAAAGGCTGGGGAGATGGCTCAGTGCAAAAAGCACTTGGTGTACAAATTTGAGTATCTGAGATTGGATTTCCAGAACCTACATAAAAGCCAGATCTATGACAGACATCTGTAACCCCAAGGCATCTATGGCAAGAAGAGAGGTGGGGACAAGAGAATTTCCTAGATGCTCACAAGCTAGCTAGCCTGGTGAACACAGCAGTTAAGAACATGAGAAATCCTTCCTTACAAAAGGAGAACATCTCTGTTGTCATCTGGCCTCCACACACATGCTGTGACATGCATATACCCCCATTCACACACATGAATATACACAAACACACATATACTCATGCATATCATAGACACATGCACCAAAAATAAAATATAATGCTTCAAGAGAAATACCTTAAAAAGATGTATCTAAGCTCTCATTCCCAGACAGCTCAAACATTTGGACAGTCTTAAGTGGCCATGACTCCAGTGAGTGCAGAAGACAGGAAGGGTAATAATAATAATAATAATTGGAGCACATAAGGGCTGAAAGTGGACAGAGACCGCTGCACAGCAGAACATGTTCAAACAGTGAGCGTGGTCACTGTGCTGTCTGCACATCAGGCAGGCCGTACAGTATTTCTAAAGTCTCTAGAACAGACAGCTTTTCCTGAGGCATGGTTTCCTGTGCAGATGACTGGCAGGCCCATATGGATTTACTCTTATGAGAAATACTCCAGCTAGGCAGTAATCTTTTAAGGTTTAGATTGTTATCTATCCATGACCGCCCAGGCAGTTCAAAATGTCATGGCTCCCTTCAGGGCCAGAGAGAGGACTCAGATTCCATTATCTTGAGAAATCAGAGTCCTTCAGTTTTAGTTCTTGGTTTTCCCAGCTATTTATTATGAAAGGAAGGTCCATCCCCAAAGTCTTCTCAACCTGTCAATATCTAGCCACCTAACAATATCTTCTTGAGAGACCCTAAAGTCGTTTAGGAGATGGGCATTGAGTCAATCTTCTGGCTGAAGGATTTACAGGAGTTCACTCTTTTAGGCATTAGAAGATAAATCAAGGGGAACAAGATATATGGAGTTAGACTGCTATAAGGACATCTAAAAGTAGGTGGACAGTAAAGGATAAAGGCTAAAATGAAGACAGAAGCCTATGAGGAAAGCTACTAGTGTGGCTCAGAGCTAAACAGATATGTTATGCCCATCAAATTTCCCCCTATGTATGTTTATACCCATAGATTAGTGCTGCTCTCAGCCATAATTAGAGAAGCTTCTTTTGGTAATGACTAATGAGGAGATACAGTGATAAACAAGACACCTATATCACCCCCTCCAAGGCTCAGGGGCCAATATGGAAAATAAGGTGGAAAGAATGTGGCAGCCAGTGGATGGGGAAGAATGCTGTGGAATGCTGTCTTCTGGATATGACATGGCAATTATGTTCATGATTTCATAACTGTCATTACTAGCACAAGACCTGCACATATTGGGCCCATCTGTATTCCATTATGGATGGTAGAGGAGGGACAAAAAAAAAACCATCAAAATATAAGAAGAACAAGATGGAAAGAAGAAGGGGCTTATTGGAAGGAGGCTGGGGAGGGGAACAAGGTAAGATAATGGGAGGATATCATGATGAAAATATATATGAAAACTTTAAATAAAAGAAAATTTCAAACTTAAGAGCGCAGTTAAATACACAAGGTCCAAAGATGAATAAGATCTTTGCTAAGATTATAGTAAGCCTAACTCATTTCATGATGAAAATCCTAAGTCATCTTGATAAATCTCCTATGAGTCATAGATTTGACCCAAGGCCTGGGTGAGAACTCTTAGGGTTATATTCTGGTGTTCAGTAACATATAGTTTAAAATGCCCGTCAAGTTGAAGTCTTGAGCAAAGAGGCTTACAATTTATCAAAAGCCTTTTGTTGTTCTTGTTCCCAAGAAAGGGGAACTTGGTCATTATTTTCCTTTATCTAAAAGCTTAGCTGTAAGACCATATCTGGAAATTCAAAGCTGACAGTAATCTGTTAGTTCCCAAAAGGCCCTGAGTTATTTTCTAGGGCTGGGAATTGGAAAGGTCTAGGTGACTTGGATATATCAGCACAAAGAGCTCAATGCCTCAGAGTTAGAATACATCCTACCTATAATACCTTTCAGGATCATAATTGGGCCTTGGACATAGAGGCTTGTTATCCTGACTGCCAGAAAATTTAAAAATTGTGTTAGGTTATTTGTGGCTTCCTTTAAGAAAGAGAACAGATAGGTGACCACTACCTGTGATAAGACCATTCTATTATCTTAAGTCATTCATGTCCCCAGCAAGGGGATTGTCTCTAAAGCCCTGAAGAAAAATCTACGTGAGTTGTCTGTTACAACCTTGTGCATTAGTCCATTCTAAAGCAAAAAGAAATTGAGACACCAGTGCTATGGGACTACGAAAGAAGACATCTTTAAGATCTAGGACTGTGAACCATAGGGTATTAGAAGGAACTTGGGCTAATCAGCTTTATATATAGCACAACAGTATCCATTAGACTTTATAATAGCCAGCACTGGAGTGTTATAGGGTGACTAGCAGGGAGGTAAAGCCCCATAATAGGGGCTGGAGAAATGGCTTAGTGGTTAAGAAATTTGCCTGCAAAGTCAAAGGATCCTATTTCAACTCTCCAGGACCTAAGTAAGCCAGATGCACAAGTGGGGGCATGCGTCTGTAGTTCATTTGCAGGGGCTCGAGGCCCTAACGTGCCCATTCTCTCCCTCTCTCTGGCTCTTCCTCTCTCTCTCTCTCTCAAATAAATAAAATAAAAAATAAAGTAAAAAAAAAAAAAGCCCACAATAGAAGAATTTAAAGAGTAGGAGTTGAAGTCCTACTCAGGCTTTAGGGTAGAGAAAATACTGTTTACCAGAGAGTCCTGCAATCTGATTATAGTTCTTCACAATGAGTTTCAAACCTTAATGCTCCCACCAAGTTTGATAGTCCACTCACATATCAAACCATGTTTTCAAACTACTTTTGAGAGCTAGGGAGATGGCTCAGTAGTAAAAGTGCTTACCACACAAGCATGAGGTCTTGAGTTCAGACTCATGACCCCATGCATGCAGTTAAAAGCCAGGCACAGTGTAATCCCAGTATAATGTACCTATACTCCCATCACTGGGAATGCAGGGACAGGAGATCCCTGGGGCTTGCTGGCCTGACAGTCCAGCTGTATTAGTCAGGGTTCTCTAGAGGAACGGGACTGCTGGAATGAACTATTTAAAAAGGGGATTTATTGGATAAGCTTACAGTAGTCCAATAGCAGTTGCAGGCCCGAGAATCACCAAACCTGGTAGCTGCTCAGTCCTTGTGTCCAGAAGCCTCAGCAGTCCCGACCCGGCACTGCAGATGGTGTGGGGAAGCCTGGTGGCTTCCTGAGGAGCCACTGGGATTCGATCCACGTGGGTCTTCAGTTGATGCTGGTCTTCAGTCCGCACTGGTCTTCAATCCACGCTGGAAGGTAGCGAGCAGCTCCGGCAGCCAAGTGGAAGGGAGGAAGGAAGGAAGGAAGGAAGGAAGGAAGGAAGGAAGGAAGGAAGGAAGGAAGGAAGGAAGGAAGGAAGGAAGGAGGAAGGAACTCGTTTTACCCAGAGCTTCCTTATATCAAGTCCTCCTCTGAGTGGGGCTGCCCACTCTGGGGGAAGGGCTCACCCTGGGGGAAAGATTTATTCCTTTAGTTGAGCCTTCCTAGAAGCAACCTGTGGATTACTAAACAGATCAAGTTGACAACACCTTAACTATCATACCAGCCTAATTGGTGCATTCCAGATTCAGTGAGAGACACTTTCTCAAAAACATAAGGTGGAGAGTGATTGAGGAAGATACCTGACATTGACCTCTATTCTTCACATGCATGCACCAGCACATATACAAATATAATGCACTGTACATTCATATACAGGCCAAAATAATTAATATTGAATGTCTCTAAAACTTCATATCTATTCTTAAACATTGACAGTGGACTATTATAGAAAAATATCAAAATGAGAAAAATGATTCCAGGTCAACCTAGGCTACAGCAAGACCCTACCTCAGAAAACAAACAAACAAAAAGCCTAACGTGAACAGTCAAAACGTATTTGAACATTGGTCACATGACTGGAATAAAGCTACGACATCCTAAGATGAGTAAGGAACCAGCACTCCAGAGAGACTTCCAGGTAAGATGGCAGAATAGCAGCATCGGGGTGGAGGGGAAGGGGAGCGGTAACAAGATAAAATACATTAATCTCTTTCAGCAAGAGACGAGATCTATAAATGAACTTATTAAGCCAGTGAGATCCCCATGGAAAAACAGGAGGGAGATGCTAATAATTACTGTGGCTGGGCTCCAGCGAGCCTCCAGGAAGTGCTTCTCCTCCCTCACAACCACCCGGCCCTGCATGCCAGGAAGATCCTTGAGAACCTTGAGGAAAGCCTCCTCCCCATGCACATCAGCCTTGTAAAATCAGAAGAACCTGAAGGAAAGGAAGAGCGACTACCTGATCTTGGTGAGAACACCTCCCAGGCAGCATTCCATAACTTCCCATCTGCCACAGGTGAGCACTGGGAACCCTGGGGGAACCAAAGGCTCCCACTCTCCCCTCCCTCACTCAGCACAGAGACTACCTGATGCCAAGTTTTGCCCAGCAGAGACAACCCTAGAGTGAACCATGGAGAGAACCATCTTCACAACTCAGCATAGGTGAGACAGAATCTGTGAAAGGTAACTAGGGTGATCTCCATTGGGCAATACCTCCCTAAATCTTATATATATTTGAACTGGAGGTGCTAGTTGCTCCTTCAAGATTAGGGTAGGTTGCTAAAGAGGAAACATCACAGGAAGAGAAAGTATTCACAGCCCATTCCACCAGGGCAGAGTGTTTGTCTTTTTAGATTTGATAGATGCTTAGTATACATTACCTTTCTAAAGTCTTTGTATGTGATATTTGATCATCTTAAATATTTTTAGTGTATGTTTTTATCTCCACTTTTGCATATGCATTCTATGGGATGGTTTTGTTTATGTTTTCATATTACTCAGTGGGATTTTAGATTTATTCTGTATTTTTCTCCTTCCAGTCTATGAGAGTGATTTCTCCACTGCTCTTCCCACATACAACTCATGTACTCTCCCCGCTCTTTCCAATTTCTTTTTTTTTTTAATATATTTTGTTTATCTATTTGAGAGAAAGAGGCAGAGAGAGAGAGAGAGAATGGGCATACCAGGGCCTCCAGCCACTGCAAATGAACTCTAGATGCATGTGCCCCTTGTGCGTCTGGCTTATGTGGGTCCAAGAGAATCAAACTGAGATCCTTTGGCTTTGAAGGAAAATGCTTTAACTGCTAAGCCATCTCTCTAGTCCTCTTTCCAATATGTTGTTCATATTCTTTTCTCCTTATATCCTCTTCTTTAGTCTCAGCAACAACTTTCTATATCCTTAGCAACCTCCAAAATCTGTGGTACCACAGTGTCCAAACTTTCCAAACCTGGACATTTTTTGGCACCTCCATCTTTTTCAAAGTTAACACTAGTCTCTACACTATCCCACCCCACATCCCTCCCACTTCTAAGTAACCACAGCCCCAGCATTATATACGCCAGCCATGCTTGCTTCTCTACCTGTTAACAGTTATTGAAGTCAAACGGACCCCTGTTGTTAATTCACCATGATGACATTCACATAAGAACCATGTTCCTCAGCTTTGGTTTCTCTCACTTATAGTATTCTTCTCTGGGAGTAGTATAGAGGTCACACAAAGTACTTTGAGCTCATTAATGGAGGATCTAACTTCTGATCTATATACATAAGAATACAGCTGATAAAACAAATGAAACAATTCTTGCAAGCAATGAAACAACCCAAAATGAAAAACAAAATAGTACAGTAATATAAGAAACATTAAAAAAATCAACATAACTTCTCCAAAAACTATGAATCCTATAGTAATGCCCTCCATCAAAAAGGAGGTAGAGCTGGGTGTGGTGGCACATACCTTAAATCCCAGCACTTGGGAGGCAGAGGTAGGAGGATTGCCATGAGTTCAAGGCCACCCTGAGACTACAGAGTTAAGTCCAGGTCAGCCTTGACCAGAGTGAGACCCTACCTCGAAAAACCAAAAAAAAAAAAAAAAAAAAAAAAAAAGGAGGTAGATAGAATACATAAAATACCAAAGATAGAATTTTAAAACAAAGAGTACAAGTATGTTCAAAGAAATCAAAGGAATCAAACAAGAAAACAAACTCTCAAGAGAACACAAAATATCAGCTGAATGAGATAAGGATGTTAATAGAATATATTAATGTTAGTGATTAATTATAAATAAATAATGAATTATTATATATTAATAATTAATGTAAAATAAGGAGATAGAAATATTGAAGAAAAACTAATATAAATACTGAAAATGAAAACAGAATAAGTCAAACAGGCAAAAAAGGCTATGTAGAAAGCCTTACCAATAGAATACAGAATGAATCTAGAACAGATCAGACTATCTAAGCTTAGGAACAAGTTGGAGGAATTAAAGTATTCCAACAAGGAGAAAGATAAATTAATAAGAAGGGATGAGTAGGACTTTCAGTGCATTGAGGAACCTATGAAAAGATCAAATTTGAGAATTCTCAGAATAGAAGAATTTCAGCCCAAAGACATAGTGAATTCAACAAAATCGTAGAAGAAAATTTCCCAAAATTAGGAAAAAGGATGCCAATACAAATGTAGGAGGCATTTAGAACACCAATCAAGACCAGAAAAGAATGTCTCTTCCTCATATGTAAACTAACAAATATACAGACCAAAGATAACATATGAAAAGTAGTAAGGGGGAAGCATCACCTCACTCATAAAGTCATAACCATCCAAATAATAACAAATTCACCACTAGAAACTTAAAGCCAGGAAAGCTTGGGATGATATATTTCAAGTTCTGAAAGACAAAAACTGCCAAACTACTATGCCCAGCAAAGCTATCTGTCATAATTGAGGACAAAGGAAAAGCTTTCCAGGATAAAAGAAGACTAAAGATATATATGATCACTAATGCAACTCTACAGAAGATATCTGATGGACTTGGTCAGAGTGAAGACAAGGAAAAACACATAAACAAGGCCACAAGGCAGAATAAACCATGCTTGAGTAAAAGTTCATGGAAAAGAGGAATTGAACAACACCAAGCAGTACAAAATCAGTAAGAATGACACAGATTAATGCACACCTTTCAATAATAGTTCTGCATCTAAATGGTCTCCATTCCCCAACCGAAAGACAGACTGGATGAATGGAGTTAAAGGTAGGATCCTTCTCTCTGTTGCCTCCATGAAATACCCCTTTCCATGGAAGAAAGACACTTCCTTAGGGAGAGGGATGGACGGTGGCATTTCAAGGAAATGGAGCTGGGCAAGAAGCAGGTGTCACTGCTCTAATATTGCAAAGGATATCATTAGTTATTACATTATTATTATTACTATATTAGTTATCAAGCCAACATTAGTAAGAAGATAGTCACTTTATACTGATTAAAGGAACAATTCAAGAGGATTTAATTCTAAGCATAGTTATTAGACATAAATTCGCCAAATTTCATTAAACAAACACTATTAAATGTAAAGTCAGTCACAAGGGTTAGGGAGCTAGCTTGGCAGTTAAAGATGTTTTCTTCCTTATAAAGTCACAGATTAACCCACGCATAATAATAGTGACTTCAATACCCTGCTCTTATCAGTCGACAGTTAATCCCAGCAGAAATTAAACAGAGAAGCATCTGGATTTAATGACATTATAAAAAACTAAATGTTACAGACACCCACAGAAAATTCCATCCAAATGCTGTAGAACATGCATTATTTTTAACATCATATGGGACTTCTTCTAAAATAAATAATATATTAGGACACAAAGCAAGTTTTAATGAATGTAGGAAAACTGAAATAAATCCTATGTTCTATCTGATCTCAATAGGATATAACTGCTAATCAATAGCACGAGAGTCACAGAACATACACAAAGGAATGGAAATTAAATAATACACTATTGAATGATGAATGGGTCCACTGAAGAAAGCAAGAAATAAATAAAAAATTCCTAGAATCAGGGGCTGCAGAGATGGTTTAACTGTTAAAGCACTTGTCTGCAAAGCTTAATGACCAAGGTTCTATTCCCCAGTACCCATGTAAAACCAGATGTACAAAGTGACGCATTTACAGTGGCAAGAGGCCCTGGTGTTTTTTATTTTTTTTCTCTCTTTCCTGATTTCTCTTTGTGTCTCTCCCACATAAATAAATAAATAAATAAAATATTTTTAAATTTTTCTAGAATCAAATGATAATTAAAACATATCAAAACTTATGAGATACAATGAAAGCAGTCATAAGAGGGAAATTTATAGTTTTAAGTGCCTATGTTAAGAAATTAGAGGGGCTGGAGAGATGGTTCATCAGCTAAAAGTATTTGCTTACAAAGCCTGATGGTATGGGTATGACTCCCCAATACCCACGTAAAACCAGATACACAACATGCCACATGTATCTGGAGTTCATTTGTAGAAGTAGGAGGCCCTAGCATGCCCATTCTCATTCTCTCTCTTCTCTCTTGTCCTCTATTATCCTCTCTTCTTTTCCTCTCCTCTTCTATATTCTCTTTTTCTCTTCCCCGTCTCTCAAATATATGTTGTATAATATTTAAAAACACTAGACAGTTCTCAAATACATAATTTAATGATACATTCAAAGGCCTTGAAAAAAAAGAACAAACCAAACAAAAAAAATAGTAAATGGAAAAAAGTAATTAATATCAGACATAAATTAATGAACTAGAAACAAATAAAAATACAAAGAATCAGTGAAACAAAGAGTTGGTTCTTTGTAAAGATGAACAAGATCAAACAACACTTAGCCAAATTAACCAAAAGAAAGAGAGCGAAGACACAAATCAATAAAATTAGAGATGCAAGAGGAGTTGTTAAGAGAAATTCAGAAAATCATAAGGACATACAATGAAAACATATACTCTACTAAGTTTGAAAATTTGAAGGAGAAGAACTTCTAAGCACATATGACCTACCAAAATTAAACCAAGATAAGACAAACCATTTAAGTAGACCTATAATAAGCAATTAGATTGACAAAGTTATAAAATTAAATCTCCCAGTTAAAAAAAGTCCAAGTCCAGATGGATTTACTGGGAAATTTTACCAGATCTTCAAAGAAGAACTAATACCAATGTTTCTCAAAGTATTAGGAGGAAATACAACAAAACTCCTTTTATGAAGCTAGTATTACCTGATACAATGACATAACAACAACACAAAAACTACAGACCAATAACCCTCAGGAACACAGATGCAAAGATTCTCCATGAAATACTTGCAAACTGAATACAAGAGTATTATCTAAAAGATTGCTCACCATGATAAAGTTGGTTTTATTTTATAAATGCAGAAATGGTTCTACATATGCAAATTGAGGAATTAATAAATATAATAGGATTATAAATGGACTCAAGCATTAAAAAATTAGATAATCATCTCAGTAGACTCAGAAGAGGTGCTTAAAATAATCCAACAGCTCTTTGCAATAAAAGTCCTGAGGAAACTTGGAATAAAAGAAGCATATCTCAATATAATAAAGGTACATCAGTTCATAGTATACAACCTTTATTTATAGTACATGGCACATATGGTATATATAGTACTGTTGCAGTCCGGTTCGCATTGCTGGTAGAAATCACCCAACCAAGAGCAGCTTCTGGGAAAAAGAGATTTATTTTGGCTTACAGGCTCGAGGGGAAGCTCCACGATGGCAGGGGAAAACGATGGCATGAGCAGAGGGTGGACATCACCCCCTGGCCAACGTAAGGTGGAACACAGCAACAGGAGGGTGTGCCAAACACTGGCAGGGGGAAACTGGCTATAAAGCCCATAAGCCCGCCCCCAACAATACACCCCTTCCAGGAGGCATTAATTCCCAAATCTCCATCAGCTGGGAACCTAGCATTCAGAACACCTAAGTTTATGGGGGACACCTGAATCAAACCACCACAAGTACTATAGTATAGTACAGTACAGTATAGTACATATAGTACATATTTATAGTACATTTATAGTACATAGCCTTTATTTATAGTACATAGAACACAGTCAATGTTATATAAATGGGGGAAAGTTCAAAGTATTTCTACTAAAATCAGAAACAAAGCAAGGGTTTTCCTACTTTCTCCACTTTTATTCAAAATAATATCAGAAGTCATACTTAGAGCAATAAGACAAGAGACAAAATTAGAAATAGGAAAGGAGGGCTGGAGAGATTGCTCAGTGGTTATGGTGCTTGCCTGCAAAGCTTAATGACCTGGGTTCAATTCCCCAGTCCACATGTAAATTCGGATGCACATGGTAGTGCATGCATGTAGAGAGTTCATTTGCAGGAGCTGGAGGCCCTGATGCACTCATTCTCTTTGTTTCTTTTCACTCTATCTCTCTCTGCTTGCAAATAGGTAAAAGATATTTTGTAAAAAATAAAATAGGAAAGGAGGGATGGAGAGATGGTTTAGCCATTAAGGCATTTAGCCTGTGAAGCCTATGAACCCATGTTCCAATCTCCAGGTCCCACGTAGCCAGATGCACAGTGACATAAGTGCACAAACTACACATGTGCATAAGGAGGCACACGCATCTGGAGTTGATTCACGGGGGCTAAAACGTCCTGGTATGCCCATTCTCCCTCTCAAAAATAAATAATAATAATAATTTTTTTAATTTTAAAAAAACATATGAAAGGAATATGTCAATTTAGCCTTACTTACCAGAGATATGATTCTCTATACAAGAGGCCTTAAAGAGGCCACAGTTAAAAAGAAAAACTGTTAGAGTGATAAACTCTTTCAGCAAAGTAGCAGGATACAAAATTAACACACCAAAAATAATCAGTAACCTTTCTATACGCCAATAGCAAATATGCTTGGGTTGAAATCAGGGGAACAATTCCATTCACAATTGCCTCAAAAAAAAAAAAAATGCACTGGGAATAACGAATAACCCTAACAAAGGAAGTGAAGGATCTCTATAATGAAAACTTTAAACCACTCAAGAGAGAAATTGAAGAAGACGTTAGGAAATGGAAAGATACTCTATGTTCATGGATTGGAAAAAAATCAATATTGTAAAATGGATATTTTACCAAAAGCTCTCTATACATTTAATGTTATCCCCATCAAAATTCTAATGCTGTTTCTCACTGAAATAGAAAGAGTGATGTTAAACTTCATTTGGAAGCAAAAACGACATCAGATAAACAAAGTAATCCTGAGCCAAAAATGAAAATAAAAATAATAAAGCTAGAAGTATTGTCATACCTAATTTCAAGGGATATTACAGACCTATACTAATAAAAACAGCATGGTTCTGGCACAAAAACAGAAATGTAGGTCAACAGAACAGAATAGAGAATCCAGATGTAAAGCCAGGTAGCTATGGTCATCTAGTATTTGACAAAAATGCCAAAAAATACTCAACTAGATAACAAAAGACACATAGTTCTGGGAAAACTGGATTTCTATAGATAGAAGAATTAAATTAAATCCTTATCTCTCTCCACACACAGGAATCAAAGTGCTAGAGAAAAATGTAGAACACTAAGACATAGGCTTGAAGCCAGGTGTGCTGGTTCACGCCTTTAATCCCAGCACTCAGAAGGCAGAGCCAGGAGGATTGCTATGAGTTCAAGACCTCCCTGAGATATCATGGGGAATTCCAGGTTGGCCTGGGCTAGGCTGAGACCCTACCTCGAAAAAAACAAACAAAAAAGACATAGGCTTTTTTTCTGGGGGCTGGGCATGGTGGCTCACACCTTTAAAACCAGCACTCTGGAGGCACAAGTAGGAAGATCATTGTGAGTTTGAGACCAGCCTAGGACTGTAGAGTGTTGTCCAGGTCAGCCTGGACTAGAGTGAGACCCTACCTCAAAAAACAACAACAGAAAATGACCTCTAAATGGTTATGTTTATGCCCATAGATAAGTGCTGCTCGTCAGAGAATGTGGTGGTTTGATTCAGGTGTCCCCCATAAACTTAGGTGTTCTGGACTCTAGGTTTCCCAGCTGGTGGCAATTGGAATTAAAGTCTCCCCTGGAGGCAGTGTATATTGTTGGCGGTAGGCTTATGAGTGTTGTAGCCAGTGTCTCCTTGCCAGTGTTTGGCACACTCTCCTGTTGTTATGGTCCACCTTATGTTAGCCAGGGGGTGATGTCCACCCTCTGCTTATGTTGTTGTTTGCCCTGCCATCATGGAGCTTCCCCCACCAGCCTGTAAGCCAATATAAACTTCTTTTTTCCCACAAGCTGCTCTTGGTTGGGTGATTTCTACCATCAATGCGAACCTGACTGTAACAATAAAGTGGTACCGAGGAGTGGGATTGATGCTAGACACCTGACTGTGGATTTAGCCTTTTGGAGCTGATTTTCAAGAGGAATGTGGAAGGATTTGAAAAGTTGACCTAAGAGACACCTTGCAGTGCTGTAAGTACAGCATGATGGACTATTCTGGTCAGAGTTGAAAGATCTGAATGCAGTAAGAACTATGGACTGCGAGGTTTAGCTTATGAGGGTGAGAAAGAGCTTTGCTCGAGCTGAGCTAGCAGTTTGTGTAGGAAGCTTGCTGTTATGCACATGTCCTGAGAAGTTGTGCAGGGTTGCTTTGCATGGAAATGAACTGGTATGAGCAAAAGGATATGGCACAGAAAAAAATCTGTTAGTGAGAGACTACAACCTTTGAGATTGGGCCAGCTGCCCTACACTGGGACAACAGGAAGAATGTAGACTCTTTTCGAGGGGTCTGAGTGCTCAAGGAGTGCTGTTCTTCAAAGTCTGCTTTATTCCCCTTTTGTATCAACAAATTAGCACTCTCCCTGGTATTGTGGAGCATAAGAAATGCAGGAAAGAAAGGGTCATTGAGTTTGCAATGCAGTCTTGTGTTTTGAAAATGGCCTTGGGCAGTGTGAAGCATGTTTGCTGGATGCCTGCATGGAGACCCCATGGAGCAGTGAGGATGAACCGTGGGTTGCAGTGGAGACCCAGTGGAGATGCTGGGACCACAAGTTGGCTGCTAAGGAAAGCTTCCAGACCTCGATGAAGTTTTCCAGGACTGTGAGTAGCCTAGCTGGAGGGATGGATTTGAAATGTCAGCGACTTGTTGCTGGTTGGAATTATTGGACTTGGATATTTGTCACTGACTAGAGTTGTTGGCCTTGAAGCAACAGAGTTTGATGTGTGCCCTGGTAGTTTCAAATCTTGTATTGGTTGAATATTTCTTTACTATGCCCAATGCCGTCTTTTGTAGTGTATTTATTCTGTGCCATTATGGTTTTTTTTGGGGGGGGATTCTTTGGTATTATGGCTCAGTTAAAAGATCTTGGATGACGGTGATGTATGGACATCATTAGAATTGATAAAAACTATGCGGAATTTTAAAGTTGGATAAATGCATTGCATTTTATATCATGTATAGTTATCAGTTTATGGGGGCCAGGGGAGGAATGTGGTAGTTTGATTCAGGTGGCCCCCATAAACTTAGGTGTTCTGGATTCTAGAGTCCCCAGCTGATGGCAATTGGAAATTGAAGCTTTCTAGAGGCAGTGTATTGTTGGGGGTGGGCTTATGAGTGTTATTGCCAGTGTCTGGCACACTCTCCTATTGCTATTGTCCACTTTATGTTGGCCAGGGGGTGATGTCCACCATCTTCTCATGTCATTGTTTCCCCTGCCATCATGGAACTTCCCCCTCTAGCCTGTAAGCCAAAATAAGCCTCTTTTTAGCCACAAGCTGCTCTTGGTTGGGTGATTTCTTCTAGCAATGTGGACCTGGCCGCAACAGATAAGTTTCTTCTGCAGATGGTGGGGACTACTGGGGAGTCTCAAAACTCATCAGTGCTGAAAATAAGTTACTGTTGAGTGCTCAGTGCTCAATGAGACATCTCTGTTACACCCTCCAAGGCTTAGGGAACATGCACCACGTGGTGCCTCCATTCCCACCCTGGCTGCCTTATATCTGTCTCAGCTTGCATTTTCTCCACAGCAGATCCTGCATTACAGACTTGAGTCCAGACCATTTATCTTGTTGAGCTTCAGTTTGTCTTGCTCTGGAAATAGGGAAGTGAGACAGGGAAAGAGGAGAGTAATGCAGTATGTGGCAAAGGTGAGCTATTTGGGGACAGGGCAGTGGGGGAAGGTGAAGAAGAATAACATAATGGTGTATGCACAGGAAAATGCAGATTTTCACTGTAGGCTGTTGGGGTTAAGCCCCATAATGTACTCCCCGCAGGGAAGCAATGTGGGCACCATCCTTCAAGTTCCTTTCCACATTGGATGAAGGTCACCAATGGGGTATTGTAGGTGTTACCTTCTCTTTGCTGTGTCAAAGAACCTGACCAGAAGCAGCTTAGGGAAGAAAAGGGCTTATTTCAGCTTATAGGTTTTTTTTTTTAATTATTTATTTATTTATTTGAGAGCGACAGACACAGAGAGAAAGACAGATAGAGGGAGAGAGAGAATGGGCGCGCCAGGGCTTCCAGCCTCTGCAAACGAACTCCAGACGCGTG
The DNA here is from genome assembly GCF_020740685.1 of Jaculus jaculus. Taxonomy (NCBI): domain Eukaryota; kingdom Metazoa; phylum Chordata; class Mammalia; order Rodentia; family Dipodidae; genus Jaculus; species Jaculus jaculus. The sequence continues at coordinate 37,256,567 of NC_059117.1, forward strand.
CGCCCCCTTGTGCATCTGGCTAACGTGGGTCCTGGGGAATGGAGCCTCGAACCGGGGTCCTTAGGCTTCACAGGCAAGTGCTTAACCGCTAAGCCATCTCCCCAGCCCTCAGCTTATAGTTTTTAGGGGACATTTCATCATGACAGGGAAAGCGCGGCAGAGCACACATCCAGGGTGTCATATCTTGCCATGGCAGCAGGGAAGAAGCAATGTGAGTGAGCTCTGAGCACCCGCCGAGCCACACTGATAAACCTTACATCCTCCCCTAGTGAAACACTTCCTCCTGCAAAGCCCCATGCCCACAAAGGTGGCACCAGATGTGGGTTAAGTGTGAGGGTTAATTACTCATGATCGAGGCTATGCCGGAAATTTCACATTTAAACCACCACAGGCCTTGACTTTCCAACACTTCCATCATGTCCTGAGGGTCACAGCAGGCCCTGTCACATCTCCAGATCACACAATTCTCTCTGCAGTTCTCCCACAGCATCATTCCTTTTACCCCAACCTCCACCAGGTAATCTTTTACATACCTGTCAACAAATAAACCAACCAGGCTGCCAGAACACTCACCAGTCTGTCGCTGGTGAACGTTTTGAAGGATGGTGTGCAGTTGGAAATTACAGACGATTTTAACTTTCCGCACTGCAGATTATTTTAATTACACTGAATATACATTGTGGAGATATTTCTCCCCAACTCATTTTCTGCTCGCAATGTCTTCTACCTGTCTCTTTCGTCTGATTCCACACCCTTCCTCCATTCAGAAGCTCTGAGGTGTTTTTCATTTCTGCCTTTTCCCCACCCCTAACGTTGTTCCATTTCTATCATGTCGCTCTTGTTTACTGCCTTGTCTCGTCTTTCTATCCAGTGTGCAGCTTTGCTCCCAGTTTCCTGGTTTATTCTTTTCTCTTTCCAATCAATTCCTCCTGTTGTGCATGTGTTCTCCCTCTGTTCTCACGCAGCAGACGAGAGCAGGGAGAAGCAGTTTCTGGAGCTTTCCACCCTGCCAGGCTCCCTCTTGCAGTTCAATCTCATTTTCTCTCTCCTCCCAGATCCATACCTGCAACAGCCCTGGGAAAACAGAAAGCCAGTTACAAGCAAGAAGCTCAAGGACAGCTGTTGATCCTGAAAACGGTTCTAATTTGTCTCTGTCTCATTAGCTTAATGCTGATGCTGGCGGCCTTCACCTGCTGACCAAGCTTGGCGATGGTCTTTTCAACATGGCCTGCAGCTTATCAGGTCTAAAGATGAAGCTGACAGCTCAGGCCATTTCCCTTTGCGACCCTGGTCCTTCATGGCCACTCTCCATGGACTTTCATTCCTCTTGGGCCTACAGTAATTAAAGCTGGAGGGAAGGCTGCCCTCATTGGCTGTCCTCTCAGTGAATTTTCATGGCAGGCAAAAATCACATAAATAAATGCTCACTGCACAGAAACACCTTGTCAGTGGAAGGTCTGCTTCGATGGCCACACTGGGAGAATTATCCGCCTGACACATGCTGTTTTTGGGGTAGGCCAGAGGCTGAGTTGTCATAAATTGCTTTCAAAATTGACCCCAGAAGGCGACCCACGTCTGAGAAAGGCACAAAGCTTGAAGAAATGTTTTCTTCTTGAGAAATGATTTAAACTGCCACATTTGTAAAGCAAGGGATTACGCTGAGAAATTGATCAAGTTAAGAACCTCTCCAGGCAGAAGGTGGCAGGGAAATCTCTGAGACGAACTATGTGCTACAGGTCTGGATCTCCATTTCTTAGCACTTCACTGTGCAGCATGGACATGACGTCATTTGTATTTACAGTGTCTAATGGCTTCTGTGGCCCTGGATGTGTGGTGCTCCCATAGGACTTCCTGAGCTGAGATACTCTATGTCCAGCACTCTATGGTCACAATGATCACTTCTGGGTTCCATGGAGGAGCCCAGATCCGGAGCAGAGGTAAACTAGGGCAACTCCTTCCTGCTAATTAAAAAGAAACAGGCAGGCTGGAGAGATGGCTTAGCGGTTAAGCGCTTGCTTGTGAAGCCTAAGGACCCCGGTTCGAGGCTCGGTTCCCCAGGTCCCACGTTAGCCAGATGCACAAGGGGGTGCACGTGTCTGGAGTTCGTTTGCAGAGGCTGGAAGCCCTGGCGCGCCCATTCTCTCTCTCCCCCTCTATCTGTCTTTCTCTCTGTGTCTGTCGCTCTCAAATAAATAAATTAATTAATTAAAAAAAAAAAAAAGAAGAAACAGGCCTTGCCGGGCTTAGTGGCGCATGCCTTTAATCCCAGCACTTGGGAGGCAGAGGTAGGAGGATTGCCGTGAGTTCGAGGCCACCCTGAGACAACATAGTGAATTCCAGGTTAGCCTGAGCCAGAGTGAAACCCTACCTCAGAAAACCAAAAAAAAAAAAAAAAAAAAAAAAAAAAGAAAAGAAAAAGAAAGAAAGAAAAGAAATAGGCCTTGCCCTTCACACTCCCTCCTTTGCTCTGTAGCCCTCATCAGCCACTTCCATCACCCCAGAACCTCCTGACTTCCCCGCTAGCCACTCTGTGCTCCCTTCGGTTCCCCCTGCTGCAGCCAGCCCTGAGGAACAGCACATTAGTTCACTCAACCAGCTTTCATCAGGTGCCACTGTGTATAAGAAACTGGGCTGAAAAGGCAAATCAATGAATATGCAAAATTCCCAACCTTACAGGAACTCACAGGCAGAAGAACAGACATGAGGAACGCGGGGTATGCTAGAAGAGCCCACAGGACAGTGTCAGAAGGCAGAGGCACCCAAGGGTCTAAGGGTTCAAAGAGCTCTTGGGGCCATCCTCTCCCACCGCACAGTGGCCAGCTTCCAGACAGACAAGCCATCAGGGTCCTGAAGGCTGAGGTGCATGCCCTGCTCACCAAGATATCCCCTCACCTGGCAGGCACTGGGCACAGCACCAAGTAAACATCACATTTGAGGACAAAACAGAATGAATTTCATAGAGGAGAGGAGATTTGTTTACTTAGCTACAATTTGGATGCATCCAGATTATTTACATGTTTGAATAAATATAGTCACACAGGTCAAACAAACCTAAGCAACATAGTAAGAAGGATTAAGAAGCCTCACTTCCAGGCTGGGGAGATGGCTCAGTAGATTAAGCGCCAGCAGAACAAGCATGAATATCCAAGTTTAGATCCCCAGAATCTGCAGCAAAGCCCCACACTTATTGGGCACCTGTAATACTAGCAGACCCGCACCCAGAAGACAGGAGCAAACAGCGGAATCCTCTGGAAGGTTGTGGGTCGGCTTGCCTGGTGAACAGTGATGGACAATGAGAGACCCTGCCTCAAAATGGGGTGGAAGGTGAGGACCAAGGCTGGAAGCTTGACTTCTGACCTTAATGGGGGCACTATATCATGCTCTTTCTCTTGTATACATGAAGATGCACTCGCACACATGCACATCAAAAAGAAAAAAATCTGTCTTCCATCCTTATCCACACCTATCCCTCTCCCTATGGGTGCTGTGATAACCCATTCTCACCTCCTGTGAATTATCATCTTATTAATGTTGGATATGTTATGCCAATGTATTTATTTTTATTTTTTATTTTTATTTTTTATTTCAGAGAGACAGACACAGAGAGAAAGACAGGTAGAGGGAGAGAGAGAGAGTGGGCGCGCCAGGGCCTCCAGCCTCTGCAAACGAACTCCAAACGCGTGCGCCCCCTTGTGCATCTGGCTAACGTGGAACCTGGGGAACCGAGCCTCGAACCGAAGTCCTTAGGCTTCACAGGCAAGCGCTTAACCACTAAGCCATCTGTCCAGCCCGCCAATGTATTTTTATGCAAATAAACTTATACAAATACACACTCTTATTCTTACCCCTTTCTTCATAAATGATGGCATATTGCATAGACTGTTTTGCTTTTGTTTTTGTTAATATTCAACACAATATCCTGCAACACTTTTCCCACAGTTCATTGAGAACCCAGTAGTAGTCCAGTGCTGTAAATCACTAAGCAATATCTATATAATATCTATAGCCAGTTTGCATTTTTTAATTTTTATTTATTTATTTTTTTTGTTTTTGTTTTTCGAGGTAGGATCTCACTCTAGCTCAGGCTGACCTGGAATTTACTGTGCAGTCTCAGAGTGGCCTCGAACTCATGGAGACCCTCCTACCTCTGCCACCCAAGTGCTGGGATTAAAGGCGTGTGCCACCACGCCCGGCACCAGTTTGCTTTTTTATTTTGAGAAAAGATCTAAGTAAATTTTCCAGGCTGGTCGTGCACTCACTTGGTAACCCACACAGGTCTTCAACTTGATGCTCCTTCCTTACCCGTATTGACTCCTTTTCTTTATTTATTTACTTTTCTTTATTTATTTGGGGGGGGGGAGAAAGAATGGGCCCACCAGGGTCTCCAGCCAATGCCCGTGCCCCCTTGCGCATCTGGCTTACACGGGTCCTGGGGAATCGAACCTGGGTCCTTTGGCTTTGCAGGCAAGTAGTGCCTTAACCACTAAGCCATTTCTACAGCCCCTGACTATAGATATTTTTAACAGGGGCCCTCTTCATGCTGAATTTCAGGGGCTCAATTAACTGAAGCTGAGGAGATATGATCCATGGTGACTGGAGGAAGTTCCCAGGCTCTTGACTATGGGAGGCAGGTCGACTGTACACTCTGTCTGCTGTCAGGCATTCACGGGCTGCAGATGTGGCCCTGGCTGGTGTGAAGGCTGGGGATGGGGCAGGAAACAGGGATTGGTTGGGTGCTTTCTAGTTCATTCTACCCTGGCTGTTCCAGTGCCCTAGCACTGTACCAGCACACCCTTAACTATTTTCTCCTTAAAAAACTAAAACAAGGGCTGGAGAGATGGCGTAGTGGTTAAGCGCCTGCCTGTGAAGCCTAAGGACCCAGGTTCAAAGCTCAATTCCCCAGGACCCACGTTAGCCAGATGCACAAGGGGGCGCACGCGTCTGGAGTTCATCTGCAGCGGCTGGAAGCCCCGGCGCGCCCATTCTCTCTCTCTCTCTGCCTCTTTCTCTGTCTGTCGCTCTCAAATAAATAAATAAATAAAAATAAACCAAAAAAAATTTTTTTAAAAAAACTAAAACAAAAGAAACAAAGAAAAAGAAAGAAAAGAAGAAATTCTTACAATGAAACCACCTGGTTTTTATAGGTAATAACATATTCAGTTTTCTTTGGGTAAATACATCTGCATCCAATACAATGTGAAAGCTGAGATGAGAATCCAGCGAGCATTTTTATGTTAATAATTATTGCTGCCTTGCTTTGAGCCTTTAGTATTCTAGACAGCTCTACTGCTCACGTGCCTGCTTTTTCAGTCATCTTTTACCTAGGGTTTCTCCTCTCAGCACTTTTTTTTCCCCCTTTTCATTTCCACAGTTAAGGAGCTCAGGTACATAATTCTTCCTGCAGAAAGACGTGGTTTGTGTTTGTGAAAGGCCCTGGCTGTGCTGGCTGAGGTGTGCTTTGGTTTTCTTAACAATGACTGTGGATTGCTATAAAACTGATTGATCTGCAGCCTCTGGATCAATAAGACATGGGCGGAACAAACACACTGGGCATGCTACCTTGTTGCTCACTCACTGCACCCGAAGTGCACAGGAAGAGGATGGTGGCTGGTGAAAAAGTTCGCCTACAAGACTGTAATGAAATCTCCTACTGCTCCCTGCCCCCCATCAGTGTAGATTCTGTGTGCTTCATTGTCACTGGGAAGGAGTGGAGCAGCCCAGAAACACAGTTGTGACTTCAAATGCTGACGCAGGAAACCTTCTTAAGAAGGCCTTTGTTGTTGTTGTTGATTGCCTATTTAGATATGAAAAATGAGGTGAAATGCTGAAAAAGAGGGCAGAACAAAGAAAGCGCTGCTTTGCTCTGCCTACAGTAGAGAAAAAAGAAAACTGGCTAGGTCACCCGGGGGAGCCTGAGCATCGCAGCAGGAGGCTGGAGGAGAGAGAAGTCAAGGACCAGCAGGGTTCCTGGGAGGAAGACGATGAGAGAATGTCTAAGGTTCACTGTAAGTTGTTTTCTGCATGCTATTACTCCTTTCCAAACCTTCAGTAGCATCTGCTACAAACACCTTGGAACCAGAGGTATCATACAGACCGGTGAGAAATGGAATTTATCAATTGTTTTTCCAATGAGAAAAAAAAAATCTATACATATGTGAACTTAATTTCAGTTTCCTTCTGACCTTCTTATCCAGCGCATCCATTCGGCACACCCAGGGGTGCCTGTGGCAGGTGAGAGGGAGCAGCTGTACAAACTGCCAAGATCCCTCTGCAGTCATCCTGCCTTCTGCCCTTTGGAGAGACTCCCAGTGTCCCTTTGATCTTTGCTCATCAAATCATGTGGTTGGCAAGCTGTCCTTCATTCCAAAGTTCCTCAGGTCCAGCCCACCCTGAGCTCCTTCTTCATCCTCGCAGGTTTTCAGGAACCAACTGCTGCTTTTGGGTCACTTCTATGAGCAGGAAATCCCGTGGGTCTGCAAAGGACCCCTCACTGTCCCAGCGCCACTGTGTCCCCACGGTGGTGAGATACATGGGACTCGGACCCAACTCCCATTAGAGACACGGAGAGCTGACTGCAGCCCTGCCATCAGCTCCTCCACCCAAATCAGAGGACCCCCCAGTTTCTGATTGCTCTTCTCTTCCTCTCCAATGCCGTAGCCCAGTGTGCTGGTTGCAGTCCAGGTTCCACACAGCAGCCACACTCTTAAGTTACTTCTGCAAATTAATGAAGCTATTATTGCACTTTGTCTCTTTTCCTGAGACAAGCCCCAAGTGACAGGGTCCCTATTTCTATCAGAAGTCATCACTGGGAGTGACTGAGCATCACGTAGCAGAAATTTCTCAGAATACCTCAATTCAATGTCACGGGGGTCAGTGCTCCCGGGACACCGCTGCCAGCCAAAGTGTGCTAATGTAATGTTAGCATGCATAGAAAGGTTTTGCAATTCTTTTTCTGAGAATGAAAGTTTTGTTGTTGTTTCAAATTGTTAATTTGGAATGAAAAATGCTCCTTTTTCTGGAAGCTTTCTGTGAGTATGAAAGTGTCTTTAACTATCTGAAGAACTGTCGTTCAGAGGATGGGGAGATGGCTCAGTGGGTAAGAGCACTTGCCAGGCAAGAAGGAGGCCCTGGCCATTTCCAAAGCACTGGGTTACCCACCACAGCTAAATGGTAAGACCCTGTTGCTAAAGACACCACAGGCTGCAGACATAGGACATCATCACAGTGTGGAAAGTGCTATGAAAGCCGCTGGGGGATGATGACCACCAACAGCAAGAACCAGCAGGAAATTCCACAAGCCATGAAATCAACCAGCTGGACAAGCCGTACACATGTGTGCATTAGCGGCGTTCAGCCTATAAGGGCAATCAATGGCTCTCTGGTTGGATATGAGGTGGGAGAGAACTCATTCCAGGTACTGAGAACCAAGTCAGAATCCCATAGATAAGAAAGTCATGGACTTCAGAGAGAAGCATCCACTGGCCTTTGGCCAAGAATAGTGGCTGTACCCATCCAAAAGTCTCTTAAATGACTAGGCTTATCCCCATTAGTACATGCTGCTCTCACTCTTGGTTGAAGAATCTGCTTTATTTTTTTTTTTATTTTTTTTTCATTTACTTTGGGGGAGTGACAGACAGAGAAATAGGCAGAAAGAGAGAGAGAGAAAGAGAGAGAGAATGGGCACGCCAGGGCCTCCAACCACCGCAAACAAACTCCAGACATGTGCACCCCCTTGTGCATCTAGCTAACATGGGTCCTGGGGAATCAAGGCTCGAACCAGGGTCCTTAGGCTTCACAGGCAAGCGCTTAACCACTAAGCCATCTCTTCAGCCCGAACCTACTTTATTTTACAGGAAGTAGTGAAACCAGGGAGAACCAAGATTCATCAATATGATAAGAAAAGATATCCAGTGACCTAGCATGAGACCACTCACCTCCATCACATCTGCCAGGGTCCACATGACATTACAGAGGAAGTGACAATCTAAACATAAGTTCTGCTCTCACTGCTAGCCTGACAACCATCTTCAAGGAGATGGTGATTGACATTCAAGGACACTCAAAATGTCTCAGAGCAGAAATTTGGAGATTGAAGACAGCTTACCACTAAAGTAGTCTTATAATACACCTGCCAAGGCTCAGGGAACATTGTAGAAGAGGAGGCAGGAAGATTGTAAGAGCCATGGGGTGGGAAGGCATATGCTGAGGTATTGCCCACCCCCATTAAGATTGATATAGCTATGACTCCATAGTGATTACCAATAACCCCACTGCAGAGGGCCTTCAGTGGAGTGGGGGTGAAGGAGAGGGATATATGAGCATAACCTGACAGGAATACGACCAACATGTGATTTGTTCATAAAGTTCATCATTTAATAAAAATAAAAATGAATGAAATTCTGAGAGAACCTGGTTTACTCTGAGTTTAATACCCTAGCATCTACAGAAATAGCTGAGCACCACCACACACACCTGTAATCCCAGTCCTGTGGGGACTGAAGACCAGTCTGATGAAAAAGCGGAAGATCTAGGCTCAGTGAGAGACTCCATCTCAAGGAATCACATGAATGCGTGATAGAGGAAGATACCCAAAGTCCTCCTCTGGCCTCCCCATGCATGTGCATGAGGTGTACACATCTGTACACACACATGAATACACTATACATACACATACCATACTACACACACACACATCATGCAATAAAATGAAAAGAAATTTTATTCAAATTATGCAAATGAACCAAACCTAGTAGCACAGTCCTATAATCTCACCTGTTCTGAATGCTGAGACAAGGCAATTTAGCAAGATTCTTTCTCAAAAATAACTAAAAAGAGGTCTTAGAGCGCAGTGGTAGAAGGCTTGCCTGGGCCTTAGATTCGACACTGAGAATGGGGACCAAGGGAGATTATGCAAATAAGGTTCATGTCATGGGAATTATAGTATAGTTGCCTTTTCTGAAGTATGCATTTATGTTCTGTTTTATAATTTATTTTCTTTTAAATCAGATTCTCCAAAATTTTGTGACTTAAATAAGGCTAAGAACTATTATTCTAAGCCACAATCATGAATCTACTCCCCTTGGCTATTGTGTTCCCCCTAGATCACACTGTGACACACAAAAAATAATTAAAGATATATTGAAATGAAAGTAGTCTTCTTGTGCATGGAATTAAAGCCTTAAAATATACAAATATACAAATTTCACTACTCTGGGTTCAATTTAACCTTACAGTTCTGAACAGAAGCTGGATATAGCACCTGTCACTTCTTAGTCACAAAGGCCAGACACCTTGTGTCTCTCTTTCCCACCCCAGGTGATTCCTGGGGACAGACATCCCCCTCATCACAGCCAACATGAGGGGATGAAGAAGTTCATATGCTTCAGATTGTCCCTTGCCACAACTATCAGTCACTTTCTCATTGCTGGGACAAAATACCTGGCCAGAAGCATCTTAAGGAAGGACAGGGTCTAGTTTTGGCTTAAAGTTTTGAAGGGAAGTCCATCATGATGGGACAATGTGGCAGGTGCAAAAAGTCATGTCATATCATCACATCAGCAGAGAGAGTGATAAATGCTCAGGCAGCTTTCTCCTTATTATACAGTCCAGTCCCAGAACCCAATCCAAGAGATGGTGCCATCCACAGTTAGAGTGGGGTCCTTCCATCCAATCTCGAAAATCCCTCACAGACATGACCAGAGGTTTGTTTCCTTGGTGATTCTAAATTCTGTCAAGTTGGCAACCATTCTTCCACAGGGAAAGGAAGGCATAAATTCTTAGCCCCATTTTACAGGAGAACTGAAGCTGAAGAGGATAAAAACCAGGCCATTGTCATAATGGAGTCTGTGCCCAGGAAGTACTATCCATATTTTTTTAAGTGGCTTTCAATGTAAAAAAGTACCATGACACATCTCTGCCTTATGTTTACTGTGTGTTGAATTGTGTATGGTCTGGTAACTATTGATATGTTGAAGTCACAACCCTTACTATGTTGACATGTACTCTTATTGGGAAATAGGGATGTTACTGATGTAATAAAGAAGGGTAAGATGAGGTTGGATTTGTATAGGCACCTAATCTAATGTGACCAGTGTCTTTATTAAAAGGGAACAATTTCACTGAATACACAAATATATGTGTGCATGTACACAAACACATACACACTCACACGTGGAGAATCCCAATGAAGATACAGGCAGAGATCAGACTGTTACTTCTAGATGTCACAGGTTGCCAAAGACTGCCAGGAAACCTCCTGCGACCAGGTGAAAGGCATGATCCAGATCCCCAAAAGTTGCCAAGCCTACTGAAACCTTCATCTTGGACTCTAGACCAATGAGACAATGAATTAAAGTTTAGACCATTCTGTATGTAGCACTTTGTTACATGAGCCCCTATCCACATACTAATATATACCTTGCTTCATATTTTTTTTTACACTATAGAAATACACAGTTTCTTACTTGGTATGAGATATTAAAAGAGTAAAACTACATAACATAAACTGTGAAATGTGCCCTTCTCCATCCCAACAGTGTTGCCTTCTCGCTGTAGCCATGGTTATACTGGTTTGTTTGTCCTTTTAGAATTCTTCTAACTCATTTACAAATGTATCTGCAGAGAAGCTATATGCCTTTTGAACTCGGTTCTACTGCTAGTTTTCACTGCATATGATCATTCTCTCATATCTAATGTTTATACTTCTGCTGAATGTTAGTCCAAAGAATTCTTTTTCTTCAGCACCCCATCGAAGAGGTATTCGTGTGCACGCTCGTGCGCATGCACGCATGTGTGTCTCCGTGTTTTAATAAATGTTCCCAGAAAGAGAGAGCATTTAGAACATGGAGAATTCCCCGAGGCAAGGTGTACAAAGTGGAAAAGCTTTAGGAAATTGCAAAAGTGGATATACTTGCTCTGCATTCCTACCACAGCCAGGTGCTGGGTAAAAGGGGAAAAATACACATTTTATGGTTTCACGCCCAGCCCTGAGGCTGAGCCATGCCCCTACATGAACACAAGTGGCAACTGGTAGGCTTCTCTAGTCTTCTCCAACTGATACACAGGCTACAAAGTTCTAGAATGCTCAACCTGAAAATAGGTGCACAAGTTCAGCACCTGTGGGAAAAAAAATCCCCAGATATATCCTGCGGCCCTAGGTGGCTGTGTCCCTAACTTAATGTTTTCCTGCCTCACTCACCACACAGTCCTCCAAACACTCCATTTCCCACATGTGGAACCAATGAAACATCCCTACGGAGTGGACAAGGTTGGAAAGATCTTGTTTATTTTGATGCCCATGTGAAAGGCAAGAATGAGGAGAAACAGGGCCACAGACCAGAAGGTTCAGGCAGAGCAGAGGACTCTGGAGGGGGAAGCCCATCAACCAAAAGGAGCAAAGGAGGAGGAAGGGAATTCCAAACCAGGAAGAGGAGTGACCAGAAGAAGCTTTTGGCCTTCTGCGGTAGCCAGGCTCCAAGGTCCGTCTCAGCAGTACAAAATGTGACATGTCAACTTGCCTGGGTCACAGTACCTGATCTTTTGTTAAATATTATTCTGGTTGTTTCAGTGAGAGTGGAAAGTGTGTGTGTGTGTGTGTGTGTGTGTGTGTGTGTGTGTGTGTGTTTTAAGTGATTAACTTTATAATGGGTGGACCTCACTCAATCTGTTGAGTACCTCAACAGAAAAAGACTAACCCCCCTGGTTTGATTCAGGTGTCCCACATAAACTTATGTGTTCTGAAAGCTGGTCCCTAGCTGGTGGCAATTTGGGAATTGCGTCCTCCTAGAGATAGTGTATTGTTGGGGGCAGGCTTAATGGGTATTATAGCCAGATTTCCCTTGCCAGTTTTTGGTACACTCACCTGATGCTGATGTCCACCTGATGTTGGCCAAGGGATGATGTCCACCCTCTGCTCATGCTATCGTTTTTCCCTGCCATCATGGAACTTCCCCTCCAGTGTAAAAGTCAAAATATTTTCCTTCTACAAGCTACTCTTTGTTGGGTGTTTTCTGCCAGCAATGAAAAGCTTACTGCAACATCCTCGCTCCCTCCAAACAAGGAGAAATTTTGGGAACAGATTGCCTATGACTCCAGTGCTTGTCCTGAAAAGTTCAGATTTTTTCTTTCTCTATGTCATAACTTCACACTGCTGGGATGAACTTCAAACTAGGCACAGTTTATGGGAAGAAGGGATTTATTGAAGTTTACAGAACCAGGGAAAGTTCCATGATGGCAGAAAAATCTGGCTCCTTTCAAAGGTCCATGCAAAGAGAAATACCACCAAAAGGAAGCACACTCTGGGAACCTCAGGCAGAGCTCACGCACTCTGCGTATCTTAGCTAGAAATCAGATCCGGGACAGGACCCTTGGACCAGCCCACAGAGACACTTCCTCCAGCCAGGTGGCTGAATTTCTAAATTACAAGCTTTAATAAACTCCTGTTTGTAATGGGGTACATCCATTCAAATTACCACATTCTCTTTCCTCTCCCTCCTCCCCCCACCCTCATTTTTGTGTTTCTCTGAAAAGACTGAAATGTATCCCATTGGTTCTGGCTAGAAGCAGCAGAATTAGATAGCTTCCAGAGAGATGGCTAAGTGGTTTAGGTGCTTGCCTGAAAAGTCTAAAGGCCCAGGTTTATTTCCTCAGTACCCACATAAAGCTGGATGCACAGAATAGTGCATGGATCTGCAGTGCATTTGCAGTAGTTAAAGGCCTTGCCTGGTGTGCCCATTCCCTCCCTCTCTCTCCAACTAAAAAAAAAAAAAAAAATTAAAGATAGCTTTCTGTCCTGATTATACTGTCTCTTTGAAGAACAATATCTGACAAGTGCTCTGAGATCTTTCCTTTCCTGTCCCTTGATGCCCATGCCACTCCTCATGCCAAAGTTAGGTTCCCTAGGACTAGTAATTCCAGCTACTCAGGAGGCAGAGGTGGGAGGATCCCAAGTTGATTAGGCTACCAAAGAGTTAAAGGCCACCCTGCTATCTCAAAATAGAAAGTGAAAAGAGAACTGGAGGTGTAAGTCAATGGAAGAGCTCTTTGTAGCAGTGCATGAAGCCATAACTGGGTTAAATCAAAGTATTTCTCCTCCTCTTGTGACTCTGCTGGCCCTGTAATTGTTTGACTATTAAACTGTGGCAAATATGACAATATGAGAAATCTATATCCAAGACTTCACAGGACTGGAACTAGCATTCCCTTCCTCTTGGAGGGAGCCTGGCTTCATGGAAACTAAACAGACAAGATGCCCAGTGCCCAGCACCCACGGAGGCTCCGACACTATCTTGCATTTCCCAGAATCAGATGAGTCTCATATGCCTGTGGCTCTTTATAACCCCACAGAGAGCAGAGCTCAGTCAACCCCTAGCATCAAGAGCATTAGTAAAATTGATTTACGTCACTAAGATTTAGGCTTGTTTGTTACACAACAATAGGACAACCTGCCTTGAAATTTTGCTCGGGATTATCTCTGTCTGCTACCAACGGTTTTCCAGGTTTTTTGTTTGTTTTTGTCTATGCCCAAAAAGAATCCATTTAGCTCCCCAAGGAAAGATTGCCTTATTTCCCAACCCAAGACCCTTCCTCCCCAGATCTGAGGCAATTACTGCCAGCCATGCCAGGGCACCTCTAGGGGAAAAAAAAAAAATCACACTGCCATGTGTTCTGCACTTGAACTCTCCAGCTGAAAGCCACAGTTCGAGCTCTGTATTCAGACAGCCAGTGATTGGCTCATCAACAAAGAAGAGAGGTGGGCCTGCCCCCTTGACAATGTAAAACAACACAGTCTTGCTGCCCTGCTCTGATGGTGGCAGAACTTTGTAGCAAGTCATTTGAATTGACACCACAATCATTTTCTTGGTAGGGACCTATCCTTAATGGCTTCCTTTCAACATTGTATTATACTGCATTGCCCAGGGTCATTATCCATCCAAACCACAATGGATCTGGGCCCAACCGCTCATAAATTGCACTTTATGACCTACCACAGGAACGATCTCCCTTTCTCCAGCAGGACGGGGCTCTCTCCAGTTCTATTAGAAGGTTGTTCTTAAACCTGGCAATGTTGGCATGGCCTCTGCTAGGTAGACGACCTAAAGGAATATAAAACACTCATATAATCTCACAGTAATAGGGTCTAATATTTATAGTCTGTACTCAAGTGTGAAAGGTACATGTAGTTTATCTATTTCCTATAAAAAAATCTGACATTCCTTAGGCCTGCCTTATTGATTAGTTGGGAGGGAGAGCTCAGATACAAAATTTGAACTTGTCACAATTTAGAAATGCATAATCTCTCCCAGTACAGGCCAGTCCTCTTGACTGAGCATTCCCTTCTTACTGCTTGTTCAGTCAGGTTCATTTTGCTGGTAGAAATCACCCAACCAAGAGCAGCTTGTGGGGGGAAAAAAAGAGGTTTGTTTTGGCTTACAGGCTCGAGGGGGAAACTCCATGATGGCAGGGAGAACCATGGCATGAGCAGAGGGCGGACATCACCCACTGGCCCACATAAGGTGGACAACAGGAACAGGAGAGTGTGCCCAAACACTGGCAAGGAGACAGTGTCTATAATACTCATAAATCTGGCCCCAACAACACACTGCCTCCAGGAGGCACCAATTCCCAAACCTCCAGCAGCTGGGAACCTGGCACTCAGAACAGGGGGACACCTGAATCAAAGCACCACACTGCTCTTTGTGGAGATGACAGAGTATGTGCAGGGGCCTGTGTCTACATGGGCAGCTTCTGGCTCTCATTGTTCTGTGGGGAGTGAGGCCTCCAGTTTCGACCCTAGCATGTATCTTCTTCCAGACGTCTTCCCTAGTTGTAAACTTCTCAAGCTCCTCCCCAAGACTGTCCATCTTCTATGCAACTGTTTGCCAAGTTCAAGGAACATTATAGCCTAGCAGGCCGCACACAAGGATGTCTACCCTAGCTTATGGCCTGTAGGATTGCACCCAACCATACTGGCAGTGCCCAAGTCCAGGATGCCCACAGGGCTTGCAGTTTCTTCCCTCTCCCCAGGACCATCAGATGAACAAGCCACTTGCCCTGTTCCATCGGTAACTTCAGATTGCTGTGCATCTGGATGCTTTTACAACAGATATCTGGACTGAGTCTATAATAGAAATAAAGAGGCATGAGGAGGTTCAAATGCCCAGGGCTCTCTTTGTGTATATGTGGATGTGTATCTCTGTGTGCACATATGTGTGGAAGTCAGACGGCAACCTTCCTCAGGTACTGTCCGTCTTTTTTTTTAGACAAGGTCTCTCATTGACCTGGAGTTCACCAAGTAGTCTAGATTCCAGGGACCCATCTGTCTCTACTTCTGTAACACTGGAATTAAAATTCACATCACCATAGTCATTTTTAAGTGGGTTCCGAGAATCAAATTCAGGTCCTCATATGTTCAAGCAGTTAACCAACTGAGCTATCTTCTCAGCCCCCACCTGAGCTTACCTCCTTTTCCTCTCCTTTCCTCTCCTCTCCTTTCCTCCTTTTTCTTCCCCTCCTGTCTTCCCTTCCTTCCCATCCCCTCCACTACTCTCCTCTCCTCCTCTCTTCTCCCCTCCTCTCCTGTTTCCCTCCCTTCCTTCACCTCCCCTGCTCTCTTCTTCTTTCCTCCTCTCTCCTCCCCTTCCCTCCTTTCATCCTCTCCTCTCCTCTTTTTCCCTCCCACCACTTCCTCTTCTCCTTTTCTCTCCTCTCTTCTCTTCCCCTCCCCTCCCTTCCCCTCCCCTCCCCTCCCCTCATCTCTTTTCCTCCTCTCACCTCACCTCCTCTCTTTTCCTCCTTTCCTCTCCTCTTTTTCCTCCCCTCACTAGTTTCCTCTTCTCTAATCCCCTCCTCTCCTCTTCCCTCCTCTCTTCCCCTCCCCTCCCCTTCCCTCTACTCCACTCCTCTCCTCTTTTTCCCTCCCCTCTCCTCCCCTCCTTTTCTCTCCTCCGCCTCTCCCCTCCCCCTTACTCACCTCATCTTTCCTCCCCTCTCTCTCCTCTTTTTCCCTCCCCTTCCTTCTTCCCTCCTCTCTTTCCCTCCCCCTCCCCTCCTCTTCTTCTCTCTTCCTCTCCTCTTTCCTTCCCCTTCCCTCCTCTCTCCTCCCCTTCTCTGCTTCTCTACTCTTCTTCTCTCCTCTCCTGTCCTTCTCTCCTCTCCTCCCCTTCCTCCCTCCCCCTTTCTCTTCTCTTTCCTCTCTCCTCCCTCTCCTTTCAAGAGGCTTACCCAGGCTAGAAGGGCATTATTGATAAGCTGCTATAAAACAGTACTTGGCAAGTTGCTTTTTGAGAAAGGGCAAGGTAATAAATATTTTAGAGTTTGTGATCCATTCAGTACTGTAAAAAACATTTATAGACAATATATAGCTGGATAATTGCTAATGATTCCATAAAGGTGTGTTTGCAATAATAAAGGAGGATCCATTTTGATCTGGAGGCCACAGTTTACCTATCTCTGCTATGGCTATGGAAGAATCCACATGTGCTAAATTGTATAAATTTATATTTATTTTATTTATTCATTGCTTTTAACTAACAGAATATAGTGAAAGTGTCAAAATGCCCATATCTGGCTCAGCTCTTAAGATCACTAATCAGCTTGGCAGATTCCTTCTTCTGTCTTTTGGAACATTTTCCCTGGACTCTCTGAAAAAAAAAAAAATCTAAAAACCCTGGAGAGACTATATGGAGAAGCTCTGAGATCATCCAGAGATGAGTGAGCCCAACCTTCCTGGCAGATATGTGGGTGAAATCACCATGGCTCCCCTTGGGAAGGTCTCTGTCTGCTCAAGTCAGTAGAAGAGTTGCCCAGCCTGGCCAATTCATGACCCACAGGCATGATTGCTCTTTAATATCAATGCAGTGGGATGATCAGAATAGGTTATGGATGAAAATTCCCTGAATTAATTTTAGAAGTATTATTTTCATGCCATTTAAAATCCAGAGCCTGCCTGTCTCCTGCCTTTGTTTGGAGGCATATGAGGTAAAGCTTCAACCAACTGACCTTGGTCCTTACATTCTGTGGCGTGAATTTAACCTTTCCCACCACAAAAAGCTTGTAAAAACATTCCTGAAAGAAATATGCGCAAATCAATTGAAAGAGTTTAGCTTCATGTCTGAAAAGAATTACTTGTAGGGGCTTGTAACTTCCTTGACATGGTAGTGCAATTTCACAGGGTGGCAACAAGACAAGATGCATCTTTTCAATCAAGGCAATGATTAAAAGGATCAATGGCTATAAGAGCCTTTTTCCTGTCTCCCAGCCTTTCCAGAAGGAAGGTTCTTGCTTTGTGGTTGAAAGTATCTGGCCTTTTATTTTTGTTGATTCTGGGCAATGGGGAGATTTTCCCAAGAGGACAAAACTGGAGAATGAAACCAGACTATGCCTTGAAGCACGTTTTGTGGGAAGCATAAATGGAGGCTCTGGAGTGGGGGTGGCGGCTGGAGAGAACATAGAGGAGCCATGTGGAGGTGAGGGGAAGGCGGGGATGGGAGAGAAAGAAACAGATTGTCAGTCACTGCCGTGAGTGGGAGACATTGTGCTGGGTACGTGTGGAGGAAAAGTTCTGTAGTGGGGAGTGGGAAATGGGGAATAGATTCAAGTAGTAGCAGCTGCTGTCTGTGAGGAAAACAGAGGCAAAGAGGAGAGGAGGAGAGGAACGCCATCCCACCTCCATCCCAGCCATCTTTCTTAAAAGACTAAATGATATTACAATTACTTACTTAACATATGTGTGCACTGCAAACGGAAGTGTTTTCCCTTTTCAAAAATGTTCCTCAGGAGATCAAATCACCCACATTCTGCAAAGTTCCCCATGCGATGAGGTCTCTTTCATTTACTTTATATTGAACAGCTACATGCAGGTCTGGGAAGGCACAATGGCCTAAAACGACTTCAATCACTGCCAGGTTTGAGTGATTTGGAGTCAGCGGAAGGTAGAGTGAAACTGGGTAATACAAGTCATTGTCATTACTGATGTTGGCTATAAAATTCTTTTTAGAGATCTTTAAAAGGCAATGCAGTACATGTTTATGTTTATGTTGTGGGGATGGTAAACACCAAAAACATGAACAAAAATAAAGACAGATGGGCTGGAGGGATGGCCATTAAGGTGCATGCCTGCAAAGCCTAAGGGCCCAGGTTCGGTTCTCCAGGTCCCATATCATGTAAGCCAGATGCACATGGGTAGCACATGCGTCTGGAGTTCCTTTGCAGTGGCTGGAGGCCCTGGCACACCCATTCTCTGTCTCTCTCTCCCTCTCTCTGTCTCTAATAAATAAATAAATCTTAAAAAAAATAAATGAAGGCAGGTGACCTAATTTTACACAAACGGACACTTAATTCTCAGGATGCTGGTTCACCAGGTGTGGTGGTTCATGTCTCTAACCCTAGTGCTTAGGCAGCTGCATCAGGAGCATCATGCATTCTGGACCAGCCTGAGCTACTTAACGAGATGCTGAGACCCTCTCTCAAATAAAACATAGTTAAGACCAAACAAAAAAGACTTGTTTCTATCATAACTATGATGGAAATAAAGATGATATACTATGGAATGTTGTAGAAAATCATTCAAAAGAACATGGTCATGTTTTAATGATTTTTTTTTAAGTTGAAAAAAATAAGGATTTCTTTATATCTATGTTTATTTTACATGAGGACGTATAATCAACTGTCTATTTATTTTCTACTTTTCTGCTGTTTTCCATTGACACTGTACAAAAACGGGCCCATATTCGGTCCCAACAATATTCAGGTCACACAATTATATTCTTTAAATCTTACCTCTATACCACAAGAAAAAATTAGGTTTCTATTGAAATTTCACACTTTAAACAGAGAAAATACAAGGCTTAGAAGCCAGGTGTGGTGGCCCACGCCTTTAATCCCAGCACTCAGGAGGCAGAGGTAGGAGGATCGCCGTGAGTTTGAGGCCATCTGGAGACTAGAGCTAATTCCAGGTCAGCCTGAGCCAGAATGAGACCCTACCTCAAAAAACCAAAAAAAAAAAAAAAAAGAAAATACAAGGCTTAAAATCTTTGTTCACCCCAAACACTTATTTTTGCTTTTCCTTACATGTGTGCAGCTGCATAGAAAACAAGATGAGCTTTCAGCATTGGCCCATTGATTTCTTGAAATTCACATGATTTTGAAATATTATTTTAACTTTTCAAAAGAGTAAAGACAGTAGTTAGAAGAAAATTGTCTTTATTCTGTATTCATTTGGGACAAGAGAGTTGTGATTAAAAAAGTATCTAGTTTTCTATTTCTCAAGTATGGGTTGAGCAGTGGAAGCCATGAATTGGCAACAGCAGAATGGATCTGACCCATAGACTTGCTTTGCTTGGCCTGCACATGGCTTCCTGATTAAGGCTTATCCGGTCTTTTTGGAAACAGTCTACCATGGTCACCACTACTTTGTTCAGGCCCTCTTTCCTTGATTAGTCTTTTGTATTGTTTCACTGATCTCTGTGGACAGTCCTTTTTTTTTTTTTTCCCTCATCCTAGATGAGAATGTATAGAAAGTAGCTCCATAAGTTGTCCATAAAACCTGCAAAACATGGGCCAGGGAATGTAGCACAATGACTGAACACTTGCCTGCATCCATAAGGCCCTAGGTTCAATCACCTGTACTAAATGAACAAAGAAAACACTACAGAACTAGTTGGTAATGGCTCCGTTGCTACCAGGAGGTCTCAGAAAAGGGAACATTTGGTTCAGAGTCACTATTCTTCTGTACTTTCTAAATATTCCATTTTCACTTCATTCAGGCCTTTGAATATCAAAATAATCCTGCAGCACCTTAGCCACCATGGATGGCCTTGGATTCGTCACTCTGAGCAAAGGCCTGGAGCATGATGGGAAGGTTCCCACTCATGACGTCCCAGCTGGTCACTGGAAGGACAAGTCTATTCCCATAGTGAATAAAGCCTTGCCTCAAGCATTCCAAATATTGCTTGATGGCCTATGAAAAATCTATAATATTTTATACCTTCCAGCATCACATTCTTTTTTACTCCGATTTTGGAGATGATTAAAAAAATAGGTTACAAAGAGAAGACTTTATTCTGAAAAGATTGTGTCAATCTCATTAGTGCCTACTGGAAATGATACTCCCATTTGTTAGAATTCCTTAGTAAGTCTCCTTCCCTTTTTTCTACAAAAAAAGTCTGGGTAGCAATAATATGTGTTTAAAAATAAAAGCCAGCTGCTCATCTCACATTCACAGCTTCCTCCCTCTCACTCCTTCTTTGCAGGGCACACAGGAAGTCAAATTTTCAGTTTTTTTTTAATCTTCTGAAAGGCTATTTCATGTGCCTTGAAGTAGATATTTTCATGCCCTAACTCCCTAAGAACAAGGGTTTTAATACATTTTTTTAAAAAATGCTTTTATGTATTTTTAAAAATATTTTTATTTATTTATTTGCAAGCAGAGAGAAATAGAGAGAAGACAGGCAGAGGAAATGGGCATGCCAGGGCCTCCAGCCACTGAAACAAACTCCAGATGCATGTGCCACTTTGTGGGTACTGAGGCATTGAACCTGGGTTGTCACGCTGTGCAGGCAAGCAACTTAACTGCTGAGCCATCTCTCCAGCCCCTATTTCTACACTTTTGTCACCAGAGGGAATAAACAACATGCACATTCAAGAAGACTAGCTTGCTCTTGCAACAATTAGTAAACCTACTGTATTAGTTGCTTTTCTTGTCAATGTGACAAAATAGGTGACAAGAAACAATTTAAGAGAAAAGAGGATTGTTGTGGCTCATAGTTCAAGTGATATGGTCCACTGTGGCAGGGAAGGCATGGCAGTGGGACCACATCCTGCCCGTGGTGGTGAGACACTATGGTGGTCTCCGTGGCTTGCTTACCCCCATCGATCAGGAAGCAGACAGCACATGCAGCGCATCCCTCGCCTTCTCCTTTTTCCCTTTTATTCAGCCTGGCTCTCCAATACTGGAATGGTGCCACCTGCTACAGGATGGGTCTTTCTAAATTTTAATTCTCTCTAGAGTCCACCTCATGGGCACACCTAGAGGTTTACCACCTAGGTGATTCTCAATCCAGTCAAATTGATGAAGAAAACCATCCTGGTGGTACTTTAAGCAAACATGTTGCTCTCTTATCTACCTTGTACTTTTGTAAGAGAAAAAAAAATATGTGTAAGACATTAGATGTAGTAAGCTTGTTTTTTAAAGTGGCTCCATTTCTTAATCCCTCTTCATATCTTGGACCCGTGCAAAGTGACTTTTCCATTCTTCCCATCAAAAATGAAGACTTCCATTCCAGGCTCCCTGGGCTTTCAGGGTTATCCCTCAGAAATCTGAGGTAATTCTGATGGGATTGGCTTTGTATGTAATGAGTTGATTCTTTCTTTCTGCTTTTAGCACTCTCTCTTTGTTTTTATTGTTAAGAGTTTTAACTATGATGCACCTTAGAGAGTTTCTTTGGTCCTGTCTGTTTGGTGCTCTCTGAGTTTCTTGTATCTGAATGGGCCTTTTAAGAGGTTGGAAAGTTTTTCTTCAGTAATTTTGTTGAATATGTTCTCTATACCTCTAGCCTGGATTTCTTCTCCTTCTGGTATATCCATGATCCAGATGTTTGTTCATTTCAGGGTATCCCACAGTTCCTTTGTATTTTGCTTGCATGATTTTTTTGAACTTAGCAAAGTTTTTGGCCTACTAATTTTTTCTGTCTTGTCTTCCAGCTCACAGGTTCTGTCTTCCACAAGAGTAACTCTGTTAGTGAGGGGCTCTAGAGAGGTTTCTTAAAGCTCTATTTGCTTTTTTTCTGTTGCGTTATTTTACATCATGTCCATCTCTTTATTGACATATATTTCAGTTCAAGTTCTGATTTTCTTGATGTTTCCTGTAATTCATTCTTGCATTTGATCAAGTCTTCATTAAGCTTAATCAACTGGTTATTGAGATCTTCCATTTGTTGACTCACCTTCAAGTCATTTATATCTCTTTTGAGGCTTCTAATGTTTTCTTCAATTAAGTTAGGCCTAGTGTCAATAGCTGAATGCTCTAAGAGATGATTCTGCTCAATTTCACTTATGTAATTATTGTTTTTTTTATGTTTTGCTTTCAGTTCAGCAATTCTTTTGATCAGGGTCACACATTGATGGTTGTGTTTCATTTTGTGATTCAATTTCTGCTTTGCTCTTTTCTTTCTTTCTTTCTTTTTTAGGCAAGCCCAGTAGATTAGTCTCTTTTATTCAAGATAGTGCATGCATGCAAGAGAGAAAGAGAGAGAGAGAGAGAGGAAGAGAGAGGATAGGCAAGGCAGGGTCTATAACCACTGCAATCAAACTCCAGATGTGTGCACCAGCTTGTGCACATGTGCAACTGCATCACTGTACATCTGGCTTGCGTGGGACCTGGAGAGTTGAACATGAGTCCTTAGCTTCACAAGCAAGCACTTAAACTGCTAAGACATCTCTTCAGCCCTCTGTTGATTTCTCTATGATTTCATTGGAGGCTTCCATTGTGAGACTAGGCATCTTTGGTAGAGATTTCTCAGTTTTCTGACTGTGTGTGTGTGTGTGTTGTGGTCTACCCATCTTGGGGAAATGTTTTATTCTATTGGGGGAAAGCAAGTTTTGTAGGATATTGAGGGGTTGTTCTATGTTAAATGTGAACCGGGTTGGTCTACAATGGGGTTGTAATCACAGATGTGCAGATTGTGGGGAATGCGAGAACATCAAAGGTACTAGAGGAACTAGGAGTCTGTTCTACTAAATCCACTAACATGTCCTCTTCAGCACACAAGGATCAGGGGTTGGGGGACCAAGAGCCGAGAAGTTTGGGAGACAGGGGCCTATGCACCCTCTGGCTCAGAGGAATAAGGGTTTGGGTATCTAGGAACCAGTCAATCAGGAAACCAAAGCAAAAGGCCTGCTTCTGCAGCCCACAAGCAGGGATCAGGCCTCCCAGGAAGCAGCAGGGGTACCAGGACTAGGGAACTTGGAGATGGGGAACCAACCAGGAGCTCTGGCCTACTCACTCCTGGGGCACACCTTCCAGAGTAGAGGATCCAAGAGTTGGGTACCCAGGGGCCGTCCAATCAGGAAGGCAGAGAAGGAGGCCTGCTTCTACAGCAAGCTTACAGGGTCCAGTTAACCCCAAGCCAGCAGCAGGGGAACCCATGGGGACCAGGCAGCTGGGAGGAAGGGGGCAAATCAGGGAGATCTGGCCCACTCACTTGGTGAAACTGCCCTCCAGAGCAGGAGACCTGGGACTTGGGGACTGCTGTGGTCAACTTCACATTGCTGGTAGAAATCGCCTAACAAGACCAGCTTCTGGGAAAAAGAGGCTTATTTTAGCATACGGGCTCGATGGGGAAGCTCCATGATGGCAGGGAAAACGATGGCATGAACACAGGGTGGACATCACCTCTTGGCCAACCATAAGGTGGACAATAGCAACAGGAGAGTGTACCAAACACTAGCATGGGGAAACTGGCTATGACACCCATAATGCCACCCCCAACAATACACTCCCTCTAGGAGGCATTAATTACCAATTACCATCAGCTATGGAACCTAACATGCAGAACACCTAAGTTTATGGGGGACACCTGAATCAAACCACCACATTCTGCCCCTGGCCACCATAAACTGATATTCATACATGATTTAAAATACAATGCATTAAGTCCAACTTTAAAAGTCCCCACAGTTTTTATCAATTCCAATGACATTTATACATCCCCATAGTTCAAGGTCTTATAACTCAGCCATAATACCAAAAAAAATGACCTCAAAAAACCAAAAAGGCACAGTATTAATACACTGCAAAAGAAGGCATGGGGCATATCAAAGAAATATCAAACAATACAAGATTTAAAACAACCAGGGCAAATAACAAACTCTGTAACTCCAAGGCTAACAACTCAAGCCAGTGACAAGTCTCCAAGTCTGATAATTCTAACCAGCAACAAGTCTCTGGCATTCCAATTCTGCCCCTCCAGATAGGCTACTCACAGGCCTGGAAAACTTCATCAGGGCCAGCAGCTTTCCTGAACAGACATCTTGTGGTCCCAGCAGCTCTACTGGGTCTCCAATGCAACCCATGGCTCATCCTCACAGCTCCGTCTGGTCTCCATGCAGGCATCCAGCAAACCTTCTTCACAGTCCCCATGGCCATTTCCAAAACTCAAGAAGGTGTTGCAAACTCAATGACCCTCTCTTTCTTGTACTTCTTATACTCCACAATACCAGGTGGGGTGCCAATTTGTTAATCCAGAAGGGAATAAAGCAGACTTTGAAGAACAGGGTACTTCTTGACCACTCAGGCCCCTTCAAAAGAGTCTGCATTCATCCTGTTGCCCCAGTGCAGGTCAGCTAGCCCAATCTCAAAGGTTGTAATCTCTCAATTGCAGCTTAATAGGCAGCAATTCAACCAAAGACTTTTCTTTCTGTGCCATATCCCTGTGCTCACACCAGTTCATTTCTACACAAAGCAACCCTGCACAACTTCTCAGGACATGGGCATAACAGCAAGCTTCTCACACAAACTGCTAGCCCAGTCCAAACAAAGGTCACTCCAGATGTGTGCACCAACTTATTCACATAAGTGCATAAGTGTGCACCCGCATAAGGCAAACCTTACAGTTCTTACTGTATTTCAGGTGTTTCAACTCTGCCCAGAATAGTTCATTAAGCTGTACTTACAGCACTGCAAGGCATCTCTTAGGGCAAGATTTCAAATCCTTCCACATTCCTCTTGAAAATAAGCTCCAAAAGGCCAAAGCCACATAGTCAGGTGTCTAACAGCAATCTCACTCCTCGATACCACTTTACTGTTGCAGTCAGGTTCTCATTGCTGGTAAAAATCACCCAACCAAGACCAGCTTGTGGAGAAAATAGGTTTATTTTGGCTTATGGGCTTGAGGGGAAGCTCCATGATGGCAGGGGAAAACAATGGTATGAGCAGAGGGTGGACATCACCCCCTGACCAACATCAGGTGGAGAATAGCAACAGGAGAGTGTGCCAAACACTGGCATGGGGAAACTGACTATAACACCCATAAGTCCTCCCTAACAATGCACTCCCTATAGGAGGCATTAATTCCCAATTGCCATCAGCTGTGGAACCTAACATGCAGAACACTTAAATTTATGGGGGACACCTGAATCAAACCACCACAGGGACCTTCTTCATAACACTCTCCTAGCATAACAGCTATGATTTGCCTCATTACTTCTCACAGATCCACTATGTCTTTAAACCCAAGCAAGTTTTCTAGAAACTGGCTGGAAAGCAAATGGAAACTAACTCAACATTTATTGAATGCCTAGCACTCACAAGGTATGGGGCCATGCTGAGGTTATACAGAGAAGAAGCGTAAAAATAATGACACTGTGTTTCAGGATGACATGTCCCAGAGCTGCCTCCACTCTGCTTCAGAAATAAATTTCCTACTCATACTGGATCCTACATGAAGCATACAAGAGTCTTCCTCTCACCCCCCACCCCCTGTTAATTTATAAGGCTTAGTTAGTCCTGAGGTGACAAGAAGACCCAGTGGATTTTGTCACTTTACCTTCCTGGAAGATTCATTGCAGACCCTTCCCTGTGTGCCCTAACAGGCCAGAGCTTCAGAGGTGACCAGGAAAATGTTACTCCGGATGAATACCCTCACTCTAGATGGAAAGAGTAAATGTTACAATTTTCCTCCATAGGTTTCCCAACGCACCAAGCACAAGGTTGGATTCTCAGAATTTCATCCTAGCATTGGGTATAGGATACTTTATGTCTGATGTAGACACAGGACGGTTACTTTAAAATAGGAAAATGAGGGCTGGAGAGCTGGCTTAGTGGTTAAGGCACTTGCCTTAAGAAGCCAAAAGACTCAGGTTCAACTCCCTAGTACCTACATAAGCCAGATACACAAGGTGGCATGTGTGTCTGGAGTTCACTTGTAATGGCTGGAGGTCCTGGCACACCCATTCTCTCTCTGTCTGTCTGTCTCTCTCTTCCTCTTTCTCTCCCTGTCAAAAAATTAAATAAAGGAAAATAAGTCACTGGTAAAATGATGCAATGCTTTTATTTTCTATTTAAAACAATAAGAGGTCGACACAGAGGAAATCATTATATCACCCTCTTCCTCAGGGAGGAAAGATGACAATTTTTTTTAAGTTGCAACAGAGATACTTACCCTAATCACAACCAATTGGCATTTTCCCAATTTAGCCCTACCATCCTGTAAACATTTCTTGTTCCAAAGATTTCTGGCTTTTTGTCTGTTCCTGGACATGTTGCCGGATGATTAAAAAGCCACATTTGGGCGCTTGTAATGATCTCTGGGTGTCAGTGGGGTGGTGCTGCAAAAGTTCGACTTATGCTGGCCTGATGCGTACTGTGAAGGGGCTTTTGAGACCACAGGAAAAGAGAGGATTGCCCACAGCTGGAGGCTGCCAGTGCCCCAGTCCCCAGCCCGCTGAGCGCAGGTGGAGCATCATGAAGAAGAAGGTGGCCCTGCGACCATCATCTGTTTCTGCACCATAGCTTCTGACAGAGAATGGGACAGGCTTGCTTTGATAATGGATGTATTGGTTGGAGATCATTGATTCCCAGCCTGGGGAAGTTCATCACCATTTCCCCTCTTCTCCAGGTGTTCATCACCCCAGGGCCTTCCCAGGAGGACACGCACATACTCATGCCCACTCTTGCTGCTCATGCTGTCACAGCCCACATGGTTTCTTCTCTACAGATTTGGGGTGGGATTTAAATAATAACACAGTGCTCTCTGCTTGACAGTAACTTGCTTCGAACTCAACTGACAGACAAGAGGTAACAATACGGCTAAACTGGTGTGGATAATACCACAGCACGCAACACAGTTCTGTCTTTGAATAATACCAGATGAGTAGCTTTCTTCCATGTGAGCAGTTCACAATTCCTCACTGGAGAGCAGCCCTGCTTTTCTGATTATCTTGCAGCCCACATGCAATATTCCACTGGGGAGCCAAGAGCATCGCATTTTATTTTCTATGTTAATTTTTTTAATGAAACAGAAAAAAAAAATAGTTTTCAAAGTATTTTTATTTATTTACAAGCAGACAGAGAGAATGGGCACAGCAAGGCCTCTTGCTGCTGCAAATGAACTCTAGATGAATATGCTTCTTTGTGCATCTGGCTTTATGTGCGTACCTGGGAATTGAACCCAGGTTGCTAGTCTTTGCAGGCAAGCGCTAAACCATTTCTCCAGCCCAAAATTTAAAAAAAAAAAATTTTTTTTTTTAAGATCCAGAGCAAAGATGGCAAGACCATCTATAATTCTCTGACTCCAGTCCGAGAAGCTAATCGCTACCCCAGAGAGGCCACTCAACAAAGAGCAGCTGCACTAGAATGTTCCAGTGTCTCTTTAGTTGAAACAGTTGCTTTATCTTGACCCTGACTTTTCCGTTTGGAATGCTCCTTTGGCAGTAATGCTGTATTCTGACACATTTATTTTTCTTAAGTACTAAATTACATATCTAGCAGAGGTCTGGGCTTTGAATATACCCCATTTGATGTTGCAAATTGTAGATGGAACTCCCAAGCCACTGAAAATTGTAAACTATGTAAAAGAAAATTTTTGTTTCTCCATTTGTTTTTGTTCAACCCTATTATTATCTTTTTAATAAGGGCCAAAGTAATAATTCAACTGAAGTAAATCTATTGGTTGGTTTTCTTGTTTCACTGCTTTTATTTCAGTCTGAAAATCTCCCTTTGTTAAAGTTCAGAGGGATATACACTTTGGATTCAACTTTTGGTGAAGATATGAGAAGGAAAGGAGGGATGAAAGAAAATGAGCAATACAGGGCACAAAAGGAGCTAGCCAATGTTTGAACGTAGACACGGCGGATACTCACTGTTGGGTCTGCACTCCTGGGCACCTGTAGCACAGGGGGACAGGTAGGTTTAATCATTGTCATGGTTACTAAGGAGCCAGCTCTGTTCATTGCTGGGACTCAGGAACATCCAGGTACTTCTGGAGGCCAGGTGACGGGGACAAGGAACCATGGGGGAGAGATGGATTGACAATCCAGTTGGACAGAGTTTACCTGAAGGAAGAGGGTCTATGCAGTCTTTAGACTTTAGTTAGTCACTGGAGTGATATGGAAATGGCCAGTCCAGGAGAATAAGTGTGGCTTGACTCAGCCCCAGCCTCTCCTTCAGACCCATGTCCAAGTCTCAGGAGAAAAACGTAATGATGACAGGAGCTGCTTCTCTAAGCCACTGAAGGAATTAGGCGTAGGTGGTCTGCTTTGGGGCACTTTTGAGGAGAGTCTCAGTCTCCTCCCCATTCATGGGTATCTGTGACCTTGGCATTTGGCCACTGTAATGGTGGACACACTGTGGAGCGTCCCGGAGCAGTGTGTGTTCTGTGACTAGATCAGTGTGGAGGGACAGAGCAGAGAGACTACACCTGTGGGAAGGGGGCCAGCAGTGTCATGGGGTCGTCACGGCGATACGTCCCATGAAAGATAGATCCCAGGGACACCCAGCTATCATGGGAGATAGAAACTAGAGGTACCACCTGGGAAGGTGGTGACACTGGGCCAGCCCAAGTCAGCTAGCAACATGAGAATTGTTCCTTTTATGCCCCCCGGGAGAGATGTAACCCAGAAACACTTGCCATGGCTAAAAAGGAATCCAGGAAGAGATGTCCTTATAAAGTGAAGTAGGCCAAAGAAATTTTCACTTTAAAAATCCTAAAAAAAAAAAAAAAAAAACAATATAAAGAATTAAAATGCACTCACGAACAGGCACACAGGTGGGCGGTCTCTGCTGCTTTCTGACTGCCTTATCAGATGCCAGTTCTGGGAAAAGGCATCACTAGTCTCATTTTGCACATGATTAATCAAAAGCTCAAGGAATTTAAAAATAACATTTCTAAAATCACAAAGCTAGTGACAGTCAATACTTTTGCTGAATTCATGTCTTTCTGAC
This sequence comes from Jaculus jaculus, assembly GCF_020740685.1. Lineage (NCBI taxonomy): Eukaryota > Metazoa > Chordata > Mammalia > Rodentia > Dipodidae > Jaculus > Jaculus jaculus. Next base: position 37,285,503 of record NC_059117.1, read on the forward strand.
TCAACACCTTTCTCCTTTCCCTGGGTTCTGACAGAAAACTACGCAAAAGAATACCATAAGTCTGGGCAGAGGGTTAAGTAAATATAACTTTTTCTTGAATAATAAAGGACAAAAATAAATAAATAAAAAGAAAGAAAACCCTCAAATTTTGGAAAGTGGCAGGAATCTCATGTATGACCTGTCACACGCATACAACAGAAGATTGTATGCCCTGGGCATCTCTTTCCCAGGATTGCTTCTGCCCCCACCACCCACCAGCCCAACACACACACACACATTCTCATCATCACCTGTAATGAGCAGAATTCTAAGTGCTGGTGGATTAATTTGCTAGGGCTACTATTTCAAGTACCATAAACCGGTGACTTAAAACAAAAGGAAATTTATTCTCACAGCCCGAGAGGCTAGAAATGTGCCATCAGAATGCCAGCAGGGCCTCGTTCCCTCCAGAGGCACTAAGGAAGAATCACTCCCTTCGTCCTCCCTCTGGTTGCCAGCATCCCTGGTGAGTGGCAGCACAACTCCAGCTCTGCACCCATCTTTGTGTGGTCTTCTTCCCCACGTTTCTTTTGTGTACAAGTTTCCTTCTTGTTATAAGGACTAAGGTCATTGGATTTAGCTCCTCTTCTAATCCAGTATGATTAGACTATCCAAGGATGGATTTCCAAATATAATCCCATCCCAGTGGATTCCATAGCCATGACTCTGTGGTCAACACAATTCAATTCAGTAAGTCTCCCAAGATCCCTCCCTCCTGGTACACGTACCACCCCTGGCGTCCTTCTTAGCGTGCAAGCAGGGCCATCACTGTGCTCACGTTAGGTCACAGGAGACCCCACTGCAGCGGGTTGCAGAGAGCTCCTTCTGATGGCTTTGAGGAAAGACATGGCCGTGTTTGAGAGTTCTACATGTCTAGGCCCAAGGAGAACCTCAACGAGTTGAGAAAGAACCTCAGCTAACAGGTAACAGTAAACGAGGAGCTCCATCTGGGAACCACAAGTGCTGCCAGCAACCTGAGTGAGCTTGAAAATGGCTTTTCCCTCAAAGCCTCTAGACCAGAACCAAACCCAATGAGACCCCACATATCAGACCCACTGAAGCCATGCCCAGAATCCCGCCTCTTGAATAAAAAGCCATGTGAGTGGTTCTTTATTTGGACTGACAGTCTTGGGTTATGTAAGCCTTTCTCTACTATGTCCATCCTTTCCCATATTTATCTGATTTAATCATATGCATACCCAATTATACATAGACAGAAGATGGCAAATAGAGGACTCCCTCCCCCCCCCACAAAACTTCATTCAGCAGACACAATTTGCCTTACTGAACATGCAGCTAAAACCAGTTCAGGCTGGGTCTATCCCCTGTCTCTCAATCCCAGATATATCCTGGGACATGCTTAAATGGAAACTGCGTACAAAGGAGTTACTAAAGGTTTCTAGGGGAGGTGAAACATTCTACTGTTTGAAGAAAGTAAGGTGTACATGCAGCTTAATGCTGATAAGGTTACCAGATGCATTGTTAGGAGCCCAAGCCAAGAGGAGTCCCAGGTTGCTAAACTAGTCCCTATGTGTGCTTGTCTCACTTTAATGTACATATTTTCTTCCTCACTGGGAGCCATCATGGTTCTGTCATTGTTATGAATGATGTAGCCTTCTCAACAACTTACTGTTTCTCCTCCATTGTAGGACATAGTTGACAAAAGAATTCTCAGTACTACAAATAATAGAAAGTAAATGTTCTAAAGGTTCATAGTAGGTGACCTAAAGGAGAGCATGAAACTAAAAAATTAAAGCTGTAGTCTTTAGGGAAAGGTTTCAGCTAAGGAAAATAGAAGAACTACTAAGATGTGGAGGTGCTAGCTGAGTGTGTTATTTAGTCAAGCTAACTACTGTTACCAGGCGATCTACTTTGCATACAGACGCCTATTTAATCCTTTCAAAGAGCTCATCAGACAGATAGCTGCACTATTCATCCCATTTCTCATTGACAGATTTAGAAGGTGGCCAGGCTGGGATCTTAACCTAAGTCTGCTGACTATATAGAACCTGCCTTTTTAGTCACTACTTCAAACAAAATAATTAGTGTTCCATATTGTCCCCAAGCTGTAACACCGAATTTCAATCTCTCTACGACATGAAAGATTAAAATTTCCTCCAGTAAATAATGAAATACGACCTGGCGAAATTTTCAAAGTCATTTTCTGAAAATATCAAGATAGGCAAAAGCCACTTGTGCTGCTGGAGATTGAGAAAAAGATGACCTGGTTTCCAGGTACCTGCATGCCCCTCCCCACCTGCGGCTCAGTCCAGACTTAGTGGGTAGAGTCCCAGACTCGTTGGGGACTCAGCAATTTCACAACCTTTGCGTCTTGGGCCAATTATGGCATAATCTCCAAGTGTGACACTCAGGTTTTGGGAATTCTAATGGTTCTGCAGGTGCCTCCCTGCTGTTGTCACAGCTATAAATACAATTCTCAGGGCCACGTAGTGTAGGGCATGACAGGCTTCCAACCCAGCCTCTCCTACTCACAGATAGCTGACTGAGGACTCCAGTCCCTAAAGCTGAACTGCCTTTAGCTTCAGACCCAGGCTCTATCTTCAGCATCAATCCTTCTGACTACAGAGAGCCTCTTTGTCATTCAGTCAACGTTCTTATTTCAATGGCCTGTGTCATGCTCCAGTTTCTGCTGGTTAGGGGCTTTCCTTGTCCCTGTTTTTCCAGTTCTCCCAAAAACTTACCAAATGCCCTGGAGCCTGCAGGTCATGGAAGCTGTTTCTGAAGTCACGGCTTGTTCTCACACCACCCTTGGCCATGCCTGGCTCACTGACACCATGCTCCACCTAGCAGCCGTGAGCTGCCTGACTGGGTCATTACCTTCATTGTCCCAGAGCCTTCCTCACTCCACCTTGGGCTTGTCCTGCACTACACGGACCAAGCCATCTCCCCAGCATCCTCTACCTCATTCTAAATGCTTCAATAAATGTATTGAGTTCTAGGAATTAAGTCACTAGGTCAGATAATTTTAAGGCAAATTACCTACCACCAAAGTTGTGAGCTGCTTGAAAGTGCATATTTTGCCACAGCCATCAGTTGTTAGATTGTTACCAAACTGCCATCTTTATCAGAAGCAACCTATGAGAGTGACTCTGGAGGGAGGCAGGAAGGATCATCAGACCCTCACTTGAGGTCTCAGTAGCGCCTTGTACCAGCGGTATGCAATGATGCGTGTGGTCTTGTGGCTTGGAGCAGAGGAGACAGTGATAGAGAGGGTCATTGATCAAGGGACAGTGAGTTCCATCCATGCAGCTCTGGGGACGGTGTCATCTATGCTGGTTGAGACCTTCTGATGCTATTGCTGCTTTGTCTCCAGGCTGCTGTAGGAATTTCTTTGTCACTGCTCTGCAAGGCAGCCCAATAAGCCCGCTGGTTTGCCAGGGTAAATTCTGGTAGAACTGGCCCTTAGAGTGTTGGGGTGCCCTGCCTGGGGGAGGAGCACTTGTTGGCCTCTCCTCAGAAAAGAGTTCACACCACAATGGTACTGTTTCTAAATTACAGTTTGAAGTTCATCCTTTAGAATGCCCTTTGCCCCCATCATGAATTGGTACACTGATATTTGCCTAATATATATTAGCCAAAGGTTGATTATTGGTTTAAGAAAGCTATTTAGCCGGGCATGGTGGCGCACTCAGGAGGCAGAGGTAGGAGGATCGCCATGAGTTCAAGGCCACCCTGAGACTACATAGTGAATTCCAGGTCAGCCTGGACTAGTGTGAGACCCTACCTTGAAAAAAAAAAAAGAAAGCTATTTATATAGTAATAAATGAAAACCTTTAAATGATAGAGTTGTAAGGGTTTCCTGCTTTGTCCTTTAGCTTTTAGTTTTTACTTTTAGATTTTTTTTTCAAAAGCATACTTTTGAGGAACTCTTACATCAGAATCCATAGACGATATTAGGAAACAAATCTGAGACCAAATCCGGGCTCTCTCTTACCAGCTGGGTCCTTTCAAGTTGTTTAGCTTCTCTAAGCCTCAAATGCCTTATTTTTAAGCTTAATATAATCATACCAAAGTACAGGATTGTTGTAAATGGTAAGTGAAGGCAAAGCGGTGATGAGAATCATCACATTTGTGTCAGAAGTGTATACTCTTTGCCATAAATTATCTCATTTTAATTCTTACAACAGTCTTCCTGGGAAATCTTTTGACATGAAGTCATATGACTCATGACAGAGTATGCAAAGCAAGGCTTTGAGAAATCCTATCACAAAAAACCTGGCTAGTTTGTTTATCCCAGTGTTGCCAACCTTAATTAACCATGAATTTTTTATATAGCACCATTAATTTTACACAGTGCAATCATTTCAAAGATAAACAGTTTTCAAGCTAAATTTTACTTTGAAGTAATTGTAGATTCACATGCAATTGTAAAAAAAAATAATACAGAGAGGGCTGAAGAGATGGCTTAGCGGTTAAACGCTTGCCTGTGAAGCCTAAGGACTCCAGTTCGAGGCTCGGTTCCCCAGGTCCCACGTTAGCCACATGCACAAGGGGGCACACGTGTCTGGAGTTCATTTGCAGAGGCTGGAAGCCCTGGCGCGCCCATTCTCTCTCTCTCCCTCTATCTGTCCTTCTCTCTGTGTCTGTCACTCTCAAATAAATAAATAAAAAATTTAAAAAATAATAATAATAATACAGAGAGATCCAGGCTTAGTGGTACACACCTGTAATCCCAGCACATGGGAAGCTAAAACTGGAGGGTGGTGAGTTGAAGGCCAACCTTGAGCTACAGAATAAGACCTTGTGACAGGAAGAAAGGAAGGAATAAAGGAAGGGAGGAAGGAAGGAAGGAAGGGAGGAAGGAGAATGGAAAAGGGAGAAAAGGGAGGGAGAGAAGAAGGAATGGAGGGAGGGGGGAGGAAATATAGAGAGGTCGCACATACTCTATACCCAGAATGGTGGATGGTTATACCTTGCAGAGCTATATGTGCTCCCACAGCCAGGACGTGGACACAGACATAGTCAAGACACACAACAGTTGTCACCACAATGATCCATTGTGCCTGTATACCCACATCCTCCCATCCCACCCTCTCTGGAAGACACACTGCTTTTCCAAAGTGGTGGTACCATTTCCCAGTCCCACCAGCAATGTATGAGTGACTCAACCTGATTTTGATACTGGACATTCTGATTGGTATGTGCATTTATACTTTATACTTTTATACTGAGTAGTCTAGTCAGCATGTGTCTTTCATTTCCATTTCCTAGTGGCTGATGTTGGTAAACATCTGTATCCATTCCTTCCTCATCCCTGTGAACAAATACCTGACAGAAGTAACAGGGTAGATAAGAGTTTATTTATTTTTATTTTTTTTATTAGTTTTCTATTCTGCAAATACAGGCAGTTTGGTACCATTATTAGGCTCATCCATGACCTACCACCTCCCCATTGGCCCCTCCTTGTTGAGGTATATGGGTCGTGCATTGTTGTGGAGTGAGCCCACAGTTATTGGTATGATAAATGTCTCTGCATGTCATGACCCAACATGTGGCTCTAACATTCTTTCTGCCCCTCTTCTGCAAAATTTCCCTGAGCAATGTTGGGTTCATTTTTGGTCTGCTTCAGTGATGAGGTGTTGGGGGCCTCTGGGGCTCTGGCTCTCTAATTTGGTAGGCGATGATTTTTCTCTGTGTTGGTCTCCTTGCCCCTTGCGCTGGTATCTGGTTCATCAGGAAAACAGCACCCTTGCTTGTTTCGCCAATTTTCCTTAGTTTCAGCCGGGGCCCTTCTGAGGTATGATGGGGTGGCTCTCTCCTTAGGATCTACATCTATCTGAAAAAGAGAAGCAGATTCTCCAATGGAGAGTAAGTTAGCACCTGGACAAATAAGATAACACTTACTTTTTTTTATAGAAAGTTTAATAGGTGTAGGCCCTCTTGTAGCCCATGATTGATGGTAGCTTGATATTGGAGAGGGGGCTTATGTTTGGATATGGTTTTGACTTGTTTCCCAGCTCCAGCTATGGGTCTCGTACAACTGAGGGGATCAGTTATTTGAATCAAGAGCAGTTGGTTCCCCACCATGGCTGTGTGCCACTATTGCGCTTGTGTGGGCATCACAACAGGTTATTTGCTGCTAAGTAGGTTGGACCATGAGTTGCTTGGACAGATATTGGTCATTTCCCCCAGTCGCCCATGTAGCACCTTCTGGCACTAGACATGCTGACTGTCTGGGGACTGACTCTCTCCTGGCTTTCAGCCATGCCGTTCCATTTTACGTGTCAGCTGCATATGGTGTCTTCAGCAATAGAGTCTTACCACTAACCTTTGGTGGGTCATCAAGTACTCTGACGGAAATCTGTCATTCTTTTAGAAAACCTTGTAAGTTTCTCGGCTCAAAAGCTCATTGTGGGTGATAGCCCCATGCTGGTACTGGGAGTTACATGTCAGTGCCCCCTAAGAAAATTAGGAAAAAAGGTAACTAATACATAGGAGTTAGAGAGGAAAGAGAGAGAGAGGGAGAGGGAGGGAAGATGTAGAGGATTTAGGTTAGACTTGATCCTACCCATTCCAGTGTCTACTTACAGGTTTGAGGGACAGTTTCACAGTGGCGAAGACAAAACAGGAGCAGGCATCAGCTTGTCACTTTGTCATCTGGGCAGGTAGGAAACAGAGGAAGAATAGCATGTGGGGCAGGACTATAACACCTAAAGACCCAGCCCCAGTGATCCACTTCCTCCAGCAAGGCTCTGCCTCCTAAAGGTTCACAACTTTCCCAAATGGTGCCACCAGTTGGGAGCCAATTGTTGAAATACATGAGCCCCTGGGAGCTTTTTCATCCAAACCACCTGTGTGCTATTTGCCATCTTACCCTTATCAGTGTGATGTTTCTACATGTCTTATGTTATAGTTGAATTGTCTGCCTTTGTTAAACTTGACCCTTAACAGCTATTTATATACTCTAGATGGTAGGATAAATGATTCACAAATGTGTTTTCAGATGTGAGGTTTACAAACATGGTCTCACTTTGTAGTATATATAGACTTAGTGGGGTCTCTTGAGAACAAGAGTCTTGAATTTTGATAATGTCTAATTTACTAATTACCATTTCCATAGCTTCTGGACTCTGTATGACAGTCTTTTACTTTCTTCATCCAAGAAATGTAGAGCCTCTGCCTTTGGACACTTGGCCTCTGACAAGAAGCCTACTGTGACCCAAATTATGTTTTGCCCAACAGAGATGGTATCATTACTCTGATATCAAGATATTTTTGTCTTTAATTTTCAGTAACTTAGATATTATATGTATCTTGTGGGTTTCTTTTGGGTTCATCCTTTTAGATGGCTTACTCAGCATTTGAGTTTGTTGGATTATGTTTATGTCTCTTGTCCAATTTGAAAGTTTATAACACTATATCTGAGTGTCTTTCAGCTTCACTATCCCTCACCTCATCTTCTTGGAAACCTCTATTGTCTGCACAGCACATGTAGTGGTAATCTTCTCATTGGCAGGACAAAACATCTGAACAGAAGCAGCTGATAGCAGAAAATGGTTGATTTGGGTTTACAGTGTGAGAGGAAGCTTCATCTTGCCGGGGAAAGCATGGAAGAGTCTGCTGTGCTAGTGAATAACATCTTGTCACAGCAGAAGGAAGGGCTGGACCAGCAAACCTCAAGGTCCGCTCTTAGTGACACACCTCCTCTAGCAAGGCTTCAGCTCCCAAAGACTCCACAACTTTCCCAAAATGTCACCAGCTGAGGACCAAGTATTCAAAACACATGAGGCTATGGTGGCAGGTTGCGGTGGGGGTTGTGGAGGTACATTTTACATTTAAGCCATCACAGCAGGAATGGTGAAAGGACAGGATGCCTTTGAGGAGTCTTAGGAGGGAGCTACAATCGAGTCACTGATCCAGTCCATTCACTGACCACAGGGCTGTAAACCCCTGTCTGACTGTGCAACTGGCAACCATTGCCCTAGCTGGCTATAGTTCAGCCATGCCTCTCCCAGCCCCAGACTGGAGGCCAAGTCTTGGCAAGTATCAAGCTTGCAGTTGAAGCAAGTCCTCTCTTCAGGTGCTCCAGTGACACAGAGACATGACCTTTCTTGCAGGCCCCACGTTCCCAAGACCTTGATCACCCATCTATTGTGCCCTTTATTGTTCAGATCAAGTAGTTTCTTTTCTTTTTCTCCTTTTCTTTTTGAGGTAGGGTATCACTCTAGCTCAGGTTGACTTGGAGCTCACTATGTAGTCCCAAGATGGCCTCAAACTCCCAGCAATCTTCCTACCTCTGCCTCCTGAGTGCTGGGATTAAAAGCGTACACCACTATGCCCAATCAAGTAGTTTTAATTCTGATTTACAGTTGAAGAAATTTTTATTGTGTTCCTTATATCCACTAAGAACAGTTTTTAAATTTATTGTCAAGCATAGAGAGAATGAATATGGGCACACCAGCACCTCCAGCCACTGTAAACATCTGGCTTTACATAGGTACTGGGGAATTGAACTCAGGTTGTTATGTTGCAGGTAAGCACCTTAACCACTGAGCAATCTCTCCAGCCCCACTAAGAACATTTTGGTGACTGTATTGCTCAATTTTAAAATGTCCATTTTGTTTGGTGGTGGTGGTTCAGTCTAATCCAGGCTAACCTTGAAGCCATGGCAGTCCACCTGCCTCAACCTCTCAAGTGCTAGGATTACAGATGTGAGCTACCGCATCTGTCTAGGTTCTTCTCTGTATCACCTCTTTTTCCTCCTCCTCCTCCTTCTTCTTTTTGCTGAGTCTCCACTGTTTCGTTTGTGCCAGCCATGGCTGAAACTACTCATGGGAGCATTCTTGTCATGACTGGTCAGAAATCTTCGTGACATAATTCTGTCATTTCTGTCCCCTGTGTGTTGTTATCTGAGGCAGCTCAAAGAGCTCACTGGTTCTGCAGGGAGAGGGTAGAGTGCACTCCCCCATGGGTGCCACTGCCAGCCTGGGGGAATGAAAGTCCCCACTGGATACTTGCTTTCTCTGACATCCCTCGGGCTTTGAGCACCTCCAAACTGCTTGTCCAGAGCAGAAGTCCAGGCTCCTACCCAGCCTTTGGTTGCAGGGGCTAGAGCCAGAGGCAAAGTGTTTTCTGTCCCATGTGGCTGGAAGAGAGTGGTTATTGTCTAGAAGCTTTTTGTCTTGTTGGGCTTTCCCTTTCCTGGTCTGTTGAATAGAGAGCAGACTTCCATTGGGACCTTTTAGCCTGTGTCTGCTGGCATGCCCACAACAATGGCATCTTCTCTTCCAAGTCCAGGATAGATGAGCCAAAAGTAACTTCAGGGTTCACCCCTGCCTTTTTCGGATCCCAGGCACCCCAGCTAGACTGTCCCTACCCGTCAAGGTCTTATTTGTTTTGTACCTCATGTGCAGAGCTTCCAGTTGCATTTTGCAGAGGAGTAAGGATAACATGTGTGCTCCAGTTTCCCCATAGCAGAAGCCTTTGAACGGCAGGCTTTGAGAAATGCGCTTTCTCCTGCTTTGCCATTGCTACAACCCCCACTGTGCTCCAGTTACTCACCAAAGTGTCAAGGGGTACAAATGGTGTACTCTTCGATAGATTAGATAGGTACAATGATCATAGCTACTAGTTAGTTTCCATGGGATAATCACCCCTCCACTACCCCAAGCCTGATAGCATGAAGCAAGCCCCATTCATTTAGCTCACAGTAGGACAGAGTTTGGGCTAGGCTCTGCGGGGTTCTGCAGTTCTTGTCTGGACTCCCTTGCATGTTTGTGGTTCGTTTCAGTGTGATTGGGCTTGCTCCCATCTGGAACACTGTCTGGGTGACACAGCTGTCATCAGGCAGATGAGCCAGGCTTGCTCCCATGGAAGTGTTAGGGATCCAGGACAGAGGGAGTAAGTATGCATGACTCCCAAGATGTAGGCTTGGCACACTGTCACTTTATCCCATTCAAATGGCCCAAACAAGGCACAGTGCTAATCCAGATTCCAAGTGTGAAGGGGGAATTGATTCTATGTGTTGATAGCAAATCAGAGAAGTGGTTTAAAGGATGTGGGCACAAGGACAGATAGAGAAGAGTGGCCAGTCTTTTTCATTTCCCACATTCCTCTTCTAACTGCTTCATTACATTTCTAACATGCTTCTGGAGTAGGAAACCTGTTGGGAATATGTGATGTGTTCATACACTAATGTTCACAATTAATTTTAAAAATCTCAAAAATAGAATTAGATGGCATAATATTCAGAAGCTACAAAGGATATAGAAAACTGTTAGGATCGTGTTTTTATCTGACAGGCTGGGGCTACAACTGACATAGATATACATAATCTGAAAGGGAATTTTGGAGAGATCATAAAGAGAAAACATTAATGATATTTGTTGCAAACCTGGAAAAGTGTCCTTGCACACAGGTAAAGAAAGGTTAACATCTCACAGTTCAGAATGCCCCAATCTAATCATTTTCTACAAATTAAATGGATTGACATCCAGTGAAGCTTGCCATGCAAGCAAGAGGACCCCAGTTAAATGAAATGTCAACGGTGGCAGTGCATGCCTGCAGTCCAGTGCTGAGGAGGCAGAGACAGAGACATCCACAGATTTGCTAGACGGTTCATTTCATGTAATCTGTGAGTTCTAAGTTCAATGAGAGAACTAGTCTCAGCAACTAACCTAGAAAGTGATGGAGAAAGATTCCCAACATTAACCTCTGACCTCCATACACACACACACACACACACACACACACACACACACACACACTTGTGACAGTGCCCTCTAGAGACAGGGTTTGGTGGAGGTTCTAAAGGGACATTTCCTCTGTGTCAGTTTTTAAGAACCAGAAACTTCTTTGTTGAATGCTCTGTAAACCAACTGGTGTATTAGAAGAACCTGGGGCCAGAAGCCTAGGGATGCTGGCCTGTGCATTGGTTTCCAGGCCTTTCTGAAAAGCTCTTCGGTGAAGCAGATTTCACCAAAGCATCTGGGGTAGAAGGAGAGCATCTCCATTCTGCTTTCCTTGTCAGTGCACTGCTCTCTCCTCTGCAAGGTGGATGGGAAACCTAGGAGCCTGAGTTCCAAGCAAACCACCCCACTAGATGAGTGTGATTTTGAACAGGTACCAAGTTCTCTATTCTCTTTTTTTGTGGGAAAAAGAGGTATATTTTGGCTTATAGGCTTGAGGGGAAGCTCCATGATGGCAGGGGAAAACGATGGCATGAGCAGAGGGTGGATATCACCCCCTGCTCAACATCAGGTAGACCATAGCAACAGGAGAGTGTGCCAAACACTGGCATGGGTAAACGGGCTATAACACCCACAAGCCCACCCCCAATCATACACCGCCTCCAGGAGGCATTAATTCCCAAATCTCCAACATCTGGGAAACTAGCATTCAAAACACCTGAATTTATGAGGGACACCTGAATCAAACCACCATATTCTGCCTCTGGCCCCCATATACTGATATTGATACATGATGTAAAAATACAATACATTCAGTAAAACTTTTTTTTTAATTTAATTAATTTATTTATTTGAGAGCGACAGACACAGAGAGAAAGACAGATAGAGGGAGAGAGAGAGAATGGGCGCGCCAGGGCTTCCAGCCTCTGCAAATGAACTCCAGACACGTGCGCCCCCTTGTGCAACTGGCTAACGTGGGACCTGGGGAACTGAGCCTAGAACCGGGGTCCTTAGGCTTCACAGGCAAGCGCTTAACCGCTAAGCCATCTCTCCAGCCCCATTCAGTAAAACTTTTAAAAGTCCCCATGGTTTTTATTAATTCCAATGATGTTTATACATCCCCATAGTCCAAGGTCTTTTAACTGAGCCATGATCCAAAAAAAAAAAAAAAAATCGCCCAAAAACCATAAGGGCACAGAATAAACATTTACACTGCAAAAGATGGCATTGGACATAGCAAAGAAATACTCAAGCAATACATGATTTAAAACAACCAGGGAAAATACCAAACTCTGTAGCTCCAAGTCCAACAACTCTAGTCAGTGACAAATCTCCCAGTCCAGTAACTAACCAGCAGCAAGTCCCTGGAGTTCCAATTCTGCCCCTCCAGCTAGGCTACTCACAGTCCTGGAAAACTTCATTGGGGCCTGCAGCTTTCCTTAGCAGTCATCTCGTGGTCCAGCATCTCCATTGGGTCTCCACTGCAACCCACGGTTCATCCTCATGGCCCCATGGGGTCTCCATGGAGGCTTCCAGCAAACCTGCTTCACACTGCCCATGGCCATTTCCAAAACACAAGACCGTGTTGCAAACTCAATGACCCTCTCTTTCTTGCATTTCTTATACTCCATGATACCAGGTAGGGTGCCAATTTATTAATCCATGGGGGAATAAAGCAGACTTTGAAGAACAGTACACTCCTTGAGCACTCAGGCCCCTTCAAAACAGTGTACATTCTTCCTGTTGCCGCAGTGCAGGTCAGCTAGACCACTCTCAAAGGTTGTAATCTCTCAGTTGCAGCTGAATGGGGAGAATTCACCCAAAGATTTTCTTTCTGTGCCATATCCCTCTGCTCACACCAATTCATTTCTACACAAAGCAACCCTGCACAACTTCTCAGGACCTTGGCATAACAGCAAGCTTCCCACACAAACTGCTAGCCCAGTCCAAGAAAATCTCTATCTCACCCAAACCTCACAGTCCATAGTTCTTACTGCATTCAGATCTTTCAGCTCTGACCAGAATATTCCATCAAGCTGTACTTACAGCACTGCAAGACATCTCTTAGGCCAAGGTTTCAAATCCTTCCACATTCTTCTTGAAAATCAGCTCCAAAAGGCCAAAGCCACACAGTCAGGTGTCTAGCAGCAATCCCACTCCTTGGTACCACTTTAATGTTGTAGTCAGGTTCGCATTGCTGGTAGAAATCACCCAACCAAGAGCAGCTTGGGTGGTTTACAGGCTCGAGGGGGAAACTCCATGATGGCAGGGAAAATGATGGCATTAGCAGAGGGTCGACATCACCCCCTGCTCAACATCAGGTGGACAATAGCCACAGGACAGTGTACCCAAGTTCTCTATTCTCAATTCCCTCATGCATGAGTGGAAGAGCTTCTAAGGTCCCTTCTACTCCAATAGCTCTGCTTCTCTATGTCTTCCTGGAGCCTCTTTGAGCTGAGGGAGCTCCCCATATTTCTCCTCCATCTTTGTCAGTGTGCCTTTCTCTCTACCAGAGAGGAGCCAGGACTCTCATGATCAATAAACAACACTGCATTCAGGCTAGAGAAAATTATAGGTGGTGAATTCATAGTGTGGCTGGGAGCAAGTTGATAAATGAACACTAGGAACTGTAGATAAGGAGTGTGCCATAAGGAGTAAGGTGCAGGATTTCTGTGAACGATTGTAAACTGGACATGAAATAAAGAAAGCTGCACACAGAGGTAACAACCAGCATGCACTGCATATGAACCCGTGTCTTTGACACTTTCTCAATAATGTAAGAACCATGGTCTTCAGTAGTTATCCAGAATTGAACATTCTGGAAGTTCCTTCACCCCCAGCACACATACCACAGAAAATTTTAATGCAGTATATGTGAGAAGGGCCTGGTTTTTAGTATGTAGGAATTCTGTAGTGAGCCATGGTTGAGAATGAATATGTTTAGAGAGCTGAGGTGCCTGCTGGCTTCTCCCAGATGCAGGTATTTCCACATGCCCATCAAAAAGCAGAGAACAGGGGCTGAGAAAATGGCTTAGTGGTTAAGGCATTTGCCTGCAAAGCCTAAGGACCCCAGTTCAATTCCCCAGGACCAACGTAAGCCAGTTGCACAAGGGGGTGCATGCATCTGGAGTTTGTTTGCGTAGCTGGAGGCCCTGGCGTGCCCATTCTCTCTTTCTCTCTGCCTCTTCCTTTCTCTCAAATAAATAAATAAAATAAAAAGGCAGAGAACAAAATGGAGTCCTCACCAGACTAAATCCTACTTGCAGTGACCATCATCACTGCTTCAGTTTGTCCTAACTCAGGACTGGCACACAATGACAAAGTTAATGTTCACACTGCTTGCAAGGCAGTTCAGTGACTACTGGGACAGTACCACAAAGAGAAAAGTTTGTCATGATTTCCTTTCAGTTCCCTGGTGGCACTTTCAGCCACCTGTATGACCAAATTGAAGGGACTTTGAACCTTAAACTTTCAGAGTTTGGAAGGCCCAAATCACAGGTCTTAAATCTCCAAGAACAGGACCCTTTCAAGAAAGGTTGGAGGCACTGTGTTTGCTTACTGGCACCTGCTGACCTTGTAGACTAGCTCACCGAAGGACTGGTGTCCCTGTGCCACTGCTGGGGGTCTTACAGCTGTCCCTGGCAATGGATGCAAGCAAGAGACAGACTTCCACCTGCTCTTGAACCCCACAGCCACCTGCAGATTAGTCCATGAGCTTTACCTCATTTGACTGGGAGTGAAGATTGTGTCAACCTGTTGTCTGTCTGACATGATGGGGCTAAGTCTGTACTTAATCTAAAGCTGATTCAATCACTCCAGGCTAAACTCAGTCAACAAGCCCTGATGCTTAACAGCAGCCTGCTTTCTGGTCACAAGTAATGATTCTTAATGGACTGTTCAGAGTGAACTCAGAGAGTCACATCCCAGGTTCTTCCATGCCACTGAGGCAAAGAACACCAACTGTTAATTAGACCTATCTACGTTGTTTTCAGCTATACTCCACAGTTTGACTTTTCTAAAACACATAATGCCCTCTAATTTCTAAAGATAGGGAGTTCAATAACTTTTTTCCTAAAACTATTTTTTCCTCAATAATTCCATTATTGTTGCTTTATAGTCTACCTTCTTTCCTTTCCAAAGAAAGAGAGGAAGCAAGGAAGGAAGGGAAATTTGCTAGACATATGTATGTGTATTTAAAAAGAATGTTTTTATTTGTTTGCTTTATAGAGAGTGTGAGTGTACCAGAGTTTCTTGCCAGTCCAAATGAACTCCAAACACATATGCTATTTTGTGCATGTGGCTTTACGTGGGTACTGAGGAATCAGACCCAAGTTGGCAGGCTTTGCAAGCAAGTGCTTTTAACTGCTGGGCATTTCCCAAGCTCCATAGATATATTTTAAACAGTGTAGTCATGTCAGTGTACTAAATCAATTTGATGGACAGCACAGGATGACATGAAAACATTAATGCTTACATGAGAAAAACAAAATTCAAGAGCAAGTTTGTATTATGCATTGTGAATGAACTTACATGTTGAACTTATATATAAACTAACAAGGACTGTGAAATGTAAAAAGTCAGCCTTTGATACCTGTGGACTTTTTGAGGTTTATTTTTTTTTTAATTTTTAGAATTTCTATTAAGGCTAGTTCAAAATAGTTTGTGCACTAAAAGAATATCACTTTATTGCTGCAGCAGCTTAAGAATTTCTTCATAAGTATGATCTCAAACTGAAGTGTTCTCTAAAGGCTATAAACACACTCTGATCTGTTAAGGCTTGAGGCTTCTTGAAGATTTAGTACATATATGTTTAATATTTAAAATTTAAACCATGGGCATGATGTATATACCATTATCACTTGTTTGATAAATGAAGGCTGTGAACTGCTGGGACATGAATGGTTTCAAAAAGGTTGTATCATTTATCAATGACAAGCAGGAGTGGAATGAAGAACACTGAAAATCTCCAAATTTTGAAACTATCAAATTTACTATCAAAATTGCTATACTTTTCAAAAAACTAAACAG
This sequence comes from Jaculus jaculus, assembly GCF_020740685.1. Classification (NCBI taxonomy): domain Eukaryota; kingdom Metazoa; phylum Chordata; class Mammalia; order Rodentia; family Dipodidae; genus Jaculus; species Jaculus jaculus. The sequence goes on from NC_059117.1 coordinate 37,301,219, forward strand.
AGTATCACACATGACATGAGAACTTGGTGAGGACTGATTTTTGTTTGTTCTTGAATATTTTATTATTTATTTATTTATGTATTTATTTATTTATTTATTTATTTGGGAGAGAGAGATCGAGAAAGAGGCAGATAGAAGAGAATGGGCATGCCAGGGCCTCTAGCCACTACAAAGGAACTCCAGATGCTTGTGCCACCTTGTACATCTGGTGTTACATGGGTACTGGGGAATTGAACCTGGATCCTTAGACTTTGCAGGCAAGCACCTTAGCTGCTGAACCACCTCTCCAGGCCCTGGCTTTTTTTTTAGCTTTTTACATTTTCTTTTTCCTTTATTTGACACAATAATTACACATACTTCTGGAGTAAAGGGTGGTGTTTTGAATGCTGATATTTTATTAAGTGCTGAGATTAATAGTTGAATGGAACTTGGTTCACCTCCCTGCCTGCAGCCCCACTATTGTCAAATTCACCATGCATTTATTTACCTGTGAGATAAATTCTGAACTGGAGCATTCATCTTGTCCCCCCCCCCCCGCCCCCGCCATCCAAGATCAATGACAGCTATACCTCATAGTTCACTCTAGATGGTGGCTTCCAAAGCCATCTGCAACTCAACTCAGCCCTAATTTCCAGTGATCTGGAGGCACGCCCTCCCTTCCAGTCCACCAAGCTTCTTGATGCCTTCCTTCATTGACCTTGAGAATTCCCTGCAAGAGTTTTTAAGTTTTACATTTTTGTTGTCATGCTAATGTAAAGTGAGATACATATTTCTTTAAATCCTGTGTTCATTAGATGACCCCCTCACAACTGAGTTCTGATGCTCGATGGCAGTGTTGGGATCCTGCTTATAGATCCCACAGTGGTTGAGGAAGACAGCTGTCATGGCTATGCTGACATGGAAAGACCAGATCACTGTGACAACACACTGGCTGTGTTTGCTGTACCCTGTACAGGACAGGTCCCCCAGTGGTTGAGATGGAGTGGTTTGGTGCAGAGTTACGTCATCACACAGCACCTATCAGTCTTCTAAGACCTTGCCCCTGTAACATCCCATGGATGTCAGCATCAACTGGACTCCTGTAAACCATTATCCATCCAAATGAATTCACTGGGGTGATCTGACAGTTAACAAATTTGTAGTTTTAATATTTCGTTTGTAAATTTGCTTTGGTTTATAAGTACACTTAAGGCCATTGTTTATTATTCCATCTATCATGACCAAGTAACAAGCTAGTCCTAGCACCAAAATTAATGATCTAATATGACATTTCACTGTTATTTCTCAGGGTTCTTGTAGGTTGATTGGCTTCAACAAGGCAGTCCACATGTGAGGATCTCTCATATGGCTACTATCCTCTGAGGTACAAGACTGGACTATCTGAAATCTCCTTCCATGTCTGATGCAGAGCTGGGAAGGGGAGAGAGCTATGGTTCCTTGGGTATGTCTCTCCAAATGTTGAGATACAGTCTCCCCAAGGGAACCAGAGTGGCTTTAGACAACATAGTCTGACATTAAATACAATGTAGGAAAATAGGTCAGGGATATAAAGGAGAAAGAGAGGGAGGGAGTGGATTAATCCATCAATCCATCAGCTATAGGAAGATAGGTAGGCCAATGTATAGATACTAATGGATGCAGGGCTAGATGTATGGAGGGATAGATGGGTCATAGAGAGATAAACAAGCTCTATTCCATTCTCTAGTCGAACATGCGAAGCACCTGGTCTCATATGTGCCACATGTTACTCGTTATAAATAAGGCACCAACACCAGCCCCCACTCAGAGGGTAGGGGATTAGACTTTATTTTATGGAAGATATGTCAAAGAATTTGCAGACATGTAAAACCACCACATCCTCCCCCGCCACCCCACCTTTCTGGCCTGATTATCAAAATTCCATAATCCTTGGCAGCTGTCCTAATGTGCTCAGTCACCTGAAGATATTCCAGGCTGTTCCAGACCTCACTGATGTATCTTTTAATACAAGCCCCTCCCACTGTAGCCAGCACTATAGTAGTAAAGCTTTCTTTGCATTTGACTTCATATAGCTTTGTTGATGATGTTGACAACAAAAGTTGTAACAAGTATTGTCTACATAGAATCTGTGTTATTGATGTGTTCTCCCCAGATCTGTTAATGACCCTGTGGAAGATGTGTTGTTCACCTCACTTTACTAACGGGATACAGAGAAATGGGTGAGTCATCCAAGGTCCCTTTGCTAGGCATAAGCCCAAATAAAGCCAGAGCTCCTTCTTTTAATCATGGGGCTCTACAATGCCTCCTGTAACTTAAGTTGTACTTGTAGAGTATAATCAAGAAGCATAAAAGGTGAAAACCAGAGGAAAAGGTGGAGAGAACAAACAAAAAAAAATGAGAAATGAGTAATGCCAGAGGACAGACCACAGGGACTGCTGCGAGGAGAGCCAGCACATGGGTTAGCCCCCCACTGTCTACAGACCCCCATCAGTCTCTCTACCTTTGAAGTAGCAATCATAAAATGCACCCACATTGACAGTGACATTTCAGGGCCAAGGTGCTTTGCAAATAAATGTAAATGCCAAATGCATCCAGGAACCACTCAGAGATGAAAGATGCGGGAGAAGCTGGCTCTCCAGCTCACAGGGTTCAGACAGTTTCCTTCTTAAGTTCAGGCAGAAATGTAAAGCCAGCACCCATTCAGCTGCATAAACAATATGGCCTTTCACTCAGCACACTTGGCGCAATCCATTTAGTACCCATTTAATATCTCTCTGAACGAGGAACTCTGGAAACAGGACTGTGTTATCCTCAGCAACCAAGTTTCCATAGCAAGCAGGACTATTTATTCCTGGTAATTTGTGCCCATTTATCCAAGAACCTAGAAATAAATTTCATACAATTTTATCATTGTGAGGATGCTTTATATTAGCAGAGGTACTGCAAATTTACTTTTCATCAAGTTAATGAGCAGAATTTAATGATTGGATAAGGACTTGAGAAAGGCCTGTCAATTTGGTGAGGCACCCAAAACTTCTCCACTTGGAATCTGAGGTGAATGTATTAAGAGGATTGCACAATGATGGAAATGTATCCAAGGGTCAAGCTATGCCTTCAAACATACTTATGCCGTGTAAATGAGGCTGGCCTACCAGAAACCTGAGAGCCAACAAATGTGTAAATGCCATGTAACAAAGTTGAAAAGCTGTTTGCTAATCAAAATGATGAAGAAAAGGAGACTATAAAGTAGAATTCAGAACTGGAGAGAATACAGCTTCATAGCTGGAAGGCAGACCTGGGCATCTGTCTCTGTCACCAGCTAGGGGCACAAACTGAACACTTATGATATTTATCTTCTCTAAGAGTGAGACTCCTTGCTTGTGAATTAAAGATAATACCAAAATTGCTTGGGAATCAATAATAACATTTGCAAAAGTGGCAATGGTGACAAGTGTAAAGCATGTGTTCAATAAGTTAACACTACCGTCAGGAAGGGAACAAAATATTGTCTTCTGTACTAGTTCAGTATTACAAAGATATTATTTAAATACTTTTGAATTTGTGGACCTTTAAGGAAGTGATGGGGAACTATATTTCCAGAAAAGTGCACATAGATACATCCTTGATCGTTCATGATTTCAGAATTTAGAAAACTCCTCAGATTTGAACAGCCTCTCCCTCATCCACCTATTCTCCCTTGCTGTCCTTTTGAAGCTCCGTGGCTCTCTATATTTTACAACTATGTAATTAGTTTTCCTTAATGACAGCCTTTGAAAATAAGAAAGCCAACTCTGTAAAACGATTAGTGGTTATATTCAAGGTTTGAGAAAAATTAAGATCAAGGTAATCAGTCAATCAAAATATGCTAGACTGTTTTAAGCTTATTAGCCCTCTTCCAAAAGAGAGTTGGCAGTAGAGAACTCAGAAGGTCTTGGTTGTCGGTTGCTGTATTAGAAATGACAGCACTGCTACTAGAATAGCCCAGTGTGGTTGGAAGCATTGTTTTCTCCTGCAAGCTCAATAGTCCTCCTGTAGCCTCCATCTTCAGTTACTGGGTCAGACATAAAGTCATTCATTCATTCACCCACTGGAAATTATACTAAGTTGTGAAAAGGTATAAAAGAACAAATCAAGGCAGAGGTAGGAGGGTCACCATGAGTTTGAGACCACCCTGAGACTACATAGTGAATTCTAGGTCAGTCTAGAGTGAGACCCTACCTCAAAACAACAACAACAAAGAACAAATCAGACCTTACTTACCCACAGGAGTGTAAAGGTCAGAGGAGAAAAGTAATAAGGAACAGGTTCCAGGCTCAGGAAATAGCTTCATGGATAATAGTGTTTGCCACACAAGGATAAGGGCCTATGAGAGCCTGAGTGCAATTCCCAGCACCCATGTAAAAAGCCAGGCATGGTCATGCTTGCCTGTAACCCCTGTCCTGTGGGAGAGAGGAAGAATTTCTGGGGTTCACTCATCTGCCATCTGACCAAAAAAAATGACAGCCTCAGGTTCAGTGAAAGTCTCAAGGGAACAATATGGCAGATCAATGATAGAGGAAAACACCTGACATTCTGCTCTGGCCTCTGCATACATGCACACATGTGAATACATATACCATACTATACATACTACACTCATATACACATGCATGCATGTGCATGCACACACATGTACCAAAAACAGGAAAGAAAGCAAAAAGAGAAGAGAAGATGAAAGGAAAGGAAAGGACAGGGAAACGAAGAAAAGAAGATAAAAGAAAAGAAAAAAAAAGAAGAGAGAAAAGTTTGGGTGAGGGTTATGACGAAAATACATGCGTGATTCTGGATAATGGTATTTTGTCTGATTTTTTCCTGGGTCTTCATTTGACTTTACCAATGAGGGTCATTGTGGGACTTGTATGGTCACTAAAAGAGTGAGCTAGCATGTAGTACATCACAGGTGAGCAGAAGCTGTAAATGCATCTGAGTATGTTTTACCTGGGCTTCTTATTGAGCCTTCTAATATTTACCATAAGAAAAATATTAACTGTCTCAGGGAGCAGCTACCTCTCCAGCCTGGCTCTTGGCATACAGATTCAGCCTGGCTCTTGGCAAGCCTGACATCCACCTGCAGCCCACTTAGTTGCTCTCCCATCACTGAGCAAGGGAAGGGAAGCATCATATCTATTATTCTAATTTGGTGTTACTGTGGCAAGACCTGACCAGCACTGATGGGTTTAGAGGAAAGCATGTTCATTTTTACCTTAGGATTGAGGATATAGAATATCAGAGACAGTGAGAACCAGCAGGGTCAGTAGGAAGGTTTACTTACCTTGACTTGTCATCACAGAATATCACTGAGTTGGAGGCGAGACTTAAACAACAGAAATACCTTTCTTACAGTTCTGAGGGCTGGAGCTTTCATCACCTGAGTGAGTGCCAGTTGATTTTTGGATGCTAGTGAGGGGTTTCCTCTTGGCTTACAGACAACAGTCTCCTTTCCATGGTCTTACATGATGAGAGCGAGGTTCCTCTCCTGTCTCTTATTAGATTACTATACGCATTGTGGCACCCACATGAATTTATCATCTTCCATGGACTTCCGACTCTAAATACCATAACATTGGAAGTTAGACTTGAATGTATGAATTGGGAGTGAAGGGGAGGAGGATACGATATAATCCATAGCAGCAGGTTTAGAGGCAAGGTACAAAAATGGAGATACCTGGATTGGGAATGAAGGGTCTAGCGTCGCAGGCTAAGGAGATTATGTCATGTTTTGTAGCATGGGACCTGTGAAACCATTTAAGCAATGGGGCAAATGGGAACTAATTTATATTTCAAAAAATCTTTAATTATAGCGCAAATGTATGGAGGATGGATTGAGGCATAAAGCTCGAAACAAAGAGATTCAGGGATTAACGTGGTCCAGGTGAGATGCTGGAAGCTTCACCGCAGGGTTGCGGCATAGATCCCTGGGGCAGCCCCAATTCGCACAGGAGGATCGGGTTGGGAGTAACATGAGACAATGAAGGGACAGGACTCCAGAGAGCAGGAGATATAGAAAAGAAGACAACGAGAGGGTCACAGACTCACTCCCAGATTTCCATCTTGAGTAGTAGGTGGTAATGCCACTGACCAGTGCATGACTTAGAATGGCAAGGGCGATGGAAAAGAAAAGCAAACCCTCTGGCCTTGAACACACTGTACAAAGGCTCCTTGGGGAAACCCAGGCGGGTTGTCAACAGGTCTGAATTACAAATCTTGCCGTGGAATGAGTGGATCACCCTTGGATTGTGCTCATCACAGGACCTGACGGCCCAAGGGCACTGAGGCCTGGGAAGGGGCTACTGAGGAAGCCCACAGAGGAGGGTGCTGAAAGACAGAAGAGGAGGTCAGGACCCAGGAGAAGGCAGTGCCTCAGGAAATAAGAGGGGAACTGGGGTCATGATGCTTTTCTCCTCTAAAACCCCATGTGCAGATGGGCTCTCTCTAAACTGAGATGGGAAGTAGCTTCCTGGAAGCAAAAGGACTCCTTGCCAGCCAGATGCTTAAAGCCACGGAGAATGGTCTACTTGTCAGCACTGACAATTGCAAGAAAAGTGACAAGAGTGTTCAGCAGAGAGCAAAGGAACCAAGAGCCCCTGCTCTGCTCTACAGCATCTCAAATTAAGGAGGGATAGGCATAAAGAAACAGAGAGGCAAAGCCTAGAAGCCAACACTATCTCAGGACTGTGTGATGGCAGGACATCAGGTGACCACTCAGCCAGTGAAAACCAAGACCTCACAACCTGTGAGTACCTGTATGGCCATCAGGGACTACTAATAAGTGTCTTTTGCTTCATAACATAATGTCATCTCCATAACATTGGCCAGGTAGAATTAGCCTGCTCCCATCATGCATATGATGTCACCACACATCCAAAAAAATAAAAAATAAACAAAAAATAAAACACATCATTGGGCAAGGACAAAAAAAAGGAGAATAAGCTCTATTCTGAGACAATTCTGATCCATTGCTGAACCTGCCCCCTCACCACCAACATTGCCATAACTCATCATTAATCTTTCCCTCCATTAAAATGTGCTTACCAGATGTGTGATTCAAAATCCTGGGATTTGGAATGTGTTGTAGTTACCTTCATGTTCCTGGAACAAAAATCAATCCAGAACAGCTTGAAGGAGGAAAGGGTTTAATTCAGGCTTAGAGATTCCAGGGGAAGCTTCTTCATGGTGGGAGAAGCTGGCCTTGCTTCAGCATACATCAGCAAACACCCACAGCAAAGAGGCAGAACCCGCACCCAGAGCTCAAGGGCGCTCTCTACACACCTAGTCGGGCTGAACTCAAGATCTGCCCCCAGCGACACCTCTTCCAGAAGGGGACCACCTGGGAAGACTAAGAAGTAGGAAGTTGGATCAGAAGTACCTAAGGCTAGAAGGAGACATTCGTTGACATTCCCCTTGTCAGTGTTTGACATATTCTCCTGCTACTATTGTCCCCTGATGTTGGCCAGGAGGTGATGTCCAGCCTCTGCTCATACCACATTTTCCCTTACCATCATAGAGTTTGTCCTCAAGTCTATAAGCCAAAATAACACCCCCCCCTTTTTTTTCCTGGTTTTGGCTGGGTGTTTTGTGCCAGTACCTGGAGCTGACTGAAATAATGCATTATCTTAGGTTTCTTTCTGTAGTCATGGTATTTTGCTCATAACAAATTATTTCAAAATTTAGCAGCTTGAAATGACTAATGCCCATTATCTTAGCTTCTTTGTGTCAGGAGCTACAAATTGCCTCAGCCCATAGTTCTGGTCTGTCTCATAAGGTCACTTGTGAAGGTGTCAACTTGGGCTTCAGTTGCTGGTGGCTTCATTGTTTGTAGAGGATCTGTTTCCAAGATGGCACATGCGGTCCAGTTTCACATTCCTTCTTGACTATGCACATCATCATGCAAACATGCTGTCATTTTCCCACTTTTCTTAAACCTCCCCTAGGAATACTCTGATTTTTTTTCCCCCACCTTTGCAACAAAAATCCTCACATTGATATGTCCAGTAGTGTCCTCCCACCCTCTATGAATCCCATCTTAAAACGCTTCCTTTCCCAAGAACTCATGGAAGCTGTACCCATCATCAGTGACCTCGGTGTTGCTAAATTCAATGATTCACTGTGGTCATCACCATTAAAATTTGGCAGCAATAATCACGTTTTCTCCTTAATACGGCATCTTCATCTGGTTCGCAGCTCACCTGAATCATGGTTTTCTTTCTTCTTCACTGGCTTCTCAATCTCCTCCTATGGTTTCTCTTCTCTCCAACTTCTTTAAAAACATATTTTATTTACTTAATTATTTGTGTGTGTGTGTGTGTGTGTGTGTGTGTGTGAGAGAGAGAGAGAGAGAGAGAGAGAGAGAGAGAGAGAGAGAGGGAGGGAGAGAGAAAGAAAGAAAGAAAGAAAGAAAGAAAGAAAGAAAGAAAGAAGGAAGGAAGGAAGGAAGGAAGGAAGGAAGGAAGGAAGGAAGGAAGGAAGGAAAGAAAGAAAGAAAGAAAGAAAGAAAGAAAGAAAGAAAGAAAGAAAGAAGAGGCAGATATTTAGAGAGAATAGGCAGGCCAGGGTCTTCAGCTACCAAAAATGAACTTCAGACACACAAACTACTTTGTGCATCTGGCTTTACGTGGATATTTGGGAATAGAACTTAAGTCCTTAGGTTTGGCAGGCAAGCACCTTAACTGCTGAGCCATCTCTCCAGCTCCTCTCTCTCTTTTTTTTTTTTTTAATATTTTGTTTGTTTGAGAGAGAGAGAAAGAGGCAAAGAGAGGGAGAGAGAAGAATAGAGAGAATGGGCATTCCATGGCTTCCAGACACTACAAATGAACTCCAGATGCATGCACCACCTTGTGCGTCTGGCTTACACGGGTCCTGGGAAATCATACCTGGGTCCTTTGGCTCTGTAGGCAAGCCCCTTGACTGCTAAGCCATCTCTCCAACTTCTTAATACTTCAGTATATCAGTTCTAGGGCTGCAGTTTTCTTTTTTCTCTACCAGCACCTATGCCCTAGTGTTTTCTCAATCTTCTAGTTTTTCCACTACCATCAATAGGCCATGACTCTTGCACCAACCCATACCTACTATGCAGACCCAACAACTGCACTCCTGATTCACACATTCGGGCTACTTTCTCAATGCTCCTCTTGTGTGTTATAGATAACTTCAGATCAGCACATCCAAAACTGGTATGTCTATCCTAGACCATGAATTTGCTTGCATGCCATCTTCTTCATTTGAGTTCATAGCAACTCTAGCCTTCCAGGTCAAGCACAAATCTAGAAGTCATGTTAGATCCCTGTTAGTCTTGTGCCTTCCATCTGACCTATCAGCAAATCTTTTTGATCCTTCTGTCCCAAGTGTATCTAGAATGCAAGTTCTCTCTGCTGTCTCCACTATCGCTGGGGCCTCTATTCCTTTCTCGAATGCCACTTCTCCTTCATGCCCCCTAGAAGTATGTCCCTCACATCTGATAAACTTTACTCTGCTTTATCTCAGCCCCCATATAATACATGCCACCTAACATACCATGGAATTCACTGACATGTCGATTATATTTCTTCCCTCCACAAAGGTAATGGTCTTTGTTTTGTTCCCTAGTATATCCCAACTTGACCGTCTTTCCCCACTGATTTGCCCTCTAGATGTGTGTGCCTAGAAGCATTCATAGTATATGTTATGTATGGCGTGTGTATAAAGTAAACCCCAAAGGCTCATGTGTTGAGACTTGGTCCCCAACTGGTAGTTCAGTCAAGAGGCAACTTGAAAAAAAAATTTTTCCAATAGGCTGGAGAGATGGCTTAGTGGTTAAGGTGCTTTCCTGCAAAGTCAACTCCCCAGAACCTGTGTAAGTCAGATGCGCTTGATGGTGTATGCTTCTGGAGTTCGTTTGCAATGACTAGAGGGAGGCCCTGGCATGCCCACTCTCTCAGTCTCTCTCCCTCCCCCCCCATAAATAAATAAATATATAAAAATTTAAAAACTTTAAATAAGTAACTTGATAATGAGGATGTTAGCCTCATCAGTAGACTAATCCATTGACAAGTTCATAGCTGCACAAATTACTAGACAATGGGGCCTAATTGAAAGAAGTGGGTCACTGGAGCCGAGTCTTTGAAGAGCAGCTGTATCTTGTCCCTAGGTAGGTCTTGGTCTTATGGGTTTCCTGTCTGCCATGAAGTGAGCCATGCTCTTCCTTCATGATGTTTCTGCCTCACCACAGACCTAAAAGCACTCAAGCCAGCTGATTGATCATGGTCTGAAACTCTTGTAACTGTGAGTCAAATTAAGTTTTTCCCTTTTTTTAAAGTTGCCTTAATTAGCTATTTTGCCACAGCAATAAAAAGACTCACCAATGCAGCATATAATAATTATCACTAAATATATGGCTATTGAATAAATCTTGCTTATATATATTTTAAAGATTTCCCTGACTGTCATGTGATTACAAATAGGGTGGAGAGGAAGAGACCATTTTCAGGTGAAAAAAAAAAATCTGTCTTTGAATTAAGCAAATGAGAGTTTTTTGGTTTTGTTTTTTTTTTCACACAGACCATGATGTTTGAAGATGTGACTTTTAGATCTAGGCTATCAGGGCTAATTCCAGTGCCTTTTTTTCTCATACTCAAATTGCTGCAAGCAGCTTCAACCATTAACCTGCATTCTTTCAAGGAGAAGGAAGAAGTCAAGTGAAGGGTCACCAGTAGTTAGGGATCTTTTGCATTAATTTAGACCAAGATGGAGGTAGATAAATTCAAACATATATTCAATATATTTTTGTAATGGGTTGAGGCGCGGTAAAGGAAAAGGTGCTACCTGGGTTTGTTTTTCTTCCTATGAGTAATCAAGTGAACAGTGTATTCATTTACTTAAGAGATTTGATTTCAAAGAGAAGATATCTGGAAAAGAAAAGATATATCAAGATCTCCAGTGTGGACACACCATATTAGAGATACTCACCCATTACTCAAGGGTGGATTTCAAATGGCAGTGGGATATAGAAACTGATGATCATGGGGGAGGGTTGGCTGGTTATATATCTTGGAGTCGTGGGCATATGGATAGTATTGAAAACCATCCTACTGATGACATTGACAGGAATGAAGACAGTGTCCAAGACTGGGCCACAGATAAAGCAGAGAAGAAGGAGAAAGAGTAAGAGGCTGAGAAGTAAGACAGGGCAGATAACCACTGACATGAGGAACCAGCACATTCTAAGAAGAGAATTACTTGACCTCTCAGAATTCGTTTTTTCATCTATTCGATGAGGTAAGCAAGAACAGCTACCTCAGTGGCGCTCATGAGGATGAAATGTGTAACATATGTAAATGCTGGCATTGTGACTCATTATGAAAGTCACACAATGTCTGTCCCCTCCCTTTGATTGTGTTACCAGACCCATATGGAAGAGAACATTCCAGACAACCTTCTTATATGCCTACAGTCTGTGTTGACTCAATAGGGTAAATAGTACTTGTCTGGGAAAATATTTATGCAGGATGAACAGGGCAAATATTGATTTTGTTTTATCCTGATATCCACATAACTCAAGGACAAGGGAGACTCAGCACATAAATTTTGGAAACAGTAAATGTGCTGCTCATCTTTTCAAGTCTGTATTAGTAACAAATGAATCAACTCTCGTTCAATGAATAAATGAACGAAAGAATCAAGTGAAGGGAAATAACATCATGTCTATCCCAGAGTGGCACTGAGAAATTTGTCAGTGTATGAGTCTGTGAATTACCTTAACAAAGCTCGCGCAGTTGGCTCCAGGATGGAGTTACGGTGTTAGTCGTGAAGAACTCACCCTGCTTCTGTGTCATGCAGTGCAGATTTCCAAGCCAGGAATGAACCTCTTACCATTGTAGGAAACAAGGAAAACTCAACTTTGAAAAAATATATTCTACCCTGTAGAGAGGGGACACAGAATCAGGACATACAATATCATTTTGTGCAGGTCTTCTTGCAAGTGCGCCTCCGTGTGCAAGCGCATGTCAGTGAAGGTAAGGACAACTCATGTCTTTGGACAAAGGAGTATACCCTTTCCCCTTCTCAGGACAGATTTTCCCACTGAGAGGCAGGTAAATGAAAATTCAAGTGAAAAAAAAAAAAATCAAAGGTCTGTAGTGTGAATTGAGAACAGTACTGGGTTTTGTTTCATTTGAACTGATTTTGAACTTACAGCCAAGCATTGTTTTCTCATCTGCCAGGCTCTTTGGTTTATCCTTTGCTCTCCCCCCACCCCCACGCCCCAGCTTGCTTTGAAGCCCCCCTGGACAACTCCACAATGACAGTCAAATTGAAAGCTTCCATATGACCTGTGTCAAACTATTCTGGGTTATCCAAGACCCTCTCTGCATCACTTAATTGACCCAACTCTTTTCCTTCACTGGTGATTAGCTTTTGTACAGACTTCAGGACAACAGGCTGAATGGCTATAGAACCCAATATAAACTTGTTTTTAAACAGTAAAAAATGTATACTGGGTTGAGGAATCTAACTCACAGCTACCTAGAGCCATTTTTTTTTAAGTTCCTCTTGTGTTCAACCTGCCTGGACAGTCATCCATTTACCCAACAGAGGGAGCAAGGACTCCCACAAGGAAGCATTTTGTTGCCCACTGATGCATATTGGAAGTACTGTTAAGCAGTTCAGAAATCTCCCATCTGCTGTGCCCTTTAAATCTTGGCTGGTAGAGACAAGGCCTAGCAGATCACATTCCCTGAGTTTCACTGGCAGTACCAATCAACTAAACTGAAGAAGCCAGTACAATAAATGTTGTATTGCTAAGTGTTGGGGCTCAACAAACCCCGATAAAAAATTTAATGTCTGTTAAATGGAAAGGGAAATAAGAGTCTATCCTCTAGTGTCTGCTAAAGTCTTAATGATTTTTCTGGTATGCTTTAAAGAAGAAGCAAATCATACTTCTAAGTTCAACTTATATGGCCTTCTGAGAAATAAAAATAGAAGCAATAAAGAAAAATCTTTATCAGAACCAAGACTTTTGTTGCTTATTCTTCCTTCTAACCCATGTGAACCATGAACAGTAAACAGATGAAGAGACTGGGCTTCAAGTACAGTGAAGATGATTGTCCAAAGTTTCTTTTGCAGTATGAGCCTCAAGTATGAGATCTCAAGGTATGACCCCTGAAGTTGCCTGCTTTACAAGTGATTGGGTCTGCAGAACTCAGCAGCAAGGTCCCTGTATTGGGGTATGACATGGCTTCCTCCTTTTCTATTTAATTCTTCCTTCAGGTGCTCTTCTGCAGCCTAACTATGTGCTAGGTTCAAATGCAGACACTGGGAGAGTAGTGGCCAAGTTCAACAGCCAAGGAGTGAAGGTTGGCCTTGTATTACCCAGGTTTTTGGAAACAAGACAACTGGTAGAATAAAGGACATCTCACCTGTGAACCACATCTGCTCCTTAGAACTCTATTAGCTATCAGGCCTGGGGAGATAGATTAGTGACAAGAAGCACATGCTACAAAAGCCTATTAACTGTAGTTCAGATCCCTAGAACTCTTAAAGTCAGACCCAGTAGTGCACCTGTGTGTACAACCTCAAGGCACTAACAGGCATGTGAGTGGAGTCAGGAGAATCCACAAGCTCATGAGTCAGCTAATCTGGCACTTGCAACGGCAAAACAGAGTAAGAGAGACCCTATCTTAAACAAAACAGAAGGCAAGGCAAGGTTTCTTATGACCTCTGTGGGCATGCCATGGCAAACATATGCATATATATACCACATACCACACACACACACACACACACACACGAGAAAGAGAGAGAGAGAGAGAGAGAGAGAAAGGGTGATTGGCTTTAACTTAGAATGACAACTGACACATTTTTCTATAATTGTCCCCAAGTGTTTCATGGAAGAACCAAAATAATGAAAGTAGAACAGAATAATTGCCAAATAACAGATCAAAATCCACATTATGGAATGGTATGCCCAGCAATTTCATTTGAGGCTGAAGAGATAACTCACTTACTTTGAAAGCATGAAGACCTGAGTTCAATCCCTAGAACATATGGTCTTAGAAGCCAGGCATGGTGGCACATGCTTACAATCCCCATGCTGGGCAGGTGGAAGCTGAAGCATCCTGGGGCTTTCTGGCCAGTTGGTCTACTCTATTTCAGAGAGAGAGCCAGTGAGAGCCCTTGTCTCAAAAATGATGAGCAGACCAGCAATAGATGGTCTATTGCTGAAGACTCCACATATTTGGGCTGCAAGGCCACTGAGAAATCCTACTGGAACTGAGCTGATAACCTCCTCTGTGTAGACCAGCTGACAGAAAGCTGGAAGAAGCCATTCTGCATGCAGTTCAATAGGAGAGAGAAATCACCAGTGAAGATACTCAAAGTGGACACTGAAAGCCTTATATTTCGCCAGCCAAGCCAAAGGAGCCAACAGGTGCAACAGTGGCATGCCTATCATGGTGGAAACCAACTGCCCTCTAATTGGACTGGAGGCCCACTCCATGGGAGGGAATACATCCCTGATACTGAAAACCTACAACAGGGGTAGTCATGATTCCTTAGGGGTGTAACATCTTCTGCTGTCTGGCTAAATGTATATACTATTCTCTTCAAACTGCCCAGTAAGCACTTCTCTTAATGGTCATATCCATATATTAATGCTACTCTCACTTTTGGTAGAGAACCTTCTCTTTTCAGATGGCAGTGACCTTGGGATGACTCAGAAGGCATCATAGTGCTGGGAAGAAATATCTCTATCACACCTTCCAAGGCTCAGGGTGCATTGCAGAAGAGGTGGTGGAAAGAATGTAAGAGACAAAGGAAGGATAGGACCCCTTACAATGTGCTCCTCCAGACACAAAATGGCCTGAATATCCATGACCTTACAGTGCCTGACACTACCTACACAAGATCATCATAATAGGAGGAAAAGATGATGACATCAAAATAAAAGAGAGACTTATTGAGAGGGGGAGGGGATATGATGGAGAGTGGAGTTCCAAAGGGTAAAGTGGGGTGAGGGAGGGAATTACCATGGGATATTGTTTACAATCATGGAAGTTGATAATAAAAATAAATAAATACATAAATAAATAAATAATTTAAAGCAGAAAAAAATGATGGGCAGAAGGCTGGAGAGATGGCTATCAGTTAAGGTGATTGCCTGTGAAGCCTAAGAACTCATGTTCAAATCTCCAAGTCCCTCATAAACCAAATGCACAGTGACACAAGTGTGCAATGTCACACATGTGCACAAAGGGGTACACACATCTGAAGTTTGTTTGCAGTGGCTGAAAGCCCTGATGCACCCATTTTCTCTCTCTCTCTGAATGAAATTTAAAAAATGGTAGACATGGATGGAGGGATGGCTCAGCTGTTAAGACTCTTACCTGCAGAGCCTAATGAGCCAGGTTCAATTCCCTAGTATCCATGTAAAGCCAGATGCTATAAGTGGCACATGCATCTGGATTTCATTTACTGTGGGTACCTCTCTCTCCCTCTCAAATAAATAAATAAATATATATGTGTATATATATTTTAATATTTGATTTATTTTTTCATTTAGTTGAGAGAGAGAAAGAGGAAAAGGCAGATAGAGAAAATCAGTGTGCCAGGGTCTTCAGCCACTGCAAAAAAAAAAAAAAAAACTCCATATGCATGCACCACCTTGTGCATCTGGCTTATGTGGGTACTGGGGAGTTGAACCTAGGTCCTTAGGTTTTTCAGGCAAGTGCCTTAACAGCTAAGCTGTTCCTCCAGCCCAATAAAAATATTTTTTTTAAATGAGCCAACGCAGGCTGGAGAGATGGCTTAGCGGTTAAGCGCTTGCCTGTGAAGACTAAGAACCCCAGTTCGAGGCTCGGTTCCCCAGGGCCCATGTTAGCCAGATGCACAAGAGGGTGCACGCATCTGGAATTTGTTTGCAGTGGCTGGAGGCCCTGGCGTGCCCATTCTCTCTCTCTCTATCTGCCTCTTTCTCTCTCTGTCTGTTGCTCTCAAATAAATAAATAAAAATAAACAAAAATAAATTTAAACAAATGAGCCAACAGGTACAATAGTGACATGTCTGTTATGGGGAAACCAACCACCCTCTAATTGGACTGGAGGCCCACTCCACAAGAGGGAGTACATGACTGATATTGAAAACCTATGATGGGGAAAGTCATGAGCCCAGGGGTGTAACGTCTGCTGGTGTCTGGCTAAATGTATATATTAAGCTCACCAAACTGCCCAGGAAACACTTTTCTTAATGTTCATACCCATATATTAAAGCTACTATCACTTTTGGTTAGAGAAGCTTCTCTTTTCAGATGGCAGTGACCTTTAGGATGACTCAAAAAGCACCATAGTGCTGAGAAGAAGTGACAAAGGAGTGCTCATCACTGCAGTATCTCTATCACACCTTCCAAGGCTCAGGGTCCATTGTGGAAGAGGTGGCAGAAAGAATGTAAGAGCCAAAAGAAGGGCAGGACTTCTTATAATGCACGCTTCCAGATGCAGAATGGCCTGGATATCCATGACTCGCACAGTGTCTGACACTACCTACACAAGACCATCATAATAGGAGGAAAAGATGATGACATCAAAATAAAAGAAAAGCTGATTGAGAGGGGGAAAGGTGTGATGGAGACTGGGGGTGTGAAGGGGAAAGTGTGGGGGGAGGGAAATACCATGGATTATTATCTATAATTATGGAAGTTGTCAATAAAAATAAACAAAACAAAACGATGGACAGCAACTGAAGAGGGACACCTAAGGTTATCCTTTGGCTTATAAACATATTGCATATGTACCTACACATACAGAGAGAGAAAGAAAGGGCTTCATTTTCATAGGATATTGTTAAGGAAAACATGCAACTAAGATAATGTAGTATGTTGCAAACTGTGACTCTGTTCATATGCTCAGAGGGCTGTGCAGCCCATTGGTCCCAAGTGGTTTCCAGAGGCGTTAATCCCTATTGATTCCAACAGGCAAAGCTGTCCATCACGTAGGCTCCATAGCACAGCCTCCACCCCAGGCCCAGCTACATGGAAGCTGGATCCCTGGTCAAAACTTGGCTGTGTATCAATACTCCCAGGGAAAGTTTAGGCAATGCCAACACTTTGGTTCCCCCTCCCAGAAACTCTTCATTAATTTGGAGTAGAATCCAGACCCTGGGAGCATTACAACCTCCCAGGGTGATTCTCTTATGCATTGGAGCTTGAGGACCACTGAGATAGCTTTCTCACTGAGAACACTTGTGAAGGTGGCTGGTTCAGATCATTTTATTTTCAAAGCCTATTTCAATTCTAGAATCTTAAATTGCTAACTAAGCCCTTCACTGTGTGTTTGGCATTTATGATGACTATTAATGATTTTATGATCAGTTATTAGTGAATAAGGGCTACAGTATTTTAAATGAAGCAAAGTGACAAGCTGTATACAACAACAAAAAATGCATCTAGTGCATTGGATTCCTGTCTTTTCAAAATGACATTCAAGGCAAAGCGGCTAAAAAGCACACTATCAATTTAGAATCCTATTAATCCAAAACCACCCTTCTCGCCTGGCACATGCAGAGTTTCTTTAGAACAATCCCCACCAAAAGGTCGCGTCTTGAACATACAATCTGACTGTTTCTGGGGCAGGGCGGGGTGTAAGATTTTAGACTTAATGGAGTTTTCCAGAAGGGTTGGGGGAAAGTATGAGGTGTAACTGCCATTTGAAAAGCAAAGGCATGGAGCAGATCTATTTTAGTCTCTGCTTCATATCCCTGCCATCTTGCATCATTTTTCTCACTACTAGCTCTAAGTATTATGTTTGGCAGACACCATCAGAATCTCTCCAAACCACAGTCTGAACTTCACACAGGGCCTGAACTCATTCCGCAAAAGGACTCCCAATCATGGTTGCCAGAAGACTATTTAAAGATAGGAGTGCAGGGCTGGTACCAACACAACGGCTTCCAGTAGGTGCAAGGAAACATGCCTAATATAAATAGGTTCTGGTTCTGATTTTAGCCTGCCACAATCCTGCAGTGTGACTTTGGACAGACTATGTCATCTTCAGTACTTCAGTAACCTTAGGAGTTAAGCAAACATAGCAATGCTGACTCACTTCACAGAGAGCATTGAAAAGCCCAGAAAGACTCCTCCTAAGAGGCCCTGTACTGGCAGCACAAAGGCATACTTTGCTGATCATAAGGTCCCCAGAGCCTTTGTCTTGATGCTGCTTTGAGGTTCCTGCTGTGGGCAGGGCTGTGACAGGAGGTAAAGTGGAGTCATTTCGTACTTGTGCACAGAAAAATCCAAAAGCTTGATGTTTGGGATCTTACCACCCTTTAAACAAACACTGAGAACTGCACTGTTCCACTTGACATGACTGACAGATAAATTGCAAAGTGTTCATGTTGAACTTGCCCAGCCCTCTTTGGCAGTAGAATGGGTTGGCAAACAAATAGTTCTCATGTGTGGGGTGGAGCTGAAGGAGGTGAAAGACGATGGGAAAAGAAATGTCACTCCTATGAAAGTAAATCCTCTGGCTCCAGGACTGCTGGAATCTGCCCTTCGGGCAGATAAATGAGGATAGGCAAGAACAGAGGGAGGATGTGAGTGAGCCACCCAGCAGCCTAAGAAGGCAAAAGTGATTGTCCCAGCCCTCTTCTTTCCTTTTAAGCCAATCTTAAGTTACGTATCTATTGCTTCTAGTCCCTTATCTGCCACTCACACCTTGATCTAAAGACATCTGACCTTGTCCAACTGACTAGAGCCCCTCTGGCAATGATCACCCGTGACCCACTTCAAGGAATAAGCTTCATTTGTAACTCATGGGACTTACTTCACTAGAAGTCCTTTCTGCCTGGGTGCTGGGAACTCCTGTCTGCACTTCTCTTTCCTCTGCCTCCTTTGCACACTGCTGCCCTGGGGATTCACCCCCTTGGCTGTTCCTCAGCCCCAGTCTTTGCTGCATCTGCTTACCATCCTTTCTCCATAAGACGATCACATGGATCTTTTTACAAAATGCACATATGATCATATTGACACCCTACATGGAATTCGCTAGTGCCTCTCAGTGCATACAGGACACAGTTCCTTCTTGGGGCTGGACACAGGGCTCCTGACAACCTGGCTGTCTTCTGAAAGGCATTTGGTGCTAGAGTTTCATCCTGAAAAGCCTATGAAAGCTTTCTTAAACAAGAACAAAATGTGGCTGAGTGTTGTGGTGCATGCCTTTAATCCCAGCACTCAGGAGGCAGAATTAGGAGGATCACCATGAGTTTGAGGCCACCCTGAAGCTACATAGTGAACTCCAAGTCAGCCTGGGCTACAGCAAGACCCTACCTCGCAAAACCAGTATATATATAAAACAAGTAACAGGAAGTAAAAGAGTATTCTGACAGGGGTAACCTATAGAGGTTTTAATTAATGTCTCCTCATCTTAAGATTATTTTATATTTATATTTTTTACTTTTTGTTTTTACATAGCTATTTTCTCTGTCTGGTGTCATCCTTTTCATTTGGTGAATTACCCTATCTTCAAAATCCAGCCTAAATCAATGTCCTGTCTTCCTTATAGCTCTGCTTCATTTGCCTCTCCCCAGCCTTCCCAACCTGGCCAAGCAGAGTTACTGGCTCCTTTTATTTTGTCCCCAGCATCTTGTAATATGTTATGTGTCCAACTGCATCACAGTGTTTTATGGGAATGCCAGTTTCTATTGCTGGTCTGAGAGCTTCCTGAGGGCAGGAGTAATGTTTTAATCATCTTGGGAGCCCCAAAACCCACCCACATCTGCCACCCAGAAGATTCAATGAGTGATGAACTATGTTAGGTGAGGCCTATGAAATTGCCATTTTTATAGGTCACAAATGATCAAATGCCAACACTTTCATAGGATCTGACCTATTACTGTGTATATATTCTATGTCTTTCTCAGACTGCTCAAAGTGCCTTGCAAGCAGTGTGTCCTCATGTCCTAGGGCATGCCTGCAGAATAGAGTGAAGAATCAAGATGATCCACTTACAGATGAATCAGCATGCTGGTGACAGAAGTGAAGCTGGAACCAAATTTCCCCATAGTGACAGCCTCACCCTGGGATCTACAATGCTGTATTCATGAAATTCTAGAATGAGAAATAAATTGGAAGGGTGGCCTGCCCGGCAGCTCAGGTAACACAACACATATATCACCCGTAAGCAGTTCTCTGTCTTTCCTAGCATTTGTCCAGTGCTGAAGATGATATGCTCTCTCCCAATCATCATTTAATATTTCCCTCTCACACCCTCACCAGACAGTCCATTACTAACCCATCACTCTCTTGCTGCAGTGTGTCAATTTCTGACTTTATGGAGATAAAAGCAGCCAGCTTATCATAACCCTTTCACACCTCACAGAAACTGATTCACCCCTCCGCTTTGCTTCGCTCTTGAGAAAAGTGCCCTCTCTTCTAAGCTCTACCCAAAGGTCCTGCGTATCATTTTAATCAGGATTTCAGAATCTTCTCAAACAACATGCCCACACTGAAAATGGAATACCTGTTAACATCCTACTGACCCAGTGTTTGGTGGAATGAAGTTGGTGAAACAGATCACCAAGATATTTTCATGGATGTAGCATCCTCTTAAAGGTACCCTTCATATTACATATAACACCAGGATAACTCACTAGCCTTTGCAAGGTCATACATACTTCTGTTTACATATCCGTTATTGAAATTATCACTTTAACTACAACCACCTCATACTTAAAACACACTTGTAGTCATGAATAATAATCAAACTTTTATTCCCTGCTTGCATAACTGGGTTATGGGTTTTGTTTCTAGCTATCATCTAACTTTTCTCTAATTTTTCCCTTGTTGCTTTAAATTTTTCCCATCTGAAGCCTTGTAAAATTCCCTCATCCTGTCACCCCTAACCCTGTATACCTCAGACTTTGTTTTACGTGTAGATAGTATTAGGATGCTTACAAATACACCACCTTCAAAGGTAATCTATTTTAAAATATTAAACAGTTTTAGTACACAGTTTCCTGATACATTCCAGCGGCTATTTATTGCATCCTTGCTACATGTTTAATCTTAGCATAGGCATTGTAACAGCTTTCAAAGCCCATAATCACCTCTTCATGAACAAAATGTGGCTCATGGATTGGAGAGATGGCTTGGCAGTTAAGGTGTTAGCCTGCAAAGCCAAAGGACCTCAGTTTGATTCCCCAGGACCCATGTAAGCCAGATGCATAAGGTAGTGCATGCGTACATCTGAAGTACATTTGCAGTGGCTGAAAGCCCCATTCTTTCCCCCATCTATCTCTCAAATAAATAAATAAATATAAAAAATTTTTCGATAAGAAAATGTGGTTTGTACATCACAGTAATTGACTAGCAATGGTAACATAAAGGAATCATTGAAATGAAATTGCCATCCAAGTCAGAAGGAGAGGACCACATTGGACTTGGCCTATGGTATGCAAGGTTAGGAGGGCTGAAGTGCTTAAGAGAATGAAAATGAGCTTGAAGGATGGCTTAGCAGTTAAGGCATTTGCCTGCAAAGCCAAAGGACCCAGGTTTGATTCCCCAGAACCCATGTTAGCCAGATGCACAAGGGAGCGCACGCATCTGGAGTTCATCTGCAATGGCTGGAGGCCCTGGCATGCCCATTTTCTCTCTCCCTCTCTCCCTTTATCTGTCAAATAAATAAATTAATTAATTAAAAAATAAAATATTTAAAAAGATAAACTTTTCCATTATAAGGGATTTCTAGTGGGGAGTGAACAACAATGTGAAGGCATAGAATTGTTTACTGTCATTCCATGGCAGTATTGCAGAAAGAAAAAAGAGAGATAGAGGATGGAAAAGTGCAGAGATGGGCCACAGACTCAATGACAGATACCATGCAATCTGCTTCCATTGTCTTTATGAATGACTACACATCTGCAATGTCAGTCAGCCATATCCCCATCATTTTGTATTATTATTTGTTGCTTGTGTCTGACACCTTCTCTGGCTTACAACCACAGTATTCATATGTACCCAGTAAGTGGTTTTTTTTTTTTAATTTTATTTGTATGTGTATGTGGGAGATGTACATAGGTGTAGGTGGTGGTTTGAATCACGTGTTTCCCATAAACTTATGTCTTCTGAATGCTTGATCCCCAGCTGATGGCAATTTTGGAAGTGAAACCTTGCTGGAGGAGGTGTGTTATATTACAGACAGGTCCTCTCCCAATAGACTCCAGCTCACTCTCCTGCTGCTGGTTTCCACCTACCATGGCAGAGGTGACGTCCAGCCTCTCTTCTGCCAATGCCATGCTTTGCCCTACTCTCAAGATTTCCCACAAGACTGCAAGCCAAAATACTTTCCTCCCATCATCTGCTTTTGACTGAGTGCTTTTTGACCCAGCCCCAGCTCTGAGGTTACTACAACAGTGTGTGCCAATAGTGGGTGACTGTGGGTACTCACATACCACAGTGTGCATGTGGAGGTCAGAGGTCAACTTCAGGTGTCAGTCCTTGACTTTCATCTTGTTTGAGGGTCTCATTCATGGCTGCATCTATCAGGGTAGCTGTCCCAGGAGTGTCTAGGATTCTCTTTTCTCTGCTTTTCATCCCAGTGTGAAGGGCTAGGCTTAAAGACACTGAATAAAATGTCCAGCTTTTTGAAAATATTATTATTTATTTGCTTACAAGGAGAGAGAGAGAGAGAGAGAGGAGAGAGTGAAAGAGAGTAAATGGGTATGCCAGAGCCTCCTGCCACTGCAAACAAACTCTAGACGTATGCACTACTTTATGCATCTGGCTTTACATGGGTACTAAGTAAGGCCATCAGGCTTTGCTAGCAAGTGCCTTTAATTGCTGAGCCATTTCCAGTCTGCATGCCCAGCTTTAACATGGATTCTTGGAGCCAAACTCAGGTTGTCAGACTTGTACAATAAATGCCTTTACCCACTGAGCCATCTTGCCAGCCCTTGTACTCAGTGGTTTTAACAGCATCTGCCTGTAGTACATGCCCAATGGGATATTGTTGAACTTCCTTTAAGAAAAAACTGATTGGAGTGGAAGATAGTACTAATGTGCAAAAGTGACTGAATTCATTTTACAGAGGCCTCTGAAAAGCAGATAGGCAACTTTAGCTTCCTTCAGTGAGAGCCACTAAAGTCTGACATGAGAGTGATAAGATAAAGTGACAGTTGGGGAATTTATCTGGAAACTATGTTCAGAATGATTTGAAGATAGAGAAAAGGATAAGATTGAGGAGAGCAAAAGGGAGTTATTGACTGATCTTCCACCTATTCCTGTATCTCTTCTATGTTTCTAGAAAGATCTTTAATATATCATTTTCTTCATACCCTCTTCACTCCTCAGCTTATTCTCTTTTCCAATCCCACTTTATAGCAGTCAATAACTCAGTCTCTGCAGTATTCAACACCAACATTGTATCCTGTAAAAATAGCTTTTTTCACTACATAATTATTTTAACAAATATAGAGAACGCTTAAAACGCAGAGAAACAAGTAGAGCCCAAAGCTCCTTTCTCAGAGGTAATCACCACTATCACTTTGGTGAACACTCTTCAGAACATCTCTCCACACTATGCACATATGATGCAGATGGCTATGTGTGTAGAGATTTGCATAAATTGGATCATGTAGAACTCATTTTTAATAACTTGCATTGCTTTTCCTGAACCATAAGTATAAATGTCAACAAGCATAGGTCTGGGTAAACTTGATAGGGGCAAAGTATTTCAGTGGCTTTCTGCACCATGATTATATAATCTTTCTAATGGATGAGTGCAAAAGCTTGCTTCCACCTTTTGCTATCATAAATACTGTGCAGTCAACACTTCTATGTATTTTGCCTCTTAGTTTAAGTCCATTACTTTAATATACCTACTCTAAATTTTTTTAAACATGGGCTGGAGAGATGGCGTAGCGGTTGAGCGCTTGCCTGTGAAGCCCAAGGACCCCGGTTCGAGGCTCGATTCCCCAGGACCCACGTTAGCCAGATGCACAAGGGGGCGCACGCGTCATTTGCAGTGGCTGGAGGCCCTGGCGCACCCATTCTCTCTTTCACTCTCTATCACCCTCTTTCTCTCTCTGTCTGTCTCTCTCAAATAAATAAATAAATAACTTTAAAAATAAATAAAAAAAACTTTTTATTGACAACTTGTGTGTATAAGAGATCTAGCATGATCATAATCCCCTCCCACTACCTTTTCTTTTTACCACTCGCAAATCCCCCTCCACTAAACCCCTTCTTTCCAAGTAGTGTCTCTTCTATTTTGATGTCATTGTTCTTTCCCTCTTGTGCAGATCTTCTCTAGGTAGTGTCAGCCACTGTGAGGTCATGAATACCATGGCCACTTTGTCTCTGAAAGACAATATTTCAAGGCACTCCCCTTCTTTTGGCTCTTACATTCTTCTCACCACATCTTCCACGATGGTCCCTGAGATCTGGAGGGTATGATAGAGATGTCTCAGTGCTGAAAACACCACTGCCATGTCTTCTCAACATATTGGTGAGATTTTGTTGTTGTTTTGTTTGTTTGGTTTTCTTTTTCTTTTTTTTTTTTTGGTGAGTTTTGAGTCTCCTTGGTGGTCATGACCATCTGAAAAGAGAAACTTCTTTAACCAAAGGTAAGAATAGCATTAATATATGAACATAAGCATAAGTATTTAGAGGGCAGTTTGGTGGGCAAAATATATCCATTAATCCAAACACTAGTAGTAGTTTCTCTGCTAGGGCTTAAGACCTTCCCAGCCATAAACTTTTGATTAGGTTTTCATTACTGTGCATGAATTCCCTCCCATGGGACAGGCATCAAGTTCAATCAGAGAGCATTTGGTTTCCCCCATAACAGACATGCCACCATTTGTACCAGTTGGAGTACTTCACCTGGCTATTCAGCCATAAAGCTTATAGGGTCCACTGCTGGTTAAGACTATTGATTAATTTTCTTTCATAAGAAGCTGCATTGCTCATTCTAGCATATTGACAGCTAGTCAACAGGGTGGAGGCTTCCAGCTCAACTCCAGCTTGATTTCTCAAAGTGGCTGCAGTCCAAACATGTGGAGACTTCAGCAATGGGTCTTACCATCTAGTTCTGGTACTTATCAAGAGCTTTAGCAGTGGCCTATATTGCTTGAGGGGCATCAGAGTTCTCCCTGACCAATGACTCACTGGAAAATACTCCACCTTTGGAACTGAAATTTTCTTGTAACAATCTATGGCTTTGGGGTATAATATTATCCACCCTACCCACAGGGTCCTTTTGCCCAGACTCTCCCTTTTTGTACCATAAATATTATTAGCTAGTGAAGAAATAGGTTTCCATAGGCTTATTCATAGTATCGTTAATTTTGACCAACACTTCTGCTATCCTCTTCTCTTCTCCATGATCTCCCCTGACTCCACTTAAACTATTTCACCTCCAGCATTTTGCCCCTCTACTTACATATTTACTATATCTTCCCCTTAATCTCTCTCCTCCTTCTTTCCTGGGTTATTTTCAGCTTTCTGTCCACTACCACTGACTTTTATTCCAATTCACATACAAATCTAAACATTTGAAGCTAAGATCTACATATGATAGAGCACACATAGCATTTGACTATCTGGGCCTGAGTTACCTCACTTAGTATAATCCCTTCCAGATCCATCCATTTCCCTGTAAATTTTATAATTTTATTTTTATTTACAGATGAATTTAAATTTTATATGTACACATTCTAATGCTCTCTCTCTCTCTCTCTCTCCATTGTCTCTAGCTTCTTCTGGTTTTTATACTTCTCTGGTGGCTTCCTTTTAGATTTCATCACAAGATCTTTTCCCTGAATTCCCTGAAAACAATCATGTAGGCCTGGATTTATTCCAGGATTATTCTTGCCCTCCTTCTACAGCTTTTCCCCAACTAGTCTCATTTGTTTTCATTGTTTAGCAACCACATCCAGAAGGACTACACATTTAGGATTGCTGCTACTGACATTCTTTCTGAAATTCAGTTAGATATCTGCTAGCTGCTATACAGAGATTCCCATTATCCTGACTCTATCCTCAGCCTTGTTGAAATTCTTACATGCTCAGCTAGCTAGATGCTCAATGAGAAGGCCAAGGAATCATTGCTGGTCCCATTCTCATCACCCATGTCCAATCATTCACCAAGCCTGTGAATCCTACCACCCAAAACCTGTACCACATGCCTTAAAGTACTTCTCGGGAGACTACTGGAATCAAAGAAGGAAGGCAAAGGGCCCCAAGATAGAAGGAAGAAGGGGATTCCCAGGATGTCAAGAAAGAAGTCCAAGGGAACAGCTGCTCAACCATCCCAGGCCAGAACCCATCCAAGGGATCATGGAAGACTCACAAAGAATGGTGCCATAAGGAAAGTGAAGCTTCTAGAACAGACAGTGTGTTGAACATTCTGGGAGATGTTATTACAGTCTGGCAGAAGTTTGGGGATGGATAAGTGGCTGTTTCACGGGCCAAAAATGTGTGGTTATAAATATAGATAGATATGTATGTGTATACATGGAAATATGGTCATTCAGACTTATATGACTGAACTCTGATTAATAGTTGCACAATTGTAATTCTGTCGACATCAAATATTGTATGGATTTAATTGAAAAAGGATATAATTATGTAAAAATAGAATAAAGAAAATTTTGTACATATTGGTACATGAAGAAATGAGGTTTATTTGAAAATATGATTTTAACCTTCATGCTAAGACTATAAATATATAATATCTAAAAATGAAAAATCAAAACATGCTGCTTCAAGAAAGTGTCCAAAGGACTAACTCAGAGGAGAGAAGGACAGGAGGGAAAGAAGAAGGCCAGGTATTTTGTTTTTCATTGTGTGTCCAGGAGCATTTGTTTGACTCTTTGAAAAACATTTTATATATATATATATATATATATATATATATATATATATATATATATACACATATATATATATACTCAATACATATATGTGTGTGTGTTTGTATGAATAAATATATATTTCTATGGTTTAAGCAATTAAAGATGAATCACTTCCAGCATATTACTTACCTAGGGCCCAGGTAGAACCACAGAGGGATTGGTGAGATGAGCAAGACTGCTGCTCCCATGACAAGCCTGACAACCTGCTCAGAATGATGGTAACAGACACTGAGGATACTCAATGCAGAAGTTGCTGAGAGGTGAACACTAAAGTAAATTCAAAACACACCCACCAAGGCTCAGGATATTTTATGGGAGAAGGGGAAGAAAGATTGTAAGAGCCACAGTGTGGGAGGGAATATCCAGAGGCAGACCTAGCTGGTAGGCCTAACATGCTCATTATATGTATGAGGCAAAGCCACTAATATCTTTACTTAAATCCAGGCATATTCAGTCTATGGCCAGATTTTTCACAGTCTGTAAGCTTAATTGGGCTTCTATTAATATAATGATCCAAATTTCACAGGCACCCCCCCCCAGGGTTCTTATATATGATATGCTCCCATCAAACTTAATTCAAGCTATTCTTTTCATTTTTCACTTTTACCAACCATATGAGCCACTCCTCTCCCCCTCCTTCTTTTTCTTTCATAGCCTAAAACTTAACAATACCAAAGGAATAAATATTAAATACCAAATGTTTGGAAATAATTTTGTATTATATCTTCATAATAGAAATAGAATGTGTTTGATCAATAAATGAATAAGGACCACATTTAAAAGGAATGGTGAGAAAAATGAGTATTTGTGGGATACTTGGGGGAAAAATATGGGAGTAGAAGCTATACTTTTAAATATATACCCTACCTTGATGATTGGTGTTTGGACTATGTATTTATTTTATGTAATTAATTATAAAACAAATTGAAAACTAATCTATGTAAGTAAAAATAAAATTACAAATAGATCCAATTTTCCAAATAGTATTAAACACAGTAGTTTTATTATACATTTCCCGAGCGTAATATATCCTCATAATAAATTGCTAGAAAGAAATCCTATAAACTGTTGCTAGTTTTGTTATTACTAGTTGTGGTGTTTCTATTATAAGACCATTGTACAAAGAGTGTGTTGCATATATATTAAAACAGAGGGACCAAGGAGCCAAGTGTGCCTCGTGATTCAGGCCTGATTCAGCTACTCGGGAGGCTGAAACAGGAGGATCACAAATTCAAGGCCTGCCTAAGCTACAGAGGAGTGCAGGCCAGCCTGTTCTGGGAAAATAAAAGGAAGGAAAGTGAGAAATGCTTGTGCATTGTGAACCAGTATAGTCATTAAATAAAAGCATACAATTAGATATCGATATGAAATTCTATTTTTTAGTAAAAGCATTATGAATCTGAAATTGAATTGCAAGTATACATTCGTGTTATACTTTATCTTTAAAATGAAAAAAAAATCTAATTCTAATGAAAAGACGTAGAAACAACACCCAGTTCAATGACAATGAGGTCCCGGGGGTCAGGTGGTGATCAGAGACTTCATCCCACTATGGGAACCAACTTACTTTGAAGCTGATCCCAAGCTTGCAGCAGAAAAGTATAAATGAGCCTGAAGTATTTTGTCAGAGCAAATAGCTGGGAGTCTATTAGTGACATTCAGGGTCATCTCAAAAGGACCCAAGTTCAATAAGGGAAATAAGTACAAAATCAATTGTATTTAAAATCACTGAATTACTAGAAAAAAAATCTTACTCGTCTGTGTGATGGTTAATATTGATTATCAACTTGATAGGATCCAGGCACACCTAGGAGACAACCCCTATCTGTGAGGGGGTCTCTAGATTAGATTCATTGAAATGGGAAGACTCCCTCTAACTGTGGGCAGCATCGTTCCATGGGCTAGGGTTTTAGAATGAGCAAAAAGGAGAAAGTGAGCCGAGCAACAGCATTCATTTCTCTTTGTTTCCTGACTGTGGACACAATGTGATCAGACACCTCCTGCTCCTGCCACCATGCCTTTTTGTCACGATGGACTATACTCTTGATAAAATGAAATATACCCTTCTGTCTTTAAACTAGATCTTGTCAAATCTTTGGACACAACAATAGAAAAGTAACTAACACAGTCACCTTTGGATGATGTTGGGAAGCCAACTCACTTTCATTGCTTTGAAGACTGCTAAGGGAACTAGTTACACATTCATCATTACTTTTCTATTAGAACCATCCTTTAGGAAAAGTAATGACAAAATATCACCTTCACAGGACTATATTACTTAATAAATGGAGTCAAAATAGCAGAACTGAATTACTGTGCTTTTCAACTTCAAGTGAACTGGTCTAGTTTGTGTAGTCAGGCAGAAAGGGAAAGAGAGAGGGAGAGAGGGAGGGAGGCCAGCAGCTATTATGTGCCATGTGCTGTGTGTTATAGCATCATATTTCAAGTGAATCTTGCAAAGAAAATAAGAAGAATTTAAATATTACGAAGCACCCAAATCCAATTACCAGTTTATAAAATACTTAGGCACAGAAGATAATGTTAAATATAGTACAGGGATACAATAAGCAGAATCCAACATTTGAGAAATTCTACAGAATTTGCAGGAAAATGAAGTTTCTTCAAAGAAACTTCAAGGAAAGGGAAAATGAGTTAAGTGAGAGATTTACACATTTAAGGAGACTCAAGGGTCATACAACAATAGAAATCTATGAATTTTATTTGCATTACTACTCAAACGTTTTTAATTAGGTAGTATATGATGTGATGTGTGTGTAGAATATAAAGCAATTGATCTTAAAGAGGTTGAAAGTAGAATGGTGAGTTAACAGAGGCTAAGACGGGCAGGAAAGGAAGGATGAGGAGAAGTTGACCACTGGGTACAAGGTTATGGTTGGAATGAGGTCACAGTGTCCTGTCCCATAGTTGGGACATACTTGGGTGACTATGAGGCAGGTAAGCATAGGGTAATAGCTTGGCAACTGATAACATTGCTTGTCCTGGGCAGTAAACATACCCTTTCCTCACAAAGCAACCTGTTGGCAAACTGAGTGTGCTCCACCTGCATTGAGTTATGTGCATGCCCCTCTCCAACAATGGAATAAATTAATCTTCTCTTAGTAACCATTAGTTACTACCCTATTATGGTTAGTTTCTGTTCAAAGATGTTCTTACATAGATCTAGGATCATGGCAGCATGGAACCATGTAGCCTAGACAAGTTTGGGGTGCATGCCCAGAAGGCAAACTGTGTCCTGTTAAGTGACCTTTTATCATTGTATGCCCATGCATGATTGAGCATGCATGTGACTAAAATCAGATGTCTCATGGGAAGGAACATGCTCAGTAGAAAAAGTTTACAGTACTCAAGTCTGCCAATCAAAATAGAGAACCACCCAAACTACATCCCTTAGTCACCAGCTCCTCCTTTGCCCAAACTCCCTAAAACCAGACCAAGACAGCAACCAATTGTTCTTAGGCAATCGAGGAGCCCACTGTATTTCTACCTTTTTTGTACATTTGCTTTGCTAAGATAGTTTATTACTGCTTTACCTTTTCTGTGTGATTTCCAGTTCTTTGAATAAGAGGCCAAGAACCTGAAAACACCTAGACCCAAACCACTGGCAACTATTCGTGGTCTTTTCTGTTATCTGTTGTTTGTTTTCCTGGTGCTAGGAATGAAACCCAGAGCCTCACACATGCCAAGCAAGTGCTCTGCCACTGAGCTGCACCCCCATTTCAGTGGGGTGAAGACACATAACAGCCTAGTGTGTATTTCAAAAAGTAGAAGAACAGAGTTTGGGTGTTTTCACCATAAAGAGATGATAAATGTTTGAAGAAATATATTTTCAACCCAATTTAAGTGTTATATAATGCATAAACACAGCAAAATATCGCATGGCACTTCATTACTATGCAGAATTTTAATGTTTTAGGTAACTATTAAAATAAATTTTAGTTTAAATGTTAAGAAAACTAGGACACTGCAAGTACTAAGTGGGTACAGACAGCAATGTGGAACTTTTCCTTTTTTATTTGAAAGTAGTTTTATGTTCTACCTTTTTAAAATTGTGAATATTTTCATTGTGAACATTAGCATATAACATTGAATGATGTGTGGGATTTGCATCAAAATAATCGAGAGTCAGTAAAATAAGCTGAGATATGAGTATATGCTACAAGATGATAGCTGTGACAGGTCTTCTGAACTGCATTGGCTGTTCATTCTACTTTTTCACGTGTGAAATTTCCCATGACCAAAGTTATTGTAAAAATAGATAAGCTTGTATCATCAAAAAGAACAAGTCTGCGAGTTGGGTGTGGTGGCACAGGATTTTAATCCCAGCACTTATAAGGCAGATGTAGGAGAAATGCTATGAGTTTGAGGTCATTCTGAGATTAATTACAGGTCAGCCTACCTTGAAAAATTAAAAAAAAAAAAAAAAAAAAAAGAATGAGTCTGGTCTCAAAGAAGCATTCTACACTCATGTCCATTGCAGCACCTTTCACCGTAACCAAGAGGCACCTTGTCACCAGATGAATGAGTCAACAAAATCAAATGTGCCGACGGTGGAATCAGCCTTAAAAAGAAATTTTGGCACATGAAACAACGTGGATGAATCATGAAGACACTAGGCAAAGTGAGCCAGAAAGAAAAGGACAAAATATGTTGGTCCACTCACATGAAGTGTGTAGAGCACACTCAAAGTGACAATGACAGCTGCAGGTGCTGGTGAGGGGAGGGGCTGCTCCATGGCTTCATGGGTACAGTGTTTCGGTTTTTCAAGATAAAAGGAGATCTCAGAGTGGTTATATGACAGTGTGAATGCACTTAACTTCAGTGAGCTATGTACTTAAAAACAGGATGGTTCATTTTATGTGGTATGGATTTTCCCACAGTTAAAATATAAAACAAAAAATTGGGGGCGGGGGGGAAGACTAGCTCCCGCATAGAAAAGAAGACACTGTACAAGTCATGACAGTCTTGGGATCATAAAATAGAGAAGTGAACTTCCATGGAGTTGGGAACCGAGGTAAAACACAGACCCAGGAAGCCCTTGGCTAGGTGGCAGTAGGAGCCACAGACCTTCAGAGCAGCCTGGACTGCACGTGTGCTGTAGCCGAGCCCGTGGAGAATGGAACGCCTGCGCCACAAGTTCAGAGTCTGTATTGCCTGTATTGCCGCTGATGTTCTAATGCCTGGCCAACATGGTTCACTCTTGGACAGACCTCCACGTGTGGACAAAATCTGGTATGACCGGGCCAGCATGACATCTGATTCTTTTCCCAGTACCTCGGTATCACTCTTGAGTGTCAAAACTCTCTGAAAATAATTAATTAGGAAGGAAGGGGAATAAAATTACCTTCTGGACTGAAGAGATGGCTGACTGGGCAAAGAATTTGCCCAGTGTGGAGTGTGAAGAGCTAGGCTTAAATCCCTAGAACACACATAAATCCAGATGTGGGAACACATCTGAAAACCTATAGTGAGCTGGGACGCAGAAACAGGAGAATCCTTGGAAATTTGCTTGGAAGTCCTTGGAAGCTCACAGACCAGCCAGCCTGGCATGCTTAGTGGTACAAAGGAGATCTTGTCTGAAACAATGTAAAAGGTAGGAACTAATATCCTTGATGTGTGTGTCATGGCATGCACACTTACACACACATACACATCCCCCAGCGATGAAAACAAATGCTTTTAAAATTGCTGTCTTAATTTTAGTATCTGAACTTATAAATGGCACATGAGCATTAAGACTGAAAAAAACTCCCCCAAAACTGATAAACTTTTATACATAAATACTTCAATATCTCTTTAAAACATCACAGCATTCTGCTAAAAAGATAATAAAATGTTAAAGCCAAGAAAGGGGTATTTTATATAATTGGAAAAAGGAAATCATTATATGTTCATTAACACTTTTAAGACTTCTGTATAGTAAATTTTTATAAAATATGATTAAAAGGAAAAAATAACACAGATTAAGTATTAAAGCTAAAAAGGGTGTCAGCATTCCTTACACAGTGTGGTGCACTTTATGTGCAGAACAAGTGTTTAGAACTAATGAACAAATATGCATTCAAAGACATTTAGTAGCTGAGAAAATGGAAATGTATTCTGAATTATTTCTATTCTAGGTTATCTGTTCTAGGACTCTAATAATGTTAAATAGTGCAACTGAAATTGTGATTTTTAGTTGGATTACTGGAAGCTATTTTTTTCCAATATCTATCTATGCTACTATAGTAGTTAATTGGGCTGAAAAGGAAGGAGTTGACAAAGAAAAATTGAAAAATGAACAGAAATATCAAAAATAATAGATACTGCTCAAAAAGCTTTTAAGGCTATGCCTGTATAATCTTAATATGTTCTAGTGGAATATCTTTATTATCATCAATTCTTCATCTATACCCTCCCTTGAAGTATTTATTTGTTAGTGACCGGTTTCTGAGAGGATACAGAATAGTAAGGACCCAAAGGAGGATGGGAGCATACACTGGTCATTCCAATATCCCAAGGCTAAGGCAGGAAAATCACTGAGTGGAAGTAAGATGAGCAACATAATAAAAAAATTTAAAAATATTATCTGAAATTATCTGTAAAAAGTACTTTAAGCGAAAGGCCAGTCAAGGTGAGGATTCTTAGAATGTGACAGGGGCAAATTCTAATGATGGAAACAAAGCAAGACAGGTGACATCTGAAGATGGGGAGCAACATCAGGGGCACCCTGGAGAGCTTCAGGCATTTCCTTAGTGAACGTTACATTGGCACATATTTATTTGTCCATTGTCTTCTAAAGACATACATGCTTCTTAAAATCTGCTTCCTTATTCAACCTTGTGACACTGGGCTTGATACAGTGCCTGGTATTACAGAAAATATTTAATAATTGCTCATATCTCCTGGATTGAATAATAAATAGAAGTCTTCCAAATTTTTTATTGTTAGTTCATGATCCATAGTTCCCATTACATGTTGGACAGCCCTTCCTGCCTCAAATCTTCCCGACATAAAAGACTCATCTTTCGGGGCTGGAGAGATGGCTTAGCGGTTAAGCGCTTGCCTGTGAAGCCTAAGGACCCCGGCTCGAGGCTCGGTTCCCCAGGTCCCACGTTAGCCAGATGCACAAGGGGGTGCACGTGTCTGGAGTTCGTTTGCAGAGGCTGGAAGCCCTGGCGCGCCCATTCTCTCTCTCCCTCTATCTGTCTTTCTCTCTGTGTCTGTCACTCTCAAATAAATAAATAAATAAAATTAAAAAAAAAAGACTCATCTTTCAACCTTCCCCTCCCCCTTCCATGGCAAACCTGCTCTTCCTTCATCCTCCCCATTTCTTTCCTCAAGGAAGCTTCAAGCAGGCAGAGAAGTTAAGAGTGGATAACAGACAGGCACAGCAGCCATGTATTTTTCTAGCCTTTAGTCTGAACATATTGACAATTTGGAAATTATGGAGACCTCAATAACCTCAAAGGTTGCTAAGAAATGTGATGGATACCACGGGTTTTGACCCTTTCTTAGGGACCTACTTTAACCAAGTCTCACTTATTTCTATTGGAGCTGCCAATCACAGGTGTTCACTCTTCCTGATCACACTGACCAATCAGAGAATTACTTTGGAACCAGCATACTGACCAGAGACATAAAGGGAAGCAGTGGGAACTGCTCCATTGAATTACCAAAGCATTCCTGTAAATTTCTAGAGCAGGTATGAGAACTTCTCTTCCCAAGATCTGAGAGTATGTGCCCTTTATTCTTAATTCTGTGACCATCCCCCTAATATCCTTTCAATAAGCCCCTTTCTTCCTGTTTCAGAGTCTGTTGTTATGATCCAAAAGAAAAGAACTCTGACTGACACAAAGGAAAACTGAATCATACTCAAATATGAACAATGATCATTCCAGTTGTTTTCAACATGGCTTAAGAAAAAGATGTGATTATTTTATAATGAAATCTAGGACTTGAGACTATAAAAGGAAACAATATGTCTTCTAAAGAGTGCAAGGTTGAAGGAGATAGAATGCTCTCTCTCTCTTTTTCTGTCTCTGTCTCTGTCTCTGTCTCTCTCTCTCTCTCTCTCTCTCTCTCTCTCTCTCTCTTTCTCTTTCTCTCATACACACTGTAAATGATAAAGAAATGGAAGCATCCACACAGCATCCATAGAACTCATTGTTTATACCAAAGGGCAAGGAAATCCTTATTTTTAAAAGACCAATGCATAAATGGAACAAGGGGCTTAGAATTAAGAGCAAGCACAGAAAGTCTTGTATGAATAACTTTCAAAGCTCATCTCATGTTGAAGCTTGTGAAACCTGCTGGTATTTGTAGTTATGAATAAGAGACAAGAAAATAGAATATAAAAGGAAAATAATATTTGTTAAACACCTTCTTTGGGCCAGTCTTTATCCTGAGTACTTTACATATTTTCTATTACCTGTTGTTAACAGTAAGGGGCAGCCAAGGGATCCAGGTGGTCAAGTTCTCTACTTGAGAACCCAGTACAACTCTAACAGAGGAAACTTCATTCTCTAAACAAGGGGTATGATAATGTCTTATCTGTCTTTAACATTAAGCTAGGCAAAAGAACTGAAATGGAGGCTAACTATAATATACCTAAATATTTGAAAGTAATTGGTCTAACTTTGCCCATGCCCATCCCAAATTTCCACACATGGCCTCACAGCCATTTTAGGGAATTATGTTCAAAGTGCAAAGGTAGAAGATGCTATGTTCTTTCGTGAATGGTGGTATAGATCTGGCTAGAGCAGGGGTAAAATGGAATTGATCCTGGGCTCAGGATCCCAGGGCAGGTACTAAGAAAGAAACAAGCCTGGACATCTTGGCAGTATAACCACAGAGGGATACAGCAGGTTAACATTTTCCATTGCTTCACTTTCCACCTGAAGTAGGTTCTCTGAGCTTCCCAAAATTAATCTGCAAAGGAGTGTGGCTGCTGGGAAGTGAAATCTGCCTAGATACTTGTTTGGGGAATTGGGGTGGCCAACATTAAAGAAAGCTGTCGAATTTTCAGCATATCCAAAGAATGGAATGATGCTCTTCTGCCTGTCCCCCTCTGTCCTACCCATGACTCCATCATGCTGACAGCCCTGTACCTCTGCCTTCTGGTGAGGTTACACACCTATATCACTTTGGTAAAATCCCATTTGATCAACTAATTGCCATACTTTAAAAAGGTTTTTAAAATGGTTTTGGGGGGCTGGAGAGATGGCTTAGCAGTTAAGTACTTGCCTGTGAAGCCTAAGGACCCTGATTCAAGGCTTGATTCCCCAGGACCCACGTTAGCCAGATGCACAAGGGGGTGCACACATCTGGAGTTCATTTGCAGTGGGTGGAGGCCCTGGCGCGCCCATTCTCTCTTCTCCACCCCCCCCCATGTATCTATCTGCCTTTCTCTGTGTGTCTGTCAGTGTCAAAAAAAAAAAAAGAACAACAAAAAAAATAAAAAATAAGGTTTTTTTTTTAACACTGATATTTGTGAGATGTGGGCAGAGGACTCTTGTGATGGTTAATCTTGATTATTGTTTGGTAAGATTTAGAATCATCTAGGAGACAAACCTCTTAGTCTATCTCCAAGGCCTTAAAGTTACTTCTTAACAGGTGTTTTGTCACAACAAAGACAAACGTAACTAATACACCCCTTTTACTAGGTATGATGGTAACAATGTGTGTATCCACACATCTCTTAGAATGTGGCAGGTGGTTTATGTTTGGAACCCTGGGATTTGGGATGCAAAAGCAAGAGGACTGTTAGTTTGAGGCTGGCCTGAGCTACATTGTGAGACCGTTTTCAAACTTAAGAAAGGGCCAGACATGGTGCTGCTCACCTTTAATCCCAGCACTTGGGAGGCAGAGTTAGGAGGATCACCGTGAGTTCGAGGCCACCCTGAGACTGCATAGTAGATTCCAGGTCAGCCTGAGCTAGAGTGAGGCTCTACCTCAGAAAGCCAAAATAATACTAATAATGATGATATGAAGGGGTGGGGGTTATCTCAGTTAGTAGAGTGCTTTCTTAGTATACATGAAGCCCTGGGTTCAATCCCCAGTGCCACATAAAACTAGACGTGGTGTCACAAGCGTATAATCCAAGCCCTGGGGAGGTAGAGGCAGGAGGATCAGAAACTCAAGGTCATCCTCAGCTACATAGGTATTTCAGGCCAGTTTGGATTACATAACATCCTGTCAAAACCCAAAAACAAAAATAAGAAAAACAGAAAAGAGAAAGAATACAACATATTGATCTGGCCCACCAAAGCAGGTTGAATATTTTCCAAATTTTGGCCTTGTGCTAGCTGTGTGGCCTAAGATTAGTAGCTTCGTTAGCAGTCATATCACATTGTTGCCTCATATAAAGTTAAGACTTAATTTAAACTCTCAGATTGCTTTCACAAGAACTCCGACTAAGCCAGTTCTCTTTTGTAATTGATAGTTTTGAATCTAAGTGCAGGATTTCACATGTATTGATATTGCATTTCAGCTAGTTATCTTTGAATTCTTTATGGGATTTGTGGTGCTCTCTATTGCTCCTATGCTTCTATCCTGGGGGAAATTAACAAGCTTATGTTCTATATGTTCATTGAGGTGTTTGATGAGGTGCTAAGTGGGGCAAGTACCAGATACAGAATCAATGATGGGAGCTGAAAGCAACATAGCAGGCTTCAGCTCAGCTATTTGGAAAACAAAATTTTTCTGTTAACTCTAGGACAATGGAATGGACTTCATGGGAAGAAGTGAGAAGAATTCAATTAAATGCTATGGTACTTGGAAAGGAAAGCCCTTGGGTATGTACACTTCTGAGGACCTACTCAAATTCTAAGATTTCATGTTATGTGCTCATATGTCCAGAGTGAAGAGGGCTATCTCTATGTACCTCAAGCCTACCTTGGGCTTCTGAAGGAAACCTCCCTGTCCACTCCAAACTGGACCCCTCTGTGACAGCCACCACCTCCCACCTCCAGCTATAGCTGTTGATAAAAGGGTCCTACGTCACCATTACATGCTTCTGGCACATTTTATTTCTGAGCATTTCTCTTGTACCTGTGGAAACTAATTTATGCCTAGCAGGTACCAAATTTCATGTAAGACAAAAAGAACGTGCACTGTGCTTTTGAATCCAGGAGACAGACTTAAAGCTCCAGGTGTCAAAGGCTCTAACCCCTGAGTGGGTTTGACACAGAGGGAAAGACTCTGCCCATCTGTTCTTGCTCCTCAGAAGCCAGCACAGTACATGGTAGATGCATTCTCAGTGTTCACTGAATAATAAATGAAATGACAACTCCCCTGAAAAAGAAGTTCACTTTCATCTGCTTTGTGGGTAACACTAAAAGAAGAGAGAAAGGGAACTGGACAGCAGAATCTGACATCCTTCACACAAAGGTCTGAACTGTCCCAGTTATTAAGGAACTCATCCCCAAGCCCAACTTAGGACTTCCCAACTGAGAATGAGTCTCTGATTTGAGAGCCTCCTGGCCACTAAGATCTTTTATTTATTTGTTTGAGAAAGAGAGAGAGTGGAAGAGGCAGATAGAGAGAGAATAGGGCCTCCAGCCACTGCAAACAAACACCAGAGGCATGTACCACCTTGTGCATCAGGCTTATGTGGGTTCTGGGGATCAAACCTGGTTCCTTCGGCCTTGCAGGCAAGCACCTTAACCACTAGGCAATCTCTCCAGTCCTCATTCCTCCTTTTACTCAAGACTTTATTCCAGAGAAGGCTTGGCAGATTTAGCAAATGAAAATAAGCAGTCCCAGTAAAGCTTGAGCTCCAGTTTGCTAACCAATACCTTCTTAGGATAAGTACATTTCATGAAATTTTGGGGATATCCTTATACTTTAAAATATTGTCATGAGAGGTGGGGCAGGTAGCTAAGTACATAACATACTTGCCTCACAAGTATAAAGATCCGAGTTTGATCCCCAAACCCATGTAAAAAGCTTGGCAGAGTGGCACCTGCCTGTAATCCCAGCACTGGCAGGATAGAGACAGGTAGATCCCTAGAGTTTGCTAGACAAATAGTCTACCTAATTGGTGAGCTCCAGACCAAAGATTGTCAAAAAATGGATGTCATTTCATGCATGCACACACACACAAATATGCCCCCACACCCATACATACAAATAGACACATGCAGCATTAACAAATGCCATTACTTGAAACCCAGATTTATCTGAGAGACCTGTGTCTGAGGAGGCACACTCTTCTTCCCATGCAGTCTACCTTTCCTCTGCTGGTGCTGGGCATACTGAGTCTCCTCCCCTGGACATCAGCAGACCTGGTTCTATGATGATTGTTGGCAAATTGCTATTACATGCCAAAGCACTGTTAATTAGCTGTCACCTGGTGTATGATAGAAGCTCTGATCCAACTGACACTTGCCTGCATGTTAGAGAAGGAACAGAATGCCTGTTCACCGAAGTCAGTTTTCTGGCCAGAATTATGATGTAGGGTTTGGGATTTGGAGCCTTTCTGGGTTGCTGTCTCTCTGTGGAGGACCTTGTTCTTCTTGGCAGCCCTTCCTGTCTTAGAAGTCTTAAAGTTCCTTGGAGGTCCCCTGGGGAGGTAGCTAAGGGCAACAGCATTGTTAGAAGGAAAGCATCCATTACTCATGGGGTTTCCAGCAAGTAATTTTTTGTGACCCAAGACATCCGAGTTTGTTTGGAGCCCACCTTAGCTTCAGAAAGCTGACTCTAAAATGCTCCTTTAGACAGTACCTGAGACAACAGAACAAACACAGGGACTTCCTCACCGCTGGCATGTGTGTGCCTTTGTGTTATTTTAGGCCTCAGACACAAAGGAAGCAAGAGGAAAAGAAGACAACATGCTGGCTGTCTCCTCCCCGCCCCCCCCCACCTCTAGATCTCTTAAACACTTTGAGTGACATTCACAAATGGCTTACCTTTGGAAGGTTGTTTTTGTGCTAAAAGATTGGGCGTTTGATGCCTCCACCCAGAGGCTCTTTCTCCAGCCCAGGCAGGATTCAAAACAACTTTCAGTAAAGTCATTTGCTCTTTTAAAACATGCTAATGTATCAAGAAAATTAAACCTCAAGCCCTAAGTTTTCGTCTTAACAGAGCACACTCTTTTTTAAAATCTTTTTGTTCTTTTTTTATTTATTTATTTGAGAGCGACAGACACACAAAGAAAGGCAGAGAGAGAGAAAGAGACAATGGGTGTGCCAGGGCCTTCAGCCACTGCAAAGGAACTCCAGATGCGGGTGCCCCCTTGTGCATCTGGCTAAGGTGGGTCCTGGGAAATCGAGCCATGAACCGGGGTCCTTAGGCTTCACAGGCAAGCGCTTAACCACTAAGCCATCTCTCCAGCCCAAAACCTAACACACTCTTGCTGGGTTGGGTTCCATAGACAGAGTGGCTTAGTACTTGGAAACAAGTCTGCAGGAGGTCTGATCTCATAACCTTGTCTGTTCATTTCTCTTTGGACACACTGGTAGGCAAATGACGTTTTAGCTTCTTAAGCTTTTCTCTGGGATATTGTGGGACTCACCTCACAATAGCAAATCAGTAAAGACACGCGCTTTGTATGACAATAACTGAGTGCACAGAATGGAGCCAGTGTTTCTTCGTCAGAAACTGCCACAGTTATCTGCAGTACTGCCCTGTGAAATCTTTTAGAAACCTGGGACGTGGAAAATGCCTAGGAAATTTACCTGATGCTCTAGCTAGAAGTACATTACTTCGTTGTTATTAAGCATTTCACAACAAGTAGCAGCCATGATTCCAAGCCCCCAAAGTGTAG
The DNA here is from genome assembly GCF_020740685.1 of Jaculus jaculus. Lineage (NCBI taxonomy): Eukaryota > Metazoa > Chordata > Mammalia > Rodentia > Dipodidae > Jaculus > Jaculus jaculus. Next base: position 37,341,874 of record NC_059117.1, read on the forward strand.
ATGTTTTACATTTTATTTATTTATTTGAGAGAATGAAAATGGGTGCATCAGAGCCTCTAGCCACTGCAAAAGTGTTATGTTTTTTTTTCAGCCGAGAATATTTTGATGATTTTAGAGTTTCCTGATTGGAAACTACCTTCTCCTTATAGAAATAAACTAAATATTGTGCATAAAAAAGATCAGCATTTGAAGGCCTGGGCTTTGCTTTTCTACCCAGCAGGCAACCTGACTTCCCAGCTGAGAGCCCCTGTCTACACAGGGACACTTTGGGGTCAAGTTCCTGCCAGCCTGTGTGTCTCAGAGCCCGAAAACTAAACAACCATGTTCTCAACAACCTCAGTTCTTACTCTGTTTTAGAAATAAGATTCACAATGTTTAATATTAATAGGGAAAATTAAAGACATTTTTAATATACAGGAACATGTAGCCTCGAACGCAAACAATGTAGGTTTCTCAAAGTTCCCATGAAAACAAGACCTCAGGCAGAGAGTCACATGATGTTTGTAAATTAGCCTGGTGAGATGCAGAATTTCTGCTGAACAGCTCACTGGGGCCGTGGGCCCAGGGACTGCGTGACAAGTTCCAAATCGCTTTTCTGCAGCCTCTGGAGGGGGGAGGGGGGGGGGAGACACTGAGCCGTGCAAAGACGCTGCTGTGCCTTTTAAACCATCAGATACACTTCAAAGTGACCAAGCCTTCCTGGTTCTTGCCAGCAGTCAGCCCTCAGCCCCCTGTAACAAGTAGCAGCGCTCCTCCCAAGCTGCCCCGCCCGATGGAGGTGGGAGCACGCGCGCCTGGAGGAGGGGAGTGGGGGCTGCCATCTCGTTTGCAGAGCACGGCTTCCGCGGCTGGCCCTGGGAGAGATGAACACCGAATGCAGAGAGAGCTGAGAGGGCCTAGGTAGAAGCCTGCTCTGACACATGCTGCAGAAAAGGATGGGGCTGGATGTATTTTTTTTTTTTTTTCACGCCTTTAGCTTTACAACACTCAGCTTGGGTGGGGGAGGGGGTTGGTACGTTACACCATGCAATTCAGGGAACTTAAAAAATCCAAGCGACATACAAATCCCCTTCTGGCTGATATGTTTTTGTTTGCAAATTGCTGTTGAAACAGGCTCAAGCAGAACGGTTGGCTTAGGATGGTTGCAAGGGTTTCCCCACCTCGCTGCCTCTTCCTTCCCGGGGCTGGCTCCAGGCAGGCGGAGCATCCGCCCAGGCCCCGGGCTGGCAAGGGCGCCGCCTCCGCTCCAGCATCTGCGGGCCACACCAGCGCTTCAACGCAGGTTGCGCGACGCTGAGCTCACGTTCAACCTGGGGTCTGCCCTGAGCGGAAGATTTCCCTCACGCTGCCATTCTGTCTGTGCCCGGACACATGCCTATTTCTTGTTCTGCCAGATTGATGCCCTGAATGGTAAGATCTTCTAGACGAAAACGAATCCCCCTGCCATTCTGGATTCCGTTCAAACACAGCAAGTTGTGCAAAGCTCTTGGGACCGCTACCCCTGCCAACGGAAAATTAAAACCAATTTGGCAAGATAATAAAGAGCCATGAACATAATTCTTTATCCTTAATTTGCCAGGAATTTGAAGCTCCTACAGGGATGAAAGTGAGGCATTCAGAGCTGCTTTTGAGGGGCAAAGTGTTGAGTGTAAAAGAACAGCATTTGGTCCATCTCAGTTTTTGTTGGAGAATGGCAGCCCTGACTCGACCTGCAGCAGGAAAGATTCACAGAGCCATACGGTGTACACGACTTAATGCCACCAGAACCTTCATCCGTGTGCTGCAGCAGCAGAGACGCAGAGGTCCTACACAACAGCTTCTAAATCAGAACTATTTAGAGCTTACTTTTGTGTGTGGGGGCATGCTTTTAATAAAGATCACAGAGTTAACAAAAAAAAAAAAAGGTTTATAATAAAGAGACCAGGATGACTGCCAAGCGATAGAGGTTTGGGTCAGGTAGCGATTATTTGAAAGTTGTTGCCTTCTGTGGGTGTCCTTTCTGCGTTGTTGGTGCACACCTAGCCCCGTTTTGCAGATACAGAAACTAAGGGAGGGCCAGAGAGATGGCTTAGCGGTTAAGAGCTTGTCTGTGAAGCCTAAGGACCCCAGTTCAAGGCTCGATTCCCCAGGACCCATGTTAGCCAGATGCACAAGAGGGAGTGTGTCTGGAGTGTCTGGAGTTCATTTGCAGTGGCTGGAAGCCCTGGCGCGCCCATTCTCTCCCTCTCTCTCTCCCTCCCTCCCTCCCTCCCTTCCTCTCTCTCTCTCTCTCTCTCTCTCTCTCTCTCTCTCTCTCTCTCTCTCTCTCTCTGTGTGTGTGTGTGTGTGTGTGTGTGTCTCCCTCTCTCCCTTCCTCTCCCTCTTTTCTCTCTTTTGCTCTCAAATAAATAAATAAAAATAAACAAAAATAAATTAAAAAAAAAAAAAGAAACTAAGGGACAGAGAGGTGTATAACACGCTCTGTCTAGCCCAAGCAGCCAACTGCAAATGGCAAGGTCAAAATTTAAACTAGTCTTTCATTAAAACCTGTGCAGTTAGGGCTGGGGAAATTGCTCATCCGGTAAAGGCTGATATTTGCAAAGCCTAATGATGTGGGTTCAATTCCCCAGTATCCATGTACAGCCAGATGCACAAAGGGGTCCATGTGTGTGGAGTTCATTTGCAGGGGCAGCAAGAAGCCATGGTGGGCCCATTCTCTCTCATAAATATTTTCTTAAAAATCTTGTGCTGTTAACTTCTAGATTTTTCTTCCTCTCAGGAGCCTTTAATCATGATTGTTTTTTCCCCTACTCTGGCAGAAGTAATGTGATAATTTGAGCATACAAAACATAGCATTTGGTGTGTTCTCAATTCTGACAGCCCCTCCTGATTTTATGGTAAAATAAAGCAAATAGTGTCACATACCCTTTTTTCAACATGCAATCCATCAGTCATTTAAAGTTTTCTGATAACGTATATAGCTAGTGTGACTATTTAATTGAACATCTGTGTATTTATTTTGCCATTTCATTATTACTATTAACAACATATTTCTCACCAATACATCATGTGTTGGTATGCTCTTTTCCCTCATACTTGCCCCCATTCTGCTGGGGACCACCCTCAGTGGGGTTACAGGTATTCTCTATGGAGTTGTAAGTTATGCTGTGGGAGCAGTAGACAGTTATTTTTGTGGGAAAGGGAATGCCTCTGGGCATGAGGTCTCAACCTGTGGCTTTCACAATCTTTCCACCCTCTCTTCCACAAAATTCCCTGAGCCATGGTGGGTGAGTTTTAAAGTCTACTTCAGTGATGAGCTCTTAGGAGCCCCTGGATCTCTGCTTTGGTAAGTGTTCAGTATCCTCAGGGTCTGTCTTCTTCACCCTGGTGCTAATTATCAGGAAAAGCATGGAAGCAGGACTCTTGCTGTCTCCCCAGTTCCTCTGTGGTTTCACCTGTGGCTTGGCTGAAGAGTGAGGGGTGCTTTATCTCCTACAGTCTCATTACCTTCTGAAAAAGAAGAACAGATTCTCCAAAGGAGTGTGAAGTCAGCATAGTTTAAATAAGATAAGCATTATTAATTTAGGGAGAATTTGATGTATGTAGCCCCTCTTTTAACTAATGACTGGTGAGAGCTTGACAGTGGAGAACATAATCTTTGTCTCCATAGGATTCTGGTGTAGCTCCCAATTCCAGATACGAGTTCTTTTACACTGAGGGGATCTCTTAGCCAATCTGAAAGCTATTGGTTACCCGCCAAAGCCATGTGCCACTATTGCACTGGCATATACATTCTGTCAGAGTATTTGCTTCTGAGTAGCTGAGACCTCTGGTTGCTCAGACCGTTGTTGGCCACTCTCCCCCAGTAGCTCATGCAGCACTTTCCAGCACTAGATGGGCAAACTATCTGGAGCCTGGCTTTCTTCTAGACTCCAGCCAAGTCTCTCCATGCTCTGTGTCAGCAGCATATGGTGTCTTCAGCAATAGGGTCTTAGCTTTGCCTCAAGTGAGTAATCGAGTGCTTTGGCAGAAAACTGTCTTGATTTGGGGACCTTGTAGGTCTCTCCAAGCTCATCGTGGGTAGCAACCGATTTCTGGTACTGGGAGTTACAGGCTTACAGGCCAGAGACCTAAAAAACAACTTAGGCTTCATCCCATCCTTTCCAGGGCTCCTCTTTTCAGGTTTAATTGAACATTTTTCAGACTCATTTTTTCTAGACTTCCACTCCACAGTTAATAGAGTAGCTTAATATCAATAAAGCACAAAGTTACTATATTTCTATTGTTGAAAATAGAAAACAAAATTAGTGCATACAAAGTCTACTAGAATCATGGCTCTGCCTTTAATGGTCATAATTCTAGTGTCAGTATTGATAGACAGGTGTACAGTTTTGTTTTCATGCAATACAACAGATGTACTAAACATATGTCCTTCATTTATCCTTGCTTTCTAGCTCATTAAAAAATTATTCATGAGTAAAATTAAAAAATAAACAGAAGCAGCTATCATCATAAATTGAGCAGTCATTTGTAATCATAACTATTACAGCACATCAGTAACTATCAAAGTAAATCATATCAGAATGAAAAAGAGCAAAGCAACATCATTATAGATGGAACCTTGAATTGGCTTCAATTTCTTTTAAAAGAACTGAAAAAGAAAAGAAAAAATTCCAGAATCCCAGTATTATGAAACACTGGTTGCTATATATTTAAAAAGGTTATCACATCAGTGGATCCTGGAAAGCTGAGTGAATTTTTATAGAATCCAATTTGACTAACACTCATTAATTCATTCAAAAACTACTGAGTGATGCCATGCATGTTCCTCACACTCATCCAATAAGATTGCTCATTATAATCAATGATGTCATTTTCTTTAAGGCATGATTTCATGCTAGTCCATGTTGACCTGGAATTTTCTGAAGCCCAGGCTGGTCTTGAACTCACAGTAATCCTCTTACCTCACAGTGATCCTTCTACCTTAGCCTCCTGAGTATAGGCATTCAAGGTGTAAGCCACTATGCATGATTAATTTTTATTAAATACTTACTGTTTTCTGCCCTGTAGCTTTCATTTTTTCCTGGCAACCTCCCATGTGACCTCTTCCTCTGGAGAACTCAGAGGCAAATATGAACCTTTTATTCCAGTCCAGAGGACCTTCCATTCAATTTCCCTGAGTTCATTTTCCTTCTCATCAAAAATCTCACTTGTTAGCTGGGGGCATGGTGGCGCACGCCTTTAATCCCAGCACTCAGAAGGCAGAGGCAGGAGGATCGCCACGAGTTCAAGGCCACCCTGAGACTCCATAGTGAATTCCAGGTCAGCCTGGGCTAGAGTGAGACCCTACCTCGAAAAAAAAAAAAAAAAATCTCACTTTGTAAAGCACCCTGACACTGGAATCGTTGTCACCTATTTCTGGTTATTTGCCCTCAGCATGCCTGAAAGTCCAGTATCTCCTTTATCATACAGAAGACACAAGAGCTAGAATGGCCACAGGGCAAAGGACTTGCCAAGGAGTGAGAGAGAAATGATGCAAAGCTATGGTGCAGTAGTACACATCTGTAATCCCAGGATTTCAGGGGCAGAGGTAGGAAGCCAGCCCAGACTACATGAGGTCCTGGCTCAAAACAAAACAAGAAAATTCCTTATTTTGATTTCTCAAAAATGTTTCAACCTTGAAACTGGTTTCAAACAAAATAAAATCATATTTTTGAAAATAAGAGAGAGAGAGAGTGTGTGATAGTTTATATTGACTGTCGACTTGACAAGACCTGAACCACCTATGAGGGACAATCTAGATTAATTAGCATTTGGGCATGTTGTATGAGGAATTATCTTGGCTGGGTTAATTGAAGTGAGAAAACTCACCTTAGCTGTGGGTGGCACTGTGTCATGTTCGTGGGTTCTAGACTGTATAAAAGGGAAAGAGCTGGCTGAGCATTAGCATTAATCCCTCTCTGTTTCCTATGTTGAATGTGACACTGGCCTCCCATTCCTGATACGCCTTCCCTACCACGATGAAACTTCCATTCAAATTCTATGTCCAAATAAACTCTTTCCTTCCCTAAGCTGCTTCAGTGAGGCATTTTGCCCCAATAATGAGAAAGTAACTGACATAGGGAGCGGAGGTGAGCATTCACCTCAAAACAAAGATAAGAAAATTATGTATTAATTTTTCAATCTCTTAAGTTGATTTTGGCTACAGAAAGTAGAAGTCAATAGTGAGGGGAAAAGTGAAGGTGGAAAACCCTGAAGGGGGAAAAATTGTCATGCAGTAGTTCTATCAACAGTATATTCAAAGTACCATAATTAGAATCCCTTTAAAAGCATATTCTCTCTCTCTCTTATATTCAAAAAATATTTTTTGGCTTGAAAATAACAGTTGTAAAGATGAAAGTCCCTTGTATACGTATATGCTTTTTTAATAACAAAAAAATTTTAACCTTCATTGTTTACATGAGTGCATTAAATTTTTATGAATCCCATATTAGGAACTTACTGAGTCATCACAGAATTGACTCAGAAAATGCTGCGAGAAAGATCTCAGTGGAGTCTTTAAGGTCTTTTTATCCAGGGGAGGGTTCCAACAGCTCTTTAAAACCCATCCTAAAAACTCAGTCCATCACAAGAGAGCTGTTTGGAGTTTTACTTATTTGATTTTTGTGTTAGTAGAGGAGGAAGCAGTACTGTACTCTAGGTTTTCTCCCTTATAGTTAATCATTTTGTGACATTCTTTGTTCTACCTTGAAATAATACAAACAACAATGCATGTCGCAACTGCAAAAATTCATTTGCCAACCACAGTAGAGCACATGAATCATAGGACCATTGAGAGATGGGTTTTTAACTTGCTACTGAAGCACAAAACAAGTCTTGCATCTGAGCCAACAGGCTGTTTGCTTTCCAAGCAGATGTGAAATGTGTTCTCTTCCATTGGTGATGAGCCACAAGAGGTTGGGGGAACCAGTTTGGTTTAATTCAAAGTCACCTGAAACTTTGTTTGAAGTTCAATTAAGGCAATTCAATTCAATTCAACCAATATTTACAGAGCTGCCTCCCACAAGCAAGTTTGTGTGCTGAGAACTTTAGGACCTACCATGAAACCTGTGCCATGGGCAGTCCCCTCAAACCCAGAGGCCAGGCACCCGGTAGCATGTCTGCACAGTGTGGTGATTTGAATTAGGTGTCCCCCATAAACTCATGTGTTCTGAATGCTTTGTCCCCAGCTAATGGAATTGTGGGAAAAACAGAGCCTTTCTGGAAGAGTGAGTTGTTGGGCACAAACTTATAAGTGTTATAGCCAGCTCTAACCCTCAAAAGCAAAACTTGTATGAAGCACTTAAATATATTACCCCATCTGATACTCATTTCATCCCTAACATGGGGTTACAATGACTTTCTCACATTTATAAATCATGACCTGAAATTGATGAAATGAAGTAATATGCTCCAACCCCCTACTGATGTTTGAACACTGCCTTATTACCTTCTTTCTCAACCCATGCCTTCTAACATATTACCCATGATTTTATCTTCCAGCCTTTCAGCCTTGTGTTTATCTACTTTTCTTATACTCCAAACTCCATATGAACCATCCAGCAGAGCCATTCCCTAGGTTTTGAAAGCCTCAAGCCCCTGCACCAACTCTGGAGTCTCCATTCTCACTCCAGGCCACAAATCATCAGTCTATACACCATTGCTTCTCAATTAGAGATGATTTTGCTGCCTAGGGGACATTTGGGGGTGTGGAAAGAAAGATGAATGTGGCACTAATGACATCTAGCAGATAATAGCAGGGATGCTATTAAACAATGGAACAGTGCACATTTCATCCCTGCATGAGAGCATTGCCTAGCCCCCAAATGTCCATAGACAGAGAGATCCTGATCCACATGATACACTGTGTTTAATACCAGCTGTCTTGTATTGTGAATTCTTTTCTAACATCCTGTTTTACTAACACATTTATACACTACTAGGCAAATCAAATACATCTGAATTCTCAGTGAGCCCAAAATAGGTGTTTAGTAAGCTTAGCAGTAATGGAAAATCACCTTGTCTCTTCACTCAATTCCTTTTCTGCACACAGATATTAAATTTTTTAAGCTTTTTTATTAAAACATGATCTCTCTATGTAGATGAGGCTGACCTTGATCCTCCTGCCTCTGCCTCTTGAGTGTTGGGATCACAGGTAGATGCCACCATATTCAGCTTGAATATCAAGCTAGACAACTGGTGTACAACATAAGCAATAAGCACACATTCCTACTTCAAGAAGATTACAGTCTAGAGGGAAGAAATGATGAGTGTCAGGATGGAAGGCATACAAGGATAAGGCAACAGAGGCCGAGCTGGGGCAAATAACCTAGTAACCAAGGATCCATGAGAAGAGAAGCTCCCTAGAGGAAGGGACAAACTGGGACACATGACAAATGAGGAAGAGACAGAAGTGTTCTAGACAAGGCGTGAGTGGCGCCTACTGAGACCAATAGATCAGTGCTCAGAGTGTGGGGCAACTTGATGGAAATGAAGGTCCTTAAAGGTACATATGGGTACTGGAATGTTATAGCCAAGATATCAGAAATCCATTGAAAGGTTTTCAGTAAAACTGTGGCAGGATATTATCTGTTGCTAAAGAACCAGTTTGGCCAGAAAAATGCAAATCATAAACTCGATAAGATATTACACACTTGCCAGGATGGCTATGTTAAAAAAAAAAAAAAAAAAGGAGAAGAAGAAGGACTGGAGAGATGGCTTAGCAGTTAAGGTGCTAGCCTATGAAACCTAAGGACCCATGTTCGATTTGTCAGTTCTCCCATAAGCCAGACACTCAAGGTGAAGCAAGTGTACAAGGTCACACATGCACACAAGGTGGCGTACACATCTGGAGTTTGATTGCAGTGACTGCTGGCCCTGGCATGCCAATTCTCTCTCTCTCTCTCTCTCTCTCTCTCTCTGACCCCCTCCCTCTCTTGCGATTTCATAAATAAAAGGGCTAGTCTGCTGAGCTTGCTGAAAGAAAGAAAGAAAGAAAGAAAGAAAGAAAGAAAGAAAGAAAGAAAGAAAGAAAGAAAGAAAGAAAGAAGGAAGGAAAGAAAGAAAGGAGAAGAAAGAAATAAAAAGTGTTGGTGAGGATGTAGAGAATCCCTTCTCCCTTATTGGTAGAAATGTAAAAGGATACAACTGTTATGGAAACTTGTAGTGTGGTTACTAAAGAAATAAATAAATAGAAATAGAACTACAATATTGTAGTAAGGATCTCACTTCAGGCTATATACTCCTAAGAGAACTGAAATCAGCTGTAGCATTATTCACAGTAATCAAGTATAAGCAAACCAAATGCTTATCGATGGGTATATGAATAGTTAAAATGTGTCATACATATATAATGAAATATTTTCAGCTTTTAAAAATAAAAAAGTCAGGCATGGAAGGCTGACTTAACAGTTAAAGTGCTTGCTTGCAAAGCCAAAGGACCCAGGTTTTATTCCCCAGTTTCCATGTAGGCCAGATGCACAAGGTGGTCCATGAATCTGCAGTTCATTTACAGTGGATGGAGGCCCTGGTGAAATCATTCTCTGTCTTTCTTTCTCTCTCTCCCCCTTCACTCTCTGCCTCTTTCAAATAAATAAATTAAAATATTTAAATAACAAAAAAGTTAGCCAAGTATGGTGAGCTAAGGCAGGAGGATGGTGAGTGTAAGAACAGCCTGGGCATATAACAAGTTCTAGGACAGCCTGGGTTATATAGCTACCTCAAAATAAAAAGAATGAACAATGAAATTCTGATTCTAGATTAACTTGAAGGGCATTATGCTAAGTGAAATAAGCCAGGCATGGGAGTACAAATAAGGAACCTAAAATAATCAAACTGATAGAAGCAGAGATTAGAAGAGTGGTTGCCAGAGGTTGGAGAGAAGGGGAAAGGAGAAGTTTCTTAATGGGTATAATGTTTTAGTTACGTGAGTTGAATGTATTCTAAAGATCTGCTGTATAATATAGCATCCAGATCACAATACTGGATTGTGCACTTAATTTTTTTCTGCAAAAACATTTATCTCATATTGTTTCATACTGCAAAACAATGTGTGTGCCGAGAGAGACCATAGAGAAACTTTAGGAGATGATGAAATTGTTTCATGACTTTGTGGTGATGGTTTCATGAGTGCATGTTATATATCCAAACACATGAAACTGTGTGTATTAATCACGTGTTTGATTTTGTAAATAGCAAGTAATGCTTTTATAAAAAGACGTTTGCAAGCAAGCACTTTTTTATGTACTAAACCATCTACCCAACAACTTAGAAAAGAGATTTGGCTTGAACGACAAAGTCCCTCTCTATAGCATATGTAAAATGGGTCGACATACTGATAGCTGTGACAGTCACAGGGAGAAACTTCTTCAAAGTGACAAAGTACTCCTATGATTTGATATTTAGGTTTTGAAATGTGTAAGAAATGGCTGGTTCCTCTAATCCATGCTCCAGAAAGGTGATTTCATCCAGGCATGGTGGTGAACTCCCTTAATCCCAGCACTTGGGAGGCAGAGGTAGGAGGATAACTGTGAGGTTGAGGCCAGCCCGAGACTATATAGTGAATCCCAGGTCAGCCTGGGCCAGACCCTACCTCAAAAATAAATAAATAAATAAATAAAGGTGATTTCAAACTGAACATGGTGGTACACACTTGTATTCCCAGCACCTGGGAGGCAGAAGCAGGAGAATCAAGAATTAGAGTCCAGTTTGAGCAACATACTGAGTTGGAGGCCACCTTGGGCTACATTACAGAGTTTTAAAAAGTGATTGCAAAACATATAAGTTGAAATCTTTTCAATTGTATTTTACTGACTCTGAATACAAACCATATTACTACAAGAACATGTCAGCCATCAGTCTTGGCTAGCCAGTAGGAGCAGAAAGACCAAATGTGTTATGAGTCTCTACCACCAGCTACCTTGGAGGGGTAGCCTAACAGGGTCAACAAGTCTGTCTGTCATTACTTATGATACCATCTTCAAATTTACCCACTTAGTAGATAGTCACTAAATATATGTTTACAGTGAATTGAATTAAAAGAGATTTCAGGCCAAGCATCTCTCTGGTTACAACTGAGCTTCTCATGAATTTGTTTTTCATGAGTATAACCTATACTGATTAGCTGACACAAACTTTCTACTCTGATTTACACTTCTATTTTTGTCATAAATGATTAAGCTGTCATCTGTCATTATGAGTGACAGATCAATTTCTGGCAGTTGTGGCTGTTTATCCAGCATCCTTCTTCTCTTCCATCTCCCATCAGTACACTTTTCCCATTCCCTCAGCATGCCTGCCCGGTGCTTCCGGCTAACTGATCCCACTTCTAGTGTCATGAGGGCCCTGCCTGTCTTAAGTCAGTCATCACATTTCACCAGAATCTGCCCAGTCTAATCCAAGTCAAATATAAGAATCCCATTTACAAAACCATGATGGATGTTTAGTTGTATGAATTGATTTGATCAGGCAATCATCCTCAGGAGTAGATGTGGCTTGCAGGATTTTAAATATGCCAATAAAATCTGAATCGGTAGAGTCTGGGCCACTCCATAATATAAATGGGGACAATCTAATCAGTTAAAGGTCCCAAGTGAAAAGATGGAGGTTGTATAAAGAAGAGGAAACTTTGCCAGCAAACAGATTAAACACAAGGTTCTAACATCAACTCCTCCCTGTCTCTCCCTGCTATTGCTGGCCTAACTTATAGGTTTTGGATGTGCCAGCCTCCTAGAATTAAGTAAATGAATTCCTTCAAATCTCTCTCTCTTTCTCTTTCTCTCTCTTTCTCTCCTTCCCTCTCTCCCTGTTCCTTCTTTCTATCTACATTTCCTTCTCTTTCTCTCCCTCTCCTCTCTCTTTCCTTCTCTCCTTCTCCCTTTCTTCCTCTCCTTCCCTTTCCTCTTTCTCCTCTTTCTGTACCCCTCACTCTCTTTCCCCCCTCTTTATCCCTCTCTCCTATTCTCTTCCACTGAAGACTCCTGATGAATGCAGCTATCATCAGGGAAGTCAGTTTGAGAACAATAGAGACACACAGGAAGAGAAGAGCCAACACAATTACGGGGGATATAAACTAGAGTCTGGATCAAACCCAGTCTGAAGCCTATCTGTACCAATCAAGATGATTTTAGTAGCAGTCAACAGAAAGTCCACTGCCTTAAGCACCATGGAAGTATATGTCCCCCGAGGTACAGACATTATGGAAGCCAGGTATGGTGGTGCACACCTTTAATCCCAGCACTCAGGAGGCAGAGGTAGGAGGATCGCCATGAGTTTGAGGCCACCCTAACACTACATAGTTAATTCCAGGTCAGCCTGGACTAGAGTGAGACCTTGCTTTGAAAAACAAACAAAAGACATTATGGAATCAGTTGAGCAGGTTCAGTAATGTCAAGGAGGCAAATTCCTTCCTTGGCTTTGCTTCACTGCCCATAATGCCTCCTCTCAAATCCAATATCCTCATACTTACTGGTTAATGCCACTGACTATAAGAGATGTTCACTTCCTCTTTCATACCCAGAGGAAGAAATTGGCTCTCCTTGCTTTTCAAAGAAAGACTGGTTCTTTCCTCCTCTTGCATTCACTCAGACTGATATAAATTTGACCTTTCCTGAATCCTTGTCAGTGGGGCAGCCAGATGTGGGGGGAGGGGGAAGGGCTGTTCATGGTTGGCTTAAGTTAGTCAGAACCAACCTTCAGAGCCTGGCCACACCCTTCAGGAGTACCTGGCAGCTCCATGGTAAGATGGAGTACAATGGCCACCAGGCAGGCAAAACAGTGTCTTCTGCCTCCCACTGCCTTTCATTAGAGATTGCTGGTTTGAACAATTCTGAATGGATCATTAGTCATTTTACTAACATCGCCTTAACTCTTGTGACAGCTAGTGAACTCATCCTTAGGCTCTGATGGCATCTGGGCACCTTGACAAAATCAAATCCCCAGGACTTTATGGTTAACGATCACACCTTAAATCATAAGTTCCTGGGCTCCGTTACCTGTGAGGCCTTGCTAACTAGGCCATGCATTCCTTTTGCCCATGCAAGCCTTGAAATTCCCTGTGCCCATCACTTCCTCGGTTCATTCGCACTAGATCTGATCACTGTCAGGCATCCACTTCTTGACTTTCCATGTCCATGTCCTGTCATCCATCAATTCAAGATTATACCCACTGCATGCCTCCATTGCCATTCCTGGGATTCCAAAAGACAAAAAACTTTTCATGGCCTTACTCAGCACTGGTGAGTTTCTAACTTAAGTCTCATAATCAACTTAAGCAAAGGAATCTGAGTCTGTCATTCACTGTTGCATGAATATGTGTGTGTGTGTGTGTGTGTGTGTATCACATTGCCTAGTCTGCACTGCATGCACTCTGTGGGCTAGGTTGGGATGTGTCCTGGTTGGAGTTCTACAATCCTAATATACCTTTGGTTGACTTCTTATCATACCATCTATCTTTTAGATCTTCCCCCAATTCTCATATCCTTATCTGTGGTCTTTCCATCCCTAGAATCAGATGATCACGGCCTCCTGCCTCACAGAGACCTGAGCTCCTGTGACATGATCTTCACCACAGTACCTTATGGTGTCCCTCCTAGTCTAGCTACACCTTTAGAGCAGGAGGTCCGTCTTCCTTGGAAAGTGGTCTTATTTATTCCATATCTGATGCCCATCCCCTGTTTATCTGCCTGTTTTAATTCTCTCATTTGGGCTTTTCTGTTTTACCTTTATTTACATACTCTTAAGTTCTCACATACAAAAAGGAAACAAAGTATTGATGGGGACTCCTGTACCCTTCTAGTTCTCATCAGTTCTCTCCTCTAGCTTCATCCGAAACTTAATCTACCCTTTCTTTTATTTACCCCTTAAGGACTGACTTGTTTTAAACCTTCCACTACTAGCATTCCCACTCACAAAGAAGACTCCTAAGGGAATTAAAGCCAACCTCTTTTTCTCCCAAAGCAAAGTGTTTTCCCCAGCACTTCATCCTCCTCAATTCATCTGCAGCATTTGACATGACAGTCCACCCACTTTTTGAAATTTGTGTCATAGTTGATTTTTTAAAACTTTTTGTTTATTTTTATTTTTAGGAGCAATAGACAGATTAAATCAATATCAGATTACATTGTATATGCTAGAAAATATAACACATTCTGTTAATATATTTACTCTTACTATAAGGGAACTAGAAAGGCAGGACAGCAAGGGTTTTTCAGTCATTATTTTATATATTCCTGCAATATTTGGATTTTTAGAGAATATCCACATTTAACCTTTTTTAAAAATATATACTTTATTTATTTAAGAGAGAGAGAAAAAAAAATAGGTAGAGAGACAGTGAGAGAAAGAGAGAGAATGGGTGCACCAGGGCCTCCAGCCACTGAAAAAGCATGAGCCTCCTTGTATATCTGACTTAGGTGGGTCCTGGAGAATCAAACCAAGGTCCTTTGTCTTTGTAGGCAAGTGCGTTAACTGCTAAGCCATCTTCTCCAGCCCCATTTAATCTTTTGATGAAGAATCTTTTTGTCAGATGAATGTTTAAAAACTACTCTTTTGATGGAGTAATTATTGCTTGTAAATATTTATCTTTTCTCTCAAGGGCATGGCTTTGTTTTCCATTTATTCCTACTTCCCATAGCATCTGAGTATATTGAAGTAATACCATAAATGCAAGTTGCTAAATGAAAACTTTCTGTATTTGCCATAAAGTTCTTTTTATTATCTCTGAACAGCTCATTGAAGAATGAGTGAATAGAGTCCATGTCACAGCGTGACAGCTGTGGATGTATGAATTAGAATACACCCTAAGAAAAGGGGGGGGTGGGAGACGGCACCATGGGGACCCTGATCAACTCTGGACTTGCTGCACTGGGCAAGGGGGAACTGTACAGTGGTCCTGGGCAGAGCTACAGAGGACATTGCTCAGTGATAAAATGCAAAGTGGTGGGAAGTCTGGAGACAGGAAGATGGGCTGAAGTGCAGCGCCGGACATGAGGCGATGAGCACATACACCAAGGTTGGCCTGGTATCCTTCTCCCTGCTTATACTTAGAGGAGAAAAGGGTAAATATCTGAGAACTTCTGGAGGAAAAATTAAGACTGTGGAGATTAAATAAGCATGGAGGAGAAAGATAAAGGAAGACTAAGTATAAGGCTAACTAAGGTTTTTAGCCTCAGCATCCAAACATGGCTAAGAAGGACAGCAGTTGGAAAGGAAGTCATTCTGAAGATGGCACAGTGAACGATGCTTAGATACACTGAGTTAGAGATGAGCTGGGGCAAGCAGGAGCACCTGTACTGAAGACCACTGGAAAACGTAGTTGAAGATATACTGTTAGAGGCCAACATAGGTGTGAGGTTTTGAACTAACAACAGCTATACTTCTCCACTGAGGAAATGGAAGTGGGCTACTCTAGGAGAGGAGAGGGTAAGGATGGGATGTGGCTCTTGTAAGAGAGAAGCCTAAGAGCAGTAAGAGAAATGGAAATGAAGCAATGCTGTCACAAAAATCAATTATGGGTCTGGAGAGATATCTTAGTGGCTAAGGCGCTTGCCTGTAAAGCCAAGGGGCCCAGGTTTGGCTCCCCAGGACCCATGTAAGCCAGATGCCTATGGTGCCTATGTCAGAAGTTCATTTGCAGGGGCTAGAGGCCCAGTGCACCCGTTCTCTCTCTCAAATAGATAAAAATAAAAAATTTTAGGGCTGGAGAGATGGCTTAGCGGTTAAGCGCTTGCCTGTGAAGCCTAAGGACCCCGGTTCGAGGCTCGGTTCCCCAGGTCCCAAGTTAGCCAGATGCACAAGGGGGCGCACGTGTCTGGAGTTCGTTTGCAGGGGCTGGAAGCCCTGGCGCGCCCATTCTCTCTCTCTCCCTCTATCTGTCTTTCTCTCTGTGTCTGTCGCTCTCAAATAAATAAATAAAAAATGAACAAAAAAAATATTTTAAAAAAAGTTAAAAAGCAACCATATTTCCATGCCATAAATACCTCCCTGTAACTTCACGACCCATCACAGCACACTAAGAAGGGGAGTGGCAGACAAGCCCAGTCCGCTCCAGCACAGCACTGCTCTCTCCTGTGCAGACCCTTCACAGTGTTTCCCAACACAAGAAAGCAAAGTGTTCCAAGGCAATTACCACTTGCCAGACAGGAGAGGCATAACTAGCTTATTAGCAATAATAAAGTGGAGCTATGAATTAGATGCATTTTTCTGGAGTCTAAAGAAAGTCCTGTTTCCTAAAATGAATTCTGCTTAAAAGCCAAAGGGATTTGAAAGCTTTTCATTTTGCCACCTGAGGAAATTATTTAAGGAAAGTAGGCTTGATAGATGTCTAAAATATGTTTTAAAGATTCAGTAGAATTGAGCTCACCAATTAGTACATCCAGACACAAGCATGGCTTGATGAGATCATGCTGACCTCTTATCTTTGGGAGACTCATGCCAGCAGAGCTGAATTATATTCAGGTACACAAAATAACCACTTGAAAATACACTGAAAATGTCCACAGGCCTTGCTAGACCACTGTCTGGACCACACACATGGAGTTTCTGATACCATAGGCCAGGGACGGAAACCAAAGGTTTGCATTTATCAAACATCTAGGAAGGGCTGGAGAAATGGCTTAGTGGTTAAGGCACTTGCCTGTGAAGCCTAAGGACCAAGGTTTAATTCTCCAGTACCCATGTAAGCCAGATACACAAGGTGGCACATGCATCTGGAGTTCAATTACAGTGGTTCGAGGCCCTGGCATGCCCACTCTCTCTCTCTCTCTTTCTCTCTCTCTCAAATATGTAAATAAAAAATATTTTAAAAAACATCTAGCTAACAGTGATGGTCTAGAGACCTCACTTAGAGAACCAACACTACACATGAACTCTGAGTTAAAGGCTGCTAGATCCAGTTTTTCCAGCTATAGACATTCTTCTTGTGAAACCACAGACAAATTTAGAAACACAGTAAGTCAATTCTTATCACTAATTACAGCATTTGAAAACAGGTCTGGCAGGAGTGTTTCAAATGCCTTTCTAAGGAAAAGCATACTGGTATGTATTTGTTTGAAAGTAAAGTCCACAACTGCTATTTGTGCTAATAAGAAGGGAAAATTGTCAGTCATATGATCAGTTCTCAAGGAGTTCCAGCATCTCATTCACAGTGGTGGCCACACAGACAAGACGCGGGAGGGAAGCTCGTCATTACTGCTTCACTATGTAACCTTAAGCAACTTACCTAATCTCTCTGTTCCTCAGTTTTCTCACCTGTGAAATAAGAAGGGGTAATAATAGTAATAGTTCCTTCCTACATCTAGTGAGAGGATATGGTAGGTACAGAACCTGACATACAGAAAGACTCAGTGAGTGTTTGGATTATCAGTTATATCTGCCATCGTATAAAAAAGAAAGCATTCTTTTGGTATGTAAACCCGAGGAATTATAAATTAAAATGCCTTCCTTTACTTTCCATATGCCATGCCCACTGAAAATCCTCTATAGGAGCTTATAATACAAAGTATTTCCAAGAGTTATCTAGCCACAGAACTTTTTTGTAAGTAGTAGCTTGAGGATAATTTTTTAAATATTGTTACAATTGTGCTAGCAGAAAGGTAATTCTTGACTTAAATACACAACTGACTTAGGCATGTGACCTAAGTATACCTAAGTCATAGAAACAGGATTAAGTGAAGCTAAAAATCTTTGTTACCCATAAACATTTTCTAGTGAATACTTATATCAAAATACAAATATACAAGTGTGTAATTATTTTAAATAATCTGAGGAAACACACACCCTCACACAATCCTCCATTGATACCAGTGGCCAATGTGCCCTCTAGAGACTTCAGAAGGTCCTTTACTCTTGCTTACATTCTGTATTTCCAATAAGTATTTGAGATCCTTAAAACAATGGGCATTGTGGGTTCTTGAGACTCAATGCTGATCAAATATAAAAACCTCCAAGTCAGGCATGATGGCGCACGCCATTAATACAGCATTCAGCAGGCAGAGGTAGGAGGATCGCCGTGAGTTCGAGGCCACCCTGAAACTGTATACTGAATTCCAGGGCAGCCTGGGCCAGAGTGAGACTCTACCTTGAAAAGAACAGGAAAAAAAAAATACTTTCTAGCTTCCTGGAGTTCATGTTCTAGATAGTAGTTAATATACAGAGCAAGCATATAGTATGAAAGATAGAATTTGAAAAATGGATGTGGCAAAGCATATGTTTTTCTGAAACAAAGTCTTTCTACATAGCTCAAGTGCTCCACCATCATGTCTCAGCCTTTCAGTGGTGGGATCTTAAGCATATGCCACTATGCCCAGCTTGTACTAACACCTCTTAACACAAACCACATCATTCCTAACTTTGTGGCTTAAGACTATACTTCCAGAGCTTTGAAGAATAAGAACTAGGAGTGAACAACTGGGCAGCACTGGTAGGAGCTCCTCATGAGATTCATCCAGATGACAGCTGGAAGTGCAACCATCAGATGACTAGATGGCATTGGCTGAAGTTGTCACACAGCTGGCGACTTGGTGTTGGCTATTGCTGAGGACATTTGGACACTGTGCAGGGGATCGCTCCATGGAGCTGCTTCCCCCAGAAAAAGCAATGCCTTTTCTGCTTACCTTTGGAAGTCACGCACTGATGCCTGACTGTATGACGGGAACGCTAAGGTTATGAACGTCACCATGGGAGGATAACTGGAAGCTCTCTTAGCAGCAGAAGTAAGGGTTTTGATTTTTCTCTAAAGTGACATGGCAAGTGATACAAAGTTTATAGCAGAAGGGCAACATGATCTGTCTTATTTTAAAAAGGATATTTTTGAGTGAACTAATCAGAACAGACCCTGGGTGGATGAGTAGCAAGGGCGGCGGCAGGGGGAGAAGCTGGGGGGAATGTCCGGACGCTAAAAGGGTATGGCTTCTTCCGGAAGTACTTCAAAGTTATGGCCAACAGAATTTCTGGTAGATTAAATGTTGGTTATGAAAAGAGAGATTAAAAAATGAGGAGGCAGGAAGAAACTCAGAGTAGGAGAAGAGCTAACAGGATATTACCCAAGTCTGTTTAAATGACCGCACTTTGAACATGCTGGTATTTTGCATAAAGTATCATTTCAAATGGAACATGAAAAGCCAAAATTGTTGTAAAATCAAGAAACTTTGAGGAGCACTTGTAACTAACTACTCCCCAAAATATGGTAGGCTAATTATATTTTCTCTGTAGCAATTCCTACCACCTAATATTTTTTTCAGACAAGAAATAATGTCCATTTTTATTTGATTTTCATATTAACAGGAACATTTTTGGAATCTGTCACCAATAAAAAACGTTCAACAACTACACAATTTAAAATATTTATTTAAAATGCTTAACTTTTCCAAACACTTAAAATGCTTCATTTTCCCCAGCACTTTGTAGGCTGAGGCAGTATGACCATAATTACAAAGTCAGCCTTGGGCTAAAGAAGAAATTCCAGGTAAACTTATAACAAGACCCTGTTCAAAAAAATTTGAGAAAACAAGATTTTATTTCACCCCTTGTCAGGAGCTTCGTGTGGAATATTCTATATCACCATGGAGATCAGCTCTTTGTAGCACAGCATTGGATTTATGGGCCACTTTCGCATCTTTATTGCTTGAGCCTTAAATCTTGAGGTTCTGATGAATTTGCAAAACAACGATAATCTAAGACTTCATATTTAGCAACTAGACTTCAGGGGACTAGGGAGATGGCTCTGCAACTAAGAGCACCTGCTGTGTAAGCAAGAGGCCTGAGAGGGCCTGAAAGCCCCTGAGTTTGATTCCTGAACACCCATGTAAACACCTGGGCATGGCCGTCGTGGCATCCGCCATCCCAGTCCTTTGGCAAGAGATACTGGGGCATGCACTTGCAGGCAAGTGGCCTGAGCTCCGCACACGCACAGGTGGTCTGCTCCCCTGACCTCCATAGGCAGGCACAGCTGGAAGCACACACAGGCTGAAAGACTCCAAGACCCCCCACGCAGGTACTGGTCGGAGTGTGGCCGAGGACACAGTGCAGCGGTGATGGCAGTGGATGGAAGGGTTGAGCTGGGACCCTACTTGCACATTTTAGAACAAGTGATTAGCCCAGGGCCGCAGGCATGTGCTCAGTATAGCTCCACGACCTGCATGGCTTGGGCACAAGCTGGGAGTTGGGGCATTCACCTGCGCTGGCAGCTAGCCCTGTCTCCAAACAACTGAGTGGACTGCTCCCCTGACCTCCGTGGGTGTGGTGCAGCTAGGGTCACACGGGCCTCCACATGGTTGAGTGGCTAGAGCATGCTGGAGCCACCAGCTCATCATGCTAACAGGCAACCTCCACAAACAGTGCACTTGGCCAGACCACCGCGCTCTGTCCTGTTGGAGTGCACAACAAGAAATCTGCCTAATCCCCACGCACTGACAGGTAAGTGTGGACTATTCAATGCACTCACACAAAGTGGTCCTCATCAGAGCACCGGGGCCTTCTGCACTCCGTAAGCTCCATGAGTTCAGGGCAGCATCACAAATAGAGTCCCAGACCACTCACATAGCCACATAAACCAAACAGCCCCCCCCCCCGCATACTCTTGAATTAAGGCCTAGCCCCAAGAATAGGATTTCCCTCCCTCCCCAAGCCTGCCACCAGAAGCTGTAGCCAATCCCACCACCAGCAAGTGGGCAGCATGGAGAGAACATGACCCTCCTTGCTCAGCCATGGACTAGGTAGGGCCACTCAGGGTCTTACCCAGAACTGCTAAGAGACAGAGCACATAATGAAAACCCTCTCCAGACCCAGAGACACTCAACCAAAACGTGTAGTTAGAACTCCAACCCACGTCCATCTGGATCTAACCTGAACAGATCACTCATTGAAGATCCCATATTAGCCACCATTTACTTCATCCATAACAAAACAACTACCCCTGAGATGGGCAAACCTCAATGCAAATAATAATAATATCTTGGGACAACAATGCGAGAGCTCTCCACCAAGAAACCCTAGCTCCACAATGAAAGTCTTCAATGAAAATATAGAGTATATACCAGACACAGAATCTCAAAATGAAAGCACAATAAGCTTATTAAGTAAACTTAATGAAACCATGACCAAATGGATAGCAGAACTGGAAGCAAATCAGCAAAAAATATAAATAAATAAATAAAAGCCAATAATCACATAAATGAAATGACACAGAACCATCAATTACAACAAGCATCATCACTCATCTTTACATAACTGAAGAAAATAAGAAATCTTAAAAGACAAATAAACTAATTAAAGGTGAGTCAACAAGGATCTCAACAATCAGCTGATTAAACTTAATGAAGATATGATCAAATGCAAGAATGAAGTCCAAGAAACATCAAGAGAATCAAAGCTGAACCTTAAGTTGGAACTCAATAAAGGGATGGTTATGATGCAGAAAAAGGCAATAGAAAAGAAAATCACTCCCAGTACCAGCATAGGGCTATCATCCACAATGAGCTTTTGATCAGAGAAACCTACTATGTTTCCTAAAAGAAAGACATATTTCTGTCAGAGTACTTGATGACCCACCAAAGGTTAGTGGTAAGACCCTACTGTTGAAGACACCTTATATAGTTGACACATACAATGGAATGGCATGGATGGAAGCTGGAAGAGTGTCAGTCCTCAGACAGTCAGCATGTCTAGTACCAGAAGGTGCTACATGGGCAACTGGGGGAAAATGACCAATATCTGTCCAAGCAACTCATGGTCTAACCTACTTAGCAGCAAATAACCTGTTGTGATGCCCACACAAGCGCAATAGTGGCACACAGCCATGGTGGGGAACCAACTGCTCTTGATTTGGCTAACTGATCCCCTCAGTAGTATGGGACCCATAGCTGGAGCTGTGAAACAAGTTAGAACCATATCCAAACATAATCCCCTTCTCCAAAATCAAGCTACCATCAATCATGGGCTACAAGAGGGCCTACACCTATTAAACTCTCTATAAAAAAGTAAGGGTTATCTCATTTGTCCGGGTGCTAACTTACTCTCCGTTGGAGAATCTGCTTCTCTTTTTCAGATAGATGTAGATCCTAAGGAGAGAGCCACCCCATCATACCTCAGAAGGGCCCTGGCTGAAACTAAGAAAAATTGGCGAAACAAGCAAGGGTACTGTTTTCCTGATGAACCGGATACCAGCACAAGGAGGAAGGAGAACAACACAGAAAAATCAACTCCTACCAAATCAGAGAGCCAGAGCCCCAGAGGCCCCCAACACCTCATCATTGAAGCAGACCAAAAATGAACCCAATATGGCTCAGGGAAATTTTGCGGAAGAGTGGGCCAAAAGAATGTCAGAGCCACATGTTGGGTCATGATATGCAGAGATATTTATCCTTAACAGAGTGGATCATGTGGAGGACTGAACCTCAGAACTCAAAGACAAGACAGATAAAATTGACTGGAAGTCAAAAACTATGATATCTTCAAAAAATCATACAAACAAATATGAGAAAACTGTGGGATACCCTAAAAAGACCAAATATCCAGATCGTGAGTATACATAAAGGGGGCATAATACAGGACAAAGGCATAAAGAACATGTTCAACAAAATTATTGAAGAAGATTTCCCTACTCCCATACAAGAAAGACCTATCCAGACCCAAGAAGCTCACAGAACACCAAATAGACTTGACCAAAGAAGTACCCCCCCACACACTACTCATAATAGTTAAAGACAGAGTACTAAAAGCAGCAAGAGAGAGATTGCCCATTACATTCAAAGGTAAGCCCACCAGAACTACCTCTGAGTTTTCAATGGAAACTATAAAAGCCAGAAGAGTTTGGGATGGAGTATTTCAAAGTTTAAAAATAAAACCTGTGGCTTCCAACCCAAACTACTGTACTCAGTGAAAGTATCCCTCATAATAAGAGAAAGGAACCCTTTTCATGACAAAAGCCAGCTCTACTATATGAGCACAAAGCCAAACCTACAGATAATACTTCATGAAAAACTCTACACAGAAGAGTTGAACAATCAACCTCCAGGGACTGCAAGAAGGAAAACGTAATGACCCAAACTAGAGTAGACATGAAAATGTGCAAAGCTCAAGAAAGCACCAAGCCCCACAAAACCTTCAGCATGACAGAGATTAAATCAACCCTCACCATTATAACTTTAAATATTAATTGTTTCAACTCCTCATTCAGAAAACACAGTTTAACTGAGTGGATCAGAAAAATGTCCCCTATCATCTGATGTCTTCAATAAAAACCTACCTCACCATTAAGGATAGACACCTCCTCAGGGTGAAAGGATGGAAAATAATTTTCCAAGCAAATAGAAATAAGAATCAAGTGGGGATGGCTATACTAATATCTGAGAAAATAGACTTCAAACAAAAGTATTTATAAAAAAATAAAGAAGGCCACTTTTAACTCATCAACAAGAAGATATCACAATCATTAATT
The DNA here is from genome assembly GCF_020740685.1 of Jaculus jaculus. Taxonomy (NCBI): domain Eukaryota; kingdom Metazoa; phylum Chordata; class Mammalia; order Rodentia; family Dipodidae; genus Jaculus; species Jaculus jaculus. Next base: position 37,365,326 of record NC_059117.1, read on the forward strand.
TGTATGCACCAAATACAGGTGCACCACATTTTATAAAGCAAAACCTACTTGACAACAAATTCTTCATGGAAATAAGAAAAACAGTCTCAAAATTCATATGGAACTATAAAAGGCCTCAAATATCCAAAACTATTCTCAGCAAAAGAAACACCACTGGAGGTATCACCATATCTGGTTTCAAGTTATGCTACAAAGCCATAGTAATAAAAACAGCATGGTACTGGCATAAAAAACAGACATATAGATCATTGGAATAGAATAGAAAACTCAGCCCTCAGTTCAAGCAAAGATGCCAACAACATACACTGGAAAAAAGACAGCATTTTCAACAAATGGTGCTGGAAAAATTGGATATCTATATATAGAAAGATGATGAATCTAGATTCACTTCTCTTACCCTACACAAATATCAACTCCAAATGGATTAAAGACCTTAACATAAGACCTGAAACCTTAAAACTACTGGAATAAAAAAATAGGGAATACACTCCAAGATTTAGGAGTATGGGGCTGGAGAGATGGCTTAGCAGTTAATGTGTTTGCCTATGAAGCCTAAGGACACAGTACACATGTAAGCCAGATGCACAAGGTGGTGCATACATCTGGAGTTGGTTTGCAGTGGCTTGAGGCCCTGGCACAACCATTCTCACTTTATCTGCCCCCTTTCTCTTTCTGGCTCAAATAAATAAATAAATAATTTTTTTAAAGATTTGGGAGTTTAGAAAGATTTCTTAAATAAGACACCAGTAGCTCAGAAAATTAAATAAATACTCAGCCAGTAGGATCTCATGAAACTTAAAAGCTTCTGTACAGACAGGCATACCATAAGTAGAGCCAACATAGAATCCTCGAAATGGGAAAAAAGTCTTTACTACCCATACCTCTGACAGAGGAGTAATATCTAGAATGTACAAAGAACCACAAATGTTGGCAAAGATGTGGAGATAGGGAAACCCTTATCCATTGCTGGTTGGAGTGCAAACTTGTAGAACCACTATAGAAAGCAGTATGAAGGTTTCTGAAAAAGATGAAAGTAGATCTCCCATCTGATCTAACTATTTCACTCCTGGGCATTTACCCTAAATATTCCATTCTTTATTTCAGAGATATTTGCTTAACCATGTTTGTTGCCTCTCTATTCACAATAGCTAGGAACTGGAATCAACCTAGTCACCCAATGGATAATGAAGATGTGGTGCCTAATGGAATTTTACTTATCAGTAAGGTAAAGTAAATAATAAAACTTTTAGGAAAAGGAATGGACTTAAAAATATTCTAAGCAAAGTCACAAGTCTAAGAAAGTCAAATGCCATTTTTATTTATTTTTTTCTTGTATGTGGCTCCTAAAATGGACCAGCTGGAGAGAAAGACAAAAAGCAGTAAGCATTAGAATTATGGGTATGGTGGTGGTTTGAGTCAGGTGTTCCTTATAAATTTAGGTGCTCTAAATGCTTGGTTCCCAGCTGATGGAGATTTGGGAATTAATACCTCCTGGAGGCAGTATATTGTTGGGGGCAGGCTTATGGGTATTATGGCCAGTTTCCCCTTGCCAGTGTTTGGCATACTCTTCTGTTCCTATTGTCCACCTGGTGTTTGCCAGAAGGTGATGTCCACCCTCTGCTCATGCCATCATTTCCCACTGTCATCATGGGGCTTCCCCTTCAGTCTGTAAGCCAAAACTTTTTTTTTGTTTTTGTTTTTCGAGGTAGGATCTCTCTCTAGCCCAGGCTGACATGGAACTCACTATGTAGTCTCAGGGTGGCCTCAAGCTCACGGTGATCCTCCTACCTCTGCCTCCCGAGGGCTGAGATTAAAGGCGTGCGCCACCACGCCCAGCTAAAATGTAGCCCCCCAGTGCAGGGAGCTGGTTGGGGCAGACAACAACATGAGCATTGCTCCCATGCGAGCCTACAGCTGCCTCTGTGGTGCACTGAGGTGAACTGAAACACATTGTAACAGAAATACAGAGGCTGGAGAACTCAACACTGAAAACATACTGCTAACACACCCAAGGATGTGGGATTGTTTGCTAAAGACAGTGGAAGATTGAAAGAGCCACTGGGTGGGTAGAAATATCCTGAGGTATAGCATCCCCACCAGAAACTAACAGAGGCCCTAATTACCCAACAGTGAATACCAAGGACCTTTCTGAGGGGTCCCTTGGGGAAATGGGGACTGGGAATGAGGTGATACAAGATATAACCTATGTAAAAAATTTATATTTATTTGAGACTCCATAGTGAATTCCAGGTCAGCCTGGGCTACTGTGAGACCCTACCTCGAAAAAAAACACAAAAAAATTATATTTATAAACAAAAAATATACTGTGTATCAGTTCTGTTGGCAGTGATGAGAAATTTCTGGAACTAGACAGTGATAATATTGCTCAACATTGGGAAGGACTAAACACCTCTAAAACATTTTTTAAATGGTTACAATGGCAAATTCTTTGTGTTTTTTGGCACACAAAAACCATTTAACACAAAACATGTGTTCCCTTAAATTAAAAGAGTTTGACCATGTTATGCAAGTTTGATATTTTAGAAATGTGAGATGCTTCGCTCAGCCACGAGACATTTTTGAAAAGCATAGCAACACACAATGCTGTGGACATTTCTTTCTGGCAACAAGATTTGGAGTTCAGCATCTGAGAAAAGAATGAAAGCCGGGTTGTATGTGACATGACTTTGAAAATAACTAAAAGAAAGAATCTAAGCCATAACAGAAAAATAGTCATTGCCCAAGTCTATACAAGAAAGGGCTGTCCTTGAGCCTCTCCCGGTCTAATTCCCTTTTCTTCTTACCATCATATTTGAGAAGTTGAACCCCCAAAGCAATGCTGTGCTCCAGAACCCCAAAGATGTGCTCTACACGGTTGTATTCAACTTTTTTACCAATCAGCGCGGTTGCCTGCTATTATCCTTCAGGGATTGCATGTTTTCTTATTTTTTATTCATTAACATTATATCATAAACAACCTTTTTTTTCTTTTTTTTAAAAAAATACCTGATTTCTATCAGCCCTGAAATGTTGTGTGGCACAGAAGCACAGTAAAAACCTTACTCATCACTATGATTAGATGTTTGGTTGCTTCTGATCTTTTTTATACCATAGGTGATAGTTTTAGCAGCATTCTTTCTTGCACAGATCTTTGGGTCATTGATTTCAAGAAAATGCACTGTCTCAGCCCTCTCACCAATGTTACTTGCTATCTTTTGAACATTTGCATCCCCCTACCATTCATATGTGGAAATTCTAATGCCCACAAGACGCACCCTTTTTCAAACCCTGACAATGCTGTTTCTTACATCGTACCTGTCCTTCATCTCACAGCCTGTGGTAAATGTTCCAGCTCTGAGTTTCAGAGTTGTCTCCTCAGTGAGACTGTCTGTGGAGTTCCTACTTTGTGCTCATCCTCTGTTTAGTACCTTCCACTCTTAATTGTGTGTATATAAATATACTTTTCATGTGTGTGTGTGTGTGTTTCTCCAAATAGGAAAATCATGATTGTATTTGAGAATCTAGCACCATGTCTAGCACCTAAGAAATATCCAGCAAATGTTTGCCATAGTGGGGAACATGTCTGTCAAAGTCTAACCTGAAAAAAGGAATTAGCATCTACACCCTAATTTATAATAAATCCAGAATTTATTTTAAAATAAACATGCTTGTCAGCAATGGAAAACAACAAAGAATTCCCCAAGTCAGGAAGATATTGAGGCTCCATATCATTAAAATTAAGTTGTAATATAAAGGGTGCTTTGAAATGGGCTAATGAGTAAACATTCAGTCTTAGTCATAAAAAACCTTTTTCCATTTCAACTAGCTTTTTCACTTTTTTGTATAAGAAAAGATTCAAATGACTAGATTTTATTGGCATCTGTCAGTCTAACTGTAGATCTTGTTTTATAAAAGAAGGGCATGATTGGGCTGGAGGCAATGGCTTAGCAGTTAAAGCACTTGCCTGCAAAGCCAAAAGACTCTGGTTTGACTCTCCAGGACCTACGTTAGCCAGATGCACAAGGGGGGGCACACGCATCTTGAGTTCATTTGCAGTGGCTGGTGGCCCTGGTGCACCCATTCGCTCTTGCTCTCTCTCCCTCCTTCTCTGTCAAATAAAAAAATCAATAAAAATAAAATATTTTTTAAAAAAGAAGGACATGATCATAATGGTGGCTAGTGGGCATTTTCTATGATGTTTTAGCATTAAAACTTCCATTGTTGTCTGGTCCTTTTATAGTTCAAACATGAAAAGAGGGTAAGTAAGGAAAGGAACAAAGTTTGATTGGCAGCAAGCATGAATGGCAACAAACGCTCCCCAGAATGACATGAATCTTGTACAAAATGGAAGTCAATGTCTACACCTGCCGTGCCTGTGAGTGCCTGAATGTAGGAAGCCTTCCAGTGATTGATGGATATTGCACCAAGTCGGTCAACGTGGTGTAGCCCTTTGGTGGTATTAATAATGGTGGATGAGAGGTGAATACAGTACTATGGATAAATGACAGTACATCCTTAAATTGCCAAGGACAACTATGACTTCAAAAGTTTCACTCTGCAGGGCATGGTGACACACACCTTTAACCCCAGCACTGGGTAGGCAGAGGTAGGAGGATCACCATGAGTTTGAGGCTAGCCTGAGACTACATGCAAGACTCCATAGTGAATTCCAGGTCAGCCTGGGCTAGAGTGAGACCCTACCTCAAAAAAAAAAAAAAAAGTAATTTTGCTCCATTATCCCATAAATATACTTTTCATGACAATTTCATATGCCCCAACTTCTCCAGCTATTGTATAAAAATTTATGAACAATATTGTTTTGTTTGGGGAGATAAGAATACATATGTCCTATTAAGTTCTCAAAACAAACTGTGGGTTTCTTTTGTAATTAAGGGACTTGTGTCGAAATGGGCTTCCTTAGCACTGGGCCAGTGGTGCAATGGATAGTGCATCTGACTACAGATCAGAAAATGGGCTTCCTGTAGATGACTTTCTCCTCATCTATCTGAGATCCATGTCTGTACCTAATACCGTACCTTATACAAAACAGAATGTTAGTAATTACTTGTTTTGAAACTATAATGGAGAAAACTATCCTTAAGCCACTTGGGAATTAATCTTCTCTTTTTATAATGCTAATGTAATTTTGCATTTACCTAAATCTGGTCAGTCTTAGTGGTACTGTCACGCATATCTATGATTTGGATTTCTATCCTGCTGAACTTCTCTCAAAGTCAAGAGAAGTGCTTAAATTTTTAACATACCACCACCCACAAACTGTCGCCCACTACCCACCTACAAACCAGTCCTCTAATAATTTCTTTGGGGTTCCATTTGTTTGCTTTTGTGGCATTTGTCCTAGAAGTTAAAAAGTGTCTTTGTTCCTATTTTTATTAGATTTCAAAATTAAAATATCTGGAATGAAGAAAAATGCTGTTGAAAAAGCAAACTTTTTCTAAATTCTGCCCCTGGGTAACCCAGTGGTTAAGTAGGATCTGTGGAATTTGGCATTTCACGTTTTATTTCTTATGAAGAAATCTTGAGTTACATCTGGGATATGGAAATTGTGACCATTTGAAGACATGTAATTGAATTTTTTAGCAAATATTCTTCAGTGATATGGAGATCTGAAGTTTTTCACCCTACAGCCGTGGTGACTCTAATGAGTTGATCACAGCTCTCTGTTGCTTAAAGCCCTCAGTGGTTTCTTACAGCTCCTTGTCAAGGTCTGGACTCCTGCTATAGCCTTTAATTCTTGCCTGTCCCTTCCCCATCAAATCCCTGGTCTCATCTCATACCTCAGTCTCCACACCAGCGATGCATGCTCCCGAGTCACCAATGCCCAACTCTCCAGCTCCTACCGTGTAGAACCCCTACCCCCCACCTCCAAGATCCCACCTCCCCTTCACACTTTCAACTGGGTAACTGTTCAACTTTGGGTTTCAGCATAAAACTCTCCTCTCATGTTTGCTCTGGTCATCACTTTTCACAGTATCCAACATTCCTCCCCCCGCACCCCTGTGGCTATCTCTGTCTTCCTTGCTGATCTGGGTGTTCTCTGAGAATGGGGATTTCACCCACCTTGGCACTGATGTACCTCCAGCTCCAACAGTGTGTAATGTGCAGCGCCATAACCATGAATGTTATGATCATACTGCACAAGATAACAGAAACCAATGTTGGTGCATAATGCAGCTATTTCATACTCTATATCTAAATGATTGACAAACATTAATATGCTATTTTACTCACGTTGATCTAATATTTACAGTCATAATGGTATAGAAGGAGCTGTAGGCTCATAGTTGTGAAGAATGTAAGCCTAAAGAAAATGCTTCTTTAAAAAACATTGCAGGGCTTGTCTTGCAAGCATGAGGACCTGGATTTGATCTGTGTAAAAAGTCAGGTGTGGTGTGGCTTGGTGGATGACATGGCAGAAAAAACCAGATCCCTGGGTCTCCCTGGCCAGCCAGTCTGGCCCACTTGGTGAGTAACAGGCCACCTCTGGCCTCCACACACCCACATGCACATGTACCCACAACACACACACACAATTGCACCCATTGTCTACATACTGAGAAGCCATACAGTTAAGCATGGCTTTTCAGCTTTTTGTTTTTGAGTTTCTGATGCATTTATTTCAATATCTGGGGGACAAAAGAGAAGGCAGGAATAGGACACATCACAGTACATGCTGGACCTTATTTACCTTTAACACAAGACTCTGGTCTGACAAGAAGGAGAGACAGTGATCTATGGAAAGGGATGAATCTACCCACTGAACTGTGAATGCCAAGGGGTGAGGGAGGGGAGGGACAGAACCTTTGGTCTTCGTACCCATGTACCTACACAGTATGCACACTGGAAATGTTTGGATAACATTTTCACTATACTTCTTATCAGTTACTAAATATAGAAATAATAAATCCTTTATGCAAGTAAACTACATATAAAATAGATATAGTGTAGTATATATGCTCTATATAACACCTTTGAGATATACTTCACACACTATATAGTTCACTCATTTAAAGTATACTGTCCTGGGCTGGAGAAGATGGCTTAGCAATTAAGGTATTTGCCTGCAAAGCCAAAGGACCCCGGTTTGATTCCCCAGGACCCACGTAAGCCAGATGCACAAGGAGGCACATGCATCTGGAGTTTGTTTGCAATGGCTGGAGGCCCTGGCACGCCCATTCTCTCCCTCTCTCTCTCTCTCTCTCTCTCTCTCAATCTCTCTCTCTCTCTCTCTCTCTCTCTCTCTCTCTCTCTCTCTCTCCCTCTCTTTCTCTCAAATAAATAAATAAATAAAATATATTTAAAATAAAGTATACAGTCCAAAGATTTTTAGTAAATTAACAGAATAGTGCAGCTGCCACTATAGTGAATTTTAGAACAAGTATTTAGTCTTCTTGCTTACAAATATGAGATGTCTCAACATCTATGTAGGTTTTAATTTTTGTCAGTGATGGTTACTGGTTTCTAGGATATAAGTTATACACTCCTTTTCTTAAATTTATCCCTAAGTACTTGTCTTTCTGATGTTATTATAAAAGAGAATTTTCTTATTTTTTTCAATTCATGTAGAGGATAGATGGAATTGTGTTAAGAAATATCTTATAAAGTGTTGTAATATTCAAAAATGTATGCCTTCATTAAAAAAATAAATTAATCCAGGCATGGTGGCACATGCCTTCAATCCCAGCACTCAGGAGGCAGAGGTAGGAAGATCATTGTAAACTCGAGGCCACCCTGACAGTACATAGTAAATTCCAGGTCAGCCTGGACTAGAGTGAGACCCTACCATGAAAAACAAAAAATTAGCCAGGTGTGGTGGCACATGCCTTTAATACCAGCACTCAGAGGTAGGAGAGGTAGCAGAGGTAGGAGGATCACCATGAGTTTGAGGCCACCCTGAGACTACATAGTGAATTCCAGGTTAGCCTGAGCTAGAGTGAAACCCTACCTCAAACCACCTAAAAAAAAAAAACAAAAAACTTTAAACATAAATCCTCTAAAACTGAACATGAACATGAAGGTCAAACTCTTGACAAGTGATTGATCTTTTCGTATTATTAAATACTAGTGGTTGTCATTTTAAAAGCATTTATTTATTTATTTATGAGAGAGAGAGAGAGAGAGAAAGGGCATAAGGACCTCTAGCCAGTGTAAATGAACTCCAGATACATGTGTTGCCTTGGGTTTACATGGTTACTGGGGAATCAAACCTGGGTCCATAAGCTTCACAGGCAAGTGCCTTAAGTGCTAAGCCATCTCTCCAACCTAAGATTGGATTCATCATACTCAGGTTCCACACAGGAAGTCATGGAGTGGATTCATGTTTCAAAGATGGAAATGGTCAATTCAGAAACAGCAATTCAATAAGAAAGTTTGTAGGCAATGTGTCTTTTCTATCTTTTAAAGTCCACCTTATTTGTTAGTCACATGGCCTGGGCAAGTATTTAGTTTCCCTGAGGCCCCATTACTTTATCTATGAAATAAGAAGATTGAATTATAAGGTGGCTTCTGCAGTCAAATGCTCTATCACCTAATAATATTCTCTGGTAATAATTTTATTAGAACTAAGTGACAACAAAAACTTAATGGAAGAAGATGCCTTCCCAATGGCATTCTTTTCTAAGAAGGCAATGTGTGTAAAGAGTTCTATCTTCTTTGGGCTACATACTAATGTTTTTCTATTACACAGGATGGGTGTAGTCACAGATCTAGAAATATTCTTGAATTGTTACTGGGGCTTTCCCTTTGCTTGTTTTGGGTGTTTTGCAGTGCTAGGGATGGAATCCAAGACTTCCCATGGCTTGAGCAAGCACTCTACCACTGAACTACATGTCCAGCTCCAAGGCCTTGTTTTTTTTTTAACTTTTTTCCTACATTTTCTGAAAACTTTATGCATTTATTTTTGAGTACAAATGTTAGATTCCCTTCTTTATTGCTCTTTTTAGCATGTAAATACCTTTGGTGTTTAGCTTGGCTCTAAGCTATTTTTCTATTCAGAACATCCTTTGGGGAAGGCAGGGTAGATGGCCGCCTAAGTAGTGTACTGTAATATTTAGTGCATTGAGATAGCTCCCCTGGTCCCCAGTGTCCCTTTTCAACTCCAGAAAATTATTTCTAAGGAACCAAGATAATATTGAATATAAGCAGGAAATGTCTTACTTCAAATTTTCAACAAATCAACAAATTTTGGGAAAATGTATTTACATGAAATCCTCTAGAAGTGTACATAATAAATATGACTGTTTATTAGCCATTACACATAAAGACATTAAACATTTCACATAAGAAGTGGTTAAAAAGAGTTATCTAAGAGGAGGTAGAACAGGCAGGGGGTTCAGAAGTGATTCAGATACCAATGTGCATGAAAGGGAGAGGGAGAGAGAGAAAGAATATATCCTAAGCAAACTGGCAAATATATACACTGTATATGCAGTAATGTAATTGGAATTCTAGTAAGAATAATGAGGACTTCTCATTTGGCATGAGAAATCATACTGTAGTACTTCGGGAATCATCAAATCTGCCTTCCCCAAAGAACACTCTAAGCAAGACAATATTCAAATGTGAAGTTTGATACATTTACATTTTAAATGATAAAATAAAAATCACATATATGCTATATAATCAAATACTTATAATGCCTATTATATGCATACATATGCATGTACATGTGCACATATATATGTAGATAGCACCCCAAATATACAAATATATCATTCATCACTTGTAAAAATGATGTGTATGTAGTGGACATACTCATGTCAACAGCAATAAACAAAACAGAGGAATCACATTCTGGGCAAGTCCTCTGTGGTACTTGTTGCTGACCCAGACCTACAACAGAGTGAGACACGGCCAGGGTTTGTGAGTCTTCTATTACCACAGGGAGCATCTGCATCTGTCAGAGTCTGGTCAGAGGTGTACAGTCCCCAGAGAGACTAAAGGGACTTCTGTGGAAACTGACTTCCCACAGTTGTGGAAAGAACCTGTAGAGGGAGATTAAAGTGCTGTTATAGCTGCAAACTGATCAATCTGAGAAACTGAGATGCTCAGCCATAGAAGTGGGATGGATTGGAGCACAGTGGGCCATGGCTGCCTTTGGTAGCTATTGTCCCTGTGGGTCAACAGCCTCTGGGGCAGGTCTAGGGAAGCAGGTGAGAAAGAAAAAAAAAAAATTAGACGCAGAACACCTGGACTTGGGTGGGTGTCTCTACACATTCCCATCTTTGATCTCGCTGTGCTGACATGGAGCTGCCTGCCTTCTGGTCTCTTCTATGGGAATTACACTCCTGGATTGACTGGGATGACACAGCATGAAACACCAAGCCTGCCGTTAAGACAACAATCTGTTAGGAAGGCTAACTCTAGGGTATCCTGTGATTCCTGCTCCCTTTTTCCCTCACCTTTGTATAGCACCACCTGAGTGTAAGTGGAAATGGCGGCTGCAATTGGTCATTGAAGCAACAGAGAGGAACACCATTCCCATGGCTGCATTGGGTCGTGGAAGATCAGCACTAGCAAAGTGGAGCAAACAAGACTGCCCATTTGAAGAGGCAAATAACCCTTCTATGAACTGCCTGGAGCAAGGACCACAAACAGTCCTTATGGGGTCTCTAGGGCAACGCTATGACAAGGAATAAAAACCAATCAAGGGCATCACAAACTATCACTTACAGCTTCTCATACACAATTTGGAGCCAGATAAGTGTTGTGGGGTGGGTGTCCTGTACATTGTGGTCCCTTTCTACTAAACACGTGGCCGCTCTCACCACTCTCCTCCAGTATAACAATCAAAAATGTCTCCAGACATTGCCACATGTGAAAATGCTCTAGTGGAGAGGCGTCTCTTTTGTACAGTAACAAAACCTGCTGGAACAACATGTTCTGTGTAGCCAAAAGGAACTTTTAAAAATAAGAAAAAGTAAGGGCTAGAGAGATGGCTTAGCGGCCAAGAGCTTGCCTGTGAAGCCTAAGGACCCTGGTTCGAGGCTTGATTCCCCAGGACCCACATAAACAAGAGATACAAGGTGGCGCATGCATCTGGAGTTCATTTGCAGTGGCTGGAGGCCCTGGTGTGCCCATTCTCTCTCTGTCTCTCTCTATCTACCTCTTTCTCTCTCTGTCTGTCTATCTCTCAAATAAATAACAAACAAATGGAAAAAATGAGCAAGGTAAGTCTTAGGCACAGTTAATTTGAACATTAAAATGCCCTCTCTACGGGGAAGGAAAGATGGCTCAGTGGGTAAAATACTTGCTATACAAACAATGAGGACCTGAGTTCAGATCACCAGCACCCATGTAAACTAACACACCTGTAATCCCAGGACTAGAAATGAGCTTGTTGGCTAGCAAGTCTGGCCAAATTGGTGAGGTCCAGGTTTAGTGAGAGACCCTGTCTCAGAAAACAAGGTGCAGAATAATTGAAGAAGGCACCCAACATTGACCTGCAGCTTCTACAGGGATCACACATGCATGTGTGCACTCTAGACATATACATGTATACCACACCCACATGCACATAAAAATAAATTTTTAAAAGAAAACTTATGTGCAGGCTGGAGAGATGGCTTAGCAGTCACATGCTTGCCTGCAAAGCCTAAGGACCCAGCTTCTAATCCCCAGAACCCACATAAGCCAGATGCACAAGGTGGCACATGCATGTCGAGTTCATTGGCAGTGGCTAGAGGTCTGGCCACACCCATTCTCTCTCTCTCTCTCTCTCTCTCTCTCTCTCTCTCTCTCTCTCTCTCTTCCTCTCAATAAATAAACAAATTTTTTAAATTTTTGTTTATTTATTTGAAAGTGACAGACAGAGAAAGAGGCAGAGAGAGAGGGAGAGAGAGAAAGAGAGAGAATGGGCGTGCCAGGGCCTCCAGCCACTGCAAAAGAACTCCAGATACTTGTGTCCCCTTATGCATCTGGCTAATGTGGGTCCTGGGGAATCAAGTCTCGAACCGGGGTCTTTAGGCTTCACAGGCAAGCGCTTAACCACTAAGCCATATCTCCAGCCCTAAACAAATATTTTTTTAAAAAATAAAATTTATTTGCTAACTTCACAGCCTCAAATTCAAAGCTGACATGCACAGTCCTACGTCTGGCAGCTTTTAGACCTTGCTTACCAGCAGATAATGACAAAAAAAAAAAAATGTTCATGTGATCACAGTAGAGGTACAACTTGTTTCGAAGGTAAAGTATACAACACATGTAACACAAGCATAATTGGAGTTCAGTATGGATGCTGCCTCGTGCCTTGGCTCCTGTTTTGCAAAAGAATCCATAAAAAAGCAGACATTGGGGGAATATTACAAATACCTAAGTATAAGGAAGGTCTTTCTGAGAGTTCCAAGATCTGTTTGCACCCTTGTAGCTTGACATACACTGCTTTGTTGCATAATGGCAGCACCAACTAAGTCCAGAATTATTTCTAAAAAGGTGCTCTAAATGACAGGCTACTGAATGATCAGTCCTCTGCTATAAATTTATACTTAAATAAAGTTGATCTGAATAAGAATAAATGAGTAAATGTGTGATGAAGACATCTCTTTTTTTTGTTTGTTTTTTTGTTTTGCGAGGTAAGGTCTCACTCTAGCTCAGGCTGACCTGGAATTCACTATGTCGTCTCAGGGTGGCCTCGAACTCAAGGTGATCCTCCTACCTCTGCCTCCCAAGTGCTGGATTAAGAGCGTGTGCCAGCACGCCTGGCTGATGAAGACATTCTTGCCTCCTGTCTTTATGGAGAAACTTCTAGACATCAAGTACCACTGTTGTCAGAGTCAAGTAAGTAAAGATGAAATGGCTGAGGTTACAGATGGGATAGACTTTCTGCTTCATGGGAGAGATTACATAATGTAAAGGTTATATTGTCAAGTAAGTATAGTGAACGTCATAACAATGTTAAGGCCAGTGAACCGTGGGACTGGAAGAGAACGTGCCTAAGTGGCCATAGAGACCAGTGGCGCTTCCCACACTTCAGACATGAAGGATTTGTTTGCTAAGTGAAGAAGCTGGACAAGTGTGCTCCAAGAACACTTCCAAGACTAAAGGAGAGAACAAGTGTCACTAAATGAGGCTAGGTGGGCATGAGGGTCCAGGTTGCAATGGTGAGGATGTCTTAGGATATGCTCAAAAATTTTAACTACGTCCTGGAGGTAATAGGAAGAACTCTGGGTTTCATGCAGAGTTTTGACATGATTGAATCTTTACTTCTGGAAGAGTTGATGTCTTTATGGAGTGTGGACCAGATTTTCACAAATCCTGGAGCAAGTCCTTCACAAGGAGGCAACAGAAGACGCTCCTCCAAGGAGGAATAGAGAGAATAAAGACTTGGGTGAGACCCCTCAGGCTTGAGTATGGGGAAGCAATAGAGACAGGAAGTAGATGCCTTTCAGAAAGTCCTCCCTCGTCTAGTAAACGAACAGGGTCAGGTAGAGACAAGCAGAAGTATATACCAGTAAAAAGACCCATTCTGATGTGGACCAGCCCCTGACCTTCAGAGCCAGCCTCTTTCCAAAAAGAAAGAAAAGCAGAAAAAGATCACTAACTTGGGTTCTATAGGAAAAGAATACACCTCTGAAGCATATTCCCAAATGTCTGATGTAATAACTGTTATGATATAGAATATAAATTTACTACCCATGTAAGAAAAATGTTGCCTGGAATACAAGTTCATTAAAAATGAATTGCCCCATTCTCCAAAGCCAATCTGTCTGCTGTTGTCAAAGACTGCTCCCAGTATCTCTGAGGAAGACTAGCAGTGTGGCTGTGCATGTAAGCTTCATTTCCCTTTTCTCCCCTAATTCCAGTCTGTAGACTCCACTCACTATCACCAACAATATGTGAATGATTTTATATGTTGGTGCTAAGTAAAATATGCTGGATTCAATTACATTTCAAGTGGCAGAGCCATAACCCATAAACACAAAAAGAGGCAAGATGTTTAGGTGAGGTACTTAAAGGCAACTTTTCAGGCATGTGTTTATGGTGGATGTCAAGGTGTTCCCTTGCCATGATAAAAATGCTGTTTAGATGTGTGGTAGCGCTGACAGTAGCATCAGCTTGTAATTTTAAGCAAAGGCATTTCTCTCCCATTGCCAACCCAACAAATAGACTAATTTTAGAATGATGAGAAATAAAGATAAAATGTGATAGTCTTACTTATATAAATATAGACCTGAAAAAGTCAAGAATTTGAAATTGGTTTTCCCAGAAACTATTCTCATTGTTGCCAAAATTGTTTAAAAGGAAATATGTTCTCAATTGAGCCTGACCTGGCAAACCTGCTGCAATTGTTTCTATCTTCAAATTATCTAGGCTGGTCTAAAGTTAAATACCTCTTTAAGGCTTAATTAAACGAAGCACTTAAATTGCACAAGCATTTAAAACTTAGTTAGGAATTGAAAAACAGAAAATTAAATCTCTAGGTAAAAAGAACTATCAGGCAGCATCTGCTAGTCCCATGTCTCTGTCGCATTGGGATGAAGGTGTTTATAAAGGCTCAAATCCTTAAATAACCAAATGCCTACGAATTGATTTTTTAAAACAAAACAATTTTTGGCACAGTATTGCCCATTAGTGGACAGGTCTGGAGAACCGGATAAAGGTGTTGCCAGGGCATGTGCTCTGGTGTTAGCAGGATGGGGCGGCACCCATACATAGACAGGTGCTGGATAATCATCTCTTGGGATTCAGAATCCCTGGGAAGGTGGGAAAGAACCTAGCTTCTGCAGGGAGCTATGCCAGGAACCAGAGTGCTTGCTATTTTGGTATGAGTTTTATAGTGATCCATGTATGGAGATTTTTCTCTCTGACATTTAGCAGAGCTGTTTTATAGAGATGAAAAGGAAAGCTGTTGATAAGATATTGGAAATTATAGAAGAATTCCTTGCACATGTCTCAAACATTGCTGAATGAATTAATAAAGGAGACTGCCCCTCCCCACCCCCAAAAGCAGAAGAAACAGAATCAGAAAATTATAGGGTCATATATCTTGGCATCTTATGACACTCCCATCCCTCAACTCTAGAGATGGGTTAATTGAGATATAAGGGAAGTTAAAGAATTTGCCCAAGGCCATGTGCTTAATTTCATGTGAGAACTCGAGATACTACACAAATGAAAGAATATTACTCGTTTACTTACTCCCTCCCTTGAGAGTCTGATGACCTATTGATAAAGTCTTGGGTCACTTTACTCTAGGGACATATCCTGAGAAATGTGTGGACTGTTAAAAGATTTTGTCATTGTATGAACATCACAGATCATATTTACATGGCTTAGATACCACTTGCTACTACACTCCTACATTATATGATGGGGACTATTGCTTTTGGGGCCATGATGATCAAAGATAGCAGAAGATTAAAGCAAACACAAGAGAAAATGATGTGAGGAAGAGATGCAATACACATGCCATGTATCTGGCTACAGTCAGCTCTATAAGCAAATTGTTTGACAGAAAACTCTGTTATCAAATGAAACACACTAAAATAATGATTCAAAGTATATTATGGTAAAGAAATAAACCAGCAGCATAAGCATTTTCTACCATAATCAAGTATTAGATGCTGTACATGGTACATGTGTTATATGTTTTTGGAGCTGGTAGCATAGTAGACTGGATCCCCATAGCATTACCACAAATGTGACTCATTAGTTGTGCTAGGACATTGTGACTGCTATGATGTCATTAGACATTAGCAATTTTCAGTTCCATTATAATCTTATGTAATCGCCTCCACATACATGGCAGGTCTTTGACTAAAATGTGATTATGCAGTCTCCCTTTCACCTGCATCTTGCAAGGACTCAATAAATGGAAATGAAATTGATTCATTTATGTCATTTATTCACTCAAATTTTCTGTATCTAAATACCTACTCATGTCAAGCCTCAAGGATAATATCATTTGGGTAATTTGCACTTTCCAAATAAGATGCGTTAAAATCAAATATGTGTATTCACTGATTGAGAAAGAATTAATCATCTTACATCAAATCATACCATCAGCCTGTCTAATACTGCACTCTGATTCTAGTAGAATTCTCTAGCTGGGGCTCTGAGAAAACCAAATCTTCCCATCCCAAAGCCCATCTAGCAATGCTGTCCATCACCCCATAGTCCTCAGCTGAATCCCTCAGGCTGTCAGTTAATGTTCAGTTTCATAAGATTTGACTGCCCTCGTTATGAGAGTTTACAAAGTTCAAATGTGCCACGGTGACTGGAAAAGAATCTAGTTCATTCAGAATTGCTTCATTTGTCGACTCCAAGCACAGCCCACTGAGCCTACAGGGAGGGACGTAGGCAGCTGTGGCTCACCTTGATGGTATTTAAGGCCTGTCCTCATTGCCTTCTTTTTCTTTTATCCACTT
Source organism: Jaculus jaculus (assembly GCF_020740685.1). Taxonomy (NCBI): domain Eukaryota; kingdom Metazoa; phylum Chordata; class Mammalia; order Rodentia; family Dipodidae; genus Jaculus; species Jaculus jaculus. Next base: position 37,381,711 of record NC_059117.1, read on the forward strand.
TATCTCTTCAGCTTAGTAAGGTCTCATGTAAGTCCAGTTTCAAAGACAAGATCTAGCTCAGCACTTTATCGCCATACACTTTTGCTTAGTTGAACAATTTCCGTTTTACATATGACTAACTAACATGACTAAGTACTTCTTCTCTGGCATGTGATGCTCCATACTGCATCCTTATGGGGTTAGTGCAAGCAAAGCGGGATTATAGCTTTCCTGAGCCATGTGAATCATACACAGTAACTTGCCCTATTAAACATGCTTCAGACATTCTAAAAATAATTCCAGATCTGTCCAGATGACAATCACATTTTATTCCCCTTTACCCAGGAGTTCTCAAACTCAAATATGCATAGGAATCACCTGCTAGGCCTGGGAAAACACAGACAGCCAGGTGGAAGTAGCCCAGTGTCCAACATCCTTGGGATGACTCAATAAACTAAATGTGGTCTGCCTACACAGGGGCGCGTCTAAAGAAGATAATTCAGACACGAGCTACAACAGGGATGAACTCTGAGGACATTATATTGAGGCAAATAAGCCAACAACACAGAAAAATGCTCTGATCTCACTTTTCTGAGGTACCTGGAGTAGTAAATTCATAGGGACAGAAAGTAAAATGAAGGATTCCAGGACTGGCAGAAGTAGAGAATAGAGGGCTGTTTAGTGGATTTCAGTTTTTCAAGATGGAAAGAATTCTGGAGATTGTCTTCACAAGGTAAATATTCTTAACAGAACTGACCCACACACTTACAAATAATTTAGATGGTTAGTTTTATGCATCGTATACTTTACCACCACGACACAGACGCACACAGATCACTAGGTCTTATACCCAGAGTTACTGATGCAGTCAGTCTGAAGTAGGGCCTGAAAGCTTGCATTTCTAAACAGCTCACAGGCATGCCCTCGCTACCAATTCTGGCCTGTGACTCTAAAAACCACTATGATGAACAACATTAGTGACAGCTCCGGAGCTGTACAAAAGGGGTTTAGAGGTGACAGTCTGGTTGGAACTAGCACAAGGGGATTTGTCTTGTCAATTAGCCTAATAAACAAATAGCCTGTAAATTACATGTTTATATGGCAAAGCCTTAGTGGAAGAGCTAAAGAAATGATCTCCAGTGGCCCACACCCTAAGGCACCTCTTGAAACATTACTGGTTTCTTAAGGTATCGTGTACATCCTAAGTATAAAAGGATAAATATAAGGACTTTGCTCTTTTATTTCACCATCTTTCTTTTTACTTTGAGAGGATAGTGTGTAGGCATTTTTAAAGAGAATATAAAAATACAGAAGGTAGAGAGATTATTTAGCAGTTAAGGTGCTAGTTTACATAGCCAAAGGACCCAGGTTCGATTCCTCAGGTCCCATGTATGCCAGATGCATGGGGTAGTAAAGGTACCTGGAATGTTTATTGCAGCACTAGAGGCACACCCATCCCCCTCATAAATAAAAACAAAAATATTTTTTAAAACTACAAAATGTTAACCAAGTTAAGAGCTCTCTACTACAAACAGAATAGATTAGCTATTATTTCATGCAGATCACGTGAAGCAATGCAATAACCCTTATCAAATTAAAATGTATAATACTCCCTGGGATGTGCACAATAGCAGTCTTGACCATCATGTTCAGAGTGTGTACCACTCTAAGCACACTCAGAAGATTTTATACTATATGTCAAATACATATCGTGTTTTACTTACTAGCCCAACATATAAAGATATATAGTAAAGAGATAAAAGTACAAATGTAGAAATATTTATGACAACAGCAACAACAAAACAGTAATAATACTTTGGTAGAGGTATGCAACAAAATCTGGAAACACTCTAAACATGAAAGTAGAAACTAATGAGGGGCAAGGTTAGTTGTACAGTATAGCCACACAGCAGAATCTGCAGTTTAGAAGATATGTTATCTTTGTCCTGCTCTTCAACCTTTCCCTTGGGGACCTTAGTCAGGGCCAGTCCTTTCTGTGGAAAGAGAAGTATATGATTGGCAAGGAAAGCTTCTTACCTTGTGAGCTCATTGGCTACAAGGACAGCAAAAACCTGGCAGTCAGCCTGCCCATTAAGAAGCCACACTGGAGCCAGGCGTGGTGGCACACACCTTTAATCCCAGCACTCCAGAGGCAGAGGTAGGAGGACCACCATGAGTTCGAGGCCACCCTGAGACTACATAGTGCATTCCAGGTCAGCCTGGGCTAGAGCGAGACCCTACCTCAAAAAACAAACAGCAACAACAACAAAAAAAGAAGCCACACTGGGGCTGGGGGTGTGGCTCACTTGCCAAATATAGAAGAAGCATTAGGTTTATTCCACAGCAAAGGAAAGGGGTAGGAAAAAATGAAGGGAGAGAGGAAGGAAGGAAAGAAGGGAAGGAAAAAGATTCTACATATACTATCTCCTGAACATACACATGTCCCAGCAATTCTAGTTTTGGACATATACCCACTAGAAATGTACACATGTGTCAAAGACATGCCAATAGACATATAGATAGGCTTAAGGATAGAAATAACTTAAAACTCTTAACAATGAAAACAGAGAGTGTTAAAAGCAGCAACAAAGAAACAATTCACAACATACAAAGGCAATCCCATCAGAATTATATCAGTTTTCTCAATGGAAACCCTGAAAGCCAGAAGGGCCTGGAATGGAATACTTCAAAGTCTGAAACACTATGGCTTCCAGCCCAAGCTATTCTACCCAGCAATGGTATCCCTCATAATAGATGGTAAAGAAAAACTTTCCATGAAAAAAGTCAATTATACCCGGGCATGGTGGCACACACCTTTAATCCCAGCACTCAGAGGCAGAGGTGGGAGAATCACTATGAGTTCAAGGGCCACCCTGAGAATTTCAGGTCAGTCTGAGCTAAAGTGAGAGCTTACCTCAAAAAAAAAAAAAAAAAAAAAAAAAAAAGGTCAATTCTATGATTATATTAACACAAAGCCAAACTAGCAGAGAATACTTGAGGGAATACACCACATAAAACAGTCAAACAACCAGTCTCAAGAGCCAACAAGAACATCACAAACACAAAATAGTAAAAAGCCAAAGAAAGCACCAAACCCATACAATACCTCCTCATGGTAGGGATTAATTCAAACCTCACAGTAATAACCTTAAATATTAATGGTCTTAACTCACCCATCAGAAGACAAAGGTTATCAGGATAGATAAAAATCTGGACACTTCTATCTGTTGTCTTCAAGAAACCCACCTCAACACTAAAGATAGACACCTCCTCAGGGTGAAAGGTTGGAAAAGCAAGCAAATGGAAATAAAAAGCAAATAGTTACTGGGGCTGGAAGGATGGCTTAGCAGTTAAGGCATTTGCCTACAAAGCAAAAGGACCCAGGTTTGATACTCCAGGACCCACATAAGCCAGATGCACAAGGGGGTGCATGTGTCTGGAGTTTGTTTGCAGTGGCTGAAGGCCCTGGTGTGTCCAATCTCTCCCTTCTCTCTCTCTCCCTCTTTCTCTGTCAAATAAATAAATAAAAATAAAATATTTTAAAAAACAAGCAGATATATTAATAGCAGATAAAATAGACTTCACAGAAAAACTAATCAAAAAGGTTAAAGAAAGCCACTTGTTAATCATCAGTAGTCTACTATCATAAACAGACAGATCATTCAAGCAGAATATCAACAGGGAAATAATAGAGCTCAACAACATTATATATCAACTAGACCTAAGGTATATCTACAGAACTTTCCACCCCAACTCTACAGACTATACATTCTTCTCAGGAGCCCATGGAACCTTCTCCAAAATTGAACACATATTAGGCCATAAAGTGTGCCTTTATAAAGTCAGGAAAATTGAAGTAACTTCCTATATGATGTCAGATCACAATGCTTTAAAGCTAGAAATTAACAAGAGACACATCAGGAACAGTACCAGCTCCTGGAGACTAAACAACACACTTTAAAAACAATGACTGGGTCATAGAAGAAATCAAAAAAGAAATTGTAAAATTCCTAGAATTGAATGATAATGAAAACACAACTTACCAAAACTTATAGGACACCATGAAGGCAGTAATAAGAGGAAAATTCATAGCCCTAAATGCCTTCATTACAAAGACAGAGAAATCCCAAATCAATAACCTGAGTGTCCACCTAAAGGCACTGGAAAAACAGAAAGAAACCAACCCAACAAGCTCCAGATGGAAAGAAGTAATCAAGATTAGAGCAGAAATTAATGAATTGGAAACTGTTGCAGTCAGGTTCACATTGCTGGTAGAAATCACCCAACCAAGAGCAGCTTGTAGGAAAAGAGAGGTTGATTTTGGCTTATAGGCTCAAGAGGGAAGCTCTATGATGGCAGGGAAAATGGCAACATGAGCAGAGGGTGGATATCACCCCTGGCCAACATAAGGTGGACCATAACAACAGGAGAGTGTGCCAAACACTGGCATGGGGAAATTGGCTATAATACCCATAAGCCCACCCCCAACAATATACTACTTCCAGGAGGCTTTATTTCCAGTTGCCATCAGCTGGGAAACCTAGGATCCAGAACAACTAAGTTTATGAGGGACACCAAAACCGAAACATCACATTCCACCCCTGGACCCTATAAACTGATAACCATACATGATGCAAAATGCAGTCATTCATCCAACTTTAAAAATCCCCATAGTTTTTATCAATTCCAATGATGTTCATACACCCCCATAGTCCAAGACCTTCTAATTGAGCCATAATACCAAAAATTCCCCAAAGAACCCATAATGGCATAGAATAAACATTCACACTGCAAAATATAGCACTGGGCATAGCAAAGAAATATTAAGCCAATACAAGATTTAAAACAACCAGGGAAAACACCAAACTCTGTACCTTCAAGTCCAACAACTCTAGTCAGTGACACATCTCCAAGTCTAATAATTCCAACCAGCAACAAGTCTCTGGAGTTCCAATTACACCCCTCCAGCTAGGCTACTCACAGTCCTGGAAAACTTCATCCAGGGCTGATAGCTTTCCTTGGCAGCCATCTCATGGTCCCAGCATCTCCACTGGGTCTCCACTGAAATCCACAGTTCATCCTCATGGCCCCATGGAGTCTCCATGCAGGCCTCCAGAAAACCTGCTTCACACTACCCATGGCCATTTCCAAAACTCAAGATCGTGTTTCAAAGTCAATGATCCTCTCTTTCCTGCATTTCTTATGCTCCACAATACCAGGTAGGGTGCCACTTTGTTAATCCAGGGGGAATAAAGGAGACTTTGAAGAACAGGACACTTCTTGAGCAGACTCCTTCAAAAGAGTCTACATTCTTCCTGTTGCACCAGTGCAGGTCAGCTGGCCCAATCTCAAAGGTTATAATCTTTCAATTGCAGCTTAAAGGGCAGCAGTTCACCCAAGGATTTTTATTTCTGTGTCACATCTCTCTGCTCACACCAGTTCATTTCTAAACAAAGCAACCCTGCACAACTTCTCAAGACACAGGCATAACAGCAAGTTTTTCATACAAACTGCCTCTAGCCTAGTCCAAGCAAAGCTCTTTCTCACCCTCATAAGCCAAACCTCATAGTCCATAGTTCATACTGCATTCAGGTCTTTCAACTCTGACCAGAATAGTCCATCCAGCTGTACTTACAGCACTGCAAGGCATCTCTTAGGCCAAGGTTTCAAATCCTCCCACATTTCTCTTGAAAATCAGCTCCCCCCAAAGCCACACAGTTAGGTATATAGCAGCAATCCCATTTCTCAGTACCACTTTACTGTTGCAGTCAGGTTTACACTGCTGGTACAAATTACCCAACCAAAAGCAGCTTGTGGGAAAAAAGAGATTTATTTTGGCTTACAGGCTCGAGGGGGAAGCTCCATGATGGCAGGGAAAAGAACAACATAAGCAGAGGGTGGACATCACCCCCTGACCAACATAAGGTGGACCATAGCAACAGGAGAGTGTGCCAAACACTGGCAAGGGGAAACTGGCTATAACACCCATAATCCCACCCCAAACAACACACTGACTTCAGGAGGCTTTAATTTCCAACTGCCATCAGCTGAAGAACATAGCATCCAGAACACCTAAGCTTATGGGAGACACCTGAATCAAGCCACCACAGAGACTAATAAAACAATTTTAAAAAGTAATGAAACAAAGAGCTGGTTCTTTTAAAAAATAAAGAAGAATAACAAACCCCTGGACAAATTGATCAAGCAAAAAGAAAGAGAAGTCTCACAAAAATGAAAAAGGACAGATCACAGGGACATCAATGAAATTGGAAGAATCATCAAGGTAAAACCAGGCATAGATGCAACAAGGAAAGAAAATTAAAGTCCTATATCCCCGATGAACTTGGATGCAAAGATCCTGAGCAAAATCTTCATAAACTGAATTCAGCATCACATCAAAAGCATTATCCACCTTAATCAATTTGGCTTTATCCCAGGGATGCAGAGATGGTTTAACATACAGAAATCGGTCAATGTAATATACCACAGAAATAAATTGAACCATAAGAACCACATGGTCATCTCAATTGATGCAGAGAAGGCCTCTGACAAAATACAACACCACTTTATGATCAAAACACGGAAACAAATAGGCATGGAGTGTTTATATCTCAACACAATAAAGGCTATGTATAAAGCTCCTAAAGCCCAAATAATATTTAATGGGGAAAAACTCAAAGAGTTCCCTGTGAGATAAGGAACAAGACAGGGGTGCCTGCTCTTACCCTGTTCTTCAACATAGTACTAGAAGTACTAGCCCAAGCAACACTACAGGAGAAAGAAATAAAAGGAATTCAAATTGGAAAGGAAGAAGTCAAGTTAGCCCTATTTGCAGATGACATGATCCTATATACAAGTGACCTGAAAGTCTCCATCTCAAAACTTCTAAAGATGATAAATTCCTTCAGCAAAGTGGCAGGATACAAAATCAATGCATAAAAAATCAGTAGCTTTTCTATATGCAAAGGGCAAATATACAGAGAAAGAAATTAATGAGGCAGTCCCATTTTCAATAGCAACAAAAAAATTAAACAACATGGAGTAACACTAACCAAGGATGTGAAAGATCTATACAATGAAAACATAAAAACACTCAAGAAAGAAAAAGATGAGGACTTGAAGAGATAGACAGACCTCCCATGCTCTTGGATACGTAGAATTAATATTTGAAAATGCAATTATACCAAAAGTAATATACAGATTTAATAAAATGCCAATAAAAATGCCAGTGTCATTCTTCACAGAGCTTGAAAAAATAATCTGAAAATTCATATTGACTGGTAGCAAACTGGATGACCATATATAGAAAAATGAAATTAGACCCACTCATTTTGCCATACACAAAAATAAAGTCCAAATGGATTGAAGACCTCAGTATAAGACCCGAAACTCTTCAACTAGTGGAAACTAAAATAGGAGGCACTCTCTGTGATATAGGCCTGGGAAAAGACTTCCTGAACAAATCCCCAGTAGCCCAGAAAATTAAACAAGCACTCAACCAATGGGATCTCATGAAGTTAAAAAAGCTTTTGCACAGACAAACATACCATAAGCAGAGCCAATATATTACCCACTGAATGGGTGAAAATCTTTGCCAGCTATACCACTGACAAAAGCCTAATATCTAGAATCTACAAAGAGCTCACAAAACTAAAAAAATTAAAAGTCAAACAACCCAAAAGTGGAGCAGAGAACTAAATAGGGACTTCTCAGAGGAAGAATTACAGATGGCTAACATACACTTAAGAAAATGTTCAGCATCCCTAACCATCAGGGAAATGCAGATTAAAACAACTATGAGATTCTACCTTACCCCACTAAGGATATCAAACATTAAAATGTCAAATGAAAACAGATGTTAGCAAGACTGTGGAGAACTAGGAACACTCATTCACTGTTGGTGGGAATGTAAGCTGGTACAACCACTGTGGAATTCAATATGGAGACTCCTGGAAAGGATGATTATAGAGTTACCAACAAACCCTGTTTTTCCCTTACTGGGCATTTACCCTAAAAGCTCCACATCTCACTTCAGAGGTATTTGTTCAACCATGTTTATAGCTGTTCAATTCATAATAGCTAAAAACTGGAATCAACCCAGGTGCCCATCTTTGGATGAATGGATAATCTTCGAAGTCAGACTAAAAGGTGGAACCCTCAAGAGGACCTGAGAGAAAGCACCTGAATTGAAGGGCTGCCGAGAGGATAAGACAAAACCTTACCTCAAATTTCTACTGTTTCTCTTTCTTATCTTTTCCCATGGCCCTGGCCTGTAATTCCCAGTACAAGATGTGGTCTATATCCACAATGAGCTGTTGATCATTGGGACCTACTACATCTCCCAAAACAAACAAGACAGACTTCTGTCAGAACACTTGATTACCCAACAGAGGCTAATGGCAAGACCTTACTGCTGAAGACACCATACACTATCAGCTCGGACCATGGAGAGACCTGTTTGGAATCTGGAAGAGAACCAGTTCCCAGATAATTAGCCCATTTAGTGCTGAAAGATACTACATAAGCTACTGGGGGAAAGTGGCCAACATCTGCCCAAAAAACTCAAAGGCTAAGTGACTCAGAAGCAGACAACCTGATGCAGTGCTCACACAAGTGCAATAGTGGCACACAGCCATAGTGGGTAACCAACTGCTCTTGAACTGGCTAACAGATCCGCTCAGTGGAAAGGAAACTATTTCTGGAACTGGGAAACAAGTCAGAATCATATCCAGATAATAATTATCAAGCTCCCAATAACCTTAGACTATAAAAGGGTCTACAACCCTTTAATTCTCTCTAAATTAACAATGGTTATCCCACTTAACCAGTGCTGACTTCATACTCTGTTGGAGAATCTGCTTCTCTTTTTCAGACAGGAGCTAGACCTGAGGAGATAAATGACCTAGTGCACTCCACCCCCACCCCAGATGAAACCATAGAGGAATTGAGGAATGGGGTGTGTGTGTGTGTGTGTGTGTGTGTGTGTGTGTGTGTGTGTGTATACATCTGAAAGTATAACTACCATATGACCCAGCTGTACCACTCTTTCTCTATGTGCCCTCTGTAGTCACCTCCACATTACTGGACAAACACCCTGGCCAGAAGCAGATTATGTAAGAAAAGGGTTTAAAGAAAACACTGTATTAATACACAAAGAAATTCTACACAGCCATAAGGAAATCAAAATCATGGCATTTACAGGAAAATGGATACAACTAGAAATCATTATGCTTAGTAAAGTGAGCCAGACTCAAAGAAAAATGTTGCATGTTTTCACATATATGCTGAATCTAGATTTGTGTGTGTGTGTGTGTGTGTGTGTGGTGTGTGTGTGTCTGTGTGTACCCATGTACATATACCCGCATTTAGGTCAGGAAAGTACAGAAGAGACTATGAGAGGGGAGAAAGAGATCTTAAGGGAGATGGGAGGGGGAAAGAGAGGGCGATGGGATACATGTGACATGAAAGCAGAAAAGGACATTATTTGGGAATAGGAGGGAAACCAACGGGAGGGGAGCAGGGGACAGGAAGGACAGTGTGGTAGTTTTAATGTCTGTACCCTATAGACTCTGGTGTTTTATTAAAATTGAGTTTACAGCTTCCACCTCTGGCAGGCAAACTTCTGCTACAGGGGAGTGTGTCACTGCAGGCAGATCCATATTTCAACCTAAAGGTATGCAGAGAAGCTTTTGAGCTCTGGCTGTGCTTTCTTGTGGTGCTGCGTATTTGGTGAACTCTCTCTGCTTGGATTTATGAATGGGGGTCAGCTTTTACTACCACTTAATGGCATTTCCCCTGAATCTACAAGCTTACAGTAAATCCCTTCCTCCCATAAACCGTGTCTTGTTTGGATGTTCATCCCACCAACAGGGAGCTGACTACAACAGACAGTAAGTAAGGGAGACAAATTAGAACAAAGTGTAATAGAGGTATGTATGAAAATGGCATATGGAACCTAGTATTTGTATGCTAACTTAAAAATTATTTTTCAAAAGTAGAAGCTAAATTAATATGTTAAAGAAAAAGAACTGATGTTGGTTAAGACCCCAAATTATAAATCCATATATTCATCCATAGTTACCTGGGTAAATGATGGTATACTCTATATGCAGTATGATAGTATTTACTAACAGAAATGAAAAATGGTAGCTGCTCCACTGCATAGAGCATGGAGGGAGCTTATAAAAATACTGTTCAGTGAAAAAAAAAAAAACATAACACACACTATCATTTTCCACTTCTGGTTCAACATCTGGCAAAATAAGTCTTCACATTTGAAATCATGGAAGCAGTTGTCTCTGGGGTTGGCAGAGATCAGAAGAACACAGGAAAAGGTTCTAGGGAGTGGGTCATGTTCTGTTTCTTAAACTGGGTGGTAGGTGGATGGATATATTCAGTTTGTGAGAAACTTCATTGCATGTATGTGCATTATACTTTCTAAAGAGCTTATAACAATACAACTAATTACATCTGAAAGGAGAGAGGGAGCAGAATGAAGAAAGTGGGCTAGAAAGCAAAGCAACTCTGAATCGGTGTTGCTGTACAGGTTTAACATGTTGTACATATTCAAAAAAATAAATTCAATAAAATTTAAAAACCGTATATGTGCGTCTCTGTGTGTGTGTGTGTGTGTGTGTGTGTGTGTGTATTCATGCATTACATGTAAGTAATTAAAATTGTTTTGCCTGGTGTTAACTTTCAAGGGAGATATGTGTATATATGTATATTTTAGAGTTTAACATAAATCTTAAAATGGACAAGACCATGTCCTCTGAAATGTCACAATGATAATTCTGAATTTCATTTGACAGCTTTGAAAAAAAATCATGAATGTAAAAAGCTCAAACCCCAGGGGGGAAGAATATGATAGAAACACAAACAGCTAGAAAAGCACTCATTATTATCCAATGTAAACAGATGTGCTACAGCTAGGCATGTACTAACCTAAAGGCCTTTTAGAACTGACAAAATGTGTCTGAGAAACTGTATACCCAGGCAGGCAGCTTTGTGAGCCACGCAGTAAACTAAGCATTCTGATGGAGTCCCCACTGGCTTGGTCTTGGACTGCATCAGTTATTCAGTATGCTTCCCACTGACCACTGCAGAACTGGACAACATGTGGGTAAAAGTAACAAGCAAATGGTCCACAGATATTTTCATATTGAAGCTCAATTTCCTCTCCCAGCTACATGATGCAAGCGGGATTGAGAAGAAGCCAAAAACCTTTATCTTTTGACCAACAAGGAACAGGTACATAAAAAGGAGCAATCTGAATCACATCTGTGAAGAATTGTGACCCTGCAATCTTATATTACAAATAGGGATAGAACTTTGAACACTATTCTAGTTTGGGGGTTCAAATCTAGCTCCGTGTCTTACTAATTTTGTGACTTTAACTATATTCCTTAGTCACCTTGGGCCTTGCATTTTATCTAAAAAAAAAAAATGGTTAGTGTAAAATTAACAAAGGAAAAATATATTGGCAAGGATTCTGTAGAAAAAAACAGATCTAATAGGGTGAACATGCATTATAAAGGGGATTTATTAGAACATCTTACAGAAGATGAACTGGGGAGGCCCAACAATTACTGTCTGCAGGTTAAGGAGTTGAAGAACCTAGTAGCTGCTCAGTCCATGAGGCTGGATGCCTCAGCAGTTCCAATTCTGGCACTGAAGACCTGGAGGATTCCTAGAGAGCTGCTGGTCTTCAGTCTCATTGGAAGGCTGATGAGGTTAGGTTCCAGTGTTCATGAAGAATGGCAATAACAAAGTAGATGCATGCTCCAGCAAATACCACAGGCAGCCAGACAAAAGGCTCTGTGTTCTCTTGGAGCTCTTTTATATATAGCCCACATCTGGAAAGGCTGTTGATTCTAGGGTAAGTTCTTCCTCCATCATCAGTCTTTCCTGGAAACACCCTCACATACCCAGCCAATCTTACTTGATTCCTAATCTGGTCAAGTTGACAATACAATTTAACATTCACAGAAAGATTCTTAAAAGTTTGTTTGGTAGAAAACACTGAGATGGACTCATTTGGGGATGAAAAGTTTATTGGGTTAAGGCCATGGTTAGTACACTATGGAAAAGTATTGCAGTGCCAGAGAGAAGGGAACTACAGGTGCCTTCTCCTCAAAAAAGGATTTCCTTGCTTTTATAAGTTTCCAGGGAAGGGGGAAAGTTCCACACTATGTGACCCAGCTTACATGCTAGGAGCCACAAAGAATGACACTGGACAGGACCCCAGGCCATAGTTCAAGTTGTTGTAGAGTCCCTGGCAACAAGAGGGCTAGTCTTGCTTTCCCACTTGAACTTACACCATAGGCAGGAGGGCCTCTTTAAGTGTGCTAACAGTAAGGAACATTGTTGAATTCTATATGCAATAGGGCACATGAAGTACTTATATAGCCTGTTTTAAATATATTAATATTATCATGATCCACACCATACCACTACACACTACACCATACCTTATCATTATGATGCCATACTATATACCATCCTATATCTCTTTGTGCATTACTAACCAGAAAACAAAGAAAAGCTTTTAAGTAATATGCAATGTTATTTGTTCTAGTTTGAGGTGACAAATGAGGAAATGTTATTTTTAGCAGAGAGCTTTCTACATCCAACCATTATGTTTCCTATCTGCAGAAAGAGTCATGAAGAAGAATCATAGTAGGATGTAAGCCTGCGATTGACAAGAAGGTGTTTATTTGTCATTCATAAATTAGCTCACACACATCCTAAAAACTAAGCCCAAGGACAGGCTCCCACTCAGAATGGACAGAAAAAGTACTGTTTGGAAGGGGCAGCCAGGCTGGAATGGTCGAAGTGTGGGTGAGCTGGAGTGGGTGGCCTGGAGAACACTGGCTGGCACATCAGTATTTGTTGAATGGATGAGACATTTAAGAGACAAAAAGGTCCTCAATCCATAACTGACCTTTATAAAATTTGTAAGTCAACTTCAATTTTCACAGGTTTACTTCAGTGTTTCAATAAACCCTTTTCAGAAATAAAAATTGGGTCATCAGTCACCATAAATCCTAGCTAAATCTGATGGAGTTAACAGACAAGAACAAATAGGAGGCCTTAGGTCAAAGGAGTATGTATTCTAGAACAACAGCAACAACAACAAAAATGTCCTAAAACTCCAGGAAAGAGTAAAGATATAATTTAGGTAGGTTCACAGTGCAAAGCCAGATGTCACAGGTGAAGATAGTTATGTGTGAAAGACATGAACCATGCAAGACAGGTTGATTGGCAGAATAAACAGAGAGAACAAGATATATAGACTAAGCATGGAGGCCCAGCTAGCTTTGATGTGAGGGTTCCAGGTCAGTAGTGTATGCTGTCTCTTCTAGCATCAGATAATATATTAGATAAATATATCACACAAATGTAGGGAGGCTAAGCGCCAGTGCATGAAATGCCAATGTGTGTTCTGGACCCCATTATAAAATGAGGGGCTTGTCCTTTTTTTTACTATGAGATATGATCAAAATATTTTGAAATCTTTTGCTTTAGGGACAATGGGAACTACAAGAAAATTACACCCTTGTCAGTGGTAATTAGTAAAATGAGTTACAGTTGTAGTTGACTAGGAAAGATATGGCTGGGGAGGGCAGTCTTACCACCATGTTCCAAGATCTAGTTCATCATTCATTCCATCAGTAAAAGGATTTGACTGTGCAGCCATGAAGAGATGATCAAAATTTTGGGACTGATTCATACATTAATTTCCAAAGAGAAAAATATGGGTGTGCACAGCTATTGTGACCATTGATTCTATGAGAAAAACTTCCTTGAGTAGGCACATAAGTATGGCTTGATATACATTGAATCAGAGTAACAGTAATTATCTGATAATGTAAGTGATAGTGACATTTGAGTATGAGCACTCTGTATGATAACAATTAATAACAACTAACATTTATTGAGCACTTATGGCATGTTAAGCAATATACTCAACACTTTATATCTAATTTACTCCTTACCGTATGAGATTTTCTCTCATTGTAGAGCTATACCCACCAAGCAGATGGCATAGTGATGTCAATTTGTCAGTCTTCCTGAATTCATGTTAAATTCTCATTCTGTGACTTTATTTTCCCTGGCCACATTAATCCTGCTCACTTTGGTCCCAACCTGGTCTACTTGCTCTCCCAACAACGTCCTTGATGAACAAGTGTGAGTGCATAAATCACAAGATAACATGGAAAATTTTCAAAAGAATCAATCTGTCTTAACGGCAAACAATTTCAAAAGGTTTTATAGGAAATTAACTAGATTCTTATGGAGCACAATGCAACATTTAACCAATGTTAAATGAATCTGTAAGAAATTTCATTCTTGAGGTGAAAATTTAAAGATCTGTCCTTTAGGGTATGTGGTAAAACAGGTTAAAAATAAAAATATTAACACATAAGGGTAGCACAAAACAGCTGGAGAAGCCAGTTTCTAGAGTTATACGAGCATTCTTCTATCAAGAGACTATTATACAGATTTAATATAGAATGCAGCTAAAATATTTTGAGGTTTTCCTCTTCAGTTTGAAAGCACTGAAGAAGAAACACTTCCAGTTATGCAATGGTCTCTTCCTTACTGGCTCTCTCCTACTGAGCACTATAAACAGTTTTGAGAACATTTGATCGATTTCTTGTTATGAACAATCAAAGAATTTAATGCAAACAGATTTGCTTCCTGAAGGAAATGATCTTCCAATTTTCCAACTCATGTATTGTTACTATAGTATTAGGTTGTTTCAAAATGACATAGTCATGGTCTTGTAAGGCCCAAATATAGTACCTGTATACAGATATACACAGTACAACTGGAAAAGCATCCCGTGTGTTCACCTCATGTAACAATTAATTCCATCAGGTGCTAGTGGGGAAAGGCGGTGCATCCCTCTACACCAGCACACAGCTACTGCTCATCTCCCCTGTTTTTACTTCAATCCTGTTAAACAAGTCAGCAGTCAACAGCACTTTCTACAACTCACCTTTCACAGGCATTTGTCCACCGACCTGCTTTTTTCACCATATGTACAACAGGTATAGATGGGTATATACTATCAGCTTTGTTTACAAGTTTATCTTGATGTTTCAGTGGGGGTGAAAAACCAACTATTTCAACTAATAATTCCCAAAAAAGCAGGGGGCGGGTATGGCTATGATTCATGTATACAAAGGACCCTATGAAAGAAACTGGAAATCCATGTTGGAGCCCAAACACCTAAGCTAAAATTTCTCACCCACCCCTGGTTGCCACTGAAGTTGCTATTCTCTGAATTGTATGAACTAAACTCTACATGGGAATTTTCAGATCCACCTCTTGCAAAAAAACGCAAGTTACATTTTTGCCTCTGGCAAGGTGCCACAGCAGTGTATCCCAGGTACAGGGACTCCACATGTGAGGGCTGTGGCAGAGGCAGAGGTCTGGAAAGTGGATAGTTTGCTAACAACTTCCTTACTTCCCAAAAGATGTAAAACAACAGTGGAGGCATAATTTCATCCAGAGTGAAGGTGAGTGTTCAAAATCAGTAATTTACAGTCACAAATGTTAGGACATGAGGGAAGAGATGAACAAAGGGTGACAGTTTTTACGGTCACTGGGGTGTTTTCCACCATGTTTCTGCACTAGACAATTGTGGGATGCCTCTGCCTACCTGTGTACCATTTACACTGGTTACAAAGAGAAAGCTCTTCTTGGGCTCACTGATCAACCTGACCTTGGCAAAACAGAAACTACCAGGAAAAAAAAAAAGCACAAAACGTTATCGTTGGTTTTCTCAAGATGTCCCCAAATGCCCTTGCAAGATGACCAAAATCTCAGCGAACGAGCTGGGACAGTCCTGGGTCTACAGACACAGGCAGAGGTGCAATGTGAGGAGATGGATGAAAGCCTTGATTCTATTCTGAGCAGCATGAATGGGGACATGTGCCACCTCCAAAGCTGTGACAGTTTCAAACACTTTTTGGTTGGCGAACCAGTGCACCTAAGGTGGATTGGTGTGAACTCCAGCTTCCTAGTCTGGATAATTTTTGACTTTTTTCTTTCTTTCCTTCCTTCTTTCTTTCCACCTCCTCCTCATTGTCTTTTTGGTTCACACACACATGGACAGCCACCTCAGGTGGTAGTGATAGCAATATGCAACCCATCCTTGTCCCCTGGATCCAGCTTGGAGATAGTGTACAAAGGATGGAAATTTACTGCTGGAGTAGTGTCTTCCCCTTGTTTCTAACCTAAGCACAGAGGCAGGAGGGAAGATGAGAAACCTGCTTGTCTGGGTTGGGTGGAGCCAGGTATGAGCTTCCTGCATGGATAACTTATTTTCCTTCCCCAGAAGTTCAGGCTTATGTAGCTGCAGTCTGGCTGGGCCACAGATAAGGTGGTTGCTGAAGTTTATTCGCACACACTTGCAGCTCTTAAAATACTGGAAGATATCCTTGTCATATGTCCTAAAGAGGGATTTGAATTTGTCTGTGGTCTCACTTTTACTGAAGATAAGTATCACTGTTTTGTCACACAGGCAGTTGCGGGTTAAGTTCATAGTTTCAGTCCCTAAAAAGCACCCCACCTTTTACAAGGAATGAATCAGCAATCCACTGACAGAACTGAAGTAGTCAAGCTGGAGACAGGCTCTTTTTGAAGAGACCCAGTGTGGCATTGCTCAACCTCCCTGTAAACACTGCCTGTTCTCCTTGATTGATCAAGTGTATAAATTTCCTGAGCCCTGTATTGACAATTAGCTCTTAGATTCTGTTTGTAGTTAATTTTGTTCGTTAACATTTTTTTCAAAATTAGCATTTTGTCTCTTGCTCTGATTACAAAAGGTAGAATACACATCTATGTACAAAGTTTTGAAAATTTAGAGGAACATAAAGGGAAAAGTTAATTGCCTTAAACACATCAATCAGATATAAATTATTAATCTGCTCCATGTCTGACTATAACATGCCATGAATTAGTTAAAATCCTTGCATATATTGATATAAACATGAGCATATAAGATTGAAATAGTATTGTGCCTATTTTTATTAGGTTACTATTAGTATAAAGTATAATAGCAACATTTTTTATTTATGTAAATGTATGTGTGTAGAGTGGGCTTGTGTTTGGGTATGGTTCTGACTTGTTTCAAGCTACCATCAATCATGGGGTACAAGAGGGCCTACACCTATCAAACTCTCTATCAAAAAAGTAAGTGTTATCTCAAATTTCCGGGTGCTAACTTACTCTCCGTTGGAGAATCTGCTTCTCTTTTTCAGATAGATGCAGATCCTAAGGAGAGAGCTGCCCCAACATACCTCAAAAGGGGCCCAACTGAAACTAAGGACAATTGGCGAAACAAGCAACGGTGATGTTTTCCTGTGAACCAGATACCAGCACAAAGGGGAAGGAGACCAACACAGAGAAAAATCAACTCCTACCAAATCAGAGAGCCAGAGCCTCAGAGGCCCCCCCAATACCTCAGCACTGAAGCAGACCAAAAATGAACCCAACATGGCTCAGGGAAATTTTGCGGAAGAGGGGGCGGAAAGAATGTCAGAGTCACATGTTGGGTCATGATTTGCAGAGACATTTATCATACCAATAACTGTGGGCTAACTCCACAATGCACGACCCATTTACATCAACAAGGAGGGTATAATGGGAGGGGGTAGATCATGGATGAACCTAAACAATGGTACCAAACTGCCTGTATTTGCTGAAAAGAAAACTAATAAATTAAATTTAAAAAAAAATGTATGTGTGTGACTATGTAGATGTGTATGGTGTGTAGTGGGGAGTCAAAGGACAATATTAGGAGGTTTGCTGTCCCCTTCCACTTCCTTTTCTCCTGTTTGGTTATAATTTTGCCACTGATGCTGCTTGAAGCTTCTGGATTCAACTGGCTTTACCTCCTGCTACCGTAAGTGCATTGAGATCACAGATGCATGGGCTGCTTTGTGTCTGGCTTTATGTTCTGGAGAATAAAACTTGATCTGGTAGGCTGCAAGAAAAATTCCTCCCACCACTAAGCATCCCAGCAACATTATTTTTATTACTTATCTATATCATAGTCATTAAAACATACACAATAATTTAGTTTAGAGTCATGACATATAGTATCTAATAAACTTGGAGATTTTGGGTTGGTTTCAGTTTCTCATTCTTATAAATGTACTAGTACGAGGCTGGAGAGATGGCTTAGCGGTTAAGCACTTACCTGTGAAGCCTAAGACCCCAGTTCGAGGCTCAGTTCCCTAGGACCCATGGACCCATGTAAGCCAGATGCACAAGTTGGCGCATGCATCTGGAGTTCATTTGCCGTGGCTGGAGGCCCTGGTGTGCCCATTCTCTCTCTACTTATCTGCCTCTTTCTCTCTCTATCACTCTTGAATAAATAAATAAATAAATAAATAAATAAATAAATAAATAATTTTTTAAATTATTAAAAAATAAATGTACTAATATAAAATTTTTATAGATAAATTTTTATGATTATGTCAAGTTATTTCCTTCAGATGAAGTTCTTTCAAGTCAGCATAACTTTCTTTCTGGGTCAAATAACATGCATATAATTTAAGAGTTTTGAAGTATTAATGAATTGTACCCAAGAAATATTTATAACAGCTTATATTTTCAAATGATAATGTCTATTTTCCCATATCTCAACAACATTAGGTATATATTATTAGGCATTTTAAACCAATTTTTAGGTGAAAATTGGTTTCTTGTTTTAATATGCTTTCATGATATCTTGTGAGGTTAAACATTCATTGGTTTCTGTAGTCATCTCCTGTGAATTGCCTTTTCATGCCTGTTCCTTGGCCATTGTTCTATTAGTATATTCGTCTTTTTGTCTCCTATTTATAAAGGTTTTTTTTTTTTTTAAACCATACATGGTGACTTTTTTTTTCCACCAATGGTATAGCTATTCTTTAGACATCAAATTTGGGAGACCATGTCATCTCTGGCTGTGTTTTTAATCATTGCTACTGCTTTAATTCCAGCACTCATGTTCTGTTCCTTGGAAAGGCAGTGTGATGACAAAGAAATACACATTTGATTTGGTATCAGAAAGACCTGTATTTAACTTTCACATTTTATTGATTAAGTAACCAGCTGTGGGAACCATAACTTGATGTTTTTGACCCTAACTTCTGTTTTAAAAAATATTTAGTTAATTAACTAATTAATTAATTTGAAGAGGGAAACTAGAGAGAGAGAGAGAGAGAGAGAGAAAAATGGGCACACTAGGGCCTCCAACTACTGCAAACAAATTCCGTATGCATGAGCCACGCTGTGCACCTGGCTTACGTGAGTACTAGGGAGTCACACCTAGATCCTTAGGCTTCACAGACAAGTGCCTTACTCGTTAGGCCATCTCTCCAGCCCCCAACTCCCTTTCAACTGGGAGTCTATCTGCCTCACAGGCATGCTGAGTGAAAAGTCTTCCACATCTGCTTCCACAGAGCAGCTCTTCAGCAAGCAATGGTGGCCTTCTCCTGCCCATTGTTCTTTGATTTTGATCACGAGCATAAGCTTCATATGAGCATCGACATAACCACTAGAGCTCCCTTTCTAAGTCAGAAACCTAATTGTAAAGGAGTGATTACACCATCCCACAGGTCAAGACGAAGCCATTCCCCAAGACTTGCTTTATGCCCTATTTCCATCTGGATTCAGCGTCAGTCCCTCTTTTCTAGATGCTTCTGGACTCTACTCACCAAACTGTATCATGTCTTCCTGATTCCCTAGGTCCCATCCCTGTCTCAAATATTCTTTCCTTTCCTGAACCTTGTCCAACTAACAACTCCTTGTTATTCACTCCTTAAGTCTCTCCAACTCTAAGCAATTTTCCCCAAATGGCTTAAATAATTGAACTTACCTTTTCTACTGCAACTTTCTACATCACGGCACCTGCCTTTATTTCTGTGTTAATAGGTAGAAAACCTGACACGAAGATAGTTAAGAGCTTGTTTGACCAGTAAAGGGATGGTGCAGCCAAGATTCACCAGGCTGTCTAACCCTAAGGCCATGTCTCAACCACTATAGTGTGGAATATTTAGTTAGTCATTAAAAAATCTGGCTTACAGCTTCCTCACTCATAAATGAAGTAATTATGTCTTTCTCAACATACCCTAAATGTCTAGCACAGTACTTTGAGTGCAGTTGGTATTTAAAAATAATTTGAGGGCTAGAGAGATGGCTTAGCAGTTAAGGCACTTGCCTGCAAAGCCAAAGGATACCAATTTGATTCCCCAGGACCCACAGAAGCCAGATGCACAAAGGGGCACACATATCTGGAGTTCATTTGCAGTGGCTGGAGGCCCTGGCATGCCCATTCATCCTCTCTCTCTCTCTCTCTCTCTCTCTCTCTCTCTCTCTAATAAATAAATAAAATAGAATAAAATATTTTTAAAATAATTTGAGTAGTTTATTAGAATTTGAAAATTCTTCCCCAGGACTGGGTAACAAGAGATGAACCTGATAATTCTGATATGCTCTCATAGCTGCTCAACTAAATCTGTTGGATGTCTGTGTTGAATCTAACAAACTTGCTTGGTTTCACTGGCTGCCCATCTAGACTACAAGCTCCATGATAACAGGGTTCATGTCTTAGTGACATGGATGCTGTAGCTCCTATGATACCATCTGACATGTGTATTAGGTGTTTGAAATAAATATTAAACTAATGATGGAGAATAGAGTTTCAAAGGGGAAAGTGGGAGGGAGGGAGGGTATTACCATAGGATATTTTTTATAATCATGGAAGTTGTTAATAAAAATTTGAAAAAATAAAAAAGAAAGAAATATTAAACTGGTTTGTTCACCTGGTTTAAGTGTCTATAGCTAGATGGGAAGAGAACCCAAATCGCTAGCCAATGAGTAGTCTACATTTAAGTTGAAAGTAAAGAATCAAAGGACAGTATTTTTAAGAAAAATTAGTTATCCAACACCTCATAAGACCTTACTACCTTTCAGTCTGTAGAAGCCCATAACAGATATGATGTGAAAGAACTGTCGTAGATCTGTGGATATTCTTGTAGCATACTAAGCTAGACTAATGTAAGAAGAGGATTAAAAACATCAAGCCGGGCTGGAGAGATGGCTTAGCGGTTAAGCGCTTGCCTGTGAAACCTAAGGACCCCAGTTCGAGGCTCAATTCCCCAGGACCCATGTTAGCCAGATGCACAAGGGGGCGCACGCGCTGGAGTTCATTTGCAGTGGCTGGAAGCCCTGGCGCCCCCATTCTCTCTCTCTGCCTCTTTCTCTCTGTCTGTTGCTCTCAAATAAATAAATAAAATAAACAAAAAAAATTTAAAAACATCAAGCCTATAATGACATGAAAGTGATATCGAGCTAATCAGTCATGTTTGCTGTCCATCCACACCATTGTAAAATATTTCACATATTATGTGGACTTTGCTACTACATGCATCATGATCACTAACACCCATCTGGGTAGGCATCATGATTGGGACTGTGCAAAAGATTTTAATTAAAACAAGTTCAATCTCTCTATCTTGGAAATCAGTTTATTCAAATACTCCTTTGCTCAAAAGTAAAAGTTTCCTGCTAACTTTAAATTTTAAATTTAAAGAAATTGGGCAATAAGAGGCCATTTTATTGACACTTTTACTAATCATTATAAATCTTCAAGTGTAAAAGATGAATTATAAAGAACACTGATCTGGGCTGGAGAGATGGCTTAGCGGTTAAGCGCTTGCCTGTGAAGCCTAAGGATCCCGGTTTGAGGCTCGGTTCCCCAGGTCCCATGTTAGCCAGATGCACAAGGGGGCGCACGCGTCTGGAGTTCGTTTGCAGTGGCTGGAAGCCCTGGCGCACCCATTCTCTCTCTCTCCCTCCACCTGTCTTTCTCTCTGTGTCTGTCGCTCTCAAATAAATAAATTAATTAATTAAAAAAAAAAAGAACACTGATTTAACCAAGATTATATTTGTCATTCTTTTAAAAAATATTAATTAATTAATTAATTCCTAAGGAGAAAGAGAGAGAGGATAAGAATGAACTTTCCAAGACTTCTAGCTGCTGCAAACGAACTCGAAATGCATGTACCACTTTGTGTATCTAGCTTTATGTGGGTACTGGGGTATCAAACTCAGGTACTTAGGCTTTGCAGGCAAATACCTTAATGGCTAAGCCATCTCTCCAGCCCATGTTTGTCACTCTTTAATTTAAGCTAGATTTAGTTATTTATGTTTATACTGATTCTAATATATTCCCTTATGTGACTCAACATTTTGCACTGGATTTCGATTCTATCTCAAAATTTATCATTTGATTTACTATTTTGTTTATAGTATCTTTTTCCCAAAAAGTTTCAAACAGTTACAAATTTTTAGTCTCTTAAAATGTTAATTTGTTTTTTTTAATTAGCATAGAAAGTAGAGGTTTAATTATGGCATTTTCATAATACTTTGTTTAGATCGATTCTCCTTTCCCATGCCACCTGCCCTTTCCAGTTTTTTTTAAAATGTTACTTATTTATTTATTTATTTCTAAAGAGAGACAAAGAGATAGAGGAGAAACAGAGAATGGGTGCACCAGGGCTTCTAGCCACTGCAAACAAACTCCAGATGCATGTACCACTTTGTGCATCTTGCTTTATGTGAGTACTGGGGAATAAAACCCAGGTTGTTAGGCTTTGCAAGCAAGCACCTTAACCTCTGAGCCATTTCTCCAGTCCCCTTTCCAGTTTTACCCTTCCATCTTCCCTTTCCATTTCCATCTCACATGTTCCATTATCCTCCCTTTCATCTTCCCGTAAGCCTCTTCTTCTGTGGTCATGGTCCCTTTTCTAGTTTTATGACCTAGTCCATACTCACATTCACATAAATACACAGATATAAAAATTAAAAACTGAGACTGCATATTAGAGAGAACACGTGGCATTAATCTTTTTGACAAATCTGGGTTATCTCACTCTGCATAATAAGTTCCACATTCTGTCTTGGTAAAGTGTTGCATTTTCTTTTTATATATAATTTTATATATTACATGTAATACTATAACATGATATAGGATTACATTATATATATGTGTGTGTGTGATATGTATATAACCTAACAAAGTCTAGGTTAACCCATTTAATATAATTATTTCCAGAACGTCTTGGTACAATGTTGTTTTATCTCCATTATTTATATGGGTTTATTTTTTCCATATAAATTTCACTACTTCTACAATTTATGTTTTAAATTATAATTTCAAATTGTCTTTCCAGTTATCTTTGTCCATTTATTGAGTATACCAAGCTTTCTCTACCAGTTAGAAAGAGTAATGCTCACATTCCTAAACCTCTTTACATACATGGTATACTTTCTTAGCTATATTTTTTTTTTGTTAATCTAACTGTTATTTCCCTAATATTGTATTCTTAGCTTACTTGACCCTTTAATTTAATTTCTAGTAAGGCATATTGTTATTATATTTGTAAATGGAGTATTTTCTTTTAAGTCTAAATTTTCTATGAGGTTACAACATATAAGAAAAACACATTTCATTGTATAAAGTTTGATTCTGTCTCATTGGTTTTTAAATATTTCTTTTCAGTTCTGCTGATTATTTTGGTTCATCCAGAGAGACAATCTCCTTACCAATAAATGATTATAATTTTGTCTTGCCTTTTAATATTAAACATATCTCTTACATATCTCTTTCTTATCATATTGCTCTGGCCAGCACTTCCAGATTAAAATTTAATAATTGTGCATACAATGGAAGTTGTACCTTCTTTGGAAAGAAAAGTAATCTTATTAAGAGTCTGCTTGGCTTATAATTATCCCTGTCTTTCAGTCATTCACTGTGGACCATCCTGGGAATGGCTAGATCATCTCTTCAATCATGGTGGTCTATCTATATATGATGACCAGAGGACTGGCACCGAAAGACTTGGTTCTGACCACTGTCCCAAATCTGGGCAGGAAGTCTTTTCTCAAAGGTGGCCTCGCTGGTGCATGTCTGCATCCAACTTTCTGTAAGAAACCAAGCAAATAGGCATGGAAGGAAAAAACTCAGACAATAGTTTCTTCAATGCTTTGCTGTAGAGTCTTAATCTATGTTGTGTTTTTAAAAGATTTTACTTAATTCTAGTGGTGTTCTTTTCAGTAGAGAAGTAGGTTTACAGATGGTGACTCTGAATTGATATTGTCATTGCTTAGTAAGTCAATGAGGTACAAAACCATGTTTAGTGCAATGTGTTGACCCTTGAACAATGGCTTTATGCTACTAAATGAATACTAGAAACACTTTTTTAAAACAACCCTTTGAGACTAGAGATGTAACTCACAGGTAAAGCACTTGTCTAGTATGTGCAAGAACCAAGTTTGGTTCCCAACACTGAAAAAAAAAAAAAGAAAAAACTATAAAATCAAAACTAAAACATAAGAACTTTAATTTTATTACTTTTAGTCATTTAATACTTTCGTTACTCTTGTTCCTTAGAAAGAACAGTTTAGAAAAGCTTTCATTGTGATACCAGGTGATTTTATTGTAGCAACAGCAATAGACTTTACATAGATCAGACATTGCTGAAATACACACAAGTGGCAAATTTGCAGATTATGTGGTGAATCCGAGCTAAATAACATGTTACAGAGAACCCTTCATTGTGGTGAGTTGCGCCATAATTCATTCCAGTTGGACTGACCAGAGAGTTACAAAGCATTCTGTGTATGAAGTGTGGGAATGAGTAGGAGCTTGGCCCTAGATTTGCCTAGAGTGCTGGAGCCCTGAGGTGAACTTGGTCTCTCTTCACTTGCTTCCTTGTTTATAACACAAAATCTCTAATATTGATCTCAATTGGATACTGGGATACTCCATTCGTTTTTTGTTGTTGCTGTTGTTGTTGTTTTGAGACAGGGTCACAAAGTCAAGGTCCTTCTGCCTCAGCCTCCCAAGTGCTAGGATTCCAGTCATGTGCTACTACAATCAGTAAGGAGTGCTGTGTCTGAGGAGTTTAAGACAATGCCTGTCATGTAGATGTGAACTCAATGAGAGTTGTCATTCACTGTTTCGACCACAGCAGGACATCTTTAAAGACTCTGTCTTTCATATTTATAGAATATGGCTTAATATGGTTTAAGGAGAAACCAAGTGTCCTGGATTTCCTACCATGGTAAATTTATCACTTTAAAATAGGGCATTAACTTCCTGGATTTTGAACACATGAAACGGTTTGCCCTGGTCACAGGCTACACTCACCCATACACCCACACACATACCAACTTCCACCTTTATTCCTACCTCCTAATCCTGACCCTCTTTCAGTTAGTTATTTAACACCAGTGCTATAACTGCCTAATGTCCTTCCTCGGGACTTGATTTTACCCTCATGACCTACCTTAGCTTATTGGGAGGGGCACCATTTCCACAGTTTAACCGTGTGGTTTGGTGCTTAACAACTATTCAGACACTTTTAGACGGCCATGTCCTAAGATGATTCAAAAAGACCTCCTCTGTCCACTAGGACCTCATGCCTCTCTGGCTCTCTGTTTGAGGTCAGGACACTACACTAATACCATAGATGTTTACCAGTTTCATTGAAATTTCTATTTTCCTATCATTTAGGTAGACATGCATTCTGGCCACAAGCAGGATCAGCTGAAGCAGCTTTATTCAGGTGCTCACCTTAAATCTCACTGTCCCAGGAACAGTATCTCAACTATAACATTCAGGGTCACAAACAAGCATCTGAGTGTCATGCACAACTTTCTTTTTCACTTGCTAGGCTTTAATTTTTGGAAGTTACTGACCACCAACCTTGTTTCAGTAAATGAGTACTTTGTTTGGTACTGTGCCCAATGCTGCAGAACTTTTTCTACATAACACCCTGGTTTCTTACCTGCAAGCAAGGCAGGATTTGAGCCCTGGTGATGGTAAAAATAGTAAAGGTAAATATGTGAAAATATAATTGCTACTAATAGGATGTAGAATAGAAAAGGGGCTATAAGAGGTCATTAAAGTATTGCACAACTTCAAAAGAGCAGTCTCCTCTGTTCAGGGTGATACAGGAGATACTTCAAGGAAAAAGAAGGTGTGGTGAAGGTATAAAAATCTGGATTTTTAGTCAGCAGAGACAAGTGAGATACCTGCCAAACCTAAGGGCTGAGGTGGGTGTGGTGACATATGCCTTTACAGGAGGATCTCGGGGAGTCAAGGTCAGCCTGGGACTATACAGTGAGTTCCAGGTCAGCCTGGGCTGTAGTGACACCCTACCACCACAACAACAAAGAAACAAGGGATAGAAACATAATGGTGCAGGATGTGAATTACTATAATATTCACACAGGGAACCTTGTACATCATCATGAGTGGCTTCAGAAGTGATCTCATGGGCAGTAAAGAGATGGGGATGAAATGAATGCAAAACAGTGAGATTTAAGGTGAGCACCTGAATAAAGCTGCTTGAGCTGATGCTGCTTGTGGCCAGAACGCATGTCTACCTAAATGGTAGGAAAATAGAAATTTAAATGAAACTGGTAAACATCTATGGTGCAGATTAATTTAGGGCAAAGAGGACTTAAAGCAGGAAGAAGAGTTAGGAGCCATAAGAGATAGACAAGAGAATTCATTCCTACAACTTATAAGTGGGCTTCAAGAGAAATGGTGTAGCTAAACAGGCACCTGTTAGGAATTCTGTAAGAGAAAGCAAAAGAAATGCCAAACACCAGCAAGAGGGACAGATTGAGGTAGCCAGAAGCATTGAATTTGAATTTTGACGTGCTGATTGGGGCTGTGATTGGCTTATTCAGGTAGAGATACTCATATCTCAACAGAGAAATGAAAACACGGGCATGGGAGGCCTGGGGCAGGAGCACCCAGCATCCATGAGATACTCTACCTTGTCTTTCTACTCTTTCCTCTCAGAAACCTCCTCCATTCTTAGGGGAAATATGTTTCTTTAAGAGGTTAAGAGGAGATAACACAAGCAGAGACAGAATAGTCTGAGAAACAGGAGCTGTCAGGTCCTACAGTGTCAGGGAAGTTGAAGGAAAGGGAGGCGGGGGAGAGCAGCCTTCTCAAACATTGAACAGAGGTTGAAATGAATGACTACTACCAAACAAAAGCCTTTGGAGGTCCCCCTTAATTCCACAGTGTCTTACAATGATGCCTAACAGCAATTATGGAATATTTTCACTGCTGAGTATTCTGCACTATTAGGCAGGGGCTGATACTGTCAACATTTTATTTCCAGCATTTATCACCAACAGGTAAACAAATAAACACAAGGATGAAAATGTAAATTGTGACAATGTGAAGAGTAGTTTAAAAGGTAGGTGGATGTGGAAGCTAAATTCTAATGTCTAAAGTAAATTTTTAAAAATGGGGCTGGAAAGATAGCTTAGTAGTTAAGGCACTTGCCTGTGAAGCCTAAGAACCCAGGTTTGATTCCTCAGCACCCATGTAAGCCAGATGCACAAGATAGCCAATGTGTCTGGAGTTCATTTGCAGTGGCTAAAGACCCTGATGTGCCCTCTCCTTCTGTCTCTCTCTATCTATCTATCTGCTTTTTTTCCCTTCCTCTCAAATAAATAAATAAAAATAAAATACTAAAAATGATATATATGTATATATAACATATGATAACCATATGGAACACAGAAATACATGTGTATACATATAGTTTTCTTTTATAAGAAAGCAAAGCCCTCAAACACTCAAGTTCTTACAGTTGATGGCTTTCATCGTAATGACCTTTTAAGGTTATTAACCTGTGTGTGTGCATGTTCATGCGTACTACTGTCGTGGAGTGTGTGTGGTCTGAGAACAGCTTTCATGCGGTCCTCACCTGTCAACCTCACTTGAGGCAGGATGAAATGACCTTTCAAAAATGAGCTGCTATTGTGTTGAGATGTTCTTTTGCATAGTTTAGAGAAGAAAATTCTGCGAAGAATAACTGTTCTGCTGAAGTTGGATTATCTGTTGACCAGTGAGACTTCAGAGAGATTTAGATTTTAAGAGGAGCCTTTGACAGATACCTGTGAAAGCAAGATTAAAACAATTTTATGCACAGTCAACTTCTCCAAGGGTTTGTAAACCAGGGCCAGTCAGAATGCTCAGAGATCTGGGAACAGTGATCTCAGGCGGCCAGGTGAGACTAATCTGGGGCAGCTTTAGGAGGAGATAAATTTAAGCTGTTTTGAAAGGGGACTATTCTAGTCAATTGACAAAGAGTCTTAAAGCATAGGATTAGGTGTTTTAATTTGATTACTCGAGATAATTTGGAGCTACTTCAGTGTTGTGAAAAGAGTATAAATGTTGTCTGGATGACGATGCATTTCCATAGTTCCTAGCCCTGGCTGCACTTTAGAATTACCTGGAGAGCTCTGAAAAATCCTGGTGCTCAGGCTGCATGATAAACCAATTAAGTGTAGAAGTGGGTCCCAAGGCACTGGTGGTGGCATTGCTCTTGTTTACAGTTCCTTGAGTGATCCTAATAAATAGCCAAGATGGAGTTCAGAGCAAGGTACTGAGTGTAAGGCAAACTGCAACTAGGCATGAGACATGCTACAATTAGAAAGGCCAGCCAGGAGGCTGGAGCTGGGAGTCTGACCTAGCTTTGGGGACAGAGATAAAAGGGTGAAGCTCAGGAAAGGATTCTGGGGGAACTTGCTCCTACTTTGTGATGTATGTCAGTTGCAATCTTTCACGAAGCTATCCTCCAGGAGCCTTACGGCTCTTATGATGGATTAGTTGGGAAATGAACAGATAGGACTCATTTTTGCTAAAATGTGGGGATTCTTGCGATTAGCAAAACTCTCCATTTCTGTCATGGTAAATCTGGTCAGAAGAGAAAAAGAAACCACCATCATATAAACTTTTATTTATATTTTAGGAAAGAAAATGAAAGCTAATAAAACAAAATAAAAATAAAATAAATAAAAATAAAAGCTAATCACGATGCTTGCGAAAAAAGAATGAAAATTCAGATTTCAAATTGAGTTGCAATTTAGAGATATTGGTAAAATTATAATCCCCTTAGAGTAACCTTGAAGGAAAAGAAAATAAGACCATTAAGAGAACTGAAGAAAAAGCTTCACAGTCATTTTCAGTAACAACATTCTCCCGTCCTAGAATGAAGCCTTTGTAACAGGTGTGGGAAATGTACGGATGGTGCATCAGGAATGAAGGTCTCTGAGGAAGGTGAGCTGGCAAACAAGCACGGGAGCTTCAGTGTCCAAATAAGATCATTTTAAATTGACTCTGGCATGCCCCACTTTGAAAGTTGAGAGGAAAGGCAGAATGTCACAAGGTGGGCTATTATTTATATAAAGAAGGGGTGCTTCATAACATCACCTGTATAGGGGTGTTTGATAAAATATAAACAGATGCTGACAGAGAAGCTACACTGGACAGAAGTGATTGAAAACAGTTATTGGAGCAAAATAATTTCTGATTCTGTGGATGAGTCTGAGTCTTACAACAGCAATAAACCTCTGTGTAACAGTTGCTGTCATTATCGAGAGAGCAGATTTAGAAATGTAAATAAGGGTCCTTGTTCTTGCACCCCTCCTTGTAGGTGCTGGGTCCTGGTCCACAGAGACAAGGCTGTTGGCCTAACTCTTAAGTCAGGTAGGTGTACGTGTGATTTTAGGTGTTGAGACACCCCTATTCCCAAAGCTTCCTTGGGGAAATTCATACTGCTTCTAGAAAGTGGGGGTGGGACATAAGTGGTTAGGAAGCTGTTTCCAGAAGACCTTAAAGAAAATAAAGGTACAGGGGGCCTGGAAAGATGGCTTAGTGATTAAGGTGTTTGCCTGCTAAGCCAAAGGATCCCGGTTTGACGCTCCCAGGACCCATGTAAGCCAGATGCACAAGGTGGCACATGTATCTGGAGTTCGTTTGCAGCGGCTGGAGGCCCTGGTGTGCCCATTCTTTCTCTCTGCCTCTTTCCCTCTCTCAAATAAATAAATTGAATATTTTTTTTTAAATTTAAAAAGAAAATAAAGTTACAATAAAGGAATCAGTAACATGCTCAGAAATGACCACCACTCCCTGTCTCTCTCCAGAGCAAATCAGAGCAGAGCTCTGATAGGAAAGGGTGTGGTGAGGTGGAAGTCAGAAGGGAGAAGAGATAAATTCACAGGCCTGAGGGAGGGTGCAGCTGGGAGGCTCACCTGGGTGTCAGGGCAGTAAGTTAGAAGTGGAGGGTCCAATTATCACGATAATATTCTGCCTGTACACTTTATCACACTATTGAGCTCCCAGCCTGGCCACTCTATAGCATTTTATCCGGTGGACTTGACTGGGGTTTGGGGAGGGGCGTTACACTACCTGCCTAAAGTTACTCGGTTGCCCTTTGGCATATTCTGCTTTTCTTAATTGCTTCTAATTTCCCTTCCTCGGGCTTGCTGTTCCAGGAAAAAAGGTTCTAAATGAATACCCTACAAAGTCCTCCGGTATCTTGCTTTGTACAATTAATTAATGATGCTCTTGGAAAAGCAAATTAATCTTTGATGCTTGGTTGAAAAATCACTGTTTGGGGTTTTCTTAATATACCACATCATAGTATTTTCTCCTCCCCTCCCTCCCACCCATTCCATTCCCACCACATCTGCTACATTCCCAAAGAAACCACAAGTCTCAGACCCCCTTTCTGAATACAAAGACCCAGGATGCATTCACTTATTCTGCAAACATTTGTCAGGGCCCGGTTTGTGTAGGGGCTGTGCAAGATGCTCAGAAGCCAGAAGAGAGTGCTCAGAGAGAGGGAAGCCACCTGACGTGTAGGTCACATGAGAAGTTTTTACTTGCACTTTCTACATTCATGGTTTGAACAGATGACAGGAATTATGTTGTTCTATTGGAATATCTTCGTAGTTTCTTCTGTCTTCGGGAGAACACGTCAGCGCCTGCAAAAACCCCACCCCACCGGTCTGAGGTTTCGAAGAGATGGTTAAAGGCACTGGAAGTTCTCTGACTGCCTGGCTGTGTTTGCCTAGCCAGAAGCCTCTGCTGCATTGCATTTGCTCAGTTCAAATTAAACCTGCCTTCCCGTCAGATGTGTCATCCACACACCCGGGCCAAC
This sequence comes from Jaculus jaculus, assembly GCF_020740685.1. Lineage (NCBI taxonomy): Eukaryota > Metazoa > Chordata > Mammalia > Rodentia > Dipodidae > Jaculus > Jaculus jaculus. The sequence goes on from NC_059117.1 coordinate 37,412,733, forward strand.
TCATCCCAATACAAGCACGCTGGTTTGGAGGGTCGCGGCTGACAGGACAGCCTGTGCCCCCTTTGGAGGTGTGGGCAGCCAGATGCTTGGCAGGGGCAGCACGACTGTGTGTGTGGCTGGGGGGGGGGGCGGGGAGGGTGTCTGGCCAAAGCTGGCTTCGGGAGCCTCTGAAAAGAGCCAGTGTCTGTCCATTTCCTGGGGTGTGCAGCTCACTCCCGGGCTGGGCCTCCGGGAGAAGAATTCATGAGCGGACAGCGGGCTCTGCAGAAGCGGCCCTGTGCAGACAGCCGGGAGCCAGTGCTAGTAGTAGACGCGGGCTCGGCCAGGTCGCTGCTCTCCCAGGTCGGCTTCTCCTCTGAGCCCTGACCCGGTGCTTTGGCCGCGAACTCTCGGAGAGGGCAGGGAGGCTCCTGTGCCCGGCCGGTGGACGATCTCGCCGCCGGTCCGCACACGCGGAATGACAGCGGCGTTTCGCCCTGGAACACGCCCGCCTGCGCCGGGTCGGCCGAGTCCCCCTCGGGCGCTGCGGAGCTCCCGGGCGCCGGCGACACCCACGGGCGGGCGCAGGCAGGGGGCTCCACCTGGCCGCCGCGGGGCCACGGGCCGGAGGGGCGGGGCGGGGCTTCCCGGGGGGAGGGGGGGCGGTGGCGCCTCCTCGCGGCCGAGCGCGCGCTCCCGAGCGTCCGGCGCACGCGCGTGCGAGGCGGGGAGTGCGCGCGCCGGCGGCGGCGGCGGCGGCGGCGGCGGCGGCGGCGGGAGGGGGAGGAGGAAGGGGGCGGCCGAGGGAGGCTGGGGCGCGCGCGGGGCTGGCGGCAGCGGCAGCCTCCCGGCGGCGAGCGGAGCCCGGCGGGAGTGCAGAGAGCCAGGCAGCGGGCGGAGGGGGTGAGGAAAAAGCGGGGAAGCCCGAGGAAGACCGCCTTTCCCGCCTCACCCCCAGCTCCCGGAGCCAACTCGGAGCCCCGAGTTTGTAGATGGGGTTGCGCGGCGGCGCCCGCGGCTGAGGAGAGCGGCGGCGCGGAGGCGGCCGAGGTGCGAGCCGGTGAGTGGCGGCGGCGGCGGCGGCCCCACGCGGCGCGGGTAACGGTCTCGCCGCACGCCGGCCGGGCGGGAGTGTGGGGTGCGGGGCCGAGGACGCCCTGTTGCTCGTCGCGACCGCCACGCGGGGGCCACGCGCGTCCCGCCCCTCGGCACCTGGGCTCGGGCGGGCCGTGCGGGGGGTGCGCGCCGGTGGCGCGGGCGGAGGTTGAGCCTCCCGGAGCCGAGCCCCGCGCGGGTCCCTCCCCTCCACCCGCGAAACGTGTCTGGTCCCCGCAGCGCCCCGAGCTCTCCCCCCCCCCCCACACACACCCCAACCCGGGGACTGGCTGGGGCGCGGGCTGCGGGCTCGCGGGGCCCCTTCCGGCCTCCGACCCCGGCGGCGGCGGCGCGAGTTGCGCTAAAGCATGAATGGAGAAGGCGCGCCGGGGTGGGGGCGGTGTCGCGGTGACTGACACCTTCGGGGTCAGCGCCGAGAGGGGGCGACGCCGCGGGCTCCTGGCTCTCTCCCCTGGCCCCCCGAGTTCCCCGGCGGAGGACGCTTTCTGCAACTAACTGCTGGCTACTTCCGAGGCTCGCGAGGGAGCCCGGGGTTTCCTGGCCCTAGAGGCGGTGGCCGTGCACCCGCTGCTGCGGGGGCGTCCGCTGCTCGGACGGCGCTCTCGGAGCTCGGCTTCGCCTACCTAGCTGCAGCCGGAGAGGTGCCGTCTTTCTCCTCTTCCTTTTTTTTTTTTCTTTCTTTCTTTCTTTTTTTTTCTTTTTTCTTTCTTTTTTTTTTTTTTGGCAGGGCGAGGGCCTGCAGGGGAGATGATTGAGGGAGTGGGAGCCCACAGTGTGATGACAGCATGTGCATTGGTTGGGGTGGTTACCCCCTTTTTTTTTTTTTGCGGGAGGACTTTTTTAAAACACAATTTATTGGGATTAAATAAAAGAAGAAAACACTTTATTGAGAGTTGATTCTCAATCCTACCAGTTCCGAGGATGCCAGTTCGAGATAACATCCATTAAACTTCCATCAGCTGGGGTGTGCATTTGTGTAGGTGGTTTTGAGGGGTGGAGGTGAGGAAGAGAACTGAAGACTGGCAGCGAAGCTCGAAAAATTCTCCGCATTACTTAAAAGCAGCCAGTTAAGGTCATGCTAGCCATGTTTTACTCTTTCTACCCACGCCTTTGGGGAATGTTGGAATTTCACTTCATGCCTTCTGGATAGATCTCCTTGTAATATATAGCTGACAACATTTGGGGTGTGTTAAAATGCTCTTCATTTGCACTTTTATATAGCTTCCATTTCTTCCCATTAAATCTTTCAGATGATTGGAAACTTGTATATGTGAAATATAGGCAGCGTAGTGCACAGTTTCTAATGCAGCTATAGTTTTGGTACACTGGTGTAGTGAGGGACCTCAACTAATGTAGTGCTTATTTTAGGTGTCTCCTGTGCAGTTAAGATAAGCGACCAGGCCTAATTATATTTTGTCTTCAGAGGCCTTATTACTGTAAACGAAGAACTTTTGTGGGTTGTGTCATTTTAAGGTCATTAGTATCTTAAATTTATCATATATGTAAGTAATTGTTTCGATACATGTTTGCATGCTATGTTACTCCTTAGGGTCCAGGTTTCTTTTATTTGATTACATAATACACAAATGGTAACACTTTTAATTGCTCTGTTTTGTCCTATGGAGACTACACTATGCTAGGAAGGCATGTCCTTTTCTAAGTGATGCCATTTAATCCTTTTCCCCCCTGTAATTCAAAATGAGCATTTTACATTTGAGGCTAAAATCGGCTTTGGAAAAATTAAGTCTAGTAGCTCTATATATGACAATCCTTTTTTTGGGGGGGTTATCCTAGGGAAACTTGGATTTTCAAAAATGAATCATAATTTTCTTAAACATTTGATGGAGCAGTTTGCTTTTTTCTGAATCTCATTTCAGGCTGAAATTGTTCCAGATGACTACCAGTGTGCTCCCCCGCCCTCCTTTTAGCTTGAGATTAAAAAAAAAAAAATCATGAGACTCTAGGTTGCTTTTTTAAGGGCTGTTTTAAAATTTTTCTGCTTGCTTGAACATTTACTATTCCAGTATTCTTTACCAGTTGAGTCATGGGTGATTAGCAGTAGACAACACATTTTAATTAAAGGATTTTCACATCTTGGACATCCGAGCCTTATTAAAAATGGGTAGCGCCAGCAAATTATTACTGAGTTGCAGGAATTGCGGAGTTAATGCTAGTCAAAGCTATCTCATTGTAAAAACACCAAAAATTTTTTTTAAAGAACCAAGAAGACACATTGGTATTTTTTATGTGGGTGCTGGGGATTTAAACTCAGTACTCATGCTTATGCAGCAAGTACTTAACCCCCGGAGCCATGTCAGCCCCCCATTGTATTTTTACATTATTTACGGTAATATAAATTACTAGTGCCTTAGAGAACTGTATAAAGTGTGCATTAGGCTTATAATAATACTGGTAATTCTCCTTTCCAAGGAATTTTGGTAGCGTTTCTTCAGGAAAGTGTAGTTAACCTTCAAGGGATATACTGATACTTATTTAGGGAAGATGGAACAGGTTTGATAAGTACTCAACTATTTTGAGATATTGCTGTTATCCCTAAAAAAACATTCAGAGAAAAATTGCTATAGTTCATTTTACCTGTAGGTTCTTTTCTTCCAAAAGTATCTTTGCATTCATAAATATGGAATTGTAAAAGCAGATAGCATGAGAGATCTCTCAAAAGACATTGTGCTAGAATTTGATTAATATTTTCCTTCTTTTATTGTAGGGGTCAGTTTTCCTTAGAGTATCTTTGATTAGCTTTAAAGCAATGGCAGTGATCTCCCTACTGTATTTTGTGTGTGACCACTGGGGGGAGACTTTGCAGCTCAGCTTGACCAGATCCCTGCTAGCATACACTGGCTGCTAATCATCCTGGGCACTTTGCCAAACTGCTGGAACGTGTGCTAAGGAGGGTGCACTAGGAACCAGTGTTGATCCCTTGTTTAATGACGTTCTTTAACTTATACTCAACTCACAAAGTACCTCTCCTACAGACTGTTATTAACTGGACGTTTTGGAATACTGTTAAGTGAGCTAACTAAATATCTAATAGTGGAAGATAGGATTCATGAATGCCTTATAGCTTCTGGAGCTGTGGCTTCACAGACATGCATCTTAGAAACATTTTAGGTTTAATTACTTGCATAATGTACATAGATATTGTCTAGAAGAGTCTGGAGAGAGTATCACTCTTGCTTGAAGTATACTAAATCTGAACCTCTAATCAGATTGGTCTACTCCTTTCAGAGGGGTTTAGAGGGAGCTGTGGAGATGGCTTTGCAATTAAAGGTGCAGTGCCTGTCAGCCAGGGTTTGATTCCTTGGTGCCCACATACAATCAGAGCCACTTTGTGGTACATGCATCTCAAGTCCTTTTGCAGTGGCAAGGCAAGAGGCCCTGGAGTATCCTCCCACACCACTTTCACTCACTCACTCACTCTCAAATAAATAAAAATATTAAAACAAAACAAAAAAAAGTTTTTAGAGGAAGAGAAACTGAATTATCCTCTGTACCTAATTTGATGGTCCATTTCCTTACAGAGGAAACATTTCTTTCTTATAGAGTCCTGGAGACAAGGTTAAAACCTACCCTTTGGCCTAAATTGTCTTTATTCTTTTCAGGTGCAGTAAAATCAGAAGGCAAGTTTCCACTTTTTTTTTCCTGACAATATTTAACTGTTAATATCCAATTTGGTAATAATGAACTCAGTAAACAATGAATGTTGCATTCAGGTTAGAGAGCACTTGGGTTTTATGACTTTTCTTAATTATGATGGAATAACCCAGAGTCCTTTGTCATAGTAAATTCATTCATAGAACAACAAACAGGGCGAATTTGGAATAGATCCTTTCATTCTAGATTGCTAACACCCAAAATTCGTTTCCTTTATTTTCATTTTTAAATGTAAGATACAAGAGGAGATTTTTTTTTTTTTTTTTTTTTTTTTGTTTCTTTTCTTTTCTTTTCTTTTGGTTTTTGTTTAGGAAAATCTTTATCCCTCGATTATTTTAGGATTGTTTTAAATACTTGGGGGAGGTGGTTTCTAAAGGATTATATGTGAAAGTTATCGTGTGTTTAAGACAAAATGAGAAAGAATATAGAATATAATGAATTGTGTTTTTTTAAGTGTATGTTGAAATCCTATACACCACTAACTGTCTCTTGCATATCACCAGATCCCTACTTACCTTGTCATCTTCCATCATTTTCCTTTTAGACTGTTTGCTCCTTGACTCCTTCCCGCAATCTCCCCTGCTTACTGCCCTCCACTGGTACTGCTATTCTTTTTATTGCTTGTAAATGTAGCGCGTGACTTGCTTCTCACTTAAGGCTATGCACTCCTTGTCTCTCTACCTGAATCATTACATGACTGGCTTGCTTTCATTATTTCATCTTTCAGTTCAAATATCATTCAGAAAAGCTTTATTATCTAACACCTCTTCCAGAATGTCACCCCCTCTAGCTCATAAACCTTTTTTATTTAGCATTTTTCTGAAAGCCATTTTTTCACTATCTTAAGTTACATTTCTGTAGTATCATTTGCCTGTTCACACTTGAAGATCTGCATGACACCAGTGGTCTTGTCTCATTTTAACACTGTTTCTAACAAGGTTATGACTAGATGGTAGTTAGGGCTGCTTTAGTCGCACCTAGTAGCAGCCCCTTCTCACTGGCATACGTGAGACAGGAAAATTGTCCAGATGTAGCAAATGTCTCATGAACTCTTGAGTACTGGGACTTGGGATGTCTAATGCTAGCAGGACACACTACATCTTTTCTCTGTATTTTCACCAGTGGCTGCTTCCTTTCTTAGGCTACTGAGTAGCACTTCCTGTTCCTCTCTGTGGACAATATGACCATCAGCAGCTTGTGTATTTACAGTACTTGCCCAGACAACTGGAGATAGATTCATCTAGTACTCATTTTTTCCCTGTTAGACAGATGAGGTTACATTATTAGAACTTGTTTTACTTACTGTAACCATTTGTAATGAGTTTAGGCAAACAATCCAAATGGGTATATCTGTGATAATATTTGTATTTAGTCATTCCCTAAAACACATGTCTCCCTCTTCCTCTTTTTTTTTTTAATATTTTTTTTGTTCATTTTTTATTTATTTATTTGAGAGCAACAGACACAGAGAGAAAGACAGATAGAGGTAGAGAGAGAGAATGGGCGCGCCAGGGCTTCCAGCCTCTGCAAACGAACTCCAGATGCGTGCGCCCCCTTGTGCATCTGGCTAACGTGGGACCTGGGGAACCGAGCCTCGAACCGGGGTCCATAGGCTTCATAGGCGAGCACTTAACCGCTAAGCCATCTCTCCAGCCCTCCCTCTTCCTCTTGATTTGACCTTCAAGTCAAAAAAATCTGAAAAACATTCTTCTAGGGATATATAAAAAATATTTCACAAGGGGAATTTACAACCTTTTTAAGGGTATGGTATTATATGTGTAAAGGAAAGAAATAAAAATAGCATGGTGATGATGGAGAAACTAGGAGCATTTGAGATTTGTAGTATAGACAAAAGACTAACTTCTTTAATATATAAAGAGTACTTACAGACAAATAAGAAAAGATCAAGTGAGTCAAGGTCATGGATAGATAATTCTCAAAAACAAAAACAAAACCAGGAAACAAAAATCCAATCTGAGCACTTGGGAAGCAAAGGTAGGAGGATCACCATGACTTTGAGGCGACCCTGAGACTACATAGTGAATTCCAGGTCACCCTAGGCTAGAGTGAGACCCTACCTTGAAAAAAAAATAATAATCCAATCCATTAGATTCATAGACTCAGGACCTGAACAAGTGTTCTCATATTGTTGATGAAAAATGAAGTGATAGAATTTGATGTTTATATAGAATTAGTAGGTGCCAGTATAGTACTAGCTGAAATGTCTGAAGAGTTAATATAATGTAGGTACTGTGGGAGGATACAAAGCTATGTACAATTTATCTGAGCACTAATTTGTATTGCTGTGTTTTTTGGCTTCACTCATGAAACTGAGTTGGCCTTCTCTGAGTCCCTGCCCTCGCCCCGCCCCCACAACTCCTCCAAAACCCTAGTTATTTTTAGGGTTATATTTAGTTACCTGCCCACTTTGTCAAATCATGCTTCCTTTTATCCTAGTGTTTATGAGGTTGTTTCTATAGTCATTTTTGCTCTTTTGTTTTGGTGCTAGGTTTGGCACTTTGGTCCTGCTTCTGTAAGCACCCTGCCTCGGAGCCCCACTCCCAGCCACTTTAAAGCTGGGTTTCCATTTGCTGTGTGCCCTTCAGTAAAGATATTAAAGCTTTCATTAAGAATGAAGTGAAGGAACTTCGTGGATCACTTTCTCATAGACTTGGTATTGGAAGAAGTCTTTTGTAAAAAATGCTTTTGAGTTAGCCTGGGTTAGAGTGAAACCCTACCTTGTAAAACCAAAAAAAAAAAAAAAAAAAAAAGATCCTTTTGAGTTTCATTTCATAAATGTACTTAAAATATTTATAAAAACAAGTGGACCACAAAATATGTTATAAAAACATAATTCTTTATTTATTATATACTATGTGCATAGCAGGTTTTCATGGTTCCTTTGTTCTGTGGAACAGAGATCTTAGCAGGTAGGAGGGATGCTGTTAAAAGGCACAATGGATATCTGGAGGTGTGGAAAATGTTTAGAAAATTTGTGAGTGAGAAAATATTCTTTGAGTGGGTTAAGAGTCACATGTTTAGATAAGAAAACGTAAAGGTAGGAAGTCAGTTCAGAGTCTTGATAGAACTCAGAGGGGCTTCATCTTGGGAAGAATATGAGCCTTGGAAAATGCTAAGCTGATTTATTTAAATGTATTCTTCATGAGATTTTGTTTGGCAGGTTCTTTTGCCATGAAGTGACTGGTCCCTGTGAGCTCATTGTAGAAGTGTGCGAGGTCTTTACCACTGTCCTGGACTAAAGGATTCTAATTTACTTGCCTCGCATGAGGCAGGAGCATATTTATATTGCTAAAAGTCCCCCAAGCCACTACTTCAGTGTAAATTAATAACATTCTGCCGAAACATTCTGTTACAGTAAAGTCCCTCAACCCAGCTTACAACCTCAACCCTTGGTCTTTATTCTGGCAACACCACTACAAGCATTTCATGGGTTCCTATTGGTAAGCTCTATGCCCATGCTGTCCTTTATTGTCTTGTCCTCTACCAGTGAACATGCAGGCCTCCTCTCAAGAAGCCATCACTGTCTGGCTTCATCCATGATTTGTCTTTTTCACAGAGTACAAATTATAACACATGCCTTACATAACATTCATCAGATAAGTAGATCTTGATATGCTTTCATTTTTATGAGCCTTGAGCATATGTGCCTAGTGATACTGTTTGAATCTCCTTTTCCCCTCTTGTTTTGTAGGGTTTAGGAGCAATGCTGAATGCTCTCTGTATATTATCTCATTTGCTAATTGTGGATTCAACATTGGATTAAAAATAAGTAAAACCTTGGGATTGTATTAATTCCCTATTGCAACTATAAGACATTGTCACTTAGTGGCTTATACATAAAAACATAAATTCATTCTCACAGTTCTGAATACCAGGTATGTGAAGTCAGTAGCATTGGGCTAAAATCAAGGGATCAGCAGGGCTGAGGCTCTGATGAAAGATCTTGAGGAGAGGACAGACTTTTTGTTTCTTCAGGTTTCTGGTTGTCATTCCTATTCACTGCATCAGTCTCCACTTCAGGGCCAGCATTTCACATCTCTCAGCTCTTGTTTTTCTCCTCTCTCCCCCTATCTGATCTTCCATTATATAGTTCTTTTTAAAATTAATTAATTTATTGACAGATAAAGAGGGAATGAGAGAAAGAGAGATAGAGAGTGAATGGGCATGTCAGGACCTCCAGCCACAGCAAATGAACTCCAGATGAGTGCGCCTCCTTGTGCATCTAGCTAACATGGGTCCTGGGGGATCGAACCTGGGTCCTTTGGCTTTTCAGGCAAATGCCTTAACCCCTAAGCCATCCCTTCATCCCCCATTATGTAATTCTTCATCACATCTATAAACCCTTGTTTCCTAGGAAAGTAACATTTGCAGCTTCCAGAGATTAAGACAGGTTTCTTTGGGGGAAGCCATTCTCTCACAATGATTAATCAGAGGGCTCAACATAGGGGGAATGGCTAAGAAAAGTCTTTTTGCCTCCATCTGCATCCTTCTCTTAATTACCATTTCTTAACCAGGGGTGATTTTGCTGGAATCCACTCCCCCTTCCTCCAGAGCATTTTGCCATCACAGCTGAGAGGTCTTGCCTCTGGTGTGTACAGGGTGGAAGTCTACATAG